>NC_090023.1:76856365-78351365 GCF_037176765.1 Anolis sagrei | reverse complement strand
AAAACTTCTCATTTCTCACCACATTTAAATTACGCAGAAAAACACTGCATTCTGCATTACTATTACAGAAAACATAGTTTCAGCTCTGTAGCAAACAAACATCCCCTTTTGCACCTAGGTCCTGGGATAGTGTGGGATTTATTCAACTGTAAATCCCAGCAGGCCTAGCCAACATATTAAGTCATGATGAATTCTGAATGTTGCAATTGTTTAATGTATTGTTGAAGGCTTTCATGGCCGTAATGACTGGGTTGCTGTAAGTTTTTCGGGCTGTATGGCCATGTTCCAGAAGCATTATCTCCTGATGTTTCACCTGCATCTATGGCAGGCATCCTCAGAGATTTAGAGTTTGTGACCTCACAACCTCTGAGGATGTCTGCCATAGATGCAAGTGAAACGTCAGAAGAGAATGCTTCTGGAACATGGCCATACAGCCCGAAAAACTTACAGCAACCCTGCCATTGTTTTGTCTATTTTGCATGTTCATTTTTGTAATGCCGTATGGATTCTGCATGCAATGCTATCTGGCTACAGTGTGTGTCATAATTATTGATGAAAAATTATACATCTCCTTCCATATCTCTCTTTTATTGCTTCTTCAAAGAGTCTTTTACAAAGAAGAGAAAAATAATAATTTATTCAAATACAATATGTAATCCTGTCCCACATTCTCATCACCCAACCCATGTAAGGATATATGAATGTGTTTTCTTAGAGAATTTCAGTACACAACCATAATAGCAAAACTTGGGAAAGTTAATTTTTTGGACCATAGTTCCTAGAATATCTAGCAAATATAGCTAGGGGGTTCTGGATGTTGTTTTAAAAAGCAGTTGCACTTTACTGCATTCATGTTTCTACTTGGTGTAAGCATTTTAGGTTTCATTGTTCATTCGCAAATGGCTCATTTTAATAGAGTTCTGAACACATCTCAACATACATTTTGTAACTGGGTTCACAATATAGCCAGCTCAGAGGGCAAGAGACAGAATTGCCATGAATTACCTTTGCTGGTGGTGACACATTTTATTTGGGACTATAATTAACTGAATTACATCTATATACCAATGAAAAGCTTTTCCCTGATGTAGCAGTACAGACATCTTGAGAAATTCAATGTTCTTTGGCTAAGAAAGGGGCCTGTGGCTTCATAAAACAAACAAATCCTGGCTCCAAAAGGAGTTAGTTGCTTTTAATGGACCTTACAATTTTACTGACATTTTTCTTGGTCTTCACATGGTTAAAAAATGGGGAGTGATCTGTCTGCATTGAGATTCCACCATGCCAACAACAGAAACGACATATATAATAATAGAAACAACATCTAATATGAAATGTAGGCCTGTGACTCCAAAAACATCACTTTTATTTACTTCTAACATCCTTTGCTTGGTGAAGCCATGAAGCTTTGAAAACGTGCATGAAATGTTTTGCAAAATTTGATTGGCCAATAAAAGTTTCACTCTTTCTTTTGTTTCATATTTAAGTAGGCTTTGTTTGTATTTAATTATGTCTTCAAAACTATATTTATTCCAATGCAGCTATAGAACATGGGCTCCATCTACACTATCATATCATGCAGTTTGGAGTTGCATATGGTCAGTGTAGACTCATATAATGCAATTTAACTGCACTGAACTGTGTCATATGTTTTACACTGACAATAAAATACAATTTGAAACTGCATTATATGGCAGTGTAGATGGGCCATGGCTTGCTCTTGATCTCTGAGGGCCCTTCCACACAGCCCTATATCCCAGAATATCAAGGCAGAAAATCCCATATTAGCTGTTTTGAACTGGAATATATGGCAATGTGGAATCAGGTATTGTGGGATTTTCTGTCTTGATATTCTGGGATATAGGGCTGTGAGGAAGGACCCTGACTTTGTGTCAATTAATGTATTTTTTTTCTTTTTGTTCATATGCATGTTGCACCTGCATATTGATGTTACTATTGAAAGAAATCGTCAAACAGCAGCTTTTGGTGGATCTTACTCACATGTAATTTAACATGTAATTAGATCAAATACTTTTATAGCAGCTGAGAATATGACAGAGTATGACAGAGATATATGGGAACAGACAGCAGGCATTGGCTCTCTAACTACTTTTTTCTGTGCCCCTCCATCAGTTTTTCCTTTATCTGTTCCTTTCCACGTGTTAGACGAATGATTTGGGGACCTGCAGTGCCTTACTGCAATACATCTAGGGGACACCAGGTTGGGGAAGGTTATTATTTGTCATGTTATTCCATGCCACGAAGAACTACCCCACCAGGATTTTGCATGGCAGTGTAGGTAATAGTGGTAGAATGGGAAGACAGTGACAATTCCATTTTAAACATAATAGAGAACTACAGAAAGAGGTAGCTGTACAGTTCCACCCACCCATGCTGTCCATATACCCTGGAGCACCTCAGTCATCTCTAAACAGAGCTCAGAAACATTATTGGACTACAACGTCCATAATTCCTGAAGTGGGGTTTGCAATTTTCCCGTGATCTGTAGCTAAAGAAATCACTTCTCTCTGAAAATGTTTTGTCTGACTAGGGATAATCACATCTTGAATTGCTGAATCACTGTTTCCATGGACACAAACAGCATGCTTCTGAATGTCTCAGAATAAATAAAATCATTTGGGAAACTCTTAAAATAATTTCAGTTCTTGAAAGTATTTGCCCTATCATATGGCATGTAATAGCTTTAAATTGTTAAGTAAATTAATTCAATTATTCCTGCAGGATGAAATGATTACTACTAAATCGCCTTTTGCCTGCAGAATAAATTGTTAGGCCTGGGATACTGAAAGTTTATAGGGGAAACACTGTTATTTTGGCAATATGCTACATCTGAAGAGCACTGGATGACAGCCCTTTCACCACCTGCCAAGGCAGATTACAACTAAGGATCCCACCTAAATTAAATGGCATTTAGCTCTCAAAGCACAACAGGGGGGGGGGGGGACACACAGAGACATCTCATCCATGGGATTTCCTGGCATCAGCCACCAAGATGTTCTGTTCTGCTTCCATTAAATCTCCAGATTGTTAGTACCATGAGAAACTCTTCCCAATATTGAAGAGTATTGCCCATTGCAAGAATTCCTTGCTTGCAGACTGTAACTGATGTGAATCCAATTAAGTGGTAGTCTGAAACTAGAGCTGGAAATGCTGAAGGTTGCATCTGTTAGCAATTGTCCTCCACACCACTGAGTTGTGGAATACTCCAAAAGAACAGATTGTTATGTAATGGAACCACTGTCAGAACTTTACACTGTCCACAAATGGGTACAATCTGATTGCCATCAGTACTCACAATTGTGACTGGTGAATCTTGCAGAGTAGTCAGGATTGATATAGGAATCTTTGTTGAAACCATCCTTATTTCATTAGGATTTTTCTCTTGTTTTTCTATCTTTCTTTCTGCTGGGAGTGCATAAAGTTATGGCCATGTTTTGCTAGAGTTACATCAGCATAGCTGTGGTGATGTCACTGTTGACATAGAACTAGCAGTTGAACCTGACTATAAGCCTCCAGTTGAGAGTTTTATCTGGCTCCCTGTACAACTCAGTTTCAGCATTGATTGGATAAGAAGTGCTAGAAAAGGAGCACCAATTTTGGTTAGTGTTAATAGTAGTACTTGAAATAGCATTCTATAATATAATGAAAAGACATCCAGTTTAAGAGAACAGATTCACAATATGCAAAGGCAACAAAAGTAACCAGAAGGCTTGAAAGAAATTGAACATCACTGTTCTCCCAATAGCTTCTTGTTTTGAGAAACATGCGAGCTCATTTCTACTGCATCCATTTCTTGATGATACAAGGCTCAAGGATTCTTTTACTCAATGAAGAGTGCTGGAGAAACTGGGACAACTCATTAACAAGGTTTAAGTTGCTTTCATTGTTACTTTGGTGTCCAACACTTGGAAGGGAGTGTTTAAGGATTCTAAATAAAGAAATTAAAACAGCTGCCCAGGATTTCAGGCAAGTCTTTTCCAGTCCAAGAATATGAGACTCCTTTAGCTGAAAGGGTAAGAGTTGAGCATGAGATCTATCTACAAACCCAGTGTTCTCAGGCTGAGGTATAAGCCCTCTTCTTTTTTTAGGGTTTTATTTTTGTATCCCACTTTTATCTCGGAGAGATATGCAAAGCGTCAAGTATTTGATCTTACAGAGGTTTTAATATACTTCCTTTCAAAGCAATAACAATTTTTTTAAAATCCCCCATAATAATTCATTTTTAGCAAAACTTGACATAGAGCCTTTCTGTATACAGTGGCATTTTTAATATAGAAGAAAATGTAAATATATGCACCCTCACCTGGACTCTGAAGTTATACCATCTAGACAAATTCACATCTGTGAAAACAAATTAAATTAGGGCAAGATGTGGTCTGCTTTACTGGAACAGAATTACTGCCGCAGGCCAAATCTTTAATTTTATTTGCAATAAAATGATTAAAGGTTACAATGTGTGGAGCAGTTTAAGAAAAACAGGAAACAAATGGAGGCATGAAAGTGTTATGTAAAAGCATCCACGATGTGTCAAAATGGAGTGCATAATACTAGAATTAGGGTCATCAAATTAAACTGATAGTGGGGGACACAGGACAATACACAGTTAAATTAAGGAATTATCTTCTGTTATATTGCTAACTTTGATGGATTAATAAGAATATTGGATATATGAATGAACTGGTAATCAATGGCTATTAGCCATCATGCCTGTATATCACCTAAGGTACCACATAGCAGGGAATAAGCACATCAAGAAATAACTGCATTCATGGGCTTGGTATTTAGTTGGCCACTGCAGGAATTCAGGGCAGGATAAAACAGTCTTTTGATTTAATTCAGTATTCGTCCCTTTATCTTCTTGTTCTACAGATTGGGAGTAATGATAAAACTGGCCAGCGTTCTTATCTTTGTGCTGAACTATGGCCAATAAAAATACATGGTAACAAATACCTAAATCCTATATTAGACGTAGCTCTCAATGCCTTGCCCTATAACACATACCAAAGAAGACTGTGGTACTTGGAAGTCTCAGCACATTTTACATCCTATAAACTTTTGGCAAGTAGGCAGGAAGCCATTGTAGCGTATTCCAAATAAAACTCCTTGGGCTTTAAGATGTCAAATTGAGTCTGTTTTACTTTAGCATAGGTGGTACAATTGAATGGAGAGTCTAAACTGTTTTGAATAACTTATACAAAATGATCCCATGCAGGCATGTAGACGGGGGGGGGGGGGGGGGGAATTCTGATGGTGGTCCGCAAGAAGGCCTTACTGGTGCATTATTTAAACTGCTATGTTTATTCATATCATGATCTGATCACTATACTCAATGTATCCCATATGCATGGGAGTATTGGGGTAATGATACAAAAGGTTTGCTAGGGTAGACCCTCTTTCACTCAGACTCAGCCCCACCCCCCGAAACAAAATCCTGGCTACGGGCCTGATCCCATGTGTAAAATGCTCCTACAATCTGAATTTATCTAAAACAATACTAATCCTAGGTTTATCTGAGGCCCCTTCCACACAGCTGAATAAAATCCCATATTATCTGCTTTGACCTGGACTATATGGCAGTGTGGACTCAGATAAGCCAGATCAAAGCAGATATTGTGGAATATTGAGATATCAGATATTGAGGCGCTCTTGGGGGGAAATACACCTTGACATATGCGAGTTGTAGTTACTGGGATGTATATTTCCCCTAAAATCAAAGAGCTTTCTGAACTCCATCAATGATGGAATTGAACCAAATATGGCACAGAGAACTCCCATGACGAACAGAAATACATATACATACATATATATCAATGATTGGTGGGGGGGGGGGGCACCAAAATACTGTTTGCTTACTGTTGAAAATTACATAGGGCCGCCTCTGCCTTCCACACAGCCATATAACCCAGAATATCAACAATATCTGCACTGAACTGGGTTATCTGAGTCCACACTGCTATATAATCTAGTTCAGGAGTCCTCAAACTAAGGCCGGGGGGGGGGGGGGGGTTATACAGTCCTCCAAGGTCATTTACCCAGCCTTCGCTCAGGGTCCATCTAAGACTGGAACGACTTGAAAGCACACAACAATCCTCTATCTCATCAGCCAAAAGCAGACCCACACTTCCCACTGAAATACTAATAAGTGTATATTTGTTTAAAATGTTCCTCATTTTAATTATTGTATTATTTTAAGGTGTTTTTTTACAGTACAAATAAGATATGTGCAGTGTGCATAGGAATTCATTCATGATTTTTTCAAATTATAATCTGGCCCTCCAACAGTTTGAGGGACTGTGACCTGGCCCTCTGTTCAAAAAGTTTGAGGACCCCTGGTCTAGTTCAAAGCAGATAATGTAGGATTGTATACATCTCTGTGGAAGAGGCCTCAATCAGAGAGGGATTGCTCCCATCCCTTTATACCAGGCATGACTGGGCTCTCTCTCCTGAGCCACTCCCGCTGGTTTGGTCCACCAGAAAGAGAAGCAGAGGCTGACTTCCTCTGGCGAATAATAATGGTGCGCAGTGCCTTCCCTCTCTCTCTCTCTCTCTGGAGCAGACGAGCGAGGGCTGGTGCTCCAGCTGACCAGGCCTCCGGCCTTTGGCTCTTCCCGGCTCCAGGGTAACCAAATGCCGTTCCCTGCACCTCCCTCCGCGCGCTCTTCCGCCCCGACCCCCTCCCTCCCTCCCTTCGCGTCAGCCTTTGGCTGGCCCCTGGGACGCGGAGGGAGGGGAGGGCCCGTCCTGGCTCCCCCTCCCGAGCACGAAAAGTGACGTCATCATCCGGGCTCTCCGAGGCGGCGCTCTTCGCCTCGCAGGTCACAATGGAGCCCAAGCGGAGCCCAACCGAAAGGAAACGGCCGCCTCGGAGGGAGAGCCCAGGCCTGCTCAGGGCCTAGTCTGAGCCGCAAAGCCAGGCCCCGCCCTCCCGCGGTTACCTTTCCCTTCCCTCCGCGGCCTGGCTGAGTCCCCCTCACCCTTGACACCGTGAAGCAGCCACGAAGCCCCCTCAGTTCCAAAGCACAACACTCCTCCAGGGAAGGAAGGGGGGAGGGAGAGGGAAAGGGAGGGAGGGAGGAGGCCGCGAGGAGGGGAGGGGAGGGAGGAGGAGGAGGGGGTCACGCTCGCCGCCGCGGACGCTGTTTGGGTGCCGCTGCGTGGACGCGGAGTCTGCGCCGCCGCTGTTGGCCGAGCCCTGCTGCCAGAGCCGCCATATTGCCCGGCACACAAGACGCCGCTCTCTTCCTCCTCCTCCTCCTCCTCCTCCTCGCCTCCGCCGCTGCTCTTCTGGCTGCTGCTGCCGCCGCTGCCGCCCCTCCTCGTCGCGACGCGCCTTCCTGCCTCGTTGCCTGGACCGGGAGAAGAGAAAGCAGGCAGAAAGGGAGACGAAGAAGCGACTCCTCCTCCTCCTCCTCGGGAGAAAGAGGGGCAGCCAGCCACGCAGGACAGGCCTCACGGGAAAGGAAAGAGGAAGAGGGGAAGCGCCGGGCCTGGCCTTTCGGCGCCAGCTCTGACGCAAAGCGAAAGGGAAGAGAGGAGCGCTCGGCCTTGGAAGGGCTTCTCGAGTAGGAAGCTGCCGCTGCGGGAAGCGCCACCACCACCACCGCGGCCCGGCATGAGACGCGGCCCTGCGAAAGGCTGGTGCCGCTTGGGATGAGAAACTCCTCGGCCACACCCGCCCCCGCCGCCGCCGCCGCCGCCACCCTCCTTCGCCACCAGCAGCAGCAGCAGCCGCGGCGCCCCGGTGCGGAGAAGGCCTCGGCGCCTCAGGAAGCAGCAGCAGCAGCAACAGCGGGGACAAGGGACGCTGTGTGGCGGTGAGCGAGCCAAGCGAGGGCCGGGGCTTCTGCGGCCTAGCGGGGAAGGCACAGGAGAGCCCTGCGGGGAGAGAGCAAGGGAGGGACGGGGACCGGGGACAGGGGTTTCGGGCAGGGACGGGAAAATGGCTGACGACGGGCGCCTCCTCGTCCTCCCTCGTAGCCGCAGAGCCGGCGAGGCCTGGGCGCCTCCGCAAGGCGAGGCCTGGGCCGCTTCCCGAGCCTCCTCACGCCCAGCGCCATTTCTGAGGCGAGGCTGTAGGCCCGGGCGAGGCCAGGAAGCGAGGCCCGGTCGGGTTTGCCTCCGACCGAGCCCCTCCGGCCTTGTTGTCAACACGGCCTTGTCAGAGCCGCAGCCCTCGCCCTCCCAGCCAGGCCGCTTTCACCTCGGCCCAGGCCCGTTAGGTCGCGTGTGGGCCCCTCGGTGGTGCTTTCTCGCCCAGTTCGCCAGTGGAGGTCCCAAATGGGCACCATGTACGCACTTACATTATGCAAAAGCCTCCCGCTTCCACTCTCCATTGATTGCAAGCTTTGAGTTCTCTGCTTCTTAAATAGCGTTCTCTGTCGTCGCGGAAATTATAGATATATAATTTCAGGGGCGCTTGAGGAAATACTTAAATATCATTAGAATAGTCTAAATGGAAACATAAATGCATGTTCTCCACAGACTGAGAGCCCTTCCACACAGCCCTATATCCCAGAATATTAAGGCAGAAAACCCCACATTATCTGAGTGTGGACTCAGATAAACCAGCTCAAAGCAGATATTGTGGGATTTTCTGCTTTGATATTGTGGGATATAGGACTGTGTGGAAGGGCCCTGAGAGGTCTTGTATTGTGAGTCAAATACATTTCGTCATGCAACCAAATA
Organism: Anolis sagrei; assembly: GCF_037176765.1. Lineage (NCBI taxonomy): Eukaryota > Metazoa > Chordata > Lepidosauria > Squamata > Anolidae > Anolis > Anolis sagrei. The sequence goes on along the minus strand of NC_090023.1, from coordinate 78,342,659 downwards.
GGAACCTGAAATTAGTTCATAAACAATCTAAATTTGAATAATGAAAAGAATAGTTGCAAATTGAAAGTCTAGGCTGTTTATTTTCACATTTCAGTGGTATCTTTACTCGGTTCCTGTAACATGTCATGTTACAGTGAATGTCTGAAATTTGGAAATATGCTGAGCATAGCTTTTGTGAATGTCTAGAACTTCAAAGATACTTTATAAAACTGCCACTGAACTCCTGATAGTTTTGATGAAATGCGTATACACACACACATTCACACACGCATATATAATTGTCAGTACACTCACTGCCTTGTTAACATTCAAGGTTTCCTTTGTAAAATATTTATTTTCAGACTGCTTTTTATTTTCATCAAGCTACCACTGAAATCCAGTTGGTTATGTTGAAATACACACACACACACACACTCAATTGTCAGTATACTCACTGCCTTATTAACACTCAGGGTCTGAGTGTATTTTTATCTTCAGAATACTTTTTATCATCATCAAGCTACCACTGAACTCCAGTTGGTTATGATGAAGCAGGTGTGCCAATATATCAACATTGTGGAAGTGTTTTCTATCTTACTGTAAATAATATTAAAATGGAAAACAAATAATGCTGACGTATTGGCAAACCTGCTTCATAATATATAATGTTAGAACCTTCCAAGACCACCCATCTGTGGTCTTGGAAGCCAAACAGGGCCAGCCTTGGTTAGTACTTTGGTGGGAGACCAATAACAAATGCCAGGTAGTATGGCAGGCATGGATGAACTTCGGCCCTCCAGGTGTTTTGGACTCTAACTCCCTGACAGCTGGTAGGAATTGTGGGAGTTGAAGTGAAAAACACCTGGAGGGCCCTAGTTTGGCTATGCCTGTGCAATAGACTATATTTCAGAAGGAGGAACCTGCAAAACTACCTCTGAGTATTCATTGCCTTAGAAAATCCTATTAAATTCTTGGAGTTGCCCTAAGTTGACAGTTGACTTGAAGGCACATATGCAGAGTATAATGTTTATTACCTGTCAGTACAAAGGGAAATGTAACACTACAGTTTTTATACACTCCTATAGCCCCCTTGAACTGTATGGGATTTATGAATAAAATCCCAATTATATTTTACTGAGATTGGCTTGCATGAATAGCAAAAGTATTTTGTGAATATTAGGCTTGTAAAGTAATTTTAAATTGATTTTAATTACCATCTTCGCTTTAGCTGTTTTGCCTGTATCCCACTTTTGTACAGCGTATTCTGAGCTGTGATTCAAATATAAGTTCTGTTTGGATGGACCTCTGCACTGACGTAGACATAAATGTGGGGGTGTGGTTCTGTATAGTTGGCAAACTAATACAGAGACAGAGAAGGCTGTGTGTCATTTTAGTCTATCTAGTATAGGTGGTGTCAACTTAAAAATAAAATGCCTGTTAAACAGTTCTTTCTCGTTTTAATTCAAGTGCACCACACTCAGTTCTTTATCTAAAAAGGATTTTTGGAAAGATTGATTTCATTAGTAAAAATTAATCTATGTGATTCTGTAAGGTTTAATTCAGAGGTAAATTCTCAACTTGTAAGTCTGGTATAGATAATAATTTCTTTAATAATTTCTTAAACTGTTGGTGAAGTAGATGCTTGAGGCTTTTCCTGATATCTTTCCTCCCCCCCCCCCCCTTCCTTAAAGAGGACAGGGAATTAACTTTAAAAATTAGATTTGTGTTCTTAATTACCTAGTGGAATATTCCTGGCCACATCTGAAGCTGCAGAAGGCATTCAAGTGAAGATTTGTGAATGGCTTTGAAAGAGTAATTAGTACTGTATATGAATATTTATTTATTTATTTATTTGGTGCATTTGTTAACCGCCGCTCTCAGCCCTAGGGCGACTCGCGGCGGTGTACAACATATAAAAACACATTTCACAATAAACTACAACTACAAAAACAACATATCCCTAATACACTATCATCTAATTACACTAAATTAATCCGCTTCGTCTTATCATAGAATCATAACCAATCTCGTAGTCTACATTCCGTTCCAGTTGTCATTTCCAGTTACTGTAGCATTTAGTTAAATGCCTTCTTGAATAGCCATGTTTTCAGGCTCTTCCGGAAGGACATAAGGGAGGGCGCCTGTCTGATGTCCACAGGGAGGGTGTTCCACAGCCGGGGGGCCACCACCGAGAAGGCCCTCTCCCTCGTCCCCGCCAGGCGTGCCTGTGAGGCAGGCGGGATCGAGAGGAGGGCCTCCCCAGACGATCTCAAGGTCCTCGTGGGCTCATAGGCCGAGATGCGGTCCGAAAGGTATTTTGGGCCGGAACCGTTTAGGGCTTTGTAGGATAACACCAGCACCTTAAATTGGGCCCGGTAGCAAATCGGCAGCCAATATAACTTGTATATGAATATAAGGTGCCATTCAATTTCCTAATGTACTTGGTGATTGGAACCTCCTAATGTATAATGTAATCCTAAACATAGAAATGGACACTATAGGTTCAAAATGTTGTGCTCCTTTAAGTAAAGGTGTATGAACACTTGCTTTGTTGTTGAAATCCCTGACACAACTGGTATGTATAATGAACTGGTAGATAATTCTTAAAACAGGATAGTTTTTTTCAGCCTTTGAATTTACTTTATTTCCCTCCCTGCATTTCACATAATTATAGGTCAGTGAGGGGGGATGTGCTTTGCCCCATATGTCTTTAGATTGCAGTTCACATTATCCTTCACTAGTGGTTCTGCTGAATAGGTATTATGGTTCTTACAATGCAGTGACATCTGAAGCATAGAGCTTTTCCCATCCTCCATACCAATAATCACAGAAATGTTATATCTGTCTACCTGTTATTAGGTAGCTTCCAGCCTTTTCAGTATATTACTAAATGTATCCTAATAAATATTTCCTCTTAACTTTACAGCAATATGGATCTTCAAAGACTCAATCAAGGAAAAACAACAGAGTGCTTTGTTCTGTAGAACATCACCTTTACAATAATCATAACATATGTCCAGCACAATATTTATTTATTCTCTTCACCACTTCTTTGTGAAATGGGAAGGCAGTATACAGATCTCAGAAAACAAGACAGTAATACACATATTTGTTTTAAAAATTCTGGCAAAGTTGAAAGGCCAGCACTATAAACACCTATCCTAGGGGAAAGAAGTAGCTATCTTGTCAAGATCATATTCTGTAATTGAAATGTTACATGAGGCTTTTGTGTAAGGATGACAAGGTAGCATTTGCATTTTTAAAAATGGAGCACATTCCAGAATTCCTTGGACGAGTAACCAATCCAAACATTTGAAGCAATTGAAAAATAGTTACATGGTAATACAAAAATATTCTTGGTTGTGATGCTTCAAAATCTAGCGTTGAAAAAAATACTGTTTTGAAGTGGGCACAAATAACATAGTTTCTTATAGATTTCTTCTGTCTTGCATTGGTTTTTGAGATATCTTATTAACATTGCTTGATATTTTGTCATACTCGAATGTACAGCTTTCTAGGGAAGGGTGATATCTTTTTGTATTTTTGGAATGGGGATCAAATTTAGATTATTAATTCATACGTACTACATCAAATTTTCAATATCTTACAATTTCCTGTTTTGACAGGAAATGTGTGCTTGTGGATTCCCAGTGTATTTTTAAAAGTTTATTAGTTAAAAGAAGGGATCTCTGAGAGTAGAAGTGTAATAGATGTTCAGATATGCGTCTTCTAACAGTTATGTGTATGCCTACATTTGTATTCTATGTTCAGTAGATGTCAGTGGAATTGGGCTTGCCCGGTTTCAGTGTGGGTACCAATTATTTCTACTGATACTAGGTCTGGAATGCAGCATGATAACAGCATGAGTTGAACAGAATAGATGAGTGGTCTATACCCCACCCCCCACCCCTTCACCCTGTCTACTTCTTGAGTATTTGGTTGTCTTGTCATGAGACTTAAGACAGAACATTGCATATTTTTTTAGAAATAGCTTTACTTTTAACTTAATGTAAATTGCAAAGAGTAGAACTGATTTATAAATAATTTACAACCTTTAACTTTGTTCATAGTAGTCTTATTGTACTCCTCAGGAGATGTTCCTTGTATTAAAGTTACTCTTGCCATTAACAAATAATACGTAAAAAGAAACTTTACAGCAAAGTAATAAAAGATTGATATTGCTTTCTTACAAAAAAAATTTAAAGTTAAATCCTATTGCTTTTTTGGAAAGGACTGCTTAGTCACAAATATGTGTAAATGATAACTGGTTGCTACCTTGTATCTCGTTGTGAGCTGATGTTCCCTGGGTCTTTTTGTTGTTCAGTGATATCTACTTGTTTTCTTTATCAATTTTGCCTTGTGATCCATAGCTATTGGAGTACATTCTCATATTTTGTTTGAAGCTGTTTCTTTTACAGGCCTTGCAATGGTATTTTGATAAGTGCAGTTTTAAGCCTATATAATCTGTTCAGTCATGTTATTGTCTTTTGTATGTTACCAGTCATTACTCTTCTGTTCTTCTGTCTGGTTTTTAGTTTTGTAAATTTAACTTCTGTGATTTTACAACCAAGCTACAATACACAGTATTTGCCCAGTCAGATGTTACTTTATGTATACATTGCCTTCTAACAGCTTGCTATGGATGTCAATCTTTCTGCACTTTCTATATTTTGATGTGTAATGTCTGTAGCAATATTTTTATCCTTGCTCAGGGGATTTCTTTTGAAATACTTAAATTTTGTCTAAAATATATTCATTTATATGAACTGAAAAAAAGACTTTACTTGAGCAATATATGCTTCCGAGAACTAGATTTTTCACCTTTCAAAATCTTTGGTATGATGGATTTTTTCCTCAGCGTTTTCTGTTGCAAGAGGGCATGAATTTATTTTGACATCTAGCCTAAATTATTGGGCAGACATACTGGGGAGGGATCTGGTGTAGAACACTATTTTTTCTTATTGTTTGGAGTTGGTTGATAAAAAGGTCTTGTTACATACATGACTATGGATGATTGAATATCTTGGTGGTTTAGGCCTTTTTACAGTTTCATGCAGCAGAACTTGCCTATTTCAATAATACTAATTTAATAACAGTGCCAATGTTCGGCTTAGCTGATGTACTTAGAATATTTTATATGTGGATGCTTCTTTTCTTGCTTAATTGTGTTGCAATATCTTCAGAACTCTTTTGTCTGCATTTTTTGTTTTTTGATAAAACTTACCTTGTATTATATATCTTGTATTAACAGCTGTAGTTTCAGTTCAGGCACTGCTACAGATACTGAAAATATTTTGCTAACACGACAGGAATATCATTAGAAGCACGTGCCTTGCCCACTGTTTTGTTATTGCTAGATGCCTTCTAGTCAGCTCCGACTTACCGTATTTTGATTTGTTTATTTATTGAATTCATAATCCGCCTTTCTCTCAAAGTGAGCTCTGGTCTATCTATTCATCTTCTGAGAAATGCTGTCTTCCTCTTTTTCTAGTGTCCTCCACCTTACCAAGTGTCATCTTTTTTAATGAGCCATGTCTTCTCATGATATGACCAACGTTCTATAGCTTCTGTTTAGTTGTCTTGGCTTCCATATAAGAGTTAAGATCTAATTTGTCTTAGAACCTACTTAATTGTCTTCTTAGCAGTCTCTAGTATCCTGAGAACCCTTCTCCAGCACTATCTTTCAGATGAATGGATTTTCTTCCTGTTAGGTTTCCTCACTGTCCTGTTTTCACAATTATTCATAGAAATACAATGACATGAACCATCCTAATTTCTGTATTCAGTTGAATATCTTTATACTTCAGGATCTTGTCTAGTTCCTTCTTAGCTGCTTTTTCACGTGTTGGTTTTCTTCTGATTTCTTGACAGCAGTTTCCAATCTTGTTTAATAACTGATCCAAGATATGGAAAATTTTGAACTATTTCTGTGTTTTAAAATTATGTAAATCATCTGTGATTATTATTTTTATTTTCTTAATATTCAACTGTAAATCCATCTTTGCACTTTTGGCCTTGACTTTCCACAGTAATTGTCTTTGCTAGTAGAATGGAGTTGTCAGCATATTTTAGATTGTTGGAGAATTTTCACACCTCTTTCCTCTCAGTCCTGCTTTATGTATGATATTTTTGGCATATAGATAGGGTGATAAAATGCTGTTTTGCCTTACCCCCTCACCAATTAAAACATTTCATTTCTTCATGTTCTGTCCTAACAGCAGTATCTTGTCATAAGTATAGGTTAAGCATGATGACAGTCAGATATTGTGGCACCCCCACTTCTTTAAGATTGATCCATAACTTTTATTATTTATAGGTTTTCTTGTAGTCTATAAAACACATATTGTTTTTCTATTGAAATTCTTTGGTATGCTCCATTATCCCTACTGCCTCTTTTTCTGAACACAGCTTGGATATTTGATATTTCTCACTCCATATATATGTTGAAAATCTTTGTTATGCTATTTTGAGTATCACTTTGCTTACACTGAAGATTAATGCAGTAACCCTGTGATATCTTCGATCCTTGATGTCCACTTTTCAGGGGATTGAGATGTTTTATGAACTGCGTTAGGTTCTCTGCTAGTGCCCTCCAGAATTTTGGACTTGCTAAACAACTAGGGGAAGATTTGCTGACTACTGGAATTCAGTGTGAATTTCTCTTTCAGAAGCCTCAGGATGTGTACATAACACCCGTAAAAGTAAAAAAAAAAACACCAAAACAACCCCCCCCTCCCACACACACACAATTTATTACACGAGAGAATAACTTCTGTAGAAATTTCTAGGTTTTCAGCATGACTAGTTGACTTCCACTGGAAGCTGTCCTTAGAATCACACTGGAGGATTCTGAAATTCCTAAAGGACTATTCTCCCTAGAAATCTCTAGGTCCTCCAGCATGACCAGAGAAATTGACCATAAAGATTCCCATAGAGAAATTTTTAATCAAATCCACAAATGATCAAATCTATTATTTTTGTGTTAGTAGCATGCGTTAAATGTTCTTGAGCACTATTGTCCTGGACCACTGTAACAAATATGCAGCAGTGGAATTGTAAGAAGCAGATTCTGGTTTCCATTGCTCAATAATCCTGGTCATAAGGAAGAAAGAAGAAGGGAAGTAAAATGGTCTTTGAGCTGATCAGATCCTTAAGACGGTTTGACTGCTATCTGAGGAATTAGTAATAGTGAGAATTTTGTAGATGTTTGTTATAGAGAAAGAAGTGCTGCCAGAAAATCTGCACTGTCCAGAGTTAAATTGCATTTGAACCTTCAGTGTTAGAGCTTTGCTTCTCTGATGTCTTACTTAATGACCAGTCTTTTCGTAATATTTGCCTATTTGAATGGATCTATAAATAGAAGTAGAAATGCTTAGGAAATCATTTAAGACTCTCAAGACTTCCGTAATTTAACAAATAACATTTGGAAGTAAGGGTTCCTTTACTGGGAAATTGATACAATCCCTATGTTTTGGTTCCTCGGCTAATTCCCAAAAACCATATTAAAAGATGAGCAGTCAATGTTTATTGTAGGAAAGCTAATCTCTTTTTTAGTTGAGGTTGACCTAGTGGTAAATGTTTGCTTTATAATCAGGAGGCATATGAAATACTGTGTTGTGAGCGCTTTTCTTGAGGATATTCTTTAAGGCTGAAGATGAAACATAATGAAATAGACTTTCTGGTGACTTATTGAATCTTATGCTGCTAGTTGACATAAACTTGTTATTCTCTTCATTGTGATATTAAAACTTCAGGCCGCACAATATGTCTGACAGTATGGATTTTCATTGTATTTGTTAAAGGAGATTTAGTTGTATATGTCAGAGGAAGGTCTTAAAATAACTCATTTTATCCATTTATTTCATTTACACGTGGAATGTGCATGTGGAAATGAGTAAATTTAAAACAGGCCCTTCTCTGCCATTTTGACGGAAAGATACTCTCAAATATGCAAGCATCATGCAGCCTTGGCTACCATAATGTCCTCTACATATAGCTGTTGGATACTGAGAAGTATTGGTTGTAATTGTATTCTAGGAATGCTGCTATTATGCTAAATAGACCTCTTATGATTCAGTATTGTTGCGTGCCTTCAAGTTGTTCCTGACTTAGGTAAAGCTATCATGAGACTTCTTTGGCAAGATTTGTTTAGAATGGCATTACCTTTCTCTGAGGCAGAGATAGAATGGTGCGCCAGAGGTCTCCTAGTGGGTTTCTGTGGCCGAGCAGGGATTTGAATTCTTGTCTCCAGAGTTATGGTCTCGTCTCCAGAGTTGTGGATCAACACTCCACTGTATGATGCAGTACAGAAGATATTTTTAAACAAATGTTTAATCTCATGTTACGTTCAAAAATCTTAATGCAGCATCTTCATCTTAAAGCAACTTTATGAAGTAACTTAAATTGTTTCAATCACTTTTCCTGGCTTCATGGTGCTTGAAGGTGAAGTGGTAAATTGAATTTAATTTTTTCACATTGGAAAAAGAATAAATTTTCTAATGTGTCAAGGTTCTTAACTTGCAATTGATTCAGATTTCTCTGATCTTGACTTATGATGACCCAGTCCTTAGTTTTTCTTAGCAAGATTTCTTCAGAGAAGCTTTGTCATTGCCTTCCCTGTACAGATAGTTAAAACAACATAGAGAGCCACTGACATTAATGAGTCTTGAATATATATCTATTTACTCAAATCTAATGTTCACCTTTTTTGGCTAAATTATCTTGCCAAAATTAGGGTGTGCATTTCATTCACATAATATGGTAATCCTAGTTCTGAGCAAAGGGGAAAGTTGCTTCAGAAGTGCCTGGAACTCCTATTTGGGGGATGTCATCTCTAATTGAATTGCTATGGCTCAATGCCATGTAATATTGGAATTTGTAGTTTGATTGAGGCATCAGCATTCTTTGGCAGAGAAGACTCAAGGTCTTGCAAAACTACAGCTCCCATGATTCCATAGCATTGAGCCAAGGCAATTCAAATGGCTTCATTCTCCAGCATAGATGCATCTCAAGGTTTTCCTTTCAATTTCTGGAAGTTTTGGTGTCCTTATCCCTTCATCTTTAAAGAAGGAATCCTAAGCAGGCAGCAACAGTAACGTGTACCCTTTTTTGGCCATATTACAAGGAATTCACTTTTTGCCACTGCACATTACATTCAGCAGCAAAAAATTTTTTGTTTCAGGGTTTTGAAATTTGAGGTACACATTAGATTTGATGGCACATTAGACTTGAGTAAAGATGGATATATTTGCAGTCATGCCTAGGTTCAGCCACTGAGGAAAGGCCCTCATTCCATCCTAACTGCTACCGGTGAGGCCTCAGAGGTTAGAAAGACAATAGCCTACATCTGCTGGACATAACACACTCCCTCACTGCCATCCTCTTTTGGATTGTAATCCTGAGGGCAGGAAAATGACAGAATTGTAGCCCGCCCATGAAAATCTCAATGAACACTGAAGACACTATATGAAAACCGTTATTGTCATCTATAGAAGATTGAAAAGTTCACATCTTTCAAATTCTGAGTTCACAAACTTTTTATCTCATTTATCAGAAGATGTCAGATTAGCATCTAGTGTAGAATTCTCTGGGAAAGAAATTATAAATTGTTACTGGGTTGGGGACTATCGTACTGTGATTTCAGAGAATAAAGAGTTTAACAAATAAATGTTTGTATTGATAGAAAGCAAATGGAACATGAAATGTCATGTGCAGGAAGACGTGTGCAGAACTAGTTGTGTACATATTTTTTTGCTTTAGCCTTGTCCTTTCTCTTATACACATTTTCTAAGCTTAATGTAAACATATTGAGTTTGTTCAAACGCTTTACTGCTGTTGAGACACTAGCTAATTGAAATAATTATTTTTCATATCTGCAATAATAATTATGTATATAAACAGATCAGTGACTTTGTGGGACTTTACACAGTATTATATTTGTTGCCCATGGATGCATTTATTTAAATGAAAGCATTTACTGGTATGACTGTGGAGGACTGTAGAATTCATAAGTAAAAAGTTTTTAAGGTTTTATCTTTTTATTAGTTTTGTTGTCTTGTACTGTACCTCCTAATTTGTTGATTTCAGTTATAGCAGTAGGAGTTAGTACTAGTGTGGTATAGTGGTTTGATCACTCTGGGAGACCAAGGTTTGAATCTCTACTCAGCCATGAAATCCCTCTGGGTGAATTTTGGGCAAGTCACACACTCTCAGCTGGAGTATTTATTTTATTTCGTATACTTCTACCCCGCCCTTCTCAACCCCCGAGGGGGGACTCAGGGCGGCTTACAAAAGACACAATTCGATGCCAACACAACAACAAAATAACATATATAGACAACAGTTATAAACAATTAAAACAATCAATTATACATCACTATTAATAAAACCAGTCTAGTGCTCAACGTTTGCCAGCTCAGAATCCGTAAATTCATTCCACATTGTCAGATCCTATCAATTCTAGTTGTCATTGTCCTTTGTCTGTCTGCCAGATTACCCAAAAGCCTGGTTCCACATCCATGTTTTTAGTTTCCTTCTAAAGGAGAGGAGGGATGTCGACGACCTAATCTCCCCGGGGAGTGAATTCCACAGGTGTGGGGCCACCACCGAGAAGGCCCTGCTCCTCGTCCCCACCAACCTCACTTGTGATAGAGGTGGGGCCAAGAGCAGGGCCCTCCCAGAAGATCTTAAACTCCGAGGCAGGAAGTAGAGGGAGATGCGTTCGGACAGATACACTGGGCCAGAGCCGTATAAGGTTTTGTAGGTCAAAACCAGCACTTTGAATTGTGCTCAGAACTGGATCGGCAGCCAGTGGAGCTGACATAACAGAGGGGTGGTATGCTCCCTGTATGACGCTCCGGTGAGTAATATGGCTGCCGCCCGCTGGACTAATTGAAGTTTCCGAACAGTCTTCAAAGGCAACCCCACATAGAGTGCGTTGCAGACTAGAAAACAATGGGAAACCTCTTCTCAAGAAATCTTGCAAAGAAAACCATTAGGATCGCATGATTGTGTGTTGACGTTGGCTTGAACATATAATGCTCCATTGGCTGCCTGTTTGTTACCAGGCAGAATTCAAAGTGCTGGCTTTGGCCTATAAAGCCCTAAATGATCCCGGCCCAGTTTACCTGTCCGAACGCATCTCCCTTTACGAACCATCACAAAGACTAAGATCTTCTGGGGAGGCCCTGCTCTCAGTACTGCCACTGTCACAGTCGCGTTTGACAGGGACGAGAGACAGAGCCTTCTCAGTGATTGCCCCCTCAGATATGGAACTCCCTTCCTGGCAATATTAGATCAGCCCCTCCCTCCCATCCTTCAGAAGGATGGTGAAGACCTGGCTGTGGGACCAAGCCTTTGGGACAGTGCAACGAGGCAATAATAGAATGGTGTCCTGAGATGGTTTTTAAGCAACTAAATTTAAAGTGGATATAAGTGATATTAATGTTTGTATATATTTATGGTTTTATGTCCCGGCATTGAATGTTTGCCATACATATGTTGTGTTCCGCACTGAGTCCCCTGCAGGGTGGTGAAGGGCGGAATATAAATGTTTTAAATAAATAAATATCTTCTTAAATGCAAAAGTCATGAAACAGAGTCATTCTAATAACTGGGGGAAAAAACTTAAAAATGAACACTATGGTTGTTAATGGAAGCAGCTGATTCACAATTTCAGCTGCTTTGAAAATTACAGCTTCCTGCACAATAGAGCAGAACAGGTGGCCTGCAGTAAAAGGTTGCATGCCCTTTTCTAATGTTCCATTTCTCACTTCCATTTCTCTGTCTCTCCCCTCCCCCAACGTCTTAGTATTCAGTGCTCTCTCAGCATGCTAATTCTTAATATTATTGTTTTGCAGATTTCCTTCTCAGTTTTCCCCTTAAAGATTTGTGAACTTCTGCAATCTTGCAAGTTTCCCTGTAGAAAGGGGGAGGGGGACAAGGCAAACCTATTCAATGAAAATAACACAATAGTGTGTCCATTTGTGTTTGCATGTGTGAGTCTTTGCCTTCAAGTCACTTGACAATGTATGGCAATCGCATGAATTTCATACTGTTTTCTTAGGCAAGGAATTGTCAGAGGTAGTTTTGCCAGTTCCTTCATCTGAAATATAGCCTATGGCTCCTGATATTTATTGGTTGTCTCCCATCCAAGTACTTACTAGGGCTGGCTCCACATAGCTTCCATTATCAAATGGGATATGATTTCTTTAGGGTATTTACATCGTTTTAATGGGAGTAGATCATTGTGTGCTTTCAGATTTTTTCTAAGCTACAGTGACTCAGAAGTTGACCTTATCATGAGTTTTCTTATTAAGAGGGCCTTTTCTTTTCTCTAAGACTGAGAGAGTGTGACTTGTTCAAGGTCACCTAGTAGTTTCATGACTGAGTGGGGACTTGAACTGTGGTCTCCAGAATTGTAATCAAAGCTAAATAAATGAAAATAAAGCTAGCAAAGACTGTGAGAAACACATGACAAAAATTATTATTTATGACTTCCTCTTTTCGTAGGATGCCATTATTAAATTGAAATTTGGGAATTCTCGCACTTCTATGATATCTTAATATTTTTGCTAGTTTAGTTCAAGAACTGCTTATTCTATTTCTCACATGAACCTGTTAAAAGGGGGGAGGAGGCACCAATACATTTTTCCTTGCTCAGTATAGTGCTGTAATATGTTGTTCATGTATAGAAGGATTCAGAAGAATAGTGTTGGAGTCCTTTGAGTTGTGACCTGCTCAGCAGTATTCTGAATTGACACTCTCAATTGTAAGTGATAGATAGAATTTGAAGGGTTCTTTCCATTATATTTGTCTTCTATCAAAGAAGTGTGGTTTCTTCCAACTCCGTGATTCTGCGTAAACGGTCTATATCTTAGTAAAATGTTCAACAGCGATTTTTGGTAATTAGAAACTACCATTCATTAGGCTTGTGCATGTATTCAGAGTGGTCAGTTTCCTTTAGCCGATCTGAATTGTTTGTCTTGGCCACATGGCCGTAACACATTTTCCTGTCCATAACAGGACCACGTTGGAGCTGATCACGGCTCCTCCTCCTATTCAGCATCACAATTGCATCCTGGCTTCAGTGTATTTTTTGGCTTGGCTTATGGATTGGCCTGTCTCACGAATCTATTTGATTTTTCTTTATTGTCTTGGTTTTTTTAATCTAGTAGGACTGACTAGGAGTTTGGAATGTATAGGACAGGTGGGTGGAGCGTGTGCATGCGTTTGGAGCCTTGGAGAGTCAACCTTTTAGTTTCTTTTTCTCCTTCCCTTCCTCTCCTTCAAAAAATATTTCTAAACTATAATAATAATAATAATCCCAGCAAATAAAAAGAAAACCCTCATTCTCTGAAAACAACTACATCTGCCTACCTACCTACCTACCTATAATTTCATTCCTTTGCAAACTAGTTATCTGCTGTGCTGCTCTCTGCCTTCTGAATTCCAACTAATAATATAATAATAAGTGTTGGCTGACTTGCCAGTAGTACAAAGAACAACTATAACACTTAGTTGGGCTTCAGTCTGCGGAGAAACTTTGCCAAAATCCATTGTCTCCTCTTCTCTCTGTTAGAAAATACTTTCAAAAGAGAATAATCCAGCAAACAAAAAGAAAAGCCTAATTCCGAGAAAACTACCACCACCTATTTACCTAAAGTAGAAATAGAGGAGAGGCGGGTTAGAAACGAATTACTACTACTACTACTACTACTACTACTATTACAATTACTCTGACCAAGCTGTTAAATTAATTGCTGATTGTTAAAATTGTGAAAGCCATGTGACGAGTTGAACTTGGAAGAACAAGCCAGTCTAATTGGACTTTTTCTTTTAAAGTTTTGTTAACAGGTAAACTGTAACACTACATTCCTTATCAAAATAAATAATTATATTGCCTATTTTTGGGTTTCAGATATGTATACTTCCATGTAGGTTTGTGACTCACACTAAAATACTGGGAATCCAGCTATTTAACAGATATGTCACAAAATATGCAGGTAGAAATGGCTAGTCAGTAACTAACTTATAAATGTCATTTGTTGGATATTGTACTACTGTTACTTTCTCTTGTGAAACTTTCAGTAAAGTAACTTGGAGGTTAAGATCGTCCTGGGAGGTCCTGCTCTCGGTCCCACCTCCCTCTCAGGTGTTACTAGTGGGGACGAGAGGGCTTTCTTGGTGGTGGCTTCTCAACTATGGACCTCCTTCCCCAATGAAATTAGATCAGTGCCCTCCCACTTGACCTTCAGAAAAAAAGTAAAAACTTGGCTATGGGACCAAGCCTTTGGGCAGTAAGCAATACAAGGAATGATCAGGGATTATGTGCAATGGATATTTGATATTTGGAATGGCCTGGACTATGATTTTTGAATTATGTAATTTTAATGTTTATATTAATATGTTTTTAACTCCACGTTTCAATGTCCAAAGGCTTTTACATGATCTAATTGACAGTTATATGCTACTGTTGTTTTATGTTAGGTTTTGTATGTATGCGAGGCATTAAATTTTGCTATAAATATGTTGGAAACTGCTTTGACCCCCCCCCCCCCGAGAAAAGCAATATAAAAGTGAAGTAAATAAATAAATAAAATAAACTCCCTAGTAGTGCCCTTCCCTTAAACAGTTGTTTGCCCTAATTGTTGGCTTAATCACAGATATTGAAGCAAAGTGTGCAAGAATTGGGTTTAAAAAAACCAGAACCTTAGGCACTTGTCTTTTGAACATATTCAGCTCTTTCCATTATGTCAACAACAGCCATAACTGTAGACTGTCCGGTTTTAGGGAAGAATTTCATTCGGAAATATGTATCCTTAAACACAAAGTCTGTGTCCCCCCCCCCCCCCCAATTATTTGATGTTATTAGATGTGCTAATTTTCTTTCTAACCATTGATATTTAAGATGTCTTACTTACAGCGCTAATACTGCTATACTTACATAATTTGTTTTTAAAGTATATGTGATGATTTAGCGCTCATTGTTTTCTTCTCTAAATACAATTAATGTCTTCCTCTGTAAAGTAAGAGTCAAGACATTTGTTTGAATCAGTAGGGGGCTCCGCTATAGAACTCATATTGTATGCAGAGTTTGTTTGGTCCCTAGAATAGTGGTTTCCAAATATAGGTTGCCACATGTTGGTGGACTTTGACTCCCCAACTCCCTGGTTGGAAACCAACAACTTCTTCAGGCCCATATTTGGAAAGCATTAGCATCTCCTGTTATAAGGAACAAATAATATATCTGGCAGGACAAAGTCTTGCCAGAGACTCTGAAGAAGTATTGCTAGTCATGGACAATTTTTATTTAGAAGATGTATAGCTTACCTTTCAAATGAATAATCTTCAAGGTACCTATACACTACTGTATATTGTAGTAACAAAGAGACGTGCCTGGTTGATATAAGGCACTTTCTGTATGTTCTCATATGCTTTAGGTATGGAGCACACTAAGGAGAAAATTGATGGAAAAAACGAAGAAAGATGGATTTTCTTTTGTATCTTACTTTATATGCCTTTAATATAAATTCCAGCATGCTTTTTCATCAGTTAAATTATTGGCTTGATTGCACTTCTTCAATGACTGCCACTAGAGGGAGACACCTAGGTGTTCTCCGAATCTTAGTGTGCTTGCTTCTCTAATTAGTA
This sequence comes from Anolis sagrei, assembly GCF_037176765.1. Taxonomy (NCBI): domain Eukaryota; kingdom Metazoa; phylum Chordata; class Lepidosauria; order Squamata; family Anolidae; genus Anolis; species Anolis sagrei. Next base: position 78,327,029 of record NC_090023.1, on the reverse strand, counting down.
AGAAACAGCTGTTGAAAGAGTAGATAAAATAACTTTGTAATCTTGCCTTATTCTAGAATAAATAGTTACTGAGATTTGTTGTGGAAATACACTGAATACTTGTATTTTTTCTTTCTTGCAAAGCATATTTGGTAATTATTATTAAGACATATTAAAATAACACATAATTTTATACAGTAAATGAACCCTAATATTAACCTTGAAATTTATCATCCTAGCATGGGCCACCTTTGAGTAATTTTGTTTTACTAATAAATTTTCCTGGAGGTGGATAGAAGTGCATATAATATCATTCTATAATACCAGTTATTAATAGGTGAATAATATTGTTTCCAAATATGAATTCCAAAATGTATATGTATTTGTTTTGTCTTATAACATATATTTGCCACACACTGGCTAGAGAACATAAGTATTATGCTGTTCTGTTGTGTCTTAATATTATTGTCACTCATCTAATTCTTCTCTTCCAAAAATATATTAATATCAGTTGTTGTGTACTTGTAATTGTATTTCAAGAGTGAAAGCTTAAAAAAATGGAAGTATGGCAGGAGTGGGGGAAATACAAGTAGCAATAGATATAGCCTATGAAATGTTTCCAGTTGCCTAATCATAGGAAGTGATTGGGCAATTGTAAACTGTGATTATAAATTGGTTATAGTTTAACATACACATCCAATTTCCATTAGGATATATGAAAGATGTTAAATGATGTATTTTCCCACTCTTTAAATCAGGGTTGGCGAATTGCATCTCTCCAGATGTTGGACTGCTGTTCTCATCACCTGAGACAACTTAACTAATGGTGAGGAAGACTTGTAGTTAACAGATATAATTTATTTACCGGTGTTTATTTACTGCATTTATATCTCGTCCTTCTCACTCCGAAGGGGACTCAGGGTGGCTCACAAAAAAGGCTCAATTCAATGCCACATATACATAATTAGGATAAAACAAAATGCATACATGGTAGTTTTCAGTATTCCAGCTGCAGCTGATTTATAGCTGTTTATTTGCCCACACAGAATGCGGAAATAGTTGATGAGTGGATGTGTCACCGAATTAAATAAATCTTATTCTTTTTTATATAACAATCTTTTTCATTGTCACAACTTTACAATATCTTGCTTATACTTAGTTTCCATTGGTGCTCATATATATACACACACTTCATTTCCATGTAACATTGCTTTTATCTGCACCCTCTCTTTTTATACATCCTTCTCTTTTAAAAAAGGGAAAAAGAAAATTAGGAGGGGGAAAGGGGAAAATAGGTGACCTCTAGTCTATCCCAATCTACTCACAAAGAAAGCTAATATCATACGCTTTGCCTTCTAGACCTCTCTTTACTAACTCTTTTCTCTTATAACAACATCAACAAAAAACTTTAATTTATTCTTCAAAACTCAGAATTGGCAAGCCTTTCTCTTCTTCATGAAAAAAGTGAATGAAAGATTTCCAGTCCTTTAAAAAAGTTTTCAATGCCTTTCTTTTAGTTGACATGTTAATTTGTCCATTTCAGCCAAGTCCATTATGTTTATTATCCATTCTTTTGTTGTTGGTATTGTACTCTTCCATTTCTGTGCATAGAGTAGTCTGGCTGTTGTGGTCGTATATTACTATAGTCTATCCAGATTATTTTTGTCATTCAGACTAAGTAGAAATATCTCTGGTTTTAGCTGGAGTCTTCCCCCTAAAGTTTTCTGGATCACTGTGTGTATTTGAATCCAATATTTCTTGGCATGTTTACATGTCCACCACCCATGATAGAAGGATCCCACTTGTTTACATTTCCAGGAAATATTGGAGCTTTTTTATATATCTTAGATATCTTTTCAGGTGTCATATACCTTTTAAAAGCTGAGAGCAATTTGGGGATCCATCTCATTCAACATATTCTTTTTTTGAATTTTTGCCATTTGGCAGATGGTACAGAGTGACAAAAACAAGGACAGAGAAACGGAGATACGACTTTTATCCTAGAGCTGTGGCTATGTTTAACTCCATGGTTTCACATTGATGTGGCATTAGAGGCTGTGTGGTGATGTGGAGGGATGAGTGTGCTGTTTTATGGTATGTGCTGGGGAAGGCATTTAATTTTGTTGTGCAATAGCACAATGATAATAAAGCTGTTCTATTCTAAGAGTGAGATTGCTCTTAGAGCTGAGAGCCGAGTCAAGTTTGCAACACCAAGAAAAGGGACATAGTTACAGGAGCTTGGAAGCGAAAGGCGGTGGGGGAAGGATCACTAACCTTTCCATTCCAAGCTATGAGTTGTAACTCAGAACTAAGAGGCTAGTGAGCAGCCACACCCTCCCCCAGCCTTTTCCCTCCACCAGCCTTTCCCCTCCACAGCTACGCTTCGAGGGAGCAGCTGTGGCTTCAAAGGGACTACTATGTGTTCAACCCCCCCCCCCGGGGGGGGTTGGGTTGGGTTACCACATAATACCACCATAATAGTTGCAGATCCCTTTCCCACCAAAAAAATTTGGAGGAGGGGAGAGTGTGTGTGACTATTACGTGATGAATTATGCTACCAGTTCCTCTAGTTTGCATTCAGGTGTGTATTGCATTTTGAATTAAATGTTTTATTAAATTGCTAGACATCATTTGGATTATTGAGGAAAGGATCTCTCAGATTCTAGTATTCTGTTTATAAGTTGATTCCATTACTTTCTGTCACAAGTTATTATGTCAGACCTCACTTCAGCCATATCACTAAATAGGTTTCTGTAAGCTACTGCCTCTCAACTTCAGTCAGTTCCCTCTTGTCTTGTTTTGGAGATTTGTTGGAAGGAAAATCATCTAGTCTTAATAGTTTGCTGCTTAATTATATACTTAAATTTGGCAAGTAGTCAATATTTCACCTATGTTATTGTTACTACAAAGTTAGGCAAATGCTTTAAATTCTTATCCTTAGATTCTTATCCTTATTTTTAATAGATACTTTGGTACTAGATACTGACTTTCCAATGGCAGGGTTGGATCAGTCAGCTGTAGTAGTGGACAATGTTTCAAATTTAAAAGGAGGAAGGAGGGAGGGGGAAAAATAAAAGCAACTTTAAAACAACCACCATTTTTATTTTTGAATGAGCTTTCATGGAGATAGACCTCCTTCTTCACGTATTGCATATTCAAAGGAATTGGGTTATATCCATGAAAGCTCATGCAAACTAACATTCAGTTAGTCTTAAGGGTTCTGCCACTTTTTCTTTCTTACTTCTTCCTTTTTAATGCAGCAAGGGAAATATATTACTTGGAATATTTTGGATTGTGAATCTTGGTTAAAGAGAGAAGCATTTAGCTGTTTTAAAATTAACACAGATAATTGTGCAAAAGCATACCTATCTGTCTTCAAAGAAGTGAAGAGTTCAGTATTGCAAATATTCCCAGCTGTATAAGAAGTATATATAAATATTTCAAAGTGGACAGGATCTGCTTTGGTCACCTGGCTAAATGATGCACATCAGAAACAGAACAAGAAGATTTTGTTCCTGTTGAGTCAAATCTTTTTGTGACATTTCGTAGCATTGTTCACAATCTCTTTCTGAAGTAAGTTGGGACTTTTAAGCATGACTGAGAGTTGATTTCAGAAATTCAGGCTGTTATTTATGTGGGTGCTGTGCTGCCATGTGTCTCCTGCTACTTCTTATACAAATGAAACTGTTGGGACAGATCATTTTGTGGAGTTCTGGGCTTCAGTGTTCACACTATGCTAATGATGCTGAACTTTTAAGTCTCCATTTACTCATCATTTGCCTTGTCCCATATCAGTGTTTGATGTCTTTAATGACTTTATCAAAGGCAAATAATTCAGCCTTAATCCAAATAATAGATGTTTCTGGTGAGTTGAAAGGTAGAGCAGGGAATAGAGATTCAAACTGTTGTGGACAGAATGAGACTGTCCTTGAAGAAAAAAAAATGCTGTTGGTGTGCACACCTGGGTTATATTTGTACAGTTAACGTCAGTGCACTAACTGGGCTTGTTCCTGGATATGTCTTACCTACTGCTGGTGACACATGCCTCACTCGCATCCTATTTGGACTGTTATAGTGTGCTTTCTGTAAGGATCCAAAATAAATTTGCATTAACAAATGTTAACAGATTTTATCCAGTTCATGGACTGTTAAACTATCCATGAACAAAAAAAAATATCTCTTGCTTTCAGGAGCAAATAACCACTACTACCACAAGGACTAATACTATTTCTTGTTGTTGTTGTTGTTGTTTATGTTGTTTATAGCCTTTCTTGTTCCCAAGTCTGGGTCTCAAGACAAAGGGTAAAACAGTAGCAGCTTTAAAATTTGTGTCATACAAACAGGAAAAATATACTATATTTACTCAAATCTAACGCTCACTTTTTTTGGCTAAATCATCTTGCCAAAATTAGGGTGCGCATTAGATTTGCATAATATGGTAATCTTAGTGCTGAGCAAAAGCAATAGGAGAAGCTGTTTCAGGAGCCCCTGGACCTCCTATCAGAGGGATGCCATTTGTAATTTAATTGCCGTGGCTCAATGCTATGTAATTCTGAGATTAGTTTGGTGAGGTATCCACACTATTTGGCAAAGAAGACTCAAGGCCTTGTAAAACTACTGCCTCCATGACTCCATAGCATTGAACCAAGGCAGTGAAAGTGGATTCATTCTAAGCAGAGATGCACCCCAAGGTTTGCCTTCCAATTGCTGGAAGCTTTGGTGTTCTAACAGTGTTGTTTCTAAATAAGTAATTCTAAGCAGGAAGCAATTGTAATGGCCATATTACAAAAGTCCCCCTTTTGCTGCTGTGCATTACATTCATCAAAGTTTTGGTTTCAAGGTTTGAAAATTGAGGTGCGCATTAGATTCGATGGTACATTAGACTCAAGTAAATACGGGTAATAAAATTAACAATTGAACTAAAATCCCATTAAAAAGAAAACAACAGAAAAGAGATACCACTTAAACATTAGGTAGGAAGAACTCCTGGTGGTAAGATCTGTTTGACAGTTGAATATGCTGCTTTGAAGTGTGGTGAAATCTCTGCTTCAAAGTTTTTTAACAAAAGTTAGATGGCCATGTGTTGGGAGTGCTTTGATTGTGTATCCCTGCATGGCAGAATGGTATTGAACTAGATGACCTTTGTGATCTTTTCCAGCTCTGTGATTTAGTACAGTACATTTTGGAAAGCCCTTGAACAATCAGCCATCAAAGGCGTGCTAAAGCAAAATTTCTACCTGCATACAAAAGCATAGTAAATTGAAATCCAGTCTGCCATCTGCAGTAGCACAGTTCCAGATTTTAAGAACAGCCATAGAAAATACCTCCCCTAATGTGCCCACTAAGTTTATAGTCTTTCAGAGAACCAATGGAGAATGCTTTCGAGAATGTTGTAGAACAGAGCAAACATGAAACTGATGGATATTCACATGGTACTGTCTTCACAGACTAGTTAATCTAGAATACTGTTTTCTGATTGATTTTTGAGGATGGTTATAAGGAATATTTTATTTTCTTATTATGACTGCTTTACCTGCCTTGTTTCCAGTCATAGTTCAGATCGTTAGTTATAACTTGGATTACATGAAAGACTGTATGCATTATTTCTCACAACGCAATCCAGGTCATAAGATTTTTCAAGTGACACCTTTCTCTCCATCATACTTTATAAGTACTTCTGTTGTAGTTGCTCACAGGCTTTGGAGGATTCATGGGAAACCATGAAAATTCAGCATCAAAATACCTTTCTATAACAGTGTATCGAGTTCACTGGTGGCCTCTTAAACTGTCGGATGACTCTCTCCAGGTTACACTCTTTCCTACTAAATCATTGAAAGCATAACCTCCTGGCCTGAATCTGGAACTTCATCTTATTTTCAGGAGTCCCTTTCAGGCATGCTCTTGGTATTGGCATACACACTCTTGGGATCATGGAGCTCCTGGAGGAGAATGGTCCATCCAACTGCTGTGGGGCAGATTCAGCCCTAATAATGCAAGATTGTTATAGGCACGAGGACCTCAAATTTACTTCTGACAAAAGCAAATGGCTTTGGTCCTGGTTGTGAGTCACTGATCAGTGGAATTAACTTGACTATTAAATTCCTTGATAGTCAGAGAGCATGTTTCAGTCCTACAAACTATGGTTTGGATGTTAGAAACATGCAGTGTTTCCCTCTTTAGATCTTTTCATAGTTTGCTATAACATTTATATTAAACAAGCTATGGTTAACAGTTCCTTCTAAATGCTTGCTTTGAAATCCACTTTAAATTTTTATTTATTATTTATTTATTTACAGCATTTATATACTGCTTTTCTCGCCCCTAGGGGGACACATAGATAATGGCAAAAATTCAATGCCTTACAACTACAACAGTAAAACCACACTTTAAACATAAATCATATTAAAAACAGTACATCATCAAATATCAAAGTAGTTATTAAAACCATAAAACAATCTCATCAGTCAAGTCGCCGTTCCAATCCTTGTCCCACTAAAAGCTGCATACATCTATTGTCCGAAGGCCTGGTCCCAGAACCATGATTTTAATTTTTTTCTAAAGGTCTTACCTCCTTTGGGAGTGTGTTCCATAGGCAGGGGGCCACAGCCGAGAAGGCCCTGCTCCTCGTCCCCGCCAGCTTGGGGGCCACCATAGTTAGCATTAATTATGATCTTCTTTAGAACAAACTAGTAAAATGTGGACTAGACAAAACTACTGTTAGGTGAGTTTGTAATTGATTAAGTGGCCGAAACTAAAGGGCGCTCACCTTTTCAATGCATTCATAAAGTAGAGAGAGATCAAAAGACAACAATGATAAACCCCCTTTGAGTATTTGTTGCCTAAGAAAAAAAACTAACATTCATCATATCACCTTAAATTAGCCATTAATTTGAAGGTCTGCATGTTGTGCGTGCATGCACCTGCATTCTAATTTGGTTTGGCTTCGTGCCTGTTATTCATCCATGTGCTTTGAAATGAAATTGCCAGTCTTGTCTGGAGGGGTTATTGGGAAGAGTGCATAATCTTAGGTGTCCCAAACTTTTAGCGTAGCTTAATTTTTTGTATAGTATTGTAAGCAGTATAGTGTGTTTATCACTGGTATGGAATCCTATTACCAGTTTCACAGAATTTTTTTCAAGTCTGTAGAAGGATTCCTGTCTTGATAGAAGAGGTGTTTAATGAGGTCACAAGATTTATTTTCATCAAATGTTAGCCTCTGTAGAAGTGTGAAGTCGTTTAGATCGTACCTGATATAAGGAACTGGATTTATGCATGTAATGTTCAAGATTAGGTTTAAAGCAACAATAATCATTTATCTTGAATGTATCTTTTTCAGGTTATGCAATGGTCTCTGCAAGATGGCTTGTTCTTGAGTTGGAGCTTTTTAAAACAGACATATGCTGGTACTTCAACTTTATTAAGCGGACTATAAGTTTTTCTCTCTCAACAACTACATAAGCAGACAAAATTGCAAAAATCTGCCCAGTTTCGAGTATGACAGCCACGACCCGTGGCTCTCCAGTTGGAGGGAATGACAGTCAGGGCCAGGCTCCTGATGGACAGTCCCAGCCTCCTCTCCAGCAGAATCAGGTATGCTATATACTCATCCCAGTAATCATATTACAAATATTTTGACTGAATATATTGGTAAAAATCAAGAGACATTGTAGCTTGTTGATAAAAATAAATTCCAATAGACATATATTGGAATTTGGATATGACACTTACTGCTGGAGTGGGCAGGTGACAGGTGTTAGAAGGCTGCATTTGCTCCCCCAAGGAACCTTAATTGAAAAAAAAAATCTTATGTTTTTGTTAAAAATTGTCATTTATTTCCTGATTCCAGAAAAAGCTTCACCTGGGTCTAAAACTGTAGATTTTTGGGGTGGAGGCAATCTTGGGGCCTTAAATGCCCTTGGAGTGTAAGGCAGGGATTACCTTGTCCCTGCTTTACTTATGTGAAATATTTTATTTAAATGTTTATTTTTACAAACTACAGTCCTCTAACTGAGATTATCAATTTTGATTGGCCTTCCTAAACAGACATTTGTACTTGCTAGGACCTTGACCTTCCTTTTGTACTGTTGTTTAAAAGCAACCATATTACAGTCAGTAGTATTCTTGAAGAAAAGATCTTCAGAGACAGTGTGAAAGAAGCTGAAGAAGAATAAATCAAGGGGTTCATCTCTTGTAGAGATTTAGGGGGGAAAACTTTTATCACATTACTTGCTATTTTGCTCATCACTATATAGGCCAGTTTATTAATGGCACTATTATTAATGTTAATTATCACAGTTTCAATGACAGCAATGTCCCTCTAATCCTCTAATCGCCAAAGATTTTTTTATTCATGTAGATTTGCCAAACTATTTAAATCCCAGCATGTATCCAGTGAACTCAGGGTAGCATGTAATAAAATAAATTTAAACAATTAAAAGTGTGGAGCAGTAAAAATATAACACGTATTGGAATATGTCAGTAGAAACCACTTCATGCATCTTATGGTGTGGGCTGTGGTCCCCGAAAGCCTATGTATTTCCACAGTACTGTTATTTTTGCAGAAATCCAGTCATTTGATGGGGGAGAATTTTTTAAAAACTGCTACACTTATTATACGAGTACCCCGGAATACTAATAGTTTGATAAAATTATTTATTATCCAACACAAATACTTGTATTTCTGCCTGACACAGAAAAAATAATTGTGAAATGTTCAAAGCAGAATGAAAATATTAAGTTAGACTGGAGTCTCAGAAGCAAAAATAAATATTCTCACAGCAAAGTGTGACAGCAATTTGGGTTGTTATAACACAGAAGATATAATGTGATTTGTGGTGTGTATTGACTCAACTACAAATAAATGTACATGTTTTCTCTGTGTACATTGAAAAGGGAGTAAATTTGCACTGTTGTTCAGTAGATTGTTTTCTTAGCAATTTTATCGTACTTCAGATTGTTGAAGGAAGCAAACTTTCCTAACATTCTGTTTTCTGTTGGTCCTTGTCTTCTCACTGCTTTCCATTTCTTTATTATTTTGCCATTTGCATAATTGTATCCCTTTGTGAAAGGGTTGAAGATAACACATCAGAGAAAGCTTTCTCTGTAAAATAGTGCAGCATATAAAGTTTGTCTTTTGCGCCTTTTGGAGAAAGTTCTGTGAAAGCTCGGAAGATTGCTATTGAGTTTTTTTTCATCTTATTTTTTTCCACTTCTTTAAAACAATAGCATGAATCTAAGATTAAAATTATAGAAAATAAAGAAACAATTTACTTTTGTTAAAATAATATGAATCTTGCTAGGAAACACTGAGACAGAAAGAAGTTGTTTTCCTTATTGCTGCTTTTCAACAGTGGTTTAAGAGAAACTGGATGGTGAAAAGTAGATTTTCCCTCAACAAGGAGCATGCTTGGAATGCAAAGTGATTGCCCAGTTGAATGCGTCAGACTACTTTGGATTGATCCTAGTTTTTTAAAAAAGGTTCCCAGATTATACTAGATCAGTGATGGGCAACCTTTTGAGTGTGGTGTGTCAAAATTCGCCAAAAAACTGAGCATAATTCAGGTGGTGTGTTACTTCAAGAAAAAAAACATAATTTCGCAATATTTAGTTTAAATAACAAAAAATATATAATTGTAATTCCCACTTTCTCTCTTATGTTGTTCTACCTCTCTTTATGTAAATAATATCCTTTTTGGCGTGTTTAATAAAAATATAATTTTAAAAACCCAACAAAATATTATTTATTTTTAATATAATTTAAATGTATTTCTAGCATTTAATGTGCTATTTAATGTATTTCTAATAATAATAATAATGCAATAACAATAAAGTAACATTGCAAAATAATAATTTCTTTCCTATTTATTTTTTAAAATGGCATAAAATAAACAAACAAATAATATCCGGCGGGCGCGTGTCAGTACTGACATGTGTGTCATAGGTTCGCCATCATGGTACTAGATCATAACTGCATACTTCCATGCGTTAGAATTGGGACCTAGGATTGTAGGGACCATATTAAAGATTGTGATTTTTTATTTTTGGGATAACTTGTATGTTTGAAAAACAGAATTAAATTTCATATGTCCTAGAGAAGAGGGAATGTGGAAATGCTATGTATTAAATTACACAGTATAAACAAAATGTAGTCTTAATGTAATAAAATAAAAGGCATAAGAAATGTATTTTGTGCCAAAGAAATAATGGAAGAAGTGAAAAGTAGGGCAGAAAGGAAGGAGATCTATCCTATTACAAAGGCATGTGAAAAAGTAAATAAAGCAGAATATAAATCCTTAATTCCAAAAAAAGGAGTAAGGAAGAACCAGAACTGGAAACTTTGCACAGAAAAATAGGAGATATTGGTATATAATACCGTTGCATTTGGCTTAAGTGTACATGTGTCTATCTTCCATCTATTTAAACATGGATTTGATTGATTTACTGAACTGCATCAATTCTAATTCAGACGTCTTCACCTGATTCTTCAAATGAGAATTCCCCAGCTACTCCCCCTGATGAACAGGGTCAAGGTGATGCCCCACCTCAACTTGAAGATGAGGAGCCTGCATTCCCACACACTGACCTGGCCAAGTTGGATGACATGATTAACAGGTTAGTTCTTCAAAGACTATGATTCATTTTTTTCTGTTTATAGTAAGTTATAAATATTGGCTATCCATTTAATCCCTTCTGGTATTCAGAATATCTCTCTTGTAAAATTTTCAGAAATCAAATTACAAAATATTTAACTTTTAAGGATTTCTAAGATTTTCCCCCCTGAAGCAGTGTTGTAATCTGTGGTTCACACTTATTCCATCTTTTCTAGATAGAAACACTGAAAATGGACAGTTTTTGATTTCATGTAACATTGAAATATTATATCCTACTGTTTTCTTAGACCTCGGTGGGTTGTTCCTGTATTGCCTAAAGGGGAATTAGAAGTGCTTCTAGAAGCTGCTATTGAACTTAGTAAAAAAGGTAAGATGAAAAAAACTTTAGAAGTACAATTCTTAAAAACAGTACATAACACCTGTTTATTTCTACTAACTTTACCAAAATGTAGGAAAATCTTATTTAAAAAGATAGTGTTCATTGAAAGGAAAGTAAACATCTATTTTTCCCTCAGTGTATTTTGTTTTGGTTGTATTTAATTGGTATATGCAAGGTTCAAGAATTCCAATAGTATATTGGCTGAGATTCTGAGCAATTCCTGTTTTGTATTTCCACATTCAGTGAGTTCACAAAGTGGCCTTGAAACACTCTCCACCTGAGCATACAACTGCTATAGGTAGCACTAATAATGACCCAAGAAAATGTTGTAAGATGTGTATCCAGATGGGTCCCTGTAGCCTAGAAGGGACTCAAGGTTCTAGACAGGTTTTATTTATGTTTCTCTGCAGAGACTGGATTGGATGGGTACATTAGCACTCGATCCCAGCTATATTAGAATGCTTTGTTTTTCTACTGATTTTAGTAGGCAGTTCTCGTATTTCTTACCAAGAAAAAAACTGTCTAGACAGCGGTGTATTTTGTCTACCTTTATCTTTATCACTTCCTTCATTCTCCTTTTCCAGCCACATAATCCTTCCTCAACAAATCTGGTTATAATCTATTTCTCCCATTTTTCTATTCCATTACCCTTCCCATCCAGTTGTCAAGACTTTTATCCAATCTGTCAACATTCCTATTATTTGCTTTTACTTGGTTTTTAATTACGCGGGTATGAGTCTACACATTATGTAGTATTTTAAAGCTGCATCTTGTTATCGATGTATGTAGCATTTTAATGATTTATAGGATTTTATGTTGTATTTTATATTGTATTTGATAATCTGGTGTTCATGTATTTATTTGTTTGCCTTGACTTGTATGTGAAAGACCTATGGTCTAAGCATCGAATAAACTACCTACCTATTATTTAGTTCTCATTGGGCTATACAAGGAGTTCCTCTTTAAGATTATTTCCCTAAAATGTTTCTGACCCATCAAACTTCAGACCTCTTTTTTATGTTGGGGTGACAGAGATTTAGCTACACCCACATAAACATGGGAAAATATGTTAGCATTAAGAGTCATAATGTGTGAAGGAAAAGTGTTTTGAATCTCACATAGCAGTGTGTGTGTGTAATTCTGTAGACATCCATACAGTTGATAATTCTTCAATTTAAACATCATGGTCTTCTGAGGCAACTATTGACTAGATTCTGTTAGTAAGCAGTGGCCCAGATGAAACTGAAGCAAAGGGAGACTGGCAGATAATACGTAGAGAGGAGATCTAAGGAAATGAATGTAGTTTAGGACAATTCAGACAACTAGTTTTAAACAATAGCTCAGAGAAAACCTTGACCTCCCAGTCCATTGCCTTGTGGTTACCATTACAAAGGGGATTATTCTGTGGACACTTTTTTTCTAGTAGAAGCAAGCTGTCAGGCAATTTGATGGACCAGTAGGTGCCTGGTTCTTCTGAGAAACAAGACTACTTGCCCTGTAGTACCAGCCAGTTTTGCTGACAGAGATTATATGTGGTGACTTCCTCATGTCAGCAAAACTGGCTAGGGACTGCAGGGCAAATGAGCTATAGAACCCTAATTGAAATCTTGCAAACATTTTAATTTTAAGACAATACTTAAGATTTTTACCAGTGGCAACTTTCCCCAAATTTCCCAGCTCTATGGTAAACGCTCAAAGGATTTAAACTCTTATTCTTAACAACAAACCATTTTTCTGTCTTTTCATAATGTAACATGATGTCTGGTTTGAATATTTGATGGTAGTCATAAAGAATTACTACAAGAAAGAGAAAATAAGAAGTCATCTTCTAAAAAGAGTGACCTGCCCTTAGAGGGAGGAGAATAAGTAAATCGGAGTTTGAGTTCAGAGAAGTAAATCTTAGGGTGTGAAAAAGAGATGGGAAATTGTATATTGTCTGTACGTGCAAGTTTTATCTACTGGAAATAATTTGATAGGCACCTCCTTATTTTAAAAAATGTAATGGATGGGAGGCCAAAACATAGAAATGTGGTTCCCCTGCATCTTAGCTATTATAATCAGTAGTGATGAACACTGGAAATTTTGAGGTTGGAAATATCTAGAAGGCTACACTTCCCCTTCCCCTGGCTTAATACAATCAGTTCTATTGCTGCTGTACTAAAAATAAACCACTTATAGAACTGTGGCTGCATAGATATAATCGATATTTAAGATTTGTATTCATAGTCATTTAAAACTGCTTTCTTCTGAAGCAAATTTTGAATGGTTAGTGGCACATGGTGACTATTGAATTTCCAGAAGCAAATTAAGGTTTTTTATTGATCTTTTTTTTTTTTTTTACACAGGCCTTGATGTTAAAAGTGAAGCATGTCAACGATTTTTTCGAGATGGCCTAACAATCTCTTTCACAAAAATCCTTACGGATGAAGCAGTGAGTGGTTGGAAGTTTGAAATCCATGTGAGTTTGTTTTAGCTACCAACAATTTCCATGTGTTCAAAATTGATTTGAATATCCAGACCTGTTGAGAAGGCTACTTTCTCACTTCTTTCCTATACAACTCCTGTAGCTTAATAGTTTTTTGAAATAACTTCACGCAACTAGATTCTAAATAATTTTCTTCATTGTGATAAGAATTAAAATACAAGTATCAGGATTTCAGTCTCAGACAAAACTAATAAATGATTTTGCCCCCTAACAGAGATGTATAATTAACAACACTCACCGACTAGTTGAACTCTGTGTGGCAAAGCTGGCCCAAGATTGGTTTCCTCTTCTTGAACTTCTTGCTATGGCCTTAAATCCTCATTGCAAATTTCATCTTTACAATGGTACACGCCCCTCTGAAACTGTTCCTGCTGGAGTTCAGTTGGCTGAAGATGAACTTTATGCTCGTCCTCCAGACCCACGGTCACCGAAGGTGTGTTGAATGAATTGTTGAACCAACAGTGAACATTTGATCACATGTCTAGACACCTGTGGATAGCTGCTTCCTGGGGTGTCAGTTAACCTTTTCTGTTTTGGCTAAGTCAAATGTATATGAATCTTATGAAGCAGAAAGTGGTTTTGTTCTTGTTTGTTTTGCTAGTCACTCTAAATAATTCATAAAGACAGCATAACTTATTAAACATTTGCTATCACTAGCATTTTGCTTAGACAGTTTGCATGGGATGGCATCAAAATGCAGTTTGTCTCTAATGTCATTGACAGTTTGAAACTGTTTTCATATCACATCTTCATGTGTATTCCAGTAGTATGTTTTCTGCATATTATTAAATGTACAGCATTGAATAATAATGACTGTGGGCACTTGAATGTAGGCAAAAATTTTAAGCTGGCTATTTGTAGTGAAATTCAGTACTCTGGATTGTAAAGTGGTAATATACAGCTTTGAAACTTGGTGATTTCATTTGTAAAATTAATTGAACATATCTGTTGCCTGAATTGAAACATGTTCCCAAGGAGCCAGAAGCAAGGAAGTCTGTGAAATATCCATTGCCTGTGCACATGGATCACTGCCTAAACTTCAGTATATGGTTGAGGAAGCAGGCCACGTAACTGTGCAGCCTTTTCCCCAATCCATCTTGATTAGCATGCATTATGTTCCCTCTTCTCATCTTTAATCATGGCCATTTGTTAGGTCGGTGCCAAAGTTAAACTTGGTCAGTGCTAACAATATGGAGTTGATTTTTTAAAAATCCTGTGGTTGAGTAAAGTTTGAGAAGCATTAACTATGATGAAGTTGCTACAGATTCATAATCCTTCTCCCAAGTGTAAATTAAAACTAATGAAAATTTTATAGCCTCTTTGTAACATATGTCTGTAGCACTTGCTTGTATGGAGTCTTATTATTATTTATTTATTAGCTGCATTTGTTGACCGCCGTTCTCAGCCCTTTAGGGCGACTCACGGCGGTGTACAACATATAAAAGGCCATTTACAAAAGGCAATAACAAAATAACAACATATCCATAATACAACAATTATATAGTTACACTAAAAAATCCGCTCCGTCTCAACGTAGAATCGTAACCAATCTCATAATCCATATTCCGTTCCAGTCGTCTTAAATATAGTGTCTCAGTTCATAGGTTCAGATACTTTAAGACAGTTCAATGTAGATGTTTTTAAAGAAGCCTGTTATGTTTTTTTCAATGACTGGACACATGGAAGTCTTGTGCCTAATTGAGCCACATTTAGAACAAGCTAGAGTAGAAGATTCCAGTTTTGAGCTGTAGCCCTGCCCCCTAGTCTGCCTTAACTGCTCACATCTGGTACAAAAGAAACATTTTGCTTTCTTTTGTCACAGGGTAACCCAACTATTTTAATTTAATGTAAATAATGTTACTTTTCTAAAATGGCTTTTGTCAAATTCCGATTGCATTATATATTTTTTCAAATTATAAAGGATTTGAGGTTAAAGGTAAAAGCACAAAAAATAATAGTCAATGTTTAAAGTGTAGTGAGTTCTGAGCAAAAAATGTGTACAGAGCTTGTTCATTACTACATAAATCTTTGTTTGGTGGTAGAAATTACTTGTAAAGCAGGAAAAATTGTTTTGCAGGGTTGGCTAGTAGATCTCATCAACAAGTTTGGCACATTAAATGGGTTTCAGATCCTACATGATCGTTTTATGAGTGGATCAGCACTGAATGTTCAGATTATTGCAGCTCTCATCAAGTAAGTTCTTTTTCTAAGTAAGTATTAGTGATGTAACAGCTGAATAACAACAAAATCCTTCAGGTCGATTAAAGCCTCCATCTCATTTATGGATCTTGAGACAGTTATTACTATCTGTGTAGTTTACATGTATATACTTTCTCTCCTTTCAAATTATGAAGTAGTTTTCAGTTTTCCACCAAGTTTGAAACTTTATTTCTCATATCTGTAAGAACATTTAAAAAGATGAAATAATGGTTAATCTCAGATGGTAGCTTTGATTTACAGCAAAGATGGATGATATATCCTTCCAGATATTTTTCCGAAGATGGTAGTAGAACAGTGGTTTTGAACTTGTGGGTCCCCAGGTGTTTTGGTCTAAAGCTCCCAGAAATTCCAGCCAGTTTACCAGGTGGTAGGATTTCTGGGAGTTGAAGGCCAAAACATCTGAGGCCACACCAGGCCCGTAGCTAGGATTTTGTTTCGAGGGGGGGGGGGCTGAATTTTTTTCAGGGGAGGGGTTCAGGGGGGGCTGAGTTTCGGGGGGGGGGCTGAGTCTGAGTGAAAGAGGGTCTAGCCTAGCAAACCTTTTGTATCATTACCCCAATACCCCCATGCATATGGGATATATTGAGTATGGTATGATATGAATAAACATAACAGTTTAAATAATGCACCAGTAAGGCCTTTTCGCGAACCACCATGAGAATTTCGGGGGGGGGGGGGGGCTGAAGCCCCTCAAGCCGGCTACATAGTTGAGCTCCACAGCTTGGTAGAGCATGGTGGAAACTATAGTCCAAAAGTGTCTGAAAAAACTAAACATTTTTTCTCTCTGGATCTAGCAGATGGTACTTCTACTTGCACTTACTTTTTCCCATTCTGTCATAACAAGATCCCCAACTTTCAAGGGCACTTTTTCATGGGAAGGGAGATAGGGGTCTTAAGTGGATAAAACTGGAACCCTAACCCTTATAAGCTGAAATGTTTTCCTCTTAACATGAGTAGGGAATGTTGAATCCACAAGCTGCAAGTAGTTCCCAGAACTGTTTTGGGGATCTTCGAGAGCACATGTACCCTGTCTTTTTTTTTTAATAATCAAAATGTCCCTTTATGTTTTCTAGGACAGTTTGTTTTTCATTTTCTTCCTCTAGTCAATTTTCAGCACAGGTGATTTTTTTTAAAGCAGGAGGTAAACCTGGAAATAGGAAGGCTTTTTATAAGGAAGGAAGTAAACAGCCTCCTTCTGTTTTCAAAGCAACTTAGCTCCTCAAAAATCAGTGAAAGAAACAAAAGATAAGTTCATTTTTCTCCCATGTCCCCAGAAAGCAAATGGATCATTTTGAATAAAAACCTTTTTAGTTTTAAGTTTTAAAATTCAGATGTGAGACCTGATGAGAAGAGGGTATAACCTCTGACCTCAAGACTGTTGTCTATCCCACTCTTTAACAGAAAAGCCACTATTGGGTGCAGATGCGTATTCCCACAAGTTTGTTTGGGGGGGGGGGGGACGGGGACAAAAAGGTGATCAGAAATTATTCCATTGAGAATAAGTATCTTCTTTTAAATTGTAATGTATGTCTATCTTGTTTAACCTGCATGCAAAAAGAGTTATTAGATTTTTTTCAAAATGAAAGTGTATTTTTTCTAAGGATTCATAATCTAAGAGCTTAAATGTATAATTCTTGTTTAATGTGTAGATTGACTATTAAACTTACAGAGCTTATTGGAAATCTCAGATTTTCTGTCTGCTTGGATCTAACATGGTCAGCTCTTAAGCATTTTATTAGTCAGAAAACTTAACGCAAATTTTGAAAGCTAACATTTGGGATTTTTCCCAGTAGAAATTTATCATTGGGATAGGAATGCAAAAACAGCTCCCCAAGGCTATTCTTTTGCAGCAGCAGCATTCTTTTTGAGTCATGTACTTCCAGTAGTGTTTTTTCTTGCATAGAAAATAAGATAGTACATCTGGATTATATCATCTGAGTTGGGCAAAAGATTATATTATATTATATTATAATGTGGTATAATGTTTGCAATACAATGATATTTACATGTGAGGAACTTCACATTAGGGCTCTTGCCACCTGTAAATAAATTTAAATAAAACATGCATACATGACCCAACTAATACCATCTGGTTCACCATTCAGAGATTTTCTTGTCTTATGTGTATTGATAGATAACAGCAATAATATATTGACTAGCCTTGCTGAAATACCTATTCTGCACCATTTGTGGTTTTTCCTAAACTTATGGTAAAATGTATGGTAATTAGACTGAACGGAAGAGCTTGAGCAGCTTGCAGCAGCATCCATATTTTTGCTCCCTCAAAAGCTGCCCTGGAGCAATGCTATGTAAAGATACATGGTTGACTGAGAATGGCTTCTGTGTTGAATTTCAACTTTCATTTACCACTCCTATCTAAAGAACAATGTGTTATATAACATTGCTATATTGGGTGAAAGGGAATGAATTTCGAGGAGAAGCTGAAGTGATGGTTGTGAATCTTGGCTCTCAACTTCTGAATTGGTTTTCTAAGTAGTAATAGCAGCAGGAGTGTCAGCCTCCCTTTTTTTCCTTATTGGTGGGCTGGCAAAACGGGAGCATTTCAGTTTAGCAGAATTTGATATCCTGCTTTTGATACCTTGTTTTCATCAATTTTCCTAAAATATATAATGGAACAGTTCTATTCACTATTACCTGAAATGTAACTGTAAGGCTTTTGACTGATCTTTTTCCTCCCATAGACCATTTGGACAGTGCTATGAGTTTCTGACACTGCATACAGTGAAGAAATACTTCCTCCCCATTATAGAAATGGTTCCACAGTTTTTAGAAAACTTAACTGATGATGAACTCAAAAAAGAAGCCAAGAATGAAGCCAAAAATGACGCATTGTCAATGATAATCAAATCATTAAAGAACTTAGCCTCGAGAGTACCAGGACAAGAGGAAACTGTAAAAAACTTAGAAATATTTAGATTAAAAATGATTCTTAGGTAAGATTCTCTTCTGCAGTTTGGAGGGGTGGATTTGGGAGAAAGTATCTTGTACCCCTTCTCTGATGCATACTTTTCCTCACAGGTTGTTGCAAATTTCATCTTTCAATGGAAAAATGAATGCACTAAATGAAGTTAACAAGGTAATATCTAGTGTGTCATATTATACTCATCGACATGGCAATCCTGAAGAAGAGGAGTGGCTTACTGCAGAAAGAATGGCAGTAAGTGTATTTGCACACATCTACGTGCAATATTTTATACCTTCATTTGTTTATTAAAATACTGGAAGATCTCAGGCAGGTTACAAATAACATTGAAGCATGTTAAAAAGCTTAAAACAATATTCATAATTTAAGATAAACATTATAATGAGTTAAAAACAGATTTAAAGTGTTTAATATCTTTAAAACTAAGTACAGGCAGTCCTCAATTTATGAACAAGCTAGGTTCTTTAACCTATTTGTTTGTAATAGGTTAAGTTTGTTTGTAAGTCAGAAAAGGTACATTTTTTTCAGTGTAACTCCAGCCAAATATATATATTAGCTTTGAATAGCATAGGGAAGAGTTAATACCCCTGTGATGTTTTCTTTGCTGTCTCCTCAGACTATTTTACCTTACTTTCTGTCCCTGTAATAATTGGATTTTGAAAAAATTGGCTTGTTGTGCAAACAAAGATTGGTCAGAAAGCTTCAGTAGAGACATCTTTTCCCCATGATAACTCTTTCAGGGGTTGATTTTTCTTCTGAGGGGTAGATTTCTTCGCTTCCTGTTGTCTCACCCCTGTGTGTAACTATGAGTCATTTGTAAGTTAGATGTTTGTAACTTGGGACTGTCTGTACAGCAGTATTTCAGAAGAATTAATGGCCTTGATGAACAGCTAGGTTTTCACTGGGAACATGAATGGAAATGAATATTGGTTGCAATATGTCCTTTCCGGGGCGCCAGATGGGTGCCATTCTACAGTTGGTTGAGAAAGCCCTTTCCCGTGTCATGGCTTAATATATTGATTTTACTGGTGGGTCACATGGGATGCCCACCACCACCAAAGCTCCCTCTTCAGGCAGGTACATACTGGGAGAGAGCTGATATTTCAAGTTTCAAGTATCCAAACCATTTGATGCTTTAAATGTCATTATAAGTACCATCAATTAGGACCGGAAATGTATTGGCAGTCATTGTGATTCACATAACGTTATAAGTACCATTGTGTAGTGTTTTGAACATTGTACTACAATTCTGGAGACTAAAATTTGAATCCCTGCTCAGCCATGGAAACCCACTGGGTGATCTTGCTAACAACACATTTTCTCAATACCAGAGAACAAATCTTGCATAATAGGTTTCCCTTAGGCTTGCCATAAGGCGGAAATAACACAGAATAACACAGATAACAAGATAACACAGAATGCAGTTGAACTGTTGCAGTACTGTCAGTTTCCAAATGTTTTTCAGGGACAGCCCCACATAGTGTGCAATACAGTAGTCTAATAGAAAGTTTAACAGTACATGGACTAATGACTAAGTTTGCTACACCAGGAAAGAGTGTAGCAAAATGATGTGAGATACAGAGTATCCAGGGAAAAAACCCAACTTTCAACCAATATTAGGGATACAGTTTCAGTGTTATTCCTGTAATATGCATTTGGGGATAAATAAATAAAACCCTAATACTTTTCATCTTCTTTAAATTTAGGAGTGGATTCAGCAAAATAATATATTATCGATTGTGTTAAGGGATAGTCTACATCAACCTCAGTATGTAGAAAAATTAGAAAAAATTCTTCGTTTTGTCATCAAAGAAAAAGCCCTCACCTTGCAAGATCTTGACAACATTTGGGCTGCACAGGTAAAAACTGCACAACTTGAATATCAAGAGGAAGTTGGCCTTACATTAACTGTAACATATCTGTTGGGATTTAAATTGTTTAATGTTTTGTGGCACTAATCTTAAGCTAAAATTTGAATTTTCCGATTAACTCTTGAATTTTGAAAAATGTTGCTGTTACTTTTTGATGCTTGAAGTTAGTTGGGCCTGCGTGCTGGTTCAATGTCTCTTCTTTCCCTCTTCCCTCCTCTTTCTGCAAGTTGATCATTGTTCCTCCTCAGCTCCCCAACTTTTGGTAGGAAATGCTTTCCTTTTTGGAATGGAGAGGGAGCCATTCTAACTTGCCTTATGATTTTCCTCTCTGATAATTGAGTGAGAAATCAAAGAATTGAGGGTTAGAATGTGGGGTTCTCTTTTCCAAGTTTCTGTATGCCATAGTTTCACTCTCTGGATTTTTACTGCTAGAAAGCCAAGAAGTAGAATGGGCAAAGGACAGCTTAATCTTGCCTTCCATTTTCTGTGGCTTGTCTCTAAATAAAAAGGTAAACCACAGCAAATGATGGGCTAAATCAACCATTCTAATCTGCTGTCTTCTCAGGACAAGCAAAAGAAAGCCATCTCAGAAATGTCCAATATATTTTGAGTAAGTCCTTATCTGAAGAAAACATTTTTCTTGTTCCAAAATAGTCTGAATCTTCTCTGTTTTTCCATTATATCGCTTTTGTATGCTTATGTTTATCGAACTTCCTTCTGCCAAAATTATTTACCTTGCTTGTCATTCTGAAAGTGTGACGCTGCTACGTTAATGTGACTATCAGCTTCTTTCGCTGCACTGGTTGCACATGCTTCTTAACCATATCTTGAAAATCAGTGGATGTCTTCTCTCTACTTTTCTTTCTGTTTTTATACATTGCCTCTTTAAGTCCTTCCTCAAGCTCACCTTTTCCAGCAAGTCTTTGGATTATATCCTAGATTTTTATACTTTATTGTAACTTAGCTAAAGCACATGTCATTTAAACAAGCACATATTTTTCTTCATGGTCTCTATGAATCACACAACTGGGTTACTTCTAGAATCACTAGGTAGAAAAGTATGGGCAGTAACCCCGCCCATCATCCCGAGGCTGTATAATTGAAACAAGCACATATTCTTTCCTACTCATCTGTGCCTATATTTTCTCCTTCCTCTGCTTAATTTAGATTGTAATCACAATAAGAAAGGGGAATATCTATAATAGTCTCATAAACCTCTGATTTTGACATACTGTTCCCATCAGTGCTAGTCAGCATAGCCAGATATAAGAAATCATGGGCACAGCAATCTAAAAACATCTGGAGTTTTTTAATGTGCTATGCATATAGATAACAAATGAGAACTAACAGATATATCAATATTTAACAAATATCAACTTTTATTAGTACTCATATAATATTAAAATAGCAAATAATTACATGAACTCGTCGGTCATCAAAGTATGCATCAGTTTTTCTCTGTAAGATACTTTGTGAATAAATTGTAAGAGAAATTGAAATTGTTTATAACACTATTTTTGTGTTACAAGGATAGCAGCAAATGGTGTTAACATTATTTATAATCAAGGCAGGGAAACATGAAGCCATTGTGAAGAATGTACATGACCTCCTTGCAAAATTGGCCTGGGATTTCTCTCCTGAGCAACTTGACCATCTCTTTGATTGTTTTAAGGTAATTGTTTACATGTTAATCTTCTGGTCATTAGTGCCCCATGGACAAAGCATGATATAAATTAAATTCTGTAATTGCTGTAATAACAAATATTTGCAGGTATAATAGTTCAATTGGCCAAAATTGATGTTGAAGTTCCTCGTGATGTGAACATTTCTTGTGACTGAAGATCAAAGTTCTACCTTGTAATGGAATATTTTTAAGGAATAGTTCTTTAAAAATACAGATCACTAAAACTGGTGTAGAAAATGCAGACGTTACATTTAATTGAGGATTATAGCTTGGTTAGCTGAAACATTTGTGGGCTTTTAAAAACACATTTTTTACATAAAAATATACGTATTAATCAAATAATTTATTATTCACCCCTAACTTATATAGAGTGTTCCTGATTTCAATTTAGAGGTTGTTTTACGTGTAGTTTGATTCCTCATTATTTCAGTGGTAATAAGGCAGAATTAAAATATACCTAAAGCAATCTCTGAAAAATGATATAAAGTTCAGTATTTGCATGTTAATCAGTGCTGATGAAGTTTACACTTGCACCTGTATACATTATTTAAATAGTTGAATGTATTATTTTAATGGTAATTGTAATAATGTTATTTCTGTTATTCTCACTTTTACATACCATTTTGATTGTGGGTGCAGTTTTTGAATGGACTGGTGATTTCCCCTTGGTTTTTAGGCAAGTTGGACAAATGCAAGCAAAAAGCAGCGTGAAAAGCTACTTGAACTAATTCGCCGCCTTGCAGAAGATGATAAAGATGGAGTGATGGCACACAAAGTACTAAACCTTTTATGGAATTTAGCACATAGTGATGATGTTCCAGTTGATATCATGGACCAGGCTCTCAGTGCCCACATTAAAATCTTAGATTATAGTTGCTCTCAGGTAAATAAACATGTTTTTGAATAAACATATTTTACTATATGGCTGTTGATATTGTATTAGTTACATTTTGTGTAAATCTGCTTTCTCTTTCTGCTACCTCCCTTTTCTCTTGCTCTGTTTTTATCTATTTGTACAAAGGAATCGATTGCTGTTATATCTGAATCAGCAAACTGGCTTTCATTTCATTCCCTTTCCCCAATCATGTATTTGTCTTTTCTCTTCCATGTTGGGTAGGGTTTGTCATAATGTAAAAAATTGACTAGTTCAGCTAAGCAAGCACTCAAAAATTCAAAAAAACAAAAACTAAAGGAGATTTTCTGATTTCACTTTAAAGGGCAAGCCCTTACTATGTGGTTAGGCTGATGGGTGCAAGTTTTTTGGAATGCAGCTTTCAGAATTCCTCAACATTTGCTATGCTGAATTGCACTTCCAAAAATTGTAGACCTAAATGTCTGAAGGGCCATTGTTGACCTCCCATCTTTGAAATAATATCTCAAGTTGACCCAGTTCAATATTCTGTTTGTTGACTATTTCTTCCTACCTGTCTTGACGCCACCCTCTATTGAATATTGTGTTCAACCAAGATGAACTCAGTTTTTCAGTCTTTTGATCAGATGTTTTTAAACATGTCTTAGCTGATTTTAAATGAAGTCATTGATTAAATAGATATCTGAGTAATTTTGGTAATAGATTTGTCTTGGAATCTCTTCTGATGGCAGTTTTGCAGAATCATTTTTGAAGAAAATTTATTACAACGTCGTGTGTGTTTGCCTTTAGATTGCCTATTGATTTATAGCAACTACATGAATTTCTTAGGATTTTCTTAGGCTATGCACTCAGGGTGGCTTACCATTTCCTTCTTTTGAAATATAGCCTTCACATCTTGCTGTTCTTTACAGTCGCTTATCAAAGTACTAAGATCTTCGTAGCAATCTCCTTCAAATATTCCAAGCAGTGTCGATCATTCCTTTGAATAGACTCTTAATTAGCATACTTTGCTTTCAAATGTCTGGGTTTCCTTTAGTTACTGGAGAATATACATGATTGTACTTGGTAGAAGTCACTCCTATTTATCTTGCTGTTGTGAAAATATAGATACAGACAAGTGAAAATAGGTGAGTTGACAAGTTGGCTCCAGTGAGATTGCCTTGAAAAATTCCTGGGGGGAAAAAATCTGTATTTCCCCTTTTCCTGGAAAAAAATGGGTAAAATAATTTTTAGAATACTATCTTTTAGAATGAAGAATAAAATATTCAGGGCAAGACGTTCATATATTTATTCCCCCACATTCTTTCTAAAATATCCTAAAAGCACCAGATCTTACCTGATCATGTAAGCTAAGCAGAATCAGCCTTGGTTAGTGTGTGGAGGACATCCATAAACAAATGCCAGATGCTGTAAGTTATATTTCAGAGGAAGAACTGGCAAAACCACCTCTGAGTATTCCTTGCCTTAGCAAACCACATGAAATTCCTTCCCTAAAAACACTGTATGAAATTCATGAAGTTGCCATTAGTTGAAATGCACAGTATCACATCCTTGTCAATCCGAGTGTTTGCTTCCTTTTTTCAGTTCTTTTTATGGGGATGAGTGCTTTCTATTTCGCTTTGGAGGAGGAGTCGGTGAAGGATAGAATTTTTTTTGTTTTACTAATGTTTTCTTCTATTATTATTAGGGCTTTTACCAGTTCCTCATAAACTGTCAAAAGCAAGTAGATTTCTTATAGTGCTTATAGTTTCTGGGGTGGTTTTCAGGTCTTAGCCCATTCACCCAGTTGATAGAGCAATTACACTGTAATGAAAACTGGGAGCCAGCAATGGGCTAAACTTATGCTAAAATTCATTAATTTGTTTGATCCTTTTTTTAAGGACCGAGACACACAAAAAATACAATGGATAGATCGTTTTATAGAAGAGCTTCGCACAAATGACAAATGGGTCATTCCTGCACTGAAACAAATTAGAGAAATTTGTAGTTTATTTGGTGAAGCTCCACAGAATTTGAGGTGAGCAATTGTATTTGTAACTTCTTTAATATTTTGAGTTAGACAGTCTGTATTTGAGAGCCAGAATGGTGTGGTGTTTTGAACGTTGGGACTGTGGCTCTGGAGAACAGGTTTTGAATTTATTGCTTAGCCATAAAAACTCACTGGGTGACCTCAAGTGTCAAGGACCCAAACCATTTGAAGCTTTAGATGTCATCATAACAGCCATCCTCAAAACCCGACAAGGATATGTACCGTATTTTCTGGCATATAAGACTACTTTTTAACCCAAGAAAATCTCAAAAGTCAGGGGTCGCCTTATATGCCGGGAGTCGTCTTACAGAGTGGGTGCTGAAACTTCCAATCCAGATTGGAGAATCTGTGGTTGCCACATATGGTGGGGGGAGCTCAAAAATGGCAGTGGTTGCGTCCCTGCCGTATACAGCGACTGTATGAAAGCATTAAGGGCAACGTATTGTCGAAGGCTTTCATGGCCGGAATCACTAGGTTCTTGTGGGTTTTTTCAGGCTATAAGGCCATGTTCTAGAGGCATTTCTCCTGATGTTTTGCCTGCATCTATGGCAAGCATCCTCAGAGGTAGTGAGGATGCTCACTACCTCTGAGGATGCTTGCCATAGATGCAGGCGAAACATCAGGAGAAATGCCTCTAGAACATGGCCTTATAGCCCGAAAAAACCCACAAGAACCTATTAAGGGCAACGTTGTACAAGTACTGTAGAAGAAAATCCATTTATCAGGATTCGTGGACTTAATGTGGTCCCGATGGTGAGGTGAAGGGGCACCTCACCCGGAAGGTGTAAGTGAAGGGCGGAGCAAGCTGTAAGTGTCCAGAGCGCCCGGGGTATGGAAAAAAGAAATAGAGTGGCTCTGGGTCCAGAAAAACACACCTCTTTTATCTGTCTTACCCGCTCTTGTATCCTGTTACCGTACCTCCTGCTCTGCCTCTCAGATCTCGCTCCTGAAGACTGCAATGAAGCAGTGCAGGTGCACATGTGCGAGATCTGAGAGGCAGAGAAGAAGGTACAGTAATAGGAAAATTATCGTATTGAAATCAAAACTGATGCTTTAAAAAATTTTATTTGGTGTATCTTGGAAGAGGGGTAGTCTTATACGGCGAGTATATCCCAAACTCTATATTTTAACTGGAAAAGTTGGGGGTCGTCTTATTTGCCCAGTCGTTTTATATGTTGGAAAATACGGTAATATTTAAGAACTTAATAGGATGTCGATGACATTAATCTAGCTGAAGTCTTTAACGATAAGAATGTGGAGTAATTCACCTGATTGACTGGAAATAGAACTTAAGCAGTTCAGTATTCATATTTAATGCTAACAGCATGAACTGATGTCTTCACTGCTTTCTATTGTTTTTGTGTGCTAAAAGTACTGTTGATCATTCACAGATATGCTGAAATGCAATTTATCCATTTTCTAGAGCAGGCAATCTTCCAGGTGTTTTGGAATTCAACTCTCACAATTCCTAACAACTGTTAGGAATTGTTGGAGTTGAAGTCCAAAACACCTGGAGGGCCGAAAGCTTGCCCATGCCTGTTCTAAAGGCACCTTCTTCCTTGGGGGAAAATAATTAAAAGAACCACACATTAGGCACAGTGTCTTAATGACTTAAGTTATCTTTGAGATCCGTGAAGAATTGAAATTGAATTCTGATCTGAATTGACTACCTTAATAATTAGCAATATAAAAAAATAGTTGTGAACAATGCTGAGTTTTTGAAGAATATAAAGATGTTTGTTTCAAGAAATTCTTGATGTATGTATTATAAACATAATTATATGTTATAATTTTAATTTTAAATAGGTTTGTTCTATATATGCTCAATTTTGAATGAATTTCTAGTTTTATACATGACTCCTACTCTGCTCATCTAGCAGCATCTTCAAGACATATGTATATTTTAGCATGAGCCTTTTATGGAAGCATTCTACTTCCATAGAGTCAATGATGGAGTGAAATGAAGGGTAAAGGTTTCAAAGAATTGTAACAATAACAACAACTTTATTTATATCCCACCACCATCTCTCAGAAGGGACTCGGGGCGGCTTAATGAACAGCAGCTAATTCTGCCATAAAAACACATAAATACATCAACATTTATGACAGTGGCAATATCAATTAACTTTTTTTAAATTTATCGTATCAGGAGCAAACCAGCAGCAGAGTAGCAAAGCACAAGGGCAGATGTCTTCACTGTATCTGGTTGTGATCCCTAGGTTGTGCCAGTCAGCTTTCGTATGATATTGTTTCTAGCACCCATTTTTTGTTTGATATTCAGGCAGTGCTTCTTGTAGGTCAGATAACAGTCAGGGTAACTCTCAGGTATATGGATGTGGTGCTATGCTCCAGTGGGATTCCTTCCCATGTAATCCTCAGAGCTCGAGATGCTTGTCGGTTCTGAAGATGAAAAGCACACGTCTGTGTTTCAAATGAATTAGGAATCAGCTGGTTTTCCCTGTAATAATTAGTAAGAGCACCTAGAGCTTCGGAGAGCTTCTGTTCAACTATCTCAAAGCTCCCTGCTTGAGCGGTGATGGCATGATTGTTAGCATACATGAAACTCTGTCCCTTCTGGCAGTTGCTGATCATTTGTGTAAATATTAAACATTGATGGAGCAAGCACGCTCCCCTGAAGCAGGCCGTTCTTGTGTTTTTTGCCATCTGCTTCTTTGGCCCTGGAACTCAACAAAGAAGCTTCTGTTTTGTAGCAGATTTCCTATGAAGCGGGTGAGGTGGTAGTCCTTCATAATATTGTTTTTCTCAGGATAAGACATTGATTTATAGTGTCATAAGCTCTTGACAAGTCTATGAAGACAGCTCCTGAAATCTGCTGCCTTTCAAAGCCATCTTCTATGTACTGAGTCAGGTTCAACACTTCGGATGTGCAGCTTTTGCCTTTCCTGAAACTAGCTTGCTGTAGATTCAGACATAGGTCTATTTTTTCCATAATTCTATGCGAAATGAGTCTCTCCCGAACTTTGTAAAGATGGCACAACAAGGAGATTGGTATATAGCTTTTTGGATCATTGCGTTCTTTGCTTGGTTTCAAGATAGCTATGACTCTTGCTTTCCTCCAGATTTTGGGGATCTGACAGGATGCAGTGCAGTTGTTCATTAGCTTCAGCAGCCAGCACCATGCTTTTGGACCAACATTCGTAATTTGTTCCATCCGTAGATCATTCAGGCCAGCTACTTTGCCATTTTTACATTTATTCAGAGCCATGTCCAATTCAGTAGATGTAAACAGTTCATGAAGTTGTTGTTCTCATTATCTGGTTGCATGACTATTGGTTTCTTTTCTACTTTGGTGGCAAGGTTGGGTTTCTTATTCTTCAGAAGTTGGTGAGCTATCTGATCTGCCTTTATGTTGGCATGAGTATTAGTTTGTGAGGGGTCATTGCTCAACCATCTTAGCAGCCTCCACATCTTCTGTCTGCTCCTGCCTATGTCGACTTCCGTTATCAGCTTTATCCACTGTTCATTTTTGGCTTCAGAGATGGAGGACAAAATGATCTGTGCTTGCTCACTAAATGGGTCTTTGTTGTGGAGCCTGTAATAGTCGTCCAACAATGCAACTGTATCAGGGGAAATGCCCTGAAGCAGGCCTGTAGCCAAGATTTTGTTTCGGGGGGAGCTGAGTTTGATTCGCGGGGGGGGGGGGCTGAGTGAGTGAAAGAGGGTCTACCCTAGCAAACCTTTTGTATCTTTACCCCAATACCCCCATGCATATGGGATATATTGAGCATGGTGATCAGATCATGATATGAATAAACATAACAGTTTAAATAATATACCAGTAAAGCCTTCTTGTGGACCACCATGAGAATTTTGGGGGGGGGGGGGGGCTGAAACCCCCCGAGCCCCCCCCCCCCCCCTCCTGGCTACATGCCTGCCCTGAAGTTAGTGTGTTCTGCAGCCTCTCGGTATACAGGCCTGTGAGCAGGTTTTCACTATTTCGATAAAGTGCTTGTATTCTTTGGGTATTGGGGTGACCAATATGATCATGTCATCTATCGTGTCTGAGAAATTGGTCCAATCTGCCTTTCTGAAGTTGAATCTTTGTTTAAATCGAACTTCCTGAGGCCTTATAGTTGACAACAGTTGGCATACTATTGGTCGGTGCTGTGTGTTTGGTATTGGTGGTCTCACTGATTTAGTGCATTGCTGCACAATGCTGTCGCTCACAAATAAGAGGTCTGGGTTATTCCCTCTGTGCCATCTCCCACTGTTGTAGGATGGTAGGAGCTCACTATCATGAATAAGTGATAGTTTGTTCAGTTCAGCCCAGGAGAGGACAGCCTCTCCATTTTTATCCTCTTGAGCATAGCCCCATACATGGCTATGGCTGTTAAAGTCACCAATTACTACCACCCTTTGGTGCCTATCAAAGTTCTCAGGGGAGGAGAACCAAAACTCTTCATTTGGGGGCTTGTCCACAGAGGTAATCGTGATGTTATTAAGCTCTTCTGTTGTAACCTCTATGTTGTTTTCTTAAGTGTTGTGGGCACTGCTGACTTGGAGGCCTGGTTTTACAAAGACCGTGCTTCTATACTACGCATGTGGTCTTTCCACTACTAAGATCATTCCTGGAACTTTTAATCATTTCTGTTGTTTATCCCTGTGTGTTTCTTGGACACAAAGCACATCACATTTCTTATCTCTGCACATTTCATAGAGCAGTTGTTCTTTGGCCGCTGACATGCCTTCAGTGTTGATTGGGATTGTTGTCATGGTTGGTCCTTTAAAAAATCACAAAAAATCTAATTCAGTTATAAAATAGTCAAATGCAAAGTTCTTGGAAGAATTGGATTGATATCTTTGAAAGCTCATTTAAAATGTAAATCCCTTATTCAGCTCATGCTCGGTTATTCTTAAAAGTGTTACAAGGTTCCCTTTTCTACCTCTTTTCCCCTTTTCATGTTATAACTGATTAACACATATTTTTCTTTAAAAGATTTTCTTGTACAACTAGAACAAGACTTCTTTACCTATTCTGGGTTTTTTAAAATTACAGTCAAACTCAGCGAAGCCCCCATGTGTTTTATCGCCATGACTTAATCAATCAACTTCAGCACAATCATGCTTTAGTAACATTAGTTGCAGAAAATCTTTCAGCATATATGGAAAGCATGAGACAGTATGCTAAAGGTGAGTTACATTTAATTTTGTTTTGGGTTATCTTAAGAAATCCATCTATTCCACACTTAAATGTTGATAAATACTGGAGGCGGAGAGAAAAACCATGATGATCATGGTGGTCAGAATTCATTTTACAAAGGCAGTGGAGAAGTTGTATCCTTCAAAGTTTTTGTTAGGTAAATTAAAACTTATACGTTACATTTCTATTCAGTTTTACAAAAGTGTTCAAAGTGTGTAGATGTGTTTACACACATTAATATATATTTGAGCAAATGCTCATTGAGGATAGTGTCAGGAGGCAGCTTCATTTCAGTCTGTCATTAATATTGAACTTTATAACTGTGTATTTGAATTTGTATAATTCATCTATTATTAACACTTATTGGACATATTTATGAACAAAAATTTTAATGTGGTAAAAGCTTAACACTTCTGAACATTTTAGTATTAATTTTAGTATTTAGCTAATATTTTTAAAAGAAAATGTTTAAGGAAATCAAAATGGTTACTGTAATATAAACCTTTAAAATATATTTTTACAGAAATAAATACTTGTAAATAAAAAGAAATCTATCACTATTTTTTGCAGCTGATAAATCACTAATATGGCATCCAGTGCCCTTCTAATTAATAAGGCACTTGTGAGATTTTAAACCCACTTTCCTGCGAGTGAGCTTTGTTAACCACAATAGAATTTCATTCTGACTAAAGGTGGATAGGGTGCCCTAGTATTTTCCATATTTAACACAATAATTTGTATTAAATTTGCAGAGCATGGAGAATATGATCCACAAACTGTAAGACCAGGGAGTAGATATAGTCATGTGCAAGAAGTTCAAGAGCGGCTAAACTTCCTACGGTTGGTTTGAATAGTTTTTTTAGTTTGAATAAAGATATTTAATAAACTTTTTTTGAAACTTAAATGCAAATACATTTTTCCTACTTGCCTGCAAAATGGTATTTGTCTTCTGTGTTGATTTTATTTCTAAGTAATGTTGGAACAAGAATGTCAGCTAGAAACAAGTCTCCTTATATGTCTTTCACATAGATAACCCTGTTGGGCGAGTGAGCTTATTAACAAAAGACCCTCCCCATGAATGTATAGTAGAGTAACAACAGCAGCATGATCCAGCACCAGTAACTCAATGTGATAAAAAGAACAAAAACACACAGACCTATGTTATCTCTTCTATAGGAGGCTTTTCTTTATAGCGAAATAAATGGTTG
This sequence comes from Anolis sagrei, assembly GCF_037176765.1. Classification (NCBI taxonomy): domain Eukaryota; kingdom Metazoa; phylum Chordata; class Lepidosauria; order Squamata; family Anolidae; genus Anolis; species Anolis sagrei. Next base: position 78,295,588 of record NC_090023.1, on the reverse strand, counting down.
TACTATTTACAAGAACAAAGTATCCATAACACAAATAAAGATCTTGACACTTCCTTCTTCGCTTCCACATAGGGCTTCTTTCTGCTCTCACAGAGCCTCCTCTCATACTGAAGTTATACAATAGTTATACACAGCAACCTTCATACTGAAGCTTTACACATGATGGCCTTCAACTATGAGCTTCTCTCACCAAAGTTTCTCACACCAGGCCTACTCACACCGAGGCCTATATCACACTGAGGCCTTCTCACATTGAGGGCTACTAAGCTACAGGCAAACCTGCCTATATTGAACTACAGCTTTTGCTGAGTCATTGCATCCATTTAACCCTTTCAGTGCTTGACTCACTTTGTATTTTAAAATGCCTAATTAATTTTTAGTATTTCTGACAAACTCTTTTGTATGCAGCTTGGTACCTGTTCCCATAAGACCAGAACCTGCAATTTCATTTGCCTGTATCTGACAAAATATGTCCTATTAGAATCTTTTATTGTGTCAAGAATTGAAGCAAAACATGCAGTATAAGAGGCAAGGGAAAGGGGTAACATGTTTAAATCCTGATTTTCTTTGTCTTATCTGCTAACAATCAATCTAAAAAGATGCTGATCAGCATTCCTAAAGAGGAGACTATTTGCTGGATATTATGTTCATCCAACTATTTTGTTCCCTGTGTTTCTTTTACGTTAGTACATTACAAATTCATTAAAATAGAATATTTAATTATTATTAGAAGCACATAGAGGATTAGAAAAGAAAGGAGAAAAAAAGAGCTACATCAAAGTATTGTTTCTATTGCATTTCAATTATATCTTCATTGGGAAATTCCCGTTAACTTCTCAACTCCCACACTGCTTTTAGTACTGTTGTTGGATAAAGATTATAATATAAGATGAAATAAGCTCATCCAGTAAAATTAAAACATTCATTTCTAAAGTTGGATTTATTATTTTTTAATATTAAATACATAGTTGGAATGAAACATAAAAAACAAACAGTTGCCTCTGAGTAGTGTTAACTGACATGGATGGGTATACATATCTTGGTTACAGGATGTTCATCCTAAAGAACTGTTAAAATATCATTGGCTAACTTAAGGGTAATATCCTTGACATTGTTTCCAAACATGTGGCTTTGAAATAGGTTGCACTTGGAGAAGAATAGTTTTTATTTAGGCTGCCTGGCATTAGACCAAAATAGTTTTCTTGAGTTGTCTCTTACACCTTCGAACTGGTTACTGTTTTTCTTATAGAATCAATATGTTGCAGACTTCTATGAGTTAAAAAAAGGTCAGAGTAAAGAATGATCAAGCACACAAAGTACATATGTATAGTATTATTTTATCTCGCTGCCTGTGCTAGAAGAGATCCCAGACCGTTCGAATGCCTTTTCTGAATGTAGGTGTTTTCAGATTTATAGAATTACGTATTATTCCTAACTCTAATGTGTTGTTTCTCTTTGTTTTGTAAAAGATTTTTACTGAAGGATGGTCAACTATGGCTCTGTGCTCCTCAGGCAAAACAAATATGGAAATGTTTAGCTGAAAATGCAGTCTACCTGTGTGATCGTGAAGCCTGTTTTAAATGGTATTCTAAACTCATGGGAGATGAACCAGATTTAGACCCAGACATAAATAAAGACTTCTTTGAAAACAATGTTCTTCAGCTGGACCCTTCACTCTTAACAGAAAATGGAATGAAATGTTTTGAACGTTTCTTCAAAGCTGTAAACTGTCGAGAAGGGAAACTCGTTGCGAAAAGACGGGCCTATATGATGGATGACTTGGAACTAATTGGATTGGATTATCTTTGGAGGGTATGTGGCTTGATGGGTGGAAATGCATCTAACAGTTGGACTTCTTATAATTTTTAAAAGGCTATTTTAAGAGCAGTGGGAGAGGTCAGTCTCTAAGCTAGGCCAATTAAAAATAAATTGTGTGTACTTAGAAATTATATATCATACTTGAACTCTTCATAATGAAGATTTGTTTTGTATCATCAAGAGGGAGGAACAGAATACAAGCGAGGCAGAATATTTTGAAGTGTGCTTGTTCAGAGCATAAACCAATACTTGTTTGTAGAAGTCCTGAAATAAAAAAATAAAAATGCAAACCATAAATATGATTGTCAATAGTGACCAAAGTGGGAAATCAGTCAAGATGAGATCTTGTTTCATTTTAATGCATTGACCTCCAGAAGTAATTCCCAATAATGAAAAAATTCCTCTTCGTGCATGAAAGGCCAGGATCAGTTCTGAACACAAATAATGGCCAGCTACTCAGGACCCTAAACTTGTAAATGATATGAACAGTATATACCCTTTTTACTCAAACCTAATGCTCACCTTTTTTGGCTAAATGACCTGGCCAAAATTAGGGTGTGCATTAGATTCGTGTACTATGATAACCGTAGTGCTGAGCCAAAGCAAAAAGAGAAGCTGCTTCAGAATCTGTACCTGGAGCTCTTATTTGAAGGGCAACCTCTCTAATTTAATGGTCAAGGCTCAATGCTATGCAATCCTGGAATTTATAGTTTGGTGAGGCATCAGTATTCCTTGGCAGAGAAAACTATAACCCCCAAGATTCCATGGCATTGAACCAAGACAAAGTAGATTCATTTTACAACATAGATGCACCCCAAGGTTTTCTTTTCAGTTGCTGGAAGGTCTGATGTTCTAACACTTGTTTTTAAAGAATGAATTCTAAGCAGACAGCAACTGTAATGCGTACCTTTTTTGGCCAAATTACAAAGAGTGCACTTTTTGCCGTTGCACAGTACATTCGGCAGAAAATTCATTTCAAGATTTTGAAAATTGAGATGCGCATTAGATTTGATGGTGCATTAGACTCGAGTAAGTATCAGTAATCTAAATTAGTTAACTAACCATTCTGCGCTTTCATGTCCAGCTTCTAATTATGGATTTTTGCTAGAACTTACCTAGAACACAGGGAAAAAACATTTTTCACTATGCCATTCATTAATAATAATGATTTTAATATTAAATATTTGACAAAAAGATTCCCAATAGGTAATATTTAAGCAAACATTGACATGATTACTTAGAATGTATTTTCTAGGGAATGTATTTGGACTTCCAAAAGTTTCTTAATAGCTTATGGAGGATAAGGTTAAGGGATTGGCTGCCCTGCAATTAAGTGCAATAAAGGCATTGGCAGTGGTAGTCTGCTGAAAATAAAATTGCACAGTTGAATTGGGCAGTATGTTGTTGCCAAATAGTTTTCTAATGTTTACCTTATGTCTTCCTGTTTATTTCTCCTGCTTCTATGTTATGTGTTTATCTTTTCCCACGTAAATCTTATGGTGAATCATTTGGATCCTGAAAATAATCTTAGGGAATGCTGGTAGAAAATATGTGTGTTTTATGTCAGATTATCTTTTGTGCAAAACTGATTGTGCAGGTGGGGGGGGGGGTTCACACATTTACTAATTTGACTAGCACTTAGCCAAAACTGGGGCCATTTCTAGTATTTAAATGTATGTGAAATTAAGTTTTGCTTAGATGTTTGCTCATCATTGAACCTGGCAGCTTTACCACTCAAGATGCTGCCTAGAACAAACCACCTGGACAGTCACCAGAAAACTCTTGTGGTCAGTACTGGAAAAGAAAAGAACTCTATGCACTCTTTTTCTTGAAGTTTCTTCTGTATAGCTAGTGAGGGGAACTTTATCCATGCAAAGTTTTTTGTTCTAGGCAGCATCTTGGATATATATATAGTAGAGAGGCTGCTGCAGCAGTTACAATAAGTGAAAGATGCAGCATTGAAACCAATGTATGATTTCTCTCAAAGGGACCTTTTCTTAAACAATAGTGGTCTAATTTTAAAGTTTAATATGTGACATGATCAAATCTAAGAATGTACTATGGACCACTTTAAGTAGAATATAAAAATATACCCTTTTCTGCTGTAGGTTGTAATTCAAGGAAGTGATGACATTGCTAGTCGAGCAATAGATCTACTAAAGGAAATCTATACCAATCTCGGCCCAAGGTTACAAGTTAATCAGGTAAAAATATTAAAAATTCTCAAAAATAGATAACACCTGTCATCTATATAAATGAAATCCTACTCCCATGGCAATCATATTAAATGTTATTTGATATTGAGGTGGAAGTTTGCTCCTTTCTTCTAAAACTATCAACTTTTAAGTTGCTGGGTGCCATGTTTTTTCAACTGTCAAACAATTGCTGTGTGTGTGTTCTGTCAGAATAGAAATATGTGTTAGAAATACTAGGATTGCTGGCATGTTCTCCAGAATTCTGCTAGATGCTAGAAGACAATATCTGATTCCCTCCCTTTAACCTGTATGATCTTACATAAAAAAACTGTACCCTGATTCTAAGTATATCTACTTATTCTGATTTTAGTGAGACTTAATTTTAACTATATGTAGGGTTAGCAGTTAGTTGCAGACAAGATCCAGAATATTTAAGGTATTTACTCTTCATATCAACCGTAGTTCCCCTAATATGTATGCTGTAGTGTTGATTAAGGCTAAATATTTTAATGATCTTTGGAAATGGGCCAGTGCTTTTATTTTTTCAAGTGTATGGTTTGCCAAAGTAATCACACAAAACCTGACATGCTTTCATATGGTTCTTCACAGATAGAAGAGGGAGCAGAATTGCTCTGCTGACTCTGTTCCAGTATTCAGTACTTGAGCTCAGCTGTGAATTGTGATGAAATAGTTTCTATGTGAAGCCTGTTCATATCTCTTTTTTTTTTTAAAAAAAAAAAGCTATGTGCATGGAGTTGTAGAGCTCGCTGCATGGCATGTAGCCCTGGTCACCTTTCCACCCATAGGTATCCTTCATTGGATGAACATGTACAGAGGGCTCCAGTTTGTCTCTCCTTTACCATTTTATGATCTGGTGATCAAGTACAGCTGCACATACTTTTCTTTCCATTTTTTTTAGGTAGTAATCCATGAAGACTTCATTCAGTCCTGTTTTGATCGTTTGAAGGCATCTTATGATACTTTATGTGTTCTGGATGGAGATAAAGACAGTATTAATTGTGCAAGACAAGAAGCGATACGAATGGTGCGAGTGTTGACTGTTCTAAGAGAGTATATAAATGAGTGTGACAGTGATTACCATGAAGAGCGAACAATTCTACCAATGTCAAGGTTTGTGGCAGTCTTAAAACTACTGTGATTTAGAATGTAGTTCTAAGTGTACTTCCCAATAAGATTAGTTTAGAATGATGCACACAGTCTTCCAAATAGGGCATGGCCTAAATAGCCTAAAGACACTAGATTGTGTCTGATCTTGAAAAGCATCCGTTTTGGATGAAGGATGGCCAATGAATACCAGGAGCTGTAGGCTATATTTCAGAGGAAGGAATTGGCAAAACCATATCTAAGTATTCCTTGATTATGAAAATCATATTGAAATGGATAAGAGTCACACACTTTCAAAAAGGTTATATGTGTACCACGTTTTAGATCCACAAATGTTGTGTCCGTCCCGTCCCCGTCCCCCCATGCATATGAGGAAATGTGTGGAAAAGCCAATATATAGGAAATGCACTACAAACTACCTTTAAAAATGTAGTTCTTTCAGAGAGATATCAGCACATTTTCTGATCTTCCAGCTTCCTTGGAATGTTCATAAGTCTTTTAAATGACCACACTTTCTTCTGGTGGTATTAAGTTCTTTAAACATAGAAAGTTGTTACAATTGTGCTTTCTTTTTCTGTATTGTCAGGGCTTTTCGCGGAAAACACATCTCTCTTGTAGTTCGATTTCCAAACCAAGGTCGGCAAGTGGAAGATTTGGATGTTTGGTCCCACACAAATGACACCATTGGATCTGTTAGGCGTTGCATTCTTAATCGCATTAAAGCAAACAGTGCGCATACAAAAGTAGAATTGTTCATTGGAGGCGAGCTAGTAGATCCTGTAGATGACAGAAAATTAATTGGACAGCTAAATCTCAAAGATAAAACGGTAAATACACTTGAGCATCAAGTATTGATAGTATTTGCTGTTTTGCATGCTCTTGCTTGAAAGACAAGTGATAACATAAATCTGATTGGGAAAAGTGGGTAAGCTTCCAGTTTTCAGTTCAATACATTCAGATAACCTTGAAGCTCACAAGTTGACAGTGCTTTACGGGTTTAGATGGCATACACATTGACAAATGCTTCCTGATTCCTTCCTCAGCTAATTACAGCCAAGCTTACACAAATAAGTTCCAATATGCCTTCAAGTCCTGATAGTTCATCTGATTCCTCTACTGGTTCTCCTGGCAACCATGGCAATCATTATAGCGATGGTCCAAATCCAGAAGTTGAAGGTTGTTTGCCTGGAGTTGTAAGTAAAAGAATGTGCACAAATTAAACTGTAGCACTGAACAAAAGTAGAAATTTGGTGTCAGGTGTTACATGCTAGTAACTCACGGTAAGCTTTTACTTTTTTTTAGATCATGTCATTGCATCCTAGATACATCTCTTTCCTTTGGCAAGTTGCAGACCTAGGCAGTAGCCTAAATATGCCGCCTCTTAGAGATGGTGCACGTATCCTTATGAAATTAATGCCACCAGGTAAATTTTAATTTTATTTGTTTGTATAGATATTAGGTTTAACCTGTTGTACATCCTGTCTAAACTGGATCCACTGAAATGAATAAATTATATTACTTGGTTTTAGTGGGTTAGAAATAAATTTCCATTGATTTGCATGGGCCTGCTTTAGGCAGGATCAGTGTTGGTTAATCTGTTAGTTGCAAAGTAATATCCCATGGTTGTCCCTGTAAGTAACCCCACAAAACAAACGACTTCTTAAACGATGACAGAAGGTTAATGTGGGATTTTAACACAAGTTTTTATTTGCTGCTGTATCTGTTGCATTTAGCTTGTTTTAAAATTCCCAAACCACTCCTTTATTTGGTTTGCTTAGTAAAACAAGCTTGTTTTGGAAAGCTTTGTGGTGCGTACCATGACTTGATATTGCAGACTCCACCTTAGAGCAAAAGCATGATTTGATCTTTTAAGAAAGAAGATATCATACACATATAACAGTATTTTGTCTGTGGTAAATGAAAATTATCTGTATTTAGTACTCTGTTGGTGTATTTCAGTTTCTAAAATGGTGTGCTTCAGAAATCTACATAGTGCTGTTTATGGAAAGAAGCATCTTCAAATTGTGCTTTTTATTTCAGATAACACAACTGTAGAGAAGCTAAGAGCTATATGTTTAGACCACGCAAAACTTGGTGATAGCAGCCTTAGTCCATCCCTTGATTCTCTTTTCTTTGGTCCTTCTGCCTCACAAGTGCTATATCTGACAGAGGTTTGTAATATCTTCCTCTTAATATTTTGAGATTGGAAATTGTTGTTCTACTTACAACTTCTACACTGAATTCAGGGATCACAGTACTCAGAGCACTGAATTTGGGGGATATTGTTCTGTGTAGATGCACACTTAGTCTATATATCGTCTGTACAAGGTAAAAAAAAAGAATTATGTGGAATCATCCTCATCTGCAACAGTGCAGCATAATTAATTTAAAGGTATATTGACTGGCTTGACCTTGAAGGAGCTGGGGGTGGTGACAGCCGACAGGGAGCTCTGGCGTGGGCTGGTCCATGAGGTCACGAAGAGTCGGAGACAACTGAACGAATGAACAACAACAACAACAACATATTGACTGTATATCCTTCTTGTCTCTTTTTTCTCCTTTCAGGTAGTTTATGCCTTGTTAATGCCTGCCAATTTACCTCTGGGAGAAGATGCCACTGACTTTCAGTTTAACTTCTTAAAAAGTGGTGGTTTGCCTCTTGTGCTGAGTATGCTGACCAGAAATAACTTTCTGCCAAATGCAGATATGGAGACAAGAAGGGGCGCCTACTTAAATGCTCTAAAAATAGCAAAACTGTTGCTAACTGCAATTGGCTATGGCCATGTAAGAGCTGTGGCCGAAGCATGTCAGCCAGCTGTAGAAGGCACAAGTCCAATGTCACCGGTAATGCCACTTTGTGCTTTAGCAGCAACTTTGTACATGTCTTGGTTATCTCTCAGTAGTTTGCAATCTAATGGCAACTAATACACTCTCACATAGAATAAGCAGTGCATAGTTTTTTCAGAGCCTATACATAACGGGTTTTCCGTAATTTTGTAGGAGACAAATTAAGATACTCTTTCTAATTTTCATGTATGCAATTGAACTGAATTCCCTCCTCTTGCAGCTTCAGCCCCCAAAATTGAAACTGGAATTGATTTCTAGACAATTCTTAGGAGGTACTACTAGATGACACAGGTGAAACATGGCCCCTGATAGTTGCCTGCCCTTGATATATCTAATGAAGCTCATTGTAGACTGATAGAAGTAAATATATAGCAATGCAAAAAACAAACAAACACAGAATGCATGCAAAATGAAAACACCGTGGAAGACACTAGAAAGAAAAATGAAGATGGTAGAGTAAGAAGATCTGTAAACTTTAGCCTGTTTGGGAGATTTTCTTCCACAAATGATGTCCTAGCATTTTTAATGGAAGCAAGAATATTATATGATACTTGAAGTTCAGAGGTTGCATGAAACTTCCTGTTTGGAATGGAATGCTTTTCTGGATGATTCTATGATAAAACAGAGAACTATATTGACAAACCTTGTTTAGTGATTTTATTTTTCTATAAACCTTCACCTGTTAAGATAGTACAGGATTTTTAATTTTAATCATAGCATTTTTCATCTGTGTTTGTGTACAGTATAGTGGAGCTACATCTTTGCAGCTTATTGACCTTTAGTATTAAATACAGTGATTTCTTTCTTTTAAAATATTCCAAATAAATTATTCCAGATTAATCAAGCAACTCATGACCAGGCAGTGGTATTGCAAACTGCTCTCCAGAACATTCCCAATCCAACATCAGAGTGCATGCTAAGGAATGTTGCAATACGTCTTGCACAGCAAATATCCGATGAGGTTAGTGTGGTCTTATGTTTCTAAAAGAGATCCTCTTCCAGTTCTTGGTCCATGCAATTCTAATTTTGTTGCTAAGTTTAAGGTGGTGATTAAGGTTATACCTGGGAGTTTCTTCTTTCCCTTTTTAAAGGTTCCTTAAGGAACATAAACATAAACTGCTAAAGAACATAAATGGCTAAAGAATGGGCTTAAAGTTGTATTTATTCAAAAATTCTAATGTCTGAATTTTTATTCGATGCTCACATTAATGCATAGAGTATAATTTGTAAACTAAGAATAATACCATGTTTCTGTTTGTAGGCTTCCAAATATATTCCTGATATTTGTGTTATTAGAGCAGTGCAAAAAATAGTTTGGGCTTCAGGATGTGGATCAGTACAGCTGGTATTCAGCTCAAATGAGGATATTAGTAAAATCTATGAGAAGGTAAGAAATATTAAGCATTTTTCTCTCATATTAGTAAACAATAAAAGTATTAAGAAATTTGACTTCGAATTATTTGTTTTCAAATTGTAAATGCTTTAAGGGATATCAAACATTGCAGCAAAAGTGTCACTGGTCTAACTGTCCTCTTAAAAGCTGACACAAACTCAGTGATCAATATGGCCATATATGGGTCATATATAGATCAAAGGATCAGACAAAAAAAGGATTATCGAAAGCCATTTAGGCTTTCGATAATCAAGAAATAGATTAAAGGTGTCACTCAAAAGCATTTGGCTAAAAGTAGCCTCTGCCTACAATATGAACACTTATCCAGCTGCGGGTAACCTGAAAAACAGATCCAAGTTTCTTACCTGTGGCTGAGGTTCTTCAAGTGGTCATCTGTGCCCTCACACAAATGGATGTTTGTGTCTGGGCCAAGGAGCCGTTCGGAATGTTCTGTATCTGAGTAGCTTAGTAGGAAGCCTGCCCACTAAGAAGAAACAATTGATGCAAATCTAAGTAGTTGCAGAACAGAAATGAAAGCTGTAGAAATCAGAGATCTCATCTAGTTTTTGATGTTATGGTGTTACTTGCAATTTCAAAACTGTTTCATAATATGGCTTTAGTTAATAGTGGAATGCATGTCTTTAATAAAAATTTACTGCATTTTTAAAAACTAACATAAAAATATTTTTTGTTTCTCATTGTTTAGAGTAGGGATTGGCCAATTTTACTAGGTTCTGAGGAATAAAAGCTGTCAGATTCATTCAAATCACACCTTCAAACAAAACATGAAGTGATAAAAGGCCAAGTTGGGGTGGTTTCAAAAAAGGGGAAGTATGTTAAACAGTTCAGTCCATTTAAAAAGGTGAACTTGAGACGTTTGCAGAAGAGACAGCTTACTTTTTCACACAAAGAAGATGGCGGAGAGGATTCTAGAAGATCTTAAAAACAACTGAAGTTTGTCTAGTCACTATACAGAGATTGTTTTATTGTTTCTATATTGATGTCATTTTAGCGCTGGTTTCACAATATATATTTTATTCAGTTCACCATTCTAAAAGAAATCCTGATTACATATTAGCTAACCTCCGCTTAGTGCAGATGTTATCTTCACTTGACCTTTCTTATATAATTTGAGTGTTGTGTGAAAATAGAAGTATCAGTGTATCATCATCTATAGTCATACCATATGGCTCAATAGTCCTCCTCATAATATCAGTTTCAGTTGTATATGTTAATCAAATGTTACTGATAGTTTTCCGTATTGTAGAAAATAGCATTTCTGATACCAGTTTCAAGACTTTGTTTCCAAGAAAATAATACATGTCTCCCTTTATATGTATCTTACAGTACTAATTTTTGGTTGTTATTTCAGACTAATGCTGGAAATGAACCAGATGCAGAAGATGAACAAGTTTGCTGTGAAGCACTTGAAGCGATGACGCTTTGTTTTGCCTTGATTCCAACAGCATTGGATGCACTTAGTAAAGAAAAAGCATGGCAGACATTTATCATTGACTTGCTGTTGCACTGCCATAGCAAGTAAGTTGTTTTAATTTGGCTTCCTCTCCACAGGTGTGTTAGTGTAATGCAAGTGCACCAATTCAATATGCAGCTGCTGGACTTTGATTTCTGTTGTCTGTTTTATGCCCGTATCAGAATGGCATGGCATATCTCTGCAAATAAGATGGTGTTACATTTTAAATATTTAATACTCTTCGTTTTCTTCAAGAAGCTCAATGCAACCTCTTACTTTTTTGGCAGTTTAGATTAGAGTAAGAAATTGATGGCTGGCTCAGTTTCACCTAGAGGTTCAAGGGTAACCCTGTGTGAACCTTTTCAGCACAATATCTCTTAATTTATTCATTAGTTACTTATCAGATGAAACTGTCAAGAATAAAATAATAATATAAATATTAAAATAAGGAAATTATTCTTCATGTATGCTTGTGAAATTTGATAGTACATAAATATTATAATTTAAGAAATGTCAAGCAAATGAGGTGCTTTTGGAGGACTTTCTTCTATAGAACAATTGTTTTTGTGAAGTACTTCTAGAAAAGAGCAAAATATAATGTCAGCTATACACGTTTTTGCCAATTTTGGTTGAAAATATTTAATAGATCAGACATCAATTTATTTCAGTGAAATTTTTAACTAGCTTCAAAAATGTATGTACATTTAGTATTGAAAGAAACTATTTTTTACTTCATCCCTTTGACATGTAGGTAAATGTTGCTAATACAAAATTTCATTGCATAATAGTCACACTTGTTATTCTCTCTATTTTGGGGTGGGGAAAGGGGAGTGTGAGTATTTTGTGATAAAATAAAATCAATGCATTGTGTCTGCCAGTTTCTGGTTGTTTTTTGTTTGTTTGTTTGTTTTAAAAGTCTTACCCTCAAGATGAAGAGGAGGGAGATAGAGCTCACCATTGGTTTAAACTGTCTTTGAGGGGGAAAGAAAGGAGGGGGAGCTTCTTGTTTGGTTTTGTTTGTTTTTTTAACTTCTTGTCACGATTATGTGAAGAAAGGGGGGAAAGCCCATTTTGGGACTCCAAAAATGGGGATGTGATTATTATGTAATGAAATACAGTACGTTCCTTTATACAGTAGGAGAGCCTGTGGATCTTCAGTGGATTCTGCAGTTCTAAAATCTGGTGTATTGTATATAAAATATTTCAAGATTTGTTAAACTGCCAGTGATCTATTAATAGAACTATCTCTTATTAAAATTTCCAGGAGTGTTCGTCAGATGGCACAAGAGCAGTTCTTCTTAATGGCTACCAGATGTTGTATGGGACAAAGACCCCTTCTTTTCTTTATAACTCTATTATTTACTGTATTGGGGGTAAGTGAATTAAAACATGTATTTCTGTGCTTTTGCTGTGTAAGAAATTCCTGATAAAATTGGTTTATTTCACTTTCCATACACATATATTTTCTTTCCAGTAGCTCAGTGGTAATATCAAATGCCCGTGTGAAATGTTTAAACTGTTACATGACAAAATTATCTGCATTACATAGTTCAAAATGATTTTCATTCTGTTCATTGTACTCAGCATGTTGACTTTCCTTGGAGATAGTATCACCGTACCAGTACAATAGGGGGGAAATTAGATGGTTGCATGTGGTAATCATGCAAGTCCAGTTTGTTGTGTTTATGTACTTTTGCAACTACCGGTCTGAGTCCCTCTGCAGAGGTAGAGAAGATCGGGATATAAAAGTTTTAAATAAATAATAAAATAAATGCAACTTCTCACAATGGTATCTTTTCATGCTTTTTTCTACATGAAACTGAAGCTCATGTAAAAAGCTTGTTATGGTTGAAACACTGCCCTGAGTTCAGTTGTGTTCTTATGCTAGTGTACAAGCAGTTGGGCATTTGTGGAAAATAGTACAAAAATTCATATTGATTGCACCATTGCCAGGGCAATTTTCTATGATTTTTTTGGCATTAGACATCAGAATGTAAGGAGGCACTAAGAGGAGTACCTACTGCAAATGTGATTCCCTTCTTGGCACGCTCCTTTATGCCTTCTCCCCTTCCCCTCTCTTGTGCATGCCTGAGGCAGTGACAGTCGATCTCTTTAGAAAGATTTCAGCTGCTCCAAAAGCCCCTCTTTATTTAAATTAGAATCACTAGTTCCTATAAAGAAGGCAGTTCATAAGCCAGAGATGTTAACACTGAGAGTGAGCAAGAACAGAAGAAACTAGGAGGGATGAGAGGCAAAGTGGTAGTAGCAGGCATGTATATGTAGGCAAATATGCAGGCAGTGACAGTACTTTCCCCACGTGAAGCAGCAATAATTTTAGGCCACTGCTAGCTTTTAGAGTGTTTTTAATTCAACATAGTAGCACAAGCAGAGCTTTTTTCCTCCAACAGTTTTGTATTGGTTATAGGCCCAAGTTGGAGATGCTGCATTAAATAATATATTTTTAAATGTGTGCCTGCACTTGAATTAGCCATAATATGATTATTGCAACAAACATTTGTCACTATATGATAGCCAGATAAAATGTTAGCTGACATACTTATTATGAAACAAAGATAAACTATAAAATAGATGGTGGAAGGAAAAATTAAACTGTTAGAACAACACCTTTGATCAGTGAGGGAGTTCAGCCTTCATGTGTAAACTTGTCCTGAGGAAATTTTACTTCATTCAAGTATGCCATATTTGGTTCTTATCAATTGTTGGAGGTGACATTGCTTTTCAAGTAGCTATCGCAAATATGCTGACATTCTTGAATTTCTTAATCATTTGTAGGCTTTTTAAAAAAGTTTCTGTTTTCTTGTGTACAATTTTGGTAACAGAACTGTATCTGTTTACAAGTATTTACATTGTGGGAGGTGATGCTTTGAATTGAAGACTCGGTAGAATCCAGTAGAAAATGGATGATACAATAGGACATTCCTATTTCTCTTATTTTGGAAAGCATCCTTCACGCAGACACTTTCTCAGACATGTAGGGACCCTCTGGAAAGATCTTAAATGTATCGGAGAGGTTGCATTGAGGTGGGGAGTTGCCAAAAGATTGATCCAACATAGCTTGAATTTTATACAGAAATGTCAATTCATGAAAAACTTCCATTATTTCACTTTTTTAAAAAACCACTATATTTCTGTAAGAAATGCTGTGTGTTATTACTATTAATGCAAATGCCTTTTCAAACTAGTTTATTATCTTTTTCTTCTATAGAGTACTGCGCGGGAGCGTGCTAAGCATTCAGGGGATTACTTTACTTTACTGAGGCATCTTCTTAATTATGCATACAATAGTAATATTAATGTACCCAATGCTGAAGTTCTGCTTAACAATGAAATTGACTGGCTTAAAAGGATTAGGGTAAGTTTTTGTTGTTAACTGTGCTGATTATATTCCCTTTTAATTGTATGTGTTAACTGCTTTCAGGTGTGAATTGGTAAAATGGAAAGTCTAGAAAAAAATCTTTTGAATAAATGAATTATAACAGTAGTAACTAATTATAACAGCGTGTTTTCATGTGTCTGGTTGTTCTTTTTTGTTAGGATGAAGTGAAAAGAACAGGAGAAACAGGTGTAGAGGAGACGATTTTAGAAGGACACCTTGGAGTAACAAAGGAATTATTGGCATTCCAAACCCCTGAAAAAAAATACCATATAGGTTGTGAAAAAGGAGGTGCTAATCTCATTAAAGTAAGTGGTTGCTGTATAAAGAAGTTTACATTATTATGGCGCCAACTAGTAAGGTTAATAGGAATTTATAAACTCGCATAAGTTGTTTAGGTATACATTGAATTAAATAAGAGTAATCTTATTCCCCTTGAATTATTTAGAATGACATAAAAGGGTATATGTAGAATAAAATATCCCTTCTATTATACATGATTTGTTCATAACTCCTTTGGCTATATTCCCTTACAAAAAAATGGCTGCCTCCCCCTATACACCAATATAGCAATGCATACTACAGTGAACAAGGCTGCAGTACAAAATTGCCCCTTTTATTTCTCATTTCTTAAGATATTTTAAATAGTGCAAAACACTTGCTAAGCAATGCAATTTGTAAATGCAATACATAAATGTGACATTTTAAAGGCTTCATTGTGTGTTGTACTTATTTTAGAGCATAATAAAAAATTATGATCAGGACCAAGGAGATGTATATATGTATAGTATTGAGGAAGATGGCGAATTCTTTCCTTGCCTCAGAAAGGTGGTGACATCTTTCTGGAATCCTTTGTCAAATTAGTTATGATCATTGATATTTTGCAAGGAAATAGCTATAATGTGAGCAAATGTTTTGCTGAAAAGTGAAGTATTGGTGTTTGTCTTTATTAATGTGTTTTGATTTTCTGCTCTCCTGAAGTGTTTGCTCTGAACCATATGTTATAGCTTCTAGGTAATTCCTAATTTAATACTCATTTTCCTTTCTTTTTCAGGAACTAATAGATGATTTCATCTTTCCCGCTTCTAATGTTTACTTACAGTACATGAGGAATGGGGAATTGCCTGCTGAGCAGGCCATACCAGTTTGTAGTTCCCCAGCCACCATTAATGCTGGATTTGAGTTGCTAGTAGCACTAGCAGTCGGCTGTGTCCGAAACCTCAAGCAAATAGTAGATACTTTGACGGAAATGTATTATATAGGCACTGCAATAACTAGTATGTATTATTTCATAAAATATTTTGTATTGTATAAAGTGCATACATTACGCTGTGAAATATATTGGTAGGAATTGTTGCATTCCATGTACCTTTAAGACATTTTTCCTTTGTCAAAAGTTTATACATTTGCTTGAGATGGCAGTTGCTTAAGACAAGGAGTGAACAGAAAACAAAGCTTAGGGTTAGGATATTTAAATGAATATAGAAGGTCTTCCAATATAGATAGAGGAATTCTTTAGAGCAGTGATTCCCAACCGGTCCCATGGAGCCCTAAAGGCTCTGCATGCATTTCCCAAGGGCAGCCACTTCAGGAAAATAAAATAAATAAAAATTGAATGAAATTGAAGAATAAGAAACAAAAAGAAGAATCAAAATAAGAAAACTAGATATTTCTGTACTTTACATTCCATTACGTCCCTTTCCCGCCCTAGTAACACTTCAGGCAGTCTCTGAGTTACAAACATCTGACTTGCAAACAACACAGTTAAGAACGGGTTGAGACAACAGAAAGTGAAAGAAATCTACCCCTAAGAAAGGAATTCACCACTGAAAAGAGTTATCATGGGGAAAACGTGTCTTCACTGAAGCTTTCTCACCAATCCTTGTTTCCATAAGAAGTCAGATTTTTCAGAATCCATTTCTGACAGGCTTTCAGTAATCTGAAGTGACCTCTTTGGAAACCATCGGATAATCCCACCCATGGGAGAGAAGTGGGATAAATAATAATGATGATAAAACAACAACAACAATGTAATTATGTATCGTGTGAATAAAGAAATACCACTCACACCATTTTGGATGTAGCTCCATGTATTTATAAGCACAATTTTTTTTACAAATATAGGATGAATTTCAGATAAAAGGAATGGGAATTGCTTTTTAGTTCTCAGTATCTTTGCATTGTTGTAATCATTTTCACGATGTCATGAAATCTGATTTGGTTGTATTTTTATAGTTGTAACTGTAAGTATATTGCCTAATAGTTCAAAATGTTCATTATTTTATTTTTTGAAAATTTTCAAATGCATTTCATCTCTCCTAGCTTGCGAAGCACTAACAGAATGGGAATATTTGCCGCCTGTTGGACCACGCCCACCAAAGGGATTTGTAGGGCTAAAAAACGCTGGTGCCACTTGTTACATGAATTCTGTCATTCAGCAACTGTATATGATTCCTGCCATCAGGAATGGGATCCTTGCGATTGAGGGCACTGGCAGTGATGTAGATGATGATATGTCTGGAGATGAGAAGCAAGACAATGAGGTAACACTTACTGTATAAACTGCTTTCCCATTTTATGTCTTGATTGTTTTGAAATATATATTGTGGGGTTAATTATGGTGCTCTATGTTTTCAGTATGTTTTTATGTCAATTTATTGTGGTATATCACTGGCCACAACTTAAAAATTAGCATGAGACCTCTACTTCTGAGTGTTTTATGTTTTTCTCTCATATTATAACAGTATTAGTGATTAGTTATTCTTTTGTATTGAAGTTTCCTGGCTTTCTCAAGTAATATAAGCATGTTCTTCGAATTCCTCCATTATTTTCATTTATTTTTAATCCCCCAGCATTTCAAACAGTGCTTTAAAGCTAAGTATAGTTAGCAAGTAGCTTGGTAAAGGCAAGTCACAGAGGGAAAACGGAAGGGAGTAATTTGTAAAAGGTTAGTGGAGTTTCCAATTTCAATTCTTGTGTGAAGAAAGGGAGGAAAGAACATGAGCAATTATTTGGCAGATTTTCCCTGTTGCTCTTATGGTGACAGATACATTTATAACTATGTCTAAATCATGTAGTTTGTCTGCACCAAACACGGTTTGCAGGTTTACAGTGGCAAAACTACATAAAGGGTAATGTCAGTAGAATGAAGCCACGTGAGTTGTCATTAAAGGAAAGTATTATTTGCTATTTTCAGAAAATTTTAGAATTAAGCTTTACTGTGAAGAGGCTAAATAATAGATGTTGGTAAATTATCTTGATATATGAATTCTAAAAATTTGTGGAAAGAAAATAAGTATTTCCCTTAGGGTTTTTTTGTACTGCAATATTAGCTGTCAAATGCATATTATGTATTTGTTCAGTTAGGCACTAGGAGAGAACACACCTATCAGTTATAGTTTCCTTTCGGAATATATTAGGATTAACTGGTATGGATGGAGTTACACTTTTATTTCTGCAGCACTTACCTCTCTTTGAGTATTTTGTGAAAAACAATGTGTTCTTTATGCTCTTTTGTTATGCAGAACACAATGATTCCATTTCTAGGCCACACCATATTTATGGTTTTTTGCCATGTTGTATAGCATGATGTCACAGTGACAAATATGCTGAGAAAACTGGAGAAAAAAGTGTCATAATTTCCTTAGAATCTTGCTTCTTCATGCGATTCTAAGCTGCCTACTTGGGTTTGGTGACCTGAAATCTTCATGGGGCAAATGATATATGTATCCACACTTTGTCTAGACTACTATATTTTTACATTTTCATAGTTAATACTTTTGGGATCTGTTCACATGGTGTAATGTCTCCATTTTATTTTGTTATTTTAATGTTTTGAGCATACAAACGATGTAATGTGACTTTTTCTTTTAAAGACCAATGTTGATCCACGAGATGAAGTATTTGGCTATCCACATCAGTATGAAGATAAACCAACTTTAAGTAAAACAGAAGACAGAAAAGAATACAATATAGGTGTATTGAGACATCTTCAGGTCATCTTTGGTCACTTAGCAGCTTCCAGGTTACAATACTATGTACCAAGGGGTTTTTGGAAGCAATTCAGGTAAATGGGAAGTTCTTACATTGAAGTGTGTTTATGTGATATCTTAACACGCATTTACAGTGCTACGTGGGAATGTAATTTACATACTCACAAAAAGCCACACAACATGTTTATTTTAAACAAAGTGGGAAGTAAAATGAAAGAACTCGAGGAACAAAACGTTGCTGTGTTTACATGAGGATTACATGACGATATCACCATGATCTTGGGTCTGATGTAAGGAGAAAGGCAGGATAAGGCAGAAAGGCAAGATAGGAAGTAAAGAAACAAATGAGCAAACTGTTGGGTTGGGCAGCTCTGACATGATTCATTGTACAGAATGCGCACATGACATAGGAAAAGGGAACGGCAAGGTTCATATTATGTTACGTGAGAACCATGACTGAAGAACTCAACTTGGGTGCAGAAATTCCTTTGTGAAGAAAACTCAGAGCCCTTCCACACAACCATATAATCCAGAATTATATGAACTGAGTTATCTGAGTCCACACTGTCATATATTCCAGTTCAAAGCAGAAAATGTGGGATTTTATTTAGCTGTATGGAAGGGGCATCTCTCACGTGAACAGTCTACTTCACAAATAAAAATGGGCACCGAGAGTATAGCATCTTTGTGAAACAGGATAGACCTCTTTTTCATTCTTAAGCATTTCATCAATATTGGAGAAACATCTCAGGTGACCCTCGAGAAGGAAGGTTGAAAAAGAATTTGAATTTGGTGAGAATTTACAGTGCTTGCAGAAAGAACCCCATTTCAACAAACTTTTAAAAGTTGGTAGGAGTAGTAGAGATCTGACTTCAACCAACAATTCTTTTGAATGCTTCTAGGGAAAATTGCTGGCATTTTGCTATGTGGACATTTTCCTAAGATACTCTGGAAAGACGAGTGTGGAGGTGCAACCAGAGCTCCTGTGCTGCTTCTGTCCTCCTAAAGCCATCACTTTAAAAATAGAACTGTGGGAACCAACCTCATAAATGTTTGGCCATTTTGGAGGCTGAATCACACTTGGTTTCCCCTCCCCCCCAATTTATCCTCAATTTTCCACTTACTGTTATAATGAAACATTGTGAGATGGATGTTTGTTCCCTCACTACCTTCAAGAAATCAGATAGATTGGTCACTTTTTATTGGCTATACAGCACATTGGAGGATTGCAGCACAATTGTTACATACCAATTAAGTTATAGCAAATGTCTCATGTGTTTGTGCTGTTTTATGAAATTTATCATTTGTTATAAATTTGTTCTGGTTATCTGAGAATTCTTTTTTTTCCATTTTAGACTCTGGGGTGAACCTGTAAATCTACGTGAACAGCACGATGCTTTAGAATTTTTTAATTCTTTGGTGGATAGTCTAGATGAAGCTTTAAAGGCCTTAGGTCACCCAGCAATGCTAAGTAAAGTTTTGGGTGGATCATTTGCTGATCAGAAGATCTGTCAAGGCTGTCCACATAGGTAAGTTTGACATCATCTAAAATAGAGGTATACATTTCTTTCTCATAGAATAAAAACCTATTAAAGCGATAATGTACATTGTTTTAAGAGACTCTTTTCTTCTGGCCCGTAACTGTACAGAGACCATTATCTAGAGATGGTATAAAGAAGTTTGGTTACATTGAAGTCAACATAGTAGATGTGTTTCTGGGTATTACTTGTTTATCAGAAACTCTGGTACCACAGACAGAAATAACATGGAAAGAATAGAGATAGATTCCTACAGAAAAGAAGAGCAGTTCAATAGATTACAGAAAACTTTTATCCAACAGTTACTTTATGCACATGTGAAATGAAAGAACCAGTTCAAGTAAACAATAACATTTCCAACCTTCCAGAGACCACATGAAACCACCTTTCAAAATACATCCAAAGAGAACTTTTTTCTTTCACTGCCCTCCATCTCTCTTATGACTTGTTTTGATAGCCAAGCTTTTTTAAAAAATGTGCTCTTTTTTAACATACTGGAGGGAGCTGTTAAGGCAGGGTCGTCTGTTCCCCTCTCTTGCATCTTCTTCATGCTCAGTAAGAGAGTCTCAAGCCAACTGCTGTTCGCCTTCCCTATTGTCGGCAGGCACAGTATTCCAGCAGGATTAGTGAAAAAGCTGATGTTTCCCCACCATTGCGTTGTTTACTGCAGATATTTTAAAAAGTGACACACAAGGAAAAGGAGATATCAGAGAGAGGAGTAGGCCCAGAAGTGCCCTTCTCTTCCTCAAAGGCCAGAGCAATGGCAGTGAAGGTGTATGATGGGCCTTTCCTCAGCAGCTGGGCCTCAGTACAATGGAACTGCACTTGTCTGGTCTTCTCTCCTTCTAGAAACCAGAGCAGTGGCCATTAGGAGGGAGCCAGAGGTTTTCCTCATTTTCAGATAATGATACATTCATGTTGAAAGAGTCTGAGAAACATTGCAGGAATGCATTGATAAAACCTCTTTTCTTTCTTCTTGAAATATCAACATAACTAAAATATTGAAAATAACTATTTTGCAGTCCATAATGTATATAAGATAAAATAGTTTTTATTTCCGCATACTCATACATTAATAAATAATGTATCTTTTATTTTAAGTAGTTAACATTTCTGTATAAGGGGTGATGTATCATTTTTTGTATTCAATTCTCAGCTTGTACGGATCAAAACAGTGGACTACTTGGCTGCTTTATCTTAAATCTACATGATGTGTTTCTAATATACTTTCCCAAAGTTATTAATATTGCATGCATATTTCAGTAAATTTGGGGGATTATTCATTCAGCATACCTAACACAATCATTCCCATCTGTAGGTACGAATGTGAAGAATCTTTTACAACTCTGAATGTAGATATAAGAAATCACCAAAACCTGCTTGACTCCTTGGAACAGTATGTCAAAGGAGACTTACTGGAAGGTGCAAATGCGTATCATTGTGAAAAATGCAATAAAAAGGTAATGTAAAATATAGTATACTTCTGTTTTGAAATGCTAAAAACTTTGTAATACTTTATGTAGTGCAAGAAGAACTAGTACAGGTTTTTTGACTTTTGGGATAACTGTATTTGCATATGTATACTCAATGAGATATCTTTAAAAGGGACCCATATTTAAACACACAATTCATTTATTTTCTTATACAATAGTCTAAAGGTAATTTTATCCGATATTGTTTTCATAATTTTGTGTATGAATAAGTTGTCACTCTTTCAACCACCTAATTGACAATTTTGGCTTTCTGACTAGGAGAAGTTCAACCTGTATTTTAAATGGCTTCATTGCATGCAAAGGAAAATTAAGCTCTGCCTGCCCCAGTTAATAGCCACAATTCAAGATGACCACAAACCAATCATCTTTGCTTTATTATGATTTTAAGTTTGTCTGTGATATGGAGTGCATGTCATAATGTGGGATTCATTTTGCTTTGATTCATTCCAGTGTTATGGCTTTTTCACTTGGCAATTGACCAGTCAATTTTCTTGGTATGGATAATTCATATCTTTGTTTCTTAGGTTGATACGGTGAAGCGCTTGCTAATTAAAAAGCTGCCTCCAGTTCTTGCCATCCAGCTAAAGCGATTTGACTATGACTGGGAAAGGGAATGTGCAATCAAGTTCAATGATTATTTTGAATTTCCACGAGAGTTGGACATGGAACCTTATACAGTGGCAGGAGTAGCTAAATTAGAAGGGGATGATGTAAATCCAGAAAATCAGCTAATACAGAATGAGCAATCTGAAAATGAACACTCTGGAAGTACAAAATACAGACTAGTGGGTGTGTTGGTGCACAGTGGACAAGCCAGTGGTGGACATTATTATTCTTACATTATTCAGAGGAATGGTGGAGATGGTGAGAAAAACAGATGGTATAAATTTGATGATGGAGATGTAACAGAATGCAAAATGGATGATGATGAAGAAATGAAAAATCAGTGTTTTGGTGGTGAATACATGGGGGAAGTATTCGATCACATGATGAAGCGCATGTCCTACAGACGTCAGAAGAGGTGGTGGAATGCTTACATCCTTTTTTATGAACGTATGGACACTGTAGACAAAGATAATGAACTAATAAAATATATTTCGGAACTTACAATGACCACTAAACCCCATCAGATTAAAATGCCATCTGCCATTGAGCGAAGCGTACGGAAGCAAAACGTACAGTTCATGCATAACCGAATGCAGTACAGCCTAGAATACTTCCAGTTTGTAAAGAAATTACTGACTTGTAACAGTGTCTACCTGAATCCTCCTCCAGGTCAGTGTTTGGATATTAATAAAATAAATAGATGGGTGTTTGTGGGAGGACATAGCATTTACAGTTTCATCTTTTTGTGCTTCCCTTTAATCTTAAATTTATCTGTTTTCTTGTGATTCCAAAATGGCAACAAAATTATTTCTTAATATCTAAAATGAATAAAAAATCAGGTCATCCTTTCTATTGATTTGAATGCAATATTCCTGCTTCTTGACAGGGGGTTGGACTGGATGGCCCATGTGGTCTCTTCCAACTCTTTGATTCTATGATTCTATCTCATTTTACATTTTTGCTATTCTGAATTTTGCTTATATTTTTTCTGCATTTAAATGGTATACATAATAATGTGAATTGCTGTGATGCAATTTTACATTGCTGGCTCCAACTTTGTCCATCATTTGCAAAGAGTTAAAAATTGGGATTTTTCACTGTGCTTTTTATTAGACGATTGCACAGAAACCCCAGCTCCCAGTTATGATCCAAAATTCAGTCCCTGCACTTTACTACTGTCCCCTGCCCAGAGTTATAGTGTCCCAACTCATATTGCCCTTATCCCCAATTTTGTCATCTGGCATTTGCACTTTATCTGTCAGCCCTGCCCTCAACTGATTCGAACTGGCCCCCCTGCTCGAGCCCTGTTTCTCTATTTCAAGTTCTGGTTGTCTGTTTGATGGTTGTTTTTTATATTGTGTTATGCTGTTGTTTATTTTGTTTTGTTTTGTTGCTGTTTTATGAATTGTAATGTGTTATACTTTTACTAAGTTTGCTCGAGCTTGTCCCCATGTAAGCCGGCCTGAGTCCCTTCGGGGAGATGGAGGCGGGTACAAAACAAAATTGTCGTTATTATTATTATTATTATTATTATTATTACATTCAGATATACTACAGAGTAAAAAAATTGCTATAAACTGTCACTCAGTATTACAAAATAATGGAGTGTCTTTTAAAGCTTAAATTAACATGCCAATTTTCAGTAGTAAGATATATTATGAAATAATAATATGTTGTATCATAGCACTTTCTATTCCATTTTTCTTTAGGACAAGATCACCTGTTGCCTGAAGCAGAAGAAATAACCATGATTAGTGTTCAGCTTGCTGCTAGGTTTCTTTTTACCACAGGATTTCACACAAAGAAAATAGTCCGTGGTCCTGCCAGCGATTGGTATATTGGATTTAAAAATAAGTTTTAGTGTTTTAATATAGTGTTCATATGTTAATACAGGGTTAGTCAAAATGCATAGGCCAATAAGCCATTCAATTGAATGGCTTATTGGCCTATGCATTTTGACTAACCCTGTATTTAATCATCCAAAATTGGAAGATCAATGCAGTGGAATGAAGCTTCAAAATAGAGCATTGCTTTTTTTCTTTTTTTTTACTTTTAATGTCTTTCTTCTTTTTTGGCAATTAATTTGAAAAAATGAGAATGCTAACATTGCTGAAAATTTAATATTTGTAGTTTCAACTACCATTGAGTCTCAGGAGTATGTAATGAGAAAGTGTAGATTGGGAGTAAAGCAACCAGTATCCTCCAGACCAGGGGTTCTCAAAGTGTGCTCTGATGAGCCCTTGGGCTGCACAACTGATAGTGAAGGGCTCCACAGTGCCATGCTGCTTCCCAATTCCTCCTATATCCTTCTAAGAAATGCAGGGAAATTAAAGTTTTGAGCTGCCAATAACAGCAATAGTAGCATTAGTGTCTTCCTGAGGCACAAACACTTTCTCCCCCACCTCCCTTGCAACCCAGACTTTTTCTAGCCACCCAGACCCCCCCTCCCCCATTTTTTTTTTTTTTTTTTTTTTGCTTTCAAAACCCTAATTCCTTCCTGCTACACAGAGGGTGCTTTGTGTTTTCTCTGCATGGCAGAAGGGGGTTGAACTTGATGGCCCCTGATGTTTAGTAGTAGTAGTAGTAGTAGTAGTATTACAAAGGCTCGGTGTCCATCTGTTGGGAGTGCTTTGTCCTTTTCCTGCATAGCAAAAAGGGGTTGGACTGGATGGCCACGGGGGTCTTCCACTGAAATGCTGTTAAGTTTACGTTGGTTAAAATTGCTCTTCATTTTAAATATTGTATTGTTATTTCTTTCCCTTTTTTCACTGTGTGAATTAGTTAACGCAACCACTCGCCATCCATCTGCCACTGTCTGAGCCCATGCCTGATAGATAGATAGATAGATATAATATAATAATATTTCTTGGGGCTCCAGAAGAAACTTTTGCTTCAAAAAGGGCTTTGCGGCTGAAAAAGTTTGAGAACCCCTGTTCTAGACATTTCCTTGGATGTTTTGGAATAGTCCCAGCCACCACGGATAGTGATCAAGGATTGTAGGAGCTATGCTTCTGAATATTTGGGGCCTGCCAGTTTTCCTTGTTCCACTTCTTTCAAATTGTATCTCTAGCAGTTTAATTTGTATATAAGTTGACTGTTAAGCTATTTCGCGTTTTTATAACTGTTTTTTATTACTGTTGACAACTTTGTAGTGTTCAAGGTTCACAGGAGAAAGGCGGAGGGATTTTTTTTTTTTTGCTGTAATTTGATTGTCATCTCCATGCTATATTCAGTACCCCATAAACTACAATATGCATGAACAGTTAATAATTGGTACTCCTGTTACTAGCATGTAATGTTTTAACTAAGAAAAATAGCTATGTCTTCTGGAAATATGATGTCATCCATTTTTATTCCCTCCCTCCCCCAGGTATGATGCTTTATGCATTCTCCTTCGTCACAGCAAGAATGTACGTTTTTGGTTTGCACACAATGTCCTTTTCAACGTTTCAAATCGCTTTTCTGAATACCTTTTGGAATGCCCTAGTGCTGAAGTGAGGGGAGCGTTTGCAAAACTTATAGTGTTCATTGCACATTTTTCATTACAAGATGGGCCATGTCCTTCACCTTTTGCTTCACCAGGACCTTCTACTCAGGTATGCTCAGTTTTTCAACCAGAATTCAATAAATAAAAGATGTTAAATCATAACTCTGCATGGATATAACATTGATCATGCTTTAACATCAAGATAATATAATTCATCTTAAAGGTTTAGGAATTTATGTTGGGCTGTGTGCTTGTGAGACTTGATTTTTCTTGAAGAATTCAGACTCATATTCAGCTAACTCAGTATTGAGAGTCAAAAATAATGAATAATGTTTGAATATCTTACATCTAAGCTTGAAAATAGGGGAGCTAGCAATAGCAGTAATTTAGTATAGCGGAAGGATTAAGAATTGTATGTTACCACAGTGTAATTAGTTGTTAGAATAATTTCATTCAAAGCCTAAAGTGACATGGCTGTTTTAACCTACAGTTTCTGTATCCCTCTCTCCGTGCTGGCTGGAGATGTTGAGAATTGCACTTAAAAGTAACTTTTCCAAGTTTTGATTTCATCATTCTCAAATTTAACTCTGGCTGATCCCTTAAAAGGCCTGAGTAAAGCCACATAATTTGCTTGCTTATCCATTTCATTCAATAAAACATATTAAATTGATAATGCTATTTTTGATTTCTAGGCCTTTGACAATTTAAGTTTGAGTGACCACTTGCTGAGAGCTGTGTTGAATCTTCTTAGAAGGGAGGTGTCTGAACATGGGCGTCATTTGCAGCAATATTTCAACTTGTTTGTGATGTATGCCAATTTAGGTAATGTGCTTTCTTTGTCTTAAAGACTTTCTGCTTGATGTTTGATGATATTCTTGAAATGGTTATGGAGGGCTTAAATAAGTGATGTAAAGAATATATTCTAGCAGTTCTTTTAATTCCTGAGTGAGAAGATCAGTAATCATGGACATGCATTAAAGAAAATGTGTCCCATAGGTTGTTAGGGCATACTTTCAGTTTATATGTCCAATAGCTAACATGGTCTCTATAACATATTTTCAAATTAGCAAATTGGAGCCCCTGGTAGCGCTATGGGTTAAATCCTTGTACTGGCAGGACTGCTGACCAAAAGGTCGGTGGTTCGAATCTGGAGAGTGGGGTATATCCTGTCTGTCAGCTCCATCTCCCCATGTGAGGACATGAGAGAAGCCTCCCACAGGATAGTAAAACATCTGGTTGTCCCCTGGGCAATGTCCTTGCAGACGACCAATTCTCTGACACCAAAAGTGACTTGCAGTTTCTCACACGAAATTTTGGTTTAGCAAATTGTGGTAATGGGTTCCACCAATTTAGGTTTATATCTAGGCTCTCTCTTCAGCTGATAGAAAGGCTCTCTGGGGGCTTGCAGAATATATTAAAGGCTTCTGTCTCAAAAATATTTCACAGCTCTCTCCTGAACTATTATATTAGGGTAGTAGCACAGTCTTTTAAGGCCTTAAAAAGACTGAGTTATAAGTGTCTGAATGTTGAATTTGCCAAGTTGTTTGCCAATTAAGGATGCTATTAAATAGGATGAGAAAAAGGAATGATGGAAAGTGGTCTCATGTCTATTAACAGTAGGAAAATTAAAGCTCTTTTTTCAAGACAACAAATTTCATAAAAATGCCTGCTAAATAATTTTTACTCAGTACTCACTGTGATTGGTGTTTGAGGGTACAAAGCATTATTCATGGATTTCTAAGTTGGGAATAGTTGCATAAAATCTGAGGTGTATGAAATCACATTGCGTATGACTTACTTAACTTGTAGAATATTTTTCACTTAGCTTTAATTACATTTCCCCTTTTACATTTGTTTTAGGTGTGGCAGAAAAAACGCAACTTTTAAAACTCAATGTGCCTGCCACATTTATGCTTGTGGCATTGGATGAAGGCCCTGGCCCTCCGATCAAATACCAATATGCTGAATTGGGTAAACTGTACACTGTGGTGTCCCAGCTAATCCGTTGCTGCAATGTGTCATCACGTATGCAGTCTTCCATCAACGGTACTGTTAATTTTGAAGCTCATAAATGCAAATAATAGGGGTAGCAGTTTGCTATTATTCATACAGTTTATTAATCATGTTTCTATTATGCTGACCTATATTCAAGAGTTGGAAAATTTGTAAAACATTGAAATACACTTGTGTGTGTGTGTGTATCAGTTACCAAGGTATCACAGAGGTGAAACTCTGGGATGCAGATCCTTTTGAGGCATCGCAAGTCACAGTCTAAAATAGCATCCGGAGTGGCTGAGGCACTTGTTTCTTGTAGTGATGGGATTTATATTACACCATTGGCTATCGATCATACTTTAAATACACAATATCCAGTGATGTGATTCTATTATGGATGTTGTGTTCATCAATACCTAGTTTTAGATTGTAAGGACCTCATTACACTAGAAAATGAATCCATTTTAAATCTGGTTTTTGCCCCCCACAGAATTCTGGAGTTTGTAGTTTATTGAGGCTGTTAAAGGCTTATCCCTAAAATACAAACCCCAGAATTCTGCAGGAGGCAGCAACCAGATTTAGAGTGGATTCATTCTCGAGTGTAATGAAGTTGTGTGTAATGCAAAAATCCAGCTTAGTTTCTAGTTGTGCGATTGGATTCACAAATAGTAGAATACCAGTGTCTCCAAAACTAAATGTGCTACACTTACCCAACTGAAAAAATAGATTGTATTGCTTAAAAGATATATGTTTAGCTTTGGTGCTTTCTAAACATCTTGAGAGGACCTGAGTCCCATCAAACTAATTCTGACACACTGTATGAGATACTGTTAAAGTGGTCAGGATAGACTTTGCTTAGCAGTAAACTAGGTTTTTTGCTGTGCAATTTTGTTACTTTTCTTTTTTCCTTATTTATATTTTTCTGTAATAAACATGAGGAAGTCAGGGCTTACTTAGATTCCTATGCTATTCATGGGGTACTCCTTATTGTCTAAACTGTTTTGGTTACACTAAAAGGCTTTAAGGGAAGACAAATCAATGGTTTGACTGGCAAAGACATAGCTAGCAAGTGCTTCTATTTCCAAGTACTATATGTGTACAGTAAGGAATATTATAATTTTCTGTGCTGGAGGTTTCATGTGAGTGATGACAGTATCAACAAGTGGGAAAACACTTTCCTAACTCTTGTCAGCATAGTTGATCCTTAGAGTCTTCTTCACATCCTTGTCTTGTGTAAATAGCTTTAATGGTAATACAATCTCAGTTGTGACAACATCAGGGAAACATGTCTGTGTCTGACAGTCTTAATTCTAAGTGAGCACCTACACAAGTTCACATCAAATGCAAATCATGTAAATGTCAAGTAATGTACCATATACATATTCCTTGACATAGTTCTATAACATGACAGCATTAATATGAGTATGGTAAGGCCAGACCCTGATTTCCTGCAGCCTGCCAACGCATAGTTCCATAACTTCCATAGCGCCATAACTTCAAAACGCCGAAATGCCAACACTTCTTTCCCTAAGAACAGTGCCAAGGACCAGATCTCTGTTTTCCATACAGCAGAACCTGACTCCCTGCACAAAATCTAAGACTCCAAAAGCGCACTTCTTCCTCTTCCCTTGAGAAAGAAGCCCCAAAGTGTCCAGAATCATGCTTTCCCATAGCATATCTGACACTCTCCAAATACACCACCTCTCTCCTTCCCATGGAGCAGAGCATGGCGGGTGGATCAGACTCCTCGGTCTGCCACCATTTGAGCATTATTAGGCTGAGTCTTTTATAGGAAAATTCTGTTGATGTAGTCCCAAAGTTGTAAATTAATGATAGACGTCTTCCATCCTGGATCCATCCCAGTTTCCTGGCCAGATGTTGATCTTCTTGATTGGTGTTGATCTTCTGTTGACTTCCTTCTTAACATAAGGAGTGTTGCAAACATTTCCTTTATCCCTGTCCCAGTTCTTATCAGGGTTTCTCATTAGCAAGTCCAGCAAGCAGGTAGTTAGTCATTGCAGGCCTTAATATTATACTGGTGATTCCAAAATTATTAGCTCCATCCATACATCCTTCCATTCTTCCATTCATTCCCACACATCATTTTAAATTCACATTTATCAAATTTGCACATTGAATTTCTTATTACATATTCCCCCTCTTGCATATAGATTTTATTTTTAAATCTATATGCAACATATAGTAAAGTAACTTCTAAATTTCAGTTGAATCAAAATCTCATTTTCTTGAAACAGAAATACATTTTCACAATTACAAGTAACAATATAATAATCATTACAATTGAATTAACCATTTCAGATAAATTGAACTTTTGCATTTAAACCTTCAAAACATTTGATCAATTAATGTAAGAACCTTTCTTCATATGCACAACATCTAAAACCATGCTGTTCCTAAATTATTGTTTCCTTCTTTGTTCATTTTCATTACATTTCCATAGCAAAACTGTTAATTTATTCTCTCATACTGGAAAAGAATGCCAAATAACGCCAAATAATGTTATGAATAACTTTCCCACATTGGAAAAGAATATCCCACTTCTGACACCAATTATGTTATGAATGACTTTTCAATAACTTTGAAGCATAGGTTCTTTTTATTGCAATTTCCAGTGTGAGAAGATATATCAGATTACAGAAAACATTTAGACAAAGAATGACATTGGGCATACAGACATACAGATTCTATGCAACTACATTGGATTTACAATTACATTGGTTAACAAACAAACATAGGGGAATTACATTTTCACTCAACATTCACACACATGTACATGCATTCATCCACATGCATCCAAATATTACCATATCATTTTCTCCCTCCTTGGAGAAGCACCTGTAAGGCCAGACCCTGCTTTCCTGCAGCCTGCCAACGCATAGTTCCAAAACTTCCATAACGCCATAACTTCAGAACACTGAAATGCCAAAACTTCTTTCCCTAAGAACAGTGCCAAGGACCAGACCTCTGTTTTCCATACAGCAGAACCTGACTCCCTGCACAAAATCCAAGACTCCAAAAGCGCACCTCTTCCTCTTCCCTTGAGAAAGAAGCCTCAAAGTGTCCAGAATCATGCTTTCCCATAGCATATCTGACACTCTCCAAATACACCATCTCTCTCCTTCCCATGGAGCAGAGCATGGCGGGTGGATCAGACTCCTCGGTCTGCCACCATTTGAGCATTATTAGACTGAGTCTTTTATAGGAAAATTCTGTTGATGTCGTCCCAAAGTTGTAAATTAATGATAGACGTCTTCCATCCTGGCTCCATCTCAGTTTCCTGGCCAGATGTTGATCTTCTTGATTGGTGTTGATCTTATGTTGACTTCCTTCTTAACGTAAGGAAGGTTGCAAACATTTCCTTTATCACTGTCCCAGTTCTTATCACAGTTTACTCTTCAGATCTCATTAGCAGGTCCAGCAAGTAGGTAGTTAGTCACTGCAGGCCTTAATATTATACTGGTGTTTCCAAAACTATTAACTCCAATCACACATCTTTCCATTCTTCCATTCATTCACACACATCATTTTAAATTCACATTTATCAAATTTGCACATTGAATTTCTTGTGACAGTACAGTCTAGTACAAAACAAAAATAAAGTAATACATGTTTTCCATCTAGGTAACCCTCCACTTAGCAACCCATATGGTGATCCTAATTTATCACAGCCAATAATGGCACTTCAGCAGAATGTGGCAGACATTTTGTTTGTGCGGACTAGTTACGTGAAAAAAATAATTGAGGACTGCAGTAACTCTGAAGAAACCATCAAACTGCTTCGCTTCTGCTGTTGGGAAAATCCTCAGTTTTCGTCTACAGTCCTCAGTGAACTACTATGGCAGGTAAAGGAAAAGGTGCATTTTATTTAAATCATTTGTATATAAATATATATTTTGGTGCCCTGCATTATGCTATTTCACATATATGTTTCAACCACTGGAAGAAGTCATTGGGAGATTTGGGGTGTTGTGCAGATGACACCCAGTGCTCTTAATCCTTTCCACCTAAAGCCTAGTCCTAAACCAGTGTCTGTCATTAGTTAATAGACTGGATGAGAGCAAACAGCTTTGTCCACACAAGTCAAGGATGCTCCCAGTCAGTCACAAAGCAAATCAGGAAATAGGGATTTAGCCTGTAAAGACACAAACACACTATACTTTTGGCTATACTTTTAAACTCAGTATTGAACTTAAAGGCCCAGGTTTTTAAAGTGGCTAAAAGTGCCTTTGCACATTTAAAACTTTGGATTACTGTACTGCATTCTCCTTGGCTTTGCCTTTGAGAAATGTTTGGAAATTTCCTCATGGTCCAAAGACCAAAGGCAGGTTATTAACTGGTGCTGACTTTAGAGCAGACAATTCTCCTGTTGCAGTGTGTTTCCAGCACAATCCCAAGTGCTGATTATGAACAAGACAGCTCTGTATGGCTCAGGTCTGGGCTCTTTGGCAGATTATATCTCCCTGTATGAAACCCTTCTCTCAGTCCCACTACCACTGAAAGCACGCTCAGTGGAGATGTAAAAGGAGCTGTCTTTGTGGCTGTCCCTGGCCAAAGAGGTCAGAATGCAATATTCCTTTGAATGCAATATTCCTGCTTCTTGGCAGGGGGTTGGACTGGATAGCCCATGGGGTCTCTTTCAACTCTATGATTTTATGAATGGCTCCCTTTCTATTGTCCTAGTACCTAAAGCCTTTTTATTCAGCCAGGCTTTTAAGGCATAAAGGTGCTAAGACTGAGCCACGGGGTGGTATATGGAGTTTCAATTTTAATAATGTATGTTGTATTGTACTATACTTCTAAATTACAGGAATGTATATATTAATATTCCCTAGTTTTGTTTTTTTAAGGTTGCATATTCATACACGTACGAACTTCGACCTTACTTGGATCTGCTTTTGCAAATTTTGCTAATTGAAGACTCTTGGCAAACTCACAGGTTAGCATTTTGGATTCTTGGGTTGATTTTTTGTTTCTATACATATATTTTGGCAGGAAATAGCAGTTTCCAGCAATTTACTGAAAACTAACTATTATAAGCACAAGTGAGAAGTGCAGATTGAATTCGCACATTGAACGCATATCATCCTGTGATTAATAACTGAAAGCAATATCTCATAAACAATTCTATATGCCATTTTGACTCCTGCACTAATTTCCAATTTCACATACATAAATAAGATGGTCTTTCTATGTTGAGACAATTTCTGAATTATTATCTCTTGTTTAATTGTCTGTGATATTTTCTATTTAGTTTCAATTCCTACCACAGTCTTTATAGGCTTTTGGAAAAATGACAAGTGTTGTGAAACAGTGAGAGAGTGGTGGAATTACATTAGAAATTGAAAAAAATGGAAATATAATTTATTTGTAGAAGGACACCTTTGATTCAGTATTAAGTTTCACTAAATGTATTTAATGACACTATTTGTGGCAGTGATGTGTGTGTACAAATCTCCAGGCTTTGAGAAATTCTGAGGTTTTGGTGTGTTGGTTGAGATGAGATATGATAGTTGTTAAAATATTTGAAAGGATTTAATAAGGAAGAGCGAGCAGGCTTGTTTTCTGCTGCCCTGGAAACAAGGGCTCGGAGCACTGGGTTCAGGTTAAAGGAAAGGAGATGCCACCTGAAGATTAGGAAGAACTTCCTGACTGTGAGAGCTCTTCAGTAGTGTCACACACTGCCTCGGAGTGTGATGGAAACTCCTTCCATGGAGTGTTTTAAACAGAGGCTGGATGGCCATCTGTTGGGGGAGCTTTGATGGTGCTTTCCCTGCATGGTCCATGTGGTCTCTTCCAACTCTATGATTCTTTTCAGGATTCACAATGCACTTAAAGGAATTCCAGATGACAGGGATGGGCTATTTGATACAATTCAGCGCTCCAAGAACCATTATCAAAAACGGGCTTACCAATGTATAAAATGTATGGTGGCTCTCTTCAGCAACTGTCCAGTAGCCTACCAGATCTTGCAGGTAAAACTCACTTGGTTTCAATAAAGTGTTATCAGCTGTATCCTGTTTTAATTCCATTAAGAACATTTTATTTTCTCACATTTCAAAACAAAGCAAAACCTTGCTATTAAAAAGATGAAGAGGGTTGATGAGAGATTTGTGTATAAAATAAGATGAATAAGAATAATGTACTAGAAATGGTACTTCTTATTAAAAAGCTGTGTTTTACAAAAGTGTTTATGAATATTGAATAATTTATTTTTATCCTTTCAGAGCAATGGAGATTTGAAAAGAAAATGGACTTGGGCAGTAGAGTGGCTTGGAGATGAGCTGGAGCGTCGGCCATACACTGGCAACCCACAATATACTTATAACAACTGGTCTCCACCTGTCCAGAGTAATGAAACATCAAATGGTTACTTTCTGGAGAGATCACACAGTGCAAGAATGACCCTTGCAAAGGCTTGTGAGCTGTGTCCAGAGGAAGTAAGTAGTAAATGTACACCCTCTAGCAATTTGACATCCATTACATGACAAATAATTACTGTAATAAAATGCCTTAGACTGAGAATTATATACCAGTTTGATAGAAAAAAATGTTAATTGTACTACAGACTAATGTGCAGTTGTTAAAATTTCAAGTTTATGATATTTTTGTCAGGTTAACTTAACAAATTTGTTTTTTACTTTTCAAAATGCAATCCACCTTAACATTGCCATTATAGTTAAGGGACACTGGCATTGTTAAAAGACAAAGAAGGAAAAGTTGTAGATGATATTTTTTCAGTTTGTTCTTTACGTTAACTGTAACTAGGATGAAATATATTAGATTCAATTTACTGAAAAAGGGAAAAAAATGTTTTGAACAATAGTCCTGTCATCTCTGGGCATTAGCCACATGGGTAGGGACTGATAGCTGCTATAATCCAAAATATGTGGAAGCACATGTTTGGAAAAGGTCAGTATAGAACAGGCATGAGCCAACTTCGGCCCTCCAGGTGTTTTGGACTTCAACTCCCACAATTTCTAACAGCCTACCAGCTGTTATTAATTGTGAGAGTTGAAGTCCAAAACACCTGGAGGGCCGAAGTTGGTCCATGCCTGGTATAGAAGGTCTTTCATTAGTTTATAAATAAAGTCATTGGACCTGTAATCATAATCAAAGGTTCTTGCTTTATCATTGTTTTACTCTCAGTGTTTTATTCTACATTGTTTTTTACTGTCTTTTAGCCTGGTATATTACTTCTATTGAAAACGTTAGACTTGCTCAGTATTAGAGGAAGGATGGCCTCTATCACTGATAGACCTCATCACTGTCCAGTCATCCATTGTGAATTTGTTTATTTATTTATTTATTTATTTATTTACCGCACTTCTGCCCCGCCCTTCTCAGCCCAAAAGCGACTGAGGCTGGTCATTTAAAAGATATTAGCGTAAGTTTGCTTTCTGAAAGAGGAAGGAAATGCAGATACTTCATAAGACAAATATTTATTAAGAGTTCCGATTCTATCTGTGTATGGAAAAAGGATGCCTGAAGTTGGACAGAATACAAGTCCCTTTGATTATCTCTTACAGTAGTGCTTAAAACAATACTGGTATATAGGGACTTTTCATGGGAGTTTTCATAAAGTTGTATCTAGGTTTTGTTTGCAAAGTTTTTGTTTAGAGGAGAGTATTAACCTAAAGACTGAAGTCTCAATTAACCTTCTGAATGGAAGTTGTAGAACTTTTTTTGTAGATATTAATAATAAATATATATATTTTAAAAATATTGTGAAATAATCTGCCATGAAAAATTCAGTTTAATTTCCATTAAGGAAGAACTGGAAAAGGATATATGAAGAGCAGGAGACAATGTGAGAAGATATAAGAAGATATAACCAATGGACTTAAAATTAAAATTGTTAGAATCCTCAATATATTATGTAATATGTGTTAAAGAAATAGAGATGGAGACTTGTTGTAACGATGATCATATTGTTGTTGAAGGCTTTCATGGCAGAAATCACTGGGCTGTATGGCCATGATCCAGAAGCATTCTCTCTTTAACGTTTCTCCCACATCTATGGCAGGCATCCTCAGAAGTGAGGACCTCACAATCTCTGAGGATGCCTGCCATATATGTGGGTGAAATGTCAAGAGAGAATGCTTCTGGAACATGGCCATACAGCTTGGGAAACTCACAGCAACGCAATAATCATATTGTAAAAACTCCTTATTCCTCAACAACCTTCACCCTCTTTGTTTTCTCCTCACAACATACTAGGCATTTGTAAAGATGCAACTAACCAATAATTAATCTATCTTCCCCAAATTTCTCCTTTTCCTTCCCTCCCCCCCCCCCCCCTTTACTAGCAAATGCGTGCCAGCAGGTTGAGGGTGAATCCAGCAAAGACGGAGATCCTATGGCTGGGTGGACCGGGCAGTGGGGACATCCATCTGCCCACCCTGGATGGCGAGGCGTTACGCCCGTCATCATTGGTAAAGAGTCTGGGAGTCCTTTTGGACCCTCTGCTGACAATGGAGGCCCAGGTCTCCGCCGTGAGCAAAACCTCCTTCTTTCACCTGCGGCAGGCTAGACGGCTGGCCCCCTACCTGTCCAGGGATGACCTAGCTACGGTGATCCAGGCCACGGTCATCTCAAGGCTGGACTACTGTAACGCCCTCTACATTGGCCTCCCTCTGTCGGTGATTCGGAAGCTCAAGTTGGTACAAAACGCAGCTGCTCGGCTTCTTGCGGGAATTCCGATGAGATGCCACATAACACCAATCTTACTACAGCTGCATTGGTTACCAATTGAGCACCGGATCACTTTCAAAGTGATGGTACTCACCTTTAAGGCCTTGCATGGTCTGGGGCCAATGTATCTAAGGGATCGTCTCACCCCCTACCAACCCCAGAGATCCCTCCGCTCTGAGGACCAAGATCTATTGGAAGTCCCCAGTGTCAAGACCTTGCGTCTAACGGCAACCAGACGCAGAGCCTTCATAGCAGTGGCGCCATCAGTCTGGAATGCTCTGCCACCTGAAGTTCGTGCCCTGCGGGACTTACCAGCTTTCCGCAGGGCATGTAAGACATACCTGTTCCGACAGGCTTTTAATGTTTGATACTGTTGTTTTTAAATTGTTTTAAATTGCTTTTAAACTTTGTTAGATTTTAGCTATTCTTGTAAGCCGCTCCGAGCCCCAGGGGAGTGGCGGCATATAAGTTACAACAAATGTTTTTCTTAATTAATTTGGCATCTAGTAGAGTAGTGTGGTAAAGCTACGCACACACAGTATACAAGTTACTGCTCACATAGAAACTTCCTGGATATTTAGGGAAATATTTATTCCAAAACACCCTCTCACTAAGGACTGCACATCAGCAACCTTATCAGACAAAAAAGAGATTAAAGACTGGAAAAGTCTGATATTGGAAGAAAGCAGGATTCCTGAAATCACTATCAATTCACTTGTTAAATGAGAACAAAAAGGACCTGCAACCTTGGAACTGTTCCCCTCTATAGTGTTAACCATATTCTAGTTTAGAGCTATTAATCATCAGGTGGAATGTGGTAAAAAAGAAGCAACCTTTACATTGGGGACATTATACTCTTGTGCTCCTATCCGATGTGCATTTCCCCAGGGTATTTGGTTGGACATTATGTGAACAGAATGTTGGATTCAACAAATCTTTGGTCTCGTGAAACATGGCTTCTTTTATATTCGTACTTGAACCCAAAAATACCTTTGAGGGAAGAAGAAGGTTGAGATATTTTCCCTCCCTACACCCACTACCAGGATTCTGTCATAGTCTTCTTAATATGACTCTGATTAAATTTGAAGTGTTGATTAACAATAAAAATAATGCAAGTATAAGGTTAATGTGAGCTGTATTTTATAGTTGTTTAATTGTCATTTTTCTTTTTAGGAGCCAGATGATCCAGATGCACCCGATGAGCATGAGTCCTCTCCACCTGAAGATGCTCCATTGTATCCCCATTCACCTGGATCCCAGTATCAACAGGTGAGCAGGGAGGCATCTCGGACAGAAGCATTATCAGTTCATTTTAGCGTCCTATACATTTTGCTTTAGCTTGATTTTAAATACTTACACTTTTTTCTGTCAGGAGCGACTTGGGAAACTGCAAGTCGCTTCTGGTGTGAGAGAATTGTCCGTCTGCAAGGATGTTGCCCAGGGGACATCCGGATATTTGATGTTTTACCATCCTTGTGGGAGCCTTCTCTCATGTCCCTGCATGGGGAGCTGGAGCTGACAGCTCAACCTGCTCTCCCCAGATTCGAACCGCTGACCTGTCATTCAGCAGTCCTGCCAGCACAAGAGTTTAACCCATGACACCATCAGGGGCTCCAATACTTACACTGTGAACTTTGGTTCTTTAGACACAAGGATGAGTGCCACACAAACATACAGTTCCATGACGCTGGTGACAATCTGCCATCTGTAGTAGTAGGTTCTTGTCTTAGAAGGAACTGTTTAATGCGTATATGCAAGCTACTGTATTTGTAGCTTACATCTTGGCCAAAGTATGAATCTACTCCCAAGTTCCTCCAGAATTCCTCAATATAACATGTTCTTCTATTCCTGCAGTAGTGAGCCATTTTAGAAGTCAAACCTATGTGTTGCAAAATTCCCAAATCTTCACACAAGTTTTTTTAAGAATGATTGCTAATCAAAATTTTGAACTACATTGAAGTCAGATTCTGCTCTGCTTTTATTCATTTATTAAACCTAGTTTTCCCTTTGCTGATGTAATCAAATTCATAAACAATTCCGCTATTGCATTTTTAAATACCAAATACGAGATACAGAATAATTGATCTGAGTTCCAGGTTAAGCTTCCCTTAAATATACGTGTCTTTATAAATAGATCACTAGCTCTGGAAAATTTAAATGATAGCAAATTTGCCCTTAGCCATGTTTGGGAGTCATGGATAACTACATTATTTGTTCCCGTCTCTTTCCTGAATCATTAATTGTCTGTCCTTAATCTGTTAATTTCCTTCCCTGCTCATTGGCCTTCATCTTGCTTTCTTTACTGATGTTCTCAGCAGAGCACTTGGTAAGTGACACAAACCCAGTACCCACAAAATCCAATCACATTTTGTCCACCAGCTCTCTTCTCTCTGTTGATGTGGTGTCTTCACTTTTCTCACAAGAGCTGGCTTTTTCACTTCCTAACATGCACAGTAGTTACATTTTCATTCTAGTTGTAGGTTCACATTACATGAAGGTATTCAAGTATACATTAGCCCATGTAATTGATGTTTTTGGGCTTAGCAGAGTTGATACAAATTAACCATTCAGTTAAGTTTGACACAAGAGTGGAAGAACATTCACAATTACCACGCCCTGTTTTATGTACTAATTGTAAGTACTTTCGCTCCACCACTTTGTTTTTTGAAGACTTGCCTTAATTAAAGGTCTTTATATAAGCTGGTTAGCATTCTCGCATGAGGCTGGACATTGTTGACAGTAAATACACTTTGCTTTAAGTGTAAATTTGTTTGATTTCTAGTTTAACAGGGAAGACTTCTCTCAAATTACTTAAAATGTAAAATGTTTTGCTGACCAATCCACCGAGTTGCCCTTTTTTGAAAAGGGGGTGGGAGCAATTGTTCTGACGGTCTCCTTGATCTCTTGCAGAATAACCATGTGCACGGACAGCCCTATACAGGCCCAGCAGCACATCATATGAACAACCCTCAGCGACCCGGCCAACGAGCACAAGAAAATTTTGAAGGCAGCGAAGAGGTTTCACCCCCTCAGACGAAAGAATAGTGGAAATGCACATAGTTAACTTGCTCCATCAAGACTGTGCACCCAGGCCTTACAGTCCAACTTTTCTCTGTGTCTGGCTAATATTTAGAAAAAAAACTATTCCTAATCAACATGGAGTGAAGAGTCTATTCACTGTCTTATCTGCAGAAAAAAATTGCTGTCAATATATAACCTGCCTGCAGTGGAAAGTGTATAGTGTTTTGTAATAAATGGCCTGATGCTAATGTGTAAATGGCAAAGGTGTATATAGTATATTAATGTTTGACTGTTAATTCTTAAGCAAGAAACATTTTTGTCTTGATGAGACTCACAAATCTACAACAATTAATTTCTTGATATATCTGCTGCGCTCTACAACCAGTGTTGCCTGCCTCATAACGGCAGTTGGATCAACTCCTTCCCCACGGAAAAAAAAAGCCTGTCCATGTCAACCAGAGAGAGAAAAAATAGTTTCATGTAATTCTTTGCCACTGGAGTCGATTTTACTATGAGCAACGTAATGACTGGTAACCTTTTAATTATTTGGTTGATGTGGAAAATTGGTGATGTAACATTGTTTCTAGGTCTTTTTTCATTGCCTTTTTTCATTCTGGTATTAGGTTAATCACTTTGAAGCTATAGTTAAGCTGTAACATTTAGCATGGCTTCACACCCGGTTAGTGTAGCCCGTGAGGAAAGAAATTAACAGGCGTATTACTGGGACGACTGTGTTGTTCGGAGCCTTTTCTTCTGAGATCTAGATTATAAAACAGGGAGCGGGGAGGGTCGGGCAATGTGACAAACAGGTGGTTTCAGTTGCACATCTAATGTTCCTCACATCTAATGTTTGACAGTTCTGTCTCTGGGTGGGATAAAAGAACACTTAGTTTTCAGTAATAGGAAATTAAAAGATTTAAAACAAATATGCAAATTTTTGCTATGCCAGGATGCCTGGAGCATAATAGACTGTATTTGGTGTGCTTGTTTGTTTCTTTGGTAGAGCTTATTCGAGGACACTTTCTACTGCATTGCAGTGAAGTGGAAGTCAACAAAATCACACAATACTTGTGAGTGCCACTGCACCGAGTTCGACTTGCTGGTTTTCTGCTCATTCACAATTCTACTTGAAAGCGAGAATTGTCTTAGCTCTTTATCCATTACAGGAGAAATCGTTCACCTTAGAAGCAGGATTTGATTATTGAGAAAACAAACTACTGGTTAGTCAAATACAAACCTGAGGTATCTATTCCAAGAGTAAACATTTGTTTAAAGACTTCAAGGAACGCATCAGTAAATACTGTATTTAAATTAAAATTGGTAACTTGAATGTGTGTAATTATTTTGGAACTTGTCAAAAAAAACCAAATACCCCTGCAAAACAGATACAGCCCGCCCTATACTATTTAAATATTTGCTGTTTTATTTTATAGAAATTATTTTGCTGAATTCACAAATAGAATTTGATTTAAGAAGACCATTTTTGTCCTGTGGTGTGTGTGTGGTTTTTTTTTTTTTTTAAAAAAGAAAAAGGCTGCACAGCTAGTTGGATTCTGTGCACTCTCCTGAATTCTGAAACTTAAAAAGTCGCATTGAGATTTGGTGGACAGAAATTTGACCCTTGACAAAGAATAAAAAAGGAAATCTGTAATAGTTTCTTAATGTGACTATCTTGTACTTTTTGTATGTTTTATATATACATATATATTTAATGAGCACAAGCTTGATGGTATTTTTTACAACTGAGTTGAAACAAACAACGCTGCTTATCAAAACTAGGATTTATAGTTGAAATGGACAGAAAAATCACACGTGTGTTCTGTTGCATTTAGTATAATGAGATAGTCTTAAACCCTTTTTAAATACTCTATGTAGCAATGATCATTTTATTCTTCCAGGAATACTATTCTCTAATAGTCATGTTAACTGTTATGTTTTTAATAGCATTTAATTTGATTGGCTGGCAACATCTCAGTGAAACGTTCCCAGTTTAGTTGGGTATGTTTAGTACTGACTTCAATCAGAATATTAGCCTGTTTTTGTATTTGAGCTGCAACAGTTCATATTCCCTTGGACCAGTCATTATTGTTAAACATGACATTTTGAAGACTATCTTTGCATATGGAAACATAGAACTTGTTACTTCCACCTTGGAAAAATGATGAAGCATGATGTGATTGTGGATTTTTTTATTATTATTTTGAAAAAAACTTACTTTCATAATTTGTTTTTCCCATCTGTGGCGGGAAGACGTTTCTGGAGGATCAGTTTGGGAACATTGTGGCAAACCTTTCCCCTTAAAAAGAGACTTTTCTAAAATGATGACCTCATAATAAATGTGTAGCAGAAACCTGGGAAAGGAATTGCCTTTCCTCCTTCAAAAACATCAAATTCTTCCTCATTTTAAGTGAAAATGTTCAAAAGAATAAGTAATGCATGCTTTTGTCAGAGCTCTAGCAGCAATGCTGCAAAACTGTAATGTAATACCTCAATATTAATGGCACACATTAAAAACAAGTCCTCAAAGTGCCTAAATGTTTAATTTTACTTTTCCACTAATTATTGAAACCTAATTTTTGTTTGTTAACAGTTAATGGGAAATCTCTGTCTTCCATAAAAGTGATCCATCCAGCAGCAAAATAATCTTACCTTTTTCCTAATTATCTAATGTTGAATATTTAAAAAATTGTACACCTGTAGGAAATATTTTTTTAGTGCGTTTGTAATCAGAATGTGTTCATGTGAATACTTTCCCTCACCCTAATAGTTCTATGTGCAAATGAATCCTTACCATTGTCTTAGTGGGTGACTTTAGAGTTCTCTTTTTTTTTTGTGTATGTTAGCGCTGCTAAGCCAACATAGTTAAGTAGCCGTGCACGGCTGCCAACTTGCTGGGAATTTTTAAATGTATCACTTTGGGGGAGTTTTTGAATGCCAAAAGTCATGGGAGCTTCCGTTTTCCGTTTGAACATAGATTCTAGTTTTTAGTGATTGTGGAAAAAGAAATTGAAAGCATGTCTGCAGTGTCCTCTCAAGACTCAAAAAACCAAAAGAGAAATAAAAAGAATCCGAAATGAAATTTTAAACCTCATGATTTTTAAATTAAGTAACGTCTTTTAAAGAGGAACCATGAGTTTTGAAGTAGCTTGAGAAACACATGTACTGGTTTGATTGGGTTCCCAAGCAAAATTAGGGTGTAATTAGTCAAAAGATTTGGAAGTCATTTATGTGTATAATTTGTTTATGTAATCAGTAAATTATGAAGAAGGATGAACATGTATTTGAAACTTCTGTATTGGTATAAAGAGGCAGGAGTTGAGTAAGCCTTGCTTTTTGGGCACACATTCATGTAGTAGACATAAATGTCTTGCTTCCGCCACCCTGGAGGTGGGTTCAAAATGGAATTGCACTTTAAGAACTTGCTGCAAAATATTTGTGTTTGTT
The DNA here is from genome assembly GCF_037176765.1 of Anolis sagrei. Lineage (NCBI taxonomy): Eukaryota > Metazoa > Chordata > Lepidosauria > Squamata > Anolidae > Anolis > Anolis sagrei. Next base: position 78,253,054 of record NC_090023.1, on the reverse strand, counting down.
TCCATGTTTTTTTCTGAATCGTATTAACTTCTGTTAGTTTCTACTTTTTTCTGAGTATCCTGGCTGGCACAATACAGAGGACAGTCGCCTGCATAGCTCCCTTATATTGTAGTGGAGCTCAAATAAAAATACCTACTATGTTCTTGCCACGAGCCCATCTCCTGCAGTTTGTTGAAGAAAACTTCATTTTCCATCTTCTATTATTTTGTGAACTTGCTGGCAACACTAGTAACTGTTAAATGACAAAATGTCTGACTTTGTTTTCCTTACTTTAAAAGATTGTGTTATTGAGAAAAGTCTTTGCTGGAAGAAAAACACTTTACAGAAACAGAAAACTCAGTTCTTATATTTAAACACGTCTTCCTCCTGAGTGGAGATTCTGGCAGATTTTGGAAAGTACTGGTGGTGTGGGGATGCATGTGCATGACTTTGTAATGCCCCAGTAAGTGGTGCCTTGTGCATGAAGGGCCATCATGAATCACATCTTTTGGCTAAAACTTGATGTGACCTCACATGCAATGGAGTAGTTGAGGTCTAGAGACCATCCTGAATCAAGTGATCTGTGGGCCCCAACCCATAAGGGTTTCCTTAATTCAAATGTTGGGGTTAGTAAAAAGGTTTCTGACTGCCACTCATTTACACAAATATGTTAGTGATAACATGCAATGTTTACAGTGGATCCTGCAAAAAATGATTTAGCTGTGCTCCACAAAAAGGAAAACCAGCTTGTTTAGCAAGCTTTGAAAATGCGGGTTTATTTTTAGTAAATGTTTGGTTTTGATACCTATTTTATATACTTATATTTCTGGGATCACAAAAAGATTTCTTGGGCACATGGAACACTGGAGGAAACAGCAGAGCTTTCCAAGCCTTTCATGTTGGTGACACACATTTAAACATGAATCCTTTTGCGACATGGTAATTCAGTTTTACTGGCAAACTGGAGGTTAAACCAACCCCTCATAAGAGTTTCATTCTCTCTCTCTCTCTCTCTCTCTCTCTCTCTCTCTCTCTCTCTATATATATATATATATATATATACACACACACATACACACACACACAATCTTTGCTGTATAAATAAGGTATGGATTCCCCCCCCCCCCCTTACACTTCTTATGTCCTACATTTGATTCTCGTGTAGTTTCTTCTATATGGTTCATCACATCATTGTCAAAAGATTTTTATTTTCTTAATTAGAAACATATCCATTTGAGCAGCAATTGCTGCAATTCAATCAACAAATTGTGCAAATTATAAAAGTGATAACTACTTATACTGGAACACCACCAGCCTTTGTTTCTGCGGGCATTTTCACTCGACACACCAAGAGACTACAAGTGACAAACTAGTATGTCCCAACACACAGTTTGGAAGGCTCTGCTCTAAGGGTTAGACAAATGCAGCTTTCTTGAACACAGCATACATACTCTGTCCATACTTTTGTGCTTTTCTCCTCCCATAACATGGCCCTTCCTATTCAGCAATGTGGTTATACAGAGGCAAGAAGGAAGCAAGCAACGTCCTCTGTTTGCTTCTGCAGACAGTTCTTAGAATCAAATGTGCTTTTCCGTGGTGTTTAGTTTTCACTGTTGATGAATTCAATTATTTGTAAACAACATTAGACTATTGTCACCCTTTTTGACCAGAAGAAACAGGCTGTCTTCATATTCATTCCCAAAATGAACAGTAAACATTTCATCTTTTTAAACTCTTGTGGCTAAAAGGTGAGGAAGTTTATTTGAATGCCTCGCTCACACACAACTTAATCTAAACTAGATTATCTAGTGATTATCTAGTGCATGCAATATGAATGCTGTTGCAGAAAGCAAAATATTGTACCTTAATGAATAAAAATTGGTACAAATTGGTCCCTTTCATACTTTGTTCTCATTGTGATTATCGTGCTTTGTATCAGGTGTTTGTGACCAACAAGTGGTACATTTGTGACCACTTAAATACTAAATTCAATTGAATTTGAGCATGCTATGTTATGAAATTGCAACTGGGCTTCATTCCTTTGTGTTAACTCTTTAAAATAATTCACTGCAGCAGTGATAAGATATCTATAATGTGTTACCAGAACCAAGACATGGCTCGTTCCTGTTCACTACCGTATGAAGATAACTGCACTATGTGAATTTCAATTATGCTCAGATTCATAACGACACAATCCCACAAATTCCGTAGTACTGTGGAGTTGAACCATAGTGGATTCCTAGATGCTCAAATTGCAAATACAAAAGTACAATATATTGACTTATTTAATCAGAAGGATAATCCATGATTAAGGCCTGGTAGAGCACAGTGGTAAGAGATGTGGTAGAAATCAAAGTTCCAAGTTCAAGCTCAAGGTATCTATGAACTAAATATGTATGCCACGCCACTCTTGACTGACAAATTGTTAATTAAAGATGGTAGATGGACAGTGTATGCAAAAAAATGCAAACACTTGAAAGTACTATTGAAATAGTACATTCAGCAGCATCATTGCTCTGTGCCATCAAATCAACTACCTGGTGACAAATACTATTTTCAAGAGACACTCTTATTAACAGCCCAGGTTTTGTAAACTCATGACTGTGGCTTCATGGATAGCATTAATCCAGAGGAATTATTTGTTTGAATAATGCAGTGTTTCCATCTGTTGTCCACAACTCTATTGATCCTTTCGGTAGATGACACAAAGTGCCTGCCCACAATTGGCTGTCCTTTTTCAAGATGTACCACTCCAATTAACATACGAAATGCTAGCAACTACTAAGAGCAAGGGAATATATTTTCTCCATTCCTTAGTATCATTTCTTGTGACCATTCTGGCTGGATATGGCTCTGTTCCAGTTCTGATGATGGGATGGCTGTCTCCTGATTGCTCAGCTGCACACATATGGAACAAAATATTTTCATGTGTGGATTTTCTGTTGATAGTATGTCATCCCGAATGCCGTTTAAGAAGGGTTCTGATTAAACGGATTGTGTGAATAATCTTTTAAGCCTCTGTCCCCTGAAGTGGCATCGCTGAACCCTTTGCTCAGGATGGCTTCGTTTTCCAGCCTTCTCTTTTCAACTATGCATTTTCATAATTGTACTATGCTAACTATTGGGTTAGATTTACTAGATGTTGTTTATTTTTCCACTTACATCAAACTGATGTCTCTTTACGAATCTTTTTTGAAAGGAGCATCATTACTGCTATTTGCTGTATATATTTTAAGTTCCTTTTTGCACAATTCTTGCAGGATCTAGTTTGTCCAAGATGGTTATGAGTTCTCTGAGTGCTATTCTGCATTGATTTCTGTCCTTGTACTTCGCAACTCGCTTCACATTGTTTCATTTGTGGACACCATCCTTATGTTCAGTGCAAAATTTTATTTCCCCTCTTTTGCTTAATCCTGTTTTTGGACATTGCAAAGAAAGCTTTAATTTTGTTATGTTTCTTAATTATGTAACATGTTTACTGAAGTTTACTGAAGTATATATTTATAACATTTCGGAACCTTGCTCAATAATTAATATTTCTAAAGTACCAGTCTGAAGAAAGAATGCAGAACAGTGGTCTTCAGTGTGTGTACACTTTCAAGTCTTCTTTATTTCACAGGGTTCCTAGGCCGGTGTTTTGCCAGTCCCATATTCTGAAATATAGCCTACAGCACCTGATATTAATTTACAGTCTCCCATCCAACTATCCTCAAATTGTTTTTCTACTGAGATACTTCCCCCCCTTGGCCTCCATGGCTCCGAACTGGAAACTGCTAGTTGCCCTTCAAGGCCAGTTTTTCATTTGCTTCTAGTTGCATATAAATTTTAATATATGGGAGAATACGAGTAATTTAACCCTCTTAAAATTTTCCAACCCTACCTGTGGAAACGTTCAGCTTTTTAGAAGATAGGGAGAATACTCATTTCTAGATCGCTTTGGACTCGCTGGGCAAAACTCAAAATGGAAATGCTTTCCTCTCCCCCTCCAGAAATCCCACCTCGGTCTCTCTCTTACTCTTAATCATAGAGTTGGAAGATCCATCCAATCCAACTCCCTGCCAAGCAGCAGGAAAACCACATTCAAAGCACCCCAACTTTGTATTAGATTCCAAATGGGGCTACAACTGAAATGTTCACCTTCTCTCACCAAAGATGTTAATCGGACACAGTGCAATTGCTTCCCCTCCCCCCTCTTTCAGACTGGTACTAACCACTAACCATTTTATTTTAAAATTTTGCATTCATATGTGCGTTATGACACAAAACATGGGGCTCTACTGTCCTTGATATTTGAACAAGATTTAAAGTCAACGAAACTATGTTCAATTAAATTCGTCTCTGTTTCACTGAGGAAAAGCAGAGAGGAAAATACGCTTTGGCAAAATACTTAGCATGAACAGCCCGCTAAGTTTATTTAATAATAATAATAATAATAATAATAACTACAACAACAAAACTTTATTTATACCCCGCCACCATCTCCCCAAGGGGACTCGGGGTGGCCTACATGAGGCCAAGCCCAACAACACATCAGTAATACACTGCAAACTCAACAGTTATTTTTATATTGAAGTTGGACTCCTTTAATGAAACTTTACGAATTTCATGCCTTTCTTTTCTCGCTAAGTAATGTTACAGTTGTCTCATAGTCTTCCATTTTAATGCATTTCCTAAGTGCTTGGTCGTTCACTGTTTGTATGCATCAATGTAAACAAAGTAACCTGTGTTGCATGACCTATTTCTGGCAAACTAAAGTTCATTGTGAAAAACTCCAAAGCAATTCCTTAAAAATCGGTGGCCTCCTGCTTCAACTTTCCACAGGAGACCTCTAAAAATATTACCTTCAGATATAAAGGACTTTATTGTTCTATTGGATTTAAGTCAAGACTGGTTTGTGTTCAGCCCTTTGCTAATGAAGCTTGTCAAATGTGCCTCTTGTAATTTTGAGACATTGGAAAAATACAGTTGCTGGCAACAGTGATGACTCATTTGGAGAAAAATGTATGGTGTTTTAAAACAAGTAATTCAATACTGTTGGCCCTCAGTCTCTGCTCTACTTCATCAAATGAGTGTAGACACTAAACTCCAGAAGTTTCTGCAATTTACTGGCCAATGTTCTCTGGTATGAAGGCCAAATAAAATGTCCACTCTTCACATATGGAGAGCAGTTTTATTAAAGGATTATAAAGCTGTCCTAATACCATCTACATCTTAGTAGCTCAATAGCTTATCCGGAAGAGAGCTTGAACATGTGTTCTTGGTCAAAACATCTAAAAGATTTACTGTCTGAAGATGCCAACCACAAATGCAGGTGAAACGTCAGGAGAAAATGCTGCTAGGACATGGCTATACAGCCCTCCAGCTAAAAGATGTTAGGAAACCATTTACTTTTTCCCACTTGTTAATTAATTCCTAAGTAATGTAGCTATTAAACACTGCTTTTTTGCATCAGTGCAATAATTTGAGATTAGCTGTAACACTAAAAAAACAAAGCTGACTGTAGAATAAGATTGGGCCCACCTTGCCTCTTGCATTAAATAGAAAAGAATCTTCCATTTTCTCTCAGGTAAGTTCTTTCACCATTCAGCAGCAATCCTGTGTGTCTTATGACTTTGTTCTATTAAGTCTGAATTGGTTTGTGTGTTTTCGTTAATGGCATTGAATGTTTGCCACCTTTTGTGTGGAAACAGCCCCAAGTCCCTTTGGGGAGATAGAGTTGTTTATAAATAAAGTATTATTATTATACAGGGTGAGACAACATAACTTCCTTTTTTCAAAACTTAATAAAACCCATTGTATGAATCAGAAAAAATTTATTGTTTTATAATACCTAAAGTTTTGTTTTACGTAGTTTTGAAGATCAAATTAGGTAGGTGACGTCCCCCATTCTCCATACACTGAGTAAACCGATTTCTGGCGTTTGTCATGACTCTTGCCAGCATAGCAGGCGTTATGTTGGCAATTTCTTCTTGGTTGTTGGTCTTCAAATCTTGTAGGGTCCTTGGACGGTTCACATAAACACGGGATTTCAAAAAAAAACCCTGTAGAAAAAAATCACAAGGGGCCAAATCTGGAGAGTGAGCCGGCCACTCCAAATCCGCTCGTAAAGTAGGCCTCAACGGCAAAAGCATGCTCCTCACTGTTCCAATGCATGATGGCGATTGAACTGTGTCAGGACCAAACTTTATACTCCCGCCACTCCAACAAGACCACTAGCGTGCCGCTACGTCTTCAACCGACTGAATGGCGCACATTTTAAAAAAGGAAGTTATGCTGGCTCACCCTGTATATTGAGGAAGGCTGCAGTTATAAGGTGAGGAGGATAAATAAGAGGTCTCATATAGATCTGGGTCTATGTGCAGCCTACTCCAAACGAAAATCTCAAATTACACAGCAACACCATAATTGCTTCAGCAAGCAATCTATTAGTCCTTGTTTGTCTTGGAAAATGTTTCCTAACTTTAAGACCAATTTGTCAGATGTGTAAGAAATGCTGTTCCAGAAAAATCTGAAATTCTAGAACTAGTTCCATTTTGATCACTTTAACAAGTTTTAAAAGAGAATGAATATTTAAACTAAATGCAGACACTTTCCGTTATATGATCGTACACGATACAAAGAATACTGTGAAGTCTTGAGATCAGCTGGTGTTTCATTCAGTGTTTGGTATCCACGGATACCACAAACCATGGATGCTCAAATCCAATGCAATACTAAAATGACGTCCCCGATATAAAATGGTAAACTGAAAATGGGTGTCAGAGCTAGATTTGAGAAATAGGAGCCTATAGCATAGAAATTGACGCACAGCAAAATTAACGTCTATTTTTTGGAGTGTTTAATGAGTTAATTGGTTAAGGGCCAAGTGTGCTAACAACACTGCTATAACCTCTGAATGTTTTGATCAACATTATGGAATTACACTTTCCTATTATTACATTAGCTAAGAAGCTGCGGTAGCGCAATGGGTTAAACCTTTGTGCTGGCTGAAATGCAGACCAGTTGATGGATCGACTCCGTGAAATGGGATGAGCTCCCATCTGTCAGCTCCAGCTCCTCAAGCGGGGACATGAGAGAACCCTCCCACAGGATGGTAACACATCCGGGTGTCCCCTGGGCAATGTCCTTGCAGATTCCCAATCCTCTCCCACCAGAAGCAACTTTCAGTTCCTCAAATTGCTTCTGACACGAAAATAAATAAGCTATCCTATTTAGCAAAACACAGGAAAAATGTGCATCGAGAATCTACAAGTAGCCACTCTGAACAATATTTTTGGCAACCTATTTAAACTGAAAGTTTTTTATTTAATTACATTATGCAACAAAATTTGAAAAAAAAGCTGATCCTGGTTTGAAAGTATTATTTCCCATTTAATTGTGTAGCCACAAACTATGTTGAATTGGTTGAGACTTTTGAAAATGTAACAAAATGTGCTGCATGTTTTTCTGATAGAACCAATTAGGAAATAACATTTATAACCCAGGAACAAAAATTATGTTACATAATGTTGTTGTTGTTGATTCGTTCAATCGTTTCCGACTCTTCATGACCTCATGGACCAGTCCACACCATCACCTCCCTCAGCTCCTTCAGAGTCAAGCCAGTCACTTCAAGGATGCCATCCATCCATCTTGCCCTTGGTCGGCCCCTCTTCCTTTTTCCTTCCATTTTCCCCAGCATAACTGTCTTCTCTAAGCTTTCCTGTTACATAGTGTTACATAGTATTATCTATCTAGTGTCAGGACTTCTGTTTATGTCTACAATGCTTTGACCAATTGTTACCCCCCCCCCCCAAAAAAAAAGGATTTCCACACATGTGTATCAGTCTTACACAAAAGATGACATTTATTTCAATATGAATATATTGAACTGGAGGTTTAATTCTCCTTCTCCTGGACAGTTTTGGTTCCACGCAGTCTGCCAGTACGCCGGGCCGCAATGAGACCGACCTTGCGACCAGCTGGAGCATCCCTCCTGATGGTTGAAGGCTTGCCAATATGCTGGTGGTTTCCACCACCAAAGGGATGTTCAACAGGCTGTGAAAAGAACCACCAGAATCAGGAGCAGAGCAGGAAATGATTTCAAATACTAAGAGAAACACTCTGCAAGGCAAAACCTATAACCCTTCAATAAGCAATATAGTTAAGGGCATTTACTTAAGAGCCATGGAATTGAAGACAGAAGAATATGAAGATACTTTGATGAAAAAAGATTGCTTTGATCAAGCTGAAGAAATAGCACACATCACTACAAGAAGAACGAATGTAGTATTTTGCTTTTACATTGATTAATTGTCTTGTTTGAGTTTTGAATCAAATATTTTATATGTAGGAAATTAGCCAGCTATTAAAAGAAGTGGTTTGACTTTAATTATACATCCATAATGCAATATTTGAAGCATTGGCTATGTATTGTCTTCTGCTTAAACTAGAAAACTGACAGAAATGTCTCCATTAGCAATCTGGGACCCAAATTATTTATTTATTTAAAACTTTTATATCCCCATCTTCTCCGTAGAGGGACTCAGACCGGGAGAAGAGGCGCTTCAGTCATTCCAATTGCTTCTTTGCTTCTCCATCCTAATACTTTGTGTCTAAAATGAGCATCCCACCTCAGCAGAGAGCTAGCAGCTCCATCGGCCTATTTTGCTTTTGGAATGTGCTCTGAACCATTGGGTTACAATTAACATTTGTATAGTCTTGAGTGGTTTGGAAGAGACAGCAGATCACCACAGTTAAACAAGCCAGGCAAATGCAATAAATAGAAGAGCTGCTTACATTCATAGCTACACCACGGACACGTGGCCAGCAGTTCCTCTTTGCCTTGTATTTGTGGTACGCACGTCCAGCTTTCAAGATTGGCTTGTCAATACGGCCACCACCAGCAACAATACCTGTAAAATATAAGGAGTTTTTGTGTTCCCCTTTCTAAAAAATAATAGTTCCAAAAAGAAGTACTGGATTTACATAAAAGATAAAGCGCCCCTGGTCATTAGTTTTAAAAACAATCAGCACTATCTTATATACAAGCATGTCTCCCTTAACAAGTTAACTGAAAAAGCAATTTATTTTTTCAGTCTTTTATAGATCCATCCAGATCTTGTTTTCTGCTTCATCCTTGGCATAGTTGAAAGTTATAGTTTAGTAAAACTTGGGTTGGGAGGGAATCAGATTTGACCATGTGTCCTGCTTACAACGGGCAAGGTAAACAGCAGCTGTCCCCAAAACATTAGAGATGCAATTACTTCATGATCATATATTATAATAACATCTGGTTTGGTTTACGATCAAGGTCCACCTCCCCACATTAGGGAGGCTAGAGGACTACACTGGCTTTCTCCAAGGTTAATTAATGCTACTATATAAATAAAGCAAACGCTCTGACAAGAAACGATGAACTTGCTCTTCTTACATAACATCTTGCATATAAAATAAAGACTGAGTAAAAGACAGGAAGCCAGAAATCTTTTTAAACACTCTTATTTCACCAGTCTGTAAAAATACTTGCATTAGAAATGCCTGCATGTTAAAGGCAGGGATGCTTTCCATGCCCCTGGCTGTTATTTTGTATTTCTTTCCAAACTTGTGGTCCTCTGGGGTCTACTGGGAGAGAGGCCCTTTTTACAACAGGAAATAATTTCCTGTTTCTTCTGTGATCAAAAATGTTAACCTACAGTAGGAACACACCAAACTCTATGCAAAAAAGGGCAAAAAGCAGGTTAAATATTTAAATGCCCAACATTGAGTATCTTGAAATGCCCTGATGCTGCCCAAAAGGTTACTCTTAATTCAACTGTTATTCAAAGATTTCATGATGAAAATCAAAGGGGTGTGGGGAAAAATTGACCCTTGTGTCTCTTACAGAGTTTTTTTTTTTGGGGGGGGGGTGCAAAGTATTTTTTAAATGAGCAGTAGTTGAGGTTTTGTAGTCCCCTGCAGCACCAATGCAGCCTTCAATTCCCAACTGGTCTTAATGTGCCCTAAAATTCATTTTTGATTTATAAAAATCATAGAGCTGGAAGAGACCACAAGGGTCATCCAGTCCAGCCTCCTGCTCCAGAACAATTCTGCAATGCGGACGGTAAAAATTACTACAATGTCCTATTCTAACACTTCCAACCAAATGCTTTGAGGTTTGAAAAATGTGACACACATTTCAGGTAACACTTACCAACAACTGCTCTGTTTGCAGAGGAGATCACCTTCTTGGAGCCAGAAGGCAGTTTCACTCTGGTTTTTTTGGTTTCCGGATTGTGGGAGATAACTGTGGCATAGTTTCCAGAAGCACGTGCTAGTTTGCCACGATCTCCAGGCTTCTCTTCAAGGCAGCAGACAATGGTGCCTTCGGGCATAGTACCAACAGGCAGGACATTGCCAATGTTGAGTTGAGCTACAAGAAATAGAAGATTTTAAAAAGGGGCAATGTCACTCTGGGAGAAAATATTACTCAAACGTCTACCTTTCCAATCTAATTAACTATTTTCAAGAAACATGCACCATTTCTTATCAGCTGTACCTACCTTTCTTGCCACAATAAACAAATTGCCCAGTATGAATGCCTTCTGCTGCAATGAACAATTCTGTTCGTTTCTTAAATCTGTATGGATCACGGAAAACAACCTTGGCCAGAGGAGCTCCTCGACCAGGATCGTGAATGATATCCTATTGAAACATAATAATAATAATACTTTATTTCTAAATTGCCCTATCTCCCAAAAGGCACTCAGGGTGATGAACAACAAAAGATCGGCAAACACTCAATGCCTAAAAACATAACATAATAAATCACTTCAAAAAAATAAACAATCAAATAAACAACATCAGGATATACTTAGAAAACAACTCAAACGAATAGGTGAGAAATTTAAATATACAAAGAAAATAATTGGAAACATTTCTCTAATGACTTTAGTAAGGGCCAGAAGTAATTAACACATTTAAAACATATCATACAGTTAACAATAGGCCATCCGGGTGAAGGTAAGTCTCCATTACATAATTGTAATTTAATAATTTTACAATTTTAAACATATTATTAACTAACTAATAATAAATATTAGGAACAGAACCATTCTTCTTAAGTATTTACTTGCATTGTTGCCAAGTAAAAAGATCTAGAATTTGGCAAGTATTTAATCATATTACATGGCCAAAGTACCTACGAGTTGTCCCACTTCCAAATATTTAAAATCCACACAGCAATGTTACATAATAAATACTGGAGTTATACTTCAGTACAAACTAAACAACAGGGATTTTAAAAAAATCAAACTTATGAGGAATTAATCTGATTTATAAAATTGTATTTGCATAAAAGTCCTACTATCTTTAACAGTAAACTTTCGGGTATTCAGCCTTTTGTATAATTCTCAAATCGTTTCAACCCATCTGTTTTTAAAGAAAAAACGAATCCTGAATTCGTTGTTTTGAAATAAAGTACTAATACTTTCAGGGTTATCCATCCGCAGATAAGAAAAAGTGGTTAGTAGCTCCGCATTTTCTTATATTTGCCTACTCTTCATGATAATTCAGCCAGGATACATGAAACCACAACATAGTGAAGCATATTATTACCTTTACAATACCCTTGATGTAGCCATGTCTTTCAGCAAAGTCAACTGCTCTCAGCTTTGCTGCACCTTTTCTGTGCTTCACATGGGCCCTGAACACAGATCCCGCACCTTTTCTTTGGCCTCTGATTACTCGGCCCATTGTGTCCTGGACAACAATTCCAAAAGACAAAATGTTGAAAATAAAGGATTTTAGTCAGGCAATCCTCAAGTCACGAACAAGATAGGTTCTGTAGTTTGTTCTTAAACTGAATTTTAATATTTTTATATAAAAATTTATATAATTTATATAATTTATAAATTTATAAAATTATATAATTTTTATTTACATACATTTTTATAGTGGAACTCTGGCCGTATAGAGAGTTAGCATAAGGAAGGGTTAACAACAATGTGGAGTTTGTTTTGTTGTATGTGCCCCCATTCAGAAGATTTCACCTCACTTTGCCCCTCTGATAATTGGATATTGAAAAATGTGGCTTGATGTGGAAACAAGGATTGGTGACAAAGCTTCAGTGGAGATCATTGATCCCCAAGATAACTCGAGTGAATTTCCCTTCCCTTCTCTCATTTCCTGTTTTCTCATCCCTGTTTGTATCTATAAGTTGTTTGTAAGCTGAATGTTTGTAACTTAGGGACTGCCTGTACTAGTCCTGGATGGGCTTCAAAGCCTTCCAATACTAGAATCCACTCTCAATTTAAGTAAATTGTTGCTTAACTGGGACCCAGATCTTGATCTGATGCAAAAATGTGCCAGTAGCTTTAGATATAACATTTGCTTACTACCATTAGAAAATGGAAGAAAATTTCATTAGAATGAAATAGAAGTGAATATGAGATAAAATAAGAATCACAATGAATCCACTATAAATTGGAAATTAGAAGCAAAAATGACTAAACTGACAATCATGAGATAATATAACTTATTGGAAAAGACAACAACACCTGGTAAAGGGAAAGGCGGTAGGGAAAGAAGGAAAGTGTCATGGAGCTAGGCTGATTCAACCAAGAAAGCCACCACTCTGAGTCTGCAAGACTGAGCAGGTGAGTTCATGACCAAGGATAATGGGCAGTCCCTTATTCACAGGTTCACTGTAATTCGAAATTCACTTGCCAAACAACAAAGTTGGAAACGTCCTATACTGCAAAAGCAGTGCTCCAAAACAAGATACAGTTCACTACGACGCAAAGGAAGGAGAGTATACAGGTTGAGTATCCCTTACTCAAAATGTTTGGGTCTAGAAGTGTTTTGTAACTCATCTCCCTTTATGAGCCAGCTAGAACATTAAGATCTGCTGTGGAGGTTCTGCTCTCGACCCCACCACCTTTGCAGGTGCAATTGGTGGGGGAAAGAGACAGGGCCTTCTCGGTGGCGGCCCCTCAGCTGTGGAACTCCTTCCCCAGTGAGATCAGATCAGCCCCCTCCCTCCTAGCATTTAGGAAACAACTGAAGACCTGGTTATTCAAGCAGGCATTTGGCAAATGACAGAAATATGCAAAGATCTAAATGTTTTCTGTTGTGTCTGTAACTGTCAGTTTTATATTTTTAATGGTTTTAACATATTGCCATATGTTGTTGATTTGATATTTATATATGTGAGGCATTGAATGTTGCCATTGACTATGATGTAAACCACTTTTAGTCCTCCCAAGGGCGAGAAAAGCAGTACATAAATGCAACAAATGATATATAAATTATAAATAAATAATAATTAAATTTTTTTTGTTGTTCATTCGTTCAGTCGCTTCCAACTCTTTGTGACCTCATGAACCAGCCGACGCCAGAGCTCCCTGTCGGCCGTCACTACCCCCAGCTCCTGTCGGCCGTCACCACCCCCAGGTCAAGCCAGTCACTTCAAGGATGCCATCCATATTATTGCCCAATATTATTATAAATAAATAAAATTTCAGATTCTTATGAATTTTTGAAATACTATATTTGCAAATATGTATACACGTAATCTTTGAGATGGGACCCAATCTAACCACGAAATTCATTTCCGTTTTAAAATATTTTTCAATGCAGCATTGTTCATATTTTTGGGTATGTAAACAAAACCATCAGAGAGCAAAGAGCACACTATCAGCCGAGTTGGAAGTGACATATACCCTATGAGTTAAATACTGGGAGTTGAAATAGCAGCATTGAGATGTGGGTTTGGAAGAAATGTCGTAATGTGTTGCATGTGTCGGTTTTCCCTTTTCTTCTCTGTTTGCCCTTCATGTTGCTTTACGTGGCTAAAATTACATGTTAATAAAAAAACATTTGGAGGAAAAAGAGAAAGCAAACGTGCCACTGTCTCTGTCATTAATGGTCAATTTTGAGGTAATTTGGAGTTCCTGATATGAGATGCTGGACCTGTAATGGGTTCGTGGGCCTATCTAAAGCAGGCCTGGGCCAACTTAAGCTCAAGCGGCTGAGGGGGGAAAGGAAGGTGCCTGAGGCTGTTAGGAATGCTGGGAGTTGAAGTCCTAAACACATGGAGGGCCCAAGTTGGCCCAGGCCTGCTGTAGAGGCACCTTCTCTCGAGAACCCTTCCAATTTGCCTCTCTATGGTTTCACAATAGTCTATTATGGTGTCGAGGCCTACTCCACTGCTGGAAGCCTTAACAGTCCATGAAGAGCCCGGGTTCACGGGCCCGGCTTAAGACCAGAAAGAGAGCGCCAAATCCCCCATATCCCTGCCTCCCAACGTCGGCCCAGCCGGGAGGAAGCCGATGCCACCCTCAAAGGGGGTGCGGAGGGCCTCCTTCCCCCGGATGGCGACGGATTCCCCCAGCCCCGCCGCCCTCAGCCTTACCTCCGCGGGGCCTGGCTCAGAAAGAAGGAAGCACCGGAAGTTCGCTCAGATGTGCCGGGTTCTTCCGGCCGCCCCAAGGCCTGATGGGCAATGAAGTCCTCACATCCGGGAACTTCGGAGTCCCTTCCTCCTCTGCATCGGAGCCTGTTGTGAGGAGTGTGTGAGGGACGATTCTTGCTAGTCAGGAGGTCCCATCCTCGCCCAAAGAGAAAAAGAGAGAGGCCACCTTTGAATGGGCTCGGAGTGCCAAGACAAAGGGCGTTGATTGAGAGCCGTTCAGCAGTGGAACTCTCCGCCGCGGAGTGTGGTGGAGGCTCCTTCTTTGGAGGCTTTTAAACAGAGGCTGGATGGCCATCTGTCGGGGGTGCTTTGAATGCAGTATTCCTGCTTCTTGGCAGAGGGTTGGACTGGATGGCCCTTGAGGTCTCTTCCAACTCTATGAGTCAATGATTCTATGACTGCCTTGGCTCAGTGCTTTGGAATTGCCGTTTCAGGATTCCAGGGCAGTTAAAGTGGTGTCAAACCGCATTAATTCTGTGGCAGGCATCTTCAAACTGCCACCTTTGAGCTGTTTGGGCCTTCAACTCCCCAAAATCATGACAATTGAACAAGCTCCTTTGGGCTTTTGGAAGTTGGAGGCCCAAACAACGGGAGGACCACAGTTTGAGGGTGCCTGGTGTAAGGTGCATGCTAAGCAAAGGAATTTCACTCTATACCAGTGTTTCTCAACCGGGGGGGTCAGGACCCCTGAGGGGGTCGCGAAGGGGTGTCAGAGGGGTCGCCAAAGACCATCAAAAAAACACAGTATTTTCTGATGGTCATGGGGATTCCATGTGGGAAGTTTGAGCCAATTCTATCGTTGGTGGAGTTCAAAATGTTCTTTGATTGTAATGAACTATAAATCCCAGCAACTACAAGTCCCAAAAGTCAAGGTCTATTTTCCTCAAGCTCCACCAGTGTTCACATTTGCACATATTGAGTATTTGTGCCAAGTTTGGTCCAGATCCACCATTGCGTGAGTCCATAGTGCTCTCTGGATATAGGTGAACTACAACTCCCGAACTCAAGGTCAATACCCACCAAACCCTTCCAGTGTTTTCCGTTGGTCGTGAGCGTTCTGTGTGTCAAGTTTGGTTCAATTCCATCATTGGTAGGGTTCAGAATGCTTCAAATCCATCGTTGGTGGAGTTCAGAATGCTCTTTGATTCCAAGTAAACTATAAATCCCAGCAACTACAACTCCCAAATTACAAAATCAATCCTCCCCCAACCCCACTAGCATTTACATGTGGTTGCATTGGGTATTTGTGCTAAATTTGGTCCAGTGAATGAAAATACATCTTGCATATCCGATATTTACATTATGATTTATAACAGTAGTAAAATGAAGTAGCAACAAAAACAATATTATGGTTGGGGGTCACCACAACATGAGGGACTATATTAAGGGGTCACGGCATTAGGGAGGTTGAGAACCACTGCTCTATACAGTTTAGAAAAAAAGACTTGAGTCTGCCAGAGCTTTATTCTACTTATTTACTACAGTTATACCCCGCCTTCTCACCCCCCCCCCCCCGAAGGGGACTCAGGGCAGCTTACAAGTTATATGTATGTACAATATTTATTTATTTTATTTCTTTTCTTCATTTTTACCCTGCTCTTCTCACCCCTGCAGGGGGACTCAGAGCGGCTCCCAATAGCAGCTATTCAATGCCGCAATACTTACAATTATAAAAGCAGAATAAAATCATACCAATACAACACATTAAAACAACATTAATTATCAATCATAAAAATGTAATATGTTATATTATTAGCATAGCACAATATTAGCATTATATGTTACTATATTGTACTATACCACTATACTGTAATATTATTCGTAATATTACATGTAATATATAATATACTAGCTGTGCCCTGCCACGCGTTGCTGTGGCCTATAGTAAAACTTACCAAAGTTGAGGTAGATATCTGGACTATTATGAAAGAGAGGTACCTACCTATTCCTATTCCATCTTTCCTTTTCTTTCCTTTTCTTCTTCCTTCTTTCTCTAACTTTCCTTCCTTCCCCCTTTTTCTAAATTTGTTAGGGGCATCCAACGAGGAAACAAAACTCAAAAATCTCCCAACGAAACTTAACCAAAATTCCCATGCCCATAACACAACCCACAAGGTACAAACATATCTACTCAAAATGAAAAACAACACAGCAACACACTCACAAAACGGCAAAAGAACAAAACTCAAAAAAACCCCAACGAAACTTAACCAAAATTCCCATGCCCATAACACAACCCACAAGGTACAAACATATCTACTCAAAATGAAAAACAACACAACAACACACTCACAAAACGGCAAAACAACTGAGCATGCGCATTGGCGCCCAGCCGCAAGTTCCCTGGCGCGCGCACATGGCCTTCCGGCCAACGTTCCCTCTGCGGAAACCATGCCCACTCCAAGCCCCGCCGCGCCGCTTCCCGCACACACACACCCCCTGCCGCACACACACACGCAACCCCACGCTCCATCACTCCCCCCGCCGCCGCATACACACACACAAGCCCACTCCCCCCGCCGCCACACACACACACGCAACCCCATGCTCCATCACTCCCCCCACCGCCGCACACACACGCAACCCCACTCCCCCCGCCGCCGCACACACACACGCAACCCCACGCTCCATCACTCCCCCCGCTGCCGCACACACACACGCAACCCCACGCTCCATCACTCCCCTGCCCCAATCTTACCTCCCTTTACTTCACGCCACCTCCAAACCCCACCCCGCCCCTTCCCGCCCTGTCAAAATCTAGGAAAGACAGGAAGGAAGGAAAGAAGGAAGAAAGAGAAAGGGAGGTAAAGAAAAAGGGGGAAGGAAGGAAAGTTAGAGGAAGAAGAAAAGGAAAGAAAAGGAAAGATGGAAGGAAAGAAAAGAGAGACAGCAGAAGAGAAAGAAAAAGGGGGAAGGAATGAAAGAGATAGAGAAAGAAGAGGAGAAGGAAAGATGGGAAGGAAGGAAGGAAGGAAGGAGGGAGGGAGGGAGGGAGGGAAAGAAGGAGAGAAAGAGGGAAGATTGGCCAGAGCAACACGTGGCGGGTAAAGGTTGTTATTTCTATTATTATTATTATGCTATTGTTCCTATGAGACCCTTTTAGGGGGAATGGGAGAGGTGTCAGGTCCCGGAGGCAATGCATTGCATTATTGTTATTGTTATGATGGTGGTGAAATAAAAGGAAATAAAAAGTGAAAGAAGGAAGCAAACAGGGAGGGAAGAAAGGCAAAGGAAGAAAGGGGGAGGGAATGAAGGAAAGAGAGAAGGATGAAACCAAGTAGTGAAAGAAAGAAAGAGGTAGAGAAGGAAGAAAGGAGAGAAAGGGGGAGGAAAAGGGGGAAGGAATAGGTAGGTACCTCTCTTTCATAATAGTCCAGATATCTACCTCAACTTTGATAAGTTTTACTATAGGCCACAGCAACGCGTGGCAGGGCACAGCTAGTATATATATAAATTTGTTAGGGGCATCCAATGGAGAAACAAAACTCAAAAAACCCCCAACGAAACTTAACCAAAATTCCCATGCCCATAACACAACCCACAAGGTACAAACATATCTACTCAAAATGAAAAACAACACAACAATACACTCACAAAACGGCAAAACAACTGAGCATGCACATTGGCGCCCAGCCGCAAGTTCCCTGGCGCGCACACATGGCCTTCCGGCCAACGTTCCCTCTGCGGAAACCATGCCCACTCCAAGCCGCGCCGCTTCCCGCACACACACACACCCTGCCGCACACACACACACACAACCCCACACTCCATCACTCCCCCCGCCACCGCACACACACACGCAACCCCATTCCCCCCACCGCACACACACACGCAACCCCACGCTCCATCACTCCCCCCGCCGCCGCATACACACACGCAACCCCACGCTCCATCACTCCCCCGCCCCAATCTTACCTCCTTTTACTTCACGCCACCTCCAAACCCCACCCCGCCCCTTCCCGCCCTGTCAAAATCTAGGAAAGACAGGAAGGAAGGAAAGAAGGACGAAAGAGAAAGGGAGGTAAAGAAAAAGGGGGAAGGAAGGAAAGTTAGAGAAAGAAGGAAGAAGAAAAGGAAAGAAAAGGAAAGATGGAAGGAAAGAAAAGAGAGACAGCAGAAAAGAAAGAAAAAGGGGGAAGGAAGGAAAGAGATAGAGAAAGAAGATGAGAAGGAAAGATGGGAGGGAAGGAAGGAAGGAAGGAGGGAAAGAAGGAGACAAAGAGGGAAGATTGGCCACAGCAACACGTGGCGGGTAAAGGTTGTTATTTCTATTATTATTATTATTATTATTATTATTATTATTATTATTATTATTATTATTATGCTATTGTTCCTATGAGACCCTGGGGGAATGGGAGAGGTGTCAGGTCCCAGAGGCAATGCATTGCATTATTGTTATTGTTATGATGGTGGTAAAATAAAAGGAAATAAAAAGTGAAAGAAGGAAGCAAACAGGGAGGGAAGAAAGGCAAAGGAAGAAAGGGGGAGGGAATGAAGGAAAGAGAGAAGGATGAAACCAAGTAGTGAAAGAAAGAAAGAGGTAGAGAAGGAAGAAAGGAGAGAAAGGGGGAGGAAAAGGGGGAAGGAATAGGTAGGGACCTCTCTTTCATAATAGTCCAGATATCTACCTCAACTTTGATAAGTTTTACTATAGGCCACAGCAACGCGTGGCAGGGCACAACTAGTAATCTATAATAGTGCTACATGCACAATGGAGGACCTTCTTGCGGCAACACCAGAGGCACTCCAATTGGCCAGATACTGGTCAAAGGACATTTAATCAACTACCAAGCTTGCAAACTTTGTGGTTTTTTTAATCTGTTTGTTTGTTTTGCTCTGTTAGAAATGTAATACAATGGTCTGGTTGCCCCTGACACGATAAATAAATAAATAAATAAATATAATAGTATAATATATATGGCTATATATTTTAAACACACACCTGTGTATATTTACTCTCTCTATGTATTGTAAATATACATGTGTATGTCATTTCCGACTAAGACGAGGCCTATGGCAAATCTGTCAGGATTCCTTTTCTCAAGATGTATCAGAGGGAGTTTGCCATTGCCTCCTTCTGATGCTGAGGGAGTGTGACTTGCCCAAGATCAACCATGAAAATATCCATGACTGAGCAGCATATAAATAACTCCATCCAGGGTGACTTAGTAACTGCACATATGCCTCCCTGTTCTTCATATACCTTCTCCCCTCTCTCTTTTCCTTTCCTTCCTTCTCCCCTTCTTTTCAATCTTACACTTTCCTCCTCTTGTTTCTATTTTCCTTTCTCTCCATTTCACCTACCTTCATTTTATTTCCTTTCTCTTCCATTCTTTTCTTCCTTCCTTTCTCCCCTCCCCTCTCTTTCCCCCCTTCCTTTGTCTCATACCTCTTCCACTTTCCCTTCCTTCCTTCCATCCATCCTTCCTTTGTTTTTCATCCTTCCATCCTCCCCTTTCTTTTGTGATTTTTTCTTTATTCCTTCCTTTCTTTTCCCTTTCCTCCTATTCCTCCCACCCCCACATACACACACCTTCCCCCTCCCTGCTTTGTCTTTTTGTTTGTTTCTGATTTTCCTTCCACTTCCCTTTGGGCTGACTCTTTAGTGGATCCAGAGGGTAGCAACCCATTTGTGGCATAACCTCCTCCCTTCTTCCCTCCTTTCTTTCTTTCTTTTTTCTTTTGCAGGACGCTGCTGTGCAGAATCGCTGCCATCATCCGGCAGAGAAAAGCTGCAATGCAAAAGGCTCCCAAGGCAGAGCTTATTATGCAATACATACTTCGCTTTCCCTTTGGCTGGGGAAAGACCTGGGTTGTTCTTCTTCTTCTTGGGGATCACAGTTTTCCCTCCCCCACCCCTGATCCCCCAATGTACACAAACACACATGCCCCAAGCCCTTTGGTATGAACCCTTTGGTATTTGACAGCTGCATTGCAAGCCACAATGGGGCACATGAATCTATGCCAGTGCATGCATCTGCAGCAAGAAGGCAAGCTCTTCAGTTTGACGTGCCTCTCAGTTAAAGGGCAATGGAGCCTTCCTGAAAAACAAGGTGATAATCTCAGGTGGAAATCTATCAGCATATAAACACCCCATGCCTCTGCAAAATGCTCACATGATTCAATGCTCTCTTCTATGTTTTGAACTGCAAAAGAAGAAGCTCCTCTGACTCCCTTCCTTGCATCTTCCCCTCCTCCTCCTTCTCTGACTTCAGCTTGATTTTTTTTCCTCTTTCTGGAAAAATACTGGCAGTGTTGATCCCTGGGGAAGACAGGCAGGATTGGAGAAGGCTCTCTAAACGATGCCTTTTATTTAAGGGCAGGTAGCAGGCATTTTGTTGGCATCGCTTCCTTGTTTGAGAGCAAACGGAAACAATTTGAGCTCTTTCGGAATTTGAAAACAGCATCATCTCCGCTGACTGCAAGGGAGAAGAGCTTAGCTATAACAAGACAAAGAAGAAAGTAGGCAACAAAACTGTACCCCAAAGGAACTGAGCCTAATAGGGGACAGGTCGCACTGTTGTTTTTCTAAGGACTAGATGAGATTATTAATGAGAAGGATTTCTCATATTTGTGTCTCTAATTTAAAAGCAGCCACAGGGGAGGTGGGATTTGAATGAAGGCAGAGGCGGCCCTAGGTAATTTTCAATGGTAAGCAAACAGTATTTTGGTGCCCCCCCCCCCCAAAACCAATCACTATCTATCTATCTATCTATCTATCTATCTATTAGGCCTGGGTAACAACGCAAAAAATTGTTTCTAAAATCGTTTTGTAATTGGGGTTTTTTTTTGTTTCGATATTTAAAATAATTACAAAATTTTCAAAAAAAAAGTTCGGTATTTACGAAATTTCGTAAATATTTACAAAACATTTTGTAAAGATGGCGCCCTTTTTTTCAATATTTTTTCAATATTTTTTCAATATTTTTTAAATTTAATTATTAATTTAGTAGAATAGGGAGGAGAAATTAAAATTATTATTAAGGAGGGAAGGCAGGCACTCACTCTGGTGGGCCCTCTAATCAAGGTGGTCAGTTGAAACATTCACACCTCGCTCCAGCAGACAAGAGTCCTTTGTCCCACCCTGGTCATTATTCCACATAAATATATAAACCCTTTTTCCTACTTCCAACAGACCTCACTAGTAGAGGATGCTTGCCATAGATGCAGGCAAAACGTCAGGAGAGAATGCCTCGCTCGCCCCTCTCGCTCGCCGCTCGCTCGCCCCTCTCACTCGCCATAGATGCAGGCGAAAAGTCAGGAGAAAATGCCTCTAGGCCATGGCCATATGGCCTGAAAAAACCTACAACAACCCAATCAGGGACATCTAATCACCTCTCAACAAAAGATTGCTCCAGGCACTGCCAGGCCATCAAATGCTAATCAAGGTGGTCAGTTGAAACATTCACACCTCGCTCCAGCAGACAAGAGTCCTTTGTCCCACCCTGGTCATTATTCCACATAAATATAAACCCTTATAGATATAGACTTCACTACCTCTGAGGATGCTGCTTGCCATAAATGCAGGCAAAACGTCAGGAGAGAATGCCTCGCTCGCCCCTCTCGCTCGCCATAGATGCAGGCGAAAAGTCAGGAGAAAATGCCTCTAGGCCATGGCCATATGGCCTGAAAAAACCTACAACAACCCAATCAGGGACATCTAATCACCTCTCAACAAAAGATTACTCCAGGCACTGCCAGGCCATCAAATGCTAATCAAGGTGGTCAGTTGAAACATTCACACCTCGCTCCAGCAGACAAGAGTCCTTTGTCCCACCCTGGTCATTATTCCACATAAATATAAACCCTTATAGATATAGACTTCACTACCTCTGAGGATGCTGCTTGCCATAGATGCAGGCAAAACGTCAGGAGAGAATGCCTCTAGGCCATGGCCATATGGCCTGAAAAAACCTACAACAACCCAATCAGGGACATCTGTAATCATCTCTCAACAAAAGATTGCTCCAGGCACTGCCAGGCCATCAAATGCTAATCAAGGTGGTCAGTTGAAACATTCACACCTCGCTCCAGCAGACAAGAGTCCTTTGTCCCACCCTGGTCATTATTCCACATAAATATAAACCCTTATAATTATAGACTTCACTACCTCTGAGGATGCTGCTTGCCATAGATGCAGGCAAAACGTCAGGAGAGAATGCCTCGCTCGCCCCTCTCGCTCGCCATAGATGCAGGCGAAAAGTCAGGAGAAAATGCCTCTAGGCCATGGCCATATGGCCTGAAAAAACCTACAACAACCCAATCAGGGACATCTAATCACCTCTCAACAAAAGATTGCTCCAGGCACTGCCAGGCCATCAAGTGCTAATCAAGGTGGTCAGTTGAAACATTCACACCTCGCTCCAGCAGACAAGAGTCCTTTGTCCCACCCTGGTCATTATTCCACATAAATATAAACCCTTATAAATATAGACTTCACTACCTCTGAGGATGCTGTTTGCCATAGATGCAGGCAAAACGTCAGGAGAGAATGCCTCGCTCGCCCCTCGCCCAAAATCTGGCTACCAGTACCCTCTAAAATAACCCTCTAAAATCAGAACAATAAATAAAGAGCAACACTAAAAAAGGGGGGGAATTCCTGACATGAAGCAATCAGGGCCAGTTAACCGCTCCCAACAAAGGATTCCTGGGCAGCAACTAGCTCGGCTTCGAAGCTGCAAGGCCATTAAATACTCATCAAGATGACCAATTGCAACATTCACACTTACCTCAAGCAGACATGAGTTCTTTTTCCCACCCTGGACATTCCACAGATATACAAACCCCACTTGCCTAGTTACAAACAGACCTCACAGCCTCTTGAGGATGCCTGCCATAGATGTGGGTGAAACATCAGGTGAGAATGCTTCACCAAGCACCAAAGAGCATTCTGAACTCCACCAATAATAGAACTGAACCAAACTTGGCATACAGGACTTTCATGACTAACAGAAAATACTGGAGAGGGGGTTGGGAAAAATAGACCCTGACATTTGGGAATTGCAGTTTACCAAGCACCAAAGAACATTCTGAGCTCCACCAACAATAGAATTGAACCAAGCTTGGCATATAGGACTTCCATTACCAAATACTAGAGGGGTTTGGGGGAGGCATGTACAGAAGATGACATTTGCAGTACCTTTTGACCAGGCCTCCTTGCTGCCCTGAGAGGGGTCCAGGCTCAGCTGCAGGGAAGGAAAGGGAAAGCCAAAGAGCCTGGCTGGCTGGCTGGCCGGCTGCCTCCCTCCCTCCTGGCAGCACGTGGAGGGAGGACTTCCCTCTCGCCTAGTGGGCGGGGCCTGCGCTTCTCCATTAGAAGAAGGCTGTGGAGGGCGCATGGGGCCTGCAGGAGGAGGCGTGGCCTAAGGACAGAACAGCGCCCCCTGGCAAAAAAAGTATTCCGCCACCGCTTACTTCGAGTAATGGACGGGCCGCCCCTGAATGAAGGCCATAAAACTGGGGGAGGAAAACTAACCATTCTCCCCTCATCATTCCCTGTTTAATGAATCTGTAACTGATATTTGCCCCTTGAGTAGAAAATATATGATGCTATATACTTCCTGCTCTGAAACAAATAGCTCCAGGTGCTATTTAAATTAGAAAATTGGGGGGGGGGATTTGTGTCTATTGTAGCAAAAAACCAGGTGGGTGAAATAGGGGAGAAATAAAATACAAAGCTTAGATGTGTATAAGATGATTACAAAGTTACAATTGAGCGATAGCTCTAAAAGCTATTGAGTTCTCCAGTAAGAATTCTGGAAAATCCAAAAGGTGACATATTTTAGTGGCACTTTAATTAGTCTTTTTTGCTCGTTTAGATGGTTTCCTCCTTTCTGTTGAAATGGTTCACATTCTTGTGAACAAAATCTGGCTACCAGTATTAAAAAAGAACAACACTCAAAAACAGGGGAATTCCAGACAAGAAAAAAGACCTCTAAAATCAAAACAGTAAATAAAGAACAACACTCAAAAACAGGGGAAATCCAGACAAGAAATAAGCAGGGTCAGCTAATCACCTTCCAACAAAGGATTCCCCAGGCAGTAAGCTGCCAGACCTTGAAACTGCAAAGCTATTAAATGTTAATCAAGGTGGCCAATTGAAACATTCACACTTACATCAAACAGACAAGAGTTCTTTCTCCCACCCTGGCCATTCCACAGATATATAAACCCCACTTGTTTAGTTTCCAACAGACCTCACATCCTCTGAGGACACCTGCCATAGATGCCGGCGAAATGTCAGGAGATAATGCTTCTGGAACATGGTTTTACAGCCTGGAAAACTCACAGGAATACAGTGATCTAGCCATGAAAGCCTTCAACAATGCATCTGCTTTTACAACAAAATAATTGACAGCATATATTTACATGACACAGTAGCTCTGGGAGGATGGAAAAGGAGACACAACAGACAATCTCTGCTGCAACTGGCTCTGGAAGTTGGGGAATAGCATGCAACTGATACTGGCTGAACCCCTGACTAGTTACTTTTGTGTGATATCAGAGGAAGAGAAAGAAGAGACTGAATCATGAGCAATAAATGCGGCAGATAGTTCTTGGAAGCTGATGCTCATGAAGATTTGTTACTTGAGTAAACGTGTGAAAAGTGGCAATCGCCTAGGTACACTTCTATTCTGCGCAACACAGCCGGGGTCTCTATCTCCCAGTGGCAATCTTCCCAATGCCTGTTTTGTAACTTCAGCTCTTGGGGAACACATTGTAGTCATTTCGAACCGTACTTGTCAGCTATAGGGAGCTTCACTGGAACGCTGTCTGCAGTTACTACTTGTTCTGCTCTGTGCACCTTGGCTCTCGTCCTGCAAAGGAGAGCAGGGAGAGAGGTTGGCCAGCAGTGACAATAGGCTATGTGTCTGATGTGCATTAGCAGATGTACGAGTTTACCTACACTGATCTATGGGAGATACATTTATCTGTATAGATCAGTGTAGATAGAATATGTGATAATTGAGCCTTGCACAGGGAAGTACTTGCAAGGGTGGGATAGAATTCTCCTCCAATCTATATCAGGACAATTTGTCCCTTATAAGGGTGGTGGTCGTCATGTGTGAGGAGATATCATTGAAGGCTGAAAGTCATAGTGTATTTTGCCCTGGAGCTCATTCTGGTGGAAATTGCACAGCACTGATAGGAACGGCACAGCACTGCTTGAAAGAAGTGGGACGCCACAGGGCAGGCCAAAAGTTACAAAGGAATTTCAATAACTCCTCTATTTTCTGTTTTTAATGTACAGGTCTAGCTCAATATTAGGGTCTCAGAAAATTTGGCAACAACAAAAAGTTTCTGAATGCCACCCATTTTACACAAACCTGTTTGCAACAACATTCAGTGTTTACTGTGGATTCATGCTTCAGGCATATTCCACAAAAAATAAAATTCAGCCTGTTTAGCAAGCCTTGCAAATGCTGACTTATTATCAGCAAATGTTTAATTTTACACCTATGTTATATACCTAAATATCTGGAGTCACATAAAAAGTTCTTGGGCCGAAATATATACTTTGTATATAAAAATAGATTTACACTATGTGTGAAAAATCAAATCTTGTAAATTGGGGACTACATTTTAATTTTATTGTACATCAGACCCTTCATGACTTTTGGCCCACCCTATAAGCCCATCCTTTCCCCATTAATTTCTAGGGAGGACATTCATCCCCTGGCCTCTTCTTGCAGTGCAACCCTCAGACAAGCACCAATGTTTATCATATGTCCTCTGTGCACAAACTCATAAGTGAGGCAACATTGTTCAACCAGTATATGTTTCTGTCCATATCCCACTGGAGTTATATTATGGTTGCCTATATTCAACATCTGTCTCTTGGAGAGGGATGGAAGGTGAGATGAACAATGAAGGAATTGCTAGTGTTTTATACGAAGTGTACTTCTTTACTTCCTTGGTTACCTTGGTGTGTGTGTTTTCTTTCTTAAAATTCAGGGTGCCTGTTCACACTACACAATTATAGCATCATTATTTTATTTTGATCACCATAGTTATACACTGCAGTTTGTAGTACAAAAAGGCACTAGAGTACTCTGGCTGAGCATTTTGAAGGCCCCTCCCTACACTGCAGATCCCAGGATCCCATAATTACCTAGGTGGAAGAGCCCCAGGTCCAGTGAGATTTATACCTGTAAGAATTCAGGATAAACACTTTCTGTTTATTAAGCCTTCAGCGTGAGGACATATAAACATTATGTCCTTAGATAACTAAATGTTTTGAAGTTTCACACAAATGAGAAGCTAGGAAGCAGCTTCACAGGGACACAGATTGGGAGCAAAAAAATAAAAATCCCCAGTACAAATCTTCCAGACCTTTTAAGATCTCCAGGAAGTGGTTTTCTCTGAGCCCTGCAACTGTCCAGGATCCCTTGGTGAGGATATGGGAGAGAAAGAGAGAGAGAGACGGCTAGCTTTCTCAGTGGAACCCCCTTCTACACTATTAAATGCAATGTCAAACTGGTACTGAAGAAAGTGGTTTCACTGGGCAGATTATTACTTAGGAAATCCTGGAACCAACACAAATCACATACAAAATTACACTAATCACATACAACCGATGCTTTCCTTCACACACAGCTTGTTGTCTGGCTCCCTCAGCTTCAAGCTATCTTTGAACTGCATTAAACAGTCAGTGTAAATGGGGCCTAGACTAGCCCTCTCCTTACTTTGTCCATGCAGGTTTTTGTTATGTAATAGCATTCAGGGAGAATTCATATTTGTTCTGGCACGGCTGTACCAGGAGCTCCAACTTACCTTTCCTTTGTTGAGTGTTTGCATGTATTCTAAAGTTCTATGCATTTTACAATTAGGTGGCCTTCCTTAATTTGCAGTTATTGGGCCAATGACCCCCCAGTAATCATTAGGTTCTCTAGTTCCGCCCCCTTTTTGGGTTTTGGGAGGGAAAGGGAGCCATTTTAGCTCAGTCCACACAGAGAAGTCTTTGTACAGGACATAAATTAGATCCTCCTGTAGAAAGCTTCATCTTTTACAGCTTGGCTGGGGGAATATAGTCTCAGCATAGCATTTGCTGAGAATTTACAGCCTTATAGCTCCTTTACTGAAGGGATCCAGCTCCACAGCACTACAGCCAGCCATTGCTGTGAACTGAAAATCTACAAAGGACTCTGTTTGGTAAGGGCCACTCGCGGCAGCCAGAAGCAGTTGGTACCGGGTGTAGGGGTCCCACGCCACAAGGCCTAAGACAGCCTGCCCAGATAGAGATTGAGGATTTCCCCGATAGCGAAGAAACAGTTTATGAAGATAGTTGCCTGCCCCCCAAGATTGAGAAAGCCACCAATTGGTTAAGAAAGCCTTGAAATAGTTGTATTTTATTGAAGACCTTTGCAACAATAAAAAACTTTGTTCAACCTTTAAGCAATCTAAAGACTGTTGAAGGAAATCCTAAGGCTTTTAATCTGAGGCAGCCCTGGCGTCCTGTTGGACATTCAGAATATACGTCTTGTTTACAGTCTCTTGCACAGGCCCAGCGAGTGACAGCACAATATTTGAGTGTGCATTTTATTTATGTTTTAACTGTTGTATCCTTTTAGAATATAACATGCTTTTTACAAAATATTGTTAGTTTTAAACCAATTTTATCTGTGAGTTCCCTTGGGTCCCATTCTGGGAGAATGAGAGCATACAAATGAAATAATCCAACCATGGGAGCCTGCTCTTATAGATGGTCTTCAGCACTGGCACCTTCTCCAGGTGTACAGGAATGTACAAGTATGTGCATATACACCACCCTGTATTCTTCCTGCTGTGAAAGGAATGGGGGAGAGGATAGCAGTATCAACAGTTACAAAGCCCTCTAAAGCAGTGGTTCCCAACCTTTTTCGACCAGGGGCTACAATAGAGTCTCGCTTATCCAACATAAACGAGCCCGCAGAACATTGGATAAGCGAAAATGTTGGATAATAAAGAAGGATTACGGAAAAGTCTTTTAAATGTCAAATTACGTTATGATTTTACGAATTAAGCACCAAAGATCATGGTTTACAACAAATCAACAGAAAAAGCAGCTCAATACACAATAACGTTACGTAGTAATTACTGTATTTACTAATTTAACACCAAAACAAGGTGTTCTTTCTTTCTGGACATTATTCTGGGCAGGAGGCAGATTGCGTTGGATAATACAGAACACTGGATGAGCAAAAGCTGGATAAGCGAAACTCTACTATACTTGACCAGGGACCACTTTGACCAGGAACCACTCTCCAACATTAGTACCAAAAGGTAACAAATCAGTTTTTGGTCAACTTTAGATTTGGTTTGGTTATTTGGGGTGCTGATTCAGAAAATTGCATTGGATAGACCACACCAACTCTAGTTTCCAATAAGGAACATATGCAACCCAGTAGTCACCATCTGCTCGCCCACAGATAAACCATAATTAATAAGCCTTGGTATTATAAGAGAGTTTCGCGAGAGCAGTCACTCTCATTGCAACAGTGTAGGCTGCAGACCATATTTTAGTTTTTGCAGACCACTGGTGGAAACTACCCAACCTGTGGTGTTTTTCTCAGCATGCAGGGTCAATTAGTACCTATATGTTTATGTACTCTCTGCTCCCCCATCTTCCTTCTTCCATGGTATACAGAGTAGGTGGCATATGGTTGCCCTTTTTGGTTGGCACCTGGGGTTTGCCCTCACATCCCAGCAGGTCTAGTAGCTATGAACTTGCAGTTTTAGCATTTGGTCATTCTGGACTTCTTTTAATTGAGGATAAGAATGTTACATTGAAGTCTTTCCTATGTATTTGTGGCTCGTGTTGTCATATTCTAAATTGTTTTTTATTCTTGCTTAGTGTGTTGGACTGGTATTTGTGAGATCTGGGTTGCAGTTTCCAGTGAGCCATGAAACCTACTGAGTCACCTTGGGCCAGGCACACTCTGACAGCCTGACCTACTTCACAGGGTTGTGATGAGGGTAAAGTGGAGGAACCGGTGCCAAGTACTCTGCTTTGAATTTGTTGAAAGACAGGTTTTTCAAATCTGATTTTCTGCTCTGGTTTTGATTATCTGTCTTTACAAAATGCCCCATCATCAACATTCCCATTCTTAGAATCCTTACTGATTTCCCATTGATCTCTAGACTGGCTCGTGAATAATGTAGCCCTAGGTGTCTCCAGCAGGGATCAGTATTCCTTGAGATAGGATTTAAATATAATATGTGGTATGCCTGAGATTTGTAAAAGTTACATTTTTAAAAAATACAAGTCCCAGAAACTACATATCAGCTGGACAGTTCTACAGTCCAGAAAAAATAAATTGAGCATTGGGTGTGCCACGCTTATCTGGAATGCTTGTCTTTGATATGATCATACATGTTGAGAAGGAAGAAAAGGAGGGCTGGCAACTGTAGTGCACTATTTTGATTGTTGTTACCTCTTCTGTTGGTTTGATATTATATAATAACTAGCTATCACCTGCCACGCCTTGCCCACATGGGGGTTCTGTGTGGGAGGTTTGGCCCAATTCTATCAGTGGGGTTCAGAATACTCTGTGATTGTAGGTGAACTATAAATCCCAGCAACTACAACTCCCAAATGTCAAGATTTTATTTTCCCCAAACTCCACCAGTGTTCACATTTGTGCATATTGAGTATTTGCGTAGAGTTTGGTCCAGTTCAATCCTTGTTTGAGTCCACAGTGATCTCTGGATGTAGGTGAACTACAACTCCAAAACCAAAGGACACTGCCCACCAAACCCTTCCAGTATTTTCTGTTGGTCATGGGAGAACTGTGTGCCAAGGTTGGTTCAATTCCATCGGTAGGGTTCAGAATGCTCCTTGATTATAGGTGAACTATAAACCCCAGCAACTACAACTCCCAAATGACAAAATCATAATTTTTTGAGTGATGGTCACTCGTTGTGTTGTGAGACATTTTATTGCCAAATTTGGTGTGATTTCGTTCATTGGTTCTTTTGTTTTTAAGGTACTCATTATGCACAGAGCATTTTTATATATATAGATTGAGGATCCGACTCAGCCAGCCATAGTAACCTTTAAATTCTTACTAAAACTAATTCCATCCCTACCACTGTCCCTTGAATTCAACAAGTTTCCTACTTTATACTGAGGGATTAATGTGTGCATATGCATTAAGCTTATTCGTCATCATAGCCGATGACTCAGGTCCAAGTATGATTGTCTCCAAGGGTAGAGTCTTGGCAGTGGGTCTGTAAGTGGCTGTGGAGACCTATTCTGAATCTGCATGGTCTTCTGGACATACATATCCAGATGGAATGCATTCTCAACAAGAGCTTGCTTGACACTCCTTACTCTTGGTGCATTTCTCCATTTCGCTCTCCATTTGTGCCTCTTCAAAATCCCCAGCACTGTTGGTAATAGATGACCTCCAGTTAGAACACTTGAGGGCCAGGGCTTTCCAGTTCTCAGGGTTTACACCAGGGGTCCTCAAACTAAGGCCCGGGGGCCGGATACGGCCCTCCAAGGTCATTTACCCGGGCCTCGCTCAGGGTCACCCTAAGTCTAAAATGACTTGAAAGCACACAACAACAACCCCATCTCACCAGCCAAAAGCAGACTCACTCGTCCCACTTAAATACTAAGAAGTTTATATTTATTAAAATGGATCTTCATTTTAATAATTGTATTGTTTTAAAGTGTGTTTTTTTGCACTACAAATAAGATATATGCAGTGTGCATAGGAATTCATTTTTTTTTCAAACTATAATCCAGTCCTCCAACAGTTTGATGGACTGTGACCTGGCCCTCTGTTTAAAAGGTTTGAGGACCTTTGGTTTACACCATATTTTTTAAAGGTTAGCTTTAAGTCCACCTTTAAATCTCTTTTCTCATGCACCGACATTCTGTTTTTGAGTTGGGAGTAGAGTAACTGCTTTGGGAGATGGTGATCAGGCATTTGGACAACTTGGCCAGTCCAGCGAAGTTGATGGTGGAGAATCACTACTTCAGTGCTGGTGGTCCGTGCTTCTTACAGAACACTGATATTTGTTTGTGTGTCTTCCCAAGAGATTTGCAGGATTTTTCGAAGGCTTTTCGAAGGCTTGACTTCTGGAATCTTTCCAGAAGTCAAGAGTAACATTTGTAGATGGTCCATGTTTTGCAGGTGTACAATACAGTTTAAAAGACAATAACTTTATAAACAAGCATCTTGATATCCCTACGAATGTCCCAATCCTCTAGCATTCTCTGCTTCATTCAAAGAGACACTGCACTCACTAGTTTATTATACTTTTGTAGTACAGTGACTCAAGCAGCATGGTGTAATGATTTGAGACTTGGACAAGAATTCTAGAGTTTGGTGTGAGCTGCTTTGGACCCTGAAGTGGGGAAAGGCAGGGTTTACATTTCTTAAATAATAAATAAATAAATAAAATAAAATAACATATTATATTATATAATGTTGATATTTAGCAAATAACAAAAACCCAGGACTGATCCTTGTTGAAATCACTATATCAGTGCTAGAATTTTCAGATTATTATAAAGTTAATGCATAGGATATTACTACTTTATTACACCACACTTCCAGATCATGCCAGTTAGGATGGCCATACTCTGCAGAGAGTGTTTGAGGACCGGGACATCCGTAGGGATACAAAGGTGCTTGTTTATAAAGCTACTGTCCTCCCAACTCGGTATACGCCTGAGAAACGTGGACTGTCTACAGATGTCATACTCCTGGAATGCTTCCTCTGAAAAATCCTAGAAATCTCTTGGGAAGATAGGCAGACAAATGTCAGTGTGCTGGAAGAAGCAAAGACCACCAGCACTGGTTTGATGCTCCTACGCCATCAACTCCGCTGGACTGGCCACGTTTCCAAATGCCTGATCACTGTCTCCCAAAGCCGTTACTATACTCCGAACTCAAGAATGGGAAACATAATGTTGGTGGACAAGAAAATAGATGTAAAGATGGCCTTAAAGCCAACCTTAAAAACTGTGGCATAGACATCAAGAACCGGGAAGCCCTGGCCCTTGAGTGCTCTAATTGAAGGTTAGCTGTGACCAGCAGTGCTGCAGAATTTAAAGAGGCACGAATGTAGGACGAAAGGGAGAACCATGCCAAGAGGAAGGCATGTCAAGCTAACCCTGACCGGGACCACCTTCTACCTGGAAACTGATGTCCTCATTGCAGGAGAACATGTGGATCAAGAATAGGGCTCCACAGCCATCTACGGACCCACCACCTAGACTTGGAGGACCGCCACCCTCGATCTACGAGGGATTGCCTAAGGAAGTAAGTACTCTATCCAACAAAATGTAGGCTTTTTTGTTAATGAATAAACAAGTAGAAGTATTTTTTTTAGAAAATAGTGATGTACAATAAATAATAAATGGTGGGAAACAGGAAATGGTGGTGATTTAAAGTAAATTACTGAATGAAGACAGGGCACATAAGAGTTTTCAGATGTCTACATTCCTTATTTTATTTTCCCTAAGTATTCCTAAGAAGATCTATCTGAGTGAAAGAAAAACAGAGGAATCATTGGTGGGCTGCCAAGATGCGGTTTTAAAAGGAACTACTGAATGTTAAATGCTTGCTATTTTTTCTGTCTTCAGGGTTGGATGCAGCATATTGTAAAAACTATAAACTAAAATAAGAAGAGCAATCCTCACATTTTCAAGACTTTAATACTCCAATTGCAACTTAAAAGGCAATAATATTTGGAAAAGCAGAATTTGAAGAAAAAGAGAAAGACTGCATTACATATGGATAGACTCAATTGAGTCAACCAGTTTGCTGTTGATGAGAGGAGTGATTTGGGGCCCTTCCACACAGCCATATAACCCAGAATATCAAGGCAGATAATCCACAATATCAACTTTTCCACACTGTCATATAATCCAGTTCAATGTGGATTTTATGCAGCTGTGTGGAAGGAGCCTAGGTGGTTTCTCATTCATAGGATCGTCGTCAGTCAAAGTTGACATAATTGGAGTTAGCAACAAGAAGCTACTTAAAAACGTCACCAGGTATAGCATTTGCCCAATTTACCTAGGATTTTGTTTTCAAGCTGCGCTGTTTTTCCTTTCATCTCCTTCTAGACCTCCTAATGACATTGGTTTCATAGTACTTTCCCTGGAGGTTTAGTTACAGCTGGAATGTAGAGCCAGTTTCAATACCAAATACAACATGAATGGATTCCCTCTCCTTTAATAAAGATGACTTTCAAATGACATATTTCTCAGGAGATGAAAAAAAGAAAGAGAAGAAAAACACCTGTGTGATGGATGGATGAAGCACACAAGTTTTCTCAGTGAAAAGCTTTTTTTTAATGCATCAATGTAACTGCAATGTTACATTGATGTAAGTTGCTTTGCTTTTGTTGATTTCTCTGTAGACAGCTGGAACAGAACTAGAGGGATTATCTGTTCCTTCACTAGAGACTGAAACTTGTTTAGAAGAGGGAATTGACAGCACTAAGAGTTTTTTTTTTTACAATATGATAGAAATAATATTGGAACTATTTATTTATCTAAAACATTTATATTCCGCCCTTCTCACTCAGGGCGGAGCACAGCATATACACGGCAAACATACAACGGCAAACATACACAAATTCACATACAATACATAAACATTAAAAAACATTTATCAAAATGTTAAAATGCACCATTAAAATACAAATTCACATACAATACATAAACATTAAAAAACATTTATCAAAATATTAAAATACACCATCAAACCAAAGTGTAGGAATAATTTGTGCAGAAACAGTTATATGAGAGTTTGTTCAGTCATAAATTTGCATCTTTACAAAGGTTTATTAAAAGTGACTTTTTGGGGGATTGCAACTTCCAAAATCTCACAGCCAGTTAGAGAAGATATGTTCCATTGGAGATTCTAGGAGTTGTCACACCAGATGTAACTTTTCCATGCATTATCTCATTATAATTGCCCAGATTTATTTTAGAAATGCATGAAAACATTGGCAAGGGCACTTTGCCCATTTGAACAGGAGTTAAGATGGCTAATAGATGCAAAAGAAAACACTCCTTTCCCACTGTTAAAAAGTTTTGCAGGAGGAAATTCAGCAAGTATAGCTTGTCATACATTTGTGTGCAGCAACTGAAAAAGGAGTATATCCTTAATTATGAGTAGTTATGACACAAATATTTTTGTTTTTATTTTTATTTTTATATTTAAAGAATTTAAAACAAGGTATAGATGTATGTATATTTGCCTTGTTTTAAATTCTTTTGTATTGTGTCATGTCATTTTTAGCCATTTTGAGTCCCTATGGTTAGAAAGGTGGGAAAAATAAAGATGATGATAATAAGTGAGATCCTGCGGTTGTTACTATGGAAAACGACACAAAAAATATGTTTGTTTTCCAAATGCAAATAGACCTTGCATGGATACCATGTTTCTTGTGGTGGACAACAAATAAATAAATTTGCAGTCATTTCTCATCAAGCATGATGATTGAACGGCCTGATATTAAAATTGGTATCTCCTCAATTTGAGTATTAGCCAAGCTATGACTTCAGCTTCTGGGTACTTTAAGGACTTTTATTAAACAACATTAATTGTAAACAAAATAAATAAATAGAAATTTTGAAGCTTGCCTCTGCAGTAAAAATATAATAACATGTTCCTTTGATTCTAAGGAGTCCCAGGTTGTGCAGCGGGTTAAACTGCTCAGCTGCTGAACTTGCTGACTGAAAGGTTGGTAGTTCAAATCTGGGGAGTGGGGTGAGCTCCTGCTGTTAGCCCCAGCTTCCTGCAATACAGCAGTTCGAAAACATGCAAATGTGAATCGATCAATAGGTACTGCTTCGGCGGGAAGATAACAGCACTCCATGCAGTCATGGCAGCACACATCACCTTGGAGGTGTCTAAGGACAATGCTGGCTCTTTGGCCTAGAAATGGAGCACCACCCCCAGAGCCGGACACGACTAGACTTAATGTCAAGGGGGAACCTTAACCTTTACTTTTGACTCTAAGGCGCCATCAATTGTAAGATGCACACTAATTTAAGTATTACCAACAGAAAACATGCTTTATTTACATATTTTAAAGGTACCCTCCTTTCAAAGACACTCCCGTTTTTAGAAATGGGGAAAAAGTGTGCCTTAGAATGAAAGAAATAGGATTATATAGGTAAATTGATTTATGATGAGGTTACATTCCTGGGTATCAAAACAGTATGGTATTTCCAATAATCTGGACACAGCATATTATTTGAGAACACCGAAATGCTGGACCACTCTTTCTACCACCATGTCAGACTGCACAGAGAAGTCATTGAAATCCACAAATGTGAACACTTTCAACAGAAATGGGAAAACCATGAAAATGAACAAAATCTGGCTACCAGTATTTATAAACACTAACATCAGGACAGTAAATGAAGAACAACACTCAGAAAACAGAGGAATTCCAGACATGAATCAATCAGGGCCAGCTAACAACTCCCAACAAAGGATTCCCCCAGGTTAAGACATGGCCAGGTTTTGAAGCTGCAAGGCCATTCAATGCTAATCAATGTGTCCAACTGCAATATTCACACCTGCCTCAAATAGACAAGAGTTCTTTCTCCCACCCTGAACATTCCACAGATATATAAACTCCACTTGCCTCGTTTCCAACAGACCCCTCAACCTCTGAGGGTGCCTGCCATAGATGTGGGTGAAATGTCAGGGGAGAATGCTTCTGGAACATGGCCATACTGCCCAGAAAACTCACAGCAACCCAGTGATTCCGGCCATGAAAGCCTTCGACAACACAATCTGGACAACATGTGTAGGGATTTATTTGGCATAACTAGCATTTCAGATAATACCTAGAAACAGACTGATAGCTAGTGGAACTGTTGCAACAAGAGAGTCTGTCCAGAGGTGTTGGAAACACTCTTCCAAGGACCTCTTTATGGGCTATGTTACAGCAATTCACATGGAATGTAACTGAGCCATATGTCAGCACAGCCAAGTCATCCCATAGCTCTAACAGTAACTAAAAGTAACAAATGTTGCTCAAAGAATTACATTACTGCTTGTTAAGTTATAATCATAATATAACTTGGTTATAGCTCAGAAATTTGAAGAAGAAAAAAACATAACTAGCATAACAGTATTTGTAATCTGGTACAAATCTTTTCTGTCGATCTGAGGGATTCAGTAGCAACTGTATTCTCCTTGAAATCATAATGGGCAATAAGATCAAATTGTTAAATGCTGTTTTTTAAAAAAAGAAATATTCCATAACCCGCAAACAATTAGCACTTGGAATGGAGAGGTATCACAATAGAAACCATTCCATGTTGTTGTCCTATATTCTGCATAAAATAAACACAGCTGCACAAAAACACCCTAAGGGGTTCTGAGGCAGTGGAGAGAAAGTTTCGCTTGATGACGAAATTTCAATAATGGAGATTTAGAATGTAGGCCAAATAAACAGTAAATGTTCAAGTCATGCATAAAACCAAGAGAGAGCACTGAAGCAGATGTAATTAAAAGTTCAAGGTTCTGTACAAAGGGAAGAGATCTTGAGGCTGCGGCTAGCAAGCAAAAAGCTGTGGGATGTTATGATACCATTTTCCGCATCACTTCACTATACACACTACATGTTGTTGTCATAAACAGAAGAGCAGCAATATTTCAGTTCCTTGGGAATTAATTGGATGATCACAATAAAATAGCAAGCAGGAAAGAAAAAATATCAAAAAAGAGATAAGGGAATCATAAATAAACTTTGAGACTAAATATACACCATATATAAAATTCTAGTGTCTGATGAAGTAGACTGGGCTCCATGAAAGCTTATTTCTTTCTTGTTCTTCACCATTATTCCCAAAGGTGCTACAAGATCCCTGTATAGCAGTGTTTCTCAACCTAGGGGTCGGGACCCCTGGAGAGGGGTTGTGAGGGGGTTTCGGAAAGGTTGCCAAAGACCACCAGAAAACATATTTTTTCTGGTGATCTCAGGAACCCTTTTGGCAGAGAAGGCTGAAGATCTCTCTGCCTGTCCTTCTCTTCCTTTTTGGAAACAGACAGCAAATCCTCCCACCAAAAGCTCTCCTCTGCTGTGATTGGCCAGCCTCTCAGCCAAGGAGAGGGCTGTTTCTGAGACTGCAAGCAGGGGAGGGGAGAAAAGGTATGCTTGGTGTATGGTGTGTGGTGTGCATGTGCAGGCGAGGGAGAGTGGTGAGGCTGGAGGGGGGCTCGCGCCAGTGAGTCCTTTTAAGACATGGAGATTCTGTGTGGGAAGTTTGGCCCAATTCTATCATTGGTGGGGTTCAGAATGCTCTTTGATTGTAGGTGAACTATAAATCCCAGCAACAGCAACACCCAAATATCAAGGTCTGTTTCCCCAAACTCCACCAGAGTTCACATTTGGGCATATTGAGTATTCATATCAGGTTTGGTCCAGATCCATCAATGTTTGAGTCCACAGTGCTCTCTGGATGTGGGTGGACTACAACTCCAAAACTCAAGGTCAATGCCCACCAAACCCTTCCAATATTTTCTGTTGGTCATGGGAGTTCTATGTGCCAAGTTTGGTTCAATTCCATTGTTGGTGGAGTTCAGAATGCTCTTTGATTGCAGGTTAACTATAAATCCCAGAAACTACAACTCCCAAATGACAAAATAAATCTCTCCCCAACCCCACCAGTATTCAAATTTGGGTGTACTGGGTATTTGTGCCAAATTTGGTCCAGTGAAGGAAAATACATCCTGCATATCAGATATTTACATTATGATTCATAACAAGAGCAAAATTATAGTTATGAAGTAGCAACAAAAATAATGTTATGGTTGGGGGTCACCACAACATGAGGAACTCTATTAAGGAAGCATGGCAGTAGAAACGTTGAGAACTACTGCTTTATAGCTTTTCATGCTGATGCAAACTGACATGGCTACATCTTTACAAAATAATACATGTACAATCTACACATACTAATGATATTTATTTAGGAATATAATGAATACAGAAATTGCAGTGCAGCTTGCAGGAATTATCCCTATAGTCCTGATTTCTGCAAGAGAAATAAGAAGTTTAGACATTTTGAAGCTAGAGCTTCAAACTAAAAAAAATGGTATCAGTGCTTGGCAGACTTAGAGTTACTTTCTTATTTTAAGAACATAAAATGTATTATGCAAAGTTCTGTTTGGCATGAAAGTGTCAGTTTATTGGAACATTTATTACAACTCGGATTTCCTTTTCATGTTTTTGTTATAAATGGAGGTATAAGGTCCTGAATAGTAAGGAATCTCTTTGGTTTGGCTATTTTACTAAGAGCAAACAATCTCCCATCCCTAAAGGAAAACCCCACAATATAGTAAAACAGAAAATTTTGTTTGCTTTCTATAGTGTCAAATAGATACGAAGCATTCATTCTCACCCAAAATAACTAAGAACATGAGACTAAGGCTAGTAACTGCAGTAATCACATACTGTATACCAGGAGTCCTCAAACTGTGCTAGTTATAGTGAGGGGTTCCATGGCACCATACTGCTTTCCACCTCCACCTCTTCCTCCTCCTGAGAAATGCAGGGAAATTAAAGTTTGGAGCTTCCAAAACAGCAGCAGCACCCTCCCAGGACGCAGATCACCCCCCTACTCCCTCGCTGTCCAAACTCTTTTTCATACTGCCCAGCCCGATCCCACCCTCTTCTTTGCTTCCCAAACCCTATTTCCCTCCCACCAGCCAGGAGGTGCTTTGATTGTGCTTTTCCTGCATAGCAGAAGAGAGATGAACTGGATGGCCCCTGGGGTTTCTGCTAAAATTATTATTACAAAGGCTGGGTGGCCATCTGTTGGGATTTCTTTGATTGTGGCTTTTTCTGCATGGAAGAATAGGTAGGAGTGGATGTTCCTTGGGTTATTCCTATTTATCATCATCGTCATCATCATCATCATCATTATTATTTGAAACACAGCAAGATGAGTCCACAGTAGACACTGCTGGCTGTTGATTTAGATCACACGTCAGACACTTCCCAAGTGTCTAGGACTATGTGATGTATGGGCAAATAATGTGTGCATATCCCAGTAAGGTGGCCTTCTGCAGCTGGCAGATGGTAATTTTGTCAGCACCGATTGTGTTTACATGCAGGCCAAGGTCTTTAGGCACTGCACCCAGTGTGCCGATCACCACTGGGACCACCTTTACTGGCTTGTGCCAGAGTCTTTGCAGTTCAATTTTTAAATCCTCATATCGTGTCATCTTTTCGAGTTGTTTCCCTGCAATCCTGCTGTCACCTGGGATTGCGACATCGACGATCCATACTTTGTTTTTTAACACAATTGTGAGGTCAGGAGTATTGTGCTCCAAAACTGTCTGTCTGAATCTGGAAGTCCCAGAGGAATTTGGCATGTTCATTTTCTGTAACTTTTTCCGGTTTGTGATCCCACCAGTTCTTTGTCGCAGGCAGATGGTATTTGAGTTATACCTATTATTATTATTATTATTATTATTATTATTATTATTATTATTATTACAAAGGCTGGGTGCCATCTATGTGTGTGTGTGTGTGTGTGTGTGTGTGTGTGCTTTGATTGTGCTTTTCCTGCATGCCAAAAAGGGGCTGACTGAGTGGCTCCTGGGGTCTTCCACTGAAATACTGTTAAGTTTGTGTTACTTAAAATTGTTCTTCATTTTAAATATTGTATTGTTCTTTTTTTCTTTCTTGCACGATAAATGAGATATGTGCATTATGCATAGGAATTTGTTCATTTTTTTTCAATTAATACACACAAACATTCTCCCTCTGCCACTGGCCTGGCTTGCTGTCAAATTTTAAAACACCATGTGGCCCCTGTGTCCAAATGTTTGTCCATGCCTGATATTGATTATATATATGTATGTGTGTGTGTGTGTGTGTATCAGGCATGAACATACATTTGGACACAGGGACCGCATGGCATTTTAAAATTTGACAGACAAGCTGAGATATTGACAAGCTGGAATGTGTCCAGAGGAGGGCGACTAAAGTGATCAAGGGTCTGGAGAACAAGCCCTATGAGGAGCGGCTTAGGGAACTGGGCATGTTTAGCCTGAAGAAGAGAAGGCTGAGAGGAGATATGATAGCCATGTATAAATATGTGAGAGGAAGCCACAGGGAGGAGGGAGCAAGCTTGTTTTCTGCTTCCTTGGAGACTAGGACGTGGAACAATGGCTTCAAACTACAAGAGAGGAAATTCCATCTGAACATTAGGAAGAACTTCCTGACTGTGAGAGCCGTTCAGCAGTGGAACTTTCTGCCCCAGAGTGATTTGAATGCAATATTCCTGCTTCTTGGCAGGGGGTTGGACTGGATGGCCCATGAGGTCTCTTCCAACTCTTTGATTCTATGATTCTATAAGCCAGGCCAGTGGCAGATGGATGGAGAATGTTTGTGTGTATCAAATTGTGCGTGCATGCGTGTGTGCGTGTGCGTATGTATGTGTGTGTGTGTGTGTGTGTATATATATGAATAAAATAAACATTTATTGGGGCTCAACGGGAAACTTTTGCTTCAGAAAGGGCTCCACAGCGGAAAAAGTTTGAGAACCCCTGCTGTAGACTGTCTTACATATGAATCTTTCTGAGACTTAATTTTGAGAGAATAAATATACACACACACACTTTTCTCTATTATTCTAAAAAATACTCCATAATCATTTGTTTCTTTTTCCTGAGTGAGAAAGACTTGGGAGGGGGGAGGATAGAAAGGCTGCTTTCTCCTCTCTTACCCCAATTGATTTGGTCATCCATTTCTTTTATCTACCTCTGGGATCTGCACACTGGAAGTGTCAGAAGTTTTTTTTTATTAACAAGAACAATAATTCCTTCTCTTTCCTCAGCTTGTATAGCTTGGGGAAAACTGATTTTCCAAGCAATATTGTTATGAGCAAATTCTATGCTGGTGCAATTTATTTTAATTTGAGTCGTTTGGTCCTGAATGGACAATTCAAACCCATTTGCTTTACAACAGGCTGGGTGTTGGTGAAGAGGAAAATTACTAGAAATTTTTAGTTGATACCAACCATCATCAAGTCTCAATTTTGGACTTTTTTGGAGTATGGCTATGTGGACCATCATGACGAATGTCTGCCTATTAACATTACTACCACACTATTGCAAATGTTTATTTTATTCTATATGCCCATAACTATCCAAGAAGCTAAACAATGTACTCTAATACACTTAAACAGAATTCTGAAGGATTCCACACCCGTTTTGAAGAATTGTTTTCATCGGGAAAAAAAATCATTCACTACATGATGCAAGCTTGAGATCTCTATTAGGTTTTGAATAAATTACCCAGCAGAAATAATGGAATTTTTTCAGTTATCTGTGCTATTACCATCACTGTGCATTTAGAACATTTTACTTTTATACCTGTCTCTTTTTGGTATTTAAAGATTTTATGAAATAAATCACATTATTCTTCTCAGTTGGACACATTTAATACAAAACATAGAAATTTAAAATCATCATCTACTTCTTACTTTTCTTAGAACATATTGGAAAACAATCGTTTTTTTAAAAAAAACTATCCAAAATTTTCACTATAAATGTAAATATAAAAGTCCCTATTCCCATATCTGCCTTTTGCTCTAACATGAGCACCAATATTTATTTATTTATTTATTTAAATCTTTTATATCCCCATCTTCTCAACCTCCTCGGAGGGACTCAGACCTGCTAACAGCAAGGATTCAATGCCACAATACAGTCTAAAACATCATACAATGACAATAGATTAAAATACATATAAAATAAAGTACATATAAGCCAGTTTGTCAAACAGACAAACTCTGTTTGTCTGGATTAAGCTTCAATTTGTTTACCCCCAATATAAATGTCAGGCAATGCTTTAGCATAGAAATAGCTTCTGTGAAATTAGGTGGAAAGGAGTAATATAGTTGGGTATACTCTACAGACTGGTGATATCTGGCCCCAAAACTCTTGACAACCTCTCCCAGCCGTTT
This sequence comes from Anolis sagrei, assembly GCF_037176765.1. Lineage (NCBI taxonomy): Eukaryota > Metazoa > Chordata > Lepidosauria > Squamata > Anolidae > Anolis > Anolis sagrei. The sequence goes on along the minus strand of NC_090023.1, from coordinate 78,210,695 downwards.
GATGTGTATGTCAAATAAATTAGAAACCAAGACAAAACCCCGAGGGACTATAGGCCAATGGTCAAGGAATCAAACAGGAATCTGCTAGCCCCACTTTCTGAAAATGTCCTCATTGAAAGAATGGAGCTCCCATAGAACAGTATATCCAAGCCATTTCCAGAAGGCGACCCAGCAGTATACCAGAGTGAATGATATTGAAAGCCACATAGAGAGTCAAACAGAGTCAACACTAGAAACATTCTCCTGTTCAATTCCCAACATAGTTTGTCAGCCAAAGCTGTCTCCATCTCATAACTTGAATTTAGATTGAACTGAGTCTACATAGTCTACCATATTCCCAAACTCCAGGAGGTAAGAAGCTATCACATGCTCTACTACCATCCTAAAATGTGACGTGTTGGATTCAATGTATTAAAACCAGTAATTTTTTTAGAGAAGGTTTTACAAAAACCTCCTTCTAGTATGTTTGCCTTGTTTTAATAGACATTAACCACTCCCACTAGCCACTCTTCCAATTGCCCTCTGGAGTGTTTAATTAGCCAGGAGGGCAAGGATCTGGTACACATGTGGTGGCTCTCAACTCTCCAGGAATTGTGTTCACATTTTTGAACTGCACGAATTGAAATATATCCATCAGCACTGGAATATAGGAGCCAGGGTTATATCCACTGGACCCCATAGTGCCCAAGTCAGAGTGAATTCCAGATATTTTATTGGTGAAGTGTTGGGCAAATTCTTCACCATGGGCTGCTGAGTGGCATAAATTCTCATTTGGGCCAGATTGTAGCATGTTTTTGGTCAGACTCTCTGAATTTTCTGTAATTTTCACTCAAGTCTACATCTCACTCATTTACTTGTTTCCACTTCCTTAGAAAATCTGCAGGCTAGTTTAGCTCTACTCTGTAAGGAGGCATGCTTAGATCATGTACACTACCCTCATCAGTTTGTTATTGAAAATTATGATCTATGGCTCCACTGGGAAATACAGCTAGCCACATGATTATTTTTGATTGCCCTATACTAACATTTCTATGAAATTCCCTGGAAATTCCCCAGAATGGTACCTCTCTTTGCCCAGAAGAAATTATCATAATCCTTGCACTGAAGGAGTCAGTAAGATTATACAGACATTTTCACCTGAATAATGCTGTTTGAGACGGTAGGGAGTGCCATGTGACCAGGAAACGAATAGTATGTTATTTTTTGGCTGCTTAAGAGAAACGTTAATGTTTTGTATGTGTCAGCTGATTTTTCTGTATCAGTAAGATATGCAGTGCTTTAAAATAATGTTTAGAATGTAAGCCAAGAGTATACATGTTTTGTGTAAATGGGCCAAGGGGTCTTTGGTAATTAGAGTTGGAGTGATCTACCTGGAGGCTCGGCCGGTCAAAATAAAGCTGCAATTTCCCCCTCCCCCTTTAAAGTAAGACCTGGTGTGTTTTCTAAGAACAAACAAACCATTACAGCGCAAAGAACTAGAAAAAAATGGGAGGGGGACACACAATGAATTTTCATCAGAGCGTTTAGGTCTTCTTGGTCAACTTTACCTGATATTATCTGGGCTAGTCTGGGAATGCTCCTTTTCCCAGGTCTCTGTATCAGACCCCTGTGGAGAGACCTATTGACTTGGCCAACACTTTGAAGAACCCTATCAAGACTAACAGCACTGTCCACACCAGAGCTGAAGATATGTGGATCCATCCCAACCCATTATCACCAGGCACACCACATTCCTTCTCAATTAGGCCCCTCTCATGGGCAGATCAATAAATGAACTGACACTTCAAATGCTCCAATGACAGAGTTGCTGTGAGTTTTCTGGGCTGCATGACAATGTTCCAGAAAGATTATCTACTAATATTTCTACCCACATCTATGGCAGGCATCCTCAGAGGTTGACCTCTCAACCTCTGAGGATGCTTGCCATAGATGTGGGTGAAATTTCAGAAGATAATGCTTTTGGAACATAGTTATACAACCTGGAAAACTCACCGCAACCCAGTGATTTTAGCCGTGAAAGCCTTTGGCGCCAAAGACACTTTAGCAAATTTTCCACCACTATGAAGAACCAACCAGTGATGACGTCAGAGTCCTAGCTGGAAAATCTCTAAACCAATCAGGAGTTTGCGCTGTTTTTTTTTAAACTCTTGTTGGAATGAAATAAAAATACTCTGTATTGGCAATTGGGGCATGTCAGTTATTTGGAGTGCTTTCTCTGCTGACATCCTCTATACCATTGAGAATAAACCTCTGCTTTTGCTTTCAATCCGCCTGTGTCTCATTCAGCCTTCTGGAAAGCCAGACATTCTGGGTCCTGAACCTGCAATTTAAGCAGAGCTGAAATCACATACCACATTTAGCATTCCAGAGATAAACCAGAGCTTCAACAGTATCACTGGCCAATGCTGAAGGAAACTTCCCCAAAGCCACCAGGAATCTATCTGGATCCATAAGCTTCGAGGAGTGGTCCGTTCCTGCAAGGTTATGAATTTCAACAAGTCTATACTGTAGAGAATTAACTTTCCCAGGGTGTTAGCCCTCTTTGGAAAAAATATTAAAACTTTTATGAATTAAACTTTGTTTAGCAAAGTAGCCGACAATGCAGGCCTCTGTTGTGTATTCTTGAGTTTCCTTGTTGCTTCTAAAGACAAACAAAGTTGACAGTTTTAGGCTACAAACATAGAAGTTTACTAATGACTACATAGGCTTAGGGAATCTATGACATCCTAACTAATGGAAAAATGGGTAAAGCTTTCATTCTAATTCATTACCTTTCAATGGAGGAGCATCTGGGTGATGGAGAGCCCAAGTGAAGTAGAAAATTCATGTTTAAGGTAATGTATTTTCCTGTATATATTACAAGCATGGTATAGTGATCCGATTACTGGACTATGACTCTAGAGACCAGGGTCGGAATACCTGCTCAGTCACGAAAAGCTACTGGGCAACCTTGGGCAAGTCACCTCTTTCATTCCCAGAGGAAAGAAAAGAAAGGCACCAGCACCTCAAGCACATATTTCAAAGAAAACCCCATTATAGGGTCATCATAAGTCAGAAACAACCCAAAGACACACATCAATAACACATATTATTATATTGTTATTTATTACGGTCAATGACCAGCACCAAAAAAAGAACTAGCGTTGGAATAGGAACATGACATACATTTAGGCATTAAGAAACACTGTCAAAACCAAAGTTAAAACACAGTACTGAATATCATAGTTAAAACAGTATTAAACATTTATATGGTAAGATGACAATGGTAAATACTGAAATATTGAAACTTTTTAAGACCGTGACAGCATCTTTCATTGACAAGCTATTGCTGCTGCACAAAAGCTAGTAACTTTGTGCAGTGACAGTATTGTTGCCAATGAGATTAATCTGAGGTGCAATTATTGCTAATTGAAACTAACAAATATATGTACTTACCACCTAGACCTTGTCATATTTGTTGAAACAAATTCAGAAGCAGTTAGCGCATAACAAGAATAGTGCTGATTCAAGAAAACAGCATGTTCTTGTGCAGTTAAATTTGAAATGTAGACATTCATGCTCTCCCAGGTGACAGGACATTCTCTCCAGAACAACTAGTTTCAGAACTCCTTGTGCATAGGAGGGGGCGACCATTAGTGAGAAATATAAACACAACAATCAAGGACATTGATCATAGACAGCTGATACTGTTAACCAAAAACGTATGATAGCATGAGCAAGCTTTGTAGTAGTTAGATGGTATGTTTAATAAAAATAGGCCAAATTGTTTATGCTGTGAATACAGAATGGTAGAAAAGTCTGATTGCCCGCTATGCTGTAACTTAACAAATATAGAAAATGTAATTTCAGAATTAAACAGAAACTGTGCTTGTGTAAGCTTCCACATGTTCTCACCATGGCACTACTCTGCAGTAACCACAGGACCATTGTATTCATTTCCCATGCAAGGAAAGTGATGTTCAAAATGCTACAACAGAGACTTTTTCCATATAAGGAACAAGAAATGCCAATGCTCAGGAAAGGAAGAGATCCTTAAAGATCATATTTCAAGCATACATTGGATAATGGAGCGCACCCAACAATTTCAGAAGAAAATCAGCCTATGCTCTATGATTCTATGATTACAGCAAAGCATTTGGTTGCATAGAACAATAAAAACTATGGATCACTGTTAAAGAACTGGCATGCCACAACATTTGATGTGGCCCTGCATCTTTGGCAACATGTTGGTGGTGGGCGTCGACCTCAGCTTCTAGAGCTGCTATGTAGCAGTGGCCCAAGCAGGTGGCATTGAGACCATCGCCAACCAATACAACAACCGTTGCATCCTGTCATGTATAGCCTCTGGACTTAAGAATCCTTCATGTGTAACCTGTACTCAGGACAAGAGGCTACCATTGGGACAGAATACAGAGAAATGGAATAGTTTCCAAATGACAAGAGGGATCAGGCAACAGTACTTTTTATCACTATATTTGTTTAACTTATGCACTGAATGCATCATACATGAAGCTGGATTGGACTCAGAAGAAGATGGTGTGAAAATCGGAGAAAGGAACATTACTTTGGGCTTTGCTTTAAGATATATTGGTGACACCATACTACTAGCAGAAAATAGCAAGAACTTGGAACAATTGCTGAAAAAAGTCAAAGAAGAAAGTGCAAATGCAGTTTTATAGTTGAACACTAAGAAAACAATAATAATGACCATATATTATTTACACCATCTTAAAATAGTCAATGAAGATAATACTTCAAGATTTTTCATACCTAGGATCACTTCAAGAGATGGAGGCTGCAACGAAGACTGGAGACTTGAAGAAACCAGAAGATGACTAGACAAGATCCTGAAGTGTACAAGAGCATTGTTTTTCTAATTTATATGCATAATCATGAAAACTGGATTGTTAAGAAAGGTATAGGAAGAAAGTTGCTTCTTTTAAAATATGGTGTTGAGGAAGAATCCTATGAATCCTATGAATGTTTTAAAAAGTCAAATAAATAGGTCCTTGAACAAACCAGGTCTTAACCCTTCCTAGAAGCCAAGATGACTAAATGAGGCTGTTAAACTTTGGCCACATCATGAGAAGACATGACTCACTAGAAAAGTTAATACTGCTTTGTAAGGTAGAAAAGAGGAAGAAATGAGGGAGACCACATTACAGGTGGACAGACTCAATGAAGGAAGCCACAGCCCTGAGTTTGCAGGATCTGAAAAGGGCTGTTGCGATAGGATGACTTGGAGGTTTCTCATTCATAGGATCACCATCAGTCAAAGTTGAGTTGACTGCAGTTAATAACAATAGATGTGTTGTGTTCATAGTGTCAAGAGTATTTATTTTAAACCTTGGGGAGAGGTAGGTAAAAAATAAAATATGTGTGGTTGTTATTCCTACTTACCAGTTGATGCCATTTTCGTTTTTAACAACTTGTCATATTAAATGCAAATATGAATTTGACATCATGTCTAGTTTGGTCAACAGATAGGAAACACAGGAAGGCTACTTAGTATGGGCATAACAAAATAGGTCACCCCACAACATTAGTTTTCTCTGCATTAACAGCTTTGTGTACATCAGTTTATCTGGAAGACCAAGGAAAGTGGGAGTTGAATTGGTTAATTGATTCACATAGTCAGATCTCACTCATTACATGTAATTATGGACCATTATCACATGGGGAAAACTGAATGTACTGGGCTATCCATGGATTGCAGTACTGATTACAGCAACCTCATATACTGTAACAAAATTGTTACTGATATGGCTCAGCAAGTCACAGCTTTGATTGCTGTATATATTGAATTCAATACTTCCATTGAACATGGAGGAGCCTGGAGCGGGGCCTAAGGCACACTATTTCACTCTCCACTTTTTTAACACTCACATTAAGGAAATGAATGAGAAAGGAGAAGGCATCAGCTGCTTAAAAAATTCTGGCAAGATAATGCAGTGAATGACAGACCTTTAAGAAACCCTGCTACCAACAGTCAAGTTAAGATCTTGCAGATTCAAGGCTGTGCCTTCCTTGAGCTTGCCTACAGACAAAAAAAATCTTAACTTGTAGGAGCTCTGATCCCGATACAATGTCTGTAACAATTTGTTTCTTTGGGCTTTAATCAATTTCGCAAAAACTTGCCTTTTACCCCAAGGTTTGGCAGAAGACTAGACTTTGGGGCAGGCAGTACTGCATTTGGGTAGTTGAAGAAAACAATTAATTATAGGTAGAAGTGGTTGGTAGGAGATGAGCATGCCTGCCAGGAAGTGCGTCTTTCATGAGTTGAAATAAAACAAGCAAAACAATTTAAAAAGAACATATGTGTAGATATTTATATATCAGCATATCAGTATTAGAGCACCTCCACTTAACAGAAATCATGTTTATTTGCATGAGTAATAGAAAACCCCTCCCCCAAGTATCCATGTTGTGTGTCCTAAAACAATGCAAAAAAAATTGAAATGTGGACCATCCACTAATAATGAGATGGCTTCAGCCAGGAGAAATGTGTGCGCCACTTAGGGAGATTCCACCACAACATGTGTGATGTGTTTGGTGTTAACAGGACCATTGTGGACTGGGAAAATTAAGTCCCAAACAGAATTGTAATTCTCAGTATAAATGTGAACTGAGCGTAACCTTCTGTAATGCAAGTCTTCCATTTTACCGATCATTACCATCTTTTATATTGAGTCACTTAATTTCCAAAGTCTGATAAGTCTTAGTCATTTTGGCTTTCATGGAGAGTTCAGACTTGATTTACTATAGGATCCATTTATTTCCCTTTTTGGTGGTCCTCAATATCAGAAGAATTCTCCTCCAATACAACATTTCCTTGTAGCTTTCTTTGCTGCCCACAGCAATTACACAAAAATGCCCAGCAAACCTGGAATGATTTGGTTCATTTTACAGTGAGTGGCGTCCCATTCAAATTCAGGTTGAGCATCCCTTATTCAAAAAGCTTGGGGACAGACGTGATTTGGATTTTGGAATACTTGTTTCTGAATACATGTATATAATGATATCTTGGAGATGAATCCCAAACCTCACTTATGTTTCATATATTTATTTATTTATTTATTTATTTTATTTCAATTACTTATACCCCGCCCTTCTCACCCCTGAGGGGGGACTCAGGGCGGCTTACAAACAATGGCACAATTCGATGCCTGAATCAATAAACAAACAATACCTACAACAATTTAGACAAGTTAAAAACATTAGTACATAATAAAATAGCAAAACAATCTCATGCTCAGTGTTCAGAGTTCCGTGTACCCATTCCATTCCATTCATCCATGTTTGTCGTCCTATCTTCCTTTAGCTGCCAGCATGTCCAAAAGCTTGGTCCCATATCCAGGTCTTCAGTTTTTTCCTGAACGTCAGAAGGGAGGTCGCTGATCTAATCTCCCCGGGGAGTGAGTTCCACAGGTGAGGGGCCACCACTGAGAAGGCCCTGCTCCTCGTCCCCGCCAACCTCACTTGTGATAGTGGCGGAGTTGAGAGCAGGGCCTCCCCAGATGATCTTAAATTTCGAGATGGGATGTAGAGGGAGATCCGTTCGGACAAATACACTGGGCCGGAACCGTATAGGGTTTTGTAGGTTAAAACCAGCACTTTGAATTGTGCTCGGAACTGGATCGGCAGCCAGTGGAGCTGATGTAACAGGGGGGTGGTGTGCTCCCTGTACGTCGCTCCGGTGAGCAATCTGGCTGCTTCTCGCTGGACTAGTTGTAGTTTCCGAGCAGTCTTCAAAGGCAACCCTACGTAGAGTGCGTTGCAGTAATCCAACCGGGATGTGACAAGAGCGTGGACCACCGTGGCCAGATCTGACTTCCCAAGGTACGGGCGCAGCTGGCGCACAAGTTTTAATTGTGCGAAAGCTCTCCCGGCCACCGCTGAGACCTGGGGTTCCAGGCTCAGCGATGAGTCCAGGATCACTCCCAAGCTGCGAACCTGCGTCTTCAGGGGGAGTGTAACCCCGTCTAACACAGGCTGTAACCCTATACCCTGTTCGGCCTTATGACTGACCAGTAGGACCTCTGTCTTGTCTGGATTCAATTTCAATTTGTTAGCTCTCACCCAGTCCGATACAGCAGCTAAACACCGGTTCAAGTTCTAGACAGCCTCCTTGGTGACAGGTGGAAAGGAGTGACAGATTTGGACATCATCTGCGTAGAGATAACATCTCATTCCGAAACTCCGAATGATCTCTCCCAACGGCTTCATGTAGATGTTAAATAACATCGGGGACAGAATTGAACCCTGTGGGACTCCACACAACAACGGTTGTGGGGTCGAACAGGTGTCACCCAGTAACATCTTCTGGGTCCGTCCCTCAAGGAAGGATCAGAGCCACTGCAAAGCAGTGCCCCCGAGCCCCATGTCCATGAGGCGACCCAGAAGGATACCGTGATCGACCTTATACACATGACGTAAAAGTAGTGTTTACACTGACCCATAAATGAAACCCTTTTGAACATGCAACAGATTGTGTACATTGAACCATCAGAAAGTAAAAGCATCAATTTCAGATTTTGGAATATTTTGGAATTCTGGATAAAGGATACTCATCTTGCAATAGCTAGATCCAATCCAGTTCAGCACCTGTATTTAGAAGAGACTGGTGTGTTCAGGATTATATTAAACTGTGGCAAAATATACGGTATACAGATAAGCCTTTGAAATACAGTTCCAATATATTCTATAACATTTCTAAGATTCATTAAACATTAGTATAGACAAGCAAAGCAATGTTACAAACAGCTATATCTGAAACAAAATTAAATGCATAAATCCTTTATTATTGTAACACGTGTCTACATTCTAATATTAACATGATCCAAAGATGACTCACTGAATCTTAAAATTTAACTAGTTGAGGCTAACAATAGTACTCTGGCCATGAAGAGAACACATTTTAATGATTAAATAGTAGATAATGGAAACTATTTTGCATATAAAGTAAGTCCCTTTAGTTGTGTATAAAAGAAATGATATATGGTTTGATCTAGCAGTTTGCTCAGTGGGATCTACATCTTTTTACAGATCCTTTAAGAGTTTTAATCAGTGAAAGAAAAAGTTTAGATATAGACGTTTACATAAAAGAAATTGGTATTTTGTTAATTGCTGTTTAGTTGGCTTTAACTTACAGCAGCCCCATCAATTAAAAGCCTCCTGTGTTTAAGTCTTGCAAACTCGGGGATGTGATTTCCTCGACTGGGTCAATTCCCCATTTGTGTAACTGAGCTCCTTTTTTACTGGTGCCTCCAGCTTTATGATGCTTGGAATCTTGAGTCTATGAATGTTGTTCCTGATCACCTTAAGATCAACATGATTGTTTTGGCCTCTAGAAATGATTGTATGATTGGCCAGAGCTGATGTAATGATTGGCCAGAGCTGAACTGGACAAGAAACTGATTTGAAGTCAAGTTATAACAAAAGAATACAGTGGCTACATTTTGGGGAAACCTAGGTCTATCATTAGTAAGAGAATACAAAAGTAACCTTTAGCATTTCTCTGCTTCTTTTTCCTGTGCAGCTACTCTTTGTTTGATATGAAAATCGCAGTGGAAGTTTATTTATGTTAGAAGTGAATTGATGGTACAGTTATGATGTATTTAGAAACACCAACAGTTAAAAATTTGGCATTATACTAAATGTCCTTTGAGCAGTAGCTGGCCACTCTGGGTGCCTCTGAAGTCTTTGTAAGAAGGTCCTCCATTGTGCATATGGCATGGCTATGGCTGCATTGTTGTAAGTGGTCTGTGGCTTGCTCTTCTCCAGATTTGCATGTCGTGGACTCCGCTTTGTAGCTCAATTTCTGAAGATTGGCTCTGCACCTTACTGCCAGAACAGTCTGTTCAGAGCCTTCCAAGTCACCCAGTCTTCTGTGTGCCCAGGGGACAGTTTCTCAGCCATGGATTGAGAATCCAGGTTTTAGCCTGCCACTTTTGGACTATCGCTTGCTGAGGTGTTCCTGTGAGTATCTCTGTAGATCTTAGAAAGCTATTTCTTGATTTAAGACATTGGCGTGCTGGCAAATATCCAAACAGAGGATGGGCCAGAGATGTCACTGCCTTGGTTCTTTCATTATTGGCTGCTACTTCTCGGCAGATGTCAGGTGGTGCAATACCAGCTAAACAGTATAATTTCTCCAGTGGCTTCAGCCATAGCCATTCTGTGACAATGCGGCATGTCTCATTAAGAGCCACATCCACTGTTTTAACATGGTGAGATGTGTTCCACACTGGGCATGCGTATTCAGCAGCAGAATAGCAAAATGCAAGGGCAGACGATTTCACTGTGTATGGTTGCGATCCCAAGGTTGTGCCAGTCAGCTTTGATATATTATTTCTAGCACCCACTTTTTGCTTGATAGTCAGGCAGTGCTTCTTCTAAGTCAGAGAAGTGGAAGTAAGATATCAATGGTTGCTATGGTTTCTATGACATGTATGTCTATCTAGCATATAGTTGGAGAAAATGCAAAATTTTATAATTAAAATTCAAGGTTATTTGTGGGGAGAGAATATAAGCCAACTTTATGTGTTGTTCTGAAATTACAGTTGAGGAAACCTGTGGCTAGAGAAGTTACCTTCTGGGTGGTTGCTCCCTGGCTCTGGAATACCTTCCCTAAATAAATTAGATTAGCCCCTTCTCTTTAGGTCTTCCGGGTGAGCCTAAAAACATGTTTCTTCAGACAGGCCTTTGATCCTGAGTAATCCATGGCCAATGTGATGAATCATTGATTGTACTGGCCCACTCTTTGATAATGATAGATAGCTGGCCCGCAGGTTCCACTGCTTTTTAGGAATTTTATGGTTTTCAAATGTGTGTGATTTTATCAATGAGATTTTTATGCACTGTTGATTATACTTGCGTCACTGTGCTTGTGCTTATTTATTTACTTACAGTATTTATATTCCGCCCTTCTCACCCCACAGAGGACTCAAGGCAGAGTGCAATGGAGATATATATGGCAAACATTCAATGTGATTAGACATACAACATATGTAGACAGTCACAGAGGCAATTTAACATTCCAGCTTCATGAGGGTATGCTCGATTCTGAAGGAGCTGAAGGTGGTTACGGCTGACAGGGGCTCTGTTGTGGGCTGGTCCATGAGGTCACGAAGAGTCGGAAGCAACTGAATGAATAAACAACAACAAATTTATTTCATATATTTATATCCCGCCCTTCTCCCCACAAGGGGAACTAATTACCTGCGCCACAGCCCGGTCCTGATGTATTGTTGTTTGTCTGTGGCACTTAAAGAGTGCTTTTGTGAGCCGCCTCGAGTCCCTTTGGGGAAATGGTGGTGGGATACCACCAAGTCGCTCCTGACATGACCAAAATTTATTATTATTCTTTCATGCACATTTGTGGCAGTTTAACAAGCCACTCGCCTGAAGCTGGCATGGAACTGCATGAAATGTCGTGCAGATGGGGCCTAAGAAAAGGAGTAGGTTGAGAACTACAATGGAAACGTGCCATTTTGTTCTGCGACACTGGCCTCAGGACAAAGCAGACATGAACAAGTGGTTGCAGAGTATTGTTTTCTAAATTCTCCTCAAATGTGACTACCTTTATAACACAATACACTGGGAACCTTTTTATCAGCCGGGCTGAATACCTATCTAAACATGAGGCGTTTCCTGCGTGAGGGCGGGTTGCTAGGCGACGCCTCTTTAGGTCACACAGGGGGCCAGGGGCTGGAGGCCTCCGCGCCGCCCCTCCTCGCGGCCCCCGAGCAAGGCAGAGGCAGAGGCCGCGGCCTGGCCGCCCCAGCGCCCCCCATGCTGCCCCTCCGCCCTCCTCGCAACGGAAAACCGCATCCTTTCCGCAGCCTCAGCCGCAATTGACTTAAGATGGCGGCCGGACCCAAAGCGAGGCCCACGTGACCTAGGGAAGACCCTGACTATTGCTGCACCAGGACGCTTGAGCCCCAAATATCGCGAGATCTTGGAACAAACGGTGTGGGGAGGGTGAGAGCAAAGAGGAGACTGACTCGCCAGAAACGAGGAGGCGAGCCGAGGGGGGTGGGATCTCGCGCGAAGAGCGCTCTCGGCATTGTATAGGGAAGCCTCGCGATACCACCTGGGAGGCCCCTGGCTCGGGAGGAGTCCCCAGCCCGCCTGTAGTTCTCGCGGGAGCCTCGGGTTCGCCTTCGCCCTCCCCCCACCTCTTGATGCGGAGCGAAGCGTTCTCCCCGCGATACCTTGGGCTGCCAGCAGAGGTGGGGGGAGGGGATCGAGAGAGGAACGGGGCGTGGCTTGCGCGCTGACGTCAGCACGGCATCGGCGAGGGGGCGGAGGAATATATAAAGACCCTGGCCGAACCGGGGGGGTTTCAGTTAGAGAAGCGATTCCGAGGCGAAGGAGGGGGACTGCGGCAGGCAAGTCTACGTCGACGTCGGGTGAACTCTTTCCTATTTTCTCTGCGCGGAGCGGGACCTCCCGAGACGACCTCTCGTTATGAGTCATGTGGCAGTGGAAAATGCCCTCGGTCTAGATCAGCAGGTGAGGAGCGGGCGGGGCGGGGGCCGCGGGGAACGCAAGGACCACTCTGCAAGGCCTCGAGCGCCGTGGAGGCCTCTCTGCGGCCTGTTCCTCAAGCCCTTCCTCGGCCCCCCTCGCTGCGCATTTCATTGTGACGCAGTTCCTTTTGTGGATCTCCCTAGAGGCGGAATCCTTCCCAGTCGTGAGGATGGGGGGCCGGAAGGGAAGGGTGTGGGGTTATTTGAGGCGGAAAGGGACGGAAACGGCTCGGGGGGGAGGCCGCCGGGTTGTGCGAGGCAGAGAAGGCCTCGGCCTGTTCCTGGGCTTTGTGCGGCGGCGGCGAGGGATTATTGTTACATCTGCCGGGCCCCCTAGTGGTGGAAGGTGGGAACAGCCGCGGGCGGGGGACAACGGCGGCCATTGTGCGCATGACGAAACGGCGTGTGTATGGGGGGGGGGGTAGAGAATGGCAGGGGCGCGCATGCGTGGTCCGGCAGCTCGGCGCGTGCGAAGGGGAGGGGGAGGAGGGGAGCGCAACGGACGGAAAAGAAGGCCATTTCGCGAAAGAGAGATCAAAAGAAAGGATGGGGCTCTGCGAGGGTGACGCGCGCGCGCCCTCCCCTCACGAGCGTAGAGAGCGCAGTCCCGCTCTCTTTGTTCCCGACGGGTCGCGAGCGCGCCCCCCCTCCCTCGCAGGCCGAAGGCGTCCCTCTCTCCGGCCCGTAAAATGGCCTCCCGAGCCGGCTCTCGAAGTAGGTCACGGAGCCGGGAAGGGAGCCACGTGACGCAGCTTGCCAGATTAGTAGTGGCTGGCAAGGGAAAAGGGGCCAGGCCTCTGGACGCCGGAGGAAGAGAATCGGCTTCTGCGCTGCTGCCGGGCGGGGTGCGGGGGGAGGGAGGGAGAAAGAAAGGTGGAGCTTCGTTCCCAGTCTGCGCCTGCGCAGAAAAGGAGCGAGGGGACCGGTTTCCCCGAAAGGCCTCTCGGAGTTTCTAAGCGCAGGTTGAACTTCATTCTTATTTATTTATTATATATTTGGGACTTTTATATCCCGTCCTTTCTCAACCTCCGCAGAGGGACTCAGGACGGCAAACAAAGTGGCACCCCATGGTGCCCACATCAAAACAGCAATGTAATATTAACAATATAAAACAGTATAAACAGTATAAAACCGTATAAACAATATAAAAACAGACAACAAATAGTCAGTGGTCACCGATTTAAATCATTATCCAAGGGCAGTCCATCAGTTCTTAAGTCAACACGTCAGTAGGTCAGCCTATTCTCCAAAGGCCTGATCCCATAGCCAGGATTTTCCTTGTTTCCGGAAGGTCAAGAGGGATTCTTATTCATTCTTATTTGGAGGTCTTCTATGGGTGTCTTCCACCTCCTTTTGGTTTGGGTTCAGGAGTCAATCATGGTTAGGTGGGGATTGACATTATTGTCTAATGTTTATTGCTATTGTTTTAATGTTTATTGCTTTGTTTTATAAGTTTATTTATTGTTGTATTTGTTATGCTGTTTTACTGATGTGTTGGGCCTCAGCCTCTTCTAAGCTACACTGAGTCCTTCGGGAGATGTTAGTGGGGTATATATAAAGTATTATTATTATTATTATTATTATTGACTGGCGAATAATGTTAGGTTCTGTTAAAATACTGTGTATGAAATTTCCTCCAGGCTATATATGTACTTTAGAATTGGGTCCCATTGCCAAGATAAACCCAGAATATGTGTATCCTGTGCTTACGAAGCATCCATTTGCTCTCAGCCTTACAATATAAATAAGATGTTATAAACAAGACAATGTGACTTCCTCCCACTTTGTGGCAAAATATGATCCAATCTGTTATGTTTCATATGTATGTGAGGCATTAAATTTTGCCATAGATACCTTGGAAACTGCTTTGACCCCCCCCCCCCTTGGAAAAGTAGAATACAAGCGAAGTAAATAAAATATTAAATTAAATAAACATTATTGATAGCCATGTAAATACGGTTGCCTCTTTCAACCTACAGATTCAGCCTTCTATGGCTTGAAAGCACTAAAAAGCCCATAAAGCAAATCTTGATTTTTTATTACTTTATTATTTTACTATATTATATATAATGGGATATATTTTGGTATCCACATGAGAGGAATTATTGGAAGCAAGGCCCAACAGGAATTTTAAAATCCTAAAGAATCTAAAATGCTCTGGTCTCAGAATTTCAGATAAAGGATATTCAACTGTACCTTTGATGGAAGGGCCCCCCAAAGGTTTTTTTTTTTTTAAAAAAAACCTGATTGACCATCCTGTTTACAGTCCACGTGTGCAAGGTACAATTTTAAGTAGTTGATGATAGGAAAGTTATAGTTGCCTATCATATCCTTTGTTTTGTAGATATATTGGTATTAATGATAATAAGCCTTGAGCAAGGTTAGCATTTTCTTAATAAGGGTAAATTAGCTCTGAAAAACGTCACCCCTCCCCCATTTACCATTTTTATTGATACAGTTACGATATTTAGCTGTACAGTATTAAGTTGCTAACTTTAATTAATAAATGCTATGAGGAAGTAATTAGGCTTTACATACCGATACCAAAGCAGCTACATTGATACTCAAAGAAGGAAGCTGAATTTAAAATACTGTATATACTTAGTCATTACTAAAGTTGTTAAAGACCAAATGTTGTTTTCTTTTGTTTTAAAGTTTGCTGGTCTAGACTTGAATTCCTCAGACTCTCAGAGTGGAGGAGGTACAGCAAGTAAGTATTTAATTAAAGATAACTTATTTTATTAGAATCAGATAACACATGTCAGCAAATGAGCAAAAGAGACCTACCATCCACAGTCTTTAAATGTGGCCATATATATGTTCTTCCAAATTCTTAATGACAAGTTCTGTATCACTAAGTCTCATTGATATTTTATCCATTTTATCAAACCTTTCTTAATAAAAGGTAGACCTCAAATGCCTTCATAGAGTGTCAGCTTCTTAGATTGGCTTCAAATGAAATGACTATAGGAATGGGTCAGGACTTGTAACACTGCACTTTTAGGTTTATGATGCCCAGTATAGTGAATTGGGTTCATTGAAAATATTATGCTTTTAAATAATTTCGAACAGTGTTTATTGCTGAAATGGAAACACATTTATGATAGTGAGCAGTTAAGACATTTACTCATTCCAGCAATAATGTTACACTGTAGCTAACTAAAACTCAAGCAACAGGCAAAAAAACAGAATAAATTCTTTGAATTTTAAAATGTGCTTTTCATAATACAGTAAAACAGTGTTACATTGAGTTAAGTTTGTCTTAATTCACTTTTAATTAGCTTAATTCAATATTATTGTCAAGTCAATACAAAAAGTTCATGGTATGGTAGGGGATATACTATTCGACCTATTTTTAATAGTACTCAAGCAACCAGAAACTAGCCTTATCTGGCATCTACCAATTCCCATGGGTGCCGGTTAACAGTCTACTGTAGTTATTTTTGTTATTGAAACATTGTAGCTTTTCTGAATGAATGGTGTCTATTTATTTGAGGGCAATTGATTTTCTGCTGGTTCACATTGCATGCTTCAATTATAAAGTCAAAGCCTTGGCGTGGACCAAAACTAATGAGTTTCTGGTTTTACTTCCAGAAGGTCGCTACATTCCTCCTCACTTGCGGAATAGAGAAGCTTCAAAGCAGGGTATGTTTGGTATATGAATATTCTGTCTGGGAAATTAGAATGTAGGCTTACAACTGAGTTGGGTGGGAAAATCCCCAAAATGAAATTTCTACGTTTGGAGGGATCTTGTATTAAAGCTTAGAAATTGTAGTGTAATGTTTTAAGGTCAGTGAAATCTCTGCAAATGTGAAGTAATTTGCACAGTAACTTGCAAAAGAAAACACTCTTATACAATATTTGGAAAGAATGAGGAAATTCAAATTCACTGTGGTTTTAATGGGTAAATCGCAGTAAGCTGATTATAAGTTAGTAGTTTTGGCTAGAAAAGCAGAGTTGCTTCAGTAGCAAAGCTGCTACAGAGGGAACACTTAATGTATAAAGGCAACTAAAGATAGGCTATGGCTTCTATTTGAAGTGTGGACATGCTTGTAGTGAAGCACTTGGTCGTACCATGTGGGAAGACATCAGATAAAATGAATTGGAGCCTGAAAAACTTCATGCATACTTAGTATTTAATAGTAAAATAAATAGTGGCTACACATTTTAAATATTTTACTATGTAGAGTGTGCTGCACTGAATTAGGAAATAATCTGGGCAAGATAATTTTGTGGCCTGTTGTGCTTTCAAAGTACTCTTGTTTCCTGTACGAAGCCTATGAAATGATTGTTTAAACATTTGTACAAGGATGTTTGGGCTGCAGAGTTTTCCATGATCAGCAATCAACTTTTTTTTAGCACCTCCAAGTGCCTCATCATGTTCCAAGTCTGCCTGTTAAAAGCTGCAGAGAAAAATTCTGTAACTCCAAGCTGTCTTTGATACTAGTTGTAGTTTCTTACAAGTTGATGCCTGATGGGAAGCATGAATGAAATTGCCAGATTCCCTTTATTTTCTGTTCTACTTTGGAGATCTGCTGTCACATTCCTTGGCTTCAGTTACCATTCTTTCAAAGCGCCACTGAACGGTTGCTTACATAATCCATGGCCGTAGTCCTTATTAACTGGTACCTGGGGCATATGGGAGTTCTGATATCAAATACAGGCTGCTGGGTTTCTGCTGAAGCTGGAGGATGGAATAGGTGTCAATCTAAACCAGTATTTTCCTGGCAGCAGGTCAGAATTCATAGAGGTCTTGCATTGCCTTGCTGTCACAGATATTTTTACTCAAGATTCCATGAGAGATCTGTGCTTGTGAAGCATGTGTGCTTTACATAGTTGTGGAGCACAACTATAAGTTTAGAAATGTTCCACATTTGTGAGCAGAAAATCTATACATATTTTTGTAAATGTTAGAGTTATCGATTGCTGTTACTGGAAATGCAGTAGAACAAGCTTTGAATTTGACTTTAATACTGAATCAGATGCTACTGGTATAGTTGGTTGATGGCAGAGCCTGTTAGTTTTCAAATATCCCAATCATGTTTTATATTTGTGTTTTAATAATGTATTTTATAGAAATAAGTTTTAATATGTATGTTTTATAGAAATACATTTTAATATGTTTATTTGTTGTGTTTTTACAATATTTATGTGTTTTAATTATTCTGTAACCTGCCATCAGGATAGGTGAGAAAGAAATAAAATTATTATGTTAGGATTTGGCAGGTTCACATGTTTTTGTATTCTCCATAAGCAGAAGGCCTAAAGCTGAGACATCGCAACTTTAGAATTTTTAAAATGCATCACCTTTATTTACACTTTTATTAGCACAGCATTAAAACTCTTTACTCCTGAGTTGTTGGCAGGTAGTGAGTGCCCATGAACATTGGCAGCCATTTCTAGGACCTTCCTGTTTACCTGATCTATTTCTTTGTTTCCCTTTCCTCTGGCCTGAGTCTCTTCATTATGAATACAGTGATAACCTAAAGTAACTGTCCCCATACTGTGTGCTTCATTTTGAGCTGAAACACCTATCATTGGCTGTACCAACTGGGGCTTACAATACCTCTTGCCCACAACAATTGGAGGTCAATTTGTGAAAAGCTACTTTAAATAGAGTTTACATTTGTGTCAGAATCATCTGGGGTTTCTTTTCTTCATAGTCCCCCTTAACGGTGCTGCAAGGTGGGTGCAATGCTTTCCAGGTGACCAGGGCATATCAGGATTTTTAGTGCTTTGTGTTTAGGTCCTGGCAAAGGCACTTCTGAAGCAGCCAGAGATATTCCTAACTGTGGCCCACAAGTATATGAATTACATTGCCTCTTTACCCCAAGTGAAAGGGTTGCCTTCATGCCAAACCTGGGTTTGCTTGGAAATGCTGAGAGTTCGCTAGCACTTCTGAGGGTATCCTAATCTGGAGAGAAGCCAGCTCTTTTGTTGCCACAGATTATCTGTCAGATTCGTTAGATGTGGGGTCAGTTACCCTATTATCAAGAAACAAGAGAGTCCTTTTAGTTTTTCATGTTCAGGTCAGTCTCAGTGCCAGCGATAAATAGAGGTGTGTTTGAAAACCTTGACAAGTATTTTTCACAACTATGCTGCTTGGGTAAAGGTTTTTTTTTACAGGTTGAAGGAATTTCATAGTGACTTGCGATTTTGTGTAAGTCTTTGAAGTGAATCATAATACTGGGAGTGTTCATGACTCTTTTTGCAGCAGGCAATGCCTATAACTATACGGCAAACTACTATTCCAATTCGACGGCAGCACCACGAAGCTGTAAGTTTAAGGCTGGAGTGATCTTACAGTTTGTTACTTGAGAGCATGCCTCTGGGCATACTGCATAACAGGACCTTGTGGTCGACTAACGGTGTGAGCGTTCAAGCACATAGGCATGCCTTACTCGCCTATGATTTAACCTTTTAAAATTTTTTGCTTAGCATGTCTAAGGAAACCTATGCATTGAAAAAATGATTTCATTTGTTTCTCTTATTAAACTAGCTTTGTTTCCTGTTTCATTGTCCTGTAGCTTAAGAATCCTTTTGTGTTAGATATTCTGCTATAACTAGTATTATATCCAATTAAGAAACAAAATGTAGAATCTTATTCTGCATGGCCATGTTACCTAGTCACTTGAAATTTGTCCATACCCTTTCCATTCTGGTTTCCACCAGT
Source organism: Anolis sagrei (assembly GCF_037176765.1). NCBI lineage: Eukaryota > Metazoa > Chordata > Lepidosauria > Squamata > Anolidae > Anolis > Anolis sagrei. The sequence continues at coordinate 78,191,489 of NC_090023.1, read as the reverse complement.
TTTCCATAATCTCTATTTCAGTATTAAAGTAGTGCACAATGCTTACTGGCGTTGTGGCAGTGGTGATATTCATTATTGCTTGGATTAAGTGTTACAGACATTGGGTAACTGTTTTCAAAGCTGCTTGGAGAAAGACAGGATATAGATTAAATAAATGAAATTGAGCTATGCAATACCCTTGTGCCAAAACTAAAACACCCATGTAGTTCTTTCGGCACAAAAATGATAATGACACCTTGTGCCTTCAAGTCAGTGCCAGGGTATAGCAACTCTATAGTGCTTTCTTAGCAAGGTTTATTCAGAAATTTGTCATTGCTTCCCTGTATGGCTGAGAGAGTGATTTTCCCAAGGTCACTAAGGAGTGTCTGATTGAGTGAGGGTTCACACCGTGGTCTCCTAAGAGTCCTAGCCCACTACTTAATATACTGCACTGTGCTGGCTTGCACTGATTTATCCTTGTGTAGATCTACCATTCACCAAGCAAGTTCAGGTAACAGCTGTAAATTCACATGAATATTGTGTGTTAAATCCTTCAGACCGACTTTGGTAATTGATGGCTTCACACTGTTTATCCCGTTTCTTTTCTTCGTACAAGCATTTTAGTTATAAGGGTGAGTTGAGTACCTGGAAGAATTAGGATGCTAGAAAATAGAACATTGGAGTAGACTGACAGATGTTTAAAGTAGAGATCCATGGCAACATAAAGATGACATTTTTTTCCCTGTGTCAGGAGCGACTTGAGAGAGTACAAGTAGCTTCTGGTGTGAGACATCAGTCCTACTGGCACAAGGGTTTAACCTATTGCACCAACCGGGGGCTCCTAAGACGACAAATGAATTATGATTTCAAGGAGAGGTTTCTCAAGGCTTTGAAGCTGCAGCAAGTCATTTTTTGTAGTTTTCCATAATCTCTATTTCAGTATTAAAATAGTACACAATGCTGAATATTGAATACTTCAATATTCAAACTTTACTGCTGTGAAAACAAACATACACTATGTACAAAAATAGTGTGTAAAATGTCTTTTGCAAATACGCAAGTTTTCACCTTTGGAATCTAAACAGCTTCTGCTGTTAAATGTTATCCGAAACAAATGACAATGCAAAATCCCCTTCAAATTCCACAGGGTTGCAATGGGTAGCCTATCTATTTGTCACCTCAGATTTGGATTTCAATTGCACATCTGCAAATATTGTAGATTCTTAATGTGAATGTTTCCAATCTGAGATGGAAACTAGACCTCAAAATTGTGGCTTTAGAAGAACATGCCACTTGTTTTATGAAGAATGTACAGATGTTATTTTGCCCCTAAGGAAGGATTGGAGAGACATAGAATAAATTGTTCTTTTTCCTCCCTGGTCCTTTGGTTTTTTTTTTTTTACGGAAGCTTATCTCGCAGCTTCCACAGGCTTCCTTTGTGCTTATGCTGTTAGGTTTTAAAATTGAAACAAATATGGCTCTTGCCTTCTGGATAGAGTCTCAAATGTAGTTCTTTCAGGAACTTACAGTAGCAAATATTAGTCTTTCTATGTACAAACTGTTTTGTGTAGAAAACAGGATTTAGCATCCAAAAACTGTACACAACTTATTAGATAACTAGTCTGTAGTAAGGCACTTTTAAAACATGTTCAGTAGCCTTGTATTTCATTGTATTCAACTAAGCTTAGTACATGATCTTGAAGCTTGCTTTGCATTGTCTGACCACCCTTCCTGAGGACATGATCTGCTTACAGCATGACAGTAGTTTATTGATGCACAAAACTAATACTTAAAATAGTTGCATTAGTTTCTTCCCCAAGCCCTTGGCTCAGCTAAATGTTTATAGCTTTTGGCAACATTAATGCAGCATCCTGATAAAGTTAAGGACTGCATTTCTGATTATGAAATTGGGCCCAAAGCTGCCATTCCTTTCCCACGGAGTGTCCTTGATGTAAATTTCTGGCAGCGAAAGTCACAGTGATGCCATGGAGCTTGCAAACACTCATTGCCAGCACAAGTGACATTTTACCCTTTAATTGTTTAACTTTTTATTCTCTGCCAAAGATTCCCCCAGCTGGGACTCTCGTGGAGGTAATGGCTATATGAATGGATATGATCGTGACAGCCGGATGAATGGCTACGATCGTGATCGCGATGTGTTTGGATCCAGAGGAGGATCTGGACGTGATGACAGAGGTGGGCGTGGGGACCTGTCACCTTTCATCCAACACTCCTTCAGAGTCCTGGTGCTTTTTCTGGAAAAAAAATAGCAATGTTCTAGAAAGCCAAGTTCAGAGTAGAAATACAAATACGGTGCAGATTTCTATGGAAGTTGGAGATGGTTTGGTTACCAAGCATCTCCCAACTTCCATAGGAAGTTGCTCTGTAAAAGCAGTTAAAGAACTGCTTTTTCCTAAGCTCTAAAAGGTTATAGAATTGTTATCCGTTCATGTTACTTCAGTGGGGACCTTTGAAGCTTAGCTTACAGCTACAATTTCTGTGAGTTAATTGTTGAGACTTCTGAAGCCAGAATGCTAAATTCAGTTGAGCGTCCCAGTCATAGTGCAGTTTCATATTCAGCCTGTTTTACATATAAAGGAACATAAACATTTTATGGTTTCTTTCACACTTGCTGCTACGGTCTATGGGCTTCAGTGTCTTGATAATAAAAATGGTCCCTTTTTCAATCCTTTTATTTATTTATTTTGAGCATTTTAGAAAAAAAACCTAATTGATACCTTACAGCTCTGCTAGTATAATTGTAGGAGAGGTGGCAGCAGTGCCGGTAGGTGAAAAAAGATACTCAACTTGGAAAATAGGCCACATTTTTGTAAGCCACGTCTCCCTTAGTTCTTTGGCTTTGTGACCCCGAAGCCTGAAATTCATGAGACATGAGCTTAGAAGTGGTTACTTCCTGACACTGTCTCCATCTTCTCTCCCACTTGTATGGGTTCAGAGATGGACAAGCTGCTCATAGAATGGTTCGTTCTGTTAAGTTTGCCATAGTAAAATATTGCCCCAAAAGTGTAATGGGTTGAAAATTAAGAGCATATAGTTAGCCTTTAGTATAAGGTTAGACATTGCCTTATGACCATAGACACTGAAATGTACAGGGTCATTATTGGACATTTTAGACTCTGCTTTTCTGGAATCGTTGAATAGCACCTACTACAAGACATGTATCAGGTATTTATAATGGATGCCATGGTCTGATGGCAGTATAACATCTGATGTTGTATTGCCTTGAGTAAGTGTACAATCAAAAAATTGGGGAAGACTTGCCTATGATTTACTGAAACCCCTATATGATGTCTGATAATTCTTGGGGCTTTGATTCTTTACATTAAATTTTAAAACATTGAATTAAAAGACAAGCATTTAATCAGCTTCTGCATTACTCCTAGGATTTGATGGTGGGTGGAATGCTGGAAGAGACAGAGATGCTGCATACAGTAGCTTTGGCGCAAGAAGTGATCGAGGCTCAGGAAAATCAGGCTTCTTTGCTGACCGTGGCAATGGCTCAAGAGGAAGGTAAAATTTGGCTTCCTTCTAAGTGAAATAAGCAAAAGCTGCTTCTATGATAGATCATTGTAAAGTCTATAGAAATTCAGCTATTTCTTTAGTATCTGGAGTTTATTACATGCAGATTGAGGGGGGGGGGGGAGTACAGGAGTCTAGTAATATGAAGATGTTTACAGAAAACCTGACATACAAAACATGAATGTTTTACTTTCACAGTATCATGTTGAATGAAAATGCCATATTCATTGTACAGTAAATTTATAATAATTGTTCTATGCTGTGACATGAATCTCAGCATAATTTTTTATTGATAACATTGCTTTAGTCTGGCTACAAGTAAGTGACCTGCTTGATTTGCTTGTAAAATAATACACATTTAGTATTTACTGTTAAAAAATGGGGTGCTAGTAAGTAATTTGTATTGAAATCCCAAGGAGAATTGCATGTCTACTTATTTTTCCTTGTTTGAAAAGAGGCATATTCATGTTTGGATGTGTATGCAGTTACAGGGAACACCCTCTGAATATTATATTTATTTTGCTGCGTTTCGGTAGTCTTTTCACCCCAGACCTGAAAGTGTGATGAAGTTATATTAAAGAGTTCCATTGGCCTTCATCATTTAATTTTTGCTCCATATTGGGAAGTCAGTGGCTTGGAGAAATGCAAGCTGAAATCACCTTAATGTTTGTTTTTTTAAATTATTTTAAAGGAGGCAGTTTCAATAATGTGTTCAGCCTCTCCAGAATTATTGTGGTAGCTTAATTGAATATAATTCTGTGTGATTTAGATTTGAAGACCGTGGTGGACGAAGCAATGACTTTGATGGCATTGGTAACCGTGGTGATAGAAGTGGCTTTGGTCGATTTGATCGTGGTGGAAACAGTCGTTGGTCTGATAAATGTGACGAGGATGACTGGTCCAAGCCACTCCCGCCAAGTGAGCGTGTGGAACAGTAAGTACAACCAGTTTTATCTCAGTTACTCAATCAGGTGTTCAGTTTAGCATGTCAGTATACTGAGTATTTCTATTCTAGGGAGCTGTTTGCTGGTGGGAATACTGGCATTAATTTTGAAAAATACGATGACATTCCAGTTGAAGCAACAGGCAACAACTGTCCTCCACACATTGAAAGTGTAAGTATCTATTTAGTTTAATTATGAATTTTGTCCTTTGCACTGAAATGCTAAGAATGAGGTGGCTTTTATATTAACTCCCTCATAAGCTTATGTAGGTGATCCTAGTGATTCTTTTAAAGTAGAGGTGGTGGAATTGGGCTGCATGCAGCCCTGAAACTTTTTTTCATGACATCCAGGAATCTAGGAGAGGGGGTTAATAAATTGGAAAAGGCAATGATAATTTGGGTGGATTTCAGGAAAATTTAATAAGAATTTTAAAATCTCAGTTTGGTGCCCAGAGGAGCAAATCTTGTTATGTGTGGGATTTGCTTGTCTCAGCACCACACTGAGATTAACATTGGTGCAGATAATCATAGAATCAGAGTTGGAAGAGACCTCATGGGCCATCCAGTCCAACCCCCTGCCAAGAAGCAGGAATATTGCATTCAAACCAACCCTGACAAATGGCCATCCAGCCTCTGCTTAAAAGCTTCCAAAGAAGGAGCCTCCACCACACTCTGGGGCAGAAAGTTCCACTGCTGAACGGCTCTCACAGTCAGGAAGTTCTTCCTAATGTTCAGATGGAATCTCCTCTTGTAGTTTGAAGCCATTGTTCCGCGTCCTAGTCTCCAAGGAAGCAGAAAACAAGCTTGCTCCCTCCTCCCTGTGGCTTCCTCTCACATATTTATACATGGCTATCATATCTCCTCTCAGCCTTCTCTTCTTCAGGCTAAACATGCCCAGTTCCCTAAGCCGCTCCTCATAGGGCTTGTTCTCCAGACCCTTGATCATTTTAGTCGCCCTCCTCTGGACACATTCCAGCTTGTCAATATCTCTCTTGAACTGTGGTGCCCAGAATTGGACACAATATTCCAGATGTGGTCTATCTAACCAAAGCAGAATAGAGGGGTAGCATTACTTCCTTAGATCTAGACACTATGCTCCTATTGATGCAGGCCAAAATCCCATTGGCTTTTTTTGCCGCCACATCACATTGTTGGCTCATGTTTAACTTGTTGTCCACGAGGACTCCAAGATCTTTTTCACACGTACTGCTCTCTAGCCAGGCGTCACCCATTCTGTATCTTTGCATTTCATTTTTTCTGCCAAAGTGGAGTATCTTGCATTTGTCACTGTTGAACTTCATTTTGTTAGTTTTGGCCCATCTCTCTAATCTGTCAATATCGTTTTGAATTCTGCTCCTATCCTCTGGACTATTGGCTATCCCTCCCAATTTGGTGTCGTCTGCAAACTTGATGATCATGCCTTCTAGCCCTTCATCTAAGTCATTAATAAAGATGTTGAACAGGACCGGGCCCAGGACGGAACCCTGCGGCACTCCACTTGTCACTTCTTTCCAAGATGAAGAGGAAGCATTAGTGAGCACTCTCTGTGTTCGTCCACTTAACCAATTACAGATCCACCTCACCGTAGTTTTGCCTAGCCCAAATCTGAGTCTGGCTTTTACCTTCTGAAAACAGGCAGATTAAAATGTCCATAGCACATCATGCTATGCTAAAGCTCATTAACACACAAGAATATGCAAACCATAGTTTCTTACTGTTGGTGTGACTGGCAGTAAAACAGACTTAATAATAGAAAACCCTGTGGTATGCTGCGCTCTGATTACATTCTATTCAGAGATACAGTTGAGAAGTTCATATTTTTACATTGGTATTTGTTTTTTTTTTTATATTAAACCATAACTTTGTTTTAGAGTAGGTTAGCAGCTTTGCTGAAATTTTATATGGAGGCTATAATTTGTAGACAACCCATTTGGAATTGGCAACTTGTTAAAATCAAGATTTTTCTCCCAAGTATTGTACAAAAAAAAGTACAATACTTGGGAGAAAATCTTGATTTTAAAAAGGCCTCTGGTACTTCTAGGTATCTGTGTAGAGGTACATTTTAAGTGTAATTAGGCTTAAATCTGCAGTTTCGTACTGGACACCTTGTGTTTTTACTATTCTTAAACTTCACTCACATGTTTATATCTTGATTCAGCTAGGTAGTCACAGGTTTCTATAGGAAATCTGCTAAGTGACAGCAGTCCCTTTAGTAGTCTTCCCTTTTAAAAAAATAGTCCTGCCCGTGCCAGTGAAGCTGCCTATTGGAGGTTTCCTACTGTAGTTCTTTTCTGCTGGAGACTATGTAAATATGGGTTGCTTATCTGTAATTGTAGTTCCCTGAGTGGTTACCTGTGAATTCGCACATATGGTAATTTCTGCGCCTGAGCAGACGTATGTGTGGATTCATGGGGACCACGATGGGGAACCTCATTTGCTGCAAGGGTGCTGTTTAGTAACTTTACATATCTTGCAGTTCAGCGATGTTGACATGGGGGAAATCATCATGGGGAACATTGAGCTTACCCGCTACACTCGGCCTACTCCAGTGCAGAAATATGCCATCCCTATCATTAAAGACAAGAGAGACTTGATGGCTTGTGCCCAGACAGGTAAGCATGTATGCTGCTAGATGCAAAGGGATCTTTTAGCACTTCGGGAACAAAGTAGGTAACATAAGCTGTTGCTGATGATGTCTACCTCCTCAGATGTATGGAGTGAAGGCTTAGTCTATGAAAGCTGATGTCCTCAGTTTCTTTCTCTCTGCTAGTCTAAAAGGTGCTTCAAGGTCCCTTTGCATACTGATATCCAGAGTAACATGACTTTCAATACTACTAGTGTTTTGGAGAAGTTGTTTGTATTTTCAAGACTTTAAGTGTACATGTTCTCCTTGGACGCCTGTGTGAATGTGGACATGAATATGAAACATCTGTTTTGTCACCTGTACACTTCAAAATTGTGCTGTTTTAATGTTCACAGAGCAGAATGTCAATCTGGATGGGAAATGCAGTTTGACAGTGCTGGTTAGGGGTTCAGTGTGTCCAGTTGGCATGGGGTGGTCTTTAATTTGTATTTGAAACTGTTCACTTAAACATAAGTCTAGAAATTTTAGTTAAAAAAACAACTCAAAAGACTTGTCCACAGGTCAGTGGGAATACTGTACACTGGGACTTAATTTTAAAAAAGAGGAATAATCCCCTTCTCCAAAAAGTGTTATGAAAGGCGAGAGCTTAGTTTGTTCTGGGAATGCCTAAATAAAAGAAGCACTCAATCCCCCATAGTTCTCTCCACTATGGCATCGCTTTTGGCCTTTTGGAATACTTGGGTGGGGAAATGGTATCAGCAGCCATCGGCCGCTCTCCCCGGAGGTGACATTGGTGGTTTCCCCTCTCTGTGGAATAACTCTACAGGTCATATCAAAATCCATAATTTTGTCTCCAAAACCTGCCTCCAACTTACATGTGACTATATTGTTGTATATTGAAATACATCTTTCTTTTAGGGTCTGGCAAAACGGCTGCATTTCTTCTGCCTGTATTGAGTCAGATATATACAGATGGCCCGGGAGATGCCCTGAGAGCTATGAAGGCAAGTTTATATTTAATGTATTAGCCATGTCTCTAATGTACATCAACACTATGTAGTTCACTTGTTTTGTGATCTGGGAGTCATTGTAGTATTAAAGTGAAGTCCTTGATTGTGGCAAGAAAACTGTGATGTGAGAAAAGTGTACATGCCTTTGTTGAGTGAAATCCATCTTCATTTTAAGAGAAGATAAATCCAATAGTTTTGCATATTAGTCTATGAATGCTTAAGTTACCTGGTTCTCTCGCTTATATTTATTTTCTGTGAGTCTCTTTTTAGGGAGGGGTATTAATAATATAAGTTGTACTCAAAACAGCTATTCCAGGATTGTGACTTTGCTTCAGTTGTAGGCAGCATCTTAAGTCTGTGGTATTAGTACAGAGGATGGGGTGCAGATTTGGCTTGCTTCTAATTCGCAACCTGTGAGCTTGAGCAGTGAAGGACTGTAGATGGCTAGGAACCACTTCGTGCACTTTCTGGTCTCTGGAAGAGCGGGGCATATTCATCAGATGCCTGGGATGCTTTGGTTGAAAAATAGCTTGGAAATTCCTCTTTCAACTAATCATGTTTGCTATTGCAGGAGAATGGAAGATACGGACGCCGTAAGCAGTACCCAATCTCCCTGGTATTGGCTCCCACAAGAGAACTAGCAGTCCAGATATATGAAGAAGCCAGAAAGGTGAAAGTTGTATGCTCTTCTCGGGGCTTGATAACAGAGTGTCTCAGATGCCCCAGATTCCTAAAATCTTTTATTTCTCCTTTTAGTTTGCATATCGTTCCAAAGTTCGCCCCTGTGTTGTATACGGTGGAGCAGATATTGGTCAGCAGATTCGAGACTTGGAGCGTGGCTGTCACTTACTTGTGGCAACTCCAGGTCGTCTGGTAGATATGATGGAGAGAGGCAAGATTGGGCTGGACTTCTGCAAGTAAGTGAAGTGGCTTGGCAGTTATACATCAATATTCACCATCTTGTAGTTTTTATGGCATTTGGTGTGGACTGTTGGAACTCAATTGTATCCTGCACAAGTTAGTAGTCCTGAAAGGAAGTCTTTCTCCCATCGGCCTCTTTGTCTGTGTCACTTATTCTCTCCTCCTATCCTCTGTTAGATTGAGACTTGTCAGGGGCACACCTTTTTTCTGAGTGCATGGCAGCCCCTGAATCCTGCTTTTTGTTCTCTTGTGAACATAGAGACACATTGCCTCCAGCGAGTTAATCCTTTGAATTAATTGTCTTTTATAACTTCTATGGCCTGACTCTGCTCCTTGTTTGCTGAAGCTCATTCACTACTTCTGATATGCAGAACTGCTGCTACGGCTTTACTTTAGAAATGCTTTTTTCTTTTTGAAACTTAATCCAGTGTGGGTTGCTGTTTATTAATTTGAAGGACTGGAAACGATGATGCCATCTTTCATCATTTTAGGTACCTGGTACTGGATGAAGCAGATCGTATGCTTGATATGGGTTTTGAACCTCAGATTCGTCGTATTGTTGAAAAGGACACTATGCCACCGAAGGGTGTCCGTCAAACAATGATGTTCAGTGCTACTTTTCCAAAGGAAATCCAGGTATTCTCTTTTGTGCATGTTGGGCAATGTACCGCTGCTATGGAGAGCCAGCAGGCAGTAGTACAAAGATGGTTAACAAAAGGAATTAACTGCTTGTCAGATAACCTTATCTTTCCATGTTCGACAGGCACAGTTTTCCATGAATGAGCCTTGTCCCTAGTTTGTAGATACTCATGGAAGTGGTTCCCCTCATGGATGCATTCATTACATTGAGTAAACTGTTTCTTCCTAGATGCTCGCTCGAGACTTCTTGGAGGAATATATCTTTTTGGCTGTTGGCAGAGTTGGCTCTACATCTGAGAATATTACACAGAAAGTAGTGTGGGTGGAAGATTCAGACAAACGGTCATTTCTGCTTGACCTCCTTGATGCCACAGGTAAAGACTGTTTGGGAGAATTCCAACACAACTCTAATGGCTCAGGTAATGAGAATTTATGTTAGGTGGAGGAAAAGCTTCAGACTTTTCCTCCCTGTTTTGTCCTATATTTGAATATTTCATTTAAATCTGCATGCAGCTTAGCTTGACTAGTAAAGTTGTCGTTCTGTTGTTATTGCAACCATAATACTAGTTTGTACCACTTGATGGTGCTATAGCGACGGTTCTGCCTTTGTTGGCTAATAAGACTCTTTGTTTACATAGGCAAGGATTCCTTGACCCTTGTTTTTGTGGAGACTAAAAAGGGGGCCGATTCTCTGGAGGATTTCCTATTCCGTGAAGGATATGCTTGCACAAGTATCCATGGGGATCGCACCCAGCGAGACAGAGAGGAAGCACTGCACCAGTTCCGCTCGGGCAGAAGCCCCATCTTGGTTGCCACTGCAGTAAGCAAATGCATAGTTTTGGAAATGCATGGAATGGATAGAATGTCTTTGTTTATCATAAACATGTTGGGAACTGATCGATGAACTTCTTCCTCCTTAGGTAGCAGCAAGAGGATTGGATATCTCAAATGTGAAACATGTCATAAATTTTGATTTGCCAAGTGACATAGAAGAATATGTGCATCGCATTGGCCGTACAGGTCGCGTAGGGAATCTCGGTAAGACCCAATTTATAAAGGTAGAGATTGTTAAAGTGTGAAAAAAAAGGTGAAAGGTTGTAGTGGAGATCCATAGGATGATATTCATTTTGTATTGAAACATCAGGAAAACATGTAGGTCCCCTCTAATGTAATGAGCCTGAGCTAAATAAACATTTACAGAGCTCAGAAATTAACATATCCCGGTAAGCTTAAATGCTTTAGGTTGTGATGTACTGTAGGGATTGTGCCACCAGTTGATTTTCTTCCTCTCAGAAAGGAAAACCCCTGGCGTTGGTTTCCCTTTGTATACTTGGCTAGAAGTCTGCTTCTAAGTGTAATGTATTGAACTCTATATTTAAATTCAATTTCTTTAATGACATTAAGAGTGTTTATTATTAGGCTTCTGCTAATAAGTAGTGTGATTTTTGGAGAGCAGTTTATAAACATTCAGGAGTACATGTCTACCGTGCTTTTCCTTGCTGCTTCGTGAACACAAATATGTCCTCATCTTAATAAAAAATGTTTTATTTATTTATTTACTGCACTTGTATCCCGTCGTTCTCAGCCCAAAGGGGACTGAAGGCACAATTAGATGCCATGAATACATATATAGAATGAAACAATCACTACTTTAAAATCATATAATTCAAACATACCAAACTTTAAGAAAACAATGAATTAAAATTACACAATCCAAAAACACATTGCAGGGGCTATTCTGTTGTCACTTGCATTATTCATCATTGCACTGGGAGTCATTGTCCAAAGGCTTGGTTCCCACAACCATGTTTTCACTTTCTTCCTGAAGGGTCAGGAGGGAGGGGGCTGATCTAATTTCCCAGGGGAGGGAGTTCCATATCCGAGGGTCACCACCAAGGAGGCCATTTGGTCATTCTCTTGACACTGTCTTCTCCTTTCCACTTACAGGTCTTGCTACATCATTCTTCAATGAGAGGAATGTAAATATCACAAAGGACTTGTTAGATTTGCTTGTGGAAGCTAAGCAGGAAGTGCCGTCTTGGCTAGAAAACATGGCCTATGAGCAGCATCACAAGGGTGGAAGCAGTCGCGGGCGCTCTAAAGGGTAACTTGAATCAATCTCTTACTATAATTCTCTGGACTCCTCCAGAAACAATATTAATAACAGTAATGGGGATAAACATGCTAGATAAGCTCTAACAGGATTATTTATAAGATTGCTACTGAAAAAAGTGTTGCAGTAGCTAAGCATTCCCAGAGAAAATCATTCTCTTGATCAGTTGCATGGGTATATTTGTTACTTGGTCACTTCCAAAAGCAGTGGCTGTTATGATGATGTTTTGACTTTGCATTGGCACTTGGGGAAAATTCATATGGGAAATAACATTATATTTTCATTAACTGTTGCACTCTCCCCTTTTCAGCCATTAAAGTGTGACTGCTAACAATGAAATACAGTACGCTTTCCTGTTTTTCAATATGACTGGCTATAAACATAGTTTTTGATTTTTCATAGGGCTGGGGTGGGGGGATAAGAAGGATTATCTTAATTTTTTTTTTAAAAAAAAGATGGTCAGTTTGTTTTTTAAACTGCCTAACCTCAGAGGAAGGAGGAGGGAAGATCCCCCCTCTCTTCCTTCTTTCTCCGAAGGCAAGGCAGTTTACAAAATCTGATATTAGGCTCTTTGGAGAAGGGGAAGGAGGGAAGATCCTGGTTCCAGGTCTCGTCTCCCTCCCCCCCCCCCCGAGCGACTTGAGAAACTGCAAGTTGCTTCTGGTGTGAGAAAATTGGCTGTCTGCAAGGATGTTGCTCCAGGGGATGGCAGGATGTTTTACCATCCTAGTGGGAGGATTTTCTCATGTTCCTGCATGGAGAGCTGGAGCTGACAGAGGTAGCTCAGCTCGCTCTTCCCAGATTTGAACTGCTGACCTGTCAGCAGTCCTGGCAGCACAAGGGTTTAACCCATTGTGCCATCAGGATTCCAGTGATCTCCATTTTATAATTTAAAAATTGCCTTGCCTTCAGTGAAAGAAGAGGAAGGGAGGGGGAATCGGCCCCAAACAGCTCTGTGACTAACATGCCAATTTTGCCACCAAATGCTGTGGGCTATTGTGCCGTGGCGACTGTTACACAATGAAATTACAAGTATTTAAGATGTTCATTTAGCTATTGCAAAGAAAATGAAAGAAAAATCCCACGAAGTAGTCTTTTAAAACGACGTACACCCCTTGGGTCTTACTTACTCTTGTTTTTCCTCTTTAGCCGTTTTAGTGGAGGATTTGGTGCCAGAGATTATCGAACAAGTAGCAGTGCTGGCAGCAGTAGTTTTGGCAGCAGCCGTACAAGCAGCGGACGGAGCAGCGGAGGTGGTGGTGGCGGTGCCAGCCACGGTGGCAGCAGAGGTTTTGGAGGTGGTAAGTGTGTGTGTATACTTAGTTCCCCCAAAAGAAGACCTAATCAGAAAATAAGCCTTAGCTAGCATGATTTTTCAGGATGCTTGTAATATAAGCCCTGTTTCAAAAGTAAGACCCAGTTAAGCTCGTCAGCCAGATAGAAGCATTTATTTTTTTGCAACACACAATGGATCTATTGACCTATAAAATGATAATATAGAATATTGGCACTAATGCTTAAAATAAATGGATAAATTAAGATGGTTGAACATGAAAAATAAGACAATAAGCCCTCATAATAAGACCCACTCTTGTTCTGTGTGGGTGTATATATGTTGAGCACTTTTGTGGTTGGGAGGTGGGTAATAATGGCTTCAGAAAACAATGTCAAGGTGTTGTTTCCTTGCTCCTAAACTGTTGCCGTCTTCTTCTTTCCTCGCAGGAGGCTATGGGGGCTTCTACAGCAGCGATGGATACGGAGGCAACTATAACTCTCAGGGGGTAGATTGGTGGGGCAACTGATCTGCTTGCTGCAGATCCGTTCCAAACAAGCTAATATGGAAACCACATGTAACTTAGCCAGACTATACCTTGTGTAGCTTCAAGAACTCGCAGTACATTACCAGCTGTGATTCTCCACTGAATTTTTTTTAAGGGAGCTCAAGGTCACAAGAAGGAAAGGAACAGAAGCCCTACTCTGAAGAAGGTTTAAAGACTCCATTGTAGTCAGGATTAACGCCCCCCTCCTGCCCCCTGCCCCCCCACTACTCCCAGACTGTATTTATAATTTTGTGACTGAGGATCATTTGTTAATGTACTGTGCCTTTAACTTTAGACAACTTTTTATTTTGATGTCCTGTTGGCTCAGTAATGCCCAAGATTATCAATTGTCTTGACAAAATTACTCAACTTGGGCTTTAAAAACAAAATCAAACCTTGGCACGCAGGTGTGATACAACTTACAGGAATCATTGATTCATCCACTTTATACTACAAAACACAAAAAAACACAAACAACTTGTGCGGTGGCCTGCATTAGGGCTTTGAGACTCGGAGATTTGAAAAATAAAACATCTTGAAGCATATCAGTGGAATTAGTTTCTAATGTGGCAAAACTGTACAAAGTTAAAAGTTGATTTGCTCACTCTATCCTGGATAGGTACTTAGAACCTGATAGTCTTTAATAAGCCATTCCAGTTATGATGAGGAGGTGATGTATGGATAATACATGCATACAAGCACTGCTTGAAAAAAGAAAAAAGCTAATGCAAGTAAACACAGCAATTCCAGTGTTTAGGCAGATTATTAATGTGAGCTAGCCCAACAGAGGCGGAACATTACGGGGAATGTTTAAAAGTCTGAACTTGAAATAGTTTTTAGGAGAATTCATCTACTTAGACTTCTCAAAATTGCCTGCCACGAGAAAATTGAAATGGTAGAATGGCTGACCACAACAGTGATGGGTCCACTTTTTAAGGGCCTGGCTGATTTTTTTGGTCTTAACGCATGCTAGTGTTGATGTTTTTTGGTCAAGGGGGAATGAACAGGAAGAATTATGCAGCAGGCTTTATTTTAATGCAGATTCACATTACTCTGTTCAAGCTGCGTTGAAGTGTTAACTGGCTTACTGTAGACGTGTAAAATGGCTCCAGAAGAGTAACAAATTCTGAGATCACAAAGGTTGGAATGTACATAACTGCACAAGGTTTAATTCTGCTATCAAGTGCAGTTTTAGTCAGTTTTAGTTGCATAGGTTTCCATTGTATTTAGTCTGTTATGCTGAATCTGGCCAAAGATATATAAAAAAAAGTATTTCCAACAGTAAAATGCCTCTGCCACTTAGCTGCTCTGGCCCACCTTCTGTGGCCAGGGCCCTTACCAACTCGGAGCCTAAGTGGTATAGGACAAACAGCAAAATCTCCTAAAGTGCAATAGATCTTTTCAAGTGTATTGTGCCTTGTTCTAAACTTTAAGTAGATGCACTTGACACAGTATTTGAGGTCATTTGTTATGGTGCTATTTCAATTAGTCTAGATTTAGGCCCTTGTACATTTTGCCCATAACTTTTTACAAAATACTTCTTTTATTGCACATTCAGAAAAATTTTATATGTCTTGTGTGCGTGTCCTTAACTTCCAATCTTATTTTGTCTCTTGGGAGACTGAACGCAGCTTGTCTAAGGAGAAGGAAATAGATTCTAAAACTGGGACCATGGGAATAATGGTTGGGAAGAAAAACTATTTGCACACGACAGATTTCTAGATACTTTTTGCTGCTAGTTTTGTGTAATATTTATTGAACATTTTTGACAAATATTTATTTTTGTAAGCCTAAAAGTGATTCTTTGAAAGTTTAAAGAAACTTGACCAAAAGACAGTACAAAAACACTGGCACTTGAATGTTGAATGTCACCGTATGCGTGAAATTATATATTTCGGGGTAGTGTGAGCTTTTAATGTTTAAGTCATATTAAACTCTTAAGTCAAATTAAGCAGACCCGGCATTGGCGGTGTAGCCATAACTTTCTGATAGTAAAACAAAAATTGGCAACTTTAAAATTGAACATGCCAAGGTTTTGATACACTTGTCTTAAGATATTAATGAAACACTTCAAAACACTGATGTGAAGTGTCCAGATTCTCAGATGTTTGTTGCGTGAGTTTTTGTTTAGTTGTGTGGTTTTTTTCAGTGAATGTCTGGCACATTGCAATCCTCAAAACATGTGGTTTATATTTGTTGTATTGGCATAATCAGTGACTTGTACATTCAGCAATAGCATCTTAGCAAGTTTGACCGCCAGCAATATTCATCAGTTCAGATAAGGATTCAATCATATGCAAAGAACGAATTTAAACTTGCTGAGTGTAAAGGATTTGAACGTCAGGTCACTGTAGGTTTAGTAATTGCTTATTGTATTAGTTTAGATGCTAGCACTGCATGTGCTGTGCATTACTCTCAATTTTAATAAAATAAAAAGTTGAAATGCATATTGTGTTGCTGGTGGGTTTGTTTTTTGTTCATTGTTTGAATAAAGTTTGGGCATTCGGTTGATGAAGTTTGCTTCTTTAAAGTAGTAGTACTTGTACTTTGATCACCCAAAAGCATTGAACTTCAACATGACCATTATAAAGGGGTTCTGGAACTTAAAGGCCAAAGCCTCTGGAGGAGAAATGGTTGAAAGCCACACTTGAGCCTAGAAGAAATTGTTTCATGGAGCAATCTTTCTGTTTGTTGGCATTGCTCACCCTTGCCAACTAGGGCATGAGGCCACTAGGGTGTTGTGTGGTTTCCGGGCTTCATTTTCCCCTGAAGTTTGCCTGCATCTGTGGCTGGCATCTTCAGAAGATTTCTGAAAATTACACAACACCCCAGTGATTCCAGCCATGAAAGCCTTTTGACAGTATATAAGGCACAACCACTATAGTTTTCATCATACTCTGTGATGTGAAAAATATTTTCTAACTTCATATAAAAGGTCTGCTGTTATGACTCCACAACAACCCCAGCCTGGATAGCCATGTACAACACACCCCAAAGTTCTTTTTCAATCTAGTTTGGTGTATCTCAAAGTTGTAAATCCAGAGTATTTGGCTGACATGGATAATGTCTGTAAGATAGTCACGTGAAAGAATGAAAAATGAGCAATTTCTCAGGATGGGGTTTCTTTCCCATGCCAGCAGGTCAAAACCTCACTTTCGATGTCAATCTTTTACTAATGAAATATTAAAGTTGGTGCAGAGAATAATTGGCCTCTTGGATAGCTGAGCTTTTTAAACTGGCAGTCCTGTGGTTGAAGTGGAGATGGAGGTGCTGAACGTTTCTTAGGATAATTGATTCACCAATTTAATCTTTGTATCCAGTGGTATACTGAGGTAGTTGGAGTGCATTCCAGATAATTCATCTGAGTGAAATAAACAATATGCCTTGGTAATTATTACAAGTTGTTTGAAAGGATAGTAAACTATACTTGGTGGCACAACGGAAAAGATGCTGACCTGACAAACCTAATGTGATAGATACATCCCCACAATGATCCCCCGGTGGCGCAGTGGGTTAAACCTCTGTGCTGGCAGGACTGAAGACCAACAGGTTGCAGGTTTGAATCCAGGGAGAGGCGGATGAGCTTCCTCTATCAGCTCCAGCTCCTCATGCGGGGACATGAGAGAAGCCTCCCACAAGGATGATAAAAACATCAAAATCATCCAGGCGTCCCCTGGGCAACGTCCTTGCAGATGGCTAATTTTCTCACACCAGGAGTCACTCCTGACACAACAACAAAAAAAAAAAAATCCCCACAATATAACTACCAGAGATGCTTCAGGTGTGCTTTGTCATGATGAGCACATAACAAGCAAGAAGAGCGTTTACAGGTAAAATTATTTGCATCCTAGTGTTTCAATTGGGTGAGTTGAGCAAAGAACGAATGGAAAGAATCCAGGTAAGACCGCTGCTCTTTGTCATTCATGAAGTAAACCAGGGAATGGTCCCCCCCCCCCCCCCCCGTGCTGTGCTGGAAGGGGATATACTCCTGAAAAAATAGGTTCACGCATTAGGTCTCTTGTGTTGCTATAAGAAGGTCCTCCATTGTGCATGTGGCAGGGCTCAGGCTGCATTGTAAGAGGTAGTCTGGTTTGCTCTTCACACTCGCATGCTGTGGGCAGCTTTGTAGACAGCTGATTGTCTCACATCAGTAGCAATTTGGAGCATGATTTTTTAATGGGCTGACTACAGGGAATACATAACTCCTGTGTTACAGCAGCTCCATTAGCTGTTGCACAATTTTTTTTAGCACAATTGTGATCTATACACACAGCTCAATTCCAAGTTATTTGAAAGGCTATATTTTCCCTTAAAAATCAGTCTTGAATCTGCTGGGGACATCATTCTTTGTCTCATCACTCTAAAAGTTACTTTTAGTAGGAACATGGGAGGATTTTGGATCCTTCCCTGAAAATTTGGGCTGGCACCCTCCCTATTTTATTTTTGCTGATGGGTAAATAATTCTCCTGACAGATTTGACAAGTTACTCTGCAATGGACTTCTTACACACAAAGTTGTTATATAGTGCCATCTGTGCTACTGTCTGTTTTTAATGTACGCTTCAATATTTGTGAGTTTAAACATGTTTTAACTTGTATCTTGTTGCTTTTTAATGGTTAGCCCGCTCAAGTCGCAACCTGGGGAACAGGTAGAATAGGAACAACAATTGCTTCATACAGTGGTGAAGGAGGGACATTATCTGTATGGCTTATGTGGTATTGATGTACCCACCAATGGCAATTCAGATTTCTTCTGAATTGCCATTGAATAATCTAATGTGGTTACTTGCTCACGCTCAGAGGCTTAACCTGGTTACTGGCACCCTTATTTTCAATCCGATGCTAACACCTTCTTTGAAGTCTTGGTTCACATGTGTACCACAGTAGTAGACAACTACTGCAAAGATCCTGGATCTAGGAAATGCAGTATAATGGAATTATGTCACCTTCCAACCCTGCAGGTCTCACCATTTTCCTACAGCCCCGTCTAGCACATACGTACAGTAACCAAGGGAAGCGCCCAGCCAAGGATTGCGCAGCCATGTTCTCTGAGCAGATGGATAATAATTCATTCTCTGAGGATTCCCAGGAGGTGTTGGATTAGGCCTACATCATCTCATGTCCCAATAATTGGAGCATAATTTTCTTTTCCTGTCGTAAATCCTGTGAATCGCACATATGGTAACTCTGCGCCTGCGCAGTTCAGCGATCGGAACCTTTGAAAAGTAAAATGACCGTTTAGAATCCCTCCGGCCACGCGCCCCCCTCCCTCATCCTATATATATCCCGGGGCAGTGGCCGTTGCTCAGTTCTCTTCTTTCCGCGCTAAAGCAAACAGCAAAGGAACCTTCTAGTTGATTAACAACTCGATTGACTGAAGAGAATTGATAAAAATATTTAATAACAATATAATGGCTACTACAGCCTTCAAGAAATGCATAAACTGCCCAAATATTCTCCCGGACACTGACGGACACTCGCTGTGTCTTGAGTGCCTGGGTGAGGGGCATCTCTCTCAACCTTGCGAGATACGCGCTGCCTTTACTCCTCAAACGAGGAAAAACAGATTATCCCGACTGAGAGCGGCGCTTTATGAGAAGGCATTAATGCCCCAACCTGCTCAACCACGAGAAATCCCTCGGGAACAATCCTCCTTGCCATCAGGAGGAAAGAAGAAGATTAAAAAAGTTAAAAACAGCGGCCTTCAAAATGGCGGCCAAGCCGCCGCGGCAAAAAAAGCTCCGATTAAGAAAACAAACCCCTCTAAGACGACTCGTGAGGGCGAGAGAACAAACAAAACAAATAGAGACTTGAGCCAAGCCGCTATGGGCATCGAAGGCCCCGCTGCAGCGAATGCAATCCCTTCAGGAGTACCTCGGGTACATACCAATGGAGGGGCGACGACCGATGGTCTGACCCCTCCGATGCCGCTGCTTTCCCCGAACGCGCAAGGAGGAGGGATTTGCGCGGTGGCGCCATTCACTCCCGATATCGGCTCCACCTCTGAGGCTAATTCCGCCCTCCCCTCAACTAGCCACGCCTTTGAGGGCGTGTATAATGGGCCTCCCACTTCTGACGAACAGGCCCCGCCTCGCCCGGCATCGGAAGGCGCTGCCGACCGAAGGGGGCAAGAACCTCTCCCGAGAGATGGGGAAGAAGCGCAAATGGAGGAGAATCGACCGAGTGTTGCGGCGCTAGAGACGGCAGCACCCTCCATGAGATCATGGCCTGCCTTCGCATTTCGCCGCCCTAGCAAGCGTCCTAGACGCTCGAGATCCCCATCGCGTCACCATGGATCCAGGCGGAGGCGGTACCGATCCACATCGAGGAGGGGCCGCCGTTCGCGTTCCTCCTCCTCTTCCTCATCCACCTCCTCCTCTTCGTCATCTTCCTCCTCCTCTTCTAGGCGTTCGAGAAGACATAACCGCTCCAGATCTGTGCGGTCCTCAAGTCACTGGAGGGGATATGGTCCTGGAGCAATGCCCTTTCCAGGGTTTTGGCAAATGGGTCCTTCAGGCCAACTGATGTTTGTACAACAGCCACTGTCAAGACCACCGTCAGTGCAGAGACAAACCCCTATATTGCTCAATAGACAAGAGACACATGTAGACAGACAAAACACTACTTCATCTCTGCCTACTGATGTCAACAATAATAACGCAACCCACATGAGACCTTGCGATGGGAGAAGTATAGCACAGAATACTGCAGTTACTCCTCTGCCTATCATCAATGATAATACTAATACTATAGCCTACAGAAGACTTACAGTACAGGAGGCAGCAACAACTCAAAGTGCAGTTCATGGAGGAGACCCCATAGAAAGCCTCCAAACTAGAAGACAAGAACCACATGTGGCAGCTGCTGCTACTTCTTCTTCATCTACTCAGTCAAATGATGTCCAAAACTTGATGAGTGCACAAGCAGCACCTGGACTTGCACCAGTCATTGCAACAAATGAACTGAATGACACATCATCAGATTCTGACTCCCCAGACACAATTCAGATGGGGGGTGAGGAAAACAATGGTGTTCAGCTAACAGACTTTAGTAGATTTAATGCACTAATGGAAAGAATGATAAAGGAGCTTGGAATTCCAGCTCCAAAACCACCTGAACATGTTGATGACCCAATGTTTCCTTCTGAGGAGCAAAATGTTTCCCCATCAATGTCACTGCCAGCACTGCCGTATTTACTTAAACTTGCCAAGATTGTAGATGTATCCCCATTTATGGTTCCAGCAGTTCCTAGAAGGCTGGACTCCATGTACAAAATTGATGTTTCTGCATTCAAATGGGTTGCTACTCCCCCAAAACCAAACACGGTAGTAACTGAGGTGGTGAAATCAAAGCGCCCTAAGAGCACCCTAACTACACCTCCAGACAGAGAGGGCAAGAGAATTGATTCTTTAGGCAAAAAGGCACATATTGCTGCTGGGTTGTTTACCCGCATGGCCCACTTTGCAACATACATGAGTGGATACCAGTCTTTTTTATGGAAAAAAATCTTACCCAGTATCGAATCTCTACCAAGGGATGATCAACACCTACCAAAAGCCCTCCAAGCGGAGGCTATGGTGCTTTCCAAATTTCAAAAAGACTTTGCCAAACACCTAGCAGAGGTAGCAGGAAACCTATTTGCGACAGCAACTGCAATTAGAAGGCACGCATGGTTACGTGCGTCAAATCTTTCAGAAGAAGGGAAGGCTTTAGCAGAAGACCTTCCCTTTCATGATGCAGGGCTTTTCAATCCAGACACTGATGTCAATATAAAAGAAAAGCAGGATGTACGCCAAGCCGCTAATAAGTTCGGCTACACGTGGCAACCCATCCAGCAACAAAGGCCTAGATGGCAACAACAGTCTAATAGTTATCGTAGATCATTTGGCAATTACTATACTGGCCCTTTTAGGAATAGGGGCAATGGATCATCCAGATTCCAGGGGGGGAAAAGGAACCCATACTTTCCCAGGAATAGGGCACAACCATATCAAAACAAACCCAAAGGCCAATTTAACCAAAAGAAGCGTCTTTGACGACGTGAAAGTGGAGATTAACACTAACAGCGTAGTTCCCCCGTTGGGTAGCAATACAGTTGATATTGAGGATAGTGTTTTAACGAGTTCTAATCCTCCGGTGTCTAACGTTCCTATGTTTGGGGATAGGTTGAGTTTGTTTTACGATGCCTGGTGTAATATCACCACGGACAAATGGGTTCGTTCTATTGTTGGTTCAGGTTACTCTATAGAATTTAATGACCTACCTAGAGTGGGCAATGTTAAGAGAACACAAGAATCCAATCCTCTCTTGGAGGAGGTAAAGATGTTGTTGGGAAAGGGGGCAATTTCACCAGTGAGTGTTGATAAAGTTAAGTATTGTTTTTTCTCAAAATATTTTCTGATTAATAAACGTGGAGGTGGTTTACGTCCAATTCTAGATCTCAGAGCCTTGAATACCCACATAACTCCAAAAAAGTTTAGAATGATTACACTAACCTCAATTTTACCCCTTATTCCAAGGGGAGCATGGTTTGTCACAATAGATTTAAAGGACGCATATTTCCATATATCTATAGCCCCTCAACATCGTAGGTATCTTTCATTTATGGTGGGACAAAATGCTTTTTGTTTTAATGTTCTTCCCTTTGGACTTTCGACAGCACCGCGAGTCTTCACAAAATGTATGTCTGTAGTGGCCGCATGTCTTCGAACAAAGGGAATAACCGTATACCCATACATTGACGACTGGCTGGTAGTAGCCAGGTCGTGTGAGCAGCTGCAGGACCAAGTATCTACCATTTTGTTTCTTCTCCAGTCGTTGGGCCTCGTAGTCAACTGGGAGAAGTCGGTCCTAACACCCACCCGCAAAATCCAGTTCATCGGTGCCATGTTGGACTCCGTTTCAGAGAGAGCGTATCTTCCAAGGGACAGGTTTGCCAACCTACAACTTCTGGTCAAACAAGCAAGAACCTCACCTTGCATCTCGGCAAGAGAGGTCCAAACAATACTAGGTCACATGGCAGCCACTACTTCAGTCAACCATTATGCCAGACTCAGAATGAGAATCCTACAGTCATGGTTCCTGTCAGTGTTCGACCCGTTGACGAGCAGTCCCGAATTAATGCTCTTCCTCCCACCCGCGGTCCGCGACTCACTAATCTGTTGGGAGGACGAGGCATGGGTTTGCTCTGGGTACCAATTCCACCATCTATATCCTACCAGGGTTATTGTCACAGATTCTTCCCTTATGGGGTGGGGAGCACACTCTCAGGGACTCATTGCACAAGGTGTATGATCAAGGCAAGAAAGAGACATGCACATAAACATACTGGAACTTCTCGCAGTAGAAAGGGCTCTACACTCGTTCGAAAGGGTCATTCTGGGTCAGGTAATTCAAATCATTACAGACAACACAACAGTAATGTTTTACTTGAACAAGCAAGGGGGGACGCACTCGAAAGAACTGCTGTCTCTCTCGATACAAATTTGGGACTGGTGCATAGAGAGGAACATACATCTCTTAGCGAGTCATCTCCCAGGGGAGCAGAACACACTTGCAGATGCACTAAGCAGAAACCCATTAGTGCATCACGAGTGGTCACTAAATCCACAAGAGGTACACAGACTATTTCTAGCGTGGGGGTTCCCAGAAGTGGATTTGTTTGCAACGAAAGCCAATACCAAATGCCCTCTGTATTGCGCCCGGCAGCGAGCCCACCCAGAGAGCGGATGTCTGGGGGATGCCTTTCTGATGAGGTGGACAGGACGGCTACTGTACGCCTTCCCGCCAATACCCCTCCTGATGAGGGTCATAGCAAAGATTCAGGAAGACGGGGCCAGATGTATAGTAATAACACCATGGTGGCCAAGACAGCCATGGTTCTCTCTTCTCCACCAGATGGCCAGAGGGGCGTTCGTCCACCTTCCATGCAGGGCGGACCTTCTCACCACACAAGAGGGTCAGGTTTTGCACCCAGAGGTGGACAAGTTGAAGTTGACTGCGTGGCGAGTCCTCCCAGATCATTAACGGCTTTTTCAAGTCTGCCTCAGTCTGTATTGAAATTTATTGAGGCGGCACATAGGACGTCTACTCGACGCTCTTACATCTATAAATGGACTCGTTTCTCCAAGTATTGTAGGGGGAGACAGTTGGATCCAGCGGATTCCTCTATTTCTGTTATATTAGAATTTCTAGTTTCATTGTTAGAGGCGGGCCTATCACACTCCTCCCTCAAGTGTTATCTAGCCGCGATATCGTGGTATAGGAGGAAACGAGGATACACCTCATGTTTCACAGATCCAATGATTAAGACATTCATGAGGGGTGTAGCTAATGTAAAACCGTCTGTAGCTCCTGTAACACCAGGTTGGAGTTTGGATATAGTCCTGTCAAGTTTGGTGAAGCCTCCCTTCGAGCCTATGGCATCTGTAGACTTACCTTATCTTTCCTGGAAAACGGCATTTCTGATGGCCATCACCACTGCACGCCGGGCTAGTGAGCTGAATGCATTGAGGGTAGATCCCCCGTACCTGAGGTTCCACAGGGATAAAGCTGTGCTTCGCACAGATGTTGCCTTTTTGCCTAAAGTATCTTCACGATTCCACATGTCCCAAGACATAGTAATTCCGGCTTTCTACCAGAATCCCACGTCACCTGTGGAAAGGAGTTTACATATGTTAGATGTCCGTAGGGCGTTAGCGTTCTATGTGGATAGAACGTCCTCCTTTCGACAGACCCCTAGGCTATTTGTTAAATACCGTAGAGATGCACAAGGTATGCAGCTGTCCTCCCAGAGGTTATCTGGGTGGATAGTGTCTCTAATCCAGCTGTGTTACCGTTTAGCCGGGAAAGATTTGCCTCAACAGATCAAGGGCCATTCCACGAGGTCGATGTCCACGTCGGCGGCTTTCCTCAAGGGTGTACCGTTGGATGCGATTTGCCGGGCAGCTATATGGTCGTCACCGCTTTCGTTCGTGACCCACTATAAGCTGGATGTGGTTTCCAGGAAGGACACGGAGTTCGGCAGAGCGGTCCTGTTTTCGGCTGTGGCATGACTCCCACCATCCACGGTCAGTAGCTCGCTAATCTACCATATGTGCGATTCACAGGATTTACGACAGGAAATTATAAGTTGCTTACCTGTAACTGTAGTTTCCTGAGTAGAATCCTGTGAATACGCACATCACCCGCCCTCCTCCCCTTGAAGGTCATGCCAGCTCTACTGCTTTTTAGCGGAAGAGAACTGAGCAACGGCCACTGCCCCGGGATATATATAGGATGAGGGAGGGGGGCGCGTGGCCGGAGGGATTCTAAACGGTCATTTTACTTTTCAAAGGTTCCGATCGCTGAACTGCGCAGGCGCAGAGTTACCATATGTGCGATTCACAGGATTCTACTCAGGAAACTACAGTTACAGGTAAGCAACTTATAATTTCATGTTATGGCTCTTTGGTGACTAGCCCATTAAAATCGGGGATTCGTAGTTTTGTAAGTATTTGGAATTTCTCTGCCAGAATACTCTAGTGCCTTTTAAACCCACTAACTCCAGAATTCTGCCCAAGCATAGCAATTAAAATGATATCTAAGTGCTCTAACTGTGTAGTGTTGAAAGAGAAAATAACTACCATGGAGGATGAAAATACTTGCATGTCTTCCCTTCAAATGGGAGTAAGCCACACCCAGAAAACCACATAAGTTCAAATGTGGAGAGATAGAGTGGAGAACAGGCCCACGAGACTGAAAGGAAAAAAACAAACAAACATGGGATACCTTGGAGGACTGACTGGAAGAAATGTTATTTTCCCATCATGATCACCTGTGATTTGCACATATGGTATATTCCTGCGATTGTACAGGCAGCATCGGAAATTTTCGAGACCAAAATGATCGTTAGTGTAGCCCTGCCCACTCTCCCCATCAGCATAAATAGCCCGTGGGAGGGGCTACTGCCCAGTTCTTCTAATCCGCCGCTATAAGCAGCTAGGAAATTGAGACCCCAACGAACTGCCCTCAATTCTATATTCTTATTCCACGGGCATAATTCCTCGGAACACAAGGGACCTTTTAGTTCAGAGGTGGGCAGCTCCGTCTCATTAACTTCTTCCCTCATGACATGGAAGTGATAAAACATCTCTATTTCTCTTTGAGCTACAATTAACTATTTTTATCTCAGAATATTGAAGAAGGAGGACAACTTGACTTTTCCTTGTTAATGGGACTTGAGGATGTTCTGGACGGCCACTTGCTTTGCATTTCCAGAAGTCAAAAGAGGATAAAAGAGGGAAAAGATTTGCATGTGCTAATCTACATGTTAGAAACACAGAAAGATTATTACATATTAAATAGAACTACATTCTCACGATAATATTCACTCCACTTCATACAAGCAGAGGGAAGGCAACCATAATTTTTCTCATATGGAAAGTGATTCACTTGCAGTGGGGAGGTTGCAATTTGGAGAGAGGCTGTCCAGGGGTGTCTCATCCTTATTTGCCTCTAAGCAGGGGCGGCTCAACCCATTACGCAAAGTAAGCATTTGCAGTATAGTTGATTTTGCCCAGGGACGCTCTTGGGGGGAAATAGAACTTGACATATGCAAGTTGTAGTTACTGGGATGTATAGTTCACCTACAATCAAAGGGCATTCTAAACTTCACCAATGATGGAATTGAACCAAATATGGCACACAGAACTCCCACAACAAACAGAAAATATATAGCAGTGTTCGGTTGGGTGGGGTGGGGGTGGGGGCAAAATACTGTTTGCTTACCGTTGAAAATTACCTAGGGCCGCCTCTGCCTCTAAGCCAGTGGTTCTCAACCTGTGGGTCCCCAGGTGTTTTGTCCTACAACTCCCAGAAATCCCAGCCAGTTTACCAGCTGTTAGGATTTCTGGGAGTTGAAGACAAAAACATCTGGGGACCCACAGGTTAAGTACCACTGCTCGAAGCAAAGAAAAAATTCTCTCTGCAGATGTGCCACTTTTCACACAGAGCCCAGGTCTTATCTGTTCTCATGACTGGAAAATAGAAGTGGATGACAAGATAAGAGAGCCAGTGTCACATAATGGTTTGAATATTAACTGCTTTGAGCCCCCCTAGGGATGAGAAAAGCGGTATATAAATGCTGTAAATAAATAAATAAATAAATATTGTACTATGACTGGAGATAAGGTTCAAATCCCGCTGTCCCATACTTTCAGCCAGAGAAACCATATAATGGGTTGCTATACACTGGAAATTACTGGAAGACACACAATTATGTTCAAGTGACCCGAGTCCTCACCCAATCCTCTGTCTGCTCCTCCCTGAACTACAAACCCCAGAATTCTGCAGGAGGCAGCAACCTGATTGAAAGTGGATTCATACTCTAGTGTGATGAGGTGGTCAAGGATAAAGCATCAGAATAGCACTCTCAGCATCTGTGATTTGTCAGGGCTGATAGAAGGTGAAATCCAACATCTAGAAAGTGATAAGCTTCCCACCTTTGTGCTAATCTTAGGGGCAACTTCAAGGACTTCATTTTGTCTTCTTTATTTTTTATTTGTACTGAACCGAGTATCAAATAGAAAACTATACTCCGTGTAGTAGGACACAAGGCTCCGCTCTCTCCTGTTCCAGAATTCAATGGAATCCATCTGCTTTCATACAGGTGTGTTGCATCTTCACCCTTCAACATAAAACAATTCAAATGGAAGCTAGGAAGGGAGGGAGCTTAGGGTAGTTCTATCTTCAGAGAAGCTTTCCTTCTTGTGGAGTAAAGCATTGATTTCTGGTCTTTAAAAGAAAATCAAAACCAACTCTCATCCTTCCCCACAATGTGCTGTGAAAGCAGTTTCCTTCTTACTATTCATTATAGGGTCACCTTTGGTAAAGCCAAAGAATCCAGGGTAATGGAGGGTGAAAGGGAAGTTACAGTTTTAGCCTACTAGTTAAAATTACACATTGTATGCCTCATTGCAGTTGGGGGTTTAGAGCCCACCTGTGACTTATGTACACTTATGGCTCCCCCTCCCCCAGATCCCCACATCTTTAACACCAATTGTGGATGACTGTTTATTTATTTATTTATATCCCACTTTTCTCCTGCTCTAGAAAAAATACCATCAAGGCATTTACAAGAATTTATATCGTTCTGCTGTCATCACAAATACCAGGTCTGAATCCAAGCTCTCAGATAAAATTTCTCAGTCCAAAAGTGAATAATAATAATAATAACAATACAATTATTTATTTATGGAAATTAAATTTAACACAGATTACTTATGAAATGTAACCGCCACTCCCTCTTGCTTCCTCCTCTTTAATCTGGACTTTCCAATCACTCACCTCAGACTCTTTTTTTCCAATTCAACTCTAGTCTAACTCAAAACCTTGTCAAACTGCTTTCTTCTCGAGCTGTAGACTAACTCCAAGCTCAAACTTGCACTCCTGCCATTCACCAATTTCACGCAAATCACCTCTTTCATTCCACCAATCAGCATTCATTTCAGCATCCCATTCTAACCCCTCCCAACAACTACTTCACTCATTGTGTGTGTGTGTGTGTGTGTGTATGAATGAATGAGAGAGTGAAGTAGTTAGACCTGCCTAGGTTGGGTCTTTTGTAGTGCTATTTATAAGGAATAGTCAACAATTTGCTTTTTTTTATGAATGCTCTGATTAGAAAGAATGTGAATGAACTATAACTTCCAGCATCATGGTTCAGTCCCCACAAACCTCACCAGTATTCAGAGTTGGCCATGCTGGGTACATGTGCCAAGTCTGGGTCATATCCTGCATTCAGCATGCTCTCTGGATGTGGTGGAACTCTAACTCCCAACATCCAAGTTTACCATAAAAACCGGGCTACAAAATGACTTTTTAAACCTTTAAAACCCTTGGAAAATTTGGGGGGGGGGGTTGTCTTATAGGCCCAGTTGTCTTATATGCCGAAATATACAGTAATTCCCTCCAAACCCCACCACGATTAAAAGTTGGTCATGTTAGATATGTGTGACAGGTTTGGTCCACATACATCGTTGTTTGGGTTCAAAGTGCTCTTTGAATGGGGTTGAACTATAATTTCCGACATCATGGGTCAATTCCCTCCAAACTTTGCCAGTCAGGTTGGGTATATGTGCCAAGTTTGGTCCAGATCCATTGTCATTTGGGTTCACAGTGCTCTCTGGATGTGGGTGAACTATAACTCCTAAAATTCAAGGTCAATTCCCTGCAAACCTCATCAGTATTCAAAGTTGGCCACTTTTGGTATGAGTAGTAACTGGTCCATCCAGATCCATCATCGGTTGGATTCACAGTGCTCTCTGGATGTGGGTGAACTGTAACTCCCAAACTTCAAGGTCATTTCCCACCAAATCCTGCCAGTATTCAAAATTGGCCATCATGAGCATGTGTGCCAGGTTTTGGCCCAGATCCATTGTTGGTGAGGTTCACAGTGTTCTCTGGATGTGAGTGAACTATAACTCTCATCATACTAGGTCAACCCCTTCCCCCCAAACCCATCAGTATTATCTGTTAGGCATTGGGCAGCAAGGGGTGGGGGCGGACGGTCTACATGCCAAGTTTGATCCAGATCCATTGTAGGTGGGAGTCACAGGGCTCTCTGGCTGTGAGAGCCATCTTGGAAATCACGTACATATACACATACAAATATATTTTCATTTTTATTCTGTGTCTGTGATGTCATGTGTGCATGACATACGTGAAAAAGTGGTTTATATATTATACAGTTGCCCTACAGGATGTCAACAAAGATTTGATGCCTCTCTTTCTTACTTAATTTTACTCATTCAGTCTAAGCAAACAACAAAATAAAATTAAAAAACAAAAACTTAGGGGTGTTGGTATTTACATACTCAAGCATTTATAAACTGATATCCTGTTCTACAGAAGCATTTAAAAGAGCAAAATAAGGTAGACTCTATTTCATATTACCCAGGACAGGAAGACTGAAAGCTTTGCCTTGGTCTTATTTGTGGCTGAATCCAGAGAACATTCACTTGAGAGATTCTGCCTCTCATTCTTTACAATCTGATCACCATGAATCACGAAAAACATTGCAGAGCAGTGGTCTGCAACCCCAAGCTGCAAAAGGAATTGCCCTAAATAAGGGCGCCATAATCCCTCCCCCAAATCCCCATCTCCCTGTTTTGCAGACAAAAACAAGAGAATAATAAATCGGTTCATTTGGGTGGATGGTGTAGAACTGATGCTGGAAATTTTAAGTTTCCTAAGTCCTGTGGATAGCGGAGGGACGTCTGGCAAGCTTCGCTAACCGTGGATGTTTTGAGTTAGGAATCAAGAATCTCACCAGGTTGAAAGCAGATGACAGAGACTTTATTCAATTTGCACAAAAAGGACACTCATACAGCACGGATACTCAAAGGGCACAAGTGCAAAAACATAAACATAAGCAGGCATTTTTATACATAAGAGTTCTCATGCACTAACATTGCTATGTTTTGAAACTCCCCCCCTTTCCCCTGATTGGCCAGTGCTGAGAAGCCTGCCAGCATTTCCCAGGTTCCTGATTGGTCAAGAGATGGGTCCTAGCTGTAGCACACCCTGATTGGAGGAGGTGGTGGTGACAGAGCTGGGAATCTCCTTCCAGCTGGGCAGGGAGGTTTTAGGGCTTCCAATGGGCAGGCAGAAGCGGTCTTGTGGGTGGAAAAGTCTCCAGGGTATATGCTGGGGGAAAAGTCCAAAGGATGATTTGACAGGATTATGCAGATACCGGGTCCTTCTGGAGTAGACAATGAAAGATTTTTTCCCTAGCCATCTTCCCATGATGGGAAGACAAAGAAAGAGTCCCAAATAAGTCTGTTGCTGATTTTTGTGTGTGTCAGGAGTGACTTGAGCCTGGTATGAGAGAATTGGCTGTCTGCAAAGACGTTGCCCAAGGGACGCCCGGATGTTTTGATGTCTTACCATCCTTGTGGGAGGCTTCTCTCATGCAGTTAAAGCTTCATCCTAGACCTTTGTTCTGTGGATAGCTGAGATCCTCAAAAAGGGAAGTCTTGGGTAGCAAGTTGATGGCCTCCAGC
Source organism: Anolis sagrei (assembly GCF_037176765.1). NCBI lineage: Eukaryota > Metazoa > Chordata > Lepidosauria > Squamata > Anolidae > Anolis > Anolis sagrei. The sequence goes on along the minus strand of NC_090023.1, from coordinate 78,160,899 downwards.
TGAGATCCAGGAAGATCCTTTGTTCTATAGATTATTTCCCATCTCTGGTTCCCACACAGGGCCTGGAATGCATATCTGGAATTGCTCAAGAGGTGGTTTGAGAGGTTAATGTAGTTCCTGAGTTCATGTACAGTTGCCTTCATTTTATAGTGTTCAATAATAGTAATTAAATATAACAACAACAACAACAACAACAACAGCAACTCTATTTATATCCCGTCCTACCTCCCCGTGGGGACTCGTGAAAGAGAGTTCATGTGGTGTTCCTGGTATAAGATTTTAGAGGGAAAAGGGGTGAAGAGACAGAGTCTCAACATTGCTGAGCATAAGGCGGGAAGGGTTATCTGCCTTATTTATTTATATTTTATCCCCTACACCCCAAATATGCACATGCGCATATTTGCATAGGGAAAAAAGAAAAATGAAAATAAATAAAGGTAAATGTTTTCCCCTGACATCAAGTCCAGTCATGTCCAACTCTGGGGGTTGGTGCTCATCTCAATTTCTAAGCCAAAGAACTGGCGTTGTCCATAGACACCTCCAAGGTCATGTGGCCAGCATGACTGCATGGAGCGCTGTTACTTCCCGTCAGAGCAGTACCTGTTGATATGCTCACATTTGCATGTTTTTGAACTGCTAGGTTGGCAGCGGGAGCTCATGCCACTCCTTGGATTCAAACCTGTGACATTTCAGTCAACAAGTTTAGCAGCTCAGCTGTTTAACCCACTGCACCACTGGAGGCTCATTGTAGCAGGGGTTTGGAAATGGAGGTGTTCTTGATACATAATGACTGCCAGGATTGTAGCTTGACTGGGGGAGAGAGAATGATCATGGGGCAATCTCCAGCTGGAGATTCGCTGCTGTGGACCTGCTCAGGCTGAACAATCAAAGAGCATTCTGAACCTCACCAACAATAGAATTGAGCCAAACTTCCCACACAGAGACCCCCAACAGCCACACTGGGGGTGGGTGTACATGTGTAGGGGTTCGAAGGCTATGCAGTTGGGTTGCCGTAGGTCCTGAGAGGCTTGAGGGAGGCTGTGTGGACAGGAGCTGTTTCCATTCATCTGGCCTTCTGTCCTTCGGAAACTCTAATTCCTGTGGATACCAAACTATATCTTCTTTTTATTAGGGTTGGGAGTCTTCAATAACAGAGCAGGGGTTTGAAGCCGAGCATGCCCCCACCCAACAAGGGATGGTGACTTATAGTTCTGCAAAGGACAAAGGTACCAGACTGCACAATAGGGGTTAAGTCTTGGTCAATTTGTCAAGGCTTTAACAACAATGAGGACCCCATGAAACTTTGGGAATGGCTAGACCTTGGGGTCTCTGTCTCTCTCGCTCGAGAGCTGTAGTTTTCCAAGGACCATGGGACCGGCTTCCATCCCAGCGCTGCAGGGCTTTGCGTCTTGGCCCAGTGGAACTCCATAGACTCCCTTTGGTGGCTTTTTGAATTCTGCTACATTCCTGGACTTCACTCTCTTCAAGGACTCGCTCTCTACCCATGAACTTTCTTCAAGACAACTTATGAATTCATGCTGTGTCCTGATATCGTCTGCTTTTTATAATTGGTATTATTAATCTCTCTCTGGGGTCCTGGATGGGAAGATAGCATTAACCCCAGGCGTTGTTCCCCTGTCTCACAGCCAGGAAGGACACATGTTGATTCACAACACTCAAAGCAGCCCTGTATGGGCTCTTTGTCTCACAAGAGCACATGGCATTCCTTTGTTTAAAGATTCCTTCCCAGATTCCTTTGTGTTCCATCATCCCGCCCCCATCTCTCCTGATTGGCTGTCGCCACCAGGTAGCAGAGGTCTCCCCATTGGATCCTACGGACCACTGGAGCTTCCTGATTGGTCCAGAGGCGCCGGGGCGGGAGGGCCGCCTCCCAGGTGTCCGCCCATCACCCAATCACAGCAGGGAACAACAGGGAAGCCGGGGCGGGGAGTTTGAACTCTGCAAATTTGAATTTACTATAAATATGACTGCATTGGTGTAATCTCCTCATGCTTACCTTGGCGAATGATTGCAGCTTTGCATCCGGTTTCAGCTGAATCGCATTAAACTTCGATGGCTTTTCTTCAACTGGGGAGACTTTTCATTGGGAAATCAGGGAAAAATATGGGATGCTTCTCTGTCTCGCCAGGGAAAAAAGAACTCTTTGATGAGTCTAATTGGTCTCTGCCTCCTGGCAAAGACCCCTAAATTTTAGCTCTAGAACAGGTTAAGGCCTGCCTCCACCCTAAACTTTAGATTTAGGGCCACCCTAAGTCTGAACAAACTTGAAGGCACACAACAACAGCAATCCTAATTAACTTGACCATCTCATCAGCCCACACATTTCCCATTGAAATATTGGTAAGTTTATGTCGGTGAAAATTGTTCTCCATTTTAAATACTGTAGTGTTATATGAAACAGAAACCATGGCTCCACAAAGCCTAGTGAGCCGACACCTTTGTCTTACATTAACATTATTTATGATTTGCCTCTGGAATGCTGCTTGGTTTCACCCCAAACCCCTTCTTTATTAATTTCCCTAATCATGTCAGAATGATCTGGGAGTCAGGGGGTGAGGTAGGAATTACTCAATAGAGGCATGTTAGAGCTCCCTGGGTCTGTTTCTACCTCCCATTGATAAGATTGGGGCTATCTGTGGGAAAGATTTGGCACCTATACTTCAAGCCAGCTTCACCTGCTGAGATGGCCATCATCCCCAAATATCCATTGTGTACACTGGACTAACCCTATTGTATTAGCCAAAGCTAACCCATCAAACCCATTAAGGATCCATTACCTATTGCCACACTGCATTCAGTTGGAATTGTACCCCTTTTTGAGGTGGACCATTAAATGGACAGACACTTCAAATGATCCAATGATATTGTTGAAAGCTTTCATAGCCAGAATCACTAGGTTGTGTGTTTTCCAGGCTGTATGGCCATGTTCCAGAAGCATTCTCTCCTGATGTTTCACCTGCATCTATTGCAGGCATCCTCAGAGGTTGTGAGGTTTGTGGAAACTAGGAAAATAAGTTTGTTTATCTGTGGAATGTCCAGGGTGGGAGAAAAAACTCTTGTTTGTTGGAGGTAGGTGTGAATGTAGCAATTGGCCACCTTATTAGCATTTAATGGCCTAGCAGTTTTCAAGGTTCAGGATCAACTAATCACCACCCAACAAAGGATTCCTCCAGACAGTAAGAAGCCAGACCTTGAAAACTGTTAGGCCATGAAATGCTAATCAAACTGGCCAATTGCTACAGAGGGGGATCCAGGAACCAAATTGCAGCAGATGCCAAGCACCTTCCACATTGTGTTTTTTTCAGTGACTCTTGTGTCTCCATAAGAACTCTCATTGTTTACCCCTATTTCAGCCCTTTTTAGTTAGAAGGAATTAGGATTTTGTGTCTAGTTTTGTGGAGGGGGAGGGGGTCAGTCCAGATAGCTTATTTCCCTTTGAAGCCTGCGTTGCCCTGCCCCTTTAAGAATCCTCTCAGTGGTGGAGCCTTAGGCAAGGCATTTCTCCTTCTTGGAAGAGTCAACGTTTTTGGTGAGAGGAAGGCCAGAAAGTCTACAAATAGTACATCCAGTCACATCCAATCAGAGCTGTATTCATGTCCAATCAGAGTTAAATATTGGGACCATCTTAGAGACAGCTGTTGATCACACAAGAAAGAGACAATAGAAGTAATAAAAATTCAAGAGCCTCCGTTCGGCCAGAACTGTGTCATATTTCTCAAAGTTTTTACTGCTCCTCATAAAGACTTTGTAGTGAGACTCAGGAGGAGAGAGAAAAAGTCTAAAATTCTTGTCAGTGGTACATTCTTGTTTGATTCAACGATCTAGTCTCTGACGTGTTCTCTGTGCACCCAGTTCACCTTCCAAATAGTTAATATAGCCTGGGGGCAGAACAGTGACTATTACATGTTTTTTGTTTTATATAGCACATAACCTTTCTCCAACTCCACACTATGAGAAAGAAAAGATAGGAAAAAAAACACATTAATAGTAATTTAAAGATTGCCCTGTGGGTATATGCCTTCAAAATCACCTGTTGACTTATGGCAACACCATGGATTTAATAGGATTTTCTTAGGCAAGAAATACCTTGAGGTGGTTTTGCCAGTTATTTCCTCTAAAATAGTGTCTACAGCACCTGAGCTTTATTTTATTGAATGTTTTATACAGTCGGCCCTCCATATTCTACATCTGCCATCCAAGTACTAACCCGGGATGACCCTGCTTAGCTTCCAAGATCAGCTAGGATCTGGTGCTTTAAAGTATTTAGTCTGGTTCCCCCTGTCAAATGAGAACCCATTGAGAAAAAGGATGACGTCCTGAGGTTCAGATGACGGCAGGTGACTCACTATTGTGAAGTTTTCCTGGTGAGGAGAAGGAGGCAGGTGTGTGGGTCCCACCTGACTGGTCCTTCTAAAATCACAAGCTATTTACACTAAGCTGTGTTCTTCTCCCATTATGTAAGAGGCACTGGGACCGAAGGCTTTGTTTTTTTATGATTCCTAGTAATGCCGAGGAGTGGCTGGAGGCCAGCTTTTGGCTGATATTTTCTGATGGATTTGTCAGCAATCCAGGAGCTTTATGGAAGAGACAAATTCTCCCATCTCGGCTAATCCGCCCCTGATAGAGAGGATTTCCCTGCCATTAAATGATAGCTTTTCGGAGTGGGGAAAATGTGAGCTCTTCAGAGAAGCTGCAAGACAAAGAACTGCATGCTTCCAAAGAACAAAGGAGAGCAAATACAGCCATCTTCCTAACAGGTAAGGAAGGACTTGTTCTCCTTTCTTTCTCTACTTCACTTTGATTTTTCTCATTATTTTGTAGTCCATTCACAAACTGCTGGGGGAAAAGACTCGGACAGTCCTTCCCATGCTATGCTTTTTCATTATTTCTATCATACTGAATGAATATCTGGCTGGGCTATGGTGTGTTGCAATGCTGTTTGGGCATGTGTTTCCTGAAAACACATTTAAAGGTTGAAATCTTCAGCCCAGTTGTTTAGAAACAGATGCTATTAGGATCATCATAAAACATTTTATCCTTGAATAGACATGTAAAAGATAGGTTTGTTTTATCGTCAAAGGGAAGATATCTGCTCAAGAGGTTAGTGAAAATAAATGAAAGAAATTGAAGAGATTAGTAGAAGTTTAAAGCTGGAAAGGGAAAAGAACATTTTAAATTACTAGACAGCAGTTTAAAATGATGGCAAATTGTAGTTACCTATTACCTCTGAATAGTGTTTTTCCATGCTTTGATCTCATCCTAGATTGGAGAAGACAATTTACCAGACCTGAGATGCCACTAGCAATTTATCAGGGTAATGTTTGTCATCATTTTAAGTGGTAAGTAAACCTTTTCTTTTGCGACATACCATACAATTTCTAAAACGATCAATATGCAGTTTGGGCTTGTTGGAAAATCTATCTGGTATATTTAATGTTTTTTCCAATTTTGACAAAGTTTGTCACATATACATTAAATATTCAGTTGGAAGCAATTGATCAAATATAGAACTGAAGTTTGCATTATAACTGTACAAAACAGTATCATTTGTCAGTGATAATACAGTAACAATAGCTGAAATTATCTAACATATGACAAACTGTTCATTGTTATAATGAATGGTTATTTTCTTCTTTCGTCCGTTGTATTGATTAGAAAAACAGGAAAATGTGTTTTGTTCTTTGTGCCCATTATTTCTTGTGTTTTTCCTGCATAGCAATCAGGCAATTGTATTTAACTGTTGGGTTTCTAGTTCACTATTCTCCATTACAGAGCAACATTTCCAAACTGGATGTTGTTTAACCATAGTTTGCACAAAAAAGAGAGAAAGAAAAGAAAGATACATATAATAAGAGTCAGAGTTGTTAGGTTTTTGTCATGTTGAAACTGGGATGTTGGTTAGTGGTAACTTATCAAGGAGAGAAAGAAAACGGCGTTGTGTATCCAATATGATGACATACATTGGGATGACAAAGAAATGCAATGACAAAAAAATCCCCTCTGGAGGTCACACTTTGCTTACTACTTATATTTAGCAGACAATATATGATGTTGTAATGGTGCAGACATGTGATTTTTAATGTGGATTATTATAGATCTGATGTTCATTAAGGCTAGGTTGCATCCAATATGCACCCATTTTGAGAGCAGTGGTTCTCAACCTGTGGGTCCCAAGATGTTTTGGCCTTCAACTCCCAGAAACTTCAACTCCCAGCTGGTAAACTGGCTGAGATTTCTGGAAGTTGTAGACCAAAACATTTGGCATCCCACAGGTTGAGAACCACTGCCATAGGCAATGGGTTGTATAAACAGCATGTTGGGAGAGGCAGTTCAGAAAGACCCCATGGTTGATGGTATTGAAAGCTGCTGAAAGATCCAACAGACCCATCAGGGAAGCACTCTCCCAATCAATTTTCAAGATAACCACCGCTTTCTCTTTCCCATAACCAGATCTGAAACCAGACTGGAATGGGTCTAGATAATCCACTACATCCAGGAACTCCTGAAATTGAGATCCCACCACATACTCTAGAACCTTTGCTTGAGTTCTCTTGTGTCCATACCAACTATCCTTGTGAAGGTGGTGGGACTGAAAGCAAGACCTCTCATGTAGATCTCAGGGTCTAGGCAGGCTCAAATTGGGAACAGCCTGGACCTAAACAGGAATACAGAAATTTCTACTCTCATACAAGACTGCTTTGGAAGGGGTGAAATAAAAAAACAAAACAAAACTGGAGAATGCATACTTTGTATATGAACTGTCTCCGGTTCAATCCCTATTGTGTCCAGCTAGTGCTAGGAAAGTTTTCTGTCTGAATTTTGGGAGGTTATCACTGATCCATAATATGATAGTCTGAACAACTGACTAGTGTTCCTATGCAGGAAGGAGGATACCTTCCGAAAGTATAATTGCCATACAAACACAGATGCACACCTTTTAAGCGCCATAGTACATGCTTTATTAAGGGTTTCCCCTACTTTCCCCCACATCATGAGGGTGTGGGGAGACCATAAGTGACTTGAAATAACACCTGAAATATCAGCCATCCAGTGATTTATAGCTGATGTTTAAAGATGGAGGCGTTAAATTTAATGTGTTCCTCATGTCAGGATCTGCCTGATGTTTTTGACAGAATGTGAACCTTTGAGAGAGCTGGTTACCTAAATCAAAGGTGTCTGAAGGTAGATTGCAATGAGCCAGTAGAGCTTCTTGCTTAGGTTGCTAGATTGAAAACTGGAGAGGGCTCCTGCACCTTCAATGGCTGTGCAGAAGAGGTAATTTCAGCTGGTATTGCTTGTTACTTGGTTGTATTACCAGCAGCACCTCCTGACATTCCACCTCTGCACAGCCATTCATGATACTAACATTATTTTAGTACCTTTAGTTGCCTTCACAACTTTGGTCACCCTGTTCCAAAGAGAGATAAAGTGGAAGATGGGCTGCTTTAGGATGGCATTTCCTATGCTCTTAAGTAGGAGGCATACCAGCACACACTTCAGTAGATTAAGTGTCCATAACCTAAAAGCTCTGAGAACAGCCTTGAAGAGATATATACACTTCAAAAACTTTACTGCTCAAATTACTCTTCTGTATCTTCTTTACTGGCTGGGAAAAAGAAAGAAAAGAAAGAAAGAAAAAGGACTTCATAGTTCCCATATCATGTGAAATGGGAGCAGCCCTTTACCCCTCCACCATGTCAACACTAACATCATCCTCTGGTTAACCTGCTTGCAGTGGTCTAAATGTAATGGTTAGTCCCAACTAGAATAGATCCCATGAAGCAATGGGTCTTACATAAGTGCTAAGTCCTATTCATTCATTCAGTGGGTCTACTTTGGGTGAGACTAACAATTGGATTTAGCCCAGACCGCTCATGATAAGCTTGCTTGTTCTCTTCTCTGTTCTCTTCAATCTCAGGCTTAATTCCAGTTACATCCTGTACAAATGGCTCACAGCCAAAGGGAAAAAAATGCTGCCGGGGGATAGAAAAAAACTCCCTGATTTTGTAAATGCTGGCATTTTTTCTGCCTGACAGATCCCAAAGATACTGGACTTGATGTCGAAAGTGTTAAGAGGTTAAAACATGTATGTTTTATATACATTGATTGTGCTTTTCCTGCATGGCAAGGGGTTGGACTAGATGGCCCATGTGGTTTTTTCCAACTCTACAACTCTATGATTCTCTTCCAACTCTATGACTCCTCAAACTTAATAGGATCTTCCAACAATAATAAGTAAAACTGCAAAAAACAACATTTGGGTTGCTAGTTACTAGATTTGTGAGTGGCATATACAGGGCGGTCCAAAAGTCACCAAGGGTCTGATATATACCATATATAACGTTATGGTATTGGACGCCATTTATGAGATTTGATTTTTCACACATGATGTTATTTTTCCCATATATACTATAATTAAAAACAAAATGAAAGGAGTCATTAAATACTGAGATGCCTTTGTGACTTTTGGCCCAGCCTGCATAATTCAGAATCCTGTGTTTTGATATCAGTAGCGTTCACTAATCTCTGTTCTCTCTCCCTGCCTCCCTCCACTGCCTTTCCTTGGTGCCTCCCTTGCCAGTCTTGCTTTGCATTCGCCCTGTCCACTCTGTCTGGGCCTGTGTCCGCTCCTGTCCCACCAGCTGCGTCTGCACTCAAGAGAGGAGTTGCTCCATTCTTTGTGACCGTGCTGGCCTCACGCAGATCCCCCGCGAGTTCCCCTGTGAGGCCTACTCTATTAACCTGGATAAAAATAGCATCAAATTCCTCGCCGAGAGGGCGTTTGGTACCCTCCCATCCCTCAAACTGCTCTCATTAAGCCACAACAACATCTCCTTTATCACTCCTGGAGCTTTCAAAGGGCTAGCTAGCTTGACGGAGCTAAAAATGGCCCATAATGAATACATTCGGTATCTGCATACCAGGACTTTCACGTCTCTCAAGAAACTTGTGAGGCTGGATTTAGCAGACTGCAACCTTTTTAACATCCCAGACAGGATTTTTATAGAAGTGCCAGCCCTTCGGGAACTCTTTTGCTTCCAGAACAACTTCCGAAGGATTCCAGGAGCTATAAGAGGGATGGAGAATTTGACCCATGTATACCTGGAGAAAAACAAGATAGAAGCCGTGGCATATAATTCTCTCCTGGGCCTGTCCCGACTAAAATATCTCAATCTACAAGACAACAAAATCAATGTAATTCATGACAGAGCTTTTCAGGATTGTAAGAAAGTGGAGTACCTTTATTTAAATGACAACGTCTTCAGTGACCTCCCTGAGAATTCCTTTGATGGTCTACTACGTCTCAAGATGTTGAACCTTGGTGGTAACCTTCTGAGGAACGTCTCCAGTACCTGGTTCCGGGACCAGTTTGAACTGGAGGTTTTGTATTTGGACAGAAATCGGATCAGCTATATTGAAGAAGGTGCTTTTGAAAACCTAACAAGCTTGGTGTCTTTGCACTTGAACAGCAACAACTTAACCACCTTGCCTTTCTCAGTCTTCCAACCTGTCTACTTTATAGGAAGACTTTATCTTTTCCGTAACCCCTGGGAGTGTGACTGCCGGATTGAATGGCTAAAAGAGTGGATGGAAAATTACAGGCTTGTGAGAGACATTCCTTGTGCCGCCCCTTCCTCTGTAGCTGGGCTTGACTTAACTGATGTTGTCTTTGAGAGAACAGCTGAAGGCTTCTGTCTTGATCCAGAGGAGTTAAATCTCACAACTTACAGCCCTTTTCCAACTGGAGAACCACAATCTACCACAGAGAACAAGTTCAACAGCCTTATCTCTAAATTTCTACTCCAGAAGGGCCTTTCGGAAGAGGTGATAAACACCACAGAAAGTTTTATCAATACTACCTTACTTGATGGATTGACTAATGACGCATCTGTTGGGCTAAGGGAATATAATATTGAGCTAATGTGTTCTTTTAACATTTGGCTATTCGTAGTAGTTCATGCAATCAAGAGTAAATAGCTCTCATCAGTTTTAATGTTGGGTGAAATTTAGTTTTTGTACAAGATAAGAACTATTAAGGAAATTGTTCAGTCACAATGAACCAGGTACAAAAAGTCTGTGTGATAGGTTTAGTGTATATTTACACCTAGCAATTTTGTATGGGTCCACATTTCAACAGAAACTTCCAGTTCATGGAGACAACACACATTTAATAATCTGGTACACTTAGCCCCTGGTGATGCAATGGGTTAAACCCTTGTGCTGGCAGGACAGAAGACCGACAGGTTGGAGGTTTGAATCTGAGGAGAGCGTGGAGGAGCTCTTTCTGTTAGTTCCAGCTCCCCATGCGGGGACATGAGAGAAGCCTCTCACAAGGATGGTAAAACATCAAAAAAAAAAAAACCCATCCCGGCGTCCCCTGAGTAATGTCTTTGCAGATGGCCAATTCTCTCACACCAGAAGCAACTTGCACTTTCTCAAATTGCTCCTGCCACGAAAAAAAGCCTGATTCTGCCATTACTCTTTCAAAAGAATGACTAAAAATCTGACCACCAGCAATAAATATAATTCAAACTTACATTGGTGTTAGGAGGTTAACAATAACAACACTGATATTTAATTACATTTTGTAATTATCATGGATTTGTAGGGGATAAAAAGAAAAAATGATTTAATAAGAAAATTTCAGAGAATTGAGTTGGCTAATTAGAATTTCTTATTGAGAAGTTTATATGGAAGTTGTGTGGCATTTTGTTTTGTTTATATACAGAATCCTATCATACTTATTCAAAAGAGGATCTCCAATAGTTATAATTCTAAGAGAAACAGAGGGGATAGTTTTACAGCACCTGGAAACCACACATATCACAAGATGAAAAGTGTTATGATCCCACTGTTGCTAATAAATGGTTTCCTTTCCTCTCAGAGTTCTTAAAGGCACACTTCCCCAATGTATATGCAAGTATATTTTACTACTTTCAAGCAGATTTCATTTCTTTCGCCATGCATATTTTCCCAGCTTAGCCTCCAGAGCATTGTATCACATTGCTTATTGTAATTGTCATACTTGTGAGATCAAGGGCTAGCATATCATTGCCTTCATTCAATTCTCTTCAAGAGTGTGTTGGGGGGGGGGGCTCAAATGATCTAAATTTTATAAAATATATCCTGTCTCACTTGTCTTTCCTTTTGGTTTTGAGGGAGATTGACCAGAGCTATGAGCAGCAAAATGGTAAAGCTCACAATATACAAAAAAGGAACATGTGGCATATGAATGTATGAGCAAAAGAAGAGCCCTGTTGAGTCAGTTCAAAAGCCTACCTAGTTCAGCATACTGATTCCACACTCCCCATTGAAATATTTGGGGATGGCCATAAGGCAGGTCAAAGCATACTTATGTTCCCAGCAATTGGCATTCAGAAGTATATTGCCTCTGATACTGGAAGTAATGTGCATAGCAACTGATAGCCTTGGGTAATGAAGAGTATGTGTGCCAGGTTTGGTCCAGATCTATCAAGGGGCCTTTGTGGTACAAACCAACCAACAACATTTAGTTATTTTGATTTGAATGTGACATCCAAAGATTTGAATGTGATATCCAAAGAGATGGTTCTGTTGCTAGAACTCCTGCAGAGACCCAGTAGGAAAGCAATTCACCTTCCCTGCTTGCACTGAGAAACCTTCTAGAATCTACAGTGGTTCTCAACCTGGGGTCCCCAGATGTTTTTGGCCTTCAACTCCCAGAAATCCTAACAGCTGGTAAACTGGCTGGGATTTCTTGGAGTTGTAGGCCAAAACACCTGGGGACCCACAGGTTGAGAAGCACTGTTCTAGAAGTAGTTTTTAGGTGGTATGGAGGGAAGAGAGGTAGTGACTCTGGAGATCAAGTTCAATTTCCCAGTGAACCATGTAAACATCTTGGTGGCTTTGGGCATGTTTCAAGTCTGAGAAAACCCCAAGATAGGGTTGCTTCAGGGTCACCACAAATCAGAAACAACTTGAAGGCACACAGCAACAACAAAGGAGGGAAGAAAGTTTCATTGCATTGGCAGGATAGTTGTCTCCATTACAATGTTGCTCTGAGAACAAAATGGCAAATTAACACTTTCTTATGCAATTATTTTTAAGGCACCATTCCTTTATTTACCTTTGTGACTGCTATTTTAGGGAAGAACTAGCAAAAAGGATAGTTTGAGAAAGACTTCATGAAACAAAATCTTTGATTACAAATTGGAAATACATAACTTAAGATACTTTTCAACACACCAGGTAGTGTAATTAATGCTTGAATTATCTACTAAGGCTGATCCTCTATTAAGGTTTTAAACTACGTTGTTAATGCCCATTATTTCTGTGGGGCCTTTCAGCCTTGCCACCATAGTGAGAAATAATGAGGAATTAGCTGATTAAAGATGGATTGATGTAAAGGTAAGTGTAACTCGGCTCTTGAAGGCCATGGATAGCCATTTCTTTCCCAGCCCAGTTTTTGACTGCTTAACAGAATTGATTTCATGCCACTAAGTAAAACCCTGCATGGCGAGACTGCTGTTCAACTCAGTTGTGAAAAACATACATGTACTAACAGCAGCCAGTGGTTTTGTATGGGGGTATTAAATATATCCGAATCAAAACATTATAGTAAGAGAGAGTTAAATGACAATTTCCCTCAGTAAATAAATGGGCCAGATGGTTTGATAACAACTTGATTGATCTGTTCTGTGCATTACATTCCATGACTTTGGATTTCCAGGCTATTTATAAATGCAGTAATCTTCTTAAATGCTAAATTCAACTGCACTTTATAAAAGGTTCTCTCCTCTCCGCTTCCCACCCGAAGCCTGTATCAGTGAAATGCAGTAGATTAAGTTGAGGATTTCTGTGAGGGAAACATTATTGTTCATCATGTGACTTGCAGTTTGGCTGCAGAAATATGACAGATCTGCTACTAGGATTAGGAGAATTGTTCATTTATACTGCTTGTACAAATGACTGCTCAATATTGTATGTTTAGGAATTGCTAAATTCCTAGAAACTTTTAAATGTTGCTTTCTGTTTTGAGATCGCAAACCTAAAGACCATATTATAATAGATGCAACATACAGTAAAATAACTTTTAAGTCAAATATTTTTGGACTTGTTCTTCAAAACTAAAGAAATTGTAATATTGATTACAACTTGGAATTAGTAGCCAACATTTAAGAATATCTGTTCTCTCTTACAATAATGCATACAGCCTATTTTAAAGCTGCTATATTGCAAGATACAGAAATACATACATATGGATTCATGTGGACGTCCAAGCATCAGGCAGATTTAATTTCCCCCTCAGGGAGATATTCCTTCCATCTGAAGAAGCAAGCTACAGCTCACAGAAAAGCAAAACTTATATTTCCTTACTAATAACACTTTATGTTGTTAGGTTTCTTTTGAAGATGATATTTCAATATTTCCAATTCCTCAAAACTGGAGGTGCAGCAAAGTAGTAGTAGAATATGATGACAAATTTGGAGCAACTCACTATATAGATCTTACAACAGATGCTGAAATGTGATGGTCTGCCATCCTACTACTGATAGCTTTTCTTTTCCTAGGTCTTCCCCATCAAGATTTTAATTGCTGTTTATATATGTTTATCTGTATTATTGTGTAGGCATTGAATTGTGCCTTTTGTAAGCCGCCCTGAGTCCCCCCTCGGGGGTTGAGAAGGGCGGGGTAGAAATATGCGAAATAAATAAATATATTTGATATCTTTTCCTTTGGTTCATTTGGTTGTAACAATGAGTACAAAAAGACACACTTTTCAAGCTAGCCAAATAGTATTTTTGTACCAATTTTGTGGATAAAAAATATACTGAGGTAGAAAAACTTGCCCTTCATCTAAAATGCTTCAATGTCATATGACAGGTACACATGAAAGCTAAATATACACAAGGTATATATTATCATTTGATTATGACACACCACTTATCTATATTCATTTTATCTTCCTACACATATCAAAGCATGTCAAATGTCAAAGAAACGCTATATCCTGGAAAAACCTTATTAGGAAACTAAAGTTAGTCCTCTTCAGCAGTATAATTCATAATAAGATTCAACTCCAGGGATGTCAAGGCCTTCCATAGGAGGACACTGCAAATACAATTGAACAACATGATTGAGATGGTCTCTCTGGATATCCACCCTATCAATTTCCATATGATGGAAGGATTCTGCATTGGCACAAAGGTCTCAACTCTCATATTGTTGCAGTTCTTGTCTCTATTTTGGACCTTAAGATCAAAATCATCTTGAATTCAGCCTGTCAAATCAAGAGGTGCAAAATGCTCATAATAGTCAGCCAACACTAATCTTCTATCAGGTAAAGTTTGTTATGCTTTAACCCAGGCATGGGCAAACTTTGGCCCTTCCAGGTGTTTTGGACTTCAACTCTGACAATTCCTAACAGCCTCAGGCCCCTTCTTTTCCTTTTTCTCTTAAGTGGCTGAGGGGGAAAAAAGAAAAGGGCCTGAGGCTGTTAGGAATTGTCGGAGTTGAAGTCCAAAACACCCGGAGGGCTGAAGTTTGCCCATGCCTGATTTAACCTGTAGGTGATGAGCATAAAACACAGAATCTGGGCTTGGAATTTCTATGAAAGGGGCAGCTGGCAAACAATTTGAAGGTGTTTGGGCCACAGCTATCACATAGACCTCTGAATGCAGATCTGGGTTAAGAATCCAAACTGTGAAGATGTCGCAGCTAGGGAAGTGCAAAACTCTGAGAATGGATTGAAACCTAATCTAGGATTACAAACACCAATATTCCCATGCCTTCTGGGTTAAATTTCCTTTGGCTCAAGTTAATCCACTTCAAATTACCACCAGACACTAATTCAGTTTTACTAACATCCTTGAGATAAGAAGGTGGAAATAAATACGAGACTGACACTTCACTGAAATCACTACTACAGATGTAGTCACTTCCATACTGTTTTTTTTAAAATAAAGGTGACTCTTATAGGGATTTCTTTAGACTTAACCAATGGAAGATTTTTTAAAAAAAGAATCATAGGATGTCCTGTTTTAGGCAGATGCCACATGCCTTTTATAACTCCTAATTCAACCCTAGGTTGCAGAAATACTAAAATAATAGAGTGGTGGACTGTGACCTGTATCATTTTTCCAGAAGACAATTGGTGGCAACATTTCTCACTCACAGAGGTCCATCTATAGGATGGTTAAGAAATAATAATAATAATAATAATAATAATAATAATAATTACTACAGCACTACCATAAAGAAAACTTCCAAATATTAATGGTATTCATTACATCTTAGGCAGAAAAAATAAAATGCAAAGATACAGAATGGGGGATGGCTGGCTCGAGATCAGTACGTGTGAAAGAGATCTTGGAGTCCTCATGGACAACAAGTTAAACACGAGCCACTAAAAAAGAAAGACAGCTAAAATACAATAAAAATCACATATTCATATTTTTCATTAAATGTTTAAAATGGGATGGCAGCAATAACATTCTAGTTATAATCTCTTTGGGTTATTGTAGCTTCACATAAGACCAGATGTTTTTATTTTCTTCAGTTCCACAAGTAAACTTATGAAATCCGATTAATACATTCAGGAAACTAATTAAATTGAAATACAGTACTTGAAATCAGCACATTACAAAACAATGAAGTAACTCTTGATGCTAATGTGCTAATTTCTTCTTTGAAGTGTAAATTCTCTGGACATGAGTTCCCGTTTTTTCTTCCTAAGGCATGTTTATCTTTAAAAACAGTAATACCTATAATATATTTTTTTACCCTGGCTGAAAACAATGTGTGGCTGGTTGTCAATTGTAAATATAGGGCATTGTTTTCAGCCAGGGTAAAAATTGACAACTAGATGAAGTCTACACCACACACATATGGAATTAAACAGTTCAATGTATTTTAGTAAACTTCATTTTCCCTCGTTCTCTCCCTCAGGAACACTTTACTACTCTTGCTATGCTTATTATAATTGTTCAATCATGTGGATAGTCTTATTTAATTCCTTATATCTACCTTTCCCCTTTATTCTGGAAATGATGTAAAATAGGATACAGGATGAAGAAGAAAATAAATATATATAAATATATTAAATTTGTTGTAAGTTGCTTTCAGTTTCTAAACAGAAAAAGGTGGGATAAAAGCAATGTATTTCTTGAATTTCAAGGCATGCATAGGGTTGTTCAGATGCCTGTAGTTTTCCACTCCTACCACCCCTAAAGAGCATAGAAGGCTAAGGGATTATAGGTGCCACAGTCCAAACCATTTGGAATGCTACTTCTGAATTAGATGATGCAATGTATTTTTCCTACCGAATTGAGGTGGAATAAACCGCCACTCAAGGATATTCTTTCAGAGATGATACCAAAACCTGTGAAAATACTGCTGAGAAGCATTATGTAACAATGAGGCCTTTAGGGGAAGTTTTGAGGACAAAATGCAAGCACAGATTAAATGACTTCAATTCAGATAAATTTGTATCTCTTGGCATACTTTTCAAAGGCCTGTACCTGATATATTTTTGAGAACCTAAATGTGTTCAGATTCTTCTGCATAGCTCTTTAGATGCTTCAACATACTTTTGGAGAATCTTAAGATGGTTATTTTTAGCTACACTAAATGAAAAAGATTATCAAACTGTGGGCTGTTTATACTTAGATGGCCATAACCCATGTTGCAATCTTATGTAATTGTAATACATAACTACACAGCTGTGATAAATTGCAGTTTTATTGTTTCTCCAAAGCCTTTTATTTGTAATGGGGAAGGGCTCCCAAAATGTATGTCAGATTGTCTAGTCAGTATATGAACTCTCAACAGATGGTAATACAATGTAGCCATAAGCAATGTAATGAGACCCGGGCTTTAAAAATCCACAAAAATACTATCAGTTTTCATAGTTCATATTTCAACAGGTTGGTGAATCCAAACACAGCACGTTATTACGTATATCTATCATATGCTCTCAGCTTCAGAAGAAGGCAACAGCAACCTTTCTCTGAGCAAATCTTGTTTAGGATAGATTAATCTTAGGGCTGCCATTATTAGAAAATGATGTGAAGTCATACAACAATAACATGAATGTAAAGATGTCTAATTTGAATGAAATGCTAGAAAAACGCCAGACGTTTTGTTATCTATATCTGTTTTCTATATGACAAACAGAAGATATATACTTAGATAGTACTTTCACATTAGTGCATTTAGACTTGATATTTTTAATGTACTGATAAATTCCTACTCAAAAGATGTTTAAACTTGGTATGTTGGATTGCTTTCTACTCAGCATAATAGCCTACAGATCCTCTTCTGTTCTAATGGCTGAAACATAATGCTACTTCATTAGCTGGCAAAAGCCATAAAGCCATGCTATAGTACTTTATTCCATTAAATGGTGAAACCAGCCAATTGCACAGAAACTTGTAAATGATACTATATTTTAAAGTTTTTAAAAGGCCCAATAACCTCTAACATAGTGGTTCACAACCTGTGGGTCCCCAGATGTTTCGGCCTTCAACTCCCAGACATCCTAGCAGCTGGTAAATTGGCTGGGATTTTTGTGGGTTGAAGGCCAAAACACCTGGGGACCCACGGGTTGAGATCCACTGCCTAACAGGTTGCATTCAGTGGATAAACTTCTAGATATGTGTTCCCAGGATGCTCCCTAAAGAGTCTTAAATGCATTTTAATGATCATGTAGATGTTCGTCTAGAATGAAAATAATACAAATGATCAATATTAAGGTCCACTGTGTTAGCAACATAGGATAATACTGTTTCTTGCATAGAATTGTTCTTGATTTTTGGAATTCCTGAAAAACGAAATACCTTTCATTTTCACAAGCACTCAAAGTACTGGTTATCTTATTTTCAGGAATGCTAAATGTGTAATATTAATCTTGTAATACAAAGAAAGCAATCCATACTCTTCCACAACATAATAGCTGGAGAACATAAGGTGCTGTTACATGGTTTAAACACTGGAAAGTAGGTCTTAGTAGTGAATTCTGAGATGAGATGCTGCTTGCTTTGATTATCCATATCTGCTGAAGAAAGAAAACATATAAATACATTAATAAAAACAGTGTGATTTTTGAAGGGCAGCTTTCATTGAAAGGAAGTGCAAGCCCCAACAAGCAAATCTCATGAGTGCAATCCTGCAAAATGTAATCATTTAAAATGTAAACTTACTATAATCAATGGGTTTAAAATTTCAAGATCTTGTCCCAGATGTTCAAGAACTTAGGACCGAACACAATAATAGCAAAATGCAATATCACAGATGGAGAACATTCAGTTCCATTAAAATTTATTGTTTTGTAATTATAGGGATTTGCACCTCAAATTTATGCTAGTACTTCCAAGTAAATATTCAACTTGTGAAAATATTGGTGATATTGGTTGTGAATTTCCATCAGTTATGGTCAAATATACTGACTCAGGGAAAGAATTGTAACGGCTAGAAAAATCTGCAGGTGTTTAGCCCCATATGTTCTATATACTTATACATGAAGTCTTGAAATTTTAGTTTTAAAAACCCACTAAAAACTGGCTCAACCTATCCCTGGGTCAATGTTAGTACTGTACCTTAACTCTTACAAAAAAGGAACCATTCCCTTCTCTGAAGAGCGTGGTGAAAATCAAGACCTTGGTCCGTCCCAGGAGAACCCAAAAGAAGCACTGCCACCCTCTTCTCTTCGCTACAATGCTGCTTCTGGACCTTTTGAATGCCAGAGGGAATGGTAGAGGTGGCCAAGGGCACCTGGCCCCTTGAGACAGAACTGGTACTTTACCTTTTCTGTAGGATGACTCTCAAATTATGCATGGATCATATCAAAATCCATAATTTTTGCCCCCAAACCTGCCCTCAACTTATACACATACATGAAGTTAACTTATATAAATATATATATTGTACATGTTAAGGTGCAAAAGGAGATCGGAAACATCTTAGATGAAGTTGGACATCACATTTCCAGAGCACTAAGTCAGAATAGTTCCTTTTAAATTAATTCCTTACAAATTATATTGACAAGAAATAAACCACTGTAGCTTGCTTCAAACGTTCTGCCAGCACAGTGTCACCAATATTATGTAATGATTACAGGGATTCTATGTGCACAGACAGACCAATTTGTTAGTGTTACAGTTAATCAAAGGCAAAGAAGAAAATTCATTTCTTAGTTTTGTTATGTCAGATTCAGAAATCCAGAACTAGCTTGCAGTGAACAGTCATTTCAGAATGGAGTATAAACATGTTGAAATATACACCAAGACAGAGTTAGATGCTTAATCTTTTTGTAGATAAATACTTACCTATGAGTATGCAGAGTGCCACATTTCAAAATGATGGGCTGTCTTTTGACTTCTTTTGTAACCAAAATACATTTTGAATGTAAGACTTTTAGCATTTTTATGAGTCATAACCATCACCAACTCAGAAAACTGGTAGCAAGTAATGACTGTCTATGTGCTGACATTGCAATGAAAGGAACCAACATGGGTGAATATTTTGAATGTTTTCTTAAAACCTTCAATCTTTTAGAATACTATGTAAACCTTGAATTCTGGATAGTTCTTTAAAGAATTGAAACTATCTACAAATGAATAACAATTCTGCATTTGAATGTGGAAGATAACATTGTTCAAAAACATACTGGAATTTAATAATAAAATAAAAAATCCATAGTAAATAATAAAAATGTAAAACAATCAGTCCAAGGTACAACAATACTGATGATAAATGGTGGTGAGGTTCACAAAGGCATCTTAAGCTGGGATGGATAATTCTCTATATCTCTCTTCTGTGAGAGTGAACAGGTACCACTCTTGTCGGGAGACCAGTCAGAAAAATCAGAAAACTGTAAAAGCCCTGAGATGAATACATGGCAAAATTTGAATATTAAGGCCCCATATATAAAATTTAGGACTGCTTCACACATTGTTGACATATGTTTCTCCATCAGAGTATAGCTGTGACCAATTGAGAGTTTCCTGCCATTCGTACCTATGTAGCATATTATATGCAGTTTTGGGATATATGTTTTTAGCATGTAAAATATAGGCACATGCTAAAATGACAAATGCATGAAGCAACCCTTAATTATTAAGGGGGGCACAAGTCTTGAAGTTTTGAAATCAATGCAGAAGTGCCACTGAATGCAAAGGTGGTGAGGACGGTTTCCCCAAACATCTTCAAAGAGGACAGTTAGCTTTAGAAGCACTTGAGATATCCTGTGATGAAATGAATGACCCAAGGCATTTAATTGAACACATAAAAGGAAGTATATTTAAAATAAAAAATTGGTCAGACTGTAGAGTCATTTACTGTTGAAAGGAATTTACAGGGCTGATGAGTCTTTTGGAATTGTTAGTTTTATCGCAATGCCTAAACTGGTTTCTTCATTGCACAGTATTTTCTCTTAAAATGTGTGCATTTTCAAAACAATTACATACATATTAAAAATCAGCATTTCTCTGCTTAAACGTAATTAAAACGTTAATACTCTCAGACAACACAGATCTGAAATGGTGAAACCAGTAATTTTTTCCCCTCCCACCTTTACAACAAATTAAATTGAGACAAAATTACAAACACATTTCACTACATGATTATTAATAAAAATTAGGATTTTTGTTTATAAAGTTGCCCAAAATGCAAGGGATGTGCATAGGTTTTACAACTTAGTCATAGTATTTTTTATTTTATTCCCTTGGGTACTTTCCCCCCATGAACGGAATGTACTTTGCTGTAGATTACAGTTTTTTCAACACAGATACACCAACAGCATGAACGCTTGCGACTGTCCACATGCATTAAGAGTCAAGACCCAACTTCAAATCTCTATAAGTTTTACAGAGTTCTTCAAAGAGACAGTATCACATTATCCGAATATTACATGAAAGTACTTCAAAATGCTATTCTAAAAATAATTAAAAAATTCAAAGGAAGGCCATTAAAATGTAAGAATTGATCTGGTCATGATTGGGCTAATAATTTCAAATAAATAAAGGAAAGCAAGGTATTCCAATTCACAAAATCAGACTCTAAAAAGAATGTAGTGTTCCACCCCCAAGTTAAGTAACAGATCATATTATTATTAAAATAGATTATAGAAAGCAGCATCTATTTTGTGCAGTTTTAGGGGCCTTTGAAATTAAAAGCTATGATTTCCAAAAATATAACATTCCAAAGGATTGAATAATACATATATTTAAAGATACATTTTAATAAAGTGTAGGAGAACTGATTAAAAAAGATACTGTCTCTTTAAATTAGCATTTTTCTCCTCCTATCTATAAGGACATGACGATAATTATAAATTTAGGTCACACTACATCTAGGTAGTCTCTAGGGGCCAAGACCTGTTGACAGAAGGTCAATAACAAAGAAGTTGTCCATGTACGAGGTGGTTCCCAGTAAAGAGAAAATCCTTTGCGTGTCAGGATTAATACACCCAGGAGACGGGAACCCATTGCGACGCTGTACAAACAAGCTCAATGGCTTCCTCCAGATGCCTGATTGTTTCATCAATCTCATTGTTGATAATTGTAAGATCAAAGTAGTGTGCATATGTTCTCTGCAAGATTTCAGATTCCTTTTGCAAGCGTTGGAGAGACTCATCCTGCATAGCGATTAGGGAAAAGGGAGGAGAAAGAGTTGTATTATTTCCATTCTCATTATAGTTTGCATTTTAGAAGTTTTAGAAGTTACAAGACTATGGCTGCAATGTCTCTTTTTTTCCATGAGCACACTTTCATAAAGTCCAAAATTAAAGGATGTTGATTTATTCCATGGGCATCACTGTTTGCCTTTTCGAATATGGAGGCTGCATAACAGACTATATAAAAATACTTCAACTATAGATGAGACAAATGTAGCAGCATGGGACTTTTAGTACCAGCTCATCAATAGACATAATGTTCCTTTTCATTGGCTTTGCCATTTTAACATTTCCATATGAGTTAATATTTAAAGAGTCATAAAAATAGTACTGAGAAAGTGTAATGAAAATTACCCCCTTTGGCACATGCACATTGTCAAGGGGTAGTGGGGACCAACCAGAAAAATATTGATACACAGTTTCTAGAGTCAAAATGCCTGAAAAATCTATAATCATAACCTAAAAGTATTTGGGAGCATTTCTGCATGATTACCTCATGCTCAGTCCAGTCACATCCATTAATATTTTAGCAATATTGCACTAATGTAACAAGAGATGTCTTATCATTTTAGCTGTAGGGAAATACAGCATCTCCTCTACAATGATAACATTTGTCATTTCCCTCTTGACCCAAGAGCCTTTCAACTCTGTAACCTCAAACACTAACAGATATTTTTGTTCCACCAATTTACTGATTCAGAAACTTTGAATTATTTTAAAATGTC
The DNA here is from genome assembly GCF_037176765.1 of Anolis sagrei. Lineage (NCBI taxonomy): Eukaryota > Metazoa > Chordata > Lepidosauria > Squamata > Anolidae > Anolis > Anolis sagrei. Next base: position 78,138,501 of record NC_090023.1, on the reverse strand, counting down.
CTTGTTGATTTGGCACGCCACACTGAGAGTTATGCAAAGACAGTTCTACCATACATATGCATGAGCACCTTCTAGTCATCTGTCGACTTATGCATCCATACTGATTTCATAGGGCTTTCTGGGGAACAAATACTCAGAGGTGGTTTTGCCAGTTCTTTCCACTGAAATATAGCCTACAGCATGCATTAAAACTTCATTAAAAGTAGCATACTGTAGATGGCTATCGTGATCACAAATCTACTTGCTCAACCCATTCTATTGAAGCTGGAATGCTACATTACTGCACTAAAGATTACAAAAGTGTCAGCCATGCAGTTGAACTATCTGCATGCGATGCCATTGTGACACAAGGGAATTATTTCCTATTTCTATTTTGTACCTCCCTCTGAATGTATTTTTTTTTAATATTCTGAGCTGCCTCTAGAATTATGGCACACAAACACTGTTTCTTCAGGTGTTTTGGACCACAGATCTGGACACCTTAGGCACCTGGTCCATCACCAAGAATTTCGGGAGTTGAAGCCCAAACTATCTGGAGGTCAAGACCACTGCTCTAAAATCTTTAGATGCTGCAAAAAGCACAGAAGACAAAGAAATAAATGCACTGCACCTATTACCACTGGAACCATTTTGACTCAATTTTTTTTACGTAGCTCTTTTTAAATAGGTTGTGTCCTGCTCAATTTACTTGAAAAGTGAACAGGACATCTATCTCTTTAAATATATGAATAATTCATTGTCATTATCTCAGAGTGACAAGAAATGTGGATCTTTCTTTTTAGGTCCTAGTAAGAATGTTCCTACTCCTTCCTACTTGGCAGGGTGATGTCAAGGCCCTAATAAAAATAAGAAAAATATCCAAACATTCAAAATGATTCCTTTCAGTATATACTAATGCCAGGAGTGAGCTGAAAAGCAGCAGCCTCTTGCCTCAAACCAGGGCTTTTGAAAAAGTATGTGTTCTGTTGGCTAGAACACGCATGACATAATCTGAGAAAAATTAGGCTGCATCCCACCCCTAATGTATTATTCATGCTGTATTAGATTAAGGAGATCCTTGATCAGATCTCCTGACTTAAGAATTAAAATAGAACAAAACAACTACACAACAAAGTAGAAGTAGCCACAGTGATAGGGATAAAAGTAATGACACATTGATATCTACATTTAAACTACAGAGTAAGAACTAAATATTATTTATACCTAGCTGGTACTTACAGGTAACTTTCTGCACCATTTTGGCAGCTAGATAAAATCAGTACAAGTGCGAGAAAATGAGAAGCAAAGCAAAGATGATAATTCAAGAGAAAAAAAGGCCAGACATGTAGGATCTGTCTGCAACAGCAACTCTTCTAACAATTATTTTATTTCAATGCCTATCTCCTTGTGTTGGTACTAGTTTTCTTATGTTTTCAGCATGTGATTTTACCTACTTAGAATTAGAAAATAGCTTCAGCATCATGCTTTTAAAACACAGCAAAACTGTTTAGATGTAGTAGTCTGGATATGAGCAATATTGGTTAGGTAGATCTCAAGTAATGGAACGATGATCTGAAGTTTAAGGGTCTACAGTTTAAAATTAATCTATCCAAATAGTTGGTTTTACTGCTAGACTGTCCTAAGCCTCTCTGGGCTGCACCTCTGTACACATTTATTTGAAAGTAAGTCCTGAGGGGTAGGAGGGAAATAGTATTGGGAATGATATCTATTGCATATTGTAAGAATAAAATATAATGAAACATACTATAACTATTTCAGAACAGCCTTTTAGGATTTACAGCTTTCTGGCTGAGGCAAACCCCCTATGTGAACTTGTATGAAAAGAAACCGTTTGGTATTTTTTGGGGTACATGGGAATGCATTCTTTGTAGTAACCTTCCTTCCTTTCATCGATTAAATTTTGGACTGATTTATGTTGTATAGTATTTTATAATATGCGCTGGAATATTATGTGCAAATGTGGGCTATTTACACAGTCTAGGCTCTTGAATAAGTAAAAAACATTTTTCAAAGTTGTGGCTTCTTCATCTCTCTCCTTTTCATTCTGCTTTTTACCTAGCTGTACTTGTCCTTTTTATCATCAATCGTTTTTTTTATAAAGCTAATCTAATGTGGGTGCAGAGAAAGGTGGGTATGTTAAGTATCAGATTGTTTAAATTGCCAATGCCAACAATATTATTTGGGAACCCTGGCTTTATCCTGCATTGAAAATCTGTGCTCTACCACTGATATTGGCAAAACACACTTTTTTGATCAAGAATGTGGAGGCAGAGAGGATACAGTGATTCAAAAATATTCTGCATATGTGCAGAGGCTCTAAAAATGTCAGATTAGTACTCTCCATTCTTAGTTCACTGATGTTTGCAGCTATTCACTTATTGCTATACTTGCAGTGGAGCAGTGCCTTCAAACTGAATAAAGCATTCATTAATAATTAACATGGTATTTGTGGTACATCAATGCTGTCTAGCTGTAATGAATTGTTCCTTATGTACATTTAGTAATGCATTTATAGAGTGAACGATGTGTATGTATTGGTGAAGAAGAAATAAGAGAGAGAGAGATGCAGATTAATTGAAGATGTTGCATGACCCCATATTCTGGGACAGTCTTCTCAATCTGCAAGTTACCAGATATATGGAAATCCCAGGCAACAATTGTATAATACTAACACATTAACAACGTGTTAATTAACAGTAACACTCTTAATTAATATATCTATATTATTGGTGTTTATGCTAGTGAATTAATTTCAAATATTATGGAATAAACATTCAAGCTAACACATTTACATTGTTACTTCAGCAGCTGTTTCTATTGTTGTGCCATGGCCCTCTGCTGTCAGGAAAAGGAAAAGCTATGGGAAGTCGACCTCTTATTTTGGTGCTGGTTTGCTATTAACATCTGATGTTTGATATTCTGTGTATCTTCTAATTTTTCTGAATTTCTGAATTGCTTAAATTTCAGTTTTTTTTTTAAAAAAAGAATAAAAGTGGTTCTGTAGCTATGAAGCAATGTGTTATGCTTCTCATACAGAAACACCTAGATACCCACACAAGTACTATTAGAGACATCTAAAAAGCAAAAAATAAAAAAATGGGGGAGAACTTTTGATGTATGCAGAATTTTAAATTCTTTTTTAATTCCTAGCAATTAATAATTTTCAATCTCAAGATTCACTTTAGAAACAAGAAACACTCTTGATTAATAGAACAGGATTATAATGATTGAGAGAAGTAACATCACATTTACTCCAAGTGAAATCAGGAGACTATTACTACACTTCTGTAGAAGTTTTGTTTAAATTGAATATGATATGGACATCTGTTCAGTGACAATCAGGAAAAGGAAATAATAAGAGTGTACTTTAACAGCCTCTATTGTATGTTCAGTGTAGGCATATTGTCCAAAAGTTAGCTGGTACAGACAAGTCCTAAGAAAGTATTATTTAAAGGTAGGAATTAAAACAAAGAATGACAAAGCAGGTAAAGAGAAAGGAAAATTACATATATAAATGACGTTTTAGAAAGAAAAATGAATGAATGAATGGACAACATGTTCTAAAACTTCATTAGGGGACAGAGAACAAATACTGAACAGGGTTTCTTTTGATTTTTTCTCTCTAATAACTATGAGATAATATCCATCTATTCTGCCAAATAGGATTAAAGTCTGTACCTGTGGCTGGTAAAAATGTCTACAAATGAGATTTCATTGTAACATCCCTTACCTCATTAATGCCTGGGGTAATTGTAGGTGCAGCAATAAAAACAACAAAAGGAGCAAATTCTGCAGTTCTCAGGACCTTCAGGGCCTAGGTAAAGAAGAGGCATGACATGAATAATAACACATATGGTTCTGAATCGATTTGAAAAGCAAGTCATGCATTTGTTCAGATTTCAATCTTACAAAAACCTCACATTTTATATATGACATTGTGTTCAGTATTTTCAATGTTGTAAGTTGGATTTGGTCCAGCCCCCTCCTGCCTGGAAGATAAGGTGTAATTCAGTTTGTACCACTGAAACTGCAAAATAGGTTCCGGCTATATGAGAAATTTATATAGTAGTCACCTTACACTTTTATCTATTAAGATTTGGAGATGAAAAAACATTTTCTGCCTTTTTTTTTTTTTTGACAGCTTGTTTCTTCCACTACTGCTGCCTCAGTGGCTTTTTAAAAGTTTTTCTAAGGGGTTTGTGTGTCTGTAACTGATCTCAATGATCGTTTAGGGAATGTAATGATGACACAGTACTATATAATCAATCATTTTGGACTATGTATCACTATATCATTCCAAGTTAACTACCTTTCTAAACTAATGCGGGGGAGGTAATAGTCCTTGTTGTGGAGATAGTGGCAGCATTCCAATTCAACATAATGTGTTGGTGTGCTTACCTCAGAAATAGTGATATAATCTCATGATATTTTGACATACCATTTGCAGTCATAGTGAAGGAAAAAACTCTGGTGAAAATGGCCTGCTTTTATTAGGGGCAAACATGCCCACGCCTAAAAGCCCTTCTATCCCTATTCAGGCTTAGAACTAAGTCTTCCCTACCTTTCTCATATTCTTGATCTATTTTGATACATAACTTTTTGAATGTAATTAAAAATAATGTTCAGTTTCCATGCTAGATGTTTTTGCAGTAAGCATTTCACTATATTCTACAACACAACATCAAATCTTGAATTCAAAGCACAGTTGTAATTCTACTATCACAGGGCCTGTGTCCCTAGCCCCAACAATTTGGAGGGTTGACTGTATAACAACATGTGGAGTACAGAAGTAGAAGAACTGCCAATTTGTATGCAGATATTTATAAAAAAAGGTTCTTCCTCAGAAGATGAATGTCCAAGTGTAACTTCTCCAAACTATTACATGAATGTTGAAGTGTAACTTCTCCAAACTATTACAAAAGCGGAAATCCTTGCTTCTGGAATCATGCTGATGAGCAGAGACTTTTTGATTTGAATAAAAACATGTATATATTAGTATACTCATAGTTTGGGCTAAGTGAGAAATCAAGAAGAGAAAGGGAAATGAAAGAATTAGCATATTTTGTATATTTCTATAATACAATAGGGTTCAGATGGAAGGGGGAAGTCTATGGGACACAGAAATGCTGATATACTGTCACTTTGAGTTTCCTTGTGAAGTGAAAAGGTAGGATATAAATAATAATAATAATAATAATAATAATCATTATCATCATCATCATCATCATCGAGTATATAGTAATGTATATACCCTAAATTTATTTTCTTCTTTATAAAATTGCCACAATCCAATCAACATTTTAAAATGATTTCACTGGGGCAAAGTGTGGACATTGTTAAATGACCCCATGCATAAATGGGACAAAGTGTTTAACTCTGTTTGGACTGTGCTCAGTCTACTCCAGGTAACATTAACACTGAAGTTACCCAGACTGATTAAATACTTTCTCCATAATGCATTGTATACTCTACAAGAGTGCTTCTTGGAAAATCTGATATGTGAGAGTGACAATAACCTTTTCCCAGTGTGCCAGGGACTGGCATGTAGTTTGTGCCCATCAATTACAATGGTTTCTTTCCTTCCTGGAAATTTGCTATCGACCAGCAACCGATAGCTCAGGGACTGGCACCAGTTAAGGGATCACACTTTGAGTAGCACTCCTGTATCTACTCATGTATCTGAGCTAATCCTATTTATATACAAGAAGTTGTTTTACGAATAGTTAAGTAAATATATATTTAACATGCAAATCTATCTTTCTGATAGACCAATCAGGATTATGCTGATTGCACCCTCTAATGATGACTCTTTGCTATTTTCCTGTATTTGTAAAATAAAGAATGCTGTTTGCTCTTTATATCTAACTATAGTAGAGACATCTGTACATAATGTAATTTCTGCAATATGTATTTTTCCATTATTTGACAATGTTTCAAGAAAGGAAAACATACCAGATTTCCTTCCTTATAACATTGACAAATAATGGGAAACAGATATAATCTTGATTTTCTTCCAGAAGTTCAGGGACCATTCCGAGTTACAATTATGTTACCATACAACAATTTTGATACCTCAAAAAGCAAAGTGTAAGGTCTGAAATGAATCAAGACTGCAGCTGAAGACAATAAGAGAAGACTCTCATTTGAGTTCAGTTTGTTTGTTACCTTGTATCAAATATGCTAATTTATATTACATAAAATCAGTGCAAAACACATTTTGTCTGTAGTAAATAAGCACTTATTCCACATACCTGAGGCTCTACATCAAGTATTGCAATTAGTCCCTGTTCATGGATTTTCCGTATCGTTTCCAGTTTTGTCCCATACATTGCATCTTCATGGCTACCATATTCCAAATATTCATTGTTGGAAATGTCCTGCATCATTTGGTCATGTGATACAAAGTAATAATTCTTTCCATTCTCTTCATCTTTCTTTGGTGGTCTTGTTGTGTCTGCAATCACAAGGCAGGGACCTTTATAGTGGATTTTTGTTTCACTCATAAAACCTAAATGCATATATATTCTGACGTTAAAGTCATTCATCAGTAAATCTGTTTATCTTTACAAAAATGAACAGTAAATAATTTTGGAATTGTGATGGAATTTATTGAGAGTAAGTCCTATTTAATACAACGGCCATGATGAAATTATGGATTTCAGCAAGATACTGCAGCACATAGTTTTACAGTTGTCTTCACAAAATTGTAGTTTTTTCTCATATACCACAATAAAAATTTATACACACATACATAAACAAGATAAGACTCCACCACTGGGCACATTGAGACTATCTATGTCAGTTGATGCTTGTGCATTGTATATGTTTATGTAAGTGATAACCTTCCACCCATTTTTCCTAATTTGTCTGGTTGCTTTTTTCTGTGGAGGACAGAACTGAAGATTGAACTAGTCTGCTGTTTCAGGGCTGGTAGGAGATGCTCCAACTGTCAGTTCACTATCCATGGACTGGGGAAGGAAAACTTTAGCTCAGGTAGAAAAATGCCTTGGATCAGGTCTGTGTTTCTTGTTTAAGTAGGGTTACTCATTAAATGGAGAAATAACAAACTGGGATAAGATAAAAGGCAAAGGTGGACAAGGGAACTGGATAGTGTGGTTAGATCTGTCCTGTAGAGCTCAGGCCACGAAAAGAAGAGAAGTAGCAGAAACCCCACCACAGAATAATAAAAAGGAAAGTAGAAATAGACAAAGGAATTATTGTATTACAGTACAAGGAACTAATCACCTTATCTTACAATACTAAAACAACCCTTATAGAGAATTGGAAACAAGAAAAAAAACTTTAGTGAGAAATTAATTAGGTCTTGGATTGACAATATTCATAAAATTAAACATATGATAAAAGAAACCCAGAGGAAAATAATATCTAAATGGTATAAAACCCCCTTCATATAATGGGATATATTTCAAACAAGTGCTGGTATAACTGTGCGGGGGGGGGGGGGGGGGATAGGTTTATTCTCCCACATGTGGTGGGATTGTGGGGATGAGGGAGAATGCCTTCTCTGTGGTGCTCCCCACCCCCCGGCTTTGGAGCTCGCTTCCCAGGGAGATTAGGCAAGCACCCACCTTGGCAACCTTTAGGAAGAGCCTAAAAACTTGGCCTTTCCAGTGTGCTTTTGAGGAATGAACAACGAATTCACATACCATGCCAGCCCCAGTAGTAATCTGTTCTTCTGATGCACTTTATTCCATCCCCCAGTGAAGATTAATCCCATTGTGTTTCCCACCTAAGTCTCCCATTGGATACACTATTCTTTTTACCTATCTCACCCCAGGGTTTTACACAGTGGGACCAGCCCACTGTGTTCAATTCTGTTATCATTTTAGTTTTTGTGTTTATTTTATTGCATAATTTTGTTATTGTTGCATTTTATTTGATGTTATTGGATGTTATTATTTGTTTGTATGCATTTTATTTTGCTTTATTGTAATTTCTGGGCTTGGCCTCAGGTTAGCTGCCCTGAGTCCCCTTAGGGAGGTGGTGGCAGGATATAAATAAAGTTTATTATTATTGTAGAAAAATTCAGAACTATTATAGTAAAATAAGAAATGTAATGGAAGAAATAATAGGGAAAAAATTAATGTGGAATAAAGCCAGATTCATGTCTCTCACTACAGAGGCAAAGGAAGATAACAATAATAGGACAGAAACCCTAAAATATATGACAGCCGCAATACAGGCTACGATAGCTCGAGGATGGAGAGACAATACAGGATGGGTTTTAGAAACTTGGTGGGCCTATCTATCGGAATATATACTCAATGACTTCATAAATCAATGGAAAAACAGGTATATAAATAGTCATATAGAACTAGACTGGTACAGGAAATGTTCTGTTCTAATCGACAAAATAGACGGAAATGACAGATAAAGCATTTTGAACCAGGCTTTCTACACGGTTAAACTGTTGAAATAACATCATAAGAATTGCTGTTCCAGGAAGGGGGGGGGGGGGGATGGAGGGAGGGAGGGTGTGGGTGATGGGTGATACATACCCAAGGAATGTATAAAGTGTCATTTAAGGAATATTTACTTTTGGAATAATGTATACTGAGAAAAGGCTTGCATGACAAAACTTTGTTAACTGTCGGGATGTATCAACTACTTTTTTTTAAAAAAAACCCTCATTAAATGGCTGGATGTGGAAATAACAGTTGCAAAAAAGATGCAAGAAGTGGAGGAGGGGGAGACTATGTGGATGGAGAATGTAATGCCATTTTTTAAGATCTGTCATTGGAAAAGGCATTGGCCACCATAGCTACTGGCATGATTGAACTTACTTAGCTATTGTTAAATGTCAAGCTTTGTGTGGTATAAATTAAGCACAACAGAAGAAATAGCTGATTTTGCAACTCTGCCTTACAAAACTGTTACTTACGTGGAATAGGATATGCAAATCTGTCTGGATGTTTTGTGATTAGTGTATTTTTTATATGTCTTCTCCCAACACCATGTGCTCCTGTATGAAAAAGATACATAGTATCACCACATAAATATCAACATATCCAATTTATTATTATAAAACAGAAGTTATTCTCAAATTACCTAGTAAGACTAGTGTTTTCCTTTTGAAGGCTGGTAATTTTACTACTTCTTCATATGTGACAAGATCTAATTGGTCAAACACTGTAACAGAAAACAAAAGCCCATATAAGAGAAAAACATTACACTGAATTGGCTGCCTTCAGAAAATGTAAATTATAGTCACAGGAATATTAGGTTGGAGCCAGATTTTGTTATACCCATTGACTTAAGTTTTTTGGAAATAAAGCTAAAGATGGCTAAATTAAATCTCATTGCAAAGGGACACTTTAGCATTTTTGAGACAGAGAAAGAAGTATGTGATCACTGCATCTGCCAAGTATTCAATCTACAAAAGGTTATCATATAATGTTTTTATCTCAGTTCCTCTCTAAGATGCCATAATATCCCTTTAAATGCTGATCCAGACTCATATGGCTATGTCTTTGGATTTTAATTCTCATTGGAATGAATGGGTTTGCACATGGTATAACTAAAACTGGATCCAACCTATTTTATCTGTATTAAAAATCTCTAGCTGGCTGATAAGTTAATATAGCACTTTCTTTTAAATATTTATCAAAACAAAAATGCTTCATAGGAATTTATGTTGAAGTACATGCTTAAAAATCTATGGCTGAGACCATGCACATTATACAAAATTAGAGCTTCTGGAAGTTCTGAAATTTCTAAAACTGAGTAATAAAGTTTATAGACAGTGACAGATGATTATGAACATGAGAATATCTACTTACACAAAGAGCAACAATTTAGACATTTTGTATCAATACTATGGAAATACATTACAAATCTTTGTTTTGTTGTTTTAGTAACTCATCAGATATAATTATCATACAAATTGTAAGTAGAGTTCTCTTTACACAGAAGTGCTAATTTTATATTGACATGCTTTTAAAAAGGTTGACAGTGAGTAAAGATTTGAAAAAATAGAATGACTTCATTGTACTCCATAAAGGAATCACCATAACTAGAATACATTAATAAAATATGATTCTGGTAAATATTTTCTTAGCTGTCTTTGGCCGATATGTAATGTTAGTACTAACTAAAGTAGTTCCACTAAATCATAATTGCTAAATGCTAGTCCAAAACATGTAAATCCCACTGGTTGGTGTGTTGATTCTAGCTATTGGATTTAGGTCCTTATGTTCATGACTACAATTATTTGAATCCATTCCTAATTGCCATGATACAACAATATATACTGTATTTCACCGAATCCAGCTCAGAATTTTATCCCGCTTCCGCCCACCAAGCTGACAGAAAAATTGGGATGGCAACTCATTTGTGGTGGGATGTGAGGGGCAGGGCATGGGGGGGAAACCAGCCAGTGAGGATAAGGTCACTAGTTAGAAGCCATCCTCTTCCTTCACCATCACCTCCATTACCCTTGGCAGAGAAGACAGACCCTGAGGACACTGCAGTTCCAATTTGCCTCCATGTGCAAACCAAGAGTGGGCAACTTGGAAGTCCTTGAACAGACTTAGAAGCAGAGTGGGCAGATCAAAAGACAACCTGGCAAAATTGCGCTACCTAGAAGAATCCTCCACCTTGTGCGACTGTGGAGCAGAACGGACAACTCCACAAATGTATACTTGTTCACAATGCCCTGCCTCATGCACAGAGGAAGAATTGTTTAAAGCTACAGGCAATGTGGTTGCTGTTGCCCATTTTTGGTCAAAAATAATATAACTCCTTGTGTTCCCTCTATTTTAATCAGTTTTATACTTATTTATGAAATGCTTCTGACAGAAAATAAATAAATAAATCCCTTGAAAAGCTCTTAGGTCCTTCTTTTTTTGGTCTCATACCACCACCTTCTTCCTTTTCCCTCCTCCTTGGAGATGAACTCAGTGCACTTGCAGTCCCCAAAGGCGCCAAAATAATAAGCACACTTTCCCCCTGTCTTAGGGGTCCCAAAACCCAGTGAATCTAAGCTACCATCAACTGTTAGACACAGCCTGTTTTTGGAGCCCCTAAATGAGAAAAAAATATGCATCTTAGAATGGGTGAAATACGGTATATAATAAAATCATGATCCTACCTTGTGCCTAATAATGACATTCTTCTGGTGTTATAATAAATAAAGTATAACACAATATCTTAAAGATCTAGAACAATTATAAGGGCATTTTAAATAACTGAATTGTGTGATGTAAGAGGGAGGAAACCATTCTTTAAACTGAACCTATTCTGTGGCTTGCAACAGTAATCATGAATATGTTTGATCCAAGATGCTTGAAAACTTAATTTTGTATAAAAACCAATAAATCATACAACCATTTTGGTACGATCTACTGAGAGTGAAACATGGGGGATAGATACTGATACATATACTTTCATAAATAAATATGAACAATTACTATAGCAAAGGAACATTTGGGTTTCAAAAATATTTCTTGATAGATTCTTCAAATTTTGCAATATAATTTTAATATCTGTATCCCTAGATATTTCTTCAGAGTTATCCCTAAATGTTGGTTTAACAATTCGAGAATTAACTAGGGACCACATCACACTAGAGAATGAATCCACTTTAAATCCGGTTGCTGCCTCCTGCAGAATTCTGAGGTTTGGAGGTTAGGGAGGAGCCTTCAACAGCCTCACTAAACTACAAATCCCAGAAATCTGCAGGAGGCAGAAACCAGACTTAAAGTGGATTCATTCTCTAGCACGATGAAGTAGTACATGCATTTTACTAAGAACTTGTCTGTGTTGTATCAATTAATTGAAATTAAATAATTTTCCTACAATAAACAAATGCCCTGCCTAACTCAGCTACTTATTTCTATAAAACTTTAAAAGACTTTTCTTTTGACCCCCCCCCCCCCCCGGCCACAGGTGTTATCCCCATATTCTTCATGCTAAACCACAATATAATTTGAGTTCTATAGCACTTTTCATACTCTTTACAGAAATATTAAAAAGTAAATTAACCTTAATAAAACCACCCCTTAAGTATAAAACAATCATAATAAAGGTCCTTATAATCACATAATTGTGATCACTAATAATTTCATGCTTTCAGACATAAATGAAAGAATGATTTTGTACACAAATTCAGAGGGCTACAAGGACACATTTACAGACTGAACTTTTAAACACTTCTACACTTCTAGCTAATAAAGAAAAGGAATCATTGAAAGAAAACAGTAAGAAGCAAATAAAGAGGCATTGTCACTTGACAGGTTACTTACATGCACAGAGGCCATTGGGATTAAGACAGCATGAAAAATGTACAGGGGTCATTGAAATATGGCTCATAATATATTAGTAAAATAAAAAGTATATGCACAAAATAAACTTCACCATGCAATATTCTAAACACAAGGCAAATAAATCACATTAAATGATAAGCATGTTTTAATTAAAAATCGCTGCTGTTCTATAAATTGTTATTATTAATATTAAATGAAGCATATTTATGCCTCTAGTATGGTGTTCAAAGAAGAACCAATACAATATTTGACAGGAGTTTGTATACATGCAACATGTTTATAATGTACGTCACAGTATAAAATATAATAGAAAATTAATATCCCGTAGAAGTATATTTGGTTGGATTTCCTTTTTCTTAAGGCTATGATTTCTGCAATATTTTGGGTATGTATAAAACATGAGAGGAAGTGAGAAATCTTGGTAATCCATTCTCCACTGCAAATATTTCAAATAATAATAATAATTTGAGTATAGCTCTTATTTTTCTTATGGTGTATGTGCTTTTTATATGACCTACTTGGAACATATACAGCAAGGATTTTAAACAAACTGATTTTTATTAATGGAGCATCACTGCATCCCCTTTCTCTTATTCTCAATGTTGGGAGTGAACTATATACATGCGCAAGGGTGGAGCACTAAAGGAAGGGGATGGAACAACGGGATAATGAGGGACTTAAAGGAAGGAGGGTTTAAGAGTAGAAATCAGACTATACATGAGAGGTGGTAACTGTTCAGTAAGAAACACAAACTGAAGATCTATCAAGAACAGTTGTGGTACCAGACGATAAGAAACTCCAAATTTGTTGCTGAGGTTCACCCTCCAACACTTGCCATAGGAGTTCCTGCTATAAACTAGGTAGCTTCCAAATTGACAGAGGATCATCAGTCAACAAAGAGGACCACTGAACTGCCTTGAGCACTACAGACAGGCAAGAAAATGACACAAGGATGAAGTATTTAGATTTTAACAGATTTTAAAGTTTTTAAATGTTTTTACAATTTTCTTAAACTTCAACACTCATGCACTATTGTCTCCAGCTGTCAGATTATCTATTCTTCATGAGCCCATATGGTTTGAGTGATTAATCCCCCTTCCTACACTAGCATAAATTTAGGTATGATGGAAGTTCAAGGAAAGCACTATTAAGTCTAATGGATCGCCCCATTGAAACAATGGTGTTCCATTTAGTCTGGATTGTGGCCTTCTATTTTTAATAATTTACAACAGATTTTGATTTTTTTAATAAACCCAAATATGTTTTCTGGGAAGAATCCATTCAAAATGGGTTCAAAGCTAATTGAAATCATGCTTACAGAAAATCCATTAAAGTCAAAAGAATCTCACCAACATTAATAGGTAATTGCACTCTGATTTTATTGAATGTATTTATAGTACAGTACAGTCCCTCTTTTCACTGATTCGATATCTACGATTTTACTTAATTTTTAAAAAATTGTCTCTCCAGAATTGTTCGTGGGTCTCTCTAGATATTACAGTGCAATTCTTTGATATCCTTTCAGTCCAAGTATAGTAAATGGGTCTGCTCTTATCCATGGTTTCAGGTACCCATGGGTATCCCCTACAGATGAAGCAGTCAGGCTGTATCACTAAATCAGAATCAAAGCTAAGCTGTTTAGTTTCGTCAGAAGATTCTAAGTAGAAACAAGCTTTTAAAACAACATCATAAACCAATGTCTACATCCCCTGCTATTAACCTTACAATGGTCTATGGCAGTGGTTCTCAAAGTGTGAACATAGAGCTCTTGGGGCTCCGCGAACCATACTGAGGGGCGCTACGCTTTCTTCCCCTTCCAAGCTTTCCCCCCACTTGTGCTTTTCTTGCATGGCAGAAGGGGGTTGGGCTGGATGGATGGATGGCCCCTGGAGTTGCTCCTATTACTATTATTACAAAGGCTGGATTGACATCTGTTGAAGGTGCTTTGATTGTGCTTTTCCTGCATAGTAGAAGGGGGTTGAACTGGATGGCCTCTAGGGTCTTCGACTGAAATAGGTTAAGCTTTTTTTTGGTTAAAATAGTTCTTTGTTTTAAATATTGTATTGTTCTTTCTTTTCTTTCTTGCACTACAAACAAGATATGTGCAGAGTGTATAGGGGGTTTGTTCATGTTCCCCCCCCAATTAATTCACATAAACACTCTCCATCTATCTGCCACTGGCCCAGCCCATCTGTCAAAATTTAAAACACAATACATCAAAAAGTTTGCCCATGTCTGATATATATACATAATATATAATATAATATACAAACATTTCTTAGGGATCCATGAAAAACTTTTACTTCAAAAGGGGCTCTACAGCTGACAAAAGTTTGAGAACCTCTGGTCTATGGAATACTGCATTAAGTAAACCATTTAACAAATTAAAATGCAGTAAGAGCAGCAATACAAAGGTAGGTAAGTCCCAAAAAGCTCAGTGAGACCTACTTTTGAGCGAGCATACAAAATAATGAATTGTAAGGACATTTCCACACATCTGAATGATCCTGGGCATTGGCAATTTGAATCCAACACTCTGTCCCTAAAAACACCTTAAAGTGTTATATAAAAACAAAGTATTATGAATATTATCATACTTTGTATTTGTTATTTTTGTCATTTCTGAGATAGAAGACTAGGATAAATTATTGTATGTCTTGCTCTTCTGGCTCCTAAATAGGTGGAAATGGCAAGTTGATGATAAAATCCCATTCATAAAGAAATATTCAGATCCCAATGTTGGGGATTATTAGAAAAGGAACAAAAAAAATAAAACTATCAGTATAACAATGTGTTCATACAAATCTGTGATTTGGTCACATTCTGAATATAATTCTGTCATTGTGCCCTCCCCCCAAATATTGAAAAGTTAAAAATATTTAAGAAACAAAGTTATATAATTAAAAGGTAGAGCAGCTAATCAAAAGGGAAGATGAGAAAAATTTATGTTGCCACAGTGATATCTTAAATTCTAGAAATGAAAATGGCATTAAAGCGGAAATGATAAAAAGTTGTATACTATTATGTGTGATAAAGATAAGGTAAATAAATACTCCTAAATTGTAATATATTAATTTCATAATGATAGAAAAAAGGGATACCTAGTAAAGGCATACAGTGGGAAAGTCAGGATATAAAAGGATGAGATATAGAATTCACTGCTGCAAATAAAGATGATGGATATAAACAGGGATGGATTTAAAATGGGATCAGAGAAGTTTTTGAAGGTAAAGGCTATAAAAGCTTACTAATGATGGCTTTATGTTACTTCCAGTACAAACGGTAGTATACCTATGAAGACCAGTGACTAGGCAACATTAAGCAGGAGTGTGTTATTGTGCTAATATCCTCTATGGCAATGTAGTTAGCCACTGTGGGACAATAATGTTCCACTATATAAACAGTTAGCTTACTCCAGTACAGCTTTTCTTATATTAGAATGAATGTAATTATTCAAATGATAAATGTTTTCAAGATTTTTACAAACAATATTCCGAAGAACAATTCAAGGTTAGATTTTCAAAAAATATACCAAATATTCCCCAGAACACATTATTACAACATGGAAAGAACTAATCACGACTTTTTCTTGAAAGGGATAAACACAACAAGTTAGTGACTAGATAGAAAGGGTATCAGCCATGGAAGAAACTAACAGCAAATCTGAAGGAGCTGGACAACAATAGTGCAGATGTCCACAAGACTGGGCTTTATGAAGACGTGAAAAGAAGAAACCCTGCATATTGGTCTGAAAACAACATTCCCATGGTGAAGTATGGTGCCTGAAATGTGTCATAAGATTGCATTTCTTCAGCAGGGATTGGGAAAATCATCTTGATTAACGACAAGATTAAAGGAATCAAACACAAAATGATTCCAAAGGAAAATCTGTTCAATTTCATGTTGTAATACAACAACATGGAAGGGTATATATGTGAATACTTCTGCAAGGCACTGTATATAACTGGGCTTAATCAACCTCCAAAGAGCTGAATACTTTTGATTCCAAGCACTTGGTTGGTATTACTATGATTAAGAATCATCAGTCAAAATACATTTTTAAAATTTCAACTATTTCTAGTTCAGTTTGATTTTAATGAACTCAGATGATTGCCATAATTTAGGGACTGAACAAGAATTCTCAAATATACATTCTACATTACAATGGAATTAGAGTTAAACTGTTTCTGGTGGAGTCTCTCAAATGTGGCCGAGCTGCCCTGATGTTAAGAGAAAGAGACAGGCAAAGGTCTCTCTGCAACTGGCTGAACTGCACCAGGCCAATAAGGAACAAGGGGCAAAGGAAGGACGAATGGAAGCAAATATTAGTAGTGGTGGAGAAGACAGAGGTAAATTGAAGCCTGAAAGAAGGGTGGAACAAGGGAAACTGTGTGGATCCAGAAAAGTCAACTTAGATTTAGGGTTCAGGATAGTGGCTAAAAGAGTGAGAAAAGAGGCACCTTATTATGAACTCTGGAGTAATGATCACATATTGGTGTGAAGAAAAGGGCTGATTCCAGGTTGGGAGACACACTGTAATTTGACCCCCTCCCTCATTGAGCATCCTTTTTTTCCCCTGCCTTTGCTGCCAGGAGCTTGCTTGCTTACTAGCTAGCTGGTGAATAAGCAGATGACAGTAGTCAATGCTCCCAATTTGTGTTGCCACTAACTTCCTTATCCTTCTTTGTCTACTGAGATGACAAAACAAGGAGCAGGTACAGGAATGCCCCCTAACACTGTGAACAAGTTAGGAAAATATCTGTTTGACATTTGTAGTATCACTTTAACCAAATTTCTTGGAATTTCTTTGCACAAGGTCATGATAGATTCTATATTACTTGGCTATAAAAGGAAGTTGAAAGTTAGACTAAGAGCTGAAGACCAAGAGAAAACAGAGATAACAGAGCAGATATTTTAAATCAACAGTTTTCTGAAACAGTTTATGCATATATTTTTTTAAAAAATCTAATTATTTTGGAATCAATGTTTTGTCAGTTGTACTAATGTTGGAATAGTAATATGTTGAATTGTGAGTCAGAACAAAAAGGAAGTCTTTTTAATGGTAGCATATAATCAAAAGGGAAGAGAGATCACAGTAGCAATACAAATGCTTCAATTTATATTGCTACAGTGATACCTTAAATTCTAGAATGTACTCAGTACTGAACCCTGGAAGAATGGTAATACTCTTAAAAGAGAATCACACAATTTCTGTAGGCTTGATAGAAAAACTCTATTACGTCCAATTTTGAAGAAAGGCTTGCAAATCTAGAAAGAGGATGAATTTTCATATAAAGCAAATCAAATTTCCTCAAATTGCTCTTGCCTTTCCCTTTCCACAGAAAGAACAGAATCTGCACAATTTCTCATATTCCCTTTAATAATTATGATTCCGATTCTTTTAAGAAGTGAAATCCCTCAAGTTCCGCTCAGAAAAAAATCATTCTGCAGCCATAAAAAAAGTATTAAAAGGCATAGTGTATTTAATTTTTTTCTGGTTCCAGAAATGGAGATTCTGCAGTTAAACTATGGGCACCCTGCACATAGAGCAAATATTTCCCCATGAATATGTCTACTGAGTACCTAACAGAACTTAACTTATCTACTATAGTATTAGAGTATCACAATCACAAGTAGGAAGCTTCAAGTGAGGCAATACTTGTAATGCAGTGGTCTTAAAAAACCACAACATTCAAATAACAAATAGTAGATTTTAAGAAGCCTATTTTCAGTCCGCAATGATTCCATCAAGGGTGGGATCATAGCCTCTTGAGAGACAGAATGACTTATTCAACTGCAACACATTTCATAGTTATGGAAATAATGTGTAAAACTCTTAAATATCATTGTACAAAATCTTGGGTTTCTTAACATCTCTAGGAAGATGCAGATTTTCTTCCAGATACACAAACACTTTTTCTTATATTCAACTTACGTTTGTCGGATCCATTCAAGTGCATAATTTTCTTTTATTGCTTTAATTACTTTGAACATAGAGCTTTTCAGTTAAATGATTCCACTGACTGTCACTAGTAAAATTAAAGATTTATTTATCTGCATAATCATGAACAGTGCACCACTGTCAAATATGTATGATAGTGTATTTCATTTTTCTCACCTGCATTGTGCTTTGCTAAGTATTTGTCTTTGTATTGCTTCTTTTTCTTTCCAAACCAAGTGCAGCTTGCCTGCTGCTCCTGTTTAGTCTTCTCCATAGCAATACAAGCTACTCGCCTTGCAAGAGAAGAAGAAACAACAATCAAATTGTTATTTAATATTACCTCTCTAATGAAAAGAAAATAATATTTATTACTTTGACCTAAACATTTTGTGTCATTCATTTGTAGAAGACAGATTAATTTTCTCTTTCAGAGTTTCAAATGGGAATTTTAGATGACTTTTAAAAATACAAATGCCTTTGTATTGTCGAAGGATTTAATGGCTGGAGTCACTGTAGGTTGTAGGTTGTTGTAGGTTTTTCGGGCTATATGGCCATGTTCTAGAAACATTCTCTCCTGACGTTTTGCCTGCATCTATGGCAAGCATCCTCAGAGGACCTCACAACCTCTGAAGATGCTTGCCATAGATGCAGGCGAAACGTCAAGAGAGAATGTTTCTAGAACATGGCCATATAGCCTGAAAAACCTACAACAACCTACAAATGCCTTTTTTTTTGTTCTAACAGCAAGCACTTTTGAAGTCGAATGACTGTAAGAGTAAATTGTGAACTGGATCTAAAATATATGAACTTTGTAATTTGATCATAAAGAAAAACAATGATTCTACAGTATGTGTATCACAAAATTCTGGACAGATGCAAAGCAATGAAACTGGCTCAATCTGTTACAGCTTGTTATTCAAACATAGCATCGGTCAAGGATTGGATTTCATATTAATTCCAAAATATTGCTCCTTTTTGTAAATAATCAATACAAACCACATTGATATTTCGATGGAGATTTTGAAACAGGCAAATAATGATGATTCCTATTACTGTTCTAAGTATAAAGTCATGGGTTCTGGGAGAACCCCTGGGATTATTTTATAGGTTATACGTTATACAAAGTATTTATGCTTTCGCATGGTCCTGAGAATAGGTTCTAGAAACCATAACTAGGCCACTTTCAGGTTATAGATAAGCAATCTAGTTCCCTAAATGAATCTCTCCTTTTGTGAAACTGGACAGAAGCAAATGTTAAAAATTCTAGATATACCATGAATTTTATCTTTCCTTACAGTTAGAGACACATACATTGTTTACTCAATGCCAAACAACATACCATTCCTGAAGCTCAGGAGAAGGAATGAGGCCTGCAGTTCCATTTTTTGAATTCTCCAGTTTACCCTGCCACCAATTATGATCATCTTTGCTAATAATCTGGATAATATCACCAACTCTAAATCTGATGCCAGCTTCTTTGCAGGGAATGAGGTCGTCCTTTGCTGGGTCATATTCAAATTGTGCTCTTACATATATCTATAAAATAAGATTTTGTGACATATACTGAAAGGTCAATATGGTATGAACTGAGAGTTGAAGGACAGATCTGCAGCATAAATGCTACATACTGTTTACACCGCACTTAAGAATGCACTAGGCATTGGAAGTAAAAAGGAAGGGGAAGCAGTTGCACAGAATAATGGTTTTGATTATGCTTTTTAATGCAAATGTTACAATGTTCTATAATATGCTATTTATTGTGGATTCACTCCCTGTTTTGCTTTGGTATGGGGACAACTTGTTTGTCTATATTACAAGATTATGAAACAGAAGGACAGGTTGTGTGTGACTGTAGTTCTTTAAGTGGTTATCTGTGAACACACACAATGCATGGTGCAGGTGTAGATAATCCATTTATTGCTTTAATTACTTTGAACATATAAGTATTTAGTTAAATGATTTCATTGACTGTAACCAGTAAAATTAAAGATGAATCACAGAGACCACGAAGACGACGTGGCAATTACGTAGCTTATCTAATGAAACTGTGTAATACAGAAGTTTATGAATGTACATAATGCAGTTTTGATGTGTTACAAATTAATTTAGAAATCACTTCTTATGCTCCAAATATTTATCTATGGACTCCATGTATGTTAACTTAGAATACCTGCTACAGCTAGCATATATAGAATACTTTAAATACTTGGAATACATTGCATACGTTTTTTAAAACCAAAATTGCTTGTACATGGCAATGGATAAGCTCCTAAATTTACGTTTCTTATTTTAAAGTTCTGGATACAGGGAATATTTCTTTTATAGGAACCTAAACAGGCATTCTAGTTAATTTCCCCCCGGTTGTCATCATCTATTTTGTAGTTAAGGGAAAATGCTATAGGATAAATGCTTCACTTGAGTAGGCTACATGTGTATTTGAATTATGCCTTCCCCATGCTCAGCCTTTACAATCATAAGTAATTGTTCGTAGTTCCTATGGATTTCTGCTTTTCCTACAGCTTCTTTAGGACTATATTATGCCACAATATCTAAATTCCCCTTACACAAATTTCAGAGTTTAAAAGGAATGTGAAATAAAAGTATGATCAAAGAAATAGATATCTAGTGGAGTGCAAATGAATTCTCTCCTTTTCCTTCTCCATGTTGCAATCCTCCACATGCCTCCGAGACATTTGAAGGTAATTGCTGAAGATTGTAGACTATTTCTAAGAGGCCTGTAACAATAGCAGGGAATTGTCAAGCAATAGGAAGCTTGAACAAGTGCATATTTTGCTTATGTCAGAAGACATGGCATGCAATGGTCTTCAGGTCCCAACCCAAGTCTTTTCTTTAGTGGAAGGGCCAACCCAAACATATAGGATGTTAACCCCTTATCTGTTTTTATCATAATCTTTCGGATATGAACTTAAACCTTTGAAATATCTAAACCATGTGCAAGAATGTGGGCATAAGGGACATTGCATAATACAGATCAAAGATGACCCTCAATTGTCTTGAAATGTTGTAGTCTTGCCTTTTGGGAAAACTCCAGGGAATATGGCAACCTGCAGGTGAAGAGGATGGGCTGAGAATCTTTTTGTGTATAGAGATCACTACATGCAGAACTTAAGGTACCAGTTATTATATTAAAAATGATCACTGTGTCCCACTGCAGCAATTTCTAAGTGGATACCTAGGCAGAAACTGCACTATTAAACAGTTACACGTGTATTTTGCATAGTTGTATACACATACATACCGTCCAAAAGCAACAGCCAAAGTCTTCAAATGGAAGACAGATAGCAGGATGAGTCCCCCTCATCGCAAAACAGATTCTTTACTCATTCAGAGGAATATATATAACTGTGCATTTTTCCAATGTTTGAAACTTGAAGGAATAATGTTGAGTAGAAACATGTCCATAGAGGAAAAGCAGAACAAGTTCCCCTCTCAAAGTTACAACCATTAGAGCAAGCATGGACAAACTTTGCCTCTCCAGGTGCTTTGGACTTCAACTCCCATAATTCCTAACAGCCAGTAAGCTGGCTGGGATTTCTGGGAGTTGAGGTGCAAAACACCTGGAGGGTGGTTTGTTTTCAAAGAAAATAACATGAAATATATGTGTCATGTGGATTTTCAGACAAAAATCATGATGCAAAGGCTTAGTTAATTTAAGACTTTGTTTCAAGCGTTATGCTCTTCTGCCCAGAAAAATTGAGCAACTAGGCAATGAAAGTGGTGAGACTATATGCAATGTAATTTCTGCATAAGGCAAAACATAGATCAGTGTGGTAAAAGAAGCCCTTAAGTAATTCATAAAGATTTTATCTAGGGTAATATGAAATGTGACAAGAATACTGATGTTAACATGCTACGTGACATGGAATACAGCTACTATTAGTGACAAAACAACTACATCACAATCACAAAGAAATGATACTATGTTGAATCAGCCATGGAAGACAAGCAGGAATCAAGGTCACAACAAAATGAACACCAGTAAGGAGAAAATCCTACTAAGCAACTATGTTAGGAAAGCTTCCATGGAGAATAACTATTCACCTGTCGTCCTTTTGGTTGTGTTGTTGATGGCAAGTCCTGCAGAATAAAGCCAACCCAGGGAAAGAAATTCATTTTAATTTGAAAGTAGACAATAGCATTAGAGCAAAAAGCTAATTTGCAAGTATTAGCAATAAATGTACTTTTGGAAATGATAATTTAATAGGAAAAATGTCAAACCCAGGCAGTTTAGAAGCAAGCTGAAGAAAGCTGATAAAGTTTAAGCAGACAAAAATGTTTTTTAATAAAAAATTCACCATCTTCAACACAAAAGCACCTGTAAGCAAAGGGCCACTTTTTCATTTTAACATTCAAATTGAAGGCTACTTAAAGGCTACTGTCATATTGTTTTGTAACTATTTTATAAGTTGATTTAATGAATAGTTCTATACCAATGTACTCCTTCAAGCTTATTACAATATCTCAAAAGTGTACAGAGGAGATGATGTTTAAGGTACTAGAAACTTTATAGAAATGACTACCATTTGCAGGCTGACACCAGATACACAAATATTTCCTGAAGGGAGATTTCTTTACAGGTGCTTTTTAACATTTTACTATATATGTTGAAAGAGAGAGAGAGAGAGAGAGAGAAATGATAAACAATAGTAGTGTCTTTGGTTATATATACAAGTACCTTTCTGCCTGAAAATATGGCTAAAAATGAAGTATTTTGTGTTAAAGATGTGATGTTAATAGCTTGGCTTATAAATGCAGTTCAAAGCCAGTTTCTTTTGCTTTTCATAACCAGGCAAGGCTCATATTTCACAAAATATGTGCACATACCACAACAGCAGAGGACACACCAATTCCTTAACTCAGATAGCGGAAACCAATACTGCAATCTAGAGAGTTTTAAAAATAAAAAATGTCCAGGTCTCAAAAACCCTGAAAACCTGCTATGCAAATATTTTGCTTGAAAACATCATTCCGAAGGTTAAAATGGAAATTAGTCTTTCTCCTAGTTTTGAGCAAATCAGGATGAGGATAATGATAAGTCTATTTAAGGGATGAGTGAATTTTTACATTACAGTTGAATGCAACTCATTAAAAGGGTTTTAATGAGAAGATTATGTTGCTGAATAAACCCTTGAATGAAAGAAAATGGGGAATTAGACTTCTAAGTATCCTTGATTTTATCAGGAGAACATCATTTTTCACTGAACATGTCATCATAACAGGACTGGTAGATGAGCACAAGATTTAATACTCTCTGTATGGAACTGGAGGTCTTACCAAAACAGAATTGTTAATGCTGCTATGGCCATTAGCTGGGGACTGTCTGGATGTAGAGGGGGAATCTCTCTGAAATAAGATACAAGGTTCATTATCACACAACACTATGACAGAAGACAGATATATTTAAACGTTATATCTGTGCTATATCTTCAGGCTTACCACCAATTAGTTCACCACTTCATCTTGGAAGAGGTTTCATATTTCAACAACAGCAGATTATTATTAAACTAGTGACTAGTGTTTCACAACTTGAAAAGTATGTGGGATTTCTGATTTATAAATAACAGGATCTCTTTTCTCTCAGTATATGGATGTTTTCCCAGCAACACCACTAAAAAAACAAAACACTGATATCTTACGATAAGCGCAATAAATAGAAAGGGAAACACAATTTTTGGCAATATCTGTTTTGAAAAAACCCTGGTGTTATTGTTGTATTTATACTATGGAGATAATTCTCATTTGTTGAGCCATTCCTTTAAAATAATATGTGAATTTAGGATGCCTTTTCAGAATTGGCAAACATAGTTTCTCAATTAAAAAAAGCAAATACTATGATTTTAAAAATTCTCCTAAATACATTAAATTATCCTGAGGCATAGTGTCTATCATAAAGGAAAGCTCGACTTCATTCTATAAATTCTGAATCGTTAAATTACTTACATTACAGGAAAACACAACAAGATAAAAACACAGGATCCTGATATTTCAGTATTACAACATTCAAAGTCACATTTATATATTACAATGACAATATGAGGTTGCACCTTCTGTATGTATTTATTAAAAACAGATTACAGAATACTGCATGGCATAGATTTCCAGATATACTTTAGGTCAGTTTATATGTCTGAATTTTAGGTCTGCACAGAAAATTAATACACTTATACAATGCGGGACATCATTTTTCCTTGTAGGAGCTCATCAATGTATATGAAACAAGATTGATCCTACTGAAAGACTGTGTTAAAAATTGAGAAAAAACAGAACATGTAACTGAGTCTTCATAGTTGTGGTTTTCAACTGAAGTATTCTTTGGCTATAGAAAGCCGCTTAAGCCCATTTTATAGGATGCCAAGCATAGTGAAGTGGTTTGAGTACTGGATTAAAATTTTGGAGACTAGGTTTCAAATCCCTATTCAGACATGGAAACCCTCTTTCATCCTCAGAGGAAGGCAAAGGCAACATTTGGTAACAAATTGCCCTTTTATACTCCTATGTTTTATTTTTGTGATTTATCTGATTGTTATGTTTTCTATGCTTTATTTTAATTGTATTTTTTGTTTTAATTGATTATTTTTGCTTTGATGATCTGTGGACATGTTTAAGCCATTTCGAGTCCCTTTGGGAGATCATCATCATCATCATCATCATCATCATCATCATCATCATCATCGTCATTATTATATCTTGCCAGGAAAATCCCATAATAGGTTCACCTTTGGGATGCAATAAGTCAGAAATAACTCAAAGGCATAGAACAACAAGATAATGTTTCTAACTTATCTGAAAATGAACTATTTTCCTCAAGGGACTGCACTACCCATGCAGGTGTTGCCTCACTTAGGTCTGCCTAGGATATCCAAGCAACAGAAGCTGACCAGAGAATCGCATTGGAGGAGCTTAGATTCTTAGAGAGAACATTTTAATCAAATCTGTGAATAACCAAAACTTCAAAAGCAAAACTCATAAATGTGGATGGCTGTCTGTACTGACATGTCTCATTATTCTTGACATGCTGGCTAGTATCCATGACACAATGTCAATGAACTCACAGAAGTGATTTCCAGAAGCACAGGTAAGAAGCCCCCTCCTTTTTGCAGCATCCATGTGCCCTGAACATTTTAATGATGTGCTCTAGAGGGCAAGGGAACTCTCTAGAGCAGATTGTAGCACTCAGAAAGGATACAACAGGGACAGCAAACTAAAAAGGCTGATGCTACAATTCGTGCTATGTTCAGTGTAGGTTGCTCTATTCTGCATTTCATTCATTTAATATGTCCTTTGTTGACAGAAGGTCACAGAGTATTATTAACTCCTATACTTATTCTATTTCTCATTTCAGTGTTCTAATTAAAGTCTCTGACACACCATACTTCCTGTGCAGTAGTGCATCTCTTACATACCTCTATGCATGATGATTTTAAATGTTATTGATTTTATTTGTATCAAAAATATTTTACTTGGATAATAAATATTACATAAACACACTAACATTTGGGTATCACTTGTTGGTAGCATAAATTTTGGGGCATTTACCATTTACAAATAAAGCAACTCTTCACTAGTATTTAGCAAATCCTCACCATGCATTATGTTTGAATACGTGACTTCAAATATCTCTACACACACAAATCCACAAATCTCCTTTACAAGAGTTGTCTGCTGTTAAGCAAAGAACAATGGAATCCTACATTTGAGTAAGTGATACACCCTCAGATTTGGGTGTGAGGAATATAGTTTGAATGCATTTTTGTGTGTGTTTTTGTGACTACGGAAGTTATATTTACGATTTATGCTGTCAATGAAGTCCACTTTTATTTCATACTTCTGATTAACCTGATTAATGGTTCACTCAAAAATCTAGTAACTATCCTCATCACTTTACTAAGGATTCCATGTTCTCTCAATTTTCAATGTATTTGCATTTACCTGTTCTCAGCAATTTCATCTAAACCAGGAATGGGTAAAGTACAGCCCACGCAATGTATGTAGCCCCTGGGAGTATTTTTGTGACTCTTATCACCTTTAGATTATCAAGACCACCCTTTTACTCCTTCCCCCACCTTATGAGTTCAAGGTCGGAATTTATACTATTGTTTTTGAGAAACCAATGTTCTCTTTTCAGAGCATATGGAATGGCTATAATCACTCCTATTTACCTTACAATAACCAGTAGGCAACAATGCATTAGTCATGAAAAGTTTTACACAAGTGATAAATTTCTTGTGCTGTAGAGCCACAGTGTATCCCTAATATTTCTGAGTTGCTTTGATATAGGGTTTTGATTTGCCTCCGAAAAATCCTGCAAATCTCTTGGGAAGACAGGCGGACAAATGTCAGTGTTCCAGAAGAAACAAAGACCACCAGCACTGAAGTGACGCTCCTATGCCATCAACTCCGCTGGACTGGTCATGTTGTCCGAATGCCTAATCACCGTCTCCCAAAGCAGTTATTATACTCTAAACTCAAGAATGGAAAACAAAATGTTGGTGGGCAGGAAAATAGATTTAAAGATGGGCTTAAAGCTAACCTTAAAAACCATGGTATTGACACTGAGAAATGGGAAGTCTTGGCCCTTGAGCACTCTAACTGGAGGTCAGCTGTGACCAGCAGTGCTGTGGAATTTGAAGAGACACAAATGGAGGGCAAAAGGGAGAAATGTGCCAAAAGGAAGGCGCGTCAAGTCAACTCTGACTGGGACCACCTTCCACCTGGAAACTGATGCCTTCACTGTGGAAGAACATGCAGGTCAAAACTAGGGCTCCATAGTGACGTATGTATCCACCACCAAGACGCTACACTTGGAAGACCATCATACTCGGACAATGAGGGATCGCCTAAGCAGGTAAGTAATATTCGGGGGTCATTAAAAAGTGAAAGAAACTGGATGCTGTTCTTCAAGAAGTATGTTAATAAATAGCATGTAAGATATATAGAATTTGAGCTCATTATTGATACAGTTGACCCTCTATATAAATTGGGGTTGATTCCAGTGCTCCCTGTGAATACCAAAACCAGCGGGTGTTTGTGTCACTTGTATAAAATATAAACAAAATA
The DNA here is from genome assembly GCF_037176765.1 of Anolis sagrei. NCBI lineage: Eukaryota > Metazoa > Chordata > Lepidosauria > Squamata > Anolidae > Anolis > Anolis sagrei. The sequence goes on along the minus strand of NC_090023.1, from coordinate 78,111,198 downwards.
TCTGACAAACCAGATGTGAGCCAGTTCATGCATCAGTGAGCTGGGAACAACCCCCTGTCAACCATGCCACTGGTTTCATGGCTCTCCCTCTGCAATGCAGCTTCTTTAACCTTCAAGGTTGAAGAAAAGCAGAGGGTGTAGATAGATCTGTGGTGGGCTGAATGTGTAGATGCAAAACCCATAGGTATGGAGGGCCAACTGCTTTAGATGAAAACTGAGATTTTAACAAGGAATCCAAGTCGTGCTGAATGCTGAATGAAGATGAATATAGCTAATGTAGTTTTTCTCATGCATTTTGACTTTTAAAAAAAGTTAAGGTTGTATTGTGTTAATTTAAAGAAATGTAAAGTTTCATTTACTTTTTGATTTAATTTTCTAGGAACAGGCAGTCTTAGTGAAAGAAGACATCCGAGAAACAAAAAGATTAATATGAGAACTACATAGTATTCCAAAGCCTGATTACCAAAATCTAAGTCCTGAGGACTCCAGAAGCACAATTTTCTCCCAAAGCCTAATTATTCAACATGTTTAACTTGCACAACGCATTCAGTTAAAGGGAATTATGCTGTAATCACAATAGTTTTCAAAATGTATCTTATGTTGAGGATTGGTTCCAGAGCTTGAATTTATTTGACAACGTCCTGAACTGAAGCTGTGTCTTGAACTGAATAATATACATTCTGTAATAATGTCAATGTCTTGAAAGCCAACATCTGTCACTGCTGATCCTAGTACTTCCTTTAAACCCTAGCGTATATTCATTTCTATCAAAAAGCGGATTTCTAGTCAAAGAAGCACATTTAACACCACTTCAATTTGTGATTAACTCTGCTTAGAATGGATTACAAATGAAGATAAGGGACAGGTTTCCTGAACTGGATGGATACCTCAGTAAATTTTTCATTTAAAAATAACTGTTTTCTAGAGCACTCTTTGGTCCTCCAGATATTTTTGTCTTATAGGTTGTTTTCACCCCCAAGACCCCCACCCAAGAAGCCACACTCTCCAATAAAATAAAATAAAAATATAATTTTCAGCCCCCTCCAAAAAAAGAAGGCAACTTAATTCTCCTGGAACAGCATTCTTCTTTTCTACACCCTCAACCTCCCAAATGTCCCCCCTACCAAAAAAAGACTTACTCAAATTGGAAGTTCAAAATGGATGTCATTTCTGGCTTTATTTTCAGTCATAAGCTGGTGCAGTCTAACCTGGGGGAATGGTCCCCAGCACCTGCCTCAGTTAGCTACCTGTGCTCAATGCTCAAAACCCCCAGCCAGCATGGTCAAATGTCAAGGACAGTAGGACACTGGAGGCTGAGAACATATAATCTGGATTATTAGGGGTTTCAACTAAATGCATATTTTTCATTTTACATATAATCTTTACGTAAAGATACTTGTTTTTGAGAGAGCATGCTATATTTCAGAAGGACTAACAATACTTTATTCCTGGGAAAACAGAACACCTTTTCTAAGTAACACATTCACTGGTCCTATGTTTGTTAAATAGAGATCATGGCTGATCCAACTGATAAAATCTCTTCTAGAGGAATTTATGTAAATTTGGATTTATTATAGTTTGACCTAATAATGGAAGTCAGTCTGCTAGTTAATCTAGTTCATAATATTTCAGTTGACAGCAAAATGACCTTTCTATCTCCATGATTTCTAACTATGTCAGTGTATGTATGTAAACAAATAAATATAAATTTATTACACAACTACTCTTTCATAACAGTGTCCATCTAGCTAGTTTTCTCAATGCACAATAAACAGTATGTTTAGTGCATGCCAGAAAGCCAGCCTCTTGTGAGAATTGGTTATTCTGCCACTGACACATTTGGAGGAATATTGCATAATGATTTTAATGTGCTTTTTGCAAGTATTAAAACAAACCGATTATATCTCAAAACAAAAGAATGGCCACTTTAAAAATAAAAGGTTGATAGTTCACGAATTTGTACAACAGCAGTTCATAATATGTTACCAAAACCCACACAGGAGGAAGAACGGACAAATTTGAGCATGCAATATTTTAAAATATGGCATCACTTACATAGTATTTCTCCCAGTTTGTTTGCTAAGTAGGAAAAACATCCTTTCTTAAAATGAATTTAATCATAAAAATCTATCAAGACATGTTTTATAGAGATAAGGATTTTCTTTTAACCTTAAAGAATCCAAAACAAGCAATTATAACATTTTACATAGAAGGCAAGAATGGAATAGAAAATTTTTTTAGTTGAAGAAGTTACAGTGCTACATTTTAAGGAAGTATTACATTGTTTAAAACTAACACATTTCAGAACTGTAGAAAACAAAAAACTAGCAAAATGTAAGGAAAAACCTAATAATGCTTGGAAAAGTTATTCAATTATTTCCTGAAATATTATGGTTCATAATTGTGTTTTCTATTACTGTCCTAATAATTTCTCTGGTTGACTTCTGCAACATTAGGATATCCCTAATATTTAACTTATATTTATCCTTCACTTTAAAACCCATTGCAACATTTTCCATACTTTGGGAGTCAAAACAATTGAATTATAGTCTTATTTACAGTATCCTTTGTATCTTCACACATCCTATGTTTCATTAAATTGATACCTAGCTCAATTTTTGATCCTCTACCTCTATGCCCGATTGTTTCTCAAATACTTCAGTCTTATTAAAATTACATCAAAATTTCAAATCAAACTATTGCAAACTCCTACCTTCTGTTTTTAAAAAAGGCAGTAGGTGATACAACCACTAGCTTAAATCCAACTGCAAGCCTCAGCTAGAAAAAACAGCTGTATCATTGCAACATATTGAGTTCCCACCGATTTAATGGGAACTGTTTTAACTGTGACCGACAACTGGATTTAGTCTATCGTGTACAATATGGATCATTATTATCTGTATTCCCCAAGATTTTAAAAGATTCCCATTAAATTTCTCACTGATAATCTCCTCTAGAAAATGAGATCAATACCTCAATTCAATTCACTATGCAATTAATTAATACACTCTTCAATCTTTTATGAAAATTTAAAACATACTATAACTACAGAAGCTATTTGTAAATTATCATAGCTGCCAAGGAGTAGTTACGAATCTGTCAATAGCCAGCAATACTCTCGATAGTCCTCACAAATAAAATTCCTTCCTGTTCTCTGCTTTTACTCTGGTTATTTTCATCTCCCTTATACTTGATTCTCAAGTGAAAACTTTCACCGGAAAGAAATCCATAGGTTAAACTGAATCTCCAGGCTATCTATTCATCTTTCCATGAGCAATCATATTCTCTTAGTTTCCTACTCCACATAAAACTATTACAGCAGTATAGGTCTTATTTACTCTTGATAAAACCATAACTCAATGTTTTATTGCTATTATAACATTTTCTGTCTCTACTTATGAGTAAGCACTACAGACAAAAACTTGTTATATATGTTAAGAGAATTAATTTATCCAATTTCCCCTCCAGCATTTGAACAAGCAAATAACCAGAATAATTGATTATTACTTTCATATTTTGATATTTTGGAGGGTATTCTGAGCATCTCTCTTGAACATTTCTGCGAGTAGTGAAAAGCAGGTAATAAATTCTTCATTACATTTTACAGTACAGGCAGTACCCGAGTTACAAACATCAGACTTAAGAACAGGGCTGAGACAACAGGAAGTGAGAGAAATCTACCCTTAGGAAGCGAAATTCATTCACGAAAGAGTTATCATGAGGAAGAGGTGTCTCAACTGAAGCTTTATCACCAATTCTTGTTTACACAACAAGGTAATTTTTTCAAAATCCAATTATCACAGGGACGGAAAGTGAGGTGAAATCTTCTGAACAGGGACACAGACAGCAAAACAAACACCACAGGGGTATTAAACCTTCTCTATGTGTTGTTGTAGATCAGTGGTTCTTAACCTGTGGGCTGTAGACCACCAGTGGTCTGCCAGGATAAAAATCTGGTCCGCGAGCCTCCTTCCTCTTTATTTTATTTCTGCTCTTTTCACAGTCTGCCACTCCTTCCCTGTTGCTGACCAGCCCCACCCCCTTGGATAGACCACATCTACTCTAGATTATTAAATATAGTTTTCTGTGGACGAGCAAATGGAGACTACTGGATGGTACGTGTTCTGTATCAGAAAGTAGAGATGTGGTCTATCCAATGCAATTTTCTGAATAAGCACTCCAAGAAACCAAACCAAATCTAAAGCTGACCAAAAACTGATTCGTAATGCTTTTGGTACCAATGTTGGAGAGTGGCCCCTCGTCAAAGTGGTCCCTGGTCAAAAAAAGGTTGGGAACCACTGTTATAGATATATATATGTCTGTGTGGCAGGAATTATACTTAAAATGTACCTGTTCCAACTTACAAGCAAATTCAACGGAAGAATAAACCTACAGAACTGATCTTGTTTGTAACTTGGGGACTGCCTGCATATGCATTTTCCAAGTATTCCTGATACTTTAGACCAGTGTTTCTTAAACTGTGTTTCTCCAGGTGTTTTGGACTTCAGCTCCCATAAATCCCAGCCATTTTACCAGCTATCAGGAATTATGGGAGCTGAAGTCCAAAACATCTGGACGAGCACAGTTTGAGAAACTCTGCTTTAGACTATTGATGACAGTATACCATAAATTGTGCACCATCACATATCTTAGTGACATTCAGCTTTAATTTTTTGCCGTTTAGCTATTTCATTTTCTCTTCATTAATCTGGTCATTTGCCAAAGTTAACAATTTTTATACTTTTACTATTTATTATTTATTTTGAAATGTATTGATTCCCCCTTCACTTTTCATTGGATGGTGGTGGTAGAACCATTTAATAATTAATCCTTCGGGTAACAGTAATCTACCACTAATGGGTTAAATTCCATGTGTCAATTGTCAATGCAGAAGACAACATTAGTTTCCAGTCAATTTCGTTCCTTCTTCTTTCTTCAGTTTCAAATTCTCCTGTCTGACAATCAGATATTAATTCCTTTCTATGGTATGTTAGGTTATTTTAAAGAAAATAGATAACTGTAAAAAGAGGAGGTTCGAAACACAATTAAAGAGAAATGTAGAGCTTGTTCCCAAGTGGTAACACTTCCTACTTAAAATCTTCTCTTTACTTGCCATATTTTAAAAAAAGATCCTGATACTAAAATGCTTGTCTTGTTTCAGTATCACTTTTTGCTACTTGTATGGTTCATTTTACTATTCCAGAATTAGCTCGTTTGAGAAATTATCTGCTAAGATTTTAAAAAGCTTTTCCAGCTTTCACCATTTTGTACTTAGGCTCTCTTCTGTTTTTCTTTACACATTGTACAAGACTGTTTACAGTATAGGTTATTAAAGGGTATTTAATGAGTTGATGTAATGAATATGAAAGAAGGGCGACACAGTAGGTGGGTAGAGCTATTCCTCTGTTCCGTTATCTTTGTTGTAAAATTGGTGTGCGTGATCTAATAGCACAGGCAGAAACAATTTCCCAGAAAGCAATAACATTCAGCCATCAGCAGGCAGTTAGTTACAGAAAATAAAGGAGAAAGCATTATAGAAACAAATTCATTACCTCACATGAAGAAGACTGAGTGCGATAACTTGGCACAATCTTGAAGGTAATACTACCCCGCATTTCCCTCTGCAGGAAGAAAAACATTTGTTAGTTAAAGGAGTAATAGGAAGGAAGTCATTCAAAAATCAGAATAAGAACTTAGGTCAAAAAAGTCTATATATCATATTTTGTACCAGCAAGATGTCTTTGAAGTTCCAACCCTTCTATTTTTGTAATTTACTGGTTCACTTCAGAGACATTTATACATTTAGATGACAAAGAAAGAAAACATAATTTAAATAAATTAATATATATGATATATTGAAAATAGGAAAGTAAATCTGGCTTATAAGGAAGCAGTTTGTAACATGATATAGAGATTTTATAAAACTATTATTAAATAAAAATCTAAGGACTACTCAATATTTTATATAACTATATTTTATTACATGAATCTTAATACACATAATCCACCTGATATAATCCATTACTCTTTTAAAAACTAGAGTGAGAAATTTTTTAAAAAATGGGATTATTTTATGAACCATAACTGTGAGCATATCGGAGAAAAATAAAAGCGAATGAAATCTTACAAAAATGAAATCTGCTTAAGAGAAACCTCTGAAAACAACTTCCTATACTTAGTATCATTATTTAGATTGTTTTTGAGTGGTTTATGTGAAGCTATTACTTCCACCCTAAATTGAAGTGTTAGTCAAACCAATACAACAGTAAACTTAACATGTATCTGATCAAGGCTGGACAATATTTGCTTCTAATGGTTATGGCTGGGCAACAAGACAGGAGACTGTGAGAATCCTGGGTCATCAGGTAGAAGAAGCATGCTGCAATTTTCTCCTCACTCACTTTGTTGCATTGGGAACTGCTAAAACAACCATGAACTTTCATTCTATGGTATATAACATCTGAACCAAGGTGACTTCTCCCCTCTAATCTGTTCTTGGTTTCTTTGCTTCTGCTTCGACATCATGATAAAGAAATAACGGAGCAGTTCATTTTTTAGCTGTTTATATGACAAGCAGCAGTGATCAGCAAGGACCCAACAAGTCAGGTTGCTACAGTTCCCTGATTTAATTTTCCTAGTAAACCAAGGAACTCTATTTTTAGAAACTATTTCATAGAAGAAAGTACCAGTGTTGCTAAATACATTTCAAGCCCTACCTCATAAATTGAGGTGGCCATGTGCACATATTCATCATAATTCTAGAGAAATCAGAAACCCAGAATTCAAAAGAAAACATATCTGTGAATATTGCCTTATTGCCCTGTCTAAGTCCTCCTGCAGAAGGAACCCAGCAGAAAGGAAACACTTAGCAATTGGGACTCCTGATTTGGGGGAAGTCAACATTTGAAGTTGGTTGTTTGAACACAAAACAGAGTACTTAGATTTAAATGTAAAAACTAAGGTTTTTCTTGCCAGTGAAGTACTGGTTACTGAAGTTCTTCTGCTGGTGGGATGAGCTAAATAGGAGCAATAAGGATTTTCTAGAATTCTGGATTGTTATTTTGCACAAATGCAGACATGAAAGGAAGAAAATCAGGTTATTAAGCATGTTACTTTTCAGGAGCAGGAAATATTTGTAACATCCTAACAGACAAGACAAAAGTTCTTAAAGTTTGTCATCGCTATCCTTAAACTTAGTAGGAAGGGTTAGAAGACGCATTATGATGCTGTCTTTCTCAATTTATTCAAGCCAAGAAGAAATGACAGAGAATATTAAAATAATATGCTCTGATTACTAAAGCAAAATAAAAATAACTGAAAAAAATAGGTTCCCAATATTCTTGTAACGATATTGGAAGCTCACATTGTTTGATTGTAACTACCGTATATTCCGGCATATAAGACGACTGGGCGTATAAGACGACCCCCAACTTTTCCAATTAAAATATAGAGTTAAGACAATTCCCATGCATAAGACTACACCCGTGTATAAGACAACCCCTGACTTTTGAGAAGATTTTCTTGGGTTAAAAAGTAGTCTTATACGCCAGAATATACTGTATCTCAGCAAACAAAGTAGGCACAATGCATTTTCATTCCTATATTAACATTTATGTTTTGAATACTTACAAGCATTTTTTGCAGTTGTTCCACTGTTTGATTTGCTACGCTAATTCCATTTATTTCTCGAATTTCATCCCCCACATGAAGTGTACCTATGGAAGCCACAGAACATTTTTAAAGAAATGTCAAATCTCAAAGAAGAAGGAATGGGAAATGCAAAAATGCTGTAAAAACGGGTGCAACAACAGCAACATGGTTGTCACTATTATTATTAATAATAATTGTTGTATTTCTTGCTCGCCTCTCCTCATGGCTCGAGGAGGGTTACAGCATTACTAAAACTAGTAATTTTAAAACACTCCATAAAATACACATATTAAAATATATCTCCACAAAATACATTTCAAAACACACAAAATAAAAACCAGGCATACAGTGGAGTTTAAAATTCACCATTAAAACTGTCTAGGTAGGCCTGCCAGAAGAGATAACTTATACAGGGTGAGGCAGCCCTTTTTTCAAAACTTAATAAAACCCATTGTATGAATCAGAATTTTTTATTATTTTTATAATGTAGGTGCATACCTAAAGTTTTGTTTTACATAGTTTTGAAGATCAAATTAGGTAGGTGACGTGCCCCATTCTCCATACACTGAGTAAACTGATTTCTGGCATTTGTCATGACTCTTGCCAGCATAGCAGGTGTTATGTTGGCAATTTCTTCCTGGATGTTGGTCTTCAAATCTTGTAGGGTCCTTGAACGGTTCACATAAACACGGGATTTCAAAAAACCCCATAGAAAAAAATCACAAGGAGCCAAATCTGGAGAGCGGGCCAGCCACTCCAAATCTGCTCGAAAAGTAGGCCTCAACGGCAAAAGCACGCTCCTCACTGTTCCAATGCATGATGGCGATTGAACTGTGTCAGGACAAAACTTTATACTCTCACCTCTGGAACGAGACCACTAGTGCTCTGCTACATCTTCATGGCACACATTTAAAAAAATGAAGTTATGCTGCCTGTATTTTAAATTCTGACATCTGAGCTCTACCGGTAGGTCATTCTACAGCTGATGAAAATGTCCTCTGGGTGGTGGCTGCAGTCGGGTTTTGGCTATTTGGAGTAACTGCCCCCCAGAGGACCTAAGTGTGCAGGGCAGATTGTACAGGAGAAGGTGATCCTGTAGATAACCTGGATCCAAACCATATAGGGCTATACAGGTCAAAACCAACACCTTGTATTTCGCCAGAAACTAATTGGCAGCTAGTGGACAAATTTCTTCATGTTCACAATTTAAATATTTGCATGGTCCTCAACATCCTTATGTATATTACTTTTGTTACACTATGTCAGTATAAAATGTTATTTTTGGGGTCTACTTGTGTTTAAATTTCATCAATATGAAACATGAAGGTGTGTTTTTTGGCAGAATGAGATAGTAGCTATAATAGTTCACAGCATGACTCTAGACTGCTATGGTTCTCTGCTATTTTAATCATTATACCATGACACAAAGTTGCATATAATTCAAAAATGAACCTAGAAGTAGACCCCATAGTTTTATAAATCACATAGTTTTATTACATGGACCTGGAATATCACTGTGTTTGTGTGTGAGTAGTAAAGGTAAAGGTTTTCCCTTGACATTAAGTCTAGTCATGTCCGACTCTGGGGGATGGTGCCCACCATTTCTAAGCTGAAGAGCCAGCATTGTTCATAGACACCTCCAATGTCATGTGGCCAGCATGACTGCATGGAATGGCATTACCTTCCCGTCAGAGCTGCACCTATTGATCTACTCACATTTGAATGTTTTCGAACTGATAGGTTGGTAGAAGCTGGGCCTAACAGTGGGAGCTCATTCAGCTCCCTGGATGTGAACCACCGACCTTTTAGTCAGCAAGTTCAGCAGCTCAGCGGTTTAATCCACTGCACCACCAGGGGGGCCTGTGAGTAGTCTGTTCTGAATTAAAAAATAACACACATTTCTATCTTATATATAGGTTTTCTGAATGCATGAGTACTGGCCTATAAAGCCCTAAACGGTTCCGGCCCAAGATACCTATCTGACCGCATCTCGGCCTATGAACCCACCCGGACTTTGAGATCTTCCGGGGAGGCCCTGCTCTTGATCCCGCCAGCCTCTCAAGCACGGTTGGCGGGGACGAGAGATAGGGCCTTCTTGGTGGTAGCTCCTCGGCTGTGGAACGCCCTTCCTGTAGACGTTAGGCTGGCACCATCTCTCATGACATTCCGTAGAAAGTTGAAGACCTGGATGTTTGTGTAGGCGTTTGAGTAATTCAGTGCAATTCTGGTAATTTGAACATAGGAACGGAACAATGGACTACGAATTTGGATCACGCTTGGATGATGAGGCGATCAGGGGTGGGATTTGTGATAACTGTGTATTGATGATTGTTTATTAGTTAGTAATGGAAATGTGTAATTTAACTGTTATTGCATATTAATTATTGCTGTTTTTATTGTCTTTGCTGTTTGCTGTTTGGAAACCGCTGTGAGTCGCCCTCGGGCTTGAGATACAGCGGTATACAAGAATAGTAAATAAATAAATAAATAAATAAGAAACAGAAGGGGAAAGTGTATAAGATATTAAAGAACCCCCGGCATGCTTCAATAATTTGAAGACAGACACTGGCATAAAGCTGAGTTGGCCCATGTCTTTATCTGGCTGTATTCAGATTCAGAAAACATTTCCAGATACAGAAGAGTTAGGCACCAATCATGGAAGAAGAATTACAAATAAATCCTTGTAGTCCACCTTCCCTGGCAAATCCACTCTCTAATTCCCTAGCAACTTAGTTGTCAGAAAAAAAAATCTGACAAGCAAGTCTATACTATGTCAGGACCCAGAAGCTGGTAAAAGGTCCTCCTTGGGCATAGAGGAAGAGAAGGTGGGCATATCTCCATCATGCTTGGGGACCAGGGGCTGTGCCACCCTCCAGGCTTCAAATTCCACTGCTCTGCCATCAAAGGCAGGAGAACAGTATCCATGCAAGTAACTGTTAGACAATTCCACTCTTCCAAGCCATTCCATTTTTCTGTGTATGTGGTATGCTAATTGTATTGTAAGGCTGGAAGTGGAGGTTGCCAAATTAGCTATTTGTAACACACTCTAGGAGAGCTTTTGGTTATACTGTAGATGGTGTACAAATCCTTAAACACACGCATACATGCTTGCTAGAATTTTGCACACATTAAGTCTGGAAGCCAGTACATTTCATATATGATCAAGTAACACGGAGAATCCAGACTATCACAATGTTGCCTACAGAAGAGCAAGGTGTGAAAACAGGACTCCATAGATCCGAAAGGCATTGGACAATAGCCACTAAACAATTCTCAACATGTTGTGCCCATGTGGATACAAAGCTGTACCTGTGTGAATAAAAGCTTAATGAAAACGGAGCACTTGGATACTATCAAATAATACTTTGTCAACATTACCTTGCCTGTGGATCATTCCTCCATGCATAATTCTTGCTACAATGCAGTGGTTCAGCTCATTCATTTTTAAAGTAATTCCCTAGTTTTTTTAAAAAAATCAAATAATTAAAAAAACAGTAACAAAGTTGTTTAGATACTTTAGTCAGGTTCAGATGGCTGAAAATATTTCTATTAAGAATATACCCCTGCAATATCCCCATGTGTATGACCCAGCACATCTGATGTTACAGTTGCTGCTTCCTAATTACAGTTCACATAACCATTCAGGTACTTTCACCACCTATTGCTCTCACAAAAATTATTATGAATACATCAGAAATATGATTGTTTAGGAAATCAACAAGGGACATGACAGTTTCAACATTATTCAATGGAATTTACCACTGTCCTTTTTTTTCCTATTCTGATCTGACTAGAAAAAAAAAGCCAATTTGAATAAGTGACAAGTTACACCAAGGGCATTTTTTTCATTCCCTCTGTAGATTTGGCCTACAGTTCCTATTCAGCGGCCAATGGTAAATGATTGTGGAGCCATAGGTCAAAACATATAGAATGGTAGAGGTTTCCCACCCTGCATTACATTTAACAACAGTAGCCAGCTGTGAATTTATGGTAAAACGAGGTAAGCAGTTGTACTATTCATGAAAAGTTAAGGTTGAATGTCTGCTTCTAATGTTAGGAAAATGCTATGTTGTAACTAAGAAAATCTGTACAATATTTAAGATTTTTAAAAATAATGTTTATTAAGTTTTAGACATATACAGATTAAAAAGAAAAAAGAAAGAAAATAAGAATTTTGCCTTTCAAAATATAATGAAAAACAGTCTCAAACTAGGTGGCCTGTGTTGTTTATGAGTTTTGAGCTCACATTTAATAATAACTAGATGTATCTCATACATCTTTACAAATGGAACTAATAGCAGCTATCTACTTACCATTGGTTCATCTGTGTTTTTCTGGAACTGAACCAACCGTACTCTTGTTACATTCTCCATGTCCATGTCACCATTGGCGCTCTCTGGAGAATCTCCATTTAAATATGGAGACGTGGGGGGTGGTGTAACTCTTAACGCTTCATCACTGTAAACTTCATGTGCCACTACGTCATGAGTTTGAAGTAAGGCCTGGAAGAAGATACAATCAACACATTCCATAATCCCTTGTGCCTATTATTCAACACAAAATTATCAAGTCCTATAGAAATAAGAATTCTATTTTACAATTTTGTATCATCTTCTCAGATTTTAAAATCAAAGTCACTGTCAGTATTTCTGTATGTGCTTAATAATTGTTGTTAGCACACAAACTCAAAATGATTGCAGAACCCACGTTATGAGAAACAGGCGCAACATTATACCATTTAGAAATGCTGAGGAAATGCTTTTTACCACTGACTCCCTAAAAATAAGGATTAAAGGATAGCATACAAAAGCTGCCTGTTAGCTTCAGCACTTCTCAACCTCATTTGGTAATATCATTGTCTGTGTTTCTACATTATCTATATCTTCTTCTTTTTTCAGCATGTTTTTGTTGCATTTTATATATTTTCGCTGTAAGCAGTTGAAGGGTGATAGACAAATCTTTAAAATAAACAATAAATACTTCCTCTACATGTTACCTTAGAATTCAAACAATTATCTCTCTGTCTTACCAGATCCTTCTGGAACACAGACCCTATTTGATTTTACTAACCACAATGCAATATAATTATTTCATTTTCAGTGTAAAGGCAAGTTAGAAATAAATTTAAATAACAATATTTAGGAAATTCACGATTGCAAATGTTAACCTGATATTACTGAAGACAGGTATTCCTGTACTATTAGATGCTTTCATAACATTTCCTTTTAAAAATCCATCAGCTTAGTTTACAGCAGTTCCATGGAATTTACTCCTAGTTAAGTGTATATAGCAATTCAGCCTTGAGCTGACAAAATAATTGTATCTTGAATATTATAGGTCTGAGATGACAAGAATATAAAAGAGTCACTTAGTGACATTCTTTGTCATTTAGTCAGTTTACAAGTTTATTGTTTCTGATGACTATGTAGATTTCTGTGCAGTTTGCAAGACTGTTACTCCAATTTTTGTTGTTTCGTGCACTATTTTTTGTCCTAATGCAGAAGACGAAGATTTAAAAAATTATCATTGCAAGAAATGCTTACCATGAAATGAGGTTGTGTTAAAATACGTTTAAGTTCTTTTGCATCACTGTTTTCTGGGTAACATGAAATTTCTTCCAATACCTGTAAATCAAAACAGCATATTCCAATTAACTACTTGCTGGAATAAACCCTTTCTTTCTTGATCAGTCACAAATCTTATAAAATGATTGTTAGTTCTAAAATAGCAAAATCTGACAGATGCAAATTGTTTAAAAACAATATGTCAACCCCTGGACAGGTGTAACAGCGAGTTCTAAATTAAATCTCCCACTTCAAGCTATGTACAGGGTGGTGCAGAGGAAATACATGTTTTTCAAATGGGTAGTACATTGGAAGGGGAGAGGCGACGATCATCCACCTCCACCAATGTAGATATTGCTGTTTCAGTAGCCATGTTGTTATGGACTGCAGAACACCATGTGTTTGCATGGAGCAGTTTTTTTAGAAACAGTCAATCTGTGGCAACAGTATAACGCCTCTTTAGACAACATGTCAATGTTGGGGGACGCAGAAAGAGCCTCCTCAAAGACTGAGTAAATACAGTTGGGTGTTCCCCGGGCAACGTTTCTTGTAAACAGCTAAACTTTCCAAACCGAAAAGCATTGCTTTTAAACATTTAAACTTCAATGGAGTGATGCCCGATCACAACTCTCTAGTGCGACCACAGGAAACGTGATGAAGAGAAGCCACTCGGGCCTTTCCTGAAGTGTACGGATGCCTGTAAACATGGAAGCAGTGAAGTGGACAGTTCTTGCTAGTTTGCGATGTTCTCTGTGGTGCACAGAAGTTGGTCTGTAAGAATTGCACTTCCATGCTTACAAGATAATGACTGTGCAGCAGCTGAATGCTGGAGATTTCACACAGCATAAAGCATTCTGTCAGGAAATGCTCACCATTTTGGCTGAAGTTGACAATGCCGTAGCAATGATGAGTGACGAAGCACATTTTTACTTGAATGGTTCAGTGAATAAACAGAACTCTAAGTACTGGGCAGTGAATAACCCACAAGAGCTGTACCAATGGCCTCTCCATAGCCCCAAGGTTACGGTATAGTGTGGTGAACCACAGGTCAGAATATTGGTCTGTTTTTTTTTTGTAGAGAATGACGTCACCATAACATTTAACATTGCTATGCTGCAAGGTTAAATGACTTCATCCATTCTGATATGATAAGACATGGACTTCATGTGGTAATATGGTTTCAAAAGGATGGTGCAATTGCGCACACGGCGAGATCATCAATGGCTGTGGTGAAATTCATGTTGCATGGTCCCCATGCTCGCCCGAGTTATTGGTTTGTGGTTTCTTCTTATGGGGGTGAAAGTAAGTATGTATGCAGGAAAACCACACACAGTAGAGGACTTAAAAGATGCTACTTGTCAAGAAATCGCAGCTGTGTCAGTGCAACTGTTAGTGAGTGCAATGGATAACTTTGCTCAGCGGCTATAAATGTGTCTGAAATGATGGATGACATCTTCCAGATATTATCTTCTGTGCATAACTGTTAAGTGTTCCTGTGTTTAACTACATGGATGTACCTTCTTTTCTGTGTATGTATGTATGATGTATTTTGCAAATTAAACAAATTATGGGTATTTCAAAACCATGTGTTTTCTCTGTCACACCCTGTACATTTCAATTAATTTCACATGTTATAAACAGTATTTTATTTATTTGCTACTTTTATATTTCAAACATTTTCTCAAAGTACATTGGGATGAGAAGTGTGGTTTCTGTGCTGAGGTCAAGTTTTCATGCTTGCCTCAAGTATCTTAGATGCTTCAAAGGGTAGACATGGCATGCTATTCATGAAATTCTTTCCTCGGGGAGACTTTCTCAGTATCAACATCGTTATGCTTTCTGCACCATACAAATCTTGCAGCCTCTCAACATTTTTTACCCTCCTCTGTCATTCTTTTGTACTTCTACTTTTTTATTAGAGTTGAAAATTGTTGTTGTTGTTACTATTACTACCACTACTATTATTATTCCTCCTCACTCTACACACCTCATTTACCTTGTTTTGACAAAACATTCCTAGTTTGCTAAAGCAATTTCTCATAACAATCTCATAAAAATCCAAATCTGAAATATCATGTTAGTGTGTCTTTTAAATTGGGATTTTAGGTTTGATACAAATCCTGCCTTCTCCAACATAGGAACTGAAAATGGTATATTTATATTTTTAATAGCAGTTTTGAACCAGATTTGCTGGAGGAAATTCAGCCATTTAGGATAATTGTTTAAACACTTCAGCTGTCCATAGTTTTTACACAGTAGGATAAACTTTATTAGAATACCAACATAAATTATTTTAGAAAACCTTAATAACACAGGGGTTATCTACCCTGTAGAATTAATCCATTTTGACACCACTTGAAACTGCTATGGTTCAATACTAAGTAATCCTGGCAGTTGTAGTTTTCTATGGACTTTAGCCTTCTCTGTCAAAGGCTGCTGGTACCTCATCAAACTATAAATCCCAGGATTCCATAGCATGGAGCCATGGCAACTTATGTGGTGTCAAACTGCATAAGGTCCACAGTGTATCCACCCATAGTAGGAATCCTTTCATGCTGAACACAAAACACTTTATAACATGCTGCAGTATCAGGCATAACATGTAAGCAGTGACTCAGCTAAAGTTTATTTATTTATTTATGCACTTGTATACCGCTAATATCTCAGCCTAAGTCGGCGACTCATTGCGGTTTACAACACTTAAAAAACAATATACAATTTAAAAGCATAAAAACATGAAACACATATACACTACAAGTTATTGGGCCACCAATAACAATCCCAAGCATCTCGTAACTGAAATCGCAATCCAAAATTCATCGTCCATGAGTACCAATCCTTAGTCATCAAATTTGTCGCAACGGATTAACCGAATGCTTGTTTAAACATCCATGTCTTCAGTCTTTTCCGAAACACCATCAGCGAAGGGGCTGATCGTACCTCTATGGGGAGGGTGTTCCAAAGCCGAGGGGCCACCACAGAAAAGGCCCTGTCTCTCGTTCCCACCAGCCGCACTTGTGTCGGCGGGATAGAGAGCAGGGACTCCCCAGAAGATCTTAGGGTCCTGGTGGGCTGATAGGCTGAGATACGTTCGGATAGGTAAGTTGGGCCAGAACCGTTTAGGGCTTTAAAGGCCAACGCCAGCACTTTGAATTGAGCCCGGTAGCAGATCGGCAGCCAATGGAACTGGTATAGCAAGGGAGTTGTATGCTCTCTGCGCCCCGCTCCTGTTAGTATCATGGCTGCCGCTCGTTGGACTAATTGGAGCTTCCGGGCTGTCTTCAAAGGCAACCCCACGTAGAGAGCGTTGCAGTAGTCAAGACGGGATGTAACCAGAGCGTGGACTACCGTGGCCAAGTCAGACTTCCCAAGGTACGGTCGCAGTTGGCGCACGAGTTTTAACTGTGCAAATGCTCCCCTGGTCACCGCCGAAACCTGGGGTTCCAGGCTCAGCGACGAGTCCTACAATATAATGAGTTGGAATATAGAATACTATATTTGAAAGATTTAAAATAAGCTTTAAAATACTTACCTCTTTGGCTCTCTGCACAGCATCACTAGGTGGATTCCTGATTTGTGGCGAAGATTTTGTGTTAATTTTGTCATAAAGCTAAAAGAGAAAAAAATCCATACGAAAGGTAAATACATTTTTCTTAAAGTTTATTGTTACTTTGAAGATAACAATAATATTTATAATATCTTTAATAATAATATTAATAGTAATAATAATAATAATAAACCTTTATTTATACCCCGCTAACATCTCCCAAAGGACTCGGTGCGGCTTACAAGAGGCCGAGGCCCAACACATCAGTAAAACAACAGCATAACAAATACAACAATAAATAAACTCATAAAACAAGCAATAAACATTAAAACAATAGCAATAAACATTAGACAATAATACCATGACACATTTAAAATTAAGGCCGGGCCAAATGTAATGATTAAAATTTTAAAATGCTGAACATGACAGTTGAGATGGATAGGTTTTTGGAGATAGGTGCGGTGTGCAGACAATCTTAATCTCTAGTAAAGTGCAATTGGGACATGATGCTAGGAGTTTCCTATTCTGGGAAGGCACACTGGAACAACCACGTCTTCAAGCTCTTCCTAAAGACTGCCAGTGTTGGGGCTTGTCTGATATCCTTGTGGAGAGAGTTCCAGAGTCGGGGGGCCACCACGGAGAAGGCCCTGTCCCTCATCCCCACCAATCGCGCTAGCGACGCAGGTGGGATCGTGAGCAGGGCCTCTCCAGATGATCGGAGAGATCGTGTGGGTTCATATACGGAGATGCGGTCACGCAGGTAGACGGGTCCCAAACCGTTTAGGGCTTTGTAGGTAAGCACCTGCACCTTGAATTGGGACCGGAAAATGAACGGCAGCCAATGGAGCTCCTTAAACAGGAGGGTTGACCTCTCCCTGTAAGGAGCACCTGGTAACGACCTGGCCGCCGCCCGTTGGACCAGTTGGAATTACCGGGCCGTTTTCAAGGGCTGCTCCACATAGAGCACATTACAGTAATCCAATCTGCAGGTGACTAAGGCATGGACCACCCTGGCCAGATCCGCCTTCACGAAGCACGGTCGCAGTTGGCGCATGAGTCTCAATTGTGCAAAAGCCCTCCTGGCCATCGCCGACGCCTGAGCTTCAAGAGTAAGTGATGAGTCCAAGAGGACACCCAAACTGCGGACCTGTGACTTCAGGGGGAGTGTAACCCCCCTGAAGTCACAGGTATATTTGTTGAAAACATTTCAGAAATAAATATCAGCACATACTATATCCTACTACAAATAGAGCCTTCTCAAGGCTCTACTTGAATGATGTTGCTTACATTCTGCTATAATAACAGCAGAGAGCCACCCCTCCTTGCAATCTTTAGATGCCACCCATACTAGATTTCTTTCTTGTAGATGAAAAGATGTTTCTGTTAAATCATAAACATATTTTGCCTATTGAACTTGTCTTTATGCAAAACAGCAGGAATTTTAGCATGTTAAAAATAATGATTAATGTACGTTTACTTAATATTCTGTCAATTATCATTTGTATAGGTAAATAAAATATTCCACTAATGAGTGCACTCGAACTATTTCAGAAGGCCCAAATATAAAGTACTGTACATATGCATCTTCTGCATTCTTTATAAGTCTGGATTACTGTATCAGTCATTTTATTAGAATACTGTAGTCTACTCAAACATTTCTCAAGCCTTTGTTCTTTAGCAAGCTCTTGTCATTCTTAACCAATAAAGTGTTTATTACCATTCACCGTTATCCCTGGAGAAAAAAAAAACACCCACAGATTTAAGCCTATAGATTTAAGTTCATGCAGTCTTGTGAGACAAACCCAGCATTTCTGATAAGTTGAAAAATAGTCAACTACAGGATGAAATTAGAGAATAGTCTAGAAATGTCTATACTCACTATCTGGAATGGTACTTCAGGAATCACATGTGGTCTAAGCAGTTTTTCTTTTACTGCTTTTGGAGAAAAATGTGTACAAATTGAACAGTTCCCCATTAATGTCCCAATATCCTTTAATGTATCTGATTAATACATTAGCTCTCTCACCATAGTCTTGGTTCTTTGAATAGCTTGACAATATTTCTCCATAGAATACAAATGGGCACACTTCTATCTTGGATAGCTACACCTGCTGAGTGTAATTTAACTACAGCTAGCACATTGTTGAAAGGTTTTTCCTCCTACAATGAAGAAGTCATCTTTCTAGTTATTTTGAAAACTGTTATGTTTTTGCACAAAAAATATACTTACATCTAGTAGCGTATGAAGATGCTGATCCTGGAAAACACTATGTAGAAAATCTAGGTCCTTTTCACTGCAATCTGTAAGTGCATGGATTTCCTCTAGGCTATCCAGCACCTGTGAAACTGCTCCTATAGTCAAGAAGACAAACAAGAATAAAATATTTCACTTGATACACTGTGAATGAAACAAGATCAAAAGGCTACAATGTTCACAGGGCAATTGTTATCTGAATAACATGCATATTTTATGCTTCATATTTTAGAACTTCATAATAATTTAAACACAAAACACTTTCAGAAACACTGCAGAAGCTTTACAACATCACTTTTGTACAACAATATGGTATACCAATACAAAGTGTGTAAATCTGGTTCTACCCTAATCCAAGTGTATTCTGAAGACATCAATACAATATGATAAAAGAACATTAGTCTTAACATTAGTTTTAGGGTTACAATCTGAAAGGTGGACAGAAAAACTGAATGCTATGATCTTGGAGGTTCAACTTGGATGTTCAACTACAAAATCCTATTCTGCTTTTGCTGGTAGGATTACCCCCCTTCCCCAATCTGTGGGGTTTTAGTTGTTTTTATTACTGTTTCTTTGCTTTGAAATAACGCTTTGGTTGCAAGGAATTGGCAAAATTAATTTAGGTGTGCTCTGAAATAAATTTCATTCCATGATAATAGGCATTTGGAACATATTCCCAGATCTAGCTGATCTAGGCTCACTTCAACTCTTATCTCCATACAATGGGCTCTTGGTATCTGCTGGGGTTTTGTTTCAGGACCTCCTCACACATATGCATGGATTTCAAAATCTGTGGACTCTCAGATTGCATTATATAAAAAGGCATTTTAAAATGATGTCTCTTATATAAAATGGCAAAATCAAGGTTTTTTCTTTTGCCTTAAAAAATTAAACTGTGGATAGTTGAATTTATCGAAATAGAATCCATGGATAAGGAGATCTAACTGTACTTCTAACCATCTATCCCTCTTTTTTGCACCCCCACAAAACTTCTTAAGAGTTCTGAGAGAGCCATCTAAAATTGTGCTGTGTGGGAAAAACCAAGAAGTATAGATCCAATACCCAATGTCACCCTCTAAAGTTGGCAAATAGTCAATGTCTAAAACCCAGGTGGGTGAGATAATTTTGTTTCTATTTGTCACCCTCCTGGAATCATAGTATTGCAATTTTGGGTTCTAAACTATAGAACTTACTATAGCCTTGAGCAAACTACTTTCTCAATTCTAGATCTATAACATGTACATATTAAAAACTACCATACCTCTTGTTGAGGATGGCAAACTGAAAACTAGAGAACAGAAGACTGAACAAACTATGTATAACATTCTCAATACATATTTAATTTTATTATTTAAAATAATTTTCTCCTGAAGAGATTTCAAAATATTTGATTCAATTTCTTTTTCAGTATGATCTAAATCAAGGTGAAGAAAAGAAAGCTCAAAACCTGTAATTAGATCTCTAGATGATTTGAAATGATTTCTTAATGTGCAATTATGAGAAATAATAATAGAAAGAACAAAATGCAGCCCATTCTTCATAGCTCCAGGTTTTAAATTTATAGTTTTGGCTATTCGTAAGCTTGTACCACAACACCTGCCTTTCACCCAGCAGTCCCATCCTCAGGAGGTGAGTGGGGTGGGGTGGAAAGAAGGTTGTCACCACCTATGCCATGCCTGCTTCTCAAAGATGGGGCTGCCTTGCAAACATGCATGTGGTGATAATGTGTGTCTGATTTGCCCAGGCAAAAGAAGGGAGGTACTGGAAAAAACAGACACAAGCCACACAGCCACACACACACACACATACACACACACACACCCCATCATCATCATCATCTATACCCCCACTTTTTCTCTCTACAAAAGAGACCCAAAGCAGTTTACAGTAAAACCAATGCGATCCAATTTAAAACCTAAAAATAGAAAAACATTAACATTAAATTAAATATAAACAATATTAAAAATAAAGTAAAAACCCTTTAAACCAATTAAAAACCTATTCATAGCTAAAACCAGAGCATCTTTTGACTTAGCCTGCCGCTGGAAGGATAAGGGAGGGGGCTATTCTGGTTTTCCTGGGCAGAGAGATCTAGAGCCAAGGGGCAGTCACCAAGAAGGTCTTCCCTCTCGTTCCCACCAACGGGGCTTGCAATGGAGGTGGGACTGAGAAAAGGGCCCTTTCTGAGGACCGCAGGGCTCTGACAGGTTTGCACAGGGAGATGCAATCAACCAAATAGCCTGGACCAGAGTTGTATAGGGCTTTAAAGGTCATAACCAGCACTTTGAATTCATAGATTCATAGAATCATAGAATCAAAGAGTTGGAAGAGACCTCATGGGCCATCCAGTCCAACCCCCTGCCAAGAAGCAGGAATATTGCATTCAAATCACCCCTGAATTGTGCCTAGAAACAAAATGTCAGCCCATGGAGTTTCTGCAACAGAGGGGGTTGTCCACTCCTTGTAGCCAATCACAGTTATTAACCTGGCTGCAGCTTTTTGGACCAGTTGAAATTTCCAAGCACTCTTCAAAGGCAGCTCCACATAGAGCACGTAACAATAATTCAAATGGGATGTAACTAAGTAAGGCATGTACCACTGTGGCCTGATCCAGCATCTCAAGGAACAGGCACAGCTGGTGCACAAGTTCAACACTGAGTCCAGTAATACTCCCAAAGTGTGGATCTGTATCTTCAGGGGGAATGTAATCATATATAGCACAGGCTGAATCCCTATTCCCTGATCTGCCTTCTGACTGACCAGGAGCACCTCTGTCTTGTCTGTCTGGAGTAAGTTTAAACAACACTGGAGCAACAGGAGCAACAGTTACATCCATTCTAACTGCGTCAAAAACATGAGCAACAGTTATATCTGTTGTAACTGCATCAATAATAACATCCAAGACAGAACGGATCTAAGTGACTTTATCTGCAAAGTATCATGGAAATTTGCAGATAAAGGAAGATGAGCTGGGACTTGTAGGGTAAATGCAATGGTGCCAGATCCTCCTCTTACCGTGAGCCATGTGTCTCTGTTTCACCTGGCAGCTCCCATCTTTTACTCGTCTCAAAGAGACACATGTGGCACACAGAAAGAGGGAATTCTGCAGCATATACCATATCTATGAATTCATGAACTCTAGGTATGTTAAAGACAAAGCCCAAGCCTGCATGCTGTATGAGTAGAGGGCACTTATTAAATGGGTTTACAATGACCCCTCTAAAGTTAGATTCACATTTTTATACCATTTGCTGTGGTGCATTTTCTTCTATTCCCTAAGTATTTCCCACTTTCTTATTATGGGACATGAATCAGAAATTTTCACAGAACAGTCCTTATGAGTGACTTTTCATGGATTGAATTGCAGTAATGTGCTCTCTAGATCAGGGCTGATAACCACATAGCTCGATGAGAGTACACAAGGCTCTTCTGCTTATTTTCATGGCCTCCACTGGCAAGTGGTGCTTTTCTTTGAAGTTTAACAGTAGAATGATACTTCTTTAAGACCAATTCCACTTTAAAACAAATATCTGAAAGTTGTCTCAATTTTAGAGAAATACTCAGTTTTTTTGTGCTGCAGTTTAGAAATGCAGTGTCTTCCCGTATGTTTGACTACCTTTGCTCTAGTCTGCAAATGGAGCAAAGAACAATCCGCCCATCTGGCCTCAAAGAATTGCAGATCCCTTAGTGAGACTAATGGGAAACATCTGTATACCAAAAGAGACCTACAGAAATATGTTTATGTATCCACCTCAATAACACAAGAGTCATAAAACATTAATTAAAATTTACAGTCCATCAAAACATATATAGAAACAGGATTATGATTCATTAAATCTAAAAGTAAAATAAAGCTGCTTAAGGTTGTACACAATATTTCTCTTTCCTCACTCCTTCTTCTTTTTAATTCTGTAGAATTTTTGTGACATTTATCACACAATTCATTAGTCTAACAGTACATGGTTTTGATTTGCCATACATTATTAACATTTATTGTATGACAAGTGATTCAGGAGCTGTGTTCTGATGTCTGCCCTCCCCCCTCAGTTAGGATCTTATTATCCACTGGAGTTCAATGCTGAAACAAAAACATGCTCTTGAAGTGTTATACATGCTCTGTCTGCATCTGGTTGATCTTGGCAACAGTTGGATTTGAAAAGGGAAGATGCTAAAGCTTTCTATCATATTTACAGCAGTTTCCTTTAACCCAGTGGCTGGCCAATCTTTTGTATTATAGTCTCCATCAAATGCAGCCAGTTGGTCATAGATGATGTTCTAGTTCCAATTGGGGAATGAATATTTAGTGAGATCATTTTGTTGAAGGTTCTATATATGTTTCCCCAAACCTTTGCATTGAGGGAAGAAAGAAAAAAACCCAATTGCTTTCGTCTTTAGCTAAGCACCAAAGAAACTAATTAAAAATCCTCCTCCTTTCCCTCCAAGCATTTCAAAGCATACAAGATCTTTAACTTCAGCAGTGTTAGTTAGATGTAGGCAAAGTCAGGATGTACACAACTCCTGATTTCCATAAGGTTAAGGTAAGCTCCTCCATTTTTCCTATGAATCCTATTACAATCAGGAGTTGTATCTTGCTTAGGAAAGGACATTGCAATGAAATTAATACTGTCTTAAATCAGCTTTCTATTAAAAATAAATCTGAATATATTTATCTATCAGATAGTGTACACATTGGAAGCAGTTTTTAAACCTTTCTGTTGTTTTAAAATACGCAGGCAGTATTAAAACTAGGATACCCATACAGGAGAAAAAGCAGATTTAAACACACAAAGCCAAACATAGTAGCAGAATGCAAAGCTTTAGAGGAAAACAAAGGGATACCTACTTTCTGCAGCTAGAAGTCCTAGCAGGAAGGCAGCATTAGGACAAACAACAAATAGCATAAAGATCTCAACATAAGCATTTTAAAAAGCTGTACATGACACACCAGCTTAGCCACAAAAAGACACATAAACTTGTATTTATTTAAATAACTGTATTTTAATATGTATCACCTGCACAAAATAAATGTGATATATTTGCTCTATGCGCATACATGTCAGTTTCTAGTATTTTAAAAAAATTACACAAGCATAGTGTTTCTCCTATAAATTTTGGGGATAGTAATGAGTGAATGCCTTGGCTTTACATATTGAATACTGAAAACTGGTAGCATAAATAAAGTAGAACATCATGGTCTTGTCAAATTTAATCTGCAATCCTATGTATGCTTACCTGGAACACACCAAATACTGAACATAGTGGGCCTTACTTCTGAGTAGGCATGCCGAGGCCAGCACCATACTGTGCCAGAAAATGCAATCATAGTTCTAAAATACTGAGTTGTTATTAATTGAAAGAAATGTTTCATCGGGATTTGTTTCTATAATTACATTATCAGCAAAATTATGGCAGAAATAGTTTATATAACTAAATCTTAAAATTCCTCAGCTAAGAAATCATGGCAAATAGAATTGCATCTGAAAAAGTAGACTCAGTCTACAAAAGCCGATGCTACCAACTTAATTCACTCAATCTCTAAAATGCTACAAGATCCCTCTTCATACTGATTATGAGAAACAAACGAGGGAGAGTGGTGGCCCCCCGGCTGTGGAACACTCTCCCTGCAGACATCAGACAGGCGCCCTCCCTCATGTCCTTCCGAAAAAGCCTCAAGACGTGGCTGTTCGAGAAGGCATTTAATTAAGTGCTATAACAATGTGGTAAAGATGACTGGAATGGAACAAGGAATATGAGATTGGTTATGATTCCACTACGAGACGAAGCGGATTTTTAGTGTAGTTTGTAATTGTTATGTAGTTTATATGTTGTTGTAATTGCCTCTCTGTAAATTGTCTTTTATATGTGTGTACACCGCCATGAGTCGCCCTAAAGGGCTGAGAATGGCGGTTAATAAATGCATCAAATAAATAAATAAATAAATAAACATGTTCAAAATTAGAACATTAGAGTCTTTTAATATATTCTTGTAGTATAAAAGTATCTAAAACAAAGACAGAATGTGACACACTGTTATTGGATATAACGTATTTTTCAAGTGCTCAACTTTGCATGATATTGGCTAGGAAGAGAAGTATCACTGAACTTTGTTTATAGGTGTACAATCAAAACCTGGCACACAAACACAATGAAAGGAGAAAAATATGAGGATAGAAACAGAAGAAAAGTTACACATAACCAGAAGTTTTTTGGGGAAAAGGAAAGGAAAAGGATATGTATAAAGTGGTAGCATATGCTCTACAAAATAAACATTTGCAGGAAAAGTAAGCATCTGTATTTTGATGAGCTGTAATGGGATGCTTCCAGAAAAACCGAAAGGTTGTTCTCTTATGTTTTCAGGACTTTTTTCATGGCAATAAAAATAATTCAGCCTATGAAATGAAAATTCCCTGATATACTCAATAAAGTCCCTGATAAAATTATGAGAGATTATAGTAATGAGTAAGATCAAAATCAAATATTTGATATGACTCACGGAGAAATCAACCCTAACCCTCTGGCTTCTTGCCACTACTTTCCTGCAAAATTGCTAGAAGTGGCATCGCATCAAAGCTAGTAGAGAATGTTGCTGCTTTTCCTGGGATATTCCTTTCGCTAATCAATTGTGCATATGAGACATTTTTATAAGAGTTAAGGTACACTACTAACAGTGACCTATGCAGAAATCGACCCAGGTTTTTGGGGTTGATTTTTCGACTAAAATTTCTAGACTTATATGTGAGTATATACAGTAAGTGACAAAACTGAGAAGTAGCAAAGGAGTATCTGCAAGAAATACTATTAGTTATTTTGTACTCTAATCACAGAAGTGTCTTCTGCCATGATTTCTGTTTGTATTTCAGTAGATCTGAATGATGAAAATAAAAATTGATAGGGCAAAAAAGGACAAATGTTCTTTTTAAATATTTTAAGCTAAGTTTAAGATATTGCAACTTGTTGTTATATTTATGTGTAATGTGTTTTGTTGGCAGAATACCTGAAACAATGTAATCTTTGAAAATGTCAGTGTTAAAGATGAATAAATGTAAACTTATTACAGTTGAAGCTTTTAATAGGTCCTAAAATGGGGTCATGGTGGTGCACTGAGTTAAACCGCTAAACTGCAGAACTTGCTGACCGGAAGGTCGGCAATTCGACTCCACGGGACAGGCTGAGCTCCCATTGCTAGCTTCTGCCAACCTACTAGTTGCCGGCTCTTTGGCTTAGAACTGTAGATGAGCCCCACCCCCCAGAGTCGGATTCAACTAGACTTAATGTCAAGGTAAAACCTTTACCTTTAAAACTGACTAATTTTCAAATTCAGAAAAACTATATAGCTTTTGTCAATTCATAGTAAATCATATATTTATATCAGTTTACAAACAAAGTTCTGTTTTGCAAAGTAAAACACAAGAAAAAATAAAGATGAAAAGTTTTAGTACAATCAGTTGTATATTTGTTAAAGTTTTCTCTGAACCAAAATGTCTAATTTGAAATGCATACATGTATGCATGCACACCCACATAGTTAGATGGCCCAATGTTTTAAAAACAGCATATGGCATTATTTTATTCAGTCAAAATTCTAATTACATTTTGTTTTTATTAAGTAAAAGAAAGTTCAATTTGCCTGCCATCTACTGGCAAACTGAGGGGTAAGAGGACTTTTCCATATTCTTTCCATTTTATTTTTAAAAAGCGAAAAGAAATACTTTGCCAAGGATGTCCTACTGAATTTGACTGTAAGATATTCCTGCCTGTTGTCTTCCTTTAGGGAATTAGAGCCAGCCTGCAGGAAGCAATTATTTTTGGGTTGGTATATTCAGAAATATAAAACTTCCAGAAATGTCAAGCTATTGAAAACATGCTCTTGGGGTTAGCAAAAATGAAGGAACTGACATTTTAGGTGGAGGGAAATCAAATTATATGCAGTACTCTTTCTGCTAATGAACACCATGCAGTGCAACATGGTTTCTTACCAGGTGATATAGGGGGCATTGTGAGTTGAGGGCAATAAACAATTCCTTCTGGCTCTGCAGAAAATTAATTATCCAAAGCTATGTATGTAAAGAGAAATAACTATAGGAAAACAATGTATCATTTCACCACAAGCTGGTATCTTCAGATAAGGAAGTGAAATCATGCTGATATACAGAAAACAAAAGAAACCATTTGAATTTTTAGAACAGGAAAGTGACACCACAGTACTGCAAGTAGGCTCATGTTTTCCATCAAGAAAAAGGAACAAGTCAAAAGCTATTCCTTTCTAAAGCCACAAATGAAATAAAAAGACCTCTTGAATTTAAAAAAATCTTACAACAATGTAAACATATTTTCTAGTTCTTACAGTTGTGAACACAAGTTGGTAGACTTTCTTATAAATATATGTTCTAATTCTTAGGAAATGTTAACACCATAAAAAGACCAAAACAAAACCCATGTTGAACCTCATGGAACATTGAGAGAGTTTGGGAGAACTTTCTAATCCACTAGATTTTTCAATATGCTAGAAGTAAGCAGCAGACTGAGCATTGTGGTTGGGATTTAGTTCAGCAGTACTATTTCAGGTATACTTTTATTTCCAGAACCTTCTGCGGGGCCTTCCACACAGCCATATAACCCAGAATATCAAGGCAGAAAATCCCACAATATCTGCTTTGAATTGGGTTATCTAAGTCCATACTGCTATATGGACTTCAGTTGGAAGGGGCTCGAGAAATCCAATCTGCCTGCCTCAGAAGGGACAACTGAAGTGTGACACTTTTTTTTTACTCATTTGTAGTAAAGAAACCAGAACATTTACTGTGCGAGGATTTGGAGTCTACTAAACTGTAGTAAAGACACAATAACTAATACGATACCCTTTTTTGTGTCAGGAGCAACTTGAGCAACTGCAAGTCATTTCTGCTGTGAGAGAATTGGCTGTCTGCAAGGACATTGCCCGGGGGAAACACCCGGATGTTTTTTGTTGTTTTATCATCCTTGTGGGAGGCTTCTCTCGTGTCCCCGCATGGGGAGCTGAAGCTGACAGAGAGAGCTCATCTGCGCTCTCCCTGAATTTGAACCTCCGAGGTCTATTCATCTTTTGAAAAAAGAACAAATTATTTCTTTTCAATGTGAATGTAACGATCTTATGTTTTACTGGCCTCATTTGTGTTTGTATGTATGCACTGAACTTTTATGTGTCTAAATCAGTAGTTCTCAACCTGGGCCCCCGAGATGTTTTTGGCTTTCAGCTCCCAGAAATCCTAATAGCTGGTAAACTGGCAGGGATTTCTGGGAGTTGTAGGCCAAAACACCTGGGGACCCACAGGTTGAGAACCACTGGTCTAAATACTTTTGCATCATTGAAATTAGTGGATAGTGGTCTTTCTACTTTTATTTTTTTTGTCATCAAAGTTGGTCTAAAAATAGCATGGTATTTTTTCCTCAACAAGTGGCTTAAACATGATATTGTTTGTAAATTGTCTGGTGATTATATCATACAATGTCTACTTTGAAGATCTAGTTATGTCTGTTTCTGCAAAAAAGAGTACTTAAGTGCTTCAAAAGGATTAAACAGTAAGCTCATCTCCATGTTGTTTTCTCGGGATACCTTGAATAAGCACCTACACTACACTCTTTAGAAAATGTCAAGCAATTCAAGAAAACGAATTTAACTGAATTGAAATCATTTAGCCAAAAGTAAATGTCTTTATCTGAAGTCAGTAATAATGCTGAAAAAAGTGAGAGATTCAAATACTTTCAAGGAAAATACCTGAGGAGGTAGGGTCTTCAGAAAAGTCTGGGAGTTCTTCAGGGGGGTCACCATAGAAAGAATTAAATTTGTGACTTGACACTGCTGCTAGTACTGCACCCTAAATAAATAAAAAGTTCAAGTTAAAACTATATTGTTAATTTCCCCTCATAAAATCTTGATCACAATAATCCTTAATCCATAACTAATTTAAGAACTGAGTTGAACCAGATGATTCTTAACAAGTAAAACAGGTTGCTGAACAGAGGCAATTCGGGGAAAACAGAGTTGACCAGTGGAACACTGCAAGCTACACCTTCTGTGCCATAAACCATTTACATGGAGATTGTTAGTAAGCTAACACACCTGGAGGAGTGCACGTATCTTCAATAAAATATTCACAGGACTCCTCTCTCAAAAAGTATCTCTAACCTTACATGATAGCTAAGGTATCGGAAATATGTGGCCTTCCACATGAAAAATGTTTTTCTATCACAGTGAGGCTGCCTGAATCAGGTAGAAGGTCAGCCATTAGAAGACATGTTGGCTATGTATACATATGTGAGGGGAAGTCATAGGGAGGAGGGAGCAAGCTTGTTTTCTGCTGTCCTGGAGACTAGGACGTGGAATAATGGCTTCAAACTACAGGAAAGGAGATTCCACATGAACAGTAAGAAGAGAGCTGTTGCAGCAGTGGAACTCTCTGCCCCAGTATGTGGTGGAGGCTCCTTCTTTGGAGGCTTTTAAACAGAGGCTGGATAGTCATCTATCGGGGGTGCCTTGAATGCAACTTTCCTGCTTCTTGGCAGGGGGTTGGACCGGATGGCCCATGAGGTCTCTTCCAACTCTATGATTCTGTGATTCTAAAGCAGTGTTTCCCAACCTTTTTTTGACCAGGGACAGCTTTGACCAGGGAACACTTGACCAGGGAGCACTCTCCAACATTAGTACCAAAAGGATTACGAATCGGTTTTTGGTCAACTTTAGATTCAGTTTGGTTATCTGGGGTGCCGATTCAGAAAATTGCATTGGGTGGACCACATCAGCTCTAGCTGCTGATACAGAACATATGCCATCCAGTAGTCACCATCTGCTCACCCACAGAAAACCATCTATTAAATAAAAATATAATGTTCGTTTGTGGGATTAACATAACTCAAAAACCACTGGATGAATTGACACCAAATTTCGACACAATACACCGAGGCTTTTAAACAGAGGCTGGATGGTCATCTATCGGGGGTGCTTTGAATGCAATTTTCCTGCTTCTTGGCAGGGGGTTGGACTGGATGGCCTATGAGGTCTCTTCCAACTCAATGATTCTATGATCTACTCATGTATATGGATTACATTCTGCTCGTTTTGTGCAGTGTTATGGGGCCAAGACATAAAGTCATTTTGTGCGAGTTGAACACCCAAGGCAATCTTAGTGAGAAAAATAAAATCTAGATACAGCATTATTTTGTCTTTATGCAAAAGGTAATAAGATGTATTACACTAAAACAGGCACACTGGCTAGTGTTTTGTAAGTTCTGTATATTTTGACTAAAAATGACAGAAAACACAAGTCACCAATCTCACTACTTATGCATTAATAGGGAACATGAGAAAAGCCTTTGAACATTGTACATGAAATAATATACTGGGAAGGAATCACAAAGAATTTTCTCTAAAGTGCTCTGAAAATGTAGCTGCTGGGGGGGGGGGGGTCACCACAGTGAATTTCTTCCCAAAACTCTTCTAAAAAAGCAAGGAACAACCATCAGATCCCAGGCTACAAATGTAGGCTGTTCCTGTAATTGGCTTTATTCAGGTGCCAATACAAGAGTGGGGACTTCACAGTGACCATTAAAAACTTAATTTGACATCAAAATAAGCGGTAGTGCATGTGGACAAAAAGGTACTTTCAAGTAATTCAACTTTATTTGGCAGCAAACAGAAAAGCTTGTTCTGTCCTACATTCTTACTGGAACATAACAATTTGTGAAGACATAAAAGGACAATTTACAACTGCAAAGAGATATTTTGAAGTAACCTCTAAAGAAATAAAAGTATGACTGCTGCAGACCAAAAAAGAGAATGTGAACCCTTCTGGCACGAATGAATCGTTGGAAAGCTGATTCTTTTGGTTGAGTTAAAGAATTACCTGGTGCAGAACATATTTGAATTACATAAAATAATATCACCATTTTATCGGGATCTACAGCTTGTGGAATACTGCTACATATTTGTATTGCCAAAAAGTTATTTGATGAAGTGACACTCCATGATAATTAAAAAAAAAAACAAAACAGAAAAAAACCCAAAAAACAAAAAACATAGCACTGTTATTTGTCTCATTACATTCCAGTGGGGATGACAAACAAATAATGTTTGTGCTTCAGGTGAAAATAAAGACATTTTTACCCTTCTGTTTCCACAAGTAGTATCAATAAAGACAATGGCTCTTCAGTTGCACTTATAGGGGAAGGGAATGTGTCATTGACTCTGCACTATGGCACTCTGAGATCTTCCATGAGAGCTCACCTGTTGTTGTGAGCCTTCAAGTAATTTACACCTTATGAGGTTTTCTTGGCAAGATTTGTTCAGCTGCCTTTGCTTCATTTCAGACTGAGAGTACATGATTTTCCTAGGGTGGCCCAGTGGATTTCCACAGTCAAGCAGGGAATTTGAACCCTGGAATCCAGAGTCGTAGTTCAATGCTCAAACCACTACACCAGAACTGGCTTTGTTTTACATTTCTAGCTACCTTCATTAGTTGAATAATAATATGGCAGAGGCAGCCTTACACTCTTGGCTGAGATATTATCCCAGATTAAATCTGGTGTGTGTCTGTTTCTAGGGAGGTATGGTTCTTGGCTGAGGCCAAGATAGACAGAATCACCTCACTGACATCAGTGAGAGAGGTCAATTCCATCAAGCTTCCTATTATTATTATTATTGGGTTTATTTATACCCTGCTTTTTGTCTCCATATGGAAACTCAAAGCAGCTGAATGAGGGAAGGCCCAAGAGAAACTAGCAGTGCCGCATGGGTCATTACTGAATCTGTTATGGGGTTGGACAGGAATGAGTGCTCCCAAAGAGGGGTTTGCTAAGACAGCCAGAGCCTGCAAAGATAATCTAAGATGGAGGAGTCAATTCCTTCATTTGATACTGGAAGAGCAACATGTGAAAAACTCTCCGTATTGAGATTTTTTTAAAAAAACACCAGTGAAATACAGCACATTAGTAAGTCAACTTTTAACTTTGCAAACTGATTTGGCAACTTTTCAAAACCATTACATAAATATTTCAAATGAATAAAATAGTAAATAAAGGTCTGGAACACTGATCTATTGCTAGAGTAGTGCATTAGGAAGAACTTCCTAACTCTGAGAGCTTTCAGTAGTAGAACTCTCTGCCCCGGAATGTGGTGGAGGCGCCTTCTTTGATGGCTTTTAAACAGAGGCTAGATGGCCATCTGTCTGGAGTGCTTTGAATGCAATTTTCCTGCTTCTTGGCAGAGGGTTGGACTGGATGGCCCAATCTTTCAACTCTATGATTCTATGATTTGCTACTGCATTCACTGTTGCTTATTTTCTGAATTAAAATACTTTAAAAACCTTTTTTCATTAAAATAAATTACTAACTTGAAAACTATTCTGAGTACTATTTTATATGTATATATAAATACTGGCCAGATGTTGTCCAAGCTTACCTTCAATTTTCTTCTTGCGTTAAATTTCCTCAGCTGTTCAACAGTTTCTGGCAGGTGAATCTTGTATGCATAGCGGTCACGTTCCTATGGATGAAATAATGGATGTTATTGATCAGGTTTATGTAATCATGATCATGATGTGATAACACACAAACCATTAGTGAGTGCATATATTCATATCTGACAAACAGAAGGTTTCAAAAAACCTTTATTATTTAATTACTATTTGTTTATATCATCTTGTAAGAAAATATCTTAAGAAACCTCACAGTAATGTAGCAAAAATAATAAAAAACAGTAAAAATTAAAACTGAAAAAGTAAAGGAATAACACACTAGAAAAAGATGAGACTCAAGAGCAGCAGCATGGCCCTTTTGAAAGAAAATGCTTCTATTGTTCTCAGAAGGCCAAGGACAAAGTCATGGAGATTACAGAATAAGCTAAATAAAATGTAATTTTGTAGATGACTCACAAAACATCAAAACTTATAGATTACCTACAAGGAAACATTACTAGGTGCCTCCTGATGGCTTGATTTCTGGGGTATCTTTCAGGGAAAAGTGAATATTGGAAATATTGTTCTCCTTTGGCTGACATCTGGAGTGCTCTTCTTTCTCTCTGTTTTAATGTATCCGTTAAGATTTTGATATTTTTGTAAGTCTGTGTGAACTGTCTGCGACTATGCCAAGGCAAGTCAAATTTTATTTCTTTCAAGCCAGTAGCCATTAGACTGATAACAAATAAAATTATACCTGCAGGCATAACCAACCTAAATGTTTACTAATACTACTAGCAATGCAATAATTTTTAAAACATTGCTCTGGTACTATGTCATTTGAATGGTTTAATTTTGAATGCATAAAAATAAATAAGACTTAACACAAAACGTTTAACAAAAATATGAATTGTAAACAGATGCCAAATTTCAATTATCAAACCATCTTAAATTGATATTAGCAAAGAGAGAGAATAATCTCTTTTTAATGCAGAATAATCCATCATCAGAAAAAAAAAGTCCAAGTTAAATGCAACTAAGCATCTCATATGTTTCCAGTTCATCTGTGGACTGTTCACGGCTGGCTTAATCATGTTACCTTCAGCCAAGGGTGGTTGAGTGCTTCATAAACAGTTATTCTTTCAGCTGGATCAAGCATGAGCATGCGCCGTACCAGATCTTTGGCACTTTCAGATATATGGCTCCATTGCCTGGGATTCATCTAGATAAAAAAATAAAATGAAAATTAAGGCTAGGAACACACAGGAATTGCTATATCCTGCTTTTGCAACTTTTGATATAGATATATACACACCTAATGTTCAATAAAGACTTAGATATTTTCAGAATACTTTAGAAATACTGCTTTTGCTTGGACTAGGCCAGTTGAAGAAATAGAGTTGACTCTCTGTATCCATGGATTTTGCATCCATGGATTCAACCATCTATGGCTTTGCTTTCCATGAAATATGATTTACAAAAAAAGTGTTGAGTCCAAACATAATACACCCTGTGCTGATGGATATATGTTGCACATCCCCCAGTCCCAAATATTATAAGCAGTTACTGAAAATTAATGAACATGGTGGTAATATGGAAACCTGAAAACTTTTCTGTGACTGGTTTCTGGTTGTACTTTACAACCAAAGTGTCTGCTTTTTCGAAACTCATTATATTCCACATATACTTCATTTTTTTCCATTTAAACCATGATGTGAAATGTGTACCATTTCTTTTAAAAAGTATAAAATAGAAGTCTTTTTTTTAAAAAAAGGCAACTGCTTAGTTATTTAAAAGTTTGTCTTGCTTTGCTTCTTAGATGTGTGCATTGTGATGTTGTTGCTTCTTATAAAATGTGTATAAAAGTTCTGAATTTTTAAAGTAGCTAAACAACTGAAATAACTTAGTAAATAATAATTTGCTTGTACTCTGGATAGCGTTCATATATACAATGTTAAATAGAAGACAAAATGATTGCAACATCAGTGACTGGAGCATTCATTTAAACATTCCTTAAAAATAGTGTGACATTACTCAATGGGTCAGCTTCCTGAACACAATGTCAAGTCTGCTGATTCCAACCACAGAACTAGATTGTATAACATACTAGTACTGCAAAGTCAGTAAAAGTAACTAAAATTGAGTTATTTCCTCCCTAAATACAGTAAATCAAGGAGGAAAATTAACAATCTCAGACCAAACTATATAGAAAAATGTCCCGAGTGTTGAGAAGAGATAGGGTACAAATGCCAGTAATAAATAAAGGATTTCAACCCATTCTACTAGCACCACTCACTAATCTCTATTCTCTGGCTTTTAAAAATACCAGGAGTTTCCCTTTAGCATTAACCATGAAAAATCCCCTAGTAAACGTAAAAACAGATTTATTGTTAAACCACAGCACTACAAAAAGTGCAGTGTCTAACAGACTCAAATTTTCTGCAAAAACTGTGTTCAATAATAAGGGGAAAAACTGTGCTTCAGTGGAAAATTTTATCCACAGAAAGTTTCTGAAATGCTTTGTTGTGGTTGTGACTGAATACAAATAACTGTACTAAGAGGTTCGCACCATACTATGTATTACTTCAATACACTAATATGCACTGAATCATATTAATTACAAAATGTACAAATGAATAATACAGTAAAAAACTAGGCATAGTTGTCTTTACTAAATATTTGACATGACACAACCATGTTTAGGAGACTGCCTTAAGCTTGTATGAAACCAGAATATATTAATATGAGTTTAGAAGGATTCCAGTCCCAATGGTGCTGCAAGAGTGAGTGCTGCAAGAAAGCTTTATTGAAGGCTTCCCTGTTTGAGGTGTACACCTAGAGCTAAAGTGGAAATGGATTCACAAAAGGATAATTAAGGCCAGTCACAATAAAGGTGTAGAGACACTACACACACACAATCAGGATTCTTATCATAGGACTCTTCCTCTATTTAGTAAGCATGATGATCTCTAATCATCTCCCTGAGCTCAGAGCTGAGGAATGTTACATCTTGGAAATGTTTGTCAATTATGGCCCATTTAACTCAAAGGACAAGTTGCTTATCTGTAACTATGGTTTGAACCGTCATCTGTGCCCTCACACAAATGAGTTTTGCGTCTACCAAAGACCTCATCGGAAATGTTCTAGAACTGAGTTTGGTGGGAACCCTGCCCTCTCCCTATCTACCACGCATGTCCCAATCTGTTGAGAAATGTTTGTCAATTATGGCTTTCTGAACTTAAAATAATTTTACCATTTTAAACCCTGTATAAACTTGTAACTTAAAAGCTGTAAAGCAAATGCAACTGGGAATATCAGACTGGCATCTTCACTGGTTTTATGTGAACAGGTAGTTTCCAATTAAATTTGCTTCAAATCTCCCACTAAAATATATATTACTAAAGTGTTCATTAGCTTTTTTTCTTCAGGAGAAAAGCAACACTTACCTTGTATTTTCCTTTAATTATGCCTTCAAATAATCTTTCCTTTGTTCCATAAAAAGGCAAACAACCACTAAGTAGAATAAAAAGGATCACTCCACAGCCCCATACATCCACAGGCTTTCCATAAGGCTCTCTTTTTACTACTTCTGGGGCCATAAAATGAGGCGTTCCTACCCGTCCTAAAGGAAAACACAAAAAAAGCTTTGTGGCATAACAAGCTTTGCTGCATTTTAAAATAAACTGTTGAGGACTAAGACATACCAAAAATGAAAGTACATTAGTTGCCTGCAGTTGGGTAAAATAGATTGCATAATTATAACCATAGTTCTTTGTGTGTTCTCAGAGTAGTCACATAAATGGGTTATATGTACTTTTGCAGTTCATCATCTGGAATCTTCTAGAGCAGTGGTTCTCAACTTGTGGGTCCCCAGATGTTTTGGCCTTCAACTCCCAGAAATCTTAACAGCTGGTAAACTAGTTGAGATTTCTGGGAGTTGTAGGCCGAAACAGCCTGGGACCCACAGGTTGATAACCACTGTTCTAGAGTTATCAGATAAGTGTTTTAATGTCTGTCACCCCCCCCCTCCCTTACATGTGACCCAGTGTGGTTCCTGTGGTTCCTGGATGTTCAAGCAGCAGCCAAGGAACTAAGGAAAGGACATATCGACGGTTCTAAGAGTGAGTGCTGTCAGGGTTCACAAGTGACTACTTGAAGAACCATGGTAACAGCTAAGCAATGTTATTCTTATGGTCCCTGTGATTCACACAATTGGAAGACATTTTCTTTATTACATATTCGGTGTAATCTGATCAAGTAATATAACTCTAGGCCAGTGGTTCTCAACCTGGGGTCCCCAGATGTTTTTGGCCTACAACTCCCAGAAATCCTAACAGCTGGTAAACTAGCTGGGATTTCTGGGAGTTGTAGGCCAAAAACATCTGGGGACCCCAGGTTGAGAACCACTGCTCTAGGCAGATATAATGCCTCTTGCTATATGTGCCTGCCTGAGGACTGAGTTTCATGAGGTGATGCTCTGTGTGTCCTCCACCAGTGAAGTCAATACACTGTACAAAAATGTGGGAGAGCGTTTTCTCAGCCATGAAACTCCAATTGTGGAATGTTCTTCATTGGAGGCTTGATTGGCAACAACACTGATTTCATTTAGATGCACAAACCATGGCCTTTTGGATTAATTCACTTCATATAGTA
This sequence comes from Anolis sagrei, assembly GCF_037176765.1. Taxonomy (NCBI): domain Eukaryota; kingdom Metazoa; phylum Chordata; class Lepidosauria; order Squamata; family Anolidae; genus Anolis; species Anolis sagrei. The sequence goes on along the minus strand of NC_090023.1, from coordinate 78,074,104 downwards.
TGCACAGTGTTTTAAAACTGTTTGAATCATTTAAGCCTGTTTTTATTGGTTAACATATTTAATATTTTTAATTTATTTTTAAAAACTGTTTACCTTACTAGTACTGATTTTACTTGGTGGAAGAATAGGAAAATATGTATTTAGTTTACTGGATGTGATACTTTATTTTGGATCAATATAATCTTAACAGAATGTGATATAACACTGTTTGAATTGTAACTGTATTGTAGAATTTATATTTATATTTTATCAAACTCTATTTATTTGTATGCTATTCTGAGGTCTTTTAATAAAAGGCGACATTGAAATAAAATAATAATTCAACAGTAACAAGAAGGGCTGGGCTCAACCTTAATGGCTATAACTGAACCATAAAAAGCGAATGAGCAGCAACTGTAGATGAATTCATTGAAAGGATGTATCTTCTCCCCAGAGAGCCAGTGTATTTAGTGTTGGGACTATTGCTTTGGATACCTTCAGACCCTGCTCAGCAATGGAAATCATTCAGTGATCTTGAGCAATTTATATTCTTCTATCCTCAGAGAAAGAGACAAAGGCAAACTCCCTATGAACAAATCTTGCCAAGAAAGAGTGGTAAGAGCGCATAAAGCATCAGAGAAATATCAATCCAGGAAAGATTCACCCAATTCAGGAAAATGAATTTAATCTGAATAGGGAATGACACAGTCATCGCTTACCTCCAGCAACAAGTCCTGATTCCCCTAACTGAATAGCAACACCAAAACCGCCAAGTTTCACAGGTGCTGAATTTTCTTTTGAGGCAAGTAACACACAGTGTGGCTGAAAAACAAAAGTAGACCTTGACATTTGGGAGTTGTAGTTGCTGGGATTTATAGTTCACCTACAATCAAAGAGCATTCTGAACCCCCACCAATGATAGAGTTTGGCCAAACTTCCTACACAGAACCCCCATGACCAACAGAAAATACTGTGTTTTCTGATGGTTTTGGTAATCCCTCTGAAACCCCTTTATGACCTCTGCAGGGGTCCCGACCCCCAGTTTGAAAAGTGCTGCCTTAAGGCCAACCAGTCCAACTCCCTTCACCAGGGCAACAAAACATAACCAAAGCCCTTCTGACAAAGAGCCATCCAGCCATAGATATAGATATGATTCACACACACACATACACAGATATAGTATCATAGATTTGAAAAGGACTCCTAAAGAAGGACAATTATATGTTGCATGTTCCAGAGTAGGCAAACCAGACAATCTCTACATCAACACTGACTAAGAAACAAGAAGAAATACTGTTTACCCACAAGCATAAAGAAATTACCTATATTAGAAACCAACACTTTCTCATTACTTTATTTTCCAGATCTCCAGACTGCGCCACAGCAGCGCGTGGCAGGGGATGGCTAGTTATGCATAAATATCCTTTTAGGAAGTGATCCTTGTTCTGTTTCAATTATCTCTCAAATACAATGGTTGAACAAGTTTAGCAAAAGTAGAATATATGAGAGAAGACTTCATCCTTCAGTATATACTGAAGCAATATACAGTAGTCTAACTTCTACTTTATCAAGAGAGGATTCCTGATGCAGACTTCTTTAGTAGCATAAACAGGATAATAATCAATAAGATCAGACACATTCTATAACTATTTTGATATTTCTAAATAATCCAGGCCCCATCTACATTGCCACATAATGCTGTTTCAGAATGCAGTTTAACTGAATTGAACTGCATTATAGGGTAATGTAGACTCATATAATCTAGTTCGATGTAGTTAAACTGCATTCTACACTGCATTATAGGGCAGTGTATATGGGCTCCCAAGATAAACTGACATTACTCAAGTCAAACAACATCAGGTGTACTTATAGAACAACTGTGCCACATAAATTGTTTGTCTTATACATTTACAAACTCCTAGTCAGACATTTTGAGGTGGTGTAAATGCATTAATAAATAGGCTTCACATAATAATAATAATAATAATAATAATAATAATAATAATAATAATAATATTTTATTTATATTCCGCCCTATCTCCCCAAGGGGGTTCATGGCAGTTCACAGTACACATACATGGCAAACTTTCAATGCCGTTTTGACAGACAGGACAGAACAGACAGAAAGGAGATATATTGTGATCATGTTCAGCTTTCGGTGCCTTTGGAGGTTGTGCTCAAATCCAGCCATGGGGGTGGTGTCGCTCCATCCTCATCTTCAAGCCAGAATAAAATACACATATAGGCAGGGCAAGTTCAGTCCAGCCTACCTTGCACTAGAAGAGGAGGCCAGAAGATTAAGTGGAGTGCCTGGGCCACCATAGCTATACTCATTTCCCTAACTCCATAATTACAAAACGCAATCAGCAGACATTTTAGGAAACTTTGGGGCAACAGGTACCCCCCCCCCCAACAGATTCCTTTTCACCTATAGTCACTGTTTAGCAGTTGTGTTTGAATGCTGCAGAAATGGCTTGATTTTTGGTGCTCTTGCCACAATTGTTAATAGGATATTTCTTTACTCTGTTTTGAATGCTCTTAGAAATTCATATGCTTTAATTTCCAAAGTACTTCTCTCTCTCTCTCTCTCTCTCTCTCTCTCTCTCTCTCTCTCTCTGTACTTTCATGTGTCTACTGTACAAGTGTGTGCACATATTTAATGACCAAAGCACACTCACACAAAACCTCTTTCTACAGGAAAACATGAGATCTCTAGACTTCCTGATTTAGCTGGATTTGCTATCTTCAACACAAAACTAGGTACATAATTAGAAAACCACTTCCCTTCTCTCCTTCGTTCAAGGAGTGAAGAAAGCTTCGCGCACATTCCTTCACCAACATGGAAGTGAGTATTTTCCTTTTATTATAAACAAATAAACTTCAGCTCAATTGCAATAATATCTTGAACTGTATTGGATATAGGTTACATTTTCATGCCATGATTCTTGATAGACTACAACCACTTTTGTCAAACTATGAATTTGCCTTTCACATGTGTTTTGTCTTAGACAGAGAGAAATGTTAGCCTGTGCCCCATGAACAATATTCAAAAGCAAATTTGTCAAAACAGTAGCATATACGTGAAACACTATTTTCATGAATATATTTGTGCTCATTCCAGTCCTCCTGCAAAATTTATGCACATAAAATGACAAAAGCTGTCAGAGTTTTTGTGTAGACGGCTATGATCTAATAAAGTGCAATACGTTAAATGGCTATTCAGAAACTTAAACTAAAACATTTCCCCACCGGTATGTATACAAAGGATGACACATGAGCCTTTTTAATTCTACCACTCAACACATGATTCAATCTCTCTCTAAATATATTTACAGCACAATTCTATGAGGGCTTATATGCCCTCATCCCCATAACAATATATATAGAAGTGAGGCTTCAGGCATGATCCCATGGATACTTATTCAGGAGTAAGTAGAAGTATGTTCAATGGGAATCCCCACAACCTCTGAGGATACCTGCCACAGATGCAGGCGAAATGTCAGGAGAGAATGCTTCTAGAACATGGCCATATAGCCTGAAAAACCTATAACAACCCACAAATAATATTGTTTGTTAAAAAAAATATTTTCCAGAGGTTCATGTTTTGATTGCCCGCAGTTAGTTCATATTTTAAAACTAATCTTTTATATGTTTGTAAAGTTGAATTTGATTTTTTAAATATATAAATCTGTCCTGATAGAGGGGAAAAAATCAACCCACAGACAGAATTTACAAATCAGGAAGATTTATGCGGGGAAAATAACTAAAGTATAAAAATTCAGGGATGAGTTCTAATAGCTACAGAAGTTAGATAATGCATCCCCATTAAAGATAAACACTTCTTTAGAAAATTAAAGATAAACACACAACTTTAGAAAACCACAACCACAAAGAAAGACAGGCATTTTTTTCTCCTGGAAAAATCAGATTTGATTATCTTATATGTTACTTAAACAAGTCTTATGGGGGAAGAGTTTTAGGATTTGTAAGAGAAATCAGTTAAACTACTCTGCATTTTACATGAGCAAACTCTATTCACTGTGCTATCATTTTATTTCAGGAAACACCAGATTTATATGAACATGTAAAAATAAACACGGAATGAGCACTTGCTAAGTGTTGATTTCAATACTAAGTGCACAAGACAAGCATGCATAAGATGGATTCATCTAAATTCCTGAACTTTTCTCTTATGGAAAGAGACTTCAAGGACAACCACAATCAGACTAGAAACATGTTCCCAGAAATGCAAAATGTTACAGACTGTGTCACAGCAGAGAAGTCACTCTCTTTGGCTTTGCTGTTTTCATATTCAATAATTTTTGTGATTGGACTAGTTACCAATGTTATGGCTTTGTATGTTTTTCTGTGTACTCCCTGCAAGAACTCTATCCAGATTTATCTACTGAATGTTGCCATTGCAGACCTCCTCCTGATTTTCTGCCTGCCCTTCCGAATACTCTATCACATTAACCAAAACATATGGCTATTAGGGCTGACTTTCTGCAGGATTGTAGGAAACCTATTTTATATGAACATGTACATCAGCATAGTACTACTGGGGTTGATTAGCTTGGACCGGTACTTAAAAATTAATAGATCTGTGCAGCGCATTAAAGTTCTAACAACAAAGCAAAGCATATATATTTGTTGTATACTATGGACATTGGCAATTATGGGATTTATAGTGATGGTTGTTCAGTCTGCCTGGAAAGAAGAAAAAAATTCTACCAAGTGTTTTAATTACAGAGGAAAACAAAATGCAAAAATGGAAGCAGGGTTGAATTATATTCTTGTCATAATATTTTGGATTGTCTTCTTTCTATTGATTCTATCTTACATTAAAATTGCAACTCATCTTCTCAAAATGTCTAAGAAGAGAAAAAGGTTCCCTGGGACTGGAAAGTATATTGCCATTGCAAGGAACTCTTTTATAGTACTTATTATTTTCACATTATGTTTTGTACCTTACCATCTATTCCGATTTATTTACATCACTTCACAACTACAAGATATCTCTTGCTACTGGAAGCAAATCATCCACAAGTGCAATGAAGTTATGCTACTCTTTTCAGCCTTCAACAGCTGTTTAGACCCAGTTATGTATTTTCTAATGTCCAGGAGCATCCGTAAAACTGTACTACGACTGATTTGCAAACAACTTAGTATGGAGTCTACTATCAGTGAAAGTACTTCAGAAATGAAACAAAGATATTCTTCTCATGATCTTCTGGAAAATCCAACTCATCACTCCAGAATATATTTCATTAAGAATGTGAAATAATGAATTAACAGTACAATGTCATAAATGTCCACTCTGATGTAAATTCCATTAGGTTCAATGGGTCTTATACCCAGATAAGTAGGTATAGGTTTGTACATCTTACGAAAGCCAAGAGGAATCTGCTCCAGACAGTCTTAACTCGATTATTGCTTTCATTTAATGTATTTGGAAGATCTTTTGAAATGGGAATTGTAGTCATATACAGTAAATAAGGAACAATAGTATCTAGCTATGTGGCATGTATGTAATTATGTTTACTTGCATTTGTTTTCAGTAAAACTTGTGTGTAGTAGAACTTTATAGTAGGCATTTATATTAAAAGCTAGTCAAGCTAATACATGTTGAACTATTTTATTTTTATTCTATACACTGGCAAAACATCTATATGAAATGACAGCTATGCAAAGCACAAATTTAGTATTTTCAACCTCTTAAAATTATTATATTGCCTATGGTAATACATGAAATGTTCCATTTATATTACTTCAATGCACCCTGTATAGGATTGCCTTTAGAAATGGTTTGCCTTGGTGAGCTCAAAATTATGCAGCCAGAGTGCTGAATTATTGCTTATGTAAGCCGTCTTGAGTCCCCTCTGGGATAGAGAAAGATGGGATATAAACATAGTAAATAAATAAATAATAAATAAATAGGAACTGGTTATAAGGAACATGTACATTTCTTGTTAAAAAAACTTCATTGGCTACTGGTTAATTTCTGGGCATAATTCAAACTCCTTGCTATCAGCTACACTTAGGTCCATGCTATTTGAAATACTGCATCTCAGAATATGAGGTTTCCTGAATTTTAAGATCTCTGGGGAATAATAAAGACCCTTTTGTTTAAACAGGTACTTAATAATAAATACTGCACTTTTATTCTTATGGTTGTTTTCATTTCTTCCAACTCTTAAGATTTTTTTTAATTCTATTTCAAAATGGTTTTATATAGTGGTGCTATAATAAGAAGGTTTAACTAATTGCAAGGTTTATAGTTATAATAGTTTTTAAAATGTATGTTGCAAATTACCTTGGGCTCCATGTATGAATATAGATGGAATACAAATTATGCAAACAAGTAGCATTAATTTTTAAACTATCACAGTTGAAAGTAGAGCACTGACACGATTTAGAAAGAACTTATTGAATTTGAGAAAAAAATGTGGCTTACTGAAGAAACATTTTTCTTACAAAATGGAATTTCATACTCCCCTTGTTTTGTAAAGGGAAATTTAAAAATTCTGGAGTATGGGGTGAACACTTCTAGAAAGGACAGTTCTCCAAAAAAGAGGGGTGACTTATAGAAGGTGTCATGACCACTTTAGCATAGACACAATTGTTTGTGCTAAGATGTACAATGCAATACAAACAATTTAATAACGTTTTTTTGGACTTCATGAGAGAATGAATGGCGAGAAAGAGAAGTGTGCCATTAGGAGGTAACCCCTGCCCCCAGAATTAACCACTGACTTTAAATAAATATAATTGTGACTGTACTTCTCATGTACTAAAGGAGATTACTGTATAAGCTCTAGCTCCCCACTATTCTGGTCTCTCGAGGTGGAGTAGACCAGTGGTAACCAATTTAATACATGCTTAACTGTAGTATCTGCAAGTCATGCGAAGCTTATACAGTAAGCCACTATTCAAAATGAGCTCACACCTCCTAGACTTTTAAAAAAAGTTTCTCCCTTCAATTTTTTGAGTGCCGTGGGCACAAAAATGGTATTGGGGCTGCACTTTGCCTACCCAAGTTTAGATGTTACCATGAATATGTTTATATATTATGTTTCCTTATCATTAGAGTTTTAAGTTTTAAAAGTGTAGGTTTGCTAACTGATAATTTTAAGATTATTTTCCACAACTGTAATTCTGGGAAGAGAAATAGTAGAATGTAGAACACAAATTCTTTAAATAAATATATGAGCTATATAATGGAGCAGCATATAGAATTCCCTACTGTTGGTGTTACAACTTCCAGGGCTTAAAGAACATCTCTCTCTCTCTCTCTCCCACACATACACAGATTCATCTCCTTTTTATCAAATTCCAATTAATGTTGCCTCTCAAGGGATTTCAATTCTCCCTCTTCTTTAACACTTAACTTTCAATCTAGTCTGAGAATGTCCTTAACACAATGAAAAATAAATTGCAACATAGTGACTCCTTCCAGCTGTTGAGAACTGTGGGAGTTCAAGTCCAAAACATGTAGAGGGCCAAAGTTTGCCCATGCCTGACTGGTCTGCCCCCCACACTATCTTAACTACTTGGACGATGAACTGGCTGCTCCTGAACAGATCAGAGACTATGTTGTTGAATCAAACAAGAATTTTAGACTTTCTTTCCTTCTGAGTCTCACTATAAAGACGTTATGAGGAGAGGTACTCTTTGAGAGACAGACATAGCTCTGGCCAAACTGAAGCTATTGAATCTTTATTTCTTCTTATTATCTCTTTCTTGCATGGTGTTCAATGTATCTAAGATGGTCTCAATATTTAACACTGACTGGACTTGAAATAAATCTGACTGAACTTGAACAAAGCTCCATCTGGACTTGAATATAGCTCTGTCTGAACTTGAATGCAGCTCTGACTGGATGTGCTATTTTGTAGTCCTTCTAGCCTTCCTCTCTCTTCACCTTCCAGTCACAAAAAGGCTGGCTCTTCAAAGAACCAGAAGTGCCTTGCCTGAGGCTCCGCCACTGAAGGGATTCTTAAAGGCGCAGAGTGACGGACGCTTCAAATGCAAAGAGGCTGTCTAGATGGACCCCACAGAAACTGTACATAAAATATTAATCCCTCTAACTAAAAAGGGCTTAACTAGGGGTAAACAGTGAAGGTCTTCATGGAGCATGATAATGACTTAAGCAAAAATCTGAAATTTCCACACAAACTAATTCCAACAGCTGAAAAGCTTACTGTTAATGTTTACTAAAATTACTAGAGTACATCGAATGCGAGTTCCTTCTTATTATAGCACACAGATTCAAAACCACAAAATGAAAATCAGTGTTTATTGATGCAGTTTAACCACTCCATAAACTCACAATGAGGCTGGCTACAAGGGGTGGAATTTATTTACAGCTGGTATCTGATTTGAGTTAGTACTGATTGATATAAGCAACAGGAAGTATTTAAGATTAATGAACATGGAAAAAGACGAATGTAGTTTTGTTTGTGGCTATATAGCCAATACATCACTGACTTCATGAACTAGCTACAGGTTAACTTGTGAGTTTATTTGAATGTTAAGATCATATGGTACTTCAGAAAAGGAACAAAACGAAACATAAAACCAAAAACCATATAAGTTCAGCAGTGGAACTCTATGCCCTGGAGTTTGGTGGAGGCCCCTTCTTTGGAGGCTTTTAAACAGAGGCTGGATGGCCATCTGTCGGGGGTGCTTTGAATGCAATTTTCCTGCTTCTTGGCATGGGGTTGGACTGGATGGCCCATGAGGTCTCTTCCAACTCCATGATTCTATGATGAAATCTTCTGCATGTGTCCCAAGAGCACACTTAAAACTTGACCAAGGTCATATAATTCTAATTCCATATTTTAGTTCCTGCACCAGAGCAATGAGCAAGTCATGTAATTTTCCTCCTTATGCATAACCCCAACCTATAGATCCTGCACAATTACTGAAGCCTCCTGTCCCACCTTTCAAGAGAAAATGGTATCATATTTTGAAAGTCTTTAAAGTATGTCAAAATAAACTGTGTGAGAGTGAGAGCGAAAAAGATCTGACATACAACTAGGTTAATATTTTGTTAAAAGTACCAGTGATTCTAATAGTTACTTGCTTTCCAAAATGGGTTTAACTGCATGAGACCAAAGCAATAAATACAATTGTCATATTATGCTGTCAACAAAATAAACAATTTCTAAGTATTGTCGAAGGCTTTCATGGCTGGAATCACTGGGTTGTTGTAGGTTTTTTCGGGCTGTATGGCCATGATCTAGAGGCATTCTCTCCTGACGTTTCGGCTGCACTTTGGCAAGCATCCTCAGAGGTACCTACCTCTGAGGATGCTTGCCAAAGTGCAGGCGAAACGTCAGGAGAGAATGCCTCTAGACCATGGCCATACAGCCCGAAAAAACCTACAACAACCCAACAATTTCTAAAGTTAATTTGACTTACCTTAACATCCCTGTGAATTATATTATTATCATGACAATAACGTAGTGCTTCCAGTATCTGTCTCATGTAATGACTGTAAACCCAAAAGACAACAAAAGTATTATAAACAAAAGTATATAATAATTAAACACTTTCATATAAACATTATGAAGACAGCATAGACATTGGGTACTGTTCTGCCCCTGCAAGATGTGTGCATGGAGGTGTCCTGATCTTACTGGGAAAATAGTTGCTATGCTCAGAGGAACAGCTGATAAAGACTTTAATAAAACAATAGCAACGTTCAAATCCCAACTCTTCCTGATCTGGTTATAAAAAGTTTTCTCATGAATCTGAAGCTGCTATAGGAAGTGAGAACATATTATCCCCATGCCCATGAGTAAAAAAAAAACAAAAAACAACCCAAAAAACAAAAACAGGTTACCCACAACTAGTACAGCTTTGTGTGGAAGGAAGGTGGTTTTCTATTAATTTTCTATTAATTCAACCTGTGCAGTTTCCAAGGCGACACATTGCCTGTAACTATCAAAAAGATAGTCGGATAGTCTGTTCCTGCATAAAATACAAAACTGTGGCTCTAGGAGCACTCTTCATAATGATATATTTCAGCATGAGGTTTAGAGGCTATCAATTTATTTCTTCAGATGGAGAACAATTTTATTATAGGTATAGAGTCAGGAGACAAAAGTATAACAAGTTACTGTGAGGGAAGAACAGTGTAGCAAAGTTACATTTGGAAATAATGCAATGAGTAGGAACAACACTGCATTACTGGTTTAACCAAGGTCTTATAGTTACTTTAAACATGTGCTTTTAAAGGGGATTCGAAGGTAATTTTAGAGATATTCTGGCAGGTTTTTTCAACTTTTATGCAAGTTTCTCATCAATCCTATTGTTTGTAAAATGAAAATGCCATCAGAAAATTTTAAAAAACAAAAAACCCACGACCAGTGGAACAAATAACAAAAGTTACTTTTCTTAACACAGTAGCAAATAATGGCATGGGGTTGCTTTCCAAGTCCTCTACTAAGAGCCAGTAGGAGCTCTACCAACAGGAGTCTTAACATGTATGATTTCCATATGAGTATACCATGATACTGGTAAGCTGTTGACAATCACCTGCACTTTAATTATATTCTTACTGTTGGTAATTATATTTTTAAACTGTCAGTCAAAACTCCTAGTTTTAACTGAGAGGTTTCATCTTCAGCAATCTTTTTCTATTGTATTGACAAATCACCATTGATAGTGTCAGATTTTCAATGTCTTGAAAATTATCAGACGAGTAGTTAATATGATTCTTTAAGTGCTTATAATGGTAAAGCTTGTATTCTACACAGAATCTCACCTGCAAATTCTCAAACTGTCAAATTACTTCATGTTTTTTAAACTATCAAATTACTTCATGCTTTAAATCATTTTAGTCCAGCACATGGCATTCTTTTGTAATATTTAGTAAACTAATGTAAAAATACTGTAGATGTTTCTGTAATATTAAAGAGTAGGCAATTATTATTATTATTATTATTATTATTATTATTATTATTACTTTATTTGTACCACGCTAGCATCTCCCAAGGGATTCGATGCGGCTTACAACAAGCCGGAGCCCAACACAATACAACAATACAATACATAGCAAATAAAACAGTTAAAGCAGAAAACAATAACAGTAGCAGTACAACAGGACATTATTAAAAACTGAGCCAGCCAGGAGTAGGGTACAGGATTAAAAGTGCTGAAGTGTCAGAGGGATATGGGATTAAAATATAAGTGCGGTGTGCGGTGAGAGTGATCTTGACTCTACTAAAGTGCTTCAGGGCTTTGGTAGTGGGGTTCCTAATCTGAGAAGGCATGTTGGAACAGCCAGGTTTTCAGGTTCTTTCTGAAAACCGCCAAGGTAGGGGCCTGTCTGAGATCTTTCGGGAGGGCATTCCAGAGGTGGGGGGCCACCACAGAGAAGGCCCAGTCCCGCGTCCCCACCAAACGCACCTGCGAGGCGGGCGGGATCACGAGCAGGGCCTCTCCAGATGACCGGAGTGAGCGTGTGGGTTCGTAGACTGTGATGCAGTCTCGCAGGTAGGGTGGTTCCAAACCATTCAGGGCTTTGTAGGTAAGCACCTGCACCTTAAATTGGGCTCGGAAAATAAACGGCAGCCAGTGGAGCTCCTTAAACAGAAGGGTTGACCTCTCTCTGTAATGGGCCCCCGTTAGCATCCTGGCTGCTGCCCGTTGGACCAATTGGAATTTCCAAGCCATTTTCAAGGGCAGCCCCACGTAGAGCGCATTGCAGTAATCCAGTCTAGAGGTGACTAAGGCATGGACCACCCCAGCCAGATCAGCCTTCGCAAGGTACGGGCGCAGCTGGTGCACAAGTCTCAGTTGTGCAAAAGCCCTCCCGGCCACCGCCGACGCCTGAGCCTCAAGTGTGAGCAATGAGTCCAGGAGGACTCCCAAGCTGCAGACCTGTGGCTTCAGGGGGAGTGTAACCCCATCCAACACAGGTTGCCACCCTATACCCCGGTCTGGTTTGCGATCAACCAGGAGGACCTCTGTCTTGTCGGGATTGATCTTCAGCTTGTTCGTCCTCATCCAGATAGACACAGTGGTCAGGCACTCGTCTAGCACCCGAGAGGCCTCCTTGGAATTAGGTGGAAAAGAGTAGTAGAGTTGTGTGTCATCTGCGTAGAGATGGCACCCAACTCCAAAACTCCGGATGACCTCTCCCAACGGTTTCATGTAGATGTTAAAAAGCATGGGAGATAAAATAGAGCCTTGCGGGACCCCAAAGGTCAAAGGCCAGAGGTCCGAGCAGGCATCTCCCAGCTTCACCATCTGGGTTCGTCCCTCCAGGAAGGACCGGAGCCACGACAGAACCGTGCCCCCAAGGCCCATCCCAGAGAGCCGACCCAGAAGGATACCATGATCGATGGTATCGAAAGCCGCTGAGATGTCCAAGAGGACCAGCAGGGTTACACTCCCCCTGTCCAGTCCTCTACGGAGGTCATCCACCAAGGCGACCAAGGCTGTCTCGGTGCCATGACCAGGCCTGAAACCAGACTGTGCCCGATCCAGGTAATTGATGTCATCCAGGAAGCCCTGGAGCTGGAGGGCGACCACCCACTCCAGCACCTTACCCAAAAAAGGAAGGTTGGAAATCAGTCTGTAATTGTTCAGCACCGTATAGTCAAGGGATGACTTTTTTAGGAGTGGGCGAACCACAGCCTGTTTCAAGTTAAATTGAAAAATCCCTTGCTCCAACGATGCGTTAATGATCAACACAAACCAATCAACCAACCCCTCCTTGGCAGATTTAATGAGCCAGGATGGGCAAAGGTCCAGAGCCGAAGTGGTTGCCCTCACAGCCCCAAGAACCTCCTCCACGGTCTCAGGAAGAACAAGCCGAAAAGAATCCCACAAAATTGGACAAGCAGATGCCTCAGTCACCTCCTCTGGCACTGCGATGAAATTGGAATCGAGCTCAAGACGTATCTGGGCAACCTTGCCTGCAAAATGGTGTGCGAAATCGCAACACCGAGCTGCTGGGTCGTCAGAGATCTCGTCCACCACAGGTGGGTGAAGGAGCTCCCCGACAACCCAAAACAGCTCTGATGACCTATTTGCTGCAGACGCTATCCGGGCGGTCGTGAAAGATTCCCTGGCCGCCCGTATAGCCACGGAGTATGCCTTAAGAGAGGCCTTAGCCCGTGCTTGATCAGACACGTCCCGAGATTTCCTCCACTTGCGCTCTAGCCCCCTTCTTGTATGCTTCATCGCAGCCAACTCCTTGGTAAACCAAGGAGATGGCCTGTCATGACGCAACGAGATGGGGCGTTCGGGAGCGATCGTGTTTATCGCCCTGGACATCTCCCTATTGTAAAGGTCGACCAAGGCGTCAACAGGATCGCCAGGTTCCATGGCAGGAAGAACCCCAAGATTCCTCAGGAATCCATCCGGATCCATCAGTCTCCTGGGGCGGACCATCTTAATTTGTCCTCCACCCCTGCGAAGGTTGGGGGTCGCAGCGAGCCTAAAGCTGACCAGATAGAGATCAGACCATGACACTGGAAGGATGTTTTGTTCTTCCACTCTGATCATTCCACTGTCTGCCACAAAAACTAGGTCAAGAGTGTGTCCAGCCTGATGGGTGGGTCCTGATAGTCCTGTGACAGTCCTATGGTCGTCATGGCGGCCATAAAATCCTGGCAATGCCTGTGTTTCTTGAGTTTTGTAGATTAAAACTCCTGGCAATACTACTGTTTACAACATACCAACTTTATATTCAAAACATAAAATCTAGAAGTGTCAAACCATACAGCCGATCATAATAGTTCAAAATTACCTCAGATGTAAGCACACCTCCTAGTTTTCATAGTAATTATTACTTACTAAATTTATAAATAAGTTTTGTCACAAAATCGATTTAAAGGCTTTTTACTTCAATATGAAATAACTAAAATCGATGTAATTAACACGAAGAAAACAAAAAAGATATACCAACACAAATAAATTCAAACAAATGGGATCATTCAGTCACTTCCTACTCTTCATGATTCACGGACTAGCCCTGGCCAGAGCTCCCTGTCCGCCACAGCCACCCCCAGCTCCTTCAAGGTCGAGTCAGTGACTTAAAGGGATAACATCCATCCATCTTGCCCTTGGTCGGCCCCTCTTCCCTTTTCTTTCCATTTTCCCCAGCATCATTATCTTCTCCAAGCTGTCTCCTCATTATGTGGCCAAAGTACTTCATCTTTACCTCTAATATCCTTGCCTCCAGTGAGTAATATCCTTCCCTGATATACTTGGCTACACTGAAAAGTGGTTCTGGTCCTACAGCAATTGCCCACTCCAGGAAAATAAATAAACTATCTGAACACAGTAAAACTCTGTTTTGATTCACATAGCTTTTCTCCATGAATCTTAGTTTGTCATTTAATCAATTTGATTTATTCATAATGCCCAGAATAGGACACAATATTCCAGGTGACACACAGTATTAAGCAAGACTGCTTACTAAACTCTTTCAGAAGTAATGTACACTTAAATAACGGCTGCTAGGAGACAAAGTGATTGCCCTAATTTCTGCATCTAACTAGTCACTGTTAGAAATAAGATACAATAGCAAAGACATCTTTGTTAGATTCAGTAGGATTCGCTGGTGCTTAACTTACGCTAAATGTCTATAACTTTTACACATTCTTAATTGACCTGAAATTTTAAAATTAAGTGTGATTCATAACTAATGCTACCAACAATGTAATATAGCTAAAATTGTCTGAAATATTACTTGCATGAAAACATTTTCCCCTATTGGCCACAAATATTATAAATTCCTTCTGTTTTGGGCTCTTAATTAAACGAGCCATCTTTTAGATCTCTACATTATTTAGTTCAGTTTTTTATTCAACATGTGTCATGTTAATTATGAAGAACAATTAACAAGTTGCCATTGCAACCTCCCCAACAACAATAGCAATCACAATATTGTACATAGAATGAGTTTCTAGTATTAATTAGTTCACCTGGCAAATAAAAATGACACATACCTGGCTACAGCTTCACTGTATACAAAACCAGCATCTGCTCTTTTTACAATTTCAAAGCAGAGATCTGCGCCATCCATACTGCAGATTAAAAAAGGTATTAATTGTATTTTTAAAAAGCAAACAAAAAACAAAACCTAAGAACTTTAAATAATGGTGGCACCCCATTTACATTTTCAAGATAATTTATAAAAGAACCACACACATAATTGAAACAGCATTTGGGAACATATGCCCTCCAGATGAGATTATAGCAAGTTCTATGTAGTGCTGCCTTTGGAAGTGTTGAAAGCTTCAACTGATACAAAGAGCAGCAGCTAGACCTGAGCTGACAAAATTCAGAAATCCTTCAAGTGAAGACATAGAAGACAACGTGTTGAACAAAACACATTATTGATATTGTGCCCATGGTCCCTAATACCAAAGTTGTGTGTGTATATAACCTATGGGAAATTTATAACAAATATGAGAAACAGTGTATAACTACAGCAGCTTCAATTCGATTTGTAACAGTATTTGCATGAAATTAATTTTAAAAAGCAGCAGCTAGAGCAGGCATGGGCAAACTTTGGCCCTCCAGGTGTTTTGGACTTCAACTCCCACAATTCCTAAGGGCGGGTTGGCTGTTGGCAATTGTGGGAGTTGAAGTTCAAAACACCTGGAGGGCTGAAGTCTGACTGTGCCTGAACTAGAGTGTTAAGTGGGGCTGGTTAAAGGGAACATACAATTATCCTGGTCCAACAGATCCAAAGTTTCTAGGCACAATTCAAAGTACTGATTATGACCTATAGAGCTCTATATGGCTTAAGTAGAAGCCATCTGACAGCCTATCTCCTGATATTAGCCTGCCTATATATCTCCCAACTTTTTGCCCCAAAGTATACATGAGCACATTTAATCATTGTGGAATCTACTGGAGGAATGCAACTTGATACCACTAGGTGGAGACAGACACCAAATAAATGAAGTGTGATTTAATTTTTCCACATGAAAATTGATGAAGTGCTTCCCAGAAACAGGATTCACTGTATAAACACATCTAAACCCTAGACGCCTTAATTAGGGTTCACCTCTTTTCTCCTTCCTTACGCATTCCTAAGCAGATTACGAAAAGATAGATATTGATGGCATTTGAATCATCATTAACACGAACACTCATATTCTGATAAAACATGATATGCACTTGGGACATTACACAGCTAAACAACTGCTAGGTTTGCTGTGGCACTCCATTACATCTAGATTTTTAAACGAAATTGTAAGGGAAATCCAATATTATAATCAGAACCATTTATGCATATTTGTTAAATCTGTTATGAGCTAATCCAAGATCACATTTTACAATGTTAACGGCAAGAAGGTAAAATATTTATATGAGAGAATCAACCTAGGCATGCCCATATCATGTGTATCCATTGTTACCAAGGAATCCTATTTTCTGCAAAATTCATTCAGATAGCCCCCCCCCCCCTTGTAGCTGGCAATAATGATCTGCTAATGGGGATGTGAGGTGTATTTGATCACTTCCAGAAAACAAAGAGGATAATGGGATGTGTGTATGTGCACACATGTACTGTATGATCAAGATCACATATGTTCCATAGGAACACAAATGGCTGTGCATCCTAGATTTGCACTGCTTCACACAGCCATTCCTCCCAGTCAGAACAGAAAACAATGTGCAAAAGGAACCAGTTATTGCCTGGTATTCAGAGTCCCATGTGTAACTGAGAAGCAGCTCAGCCCATAATAGTGAGGATGGGTGAAATAATATACTGAACACCAGCTGAGTGCAGATGCCCCAAAACTCCAATTTTTCAAGTTAGCAGGAGAAACTGTAAAAAGCAGGTGAAAAAACCTTCAATCCTTCAACATCTCATAATACAGCTTACCAATATGAAGGATCTATTTAAATTTCTTTTAAATATATATTTATCTTAATTAAATCGGAATAGGAAGTAAATGCTGGCTGTTTTGCTACTGCCATGAGTTTTTGTACCTGTAAGGAACCAGGAGGACTTCTGCTTCCCTGCCAAAATTTCATTTAACTCCCCCAACCCCTATATTGAAAATACTTTATCTCTTATATTGGCAGTAGACTTTCGTGTTCTTTAAAAATGGAAGCAGGGGATATCACCTTTTAGGTGATGTGAACTGACTTTTTGGCTTACTTCCTAGTACGAAAATGGACTATTCTGGGTCTAAACCAGCTGGGGTGGGGAATATGGCAAAATAGCTCTCCACATGTCTCCTTTTGGAGAGTACTGAGAACCCTGGAGGTTCAAAGACCACTTTGGAGAAGACACACACATACACAGTGCATGCGTGCCTATGAAAAGGCAACAAGCAGGGCATGAATGCAACAGCTACAGATTAATATATAGTCATAATGACTATTCTTCATCATTGCTATACCAGTCATATCCTTCATTGTGATCCTCTTGTTGGGTTCCACTATACTTTATGAAGATGCACTCTGTTTTATTTGTCCTCTTTGATAGTTGACAAATCTGAGTATACTACAGAAATATGTAGAAAACTCCTACAATACTTTGCCAAAAACGTGTATCACGTT
Source organism: Anolis sagrei (assembly GCF_037176765.1). Classification (NCBI taxonomy): domain Eukaryota; kingdom Metazoa; phylum Chordata; class Lepidosauria; order Squamata; family Anolidae; genus Anolis; species Anolis sagrei. The sequence goes on along the minus strand of NC_090023.1, from coordinate 78,056,584 downwards.
TTTGGTTCAATGTATTAAACAAGCCCCATTTCCCTTGGAACACTTTGCTACATGCAATGTGATTTGCTTTTAAATAACTTCTTAATACTATGTATCTGTGAACTCATTATTTCACTTACTAAATGTACCCAAAAATATATGCCCTCCCAGAAGTTGTTGTGGGGCTCTCTAGGTCCTACAGTCTGATTCTACAGTATACTTTGAGAGGAAGTATGATCAAACTATTTGGTCCACTAATATATGTGTTTTCAGGTATCCACAGGTGGCCTTGAAATGAATCTTGCCCAAATTGGAGGCAGGGGATCATATTGTGTGTCATTTCAAATATTATGAAACAAGTTGCTTGGCAGCATAAATCAATGTATTACTCTCTTTCAGTTAGATTTATTTGACCACAGTTCCCAAATCAATTGATAAGAAGAAAACAGTGATTATATAGATATGTATTAAAAACTTACAATTCAAAAACCATGTATAGCATTCCATCGGAACTGTAGGTCTCCAGGAGTTCAACAATATGTGGATGTTTCAGCATGTGACAAATACTGGCTTCCCTCTTCAGATCTGTTGAGAGACAATTTTTACTTTATTCATTAATTCCTTTTTTCATTTATTCATTTCTTGCCTTTCTCTCCCCCCCCCCCCCAAAGTAATCTGCTGTATTATTCGTCTTCAGATCAAAACTAATAACTAAAAAGAAACAAAACACACCTCACAAAACCTAGGTGACAATGTTAAATATGTTTTTAAAAGCAGATATAAGTTTTGCTGTTCAGAGTTGTATCTTTCAAGTCAAAATATTAATGCAAGGTTAAGGAACTTTTTAGTGTAGGGTGGTAATCGTGAACCTTTTAGAGAACGAGTGCCCAAACCCAGAAGAGTGTGTGTGCGTGTGTTGAGCACTCAAAGAATAGTGAGCAGAGGGGGCGGGAAAGGTGGAAGACAGGCAGGCAGGTGAGTGACCAGGGTGGGGTGGGGAGGGGAGCAAGTGGAGGTGGGGGGTGGGGAGCAAGTGGGGGGGGGGCAGGCAAGCAGAGTGGGTTGAGTGTGGGGATGATGAGTGAGTGGGGGACAGGCAATGGAGCATGTGCCAGGAGAGACGTGCAATAGATTCATCACCACTGGTCTAGGGCTTAGACTATGATTCCTTTTGGTGCTATCAGTGTATGAAACCTTGTTTTCTTCCTTCATACAAAGAGCAAACAAACAGATACATTTATATATACATAAAACATTTTAAGCCTCTCCTTTTCAGCCTTTTCGTGAAGATAAGCTAAGAAGAGAGGAACTTTAATTTCTATTGTGCCATATTGAAGTTTTAGTCTTCTCCATTGTCTTCTGCTATGGAAATAAATGGCTAAAAACAGGGCTGGAAATTTTTAGTCTGTTTTAATGAAACATTTTACAATAATCAAGATTTTATATGCAGTTATAAAAAGCAAGATCACAAATTAATGAAAGATAGCAAATAACTCTGCAAAACATAAATAATAAGCAAAATAAAATTAACCAAGAGTCCACATGCCATCAAAACTGTTGTTCAATACCCTTCAGCCTCCAACTTTTCTTTATGATGGCATGCTGGCCTAGTACAAAAAGAAATGCTTACAAAGGGGAGGAACAACATCATGAAATAGTCAGAGTTGTGTTACTAGCCTACGGTTTGAAAAACTGAGATTTTTTTAAAAATATACACAAACTGTCTTCAATAATCTAACTGATAATACTTTAACATAACTGATATCGCAAATGAGGAGAGTATTTCTGTACCATCTCATTCAAATTTTAGTATTCCATATACATCAAATGTTAGTCAGTCAGTTATAATTAGGATGAAGATCACCTCAGCTGACTGTGTGAGTGATCCTTGATGGGAGGAGAGAGAATTCTTCCTCTTGAGTAAGGGTGAAACTTACTGCTCTTTCAGGTTGGGACACCAAGTGTCACTGCCTCATGCAGCAAGGGTTGCTTCTTTGTTGTTAACTTCAATAACAGGATAGACATATTTGGCATTTATCCATGTGACTCCTAAATCCTCCCTCATTGCAAGCCTCCAAATTCCTCTTACATGGCTGAGAAGGCTACTCATTTTGGTGCTATGCAACATCTCAGTTACAAACAATGGAAATGGTGGACCCATATGGTTGGTCTCACATACAAATTCTTCTTTAAAAGATGAAGAGATAAAGATGTAGTGTAATAAGAACATACACACACAGACAGGTTGGACCAAATGCCACAAAGGGGTTTTGATATTGAATAACACCTTCTTTTTTGTTTTTAGTTTACAATACCACAACATTAAATATGGTATGTATTAGGAAATTACATTACATTACATTGTAGTTGTGTTCCAACTCCCGGCAGTGATGGATGACACATGCTTCCTTGATCCATTTCAAACTGGCTTCGGAGCAGGATGCCGAGTTGAGACTTCTATGGTTGCCTTAGTGGATGATCTCCGCCTTAACATTGACAAAGGGTGTGTGTCCCTGTTGGTGCTTCCAGGTCTCAGTGGCTTTAAATATTATCAATCATGGTATACTTTTGGAACACTTGGGGTTTTTGGGAATTAGAAGCACTATGTTACAATGGTTCCTGTCATGCCTCTCAGGCAGGTTCCAGGTAGTGGTGCTTGGGGATAGCTCTCCCTCAAAAAATGAGCTGTTATTCGACAGGGTGACATTCTATCCCCAATGTTTTTAAATATTTACATGAAACTGCTGGGAGAGATAATCTGGAGGCATGGGGCAGGGTGCTATCAGTATGCTAATGAAACCCAAATATATTTCTCTATGCCTTCCAAACTGGTTGAATCCATATAAGACAGAAATGCTTGCGATTAAGGGTCTTAACATGGGGATGAAGGTGTATCAACCAGTTCTGGATGGGATTACACTACCCCTAAAAGACTGTGTTTGCAGTTTGGGAGTGCTCCTGAATCCGTCTCTCCAAATGTCAGCTCAGTTACCTCTGTACAAAGTTCGGAAACTCCAATTACTTCAAAACATGGCAGCCAGACTAGTTACAGGAACATCCAGGAGTGAGCATATTACACCTATACTACAGTTACTCCACTGGTTGCCAATTAGTTTTTGGGTAAAGTACAAAGTGTTGGTTATAACTTTTAAAGCTCTACAAAGGTTTGGATCTAGGTTAGCTACAGGATCACCTTCTCCCATATGATCTACCCAGCACACTTAGGTCCTCTGGGGGGGGGGGGGCATTAACTCCAGCCAGCCAGAACCTGACTGACAACCATCATCTGGAGTATCTTTGGCTATGGAATGACCTGCCGTAAGAGATTCAACAGCTAAATCAGCTGTCTGAATTTAACTGAAGTTCCATTTCTTCCAGCAGGTCTACCTTGTCTGTTTTAAGTTGAGAATTTTAATCTGCATTGTATCCTTGGATTTTAACTTGCATTTTACTCTGGGTAGCTTGTTGTATGTTTTAATAGTGGTTTATCCCTATCTCAGGAGAGGTGGGTAATAAATAAATAAATAAATAAATAATAATGAAATACTGAGTTGTTCGTGGGCAACGAAAGCTATGGAACTGTTAACATCAAGAGAGGAATTTTCCAGGACGACTTACTGTCACCACTGCTGTTCATTATTGCACTAATCCCACTGTCAGTAATTCTACAGAAAATAAACCTAGGCTACCAAACAGCAAGAAATTCACAAAAAAACTCTCACTTGCTGTACATGGATGATCTAAAGCTTTATGGAAAATCAGAAACGGAAATTGAGTCACTGACCAACACAGTCAGAATCTTCAGCATTGACATCAGTATGGAGTTTGGCCTAGACGAATGTGCCACTGTGGCATTAAAGAAAGGGAAAATTACACCAAGTGAGAGCATAGAGTTGCTAAATGGCAAACCATAAAGTGCAATCTGCCTGAAGCCTATAAATATCTAGGCATACTACAATTGGACAATATCAAGCATGATCAAGTCAAAAATGTGGTCAGCAAAGAATATATCCAAAGAGTCAGAAAGGTTTTGAAGAGCAAATTAAATGGCGGAAATACGATCAAGGCTCTCAACACCTCGGCCATCCCCATCATTAGATACACTGCTGGGATTGTGAACTGGACACAAGCAAAGCTGGATGATCTGGACAGAAAAACAAGAAAACTGATGACAATCCACTATGCATTACACCCGCGTAGTGATGTCGACAGACTTTACCTGCCCAGAAAATCAGGAGGCAGAGGGCTGAATGCTGCAACTGTACTTTGGAATTAAATATTCCTCCATATGATGATGCAATTTCGGTGAGGATGAGGTGTTAAAATCCTTATTGTCAAGTTGATTAATTAACCTTATTAATGCTGACTATCTAAATCGGGCATGGGAAACTTTGGCCCTCCAGGTGTTTTGGACTACAACTCTCACAATTCGCAACAGCCATTACTTTACCTGGAGCACTAGTTGTAGAAAAAATGTTTCATAAAGCAAAACATTTTCCAATTTGAGTTGCTCTTGTTTCTGAAGAAACATGGTAAGGCTAGTAATGATAATTTCATTGCTGGCCTATTTCAGAACCATTGCCTTAGTTGATCTCTCAATTAAGAACAGAAGCAACATCAGAGAGGCTACTTTCCTCTTCCATTTCTTGTCAGAAGGAAGTAACTGTTTTAAGTTATCACACAGACACAAAAACAAACACTTATATGCAGTATGCAAAAAATGATACTGCAAGTATAAAAGCACATACTTAATATTTCCATGAATAAAGAACTAAATTATACATAATGAAATATTTAATAGCAGATAATTGTTTCTGATTTTTCCATGTAACATTGTGGATATTTGGCAAATAATTCTAAGCCAGAATTTAAAACAATATAATTCTTAAAAATCTCCTTGATACGTCTACACATCTTCAACTAAATGGGCAGGGGTTCAACGAGGCCACAATCACGATCTGTTCCAAAAAGATTGATATAGACCTATCCGACATTTCTGCTCTAAATCCCTTCTGATTTTATACTGTACAAATGTCTACCCACATAATACGGAAATATAGGAAATTATATTACTTTTGTGCTGCCCTTAAAATCCTGGAAATATTGCACACCATAGTCATGAAGATGTTTATACTATGCTCTAGTCAACAAGTTTCCCAGGAATCAGGTGGTTAGAATACACAAGCTGTTTTGTAATTAATTCAGTCCAGGTTAGTCACAGATTATCCAACAAAACAAGGGGTGAAACAAGGGGGTGGCTGTCAGCTAGCCTAGAAGCTTTACAACACACCGATGGTTCAGATACACAAAGTCAGTAAATGGAGCTTTCAAAGCATAGCCAGTTCAAGATAAAAAAAACAAAACATGAATACAAAGAGTACTGTAAGTCACCAAGATCAGATTGTTGCGAACCACAAAGATGTTGGGGAGCTGTTTGTAGAGTTATGGATAGGTGTCTCAAAATACCAGGCGTCTAATTAACCAATGTCTCCTATTTAACAGTGGCTGGGATGAACAAAATCTTTCACTCATCTTTCATCATCCAGAAAAAGGTTATGGAATGTCTTCAGCAACCTCAGCATCCACCACTTACACTACTGCCTCAATCTCCCGCTATGAAGACTCAGAGAGATCACAATCATCATGAGACACACATTCCTGAACATCCAACTCCACTCTGTTTGATTCCAGAGAATGACTTATAACAATGTGTTGTTGAAGGCTTTCATGGCCGGAATCACTGGGCTGCTATGAGTTTTCCAGGCTGTATAGCCATGTTCCAGAAGCATTCCCTTCAGGAGAGAATGCTTCTGGAACATGGCCATATAGCCTAGAAAACTCACAGCAACCCAATTATGACAATGTTAGTGGAACATCTAACTGCATAGATATATGATACTTTAACAGTAGAAAATGCATTGGTGTGTTGTCTTTCATCAAGCTATCTTCAGTAACAACTGAGAACTCTGTTTTCAATAAATAGATTGTGCCCTTCCACAAACGCCACTATCACCTTCTTGTCCATGTCCCAGCATTACTTCCAATTTTAATTTTACATTTGGGCTTCCCACTGTTTTAATTATGTGTTGTCTTATTGATAATGTTGTTTATTTTACTGTTTATGTTTTATTTTAATTTGCTTGTACTGTTGTACTGTTGTTATTGCTTGTATTGTTGTATTCGGGCTCGGCCTCATGTAAGCCGCACCGAGTCCCTTGGGGAGATGGTAGTGGGGTACAAATAAAGTATTATTATTATTATTATTATTATTATTATTATTAGATCTAGTCTTTGAATTTATCTGGATTGTCTCTCCACACTTGCGGGTTTGACCTTTGCAGATCTGGTTTGTGGAAATGGTTTCTCTTGGAATCTCTAGGTCCTCCAGAGCAACTTTATTGTCAACTTCATCCAGAAGTCTCACTGGAGGAGCTAAATATTACTAGATAAAACATATCTCTAGGCATTTGCAATATCTCATATGTAAATTTCCATCTCGAGTTGCACTGAAGGACCTAGAAATTCCTGAGAAATTGTCTTTCTGAGGAAAAATACATTTTTTTTATTAAAATGTATTTTTTTCCACTTTAATCAGGGCATGCAGCTCTAGTACCAATGAATGTGGAAGGGTGACTGTAGTATATTCATATTAAAAAAGTAAAGTCAAAATACAATATCAGTTGGCACTATTTTCCAAAAAGGAAGTAGGCAATTTAAAGTATTTTAACCCAATGCCCTGTGTACATATCCTAAAGGCAGAAGATTTCATCTGATGTTGTAAGCTAAGCAGAATCAACCGTATTTAGTAGGCTTGTGCATTTCGGCTGAACCTCGAGTTGTTTCTGCTATTTGGATTCCGGGGGGGGGGGGGGGGGGGCAGAGGGAGGGGAGGGGTGGTTCTGTTTTTGCGTGCCTCCTCAAAATGGGCAAGTGCCCAAATGGGTGTTTTTGGTCCGCAGCCAGAAAATGCCACTGAATCCGGCCCGTTGCTCCCAACAGGCCGGAATCATGGGCTCCCATTCCCATCATTTTCAAGGCTATCAGTATGAAAATGACCACACTTGGGAGGACACATCTACGCTGGTTCACCAAGTTCCATAATGTTTGGATCATTCCTGATTTTTAGATTTTTCTTTCTTTCTAGAAATAAAATCCCCTTAAAAAAACCCAAAAAAGTATCCCCAGCTTCCCTTGCTCTGTAACCTTTCCAGGAGCAGCAGGGCACCATTCCTTCCTGCCAAATGTCAAAGATACACTTCCACATCACACAGCCCACCCGCTATTACACTTTGTTTACTAATTAAAGAAACCAACAGAAACTTCTTCCAAAGCTTTTGCATTTTGCATTTCTTGTTTTCACAACATACTGGAAGAGGCCAGCAGCCCACCATACACAAACAAGCAAGCAAGCAAGCAAGCAAGCAAGCAAGCAAGCAGCATGTTCCCTTATTAGAAAAACACTCCTGTATGATCCAGAAATTATTAGGTATTGGTGTTAAGTTTAGGTAGGTAGGTAGGTAGTCTTTCTGAAAATGAGGTTTTGCTGTTGGCTGGAATTCTTATAATTATTAATAACAAGTACTTTTAAAAGTACTACTTTGATGAAAGAGAGGAGGGAGGAGAGATAAGAGAAGCAGTACTTTTAAACTTTCAGTCCCACTAAATAAAGATTCCAGAAAACAAATGAAAACCAGAAAGATGGCAAGGCAATCAGTCTGAAGCACCTTTGCCTAGAGTCAGGACGCAACTGAGCAATGGAGGCGCTCGCTCCATTAAACAGACACAGCTTACGTAAGACATGTCATGACTGTTTCTTCTATTCTGATTGGCCCAACAGACAGGGAAACCCCATGCAAGCATGCGGCAGTACTCTACGCGTGCTGTGCAATCCTGAATAGATCATAAGGTAGCCGCGACTGGCAGCTATGTGTTCCAGCTCTGAGAAAAAAAACACGACAGCAGAGCCCATGCCATTACGGGAAATGGCGAAAATGAATCAATGCAGAAGTGTACTATTTAGTACTTGGATGAGAGACAACCAAGGAGTACCAGGAGCTGTAAGCAATATTTCAGAGAAGAACTGGCAAAACTACCTGAGTATTCCTTGCCTAAGAAATCTCTATGAAATCCATGAGACTCAAAGGCACACATACACATCATAGAATATAAAAACCAAAGATTTGGGACAGTTCATATATAGAACTATTCAGACATTTAAAAAAATTAGAGTTAAGCTAAAAATGGAAGAACACTAGTAGTCCTTACATGTTTAGATTCTACTTCACAAAACAAATTCCACAAATATAGCTTCTGATTCAACGCACCTACTAATAACAAAATACTAAATTACTCTGCAATGTATTTTTACTCAACAGTAATCAAAACTTTCAGAAGTTACATTGATTTACTGGATTATACTCAAGGACTTGAATTACAGATACTGCGAGGGAAAAGGAAAACAAGACACATTTGTATCCAGAGAAGTTGGAGAAAATAATTAATTATATTTTATACTAATAAAATGAATGGACACTTTAAAAAATGCAATAATGCAAAAAGTATGTATTTATTTCCCAAACAACTTCCTCATTGCATCTTTCTTCAGACTAAACATGGTTACAGAGTTTTTAAAAAAATCACTATCAACTATTTCAAAACTGAAAGCAACCCCCCCAACAACACCCAACTTTTAAAAGTAAGTCATTTAAGTAGTAATCTATACAAAGCAGCTATTGCAAAACATCTGTTTGTTCATGAGAAAGTTGCACTCATGACACTGATGGGTTAGAATGAAAAGATACAAAAAACAAGTTTTTACAGAAAAGTCATATTAATTTTAGAAGCAAAAATAGTAATTTCAAATGTCATTAGTTTGGGTTAAAAGTTTCGTTAACCCATGCAGAACTTGATAAACTAATAACATCTGAGGTAAAAATTGGTTGTTAGAAATTCTTTTGATTAATCATTATGGAATGAGAGGAGCTATATAGTCCTCTTCGGCATTGAGGTAGAGGGGGTAAAAATGCAGCAAATAAATAAATAATTATGCCAACAAGCATGAGAAAATGGGAGAATCTGTGTACTATCTTCTGTTGCCATGAGGAACAAAACACTGTACTGGATGGCCTTGGGTGCAAGTATTTGGGAAAAGGGAGCCATTATTAGAAGTGTGCACAGATTTCACAGCTGCTTGAGCTACACTAAAAGCTGGAATGCTGCTTGTGGGTGTAATTAACAAATCATTTTTGTTAACAGTAACAAAAACCTGATCAGTTCAGATAGTCCTATATGCTGCATACAACAAAACAGATAAGAGGGAGTATATAACCACAGATACACAGAGTCACCAACAGATCATGTAACTTACTGGAACAATGACAAAACATCAAGGAATATATTTTGAGAGATACATTACAACATTATAGGGATTGATGACACAGAAGAGAAAGCATCATGAATACAAATCTGAGCTTCAACAGAATTTTGTGCACACTGTTTGTCTCTTGTCAGAATCCATTATAAGACATTTAATACTATTCTTATTCTGTTGCCCAACACTGAACATTTTGGCAGTTTATATTTTATCATTTATACATTAAACATACATGCAAAGTGACTGCTTCACCACTGGATAGATCAATAAAATCATGCTTGCTATTCTAATGAACTGTCAGTATCAACTGCCAATATTTTTAAACTATCAAATATATTAACAATGAAAATAGTTAATTTTCCCTTTTCAAAATGCAACCATGCTGAGTACCACAATTTTGCTATAATAATAAGTGTTGCAGCATTCTTAAACTGAAGAACACAGAGACTGTGACCATATGCATAACTATTTAGAGATAAATTCTAGTGAAATCAATTAAATATATGTTTATGCCAACAAGCAAATAATGTTTAAAGTACTGGATTTGGAACAGTGAAACTCAAGCCCAAATCCCCGTTTACACATAAAATTATTTCATATGACCTTGGGTTATCACTATCCTCAAATCAAACCTATATTTCAGGCTTCTTTAGCCAATTAATATTAAGACAGAAACAATGTAAAGTGATAATGTTGTGGTAAATCATCATCATCCCATCATACTCTATCCATGACAGAATATATGTGTTTCTAAAAATACCATGATACACAAACTTTTCATATAGGATCTCATCACACTAGAGAATAAATCCACTTTAAATCTGGAGGCTGCCTCCTGCAGAATTCTGATTTTGTAGTTAAGGGAAGAACCTTTAACAGCCTCATTAAACTACAAACCCCAGAATTCTGCAGGGGGCAGAAACCGGATTTAAAGTGGATTCATTCTCTAATGTGATGAAGTGCATAGTCACATCCACCAAATTCATTATTTTCATAAGATAATATAAGATAATATGCAACAAGCCGACAACAACATAGTCTTTCAGAAAACAAAGTAGAATATCAAAAATAAGGATAACTATGCCCACCAAATTTACCAGCCACCCAAGACTAGTAGGAGACATTATACAACAAGCTCCAGAAATTTGACAGGAGCCATATTCTTATACCATTCCAAGTATTCCGGAAAGTGGCCTGGAACTTTCCTGATAGCTATGCTCACAGACTTTATCAGCCTGCCATGAATAGACATCAGTGGTGTAAGATACAAAAATCTTCTAGAAACCACTTTCTTGCATATGTTCCCACAAAACATCTGTGTTTCAAAATGCCCTGGGATATCAACTTTACAGGGAGCTACACCCACCAGGCTTGCTGTAACAGAAGAAGTTTCCATGCCTACAACAGAAAGTGAGGCCCCTTCTACACTGTCATGTAAAATCCAGATTATCTGCTTTGAACTGGAACATGTGACAGTGTAGACTCAGATAATCCACTTCAAAGCAGATTATGTGGATTATCTGCTTTGATAATCTAGATTGTATGGCAGTGTAGTAGGGGCCTGAGATAAAAGAGCTATGAAAATATCCCTCCATATTGTCTCAGTCCCAGTCAGGAACCCAAGCCACGATGTTAAAAAAAAATGTACCTGTTCCAACTTACAAACCTACAGAACCTGCCTGTACATGCAGTCCCCAAGTTATGAACAAGATAGGTTCTGTAGATTGTTCTTAAGCTGAATTTGTTTGTAAGTCAGAACAGGTATATTTTTAAGTGTAACACCATCCAAGTACATATGTATATATTAGCTCTGGATAGCGTAGGGTAAAGTTAACACCCCTGTGGTATTTGTTTTGCTATCTGTGTTCCTGTTCAGAAGATTTCATCTCACTTTCTGTTTCTGTGATAATTGGATTTTGAAAAAAATTGGCTTTGTTGTGGGAACAAGGATGCTCCAGTGGAGATATCTTTTCCGCATGATAACGCTTTCAGGGGTGAATTTCCTTTTTGAGTGGTAGAGTTCTCTCCCTACCTGTTGCCTCATTTCCGTTCTTAAATATGGGCCATTTGTCAGATGTTTGTAACTCAGGGACTGCCTGCATACTGTAGAATCGCCTAGAGGAATTAGCAATTTCTAGACCCCAACCCCCAGCATGAATAATGGTAGGTTACATACCTGTGACCATCTTTCTTCGAGTGGTGCTCTGCGAATTCACACTTGTGGAGAGACTGCGCCTGCGCGGGCTCCAACGGAAACTTCTACATTTTAAAACTTTCAAGTTTTGGCGGTAACCCCGCCCAGCCCCGGCAGGGGATAAAAGGGCGCCCCGCGCACACCGATCCAATTCCTACGCCGCTACGGTAGCGAGAAATTGGAGGTTTGCATAGAGGGGAGGCTGGGCGGGTTAGTGTGAATTCGCAGAGCACCACTCGAAGAAAGATGGTCACAGGTATGTAACCTACCATTTTTCTTCGTGGTCTCTGCGAATGCACACTTGTGGAGACTAGCAAGCTCAGGTCCCGGAGGCGGGAAGAATGCAAACCGACTAGTCAAGTCAAGGGCCAAACAATTTTATTAAGTGCAAACAGTTAGCAAAACAAGAGGTTGTAATCACTTCCGAAGAAGGGCACAGTGCATAAAACTTATGGGAGTACGTGATCCTCCCGGTCACGCGAGGGTGACCAATTAACAGTGAAAGACACTCAATAAATGAGGGCATCCCTGAACAATAAGAACCTTCTCATGACCCTTGAATTACAACACATGGTGATTTTCGAAGACACTCATTGTAATGAGGGCACATTAAGTAGTTACACAAAAACAGTTTTGTTAACAAGTGCAAAAAACATTAGCAAGGCAAAAAGGCGTCGATATCGACACAAACACTACCCGTGGTGAGCCTCATTAGGCTATAGTGCAAGGTTGCCTGTGCCCCAGGCAGTAAAGCATCAAGTGTAAAGGTGCAACAACATTCACTGGCACCGAGTTCAAGTAAAACATGGTAAATAACACTCAAACAATGTACGGTACCGAAGAAGCCCTCGGTACCGATTAGCACAAGGAAAGCAAACACTCGGTATCGATCAGCACAAGGAAAAACACTTTGCAAGTGTTAGGAAGGACATGACCCCAAAATCGCCCTCCCAAAGGCCATGTCAGGTGTACACCTGGTATTTAGTCTATAATGTGAGACAAATGTCTGAGGATTCTTCCAAATGGCCGCTTTGCAAATAGCGTCCAAGGGAATCCCTTTAAGGAAGGCCGTCGATGCCGCCATAGCCCTGGTTGACCGAGCCCGGACAACCAGTGGGGGTTGCTGTCGAGCAAGTTGGTAACAAAGCTCGATTGTCGAAGTGATCCAATGGGACAGGCGTTGCGCCGTGATCGGCAGGCCCAATTTTTCTCGGGCGTACGCCACAAACAGTCTCTGAGTCCTTCGAGACCGAGCAGTTCTGTCCTTATAACAGAGTAACGCCCTCCGCACATCGAGCATATGAAGTCTCTCTTCTCTTGGGGTAGAGGGGTGCTGACACAACGAGGGAAGGACAATGTCTTCATTCACATGGAAAGGGGACACAACTTTGGGAAGGAATGACACATCCGTGCGGAGGACTGCTCTGTCCTCGTGGACAACAAAATATGGTTCGTCCACACGCAGTGCTGCAAGTTCCGAAGGCCTACGGGCCGAGGTGATGGCAACAAGAAAAGCCACCTTCCACGACAGAAGTCGAAGGTCAATAGATGTTATTGGTTCAAAAGGCTCCTGTGCGAGCCGAGCCAGCACAAGGTCGAGATTCCAACCCGGAGTCGGGGAGCGGACTGGGGGGTGTAGGTTGTTGAAACCCCGCAGGAAAGACTTCACGGAGCTCTCCTTGAACAAGGAGGCCTCTCCTGTCCGTTGAAACTGCCAAGAGATAGCTGCCAGGTGGGATTTGAGTGACGACAGCGACAAGCCCCGTTCAGTAAGGTGCAGCAAGAACGAGAGGATTGACGGTATCGACGGTTGATGATCGTCTAGGCCCTTCTCAGAGAGGAAGGCCTGGAAGCGGTTAAGGCACGCCGAGTAGCATTTTTTGGTCGCTGGCTTGTGAGCTGCCTCCAGGATCGGGAGAACTCCTGGACACAGGGACCTCAGAACTGGATCCTCCACGCCGAAAGATGCAGAGAAGCGAGGTCGGGGTGGAGAAGCTGACCGTCCTCCCGGGAGAGCAGATCCTGCTCTGTGGAAGGAGTCTCATCCGTCCCCCCGATAGTTGGAGAAGGACCGAGAACCACGGTTGTCGTGGCCATTCCGGCGCGATCAAGATGCAGTTCGTTTGCGCCGACTGGATTCTCTTGATCACCCTCGGGATGAGCGGGAAGGGAGGGAAGAGGTAGAGGAGATGCCGCGACCAGTCCAGTAGGAACGCGTCCCCGAGACATCCCGGTACCGTGTTCGGAGCAAGCCGGGCACCGAACTGAGGGAGCTGAGCGTTTTGCGGCGACGTGAAAAGGTCTGCAGTCGGGAGGCCCCAATCCCTGAAGATCTTGGCCAGTTCGTCGGGGTTCAACTTCCACTCGTGGGAGGTTGCCCTGGTCCTGCTGAGTGCGTCGGCCTCGACGTTGACCTCTCCCGGGAGGTGCAAAGCTGTTATCGACACCGACCTGGCCACACACCAGTCCCAAAGTTCCAGTGACAGCTTGAGAAGTTTTCTCGAGCCCGTTCCCCCTTGCTTGTTCACGTAGAACATTGCCACCATATTGTCCGTGAGGATCTGGACCGACTTCCCCGCGACTAAGAGAGCAAATGCCCTCAGGGCTTTGAAGATTGCCAGCAGCTCCAGGTAGTTTATATGGCACTGTCTCTCTTGTGGGGACCAGAGGTCATGGACTGAGAGCTCTCCTGTATGGCATCCCCATGCGAACATCGAGGCGTCTGTCGTTATCGTGACAGCTGGGGGTTCTGGGTGGAACGGGACGCCTCTGCAGACATGCTGGCGGTTCATCCACCAGTTTAGAGAGTCCTTTACCGGCTTCGGTATCAGCAGGCGTTTTGCAGCACTGTCCCGCATGGGATTGAAGTGGTCCAAGAACCATCTCTGGAGGGGACGGAAGCGGAGCCTCGCCAATGGTGTCACCATCACCGTGGAGGCCATGTGCCCGAGGAGGACTTGTATCTGCTTCGCCGGGACCATTCGGGATCGACGCACTCTGAGCACTTCGGCTCGAAGAGCTCTGAACCTCTCCTCCGGAAGGAAGACTGTCTGGGAGAGAGAATCGAACATGGCGCCGATAAACTTTATGCAGGTGGTGGGCTCGAGATGGGACTTCTCCCTGTTCAGCTGAAGGCCCAGGTCTTCGAGGAGGGAAAGGGTCTTTGCCACCTGGAGACGCAGAAGGTCTGGAGAGCGTGCTGCCAACAACCAGTCGTCTAGGTATGGGAAAATGCGGATTTTTTCCCTCCTGAGGGCTGCCGCGACCACCGACATGCATTTGGTGAAGGTTCTCAGTGCCGTCACGAGACCGAACGGGAGGACGTTGAAGACGTACGTCTGTCCCGCTACCCTGAAGGCCAGGAAGCGCCTGTGATGCTTTCTGATTGAGAGGTGGAAATAAGCATCTCGAAGGTCCACGGACGCGAAGAAGTCCCCATACCTGAGGAGCGGGAGGATGGACGATACCGTCACCATCCAAAACTTTTGAGGTTTGATGAAGGTGTTTAAGTCTCTGAGGTCGAGGATGGGGCGGAGGGAACCATCCGGCTTTGGGACAGTAAAGTATCTGGAGAAGAAGGCTCGATGGTTTTGAGAGTCCGGGAGAGGGGAAATTGCCCCCTTTAGAAGCAAGGTCTCGACTTCTGCCAGGATTGCCGAGGATGGTTCGGTGTCGACAATCTGTCCTGTTGATGGGAGTTCTTCGAACTCCAATGCATAGCCTTCGTCGACAATCTTTAAAACCCATGCATCTGAGGTGATATTTTCCCATGCAGGGAGAAAGTCTGTCAGGCGATCTCCGAATGGTGTCGAGCCGGATGGAAGGAAGAGGGCGGGTACCATTGGGAGGGACATGGGAACAACACTGGTAACGAAAGAGCAAACGGTATCGTCCATTAGGGCGTCAAATGCGGTGCCTGGCCTGGTTGCCTCCAGAGGCCTGACGGGACCGCGAGCGTTGTTGCTGCTGGTGCTGCCTCCTTTGCTGCTGGGGTTGCTGAGGGTGGGTTTGCTGGGAGGTATGCAGAGGGCGGACTGGTTGACGGTATTGTATGGTGCGGTACGGGACCGTGTGTCGGCGTTTGTACTGGAACCATCTGGTCCTCTGCGCCTGGTTCTGATTCTCGAACCCACACTTGGAAGCCAAGGTCTTGAAGTCGTGATTTGACTTCAGCTTGTCGTCCGTTCCCGCATTGAAGAGCCCCAGGGCGTCGAATGGGAGGTCTTCGATCACCTGCCTCGACGATGTAGAGAGGCCCGAGGATCTGAGCCAGGCATGCCTCCTGATTGCCACGGCGTGAGCAATCATCTTGCCCGCGGTGTCTCCCGTATGTTTGGCCATCTGCATCTGATGATGCGCCAGAGAGTTCGCCTCCTGAGCCAAGGTGGAGAGGGCAGAGCGGTCCTCTTCAGACATTCTTTGGAAAAGTGGTGTCGCTTTCTCCCAAAGAATCTGTTGGTACGCGCCCATACAAGCGCCATAATTAGCCATGCGGGCCAGCAGGAGGGCACCGGAGTACAGCTTCCTGCCCACCGCATCAAACCTCTTGCCTTCACGGTCGGACGGCGCCGACGATTGCCTTCCGAACCCCTGAGCCGCCTTCACGACCACCGAGTTAGGGTCGGGATGGTGTTTCAGCCACTCCAAGCCCTCATTGTCCGTTCTATACCATGATTCGATTTTCTTAGAGGTTGGAGGGATGGAGGAAGGGGTCTTCCAGGAGCCCTGGATCACTTCAAGGAGGTATGGAAGGAAGGGTAGAAGAGGAGCGGGTGGGGATTCTGCTTGCACCCTTTTAAACACCGGGTCTTGCACAGCCTTGGAAGTCTGCTTGACCTCAAGGCCTAAGGCGTCAACCATACGAGCCATTTGATCTGCAAAGGCTCGGACATTGTCAGTGGGAGATGGAGGGTCAGCCTCATAGGCGTCGTGAGTGGGTGATCTCTCGATCCCGAGAGACAACACAGACCCCGAGTGTACCGATCCCGGCAACTCGCCATCTTCTTCCTCGTCATCGGCCGCCAGGGATTGAGGAGGAGGGGATGAGGAGACATCCCGACTCGAGCGCTGCACCAGAGCTGCTGGAGGGGCTTTTGAGGCCGAAGCCTGAGTGGCACGGGCCAGAGCCAGTCTCATAGTCTGTCTGCCCCTTTCCGGAGTCTCCAGCACTGGAGAAGTCTCCTGTCTTGCCGTCACAGTTGTCAAAGTTGTGACCGACGGGAAAAGCTCCTGTCTGGCTGTCACATGTCGAGTTGGTGCCTCGATCACCGTGTCCACCGAGATCACCGGGGACTCAGGTTGTTCCGACGGCCGTTCTAGCGGAGGCTGTGGCTCCTGGGCAGGCTGAGGGGCCGGTTGGGGTTCAACCGGTTGCAAAGGCGATGACCTCGCCGACGAGGTGGCCGAGGAGGCGGTGGTCTGCTTTCGGGAAGAAGAAGAAGACGAGGATGGAGGCGGCATCGTCTTCTTCTTCTTTGCCGGCGGCTGAGCTGTCTTCGACACCGACTTGCCCGGGGTGGGCGGGACGGAGGAGGGGGTGGAAGCACGCTGAGATTCCTCCTGAGACCGGCGAAAGGCAATGCGAACCGCCGTGGAAGATGGCGGACTCGCCGATGTCGACCTCGTGGACCTGACCGATCTCACTGACGCCACAGAGCTGGTTGAGGAGTGCCAGATGCGTACGGTCTCGGTCGTGACCGTACATGGAGCCTTCTGCTTCGTAGGCTTTGCAGCCTTGGAAGCTGTCGACACCGAAGCCTTAGAGGCTGTCGACATAGCTGCTCTCGGCCTCTTCTGTGCAACCTTCTTCGGCCTGGTCTGGCGAGGCTCGGCCTCCGCCGAGGGATTGACCGGTTTTGATGTCGATGCTGCCTTCGACGTCGAAGCCGAAGTTGAAGGCCTGGATACCGTGGCTGACGTCGACGCCGATGTCGATGTTGAAGGTACCGGAGCCAACGTCTGCTGGTAGAGCAGGTATCGAAGCCGATGGACTGTGCCGTCAACGATTGACAATGACGACACGAAGAAGTAATATGTGCCTCCCCGAGATACAAGAGACAAAGAGCGTGCTTGTCCAAATCAGGGATCTTCCTCGGACAATTCGCGCATCTTTTGAAGCGAGTTGTTGACATAATACGGTCAACAACTCGAAGAATATTCTGAGAATCACAATCTAATCGAAGTTCCGAAGCGAGCCGTGCGGCGGAAAAAAAGGAATTGGATCGGTGTGCGCGGGGCGCCCTTTTATCCCCTGCCGGGGCTGGGCGGGGTTACCGCCAAAACTTGAAAGTTTTAAAATGTAGAAGTTTCCGTTGGAGCCCGCGCAGGCGCAGTCTCTCCACAAGTGTGCATTCGCAGAGACCACGAAGAAAAACTGAAACTAGATATGGATTCTGTGCTTACGGGGCTCTTACTGTATATATTTTTGATATGAGCTTTCTTGTATATACACAGTACTCTAAATATGGCTCAATAGATCAGGAGATAAGAATTGTAGTAGATTTATTTTCAATCACCTTCCTAAGAATTTCTATGATCTAATTTGCATTTTTCACGGTTTCTGTCTTGACCTGAAGATTGTATTAAATTTCCTCTGAACTATTTGCTTCAATATATTGGGCCCAGGCAAGTACAATCAAAACTTTATTCATCAAAATAAATGCAAGTTTATGCAAAAATGCATGATGTCAAACTATGACATGGATTGTATAGGTTGGAAGAAATGGTGTGTTTATGGGGATGGTAAATGGAATATCACACATAAACACAAATAAAGGCTTATGAACTGCAAATCTTTAAAACTGAAATGTAACTCAAGACTAGAAAGATGGATGGACCATTAAGTCTTAAAGTGAGAAGCAATAATTTATTTATTCAATAGGTCTGTTAAGGTACAATAAAGATAATAAAAATTCGCCACAGCAGCACTTTACAAAGGCTAGCACATATACATATTAAACTGGACATTAAAAGGATCTCTCTCAATGAAGACCTACTAGTGGCTAATGTATGGAGAATATAAACACATAAACCTATGAAAGATTTACCCATTGCTCAGAGAAAGAAATTCAGTATTATACAAATATCATCAAGAGCATTTCTCATTTCATTAAATTCAATGCTTATTTTACTTCAGCAAAACTCTGCAGCTTTAGACATATACTACTTTTTTAAAAAGAAAAAGAGATATTATTTGATATAAAATGTTTGATACTTTAATTTCCCAAAGCCATCTCAGCTTAATAATATTATTATTTCTGTTGATGATTCAGGCAAATATTATTAAGCATTTCCAATTATTTTTCATGTAACAGTTAATTTTGTCAAACTAAATACAGAGCATTACTGAAGGTAAGAGTTTTTAAATACTAAGGAAGATATTTTAGACATGCTAACAAAAACAATAAGATCTTGAAGATATGACATCCTATGCAAGAACAGCAAAAACACAAGACTTTTTTACCTTCCGTACTTAATCCTGGACTTGAAGTGAATTTTGCTACATCGACAATCTTTACAGCAAACTGTTGCCCAGTCTCTCTGTTGATGCATCGTCGTACAACACTGAATGGACCCCTAGAAAGAAAGATGCCATTCCATTAATTGATTTAGAACTCCAACATATCTCTTTCTTCTTCAAATAAAACTTTTATTACTTTTCATTTGAAAACGCCATTGTATATTTATTTATTTGATTTATAATGGAGCTCAGGTATCTGTTGGATTTGGATCCAGGACACCCCATGCATACCAAAATTTGTGCCTAGTCACATTATATACAATGGTAAAGTAAAATGGCAAAATGAAAGCATCCCCTGAAAGTTACATTAGCACCTCTGAGGGCCCTTCCACACAGCCCTATATCCCAGAATATCAAGGCAGAAAATCTCACAATATCTGCTTGGAACTGGTTTATCTGAGTCCACACTCAGATAATGTGGGATTTTCTGCCTTGATATTCTGGGATATAGAGCTGTGTGGAAGGGCCCTGAGTAATATCCCTGGATCTGCAAACCATCTTGTCTTGGCTAAACTGCATGTTCATGACACAGTGTTCAGGAGAAGACTGAAGAAGGACCACATACATAGGACCACATATAAGAGGAAACCACTGCTCTAAAACAGAACATTGATGCCCATTTGAAGTTTGTTAAAAAAACACAAAAACTAGCCAGCTGAAATACTATTCGGTAGGTAGACTAATAAAATCCACACATTTTTTACCTCAGCAAGAAAAGCTGATGGGCAAAAAAAACTTTGTTGAATATGAATAAAAGAATCTTATCTTAAGCATTAAGCACGATGGGAAAAGAGATGGCTTGAGTCTGCTTTACTGCCCCAGGACCCAAACAATTTGCCATCATTGACACAGCAATGAATTCTGCCGTATATTTCACAACATTTTAGAGGACGTTAGGCTATAGCTCTGATAAATGAATCTACAATGAAAGCCGCAACTTGAAAATATTCCTAAAAATATACAAGTATATAAAAATAAACATGAAGGAAAAAAGTATGACTTTCAGAATGGTCTAATCAAAGTCCAGACGCAAAATGCATTAAGGTAATGTGGCATGATGTGCAACAAACTCTTTATGTAAGGAAGCCTTCAAATGTTATTGAATTGAATCGGTTCTGCAAAGAGGTATGAGACTTGCAAACATTTAATTGAAGTAGTTACTACTCAAGGGGCTGCCATCAATTAATCCAAATATTCATGTACATTTTAATGGAAATAAATATCAGAAATTAATAAACAGAATATATAACATGTGTGGATAATATGCTAAATTGGATTTCTTACTACTGTATTTAGATTATTTATATATTTCAATTAATTTACTTTAAAGAAAACAGAGAAGACTATAGCATGGCTGAAATAGACACAAGTATGAGGTCTTATATCAAGATATCAATGTGTAACCAAAGTAGATGGCTGGGAGTGTACAAATGTTTGGGGCAGTTCAGGACCTGGTACTCCACATAACAAATTAGTAGAAGCAACTATTGCTTCATAGAATGGCCGCAACCACTCAGTTTGATAGCATCCACCAAGTAAAGCAAGATGTTGTTGTACATAAGACACCTTGAAGACTGATATTATAAAATTATTTATTAAAATCAATTATAGTAACATTACATGCAGACCATTACACACAGAAAACTAAGATAACAAAGGATAACATAAAAATACAATTATGAATAAAGTTAAAAAAATTAATGAGAAGGATAAAGATTTATTAATGTTCAGCCCTGTTTTGTCTTTAAACACTTACTGTCATGCAATTAAGAAATTATCTAATTATATTTCATGCATGTCATCTATTTATGGTATCGTATGGTAAACAAACCCCAACAATATGCAACAGGCTTCCCTACCAAAACCTGCTTAAGACCTATTGGTGGACTTGACTTGACTGCTGATTGTTATAAATTGCATTTTGTGTGTTCATTTAGAAAATAAAGTAATCATTACGACTTTTAATTTCATAATAGATTTAAAAAGTACAGCTTTTCTCTAAATGTATTTTCTTTTTGTTTTATGCTTCAAGCAGCCCCTCATTTTTATTCAATGCCTCTGAATTGCACCCCAAGCTACTACAACCTCCCTGAATCATTCTAAACCCCCAGGGGGCAATATCAGCCACTTTGGGAAACAGTGCTTTAGAAGTAATATAACCTGCCAAAATTCAAACCTGAAAAGGCCAGAAATACGCTCCTTGTTTTTTTGTTTTTTTAAAAAGTATTTTATGTTAAACAATGGTGGGGAGAATTCACCCACTGAAAACCAGGATTTGGACCAGAAGGATGTATATTTTTAACTTCCATCCATAAACACTTTTGCCAATTATCTATATTTTGATGGTGATAGAGGAGTAGCCCCTCTCATCACAGGATCAGGAAAGGAAATGGAAATTCAGGCATAGATTAATCTGATTTGTAGTCATAAATAGACAATTCGGATTGGACAGTTGGGGTTGGACTTCCAGCAGATATAATATTACTGGTGATGAAGGAGGAAGAATAATTAAAGAAGACCGCTGATCAAAAAGGAGGCAGTTTATTCATAGAAGGAAAACAGATACGACTGTTGCTGTTGACAATATATGTTGGCAATGATGTGGAGAATGATGTAAATACCGCAGATGGAAGAGAAGCAGAACATGACATGGTATTAATACCAAGAAAGTTTCTAGAGCAGATGATTAAACAGTGAGATAATGGACTAGAGAGCATGCTTATTCAACATATAAATGATACCAAATTAGGAAGGGTAATTAATATGCAAGATGACAGGGTGAGAACTCAAAATTACTGTAACAGATTGGAGAGCTGGGCCAAAATTTACAAAATGAATTTCTACAGGGAGAAATTAAGGTACTACACTGAAAAAACAAAATGTGTAGGTACAGGACGGGTGACACCTGGCTTGACAATAGCACATGTGAAAGGGATCTAGGAGTCTTAGTAGAACACAAGCTGAATATAAGTCAACAGTGTGATGTGGCAACTAAAAAAGCTAATGTGATTCTAGGCTGTATCAATAGTACTGTGTCTAGATCCAAGTAATAGTACCACTTAATTCTGCTTTGATAAGACCACATCCTGTATCCAGTTCTGGGCACCACAATTTAAGAAAGATATTGACATGCCTTGAATATGTCCATGGAGAGTAACCAAAATGGTAGAAGGCTGGAAACAATAGCGTATGAGAAGTTGCTTAGGGAGCTGGGTATGTTTTGGCTGAAGGAAAAAAAAAGTTAAGACATGATAGCCATGTTTTAACCTTTAAATATTTGAAAGGATGTCACATTGAAGATGGATCAGCCTTGATTTTTTATGGCCCTAGACACTAGGACACACAGCAATAGATCCCAACTACAGGAAGATATTCCACCTAAACATTAGGAAGTATTTCATGATGGCAAGAGCTATTTGGCAGTATAACACATTGCCTTATATTATGGTGGAGTCTCCTTCTCTGAAGATTTTTAAACAGAGTCTAATGGCCATCTGTCAGGAGTGCTTAGACTCTATATTCCCACATGGCAGGGGATCCTGTGGTCCCCAAATCTATGATTCTATGCTGTGTTCAGAAATAAGTCTGTCATATGAAAAGGTTAACAACAGAATCTGAAGTAGAGCACAAATTGTAAAAGTACGCCAAGACTAAGGGAATGCTATTAATGAGGAGAAAGAAGCCAAAAGTGATCATCACAGCAATTAGGTGATTTATAAACAAATCCAAGTTAGATCTGACAGCTTCTTCTTATATGCGGGAGTAGGGGAACCTGTTCTATAGGAGCAATCTTATTGTAGGAACATCTAATAAACTTAGTACAAAGTGAGATTAAGATGTTGCTTTTCGTCCAACATGATGAATTACAAACAGAAGTTGTAGACCAGGCATGGGCGAAGTTTGGCCCTTCAGCTGTTTTGAACTTCAACTCCCAGAAATCCCATCTAGTTTACTGGCTGTTAGGAATTGTGGGAGTTGAAGTCCAAAACACATGGAAGGCTGAAGTTTGCCCATGCCTGTTTTAGACTTATGTTTCCCACTCTTTGAATATAAACCAAGACAATTTTATCCAAAGATTTTTCATCAGTTACCATGTCAAACTCAGTCTTGGAGACAAAGTGAAATCAAAAGTAGAGAAGATATTGGTATTGCTGCAAATGTAATAACAAGTGCACTGCAGTTCATCACTACATGGCTGGTTTGAGATGGTTTTAACAATTTTGATTTTCAAGTGGATACAACTGATGTTTGTGTATATTTATAGTTTGTTTTATTCTGGCATTGAATGTTTGCCGTTTATATGCTGTGCTCCGCCCTGAGTCCCCTTTGGGGTGAGAAGGGAGGAATATAAATGCTTTAAATACATACATACATACATGCAAAATGGGCTTCTGGTACACAATACAATATGGAGGGGAGAAAGGACCTCACATTAGGGGAGAAAGGACCTCACCAGAGACTATTCTATAAAGGTAACAGGCATATGTCCCATGATATCTGATATCTGAAAATCCATCTAACACTCTTTCTTTTTCTTGATAGGAAAATAATATCACTTCAGACTGTTCTTTCCATTAAGCTTGGGAGAAAATGTATTGCCCAATGTAGGAGTTGGATCTGAAGTAGAGGGCAGCCCTTGTAAAGGACACTAAGGTTGCCTAATCAGAAAATTAAACATGGCAATTAAAACTGAAGCAATCGGTACAAAGCGAGAAGCCGTAGCCATAGTAATCAGTGTCAAAGCTAGTGGCTTCAGTAATGAACTATGAGCCAATTTGTCAAAGGTTTTCAATATCAAGAGAGCCTTACCTGTCAAAGAGGAGGAAATCTGAAGAGGGTGTTTCTTGGCTGAGTGACTGGGCATTTTAGTGGTATTTGCCAAGAAACCAATGTCCCTGTCTCGACAAGCCTAGGCAGTCAGAGCAGACTTCACTTTATGTCAGTAATTGTGATAGAAGAGACACTTAGAAAGACCTTCAGATTGTGCTATTATCCCTTCATAAGAGATTAATAGTATAAAGAGCACCACAGAATCAGAGTTAACCAAGAGAACTGCTGTGGAAAATACTTGTGGGAACCACAGACAGAAGCAGCAAGTAATCTGTCTAGTAGAAAAATAGAAAATTCCCCTTACCTTCTTGGTTCCTTTACATATGTAATTGACATAATAGCTTCCAGGATAAGCATATGTGCACATGATTGCTTTAAGTAAACTTATTGGGAGGGCACTCTTGACATCTAACAACTTATCTGCAGCTTTGCAGTTGTGGCAGGCTTTATTAAAAAAGGGCAGAAGACATCACTAAAGATACCAGAGTAAAAATATTGATTTCTACTGGTCTATGAAATTGCAATAGCTGGAACATGGAGTTATAGAAGACAGACCACATTTAAAAACAAAACTTTCTGTGAGACCAACACTTAAGTTGACCACACCTGTTGGCTGTGGATTAAATGGCTACAAAGGAAAGAAAACACATACATTGCCACTACTTCCTCATCAATCTATGTTAACAGCAAGATTATTTTTCTGTCAGGGGAAATGGATAAACGTGCTGCAATACTGACAACTATAAAAGATTTATGCTAAATATGCTATAGAAACCATGTGATTTTTTAAAATTTATTACAGTTCTCATGCATGTTTCATTAAGAGATTATCTGCAGTATACAGACATCATGTACAAGAAAAACATATATGTCGTGAACAGAATGTCTGGAAATTCAAAAATCTTTTAATTCAGAAACTATACAGTTTGTATGAAATCATGGTTTGCACATAATTCTTCAGAATTTAAAATGACTTCTTTGCTTATATTTAACTGCTTATATCTAAGTGTCATTCTTTTGTTCCAAATTTAATGAAGTCATTATGTGTAAACCGCTTTGAGTCCCCCCGGGGGTGAGAAAAGAGGTATATAAATACTATAAATAAATAAATACTTTTCCTAAATTATCTGATTATTGGATTAACTGATAAAAATGTGAACTGATGCCAGTGGGAAATTATACACTTCAGTGCATATTTGGTGACTGGCAACATCAGCAATGCCTGGATGTTATAATTTCTCTATGAATACAAATTCTTAAAAGATTTTCCCTTAATTATTCTCTTAAATTTGATAAACTAATTAGTGTGATGTTATTGGATCAAGATAGATAAATTTGACGCTTCAGATAAAAATAAATACACTGCAAACAAATATCAAATTTTAAATAGGACGTATTTTACAATTAAACTCTCTGTACATATTTTACAACTTAGTTGTCTGTTGTAAATATTTTCAACACTTTTAATACCATGGTTTGGGTATTTATTTGTTGTTCTTCACAATCACCGATTTCCTTGATAAGAATGTAGCTTCCACCTAATGGTGGATTTCATTTTCCATATCTTTAGCTCAGGGGTCCTCAAACCTTTTAAACAGAGGCCAGGTCACAGCCCCTCAAACTGTTGGAGGGCTAGATTATAATTTGGAGGAAAAAAAAGAATGAATTCCTATGCACATTGCACATATCTTATTTGTAGTGCAAAAAACCCCCACTTGAAAACAATACAATTATTAAAATGAAGAACAATTTTAACAAATATACACCTATTATATGGGAAGTGTGGACCTGCTTTTTTGGCTGATGAGTTAGGATTGTTGTTGTGTGCTTTAAAGTTATTTCAGATGTCAAGACCCAGAAGCCTCAAGAATGCCAAACACAATATAAAAGGTCCAAACAAAGGTTTATTAAACACAAAAAAGGCTTAGAGACACTTAACTCAGTGCCTCTAGCACAAACTAAGGGTCTATAGCACCCGCTAAGCAAAAAACCCAATTTAAATATAATCCGGATTATACCGGAGTATAATCTGGGATATCAAAAAGTTACAGCAATCTGCTTGAAATTCAAAAGGTCCAAAAGGCACAAGAAAACAAGGTGGGAGCATGCAAAATCGAGGTCCAAAAGCAGTCTGAAGTCTAGGCACGTCCGTAATGAGATGAAGCAGTCCAAAAAGCGTAGTCGTCAAAACACAGTCAGGAGTCAAAGGGAAGGTTGAAGTCAGCACTTCCGGAGTTCCAGCCAGAAGTCACGGAAAGACGGAGATCTGTAGTCCAAGGACCCAAGCTTGAGAGTAATGGCAGTAACAAAGTTCCAAATCTGATAAGACACTTTGCCTTCTGCAAAGACCCATTGAATTCAAACCAATTTATATCCTATAACTCATCATCAGAGGATGAACTGCTCCCCACCCTTTCATCATCACTTTCAGCTGCCCCATTCCCTGCAGCTGAGCACTGCCGCCCATTTCTCCACCTTTGCCAGCGTCTTTCAAGACTTAGATCCTCCCAAGTGTTCCCAGATTGCCAGTCTTCTGCAAACCCCTCAAAGTCATCACTGGATGTAGGCTGAGTACAGATATTCCTAATTTCCTGTACACGGGTCCAGTCTAAACCATCCTCCTCCCCATCGTCACTCCCATTCCCATCACTCCTTTCAAAACCCACAAAGTCTTCATCTTCTGTTGGAGCGCTAAGTATATCACGGATACGCTTCTTTTGGATCTCCTCATCTGATTCTTGTTCTCGAGTAGCCCGCTTAACTCCCCTGCTTTCCTCTCCTTCCCCTATTTCACAGTCTGAGAAACCCTCGAAGGACTCGTAATCAGTTGGAGCCATGAATATGTCTCTAATCCGCTTTCGCTGCTCCTCCTCCTCCAACACCTGTGCAACTCTCTTCTCCCTTCTACCAGTAGTAGTAACGTTACTATCATGCTGTACTACAAGATCAGACTTAGGTTGACCCTGAGAGAGGGCTGGGTAAATGACCTTGGAGGGCCCCCGGGCCTTAGTTTGAGGACCCCTGCTTTAGCTGCATCATCATTACTGATATCTACCAGTTAACTAATGTCTTATACTCCAGTCAGCAAGTGACTAAGCAACCAGGTACTTAGAGTAGAGGAGTTGTCAAGTAGTCAATTCAGTCCATCTCAGTCATAGGTTATCCAACATAATAAACTGAAGGGAAGAAAAAGATTCAACCTTATCGTATGCCATTTTGCACAGTAAGCAAAAGGGAACTCTCTTAATTGGAAAAAAAATCTTGTTTTTTGAAAATAAAAATAAAGAATATATTATGATATAGCTCCCGATATGCACAACTCAATCAGTCACTAAAATAAAAAATCAACTTTCTTCTCTGTAACTAACTCTAAATCGATTTAATTTCGCAAATTAATAGGAATCTGATTTGGTATTGTCCTCAATTCTACTAGAATTTGTAATGAAGTCAGAAGCAGGGGCAACAAGAAAAGCAAATAAATAGTTTAGCAATTTACGCATATTGTTATGTCACTAAGAAACTACAAAGAAGTTGCTGTCTGTGATGTTTACACTAAATGAAAAGGCATGTCAGTCAATAATCTGTTTCCTAATGTGATTAACCTCTTGCTTTGTTCAAAGTCAAAGAACATGTTTCAGTACTACTGAAACTGTTACAGAAACTGAAATGAAACATGTTCACAAAAGAATCAAGGCAGAATACAGAAGAGAATGGAGTACACAGCAGTGGAAGTGTACACTTTATGCATCTTGGCCTAAGACGTAACCTGAACACACATGACACAGCCTCCTCACTGAAGATTAGTGTCTGGATAGGAGACTACTTGAGTTCCCAACATAGGCTACTATGTATTTCTAGTTCCTATCAACATATATAATTCCACATACATAAAAAGTACATGGCATTTTGATAGGTATGAGTTCACCAGAGTGGCATAACATCTTAAGTAAACAAGCACAACTGGCAACGTTCAATTGGTCAATATCTTTGTGGTGACATTGCAAAGTACAGTGTTCCCACTACTTCATGGTTCGCTTTTCACGGACTCGCTGTTTAGAGGTTTTTCAATAAATGCAGTAATGTATAAATTTATACTGGAGCTGTTTCTCTCCTTGCAATGCGCATTGTGAGAGATGCCAGCCTACGAAGCCACTTCCTGCAGACGCCCCACTTACCCAGCTCCTCCTCCTCGCCTGCTTCCGCACTCTCTCCTGCAGATGGGAACCCTTCTGAGTTAAAAGCAGGAGAAGGAAGAGAAGGAAGGAAGGGAAGGATGATGGACAGGTCTAAAGGGGCGAATGGAAGTGGGTCAGGAGGGAGGACCTGCATGACGTCACAAGACCAACCCAGTGCAGGGAAAGAAAGGCGGGAGAGGCGTCAAGCTCCCTAAAAAGAAAAGAGTGTCAGGATATACTCAGCGGATGAATATACGCCAAAAACAAAAGTAGGAGTTGCATAGCGACCGCTTGAGACGCTACTTGATGATGTGAGATTGTGTGTGTGTGTAGGTATGTGTATATATATACTGGATATTCCGGGGTACTAGATGACCTTTTAGGCCTGGAAATTTTTATTAAAAGTCAGGGGTCATCTATTACGCCGGGTATAAAATGGGAGGCATAAAAAATGTCCCAGCGGGCATGTCCAAGCCCGGTAGTTTTCGGAGGCTTCTGCAAGCTGATCGGGTGCCCCTGCTTCCTTCCTCTCTCTTCTGGTTGCCTGGAAATGGCAACATTGCAGAAGTTGGAGAAAGGCTTTGAAAGCAGAGCGGAGAGAGTGACGGGGGGCAGCCCAGTAGGCCTGGTGCTCCTCCTCTCCCCACCCTTCCTCTGCCCTCCTCCTTCGCCCTCCTCCTCCCCCCTCAGGCCATACTGCTAAGGGACTTGTCCCCACCGCCGCCGCCGCCACACTCCCCGCTCTACTTTCAAGGCCCTCCAAATCCTCCCAAGTCGCCATTTGCAGGCAGCCAGGAGAGTGAGGAAGGAAGTAAGGCCACCTGAGCGGCCAGCAGAAGCCTCTGATGGTCACCGAGCTCACCCAGGCCCAAGGAAGCACCTCCTGACTATGACTCCCAGCAGCTCCCAACATAACAGTACAACACCTAAAGCAAATTAAAAACAATTAAAGCAATATTAAACAACAAGCAATAAACAATACATCAAGACACTATAAAACTGGGCCGGGCCAGAGTAATGGGTACAGGATTAAAAGTGCTGATGTGACAGGTGATATGTAAGGATTATAGGGTAAGTGCAGTGTGCAGTGTGCAGCAATCTTAGTTCTAATAAAGTGCTTCTGGGACTTGTTATTGGAGATTCCTATTCTGGAAAGGCACATCGGAATAGCCAGGTCTTCAAGTTCTTTCTAAAGACTGCCAATGTAGGGGCCTGTCTAAGATCTTTTGGGAGGGTGTTCCAGAGTCGGGGGGCCACCACAGAAAAGGCCCTGTATCGCGTCCCCACCAAACGCGCCTACGATACAGGCGAAATCACGAGCAGGGTCTCTCCAGATGAACGAAGTGAGCATGTGGGTTCATAAACGGAGATGCGGTCACGCAATGCATTAAAATCAAAAGATTAAAAAATATCACAATTAAATTATTGTTAAAATCACAACATCCAAAATCATGATCCAAGGCCGTTCCCTTTGTCATTTCACTATTCCATATTCTCTTATTACTATCCAAACTTACTATCCAAAAGCTTGGTCCCATAACCACATTTTTACTTTCTTCTTGAAGGTCAGGAGAGAGGGGGCTACTGTAATTTCGCTGGGAGGGAGTTCAATAGGTGAGAAGGCCCTATCTCTCGTCCCCACCAAACTGAAGGAGGTGGGACCAAGAGCAGGGCCTTCCCTGAAGATCTTAACCTCTGAGGTGGATCACAGAGTGAGATATGTTCAGATAGGCAAGCTGGCCGGGATAATTTAGGGCTTTATAGGCTAAAGCTACCATTCTGAATTGTGCTCGGTAGCAGAATGACAGCCAGTGGAGCTGACATAACAGGGGGGTTGTATGCTCCCCTGCACGCTGTCGCAGTGAGGAATCTGGCTGCCACCTGTTGGACCACTTGAAGCTTCCAAACAGTCTACAAGCCATTTACTAAGGACTATCAGAAACAAAACATCTTTTGCATTGATCTGTGGAAAACTAGCTAAATTTGCCATGACAGAAGGTAGCAACACTGCACTCTCTATCTAAAATGCCAAAAGGTGTCCAACAGTTATGTCACATTGTCTTACACTTGAAGTGATCAAAAATGTGGAAATGTTTCCCACATATAATTGCATGTATGGCCTCTGAATGAAGCATTTGGAATGTTCTGAACCTTCTGTGAGACATCACATATGGAAAAATCTTCAGTTTTGTCAGTTTTAATGTCTCCAATTTTGGAAGCCCGGTGAGCCCTGCTTGTTAGGATGTCCAAGACTAAATTGGATTTGTTCATGAAAACAGATTGAAAGGAGGCATATTTTCCTTTGTAGTCACAATTATCACATGTTTCAGTTTGTCATAGGAAACAAATGATATAAGTTCTGCACTCTTCTATTTGGATTATCAACAACCCCTTGCATGTTCAAGAAACAATTGGCAGCACTCTTCTATTTGGATTATCAACAACCCCTTGCATGTTCAAGAAACAATTGGCAGCAGTGACTATATAGATGCAAGTTCTGGGCATTACACTTTACCCTTACAAGAAAAAGCAATCATTCCTATTACATCTTTTCTGTGATTTAGGCTGCATAGTCAATACACTAAAGTTCTGCCTAAGGCTGACCCAGGCTCTCCATAATTCATAGTATTTTGTTGCCAATGCAGAAGATGACAAATTACATGAAACCAAGGAGGTAGTTTCTTAAAGAAGGCTTCTTGTGTGAAGGATTTAGGCATTACTAGAACTTATGGTTTCCACAAGTATCACATCCACTTTCTGTCCCTGTGTTAATTGGATTTTAAAAAATTTGGCTTGCTGTGGAAATAAAGATTGGTCAGAAAGCGTCAGTTGAGACACCTTTTGCCCATGGTAATTTTTTCAGGACTGAATTCCCCTTCCTAGAGGTAGATTTCTCCCACTTCCTGTGGTCTCACTCCCATTCCTAACTATGAATTGTTTGCAAGTCGGATGCTTGTACCTCGAGAACTGCTTGTATTAGGCTACTGGTCTCCAGAAGAAGAGCAATTGCAAATACACACTTTGGAGTTGTCATTTCTAAGCATTTGAATCTAACCTCAGGGGCAAGGTAGTTTAATTTGTATTAGACAACACCAGGCCCATGGCCAGGATTTCAATTTGGGGGGGGGGGGGGCTGAGTTTTTTCAGGGGGGGTTTGGGGGGGACTCAGTTTGGGGGGGGGCTGAGTCTGAGTGAAAGAGGGTCTACCCTAGCAAACCTTTTGTATCATTACCCCAATACCCCCATGCATATGGGATATATTGAGTATGGTGATCAGATCATGAAATGAATAAACATAACAGTTTAAATAATGCACCACTAAGGCCTTTTCGCGAACCACCATGAGAATTTCGGGGGGGGGGGGCTGAAGCCCCTCAAGCCCCCCCCCTCCCCGGCTACATGCCTGGACAACACAACTGTAGCTCATTCTGTAAACCAACGAGGAGGAATAAAGTTAGAGAAACTGTTTCTCAGGTTTTGCCACTTGGGTCTGCTGGAGGAAAAGGAATTAAATGAATGCTAGATGTATACATGGGCATTACCATTTAGCTTGAGAAAGGTCTGAAAGCTGTGCTATGTAGTGTGACAACATGGCATGGTGGTCAATGACCCAAACTTGCATAATCTTGTTTCCATAATTCTATACTTCTGAAGGCTTGCAGCATTCCCATTTCTTCAGTAACTTCTCTATTGAGTTTCAGACTTTTAATCCATTTTTCAGACTACTGAGTTTCAGACTTCTGACCCTGAAGGTCAGCAGTTTAATCCACGAGACAGGGTGAACTCCCAGTTATCAGCTTCAGTTCCTGCTAACCTAGCAGTTCGAAAACATGTAATGTGAGTAGATAAATAAGCATCACTTCAGTGGGAAGAGGCAAAGAGACGATCCAAGCAATCTTGCTGGCCACACAATCAGGAAATGACAATGCAGGATTCTGGGTTTGAAAAACGGAGGAGAGCATCTCCTCAGATCCGGAGATGAAGCACTGCCTCCAGAAGCGGGAAATGAAAAGGTGAAGCCTCTGCCTTTGTTTGTGAGTCTCATTTGTATATGATTGTAAAAAGCACTGGATGTTTGCTGATGTATGTAAATGCTGTGATCCGCTCTGAGTCCCCTAGGGGGGAAGGGCGGAAGATAAATAAAGTGTATTATTATTATTATTATTATTATTATTATTATTATTATTAAAGGGAAACCAGTCCTAGTGCTTTGTTCAGACAAGTTTCAAAAGTTGTTGTAATGCATCATGGCACATGGGTAATCATGTGAGACTTAGACAAATAGTCCCTGTTCAATACATTTGGGTTGTGGCCATTATCTTCACAGGAATCTTATAGAAACCGTGGTTACCACAGCAGGTTAAACTGCCAGCTACAGAAAATTTTGCCAACTGGAAGGTTGGCAGTTCAAGCTGTGGCTTGAGGTGAGCTCCCGGCATCAGCTCTAGCTTACCTAGCAGTTTGAAAACAGCAACGTGAGTAGATAAATAGGGACCACTTTGGCGGGGAGGTAAAAGGCGCCCCTGAAGACAAGCCAACAATTTGATCAGGAAGGCGCGTCCATGGACAACTGGCTCCTCAGCAAGGAAAAATAAAACAACAGCACCTCCCCATGGCTGAGTCGAGCACAGACTCCAGATGTTGTAGATGAAAAAAAAGAGGGAAGACTTGCCTCTGTCTATGTACTGCCTGTCTTTGTTATTAATTGTACAATGGAATTGAATGTTCACTCTGAGTCTCCTCGGGGAGGTAGAATGGAACATAAATAAAGTATATTACTATTACAAACATTAGCACCAAATAGAATGCATAAAATTGTATTTTTTTTCAATTAGGCCACAATCTTGTTTACTGGAATGAAAGGCAGCTGAGAAAAATAAAATTAAGGAATTGCACATTTGACTAAGAAGTAGGTTTTATGAATAAACTGGGATGCGTTATTAAAATAAAACAGCACCTATACATTTTTTGTCTTCTTCAACAAAGATAAACAGTTATGAAACAATAATGATAGAGCAGAAATGCTGACAAATCAAATATACACACTGGTGAAAACATTACTGAAATCATATTCTATTAGATAAAAGCACTCTGTATAAGTTTCAAAGGCTCAGAAATGCGAATAGTGAGGCAACAGTTGATAAGCAATGTATGAAGATGGATGAAATTTTTTCAAGAAGTCAAAACCGGTGTTGAAGACAAACATGTAGTGAAAGGCATTCAGTTATGAAAACCAAAATAGGGTGGACAATGTGATTTGCA
Organism: Anolis sagrei; assembly: GCF_037176765.1. NCBI lineage: Eukaryota > Metazoa > Chordata > Lepidosauria > Squamata > Anolidae > Anolis > Anolis sagrei. The sequence continues at coordinate 78,023,252 of NC_090023.1, read as the reverse complement.
TATAATTGTCCAATTTTTTTTTATGGAACTTAAGTATGGACACAGTGTTGTTGAGCAGATTATTTACAATTCTGAAAACATGATCTGAAAGAGAAGAGAGTGCATGTGTATTCAGAACTCTTGGCAGCTTTTGAAGTCCATAAGGATACCTTTTTCAGAAATATTTGCACTGGCGATGAGACCAAGAATTCAGTCTATGGAATGGCAGTACGCCACCTCCCCTAGACTAACGAAATTCAAACAGTGCTTATCACAGAAAACTGTGGTGAATGTCTTCTGGGATTACAAGGGAATTATTTTGCTTAGTTTCTTCGCACTATACTGCATTCAGTCTAGAATTTTTGAAAAACCACTCATACAAAAAGATCACTGAAACAACTCAATGTAAAGCAGTTACACCACCATAATGCATGACCTCACACTTCTTGGCAACATCACAGGATGTCGCACAATTGAGATAGTCAATGGTGCCACATCTGCATTACAGCCCCAATTTGGTGTCCTATGTCTTCCACCTATTTAGATATATTAAGAAAAACCTTCAGGGAAGGAGCTTCAATGATGTAGTGAAATGGATGATGTTATCAGATGCTGGATCAAGGAGTTCCCAAAAGTTTTTCCCCAGTGAATTTGAGTGGGTTCAAAGATGGCACAAATGCATTGAACTAGTGAATACTATTTTGAACAGCATCATGTTGCATTACAAAGATTATGCAATTTACAAAGACCATGAAATTAAGTTTTTAATACTTTACACAATATTTTTTTTGCATACAATAGCCCTATTTTACAAACATTTAAGAATGATCTGACAATGAGTTCTACATATTAATGTGGGAGGTCCTATATCTAGCTTGCTGGAGAGGTCAAGGATAACATATACAAGTATACAAAAATGTAATATTCGGATACCTCTCCTTTGAATTTACTTCATTTTTAACAGACAGAAAATACCTTATACATTATGAACAACTGTGGTTTTTTTCTTTTCTGTAATTGATGGTAGAAACTAGAAACCACACTACATTTTATCTATGAAAAGCACCAGCTCTTGCTCTTTATGAAAAGCTAGTTTAGATTTGGAACAATTTAAATATAAAAGCAAAACTAATGCTAACCTTTGCAACTTCAAAGTATGAACAACTAGTCATATATCATGCTCAATTGTTACACACTGTTATAACTTGAAAATGTACTCTCCTAGGTAGGAGGCTACAACTTCTTTCACAATATCTTCTATGTGAAGACCAGGCAATTACTTCCTCTCATGAAAGGATGATAGATTCATTCAAGGAAGAACCGTTTGATGATGAACCTCCAATTTTAGAAAGTGAAGTGGAAGCTGCATTCAGGGAACTTGGAAGAAATAAATCATCATGAACAGATTAGGCCTGGGTAACAACGCAAAAATTTGTTTCTAAAATCGATTTGTATTTGGGGTTTTTTTTGTTTCGATATTTAAAATAATTACAACATTTTCCCTTAAAAAAGTTCGGTATTTACGAAATTTCGTTAATATTTACAAAACATTTTGTAAAGATGGCGCCCTTTTTTTCCCAATATTTTTTCAATATTTTTTAAATTTAATTATTAATTTAGTAGAATAGGGAGGAGAAATTATTATTAAGGAGGGAAGGCAGGCACTCACTCTGGCAGGCCCTCAAGCGCTGCCGCTGAGTCGGGCCCGGCTCCTCCGAAGCTAAGGTTTCAGTGCGGAATTGGGAGAAGGGGCTCCTCAAAGGCCATCTAGTCCCGCCCTCTGCTATGGTCTCAATGCGAAATTGGGAGAAGGGCTCCCCAAAGGCCATCTAGCCCAGCCCTCCGCTAAGGTTTCAGTGCAGAATTGGGAGAACGAAGCACACCCTCCGCAAAGGTGAGGAAGGAGGGACGGGCCGCCTTCCCGCTGAGGGTCGCTCGCCCTCTCGCTCGCTTGCTCAGCCGGCGCCTTCCCCGCCCTCTCCTCCTCCTCCTCCTCCTCCTCTTTCAGGCTCTGACTGGCTAAGGAGAGGAGAGAGAGGAGAGCTCCCAGCAACCATAGCCATCTTACGTATTTCCGAAATGGACGGAAATACAAAAATATTTGGCGCATGCCGTTTCGATATTTAAAAACACTTCCGGGTTTAAAAATAAGTTTTGTAATCGTTTTGTAATTGCTAAAATTAACGAATATTTAACGAATTACAAAATTAACGAACGAAACCGCCCAGGCCTAGAACAGATGGCATACTAATAGAGTTACTTGAAACTACACAGCTAGAATCACTCTAGTTCTAACTAAAATTTATCAACAAATATGAAAAACAAAAGAATGGACCACAGACTGGAAACACAGAACATACATTCCAATCCCCAGAAATTGCCCACAAGGGATTTCAGTAACCACAGGGCCATTGCATTAATCTCCCAAAGTGATGCTCAAAATTATACATATGTAAAGCAAGATTTAACTCAGAGGAAGGAGGCATGAAAATTGGAGGAAGGAACATCAACAACCGAAGATATGCAGATGATTCTACACTACTAGCAGAAAATAAGGACTAAATAAAGTCAAGGTAGAAAGTGCAAGGGCAGGTTTCCAATTGAAGATTAAGCAAGGAAAAATAATTATCATGGAAGACTTGCGTAACTCTTGAGTTGAGGGCGGTGACACTGAAATACTTCAAGATTTTCCATACCTTGACTCAAATCATTCATCAATGGGTGATTGCAGTTAAGAAAACAGAGAAAACAGGCCTGTAGCCTTGGGGAGGGGTTCAACCCCCCCCCCCGAAATTTTTCAGGTTAAAAAAAAACTGGTTTACTCATGAATTTTAATTGATTAACCAAATCCCCATGCTAAGTCTATGAGATGCAAAAAAATAAGAGTCCCTCCAGAACTGCAAGCACTATCTCAAGCAAATATTGACAATTTATTCACACTGTCATTACTTGCACCAATAGCCAATGTAGCAAAGCAACCAAGTTGGGGGGGGGGTTGAATGCTCTCATTAAGGAGGCCAGACTTGGTGGAGGTGGTTGACAGGGGCGGAGCTGCAGGCTATTGAAGGCTGCTCTGCCTCCTGCTGTGCTCTTTGCTTCAGCGTGACCCTAACCCCCTCAAAATTTTCAACCTTCCCCGAATTTTTTTTCTGGCTACGGTCCTGAGAAGAAGACTAGGGCTTGGAAGGGCAGGAAATAGACAAGATCATCAAGCTTCCTCTTCTCTACTTATTTTTAATCTTTTTGGCTTCCATTTCCTTTCACCCTTTGCCTCAGTCTAGCATTGCATATACAGTGGGCCTGCCATACCCATGTATTCTGCTCTCACAGAGTCAACCATCATGACTTGAATACCTATATATAGTGTCAAAAAGCAAACCTTGATTTTGCCATTTCACTATGCCATTATATATATTGGAACTTGAGCTTCCATAGCGGTTGGACCCTGGAATTAAATGCAAGTGGACACCAAGAGCCCAATATGTACAGTGGAAAAAAAAAAGAATACATTCTGAGTTTCCCTCTGTCCCTGAAAGTCATAATTAATGTACATTGAGCCTTTAATGGAAGCATTTCATATTGAAGCTACCAATGGGACCTGAACTGGATCAGGTCCATACTTTAATGTTAAACATAGCTTTGATTGCAGCAGAATTTTCAAAACACAACAATTTCCCTTATCATATTTTAAAATAAAATATAAAATCAATTGAGTTCTAGGGCTGCTGATTCACAAATAACAGATGTATGAGTTATATTTAAGGACTATACATCCTTTTCCTTGGGAGCCACTTGAATAACCAGTATGTGGTGTAGGTCACTTTGGTGGCCTTTACACTTAAAAGTTGAGTATATCTCTATAAAATCAAATCAAAGCATCCATATAAATATTTTGATTTCAAACTGTTCAAAGCTTTAAAGATCAAGACGCCATGAAGGAAGTTGGTGTGGAATACTGATATTAAACATTATTCTTACCATAGCCATTTGTTGATTTTTCCAAGCTAACATGGAAGAGATATTTTACTGTCAAAAGTGTAAATGTATTAACAGTTCAGGATTGATTTGATGACGTTTGTCATTTTATTATGTAAAGGCCTAAGTGATTACTCAAACTAGAACGATACCACCTCTAAATTAAGTTTTTTTTAAAAAAAGACAACAGATCAAGACCAATAGTGAAATATGAAAGTATAGGATCTGTGATCTCTCATAACATCACAAGAACAGACTCTTTTAGCCCTCAAGAATATCCCAGATTTACTGAAAGACAAACACACTTCCTGGTGTAAAGCACATGCTCATACAAACAACTGGATTCCACTGCACTGAAGTTGAAGTATAGAATAACAGCTTCAGATATTTAAAACCCATGCTAAAGCATGCAACATATGTGGCCAATGTGTGTCATGATTTGAGCTTACATGATATCTGAATATCCAATGACAATATAAATTGTAAGAGTCACCATGGAGTGAACTTTAATGAGCTGTGTAAAACTGCTGTAGTTGTATACAGATCCAGTAAGGTATAGTCATTGAGTGTTGGACTATGATTCTAGGAACCCGGATTTGAATTCCTGCTCAACCATGGAAAATAACTGGATGATCTAGGTCAGTGGTTCTCAATCTGAGGGTGCCCAGGTGTTTTGGCCTACAACTTCCAGACACCCTAGCCAGTTTATCAGCTATTAGGATTTCTGGGAGTTAAAGGCCAAAACATCTGGGAACTCACAGGTTGAGGACCACTGATCTAGGTTAAGTCAAAAGAAAGCAAAAGCAAAATGCCCTCTGAACAACTATATACCTTGATACAAGGAATTAAAAACATATTAATATAAACATTAAAATCACATGATACAACAACAACAATTCTTTATTGATTAGTCAATTTTGACCATATCAAAACATGCAAAACATACAAAACATACACATACAGTAAAACCATATATGAATACAAGGCATCATGGCCTACTGGCCTGTTGACCCACTCCTAAATAATTGAGCAATTACAAGATAAAGAGGTTAAAAGATTAAAATTTGATTAATTCCTTAAAATAGGGTTAGGGTGGGGGGCATGGGTAGGTAAAACTAGTGGCGTGTCCATATTAAGTTTTTAAGTTTGAATTTTGTTGATGGCAGCAAGGTCGCCTCTCTCTGCTTCCATCTTCTCACGGATGGCCAGCGCTTTTTGGGTAAAAAGGGTCAATTTTAAAATAGAGTTTTTATCTGAACCCTGAAGAAGGATGTGCAATTTCTCCTTATTCTCTGAATAAGTATGGTTCTCCAGCAGAGGCTCTAGGTAGTAAGACGGGATCCTGTTGTAGTAGGGACATTTTAAGAAAAAATGTTCTGAGTGCTCCACTTCTGCATCTACCTCACGGCACCCACAGGTTCTCCTCGTGTAGGGGATATTCTGATGTCGTCCCAACTTGGACTTAATGTCGAGCTGCTCAAATCTAGCCCGGGTAAAAACTTTTCTAAGATAGAGTGGAAGTATAAAAGAGAGGTAAGGTTCCATGCCCACATTACATTTAAATTTGGCCAGGTATGGAGTGGCTCTAGCTTGCGCTATGTTCATAAGATCATTTTGTGCAGCAATGTCGAGAGCTCTTTGGTATACAATTGAGCATACATTTGCCCCAAAATTTGTTAACTCGTGGGGGGCAAAACCTAACCTGCTAACTGTGTGGCCAAATCTGCTAAGCCAAGATGACCACTCTTTGTGGTTTTCTTGTTCTAGAAGGCATAGGGCTGGGAGTCTGTGATACAAAAGCATATAAAATATAAAAAAGTATGTCACCCAGTCAACCAATTCACTTTAAACTGAAACCAGATGGTTGTTATTAGGTCTTAACCTGAGAACCTCAGTTTTTTTAAAAAATGGAGCCTGAAATTCTGTGACAACAATAAATAAATAAATCTTTATTAGATGCTATTAATGGAAATCCAGGAAAGGAAGAGGGAGATAGGTGGTTCTGGAGTAAAAAAAAAAAAAGCTGAACAGAACAACAGACCAAACGATAGAGCAGGAGAAGGAAAAAGAGAGAAATGAACTGAGAAATTCAGAAGGGGTGTGCTCTAAATTACTAAACTTGTTCACAACATGGCCCAATAAGAATGCAAATGTTCATGAACTCCTGGAAGCATGTACCACTTGAAAACAACTTAATACCATTTTTAAAGGAGTTCTGCTGTCTGCAATATGCTTCCTATCTGGATTCATATCTAGATTCAACGTGCTTCAGATTACATTCAAGACTCTAAATCAGGCACCCTCAAACTGCGGCCCTCCAGCTGTTTGGGCCTTCAACTCCCAGAATTCCTGACAATTGTACAAGCTCATTAGGGCTTCTGGGAGTTGGAGGCCCAAACAGCTGGAAGGCCGCAGTTTGAGGATGCTCGCTCTAAATGTCTGGAGATCTCAACACTTGAAGGAGTGCCCATCACTACACAGACACAGACACACACACACACGAAGAATTTATGCCTACAAAATTCTCCTCTGTATTCCATCATTGGAAGCAATACACTGTAGGAGGGCATGATTTAGGGCCTTTCTGCTTTGACACTTAGTTGTAGAATATGCTAAAACCTTTGGGAAATGTATTTAATCCAAATGTGCAAATATACACAGCTTTAAATTAAAATGGTATCAAACTTTCTCATTTAAAATTGTCTATTTTAAAATATACTTTTATTCTGGTTAGTTATTTCTACTTAGATTTTTAAAAGCTTGCCACACTGATGTTATTGTTCACCATCTTACGAGCCCATATTAGAGAAATATAAATATTTTAATAAATGAACAAATGAATACTGTATGTGTGTGCGCCTTTAAGTCACCTATCAATTTATGGTGGCTCCCTGAAATCCATACAATTTTCTTAAACCAGGAATACTTGGAAGAGGTTTTATCAGTTCCTTCCTCTGAAATCTACACTAGACAAACAGTAAACAATGCAATGAAACAACATGACAGCAATGTAGCTTCAGTTGTTTACATTCCATTGTGGTGAAATTTGTTGCTGTGTGCCTTCAAGTCATTTCTGACCCATGGTCATTTCTGACCGATATCACAGTAGTTTCTTGGCAATATACATATATATATTCAGAAGCAGTTTGTCACAGCCTTCCTCTAAGGCTGAGTATTGCTTGCCCAAGGTCATTCAGTGGGTTTCATGGCCGAATGGGGATTTGAACACTGGTCTCCAGAGTCACAATCCAATACTCAAACCACTGTAACATGTTGGCTCATATTAATCCAAATTATTACATTTCCAGTCAGACATTTAAAAAAAATGATTTTATTTATTTATTTATTTAGTGCATTTGTTAACCGCCGCTCTCAGCCCTAGGGCGACTCGTGGCGGTGTACAACATATAAAAAAAACATATTTTACAATAAACTACAATGGCAAAGACAACATGATGTGTGCTTGAAAGTGTTATCATTTGGATTCATATGAGCCAGCATTGTATGGTTTACCCATTTTACTAAGTAAGGGATTTAAGCACATGTTGAAGCAACAAATACACAGTTAATGATTTTTTAAACAATCATCAATACACAGGTGTTAATGATTTCTTATTTGTGCTTTAAATGTCTTCCTGTTAAGGTTCTGCTACTGTTATAATTGTATCACATTTTCCCAAATCTTGATTTGCTGTATTTTGTAAATGAATCATGTTACTTTTGCTCTTTCTAGCTAGCATATCTCTTGCTTTTTTAACTAGCATGTGGAACATGACTGTAGAGGCCTCCTAGATATTTTTTGGATCTTGTGTTTTATTTACATAAACATTTTCAAGACTTCAGCTAAGATCTCTTCTCCACACTAAACAAAGTAGGAGCATAGCTTTACTATCAGCAAATGGACTCACAGGCAGCAAATGTACAGTTCTAGAGAGTAAAAATTAACTTTAACCAAAGTGCAGAAATATGGGGGAAAGTAAAGTTCTCTTTAAATGCATACAGAACAGTCTTGTGCATTTGTATAGAATCACTATCCGATTTTGTTTGTTTCATCCTGTTTTTGTTTTTGAGCACCTCTCCCAAAAACGGGCTCCTTTCCAAATGAGCTTTTTCATCCCAGTCTGAAAAAACAAATTATGTTTATTCCATTGGCAGCAATGGGCAGGCTTCCCATGCTCCCCGTCCTCTCAGTTTTAGGTACTGGCAGGCATGGGTGCTTTCTGGGCCTACATGCCACACACACTCTCTCTTTCCAAGGAGAGTGCATGTGTGGCTTGCAGGCCCGAAGTGTCCATGCCTGCCAGGGCCTGCAGCTGAGCACCGAGCACCTGATTTTCGGCACTCAGCTGCAGGCCCTGGCAGGCTTGGATGCTTTGGGCCTGCAAGCCACACACACACACTCTCCTTGGAAAGAGAGTGCCTGTGTGGCTTGCAGGCTCAAAGCGCCCACACTTCCCAAGCCTGCAGCTGAGTGCCGAAAATCAGGCAACCAAATGGTTCCCGTTTATTATTTATTTATTTATTTATGACATTTATATCCTGTCCTATCTCACCTCCACAGAGGGACTTAAGGCAGCTAACAACCATCCCAATTCTCTGGCAAGTTCCATTATAGCCCATTTCAAAATTAACCTGAAAAGAACACTAGGAGCACATGGGAAAGTAGCTTTGTGCCTGCTGAAAAAGACAGGAACTAAACACTCTCCTGAAATTTTCCTTCAATTAAATCTGCAATATTTTTTGAAAGAAGGGAGAAAGGAAATAAACCCTTGTTGATACTGTTAAGAGCTTATGAGCAGGCTGTCACCTGGTGATATATAATGCAACTGGCTGGGACACAGATAGTTCTCCAGACATAAATCTGGTTCACTACAACTAGTATGGGGTTGTCCATAATTTCAAATGTCATTTTCACAACTTGGAATCAAACGAATAACCAACTCCTATAGGGAAAAGGTTTGCAAGGCTAAAGCGCAAAACGACCTCAGGCTTGCCAGGGACATTAAAAACAATAAAAGGGGCTTCTTTGCTTAAGTCTGCAGAAAAAGGAAGAACAGGGAGACAATGGGGCCTCTGTGAGGAAAAGATGTAAGGAGGTAATGCTGACAGGGGATAGGGAAAAGGCAGAATTACTTAATGGCTTCTTTGCCTCAGCCTTTTCACAAAAAAGAAAGCCACCCTCAATCAACCTCAGCAACATGGAGTGGACGAAGGATAAGGGGAAATCCAACCCCAAGTAGGGAAACAAGTTGTCCAGGAATACCTGGCCACTCTAAATGAATTCAAGTTCCCAGGGCCAGGTCAACTACATCCAAGAGTATTGAAGGAAATACCGGAAGTTATTTCAGAACTACTGGCAATCATGTTTGAGAGTTCTTGGAGAATGGGACAAACCCCAGCAGACTGAAAGAGGGCAAATGTGACCCCTATCTTCAAGAAGGGGAAAAGGGGCAACACAAAAAATTACCATCTGGTCAGCCTCATGTCGATACCAGGCAAAATCTAGAAAAGATAATTAAGGAAGTGATCTGCAAACACTTAGAAACAAATGCGGTCGACATGGATTTATCAAAAACAAGTCATGCCAGACTAATCTGCTTTCTTTTTTTCAATAGTTACAAGCTGGGTAGATGCAAGGAATACCATGGATGTAGCGTATCTGGATTTCATTAAGGTTTTCGACAAGGTCCCCCATGACCTTCTGGCAAACAAACTATTCAAATGTGGGCTAGGCAAAACTACAGTTAGGTGGATCTGTAACTGGTTAAGCGAACAAACCCAGAGGGTGTGCTCACCAATGCTTCCTCTTCATCCTGGAAAGAAGTGACAAGTGGAGTGCCGCAGGGTTCCGTCCTGAACCCATTTCTGTTCAACATCTTTATTAATGACTTAGATGAAGGGTTAAAAGGCATGATCATCAAGTTTGCAGATGATACCAAATTGGGAGGGATAGCCAATACCCCAGAAGAGAGAAGCAGAATTCAAAACAATCTTAACAGATTAGAGAGATGGGCCAAAACTATCAAAATGAAGTTCAACAAATGTAGATACTCCACACTTAAGACAGAAAAAAATGAAATGCAAAGACACAGAATGGGGAGTGCCTGGATCAGTAGCAGCATGTGTGAAAAAGATCTTGGAGTCCTCATGGACAAGTTAAACTTGAGCCAACTATGTCATGAGGCAGCAAAGAAAAAAGCCAATGGGATTTTGGCCTGCATAAATAGGCATATAGTGTCTCGATCCAGAGCTATCCCTCTATTCTGCCTTGGTCATACCATACATGGAATACTGTTTCCAATTCTGGGTACCGCAATTGAAGGGAGATGTTGACAAGTTCGAATGTACCCAAAGAAGGGTGACTAAAAGAATCAAGGGTCTGGAGAAGAAGCCCTATGAGGAGTGGCTTAAAGAGCTGGGCATGTTTAGCCTGCAGAAGAGAAGGCTGAGATGTATAAATATGTGAGGGGAAGTCATAGGGAGGAGGGAGTAAGCTTGTTTTCTGCTGCCCTGGAGACTAGGAACAATGGCTTCAAACTACAGGAAAGGAAAATCTACCTGAATATTAGGAATAACTTCCTAATTGTGGGAGCCATTCATCAGTGGAACTCTCTGCCCCAGAGTGTGGTGGGGGCTCCTTGTCTGTAGGCTTTCAAACAGTGGCTGGATGGCCATCTGTCAGGGGTGCTTTGAATGTTTCTTGGCAGGGGGTTGCAGAGGATGGCTCACGAGGTCTCTTCAAACTCTATGATTCTATGAAATAAATTTATCAACATAATTGTGAAACTTTTACCTGTTGTCTATGACTTTAAGAGAGTAGCAGATGTAAATATGTTACACTATCACATTATTTAGGGCACAAATATGATGCATAATGATATCAACCCCAACTGTGGTGTGACTGAATTCAACAATGTATTTTCAATACAGACTACCCAAAGCTTTTTTTGTTTTGTAAAAACCAGTTTCTACAAATCCTAGTCTGTTATGACATGAACAGAGAGTGGCAGAGCTATATGCACAGTGAATGACTGAAATATCAGTGCCAGAATAGGTTTTGGAATGCTTTTCCTGAAAGAGTAAGGACTTTGGTGCTCACAGATAACTGTGTGACAAATGGTCAAGTGTGCAGAATAATAATGCATCAAGCTAAGACAAAGATGACTTTGAACTCATACCTGAAGAGATAATCATGACAATAAATTTTACCATTAGTAAAAATGTTCAAGAAAACATTTTGTAGGTTTGTGAATAATCCATGACAGCAAACTATTCACATAATAAAGGCAGTTGTTATAAAATCAAGCTGTCTTTCATATCTAACTTTTATTTTTGATAGAAAGCATGGGATTCTTCAAGTTGTCATCTTCTGCTCACATGATTGTTATGGTGGATTTTGCTGGTTTTTAAAAGCCAAATACAGTTAAGAACTTAGCAAATACTGTAGTACTTACTGCAATTATGGCTTGTACTAGAATTATCAGGTATATATAAAAATCAGTTTAATTCCTCAAGATGGCTCTAACCCATTAATTTTAAACCCCATGACCTGGAAGGAATATGCCTTTATACCAGGAATATTATTTTAATCAATTATTGCTCATTGTCAGTAGACTAAATGAAGAAAACTGCGCTGCACAATGTACAAAAGGCAAACCACACCTCAAACATTATTTATGTACTTATTTAGATTTTACTTATGAATTCACCTTTATTTTAATGTACAATTTCTACACTATCAATTCTGAATCTTTGCAGTGATGCAACCTCTAGATTATTTTTAGATAAAATAACTTTATTGTCATTGTGCTATTTTACAGCTAAATTACATGCTTTCCCCAGGATACACCACAAAACAACGCACCCATCTCTCCACACCTCAACCACCACTACACAGCCCCCAATTTCAGCAAGTCCAGATTGTTTCAGTCAGGGTGTAACTAGATAAAAAGTACAAAATATATTGTCTTAAATTGGGGTGATTGGCTAACCAAAACTGTGCATTTGTATCATGAAGCTATTTGTTAATGTCATTGTGGCAAATAATTTCACTAGTCATTGGCCATCAAAATAATCCTATCTTATCTAATCATAATAGTAACTGTCACTATCATACAACTCTTGCAGAAATTAATAATGCAGTAACATGTGAAATCTGATCTCTAAAAATCCCATATACACAGGCTTGACACAGAAGTGCCTCCTTCAGTCATTTAAAGAGTGAATCTTAACCCAAATGTATATAGTTTACATAGTAATGAACTATAGTATCAAATTTGCAGGAAATACGATGTACCCAGACTTCACTTGGATATGTGAAATCATGGATAATAGCAAATAATAATTTCCACTAGTCAAATAATGGAAGTAACCAGAAAAGGATGTAGCTTGCACAGGAATTCCTAAGTGAATAAGTGAAACTATGGCTGAGAGAAACCAAACACATAGGTTTTGTGAATATTAGGGTCTTACTGTATAAGCCCAGTGTGAAATGCCACAAAAGCAGAATGGAACTGGGGACCCTGGTTTTAAAATTCAGCTGACTGGCAAATATGAGGTGACAAGGGTTCTATATTCTCATTTTGGAACGATATTTTGAGGATCAAATATCCTGTAGCGGTTATACCACTGCAAAGATTAATTACACCTTAGTTCTTGGAAATAGATTTCATATCAAAAATGGTATTTTTAACATTATTAAACACCATGGCAATAGTCAAGTATCTTTGGGTTTTCGCAGTATTTTCTAGTGTTCTGTCCCACCTTGCTGGAATATAGTGTTATGGCCATGCATAATGCTAGGTATTCAGGCAGAATCAAGGTCAGTACAGCATATCAGTAGAGCAATTACCCCAGGACAGCTTGGAAGCTGAGTCAGAAGGAGATTACAAGATTTGGATGGAAGACATATGGTAAGGCTACAAAGAAGCTAGGTCACTCACTGCTAACAACTGAATCAACAATTCACTCTTTCATATCTGGCAACAGATTGATCTGAATACTGTACATCAAACATTAAATCTGTTAGAACTCATTGTCAGTATTTCCCTTAATAGTATTAAACATAAGCTTGAAGCTTTTCTGAACATACTCTTCTGTGCTTGGATAATGCAAATTTCTGATTTCCGATGGAGGCCTCATCCATAATGAGTAGGGATGCCATTTATATTTCAGAAAAGCTTTCCAAAGAGATCCCATTCTACAAAACTAGAGAAGCAATAGGATCTTATGGAAAAAAGTAACATATTTGATGAATACTCGTTAATTCACATCAGTTCTGAGAATTATACATGTACCTTTTGGGTAATTTTTACTATTCAATGTTAAACATATTAAGACATTTGTAGCTTCAGAACCCAGGTGCAGGTTTCACTTACCTGCACCTGAATAAAAAAATTCTCTCCAGGAATTTGCTAGGTCTGTCAGGTGATTCTATGGTCTGTTTCTCCCCCCGAAGTTATCACTGAGTTGCACTGGAACACACAGCAAATTCCCAGAGGATACTTCTCTAGGAGTTTCGAGGTCTCCAGGAAGATGATGTTATACTAGGACTGGAAGTTAGATAATTCGGTGGGATTTGGTCATACCCACAGTTTCAGGTCAAGCTGGAAATTTATCTCCCATTGATATGTAGGATTTCAGATGTCATTTCTCACATGTTAAGAACTTCATGTCTACAAGCAATCAGCTTATAAAACAGACTTAACACTACAATATGAACATACCTAAAAGACCTACATTTGTGTCTTTTATTGTTTATTATTTTCCTTCAAAAAATCTGATACATCTCACCCTTTTGTTCACTCCATGCTCCTGATGGCATGCCCTCTCCACATTTAAACCCATTAGACAGTCTGCAAATTTGAAAATCAGACCTCAACCTCATAAGTTGCTCATGCCTTAAAAAATCTTTTCTAATACTTGGCTGCAACAACACCTTTCCTTAAATCCAGTATTTTAAATTTAACCCCAAATGAGAGAGAGAACATTCCCAACACAAAACATATAAATGGCTTGTTACTTCCAAAAAGGTCAGACCACCACAGATAACAATAATTCAACAAAAGATTAAAATCATACCTAAGAGATAACTTATCAAGATCCATTTCCAACAGCTGCAATTGTACTTGCACATTTTAGACTAAGGCTATCAGAGTAGATTGCCATTGGTTCAATACATGAACCCATGCACCTCTCCTTTCAGAAAATGTTTATACACTACACAGCCCCCTGCCTTCTTGCCATGTGATCAGAATACTGTGTCCACTCTACTCATATGTAAATAAATACGCATTTATCACCAGTTGCTTTTTCACATCCTCTTTCTCTGACACAGGCACATTATGTATCCAAAAGTTTAATTACGAACTTAGACACACAATGATTACTAAGCTAAATCTCAAAATGTGTATGACTTGGAGTACACTTGTGAGCCCAAAACTCATTTTTCAGAATTCTGCAATGCAACTAGAAACTTAAAAAAATTCTCAATAAGATATTAAGGAAAAATGTAAACAAAACTGTATACGAGGGGATTTTTTTTTTACTTTTAAAAATTAAAATGTTTATATCTTGGGCTATATATAATAACCTCATGGCAGCATGCAAATTAAACAGCCTAGAATAATTTAAAACAATAAGTATTAGACAATGTAATAAATTATAAAAATAAGATCATTTAAAACCAGTGTTAAGACAGTGAACAACCATTCAAATGAGCAGATTTGGATGCAATTAAAGCCGGGGTTTTGCCTGATGTCAGAATGTCACCAGCGTTAGTGCAATTAAGCCTCTAAGAGCAGCATATTCAACAATCGGGGTGTATAGTAGAAAATGCCCCCACGGTGTATCTCCCTTATTAGCGAGATACAAAAGAGGGGGAAACAACATGTATTAGGAGAAATTCCCACTAATCTGTTTTTAATATATGAAAATATTTAAGTTAAAATTGAGTATATACTTTCCATTAAGTCTTTATATGTATTTTTGTGGTTTTGTGGCAATGCATTTCACTTTTGAGTGAAGACAGACCTTTTTAATTCCCGCATCTTTTATTTTGAACATGGATATTCAGTTGCTATTTGCTATTACTTTCTTCTTTGTACTCTGTTCTTTGAACCCCAATTTCCAGAATAATAGTGCAATGCTCAAACCACTACAACACACTGGTTTTCATAAAAAAGATACACATGTCTTCATTAACAGTTTTGCAAACCACAAATTAGGTAAATCCATACAAATCTTTGTGAAACTGTAGTTCTTTTCCTTCCTGATGTCAAACCACATCAGTAGTATTTTTTCACCCTATGTATTTGTCTTCTATTGTAGTAATATATTTTCAGATATGCCAAATTCTCCAATAAAGCTTGCTGCTAGGCATGAATTATAATTTTAATTTTTCAGTTTTATTCCAGCTCTCTTTCAAAGAAAAACCCAAGGAACTATTTCATGAGTGAAAATGCCTTTGACACAGCAAATGCCACTGTTAAAAGAAATGGGGACCATTTTTTCCAGACTCTTTTATTGTTGTATAGACCTGAACCTTTAGAATTGAATTTGGGATGTTGAAAGGATATCAACAAAAATGTTCTTCAATCCCCAACCCCACCCTGCAAAAAACAACAGCATCAGTTTGAGGGAGCACTCTTTCCTGAGAATACTCTGCTCACAGAAGGTTTAGAACCTAGCCATCATTCCCAAACACATGCACACTTTTTCCAACTAACAAACGTACAAAAGATTGGCTTAAAGTAATCTAGCGAGCTTTGTGGCTAAGAAGATAGTAAACCAAACCAAATCTTTGTGGCTTTCATCCAACACATTGGAGTCCCCGGTGCCACTATGGGTTAAACCCTTGTACCGGCAGGACTGAAGACCAACAGGTCTCTGGGGAGAGCGCGAATGAGCTCCCTCTGTCAGCTCTGGCTCCCCATGAGGGGACATGAGAGAAGTCTCCCACAAGGATGGTAAAACATCAAAACATTTGGGTGTCCCTTGGGCAACATCCTTGCAGACGACCAATTCTCTCACACCAGAAACAACTTGCAGTTTCTCAAGTCGCTCCTGACATGAAAAAAATCCAACATATTAAACTAAACCACATTGGTTTTGAAGACAAGCTGTTTAGATGAAACAAAACGGATTCAGTAGCATGTTGCTTCTGTACAAAAGATGATCCATTTATCCACTATTGCCAATAGACAAGTTTTTATTTTCCACATGATATTAGGAAAATATAGAAATGATTCTGTTGGTATTCTCATTACTAAATTACACAAAAAACAAAGTATAGGGATAGTGAATATAAATATTTAACATGGAAACAAATACATTTTGTAGTGACTAGTTACTGAAGTTATAAATTGATCTCAAAGAAAACTACCCATACAGAATATATACATTCCAATTCAGGATTTTCACTCTGGATCCCACATGTCCCTGTGGAAATGAAAACTATGCAACTGATTTCAGATTTCAATAACTTCCATAATGACCTTTGCCCTTGGAAAATTATCCATAAAATGTAATTGATTCAAAACCATTCCTCTGGTATGTAGAATAACTTCAATCAATATATACAACAACAACAATATTTATTACGGTCCATAGACCCATCAGTATCATCAATATATGTGATTCTAATAGAACAGATGTCATATATGAGCAGAGTAAGTCTTGTAGGACTTTAAGAGAACAAAGTTTAGACAAAAATTAAATGATGCGTATTACTAAGAATAAGTACTGAAAGTTGCAATGTATAATACATTAATTTTTCTCCATGGGTTGTGCACAATCACTTTTCCCTGGAAACTTTCATCATACCTGTTTCATCAAAAAGAATATTAACTATTACAGAAAAAATATTCTGAAATATAGTTTGTTTAGAGAGACAAGTCCAAAGTCATAATGGTTTACCGTTTTCAAGTAGAAGCAGTACATCAAGACTATGAATGGAGCTAGTCAAATTTGACTCTCAAGAATCCACCCCCCCCCCAAGTTTTATATTTAACACCTTATGATGTAAACATTTAATGTGACAATGCGTTAAACCCTTGTGCCAGCAGGACTGAAGACCGATAGGTTGGAGGTTCGAATCCAGGGTGAGCGTGGATGAGCTCCCTCTGTCAGCTCCAGGTTCCCATGAGAGTACATGAGAGAAGCCTCCCACAAGGATGGCAAAACATCAAAAACATCTGAGTGTCCCCTGGGCGATGTCCTTGCAGATGGCCAATTCTCTCACACCAGAAGCAACTAGCAGTTTCTCAAGTCGCTTCTGACACACACACAAAAGTGACACCTAAAAATACATAAGAAAAAGCTGCAGACCCTTGTGCTTTATTAGTAGTTCTAGCTTTATCTATGCATGGCACTTACCCACAATACTGTAGGAAACAAAATAATGTCAGGCAGCATAAGTAGGTATACCTATACAAAGGTACCATGGCATACTTTCAATTAATTTACCAATGACCCCTGAACCTCTGGTCTGACATGTCACTGTTAGATAATTGCTTAACCTCTAAATTTGCATATAACTCTCTCTCTCTCTCCCTCTCTCACTCATTCACTCCGTGTCTTCAGTCTGCTTTATGACTTCTGGCAACCCAATAAATTTCAACAAGGATTTCTTAGGGAAGACATATTCAGAGGTATTTGTCAGTGCCTGCTCCTTGGTGGTTTCTCATCCAAGTACTAACCAGGACTGACCATACTTTTTAAAAAGTCTTGTTAACAATATACTCCAAGCGCCAGAAACAGGTCCTATGGTTGGTGTTGTTTCAAGCTCTCTAAGCAGTGATAGCACTCCAATCCTTCATATTCATGTACATGGAAACCAACTAGAAATATAGATTAATCTATTAAAAACCAGCCATGACCACACAGTCTACCCATGAGGCGTGCATCAAAATATTGCAATGTAGATTGCAATGTGTTGTTGTTGTTCATTCGTTCAGTCGTCTCCGACTCTTCGTGACCTCATGGACCAGCCCACGCCAGAGCTCCCTGTCGGCCGTCACCACCCCCAGCTCCTTCAAGGTCAGTCCAGTCACTTCAAGGATGCCATCCATCCATCTTGCCCTTGGTCGGCCCCTCTTCCTTTTTCCTTCCACTTTCCCCAGCATAATTGTCTTCTCTAGGCTTTCCTGTCTCCTCATGATGTGGCCAAAGTACTTCAACTTTGTCTCTAGTATCTTTCCCTCCAGTGAGCAGTTGGGCTTTATTTCCTGGAGGATGGACTGGTTGGATCTTCTCGCAGTCCAGGGCACTCTCAGCACTTTCCTCCAGCACCACAGCTCAAAAGCATCGATCTTCCTTCGCTCAGCCTTCCCTAAGGTCCAGCTCTCACATCCGTAGGTGACTACAGGGAATACCATGGCTTTGACTAGGCGGATCTTTGTTGCCAGTCTGATGTCTCTACTCTTTACTATTTTATCGAGACTGGACATTGCTCTCCTCCCAAGAAGTAAGCGTCTTCTGATTTCCTGATTGCAATGTAGAGTGCTCCTATTTAGACTTCCATAAAACTATGATATGGTGGTAGCTCCATTCAGACCCACACTTTTGGCTTCAAGGCTTACTGAAGTCATCCATCCAGAATGCTGCTTGCCAGTCTTTTAGAAGCAACTGAACATACCAAAGCTTTTCATTCTACTTCTTTCCTCTGACCATCCCCACCCTACTCAACACAGTCCCCATGGGAAGCTGTAAAAAAGAGAGATTTATAAAGCTTCAGTGGATGATAGATTCAAGATTTACTGACAGATCCCTGGACATTTAAAAATGTTTAAAGCATAAATCAGGCTGTTAAAGTTTATGATTGGTCATACAAAAGTTCAGATGTAAATTTGTACATGCAGGTAATCCCACTGTATGTATGGTCCAGTCATTAGGCATGCCCGCTGAACATTATGCCTCTGACATGAATAGATTCCACGGTCCTTAGGTCTGGCCTCCATATTGGGATTGGGGGGCAGGTGGGGCAGAGAAGAATTGTGTTATTTCTGAAAACCTGAGGATTTTTCTAGGCTTGCTGATCCTCTTTCTCAGTTGCCCCATTTTGGTTACAATCCTGTCAGCGCAGCACAGCAGAACTCATTATTATAGAAAGATGAATATTCCATATGTGTCAACATATAAATAACACAATGACATGATTTTTCACTATTCAGACTACAAGAACAATGCGAAGTGAATAAAGTACTGAAGACATTAAAATTTACATCTCTATCACTATGTAAACCAAACTGCAAATGACTGCCTTTATTCCACATAAACTCTACTCAGTATAATCAAACAGGATTCACTGCATTTCTACATTAGCCTGAAACTCCAGATATGCAACTATGAACCAGCAACATGATCCTTTCAGGCAAACTGTTAGCAGCAAGGAGTAGGAGATGATGCACTGAACAAGAATGTCTTCATTTCCAGTTCCAAAAATGAGATCAAATCTGTAAATGTTGAAGTGCTAGCAGATTCCATTAGTGGTTTAACCAATGATTTTGTTAATTTTCATGTTTAGAAATAAGCGTAACATTTTTCGTCTAAATGGAAACCAAAACTGTATCTGTGCTTTCCAATCCTTTGAATAACTGCATATTTCGTTATGAACTAACTACGTGGAGTAAAATCCTCCAAGCCTAATAATATACCTGCAATTTTATCAAAACACAACACAAAACACAATATGACCATAGGTATTTGTTAAAATAAAAAAAATCCCAAGATTATATCATTAATGGGAAGCTGAAATGTTACACTACAAGACAAAGGTTTTAATGACTAATAAAATATTCGACTATCACATAGATGGAAGAAAAAGAATATGTTTTCATGTAACACATTCACTAAAAATACTACCTATTTCACAGTATTGTCTGAATATATTTCCACTATAAATATCATGAAATGTTTTTGAGTTTGAGACTAATCTATATGGTACACTAATTTCCGCCCCCTCCCCTAACAAAAATAAAAACATGTATGAGAGGCCATGGAGGACAGCTAAACTTTCATCACAACATATTCACTATAACAATTACAAATAAGTTGATAGTGGCAATATTTCTGATATCCACTAAAAAGACTTGACAAGACAATACTATGTGGTTTGGGTCCAGGTTGTCTACAAGATCGCCTCCTCCAGCACAACCTGCCCTTTAGGACACTGAGGTCCTCTGGTGGATGCTTACTCCAACCAACCATAACCTGATTGGCAACCATCGCCCAGAGAATCTTTTCATTGGCAGCCCCGATATAAAAAATATATATAAAAAATAAAATACATATTTTCTTGTATGTATTTTATATGTCTTGATATGTTTTGATTTTGATGTACTCTGCCTCAAGCCATTAGGAGAGGTGGGTAACAACTAATTTATTATTATTATTACTATCATTATTAAAGTACAGACACCTGAATTTCTCCATTAGCCCTTCCCCAAAGCACATATAGGCCAAGTATCCCTTATCCAAAATCCTTGAGATAAGAAGTATTCTAGATTTCTGATTTTATTTTTTAAAATATTTGTATTTATACAATGAGGTATCTTAGAGATGTGGTGCAAGTCTCAAGACTAAATTCATGTAAGTTTCATATACACCTAATACACATAAAAATAAATTTATACACAATATTTCAAATAATTTTGTATGTGAAACCATTTATCAATGGTAGACTTTCAAATAACATATGAGGGAGGGAAATTTGGAAAAAGTTTTTGAAGTTGAACTTGAAAAGTATGTGTGTGGGGAGGGGAGGAGGAGTGGGAAGAGCTCATAGGGTTACATCCAATTTTAGTTTTAGCTTGAAATCAAGGAGGCCTAAACAGTTTTGACTAAAAAGTCCATATGAATAGATCTACTGTTAAAGATCATACACAGAGACCACAAAGATTACAGTACATTTAAGAATACAAGGTGATCAAACCAGGAAAAAGCTCTCCATAGAACATTACAAATAGTAGCACAATTCCTATTTTTATTTATTTGACTTATCACCTTTCGCCAGTATGGGACCCCCTAAAAAGCTGAGTTTTATATTGTCTTTTCCCCCCAGAACACTACACAATATTGACTAAATGCAGATTGCAATTTATTTAAATGCGCTTAACAGCCAACAAGAAATGGACATTCACATTTCCAAAGGCACTCTAAAGATATCTATGAGGAAGAGGGGGGCTTATGGAATAATTCCCAATTTCATAGCATTCACTGGCAATTCAGAGATTATGATCTTGGGTGATAAATAGAAATTGTGTGGAGGCTCATACAGGTGTAGGTAGCCCTTCAGGTCAGTGCTATTCAAAAGTGATATGTGAATGGCTGAGGTCCATACATCATCAATTGTTGCCACATGGATAGTTTCTAAGAAAGAAACAATTGTAGCCAATTATTGGGTACCAGTTCGTCTCACACTGGACAAGTAAACTTCTGTTGGACTCACACATCAGATAGCTCGAGAAGTGTTGTGTCGGGTAACCTGGTTTTGAAGGGTAATAGTAGCATTTTAAACTAGGCCCAGAAACAGAGAGGCAACCAATGTAAGCGATACAGAATAGGTAAAACCTGATCAAAGACCATCTACAGCTTTTGCAATATAGTTTCCAGACCATCTTCAAGAGGTACTCCAAGTAAAGCCCATTAAAAATATAAAAGCGTAGATATATGTTACTAAATCAAAGTCACCTCTCTTGCTCTTTCTAGGTAAAGTTACAATTGGCAACCAATTAAAACTGGAAAAAAAATCATTCCTGCAAATAGTACCATCTAAACTTTGAGGATGGAAAAACTGTCAAACTGAAAATCAGACTCTTTAGAGGGAGTACTATCACAGCCTGGGTCAACTGTATAACTCTATCAATTTCTGCCCATTTTTTTTTTAGATTAAGCTTCTTTCTAGATGAGGCATTTATATTTTTCATTCATACCAAAATTGACTTTAGACACCTAATTACATTTTGCACCACTACCATGGGACTGGAAAAAAAGAGAGCCGGGGCTGTTATCATCTGCATACCATCCGGATTCCTCAATGGTATAACTCAGAAGTTTCATGAGGGTATTTAAAAAGTTGGGGCACATGAAAAACTTTGAGGCATGTTAAATAGCCATGCCTAGAGGGTAGAAGAGAAGTTATCCAGCACTACCTTCTGAATCTTTCTCTACAGTTAGGGTCAAACTATTATAATGGTATGCTTACCATCCAAACTGAGTCAGAAAATAAACTAAATCAACAAATCCAAAAATGGCTGAGAGATCTGCAAGAACCTAAAGTATTAAACTCTACATGGCAATTTCCTGATCTAAGTCATTGATTTCCAAAGGCAATTAAAGGAATGTATAGGCAAAATCCGGGCCAGAATGGAAAAAAATGATTGGCTCTAGGATTTTTCTTTAGAATTGTATACTGAAGACTAGGGGATAATTTACAATGCTTCGGAACCTCAATGAATCTTCTTAAGATATGTGGCTCTTTTAAAACAGATAAGTTAATCCTCTCCCTTAAATGAGGTGTTCACCAATTGTGATACCTACATAGTCATCCTATCTCTGGCATACTTCCACAACCCATAAAAGTAGATAACTGATTCCAGCCTGTAAGCACCTTGTTCATTTCTTCACTAATTAGAAATCAGAGAGTAGAATGTTTACTTTTGATTAAACACTATGGTAAAGTACATGATTCTCTGTACATATTATCTCACTGGTCTGAAGTAAAAGGGCTTATATACAGTTTTAAAAAATATAATAGAGATCAGAGGAGGGGAAGTATAGTGTGTTGGGTCTATTGACAACTGTCTTAAAAACATGAAAAATGTGTATCCCAGCAAAAACCATTATTTTCAAGCGGGGAACCTCAATTTTTTAAAGCAATGGGCTGGTTCACAGTCACCCAGACTGCTTTGGGTGTGGGGGGGGGGGGCTGGGGCTGGGGGCAGACTATAGTTTGAAAATATATGAACAAATTCCTATACGCACTGCACATATCTTATTTGTAGTGCAAACAAAAATATGAAAGAATGCTACAATATTTAAAATTAATGATTTTAACCAACATAAACTTACTAGTATTTCAATTGGAAGTGTGGGCCTGCTTTTGGCTAATGATAGCATCAAGTTAATTAGGATTGTTGTTGTGTGACTTCAAGTCTAAAGTTTAGGGCAAGTAAATGACCTTAGAGGGTGACATTCTGCCCTTAGGCTTTAGTTTGGGGACCCCTGTTTTAAAATATCACTGTATGGTCAGGCATTACTTCTGGGAATGTTGCCTATAGCTATTTGTTTTTAGAATTTATAAATGACTCCTTTAAATATTTGTATACATCTATATACTGCTTTTCCATTTTGAAATCGAAAGCCTTCCACAATCATAAAAAGGATAAATAAAACATTCTTCATAAGATAAAACATTCAAATAGTAAAACATATCACATCATTCATAAAATGGGCACCAGATCTTGTCTGATCTAGGAAGTTAAGCAGGGTCAGCATGGGTTACTGCTTGAACAGTAGCCAATAAATACCCTGTGCTCTATGGTATATTTTAGAGGAAGGATCTGGCAACACTACCTTGATATTCCTTGCCTATCAAAACCCTTTCAAATTTATGGGGTTGCCATAAGGTAACAGGTGTCTTGAAGGAATACACACAACTGTAAGAGTTACATTTAGGAAAATGAACAGAAAACACCAGGGGAAGCAGATAGAACTTCAATTGGCAGTGGGAACAGTCAATATTGGGAGTCTGCCTAATTTTAATGGAGAGCCTTCTCCTCATAGAGGGAGTCACAACAGAGAAGACCCTTAACCAAACAACAGCCATATGTACCCTCACAGTACAATAAGCAGACACCCTCCCCCTAAATATGAACCAAATAACAAAATAGGTATGGGAAAATTATTAAGTACCTAATGCACCCCAAACTATTTGTTCATCTCAGTGAACATCACCTAATCTTAATGATCAGTCCATGATTTCAGATAAAGATCGTTCTGACTAATTGAAATGCTAAGGACAAGTACAAAGCAAATGTTCTGCCATTATGCTATAGTAGTTTTCCAAAATTGTTCAACTTGAAAAAATTAGCCTTCAAAGAACTTTTTGAACGTAACTTTTTATAAAATGCTTTAGGTTTTGGAAAAAAAATCTTCAAAATAATCTGGATGGAGTGGTCTATTCTCTGGGGGCACCACACAAATTGTTCATTCCCTGGAGACACCTCACAAATAAGGAATTCTGAAGCCTTCCAGAGAAGATCTGACATATGCTTGAGAAATAAAGGAGAAAAAGGAAGAGGAAGCAGGAGGAGATGCCCACCAATAATATTGGGAGGAAATTACTACATTACATAAAACAGCACCAAGTTAAAAGATACAGGAAAAAACATTAACATTAAAAAGATTTTAAAATGTGAAACATGCAACTTTCAAAGAGTGGCCAAGTGACGTACTTGTGGAAAGAAGACCAAGTCTGAAAGGCCATGGCCTAAGTGACTCCAATTTGACCTTTTCTGGTGGAGGACTCAGACCCACAAGGAGGCTGGCATATTTTTACAGATACAAAACATTGTGATTAGAATGCAACATCTCTAACACAAGGAAGGCTTGGATGAAAAATAAGATTACTTCCACATTTAGAAAAATAGGAAGAGAGAAGAAAACTGCCAGTTTTGCATTCCTTATATGGAATTCCAAAAATCCAAAATTGTCCACATGGAAGGCTGAAAAAGTGACATCTTTGTGTTCTGGTGGTTTTATGCACACAAACTTAGTTTCATGCACAGCATTATTAAAAATATTGTTTGAAGTTACCTTCAGGCTATGTGAACATGGTATATATGAAATATAAATGAATTCTGTGTGTAGACTTGAATTTCATCTCCAGGATATCTCATGTACATACAATATATACAATTGTAAATATTCCAAAATCTGAAAATATAAAAAATTCAAAACACTTCTAGTTGTACGCATTTCATATAAAGGATATTGACCCTGTATTACCAACAATAGTAGGGACCAACAACATAATTATATTTCCAAACAAACCAATAGGAATTTCTTACTGATGTAGATATGATTCTGACTAAATGTTGCCATGTATACAAACATTGCTCTAATAGCCAGAATTTTAAAAATGATTGAAACTGGGAAGAACCTGGAACACAAAAAACATAAAGCATTTTTAAAAGCAGGAGTTTGGCAAAGGATGTTAACAAGATCACATGTATCCAACTTCAGCTACATGAAATTACATCTTTGGAAGAAATATTACAACAATCTTGCTACAAAATATTTCTCTCATACACCCTCTTGCAGTAACAAGTCATTTTTCATTCTGAATGTAACAATCATAGCAGAAACAACCAAAAATGTTTTCCTTAACATTTATTTGCCCTTACAAAATCATAATGGCAACAAACTCACTTAACTGCCAAAACATCTTCAGATGGATACAAGGTAAAGTTATTCAGCTACTAAAGTGATACAGTAGATGTCTACTACAATTTTTATTCTAGCACAAAGAGTCCCAGATCTCCCACTATGATACAGTTATTGGGGAAGACAAAAAACAAAAACAAAAACCTCTGCTTTCATCTCCTTCAATTACCAAGCTTATTTGGTTTCCCTCTCCAAGACAAACCACTTGGCCTGGCATTTTCAAACCGCCTGTCAAACTGGACACTCCAGGTAGCCTGAGTGGCAGTTCAGCCAACCACCCTTGCAACTTTAGTTTTCTGCAAAAGTGGTTGTTGCCTTTGAAAGGCCTTCCAGCTTTATCCCAACTGGGGGTGCATCTGCATAGTGTAACTGATGCAGTTTGACAACACTTTAACAGCCATGGCTCGATGCTATGGAATTATGGGAGTTGTCACCTTACAAGGTCTTTAGCCTTCTCTAGTCACTCGCCAAACTACAACTCCCACAACTCCATAGCGTTCTGCCATGACAGTTAAAGTGGTGTCAAAGGGAGCTTCCACATAGCTGAATAAAATCCCACATTATCTGCTTTGAACTGGAATAAATGGCAGTGTGGGCTCAGGGCCCTTCCACATAGCCATATAATCCAGAATATCAAGGCAGAAAATCCCAGAATACTTTAACTGGGTTATCTGAGGCCCCTTCCACAAAGCCCTGTATTCCAGAATATCAAGGTAAAAAAATCCCACAATATCTGAGTGTGGACTCAGATAACCCAGTTCAAAGCAGATATTGTGAGATTTTCTGCCTTGATATTCTTGGATATAGGGCTGTGTTGAAGGTCCCTGTGTCCACACTGCCATATATCTCAGAGAGATGTGGGATTTTATTCAGTTGTGTGGAAAGGGCCCAAGATAACCCAGGGTCCTTCCACATGGCCCTATATCCCAGAATACCAAAGCAGAAAATCCCACATTATCTGAGTGTGTACTCAGATAACCCAGTTCAAAACAGATATTCTGGGATATAGGGTTGTGTGGAAGGGCCCCTAGTTCAAAGCAGATATTGTGGGATTTTCTGCCTTGATGTTCTGGGTTACATGGCTGTGTGGAAAGGCCCAAAGTGTGTCACCTCTACAGTGTGTATGTATCCACGGTGGGGATGGGAAAAAAAGCACCCGAGTATTACCTGAGTGTCCTTTATATCGCCGCTAACGAGCCGGTTTGATGATGCAGCAGCGCCCAAGGAAGGCACCTGGCATTGGTAGGAGGGAGGGAGGGAGGGAAGGAGAGCGAGGGGGAGGGGAGCCGAGGAGGAGAAACACACCCCGTCCCTGCCTTGTCTACCTTGTAGGAGAGAGAGAGAGAGAGAGGAGGAGAAGCCCCGCTTTGCTGCAGGAGCCCCGTTTAATCATGGTGGCCGGAGGAGGGGGGAGAGAGGAGAGGGCTCCCTTTCCCCAGGTGGGAAGAGCCCCGAGCGGTTCCCGAGGATCCTTCCTTCCTTGCCCCCCTCCCCCCGCGCGGTCGGGGAGGAGGCTTTGCAGCCCACCGCCGCTCCTCCCTCCGCGGCTGCCTCCTCCATCTCCCCTCCATGGGTGCCTCTGCTACTTACTTGCCGATCACCTCGCAGAGCTCGTAAACGTCCTCGAAGAGCACATCGTCGTCGGCCATGGTCCGGCGGGGGGGAGGCGAGCCGCCCCAGGGCGGGAGGGGCCGCGGGCACGGTCCCCCTCCTCCTCTTCCCCCTCCTCCTCCGCGCTCCCCGCCGCCGCCGCCGCGCTAAAATCCCGGCCAAATCCTCCAATGGCCGCGCTAGGAAAAGCCCCCCTCGGTGGCCGCTCCTTGCGGTGGGCCGCAGCCTTTCCCCGCGTGTCCCTCACAATTCCCGGCGTCGTCGTCTTCTTCCTTCTTCTTCGCCTTCCTTCTTCTCACCTTTGGCCGCCGGGGATTAATCCATGGAGGGGATGGAGACGGAGGATGAAACCGCGGCAGGCAGGCAGGCAGAGCGAGCCCCTCATTCGCTCCCTTCCCCCGCTTCTTGTCCACACACACACACACACACACACTCACTCCCTCCCTCAGTCACTCACACACTCGCTCCCTCCCTCCTCGAAACGAGAGAGAGAGAGAGAGAGCGCGCGCCCAGGCGAAGAGAAAGGCGCGGCTCCGTCCACGCGCCACCCCAACGCCGTTTGATGAAGGGAGAAACACAGAGGGAGACAGGGTGCGTGCGCGCGCGCCTGCGCGTCACCGCCGCGGCCGCCGACACCTTTCTTATCAGTCACGCAACCGCCCAGAGCCAAGCATGCGCGCGCATCCTCCCTTTACGTTAGAACGCGCGCTCTCGCGCTCAGGGCTAAGTTGGGGAGGGGAGCAGAGCTGGCTTTTTTTTTTTCCTTCCTCCTCCTCCCTCCTCCCTGCTCCGAGCAAAGCCACGCCCACAACTCCCCTCACGGGGAAACGGCGAAGAGTTTGTACTGCGCAGGCGCGGGGGTTGTTGACGTCATTTGAACGGGGAAAGGGAAAAGGAGAAGGTTTTCCTTGCGGTCGGAGAGACTAGCGGCAATGCTGGGGCTGAGAAACGGCAGGGCACATAGGCATTGCGTTGAAGCTCCTCTTTAGTGTCCGACAGACTTCACAATCTGAGGATGCCTGCCATAGATGCAGGCGAAACGTCAGGAGAGAATGCTTCTGGAACATGGCCATACAGCTCGAAAAACTTACAGCAACCCAGTGATTCCGGCCATGAAAGCCTTCGACAACTCATTCTCCTCTTTAGCCTTTTTTCTTTTCTGGATATAGCCATATTTGAATCGCCTGAGGGCTGAGAAAAGCGGTATAGAAATAAAGTAAATAAATATTGCACATAGTAGATTGACACTGAGCGGTGTCAAACGGCTATTATTCATTTTGTCAAAGGCTTTCATGGCTGGAATCACTAGGTTCTTGTGGTTTTTATTGGGCTATATGGCCATGTTCTATTTATTATTTATTTATTATTTATTTACTGTGCTTATATAGCGCTGTTCTCAGCCCGGGGGCGACTCACAGCGGTGTACAACATAGAGAGGACAGGGTGCAAATTACAAGACACAATCTAAAATCAATCCAGCAATAACAAAAGCATCGTCATCAACAACATCAACAACATCAATATCAATAATACAAAAAGCCATTCGCATAATCTCATCGTTACACCACAATCCAGTATTATATTCCGTCGTTCCATTCCTGTCGTCATTACCAATTATTGGATTTCTTGTTCGAACGCCTTCTTGAACAGCCACGTCTTTAATTTCCTGCGGAATATCATCGGAAGGGGCCAATCTGATGTCCACGGGAAGGGTGTTCCACAGCCGAGGAGCCACCACCGAGAAGGCCCTATCTCTCGTCCCCACCAGGCGTGCCTGTGAGGCAGGCGAGATTGAGAGCAGGGCCTCCCCGGATGATCTCAAAGTCCTCGTGGGCTTATAGGCCAAGATGCGGTCAGAGGATGCTTGCCATAGATGCAGGCGAAATGTCAGGAGAAATGCCTCTAGAACATGGCCATATAGCCTGAAAAAACCCACAAGAACCTTATTATTCATTTATTTATTTACTTACTGCATTTATATGCCGCCCTTCTCACCCTGAAGGGGACTCAGAGCGGCTTACAAGATATATATATATATATATATATATATATATATACACACACACACACACACACACAAACAATATGTTATATTATTAAAACAGCACTATCAGTGTTACATATTACTATATTGTACTATACCATTATATTGTAATATTATTAGTAATATTACATGTAATATAAAATATATAATTATAATATTGCATTATTAGTAGTATTATATTGTATTACATTATAGTGTTATAAATATTATATGTATATACAATATATTATCTAATCCAGGTGAAAGAAGAAAGTACAAAGGCTTGGTTGCAGTTAAACATAAAAAAACCAAGATTATGGCAACCGGACTGATTGATAACTGGCAAATAGAGGGAGAAAACATGGAGGCTGTGACATACTTTGTATTTCTAAGTGCAAAGATTACTGCAGACGCAGACTGCAGCCAGGAAATCAGGAGACGCTTCTTGGGAGGAGAGCAATGACCAATCTCGATAAAATAGTGTTTTGGACTATAAGCGGCTGAGGGGGCAAAGGAAAGGGCCTGAGGCTGTGAGGAATGGTGGGAGTTGAAGTCCAAAACACCTGGAGGGCCCAAGTTTGCCCTTGCCTGATCTACACTGACAATATAATGCAGTTCCAAACTGCATTATATGACAGTGTGCATCCAGTGTGCATCCAGCCTATACTTGACAGTGTGCATCCAGCCTGTGCTTGACGTGGTTACACTCCCCCTGAAGGCGCAGATTTGCAGCTTGGGAGTGATCCTGGACTCATTGCTGAGCCTGGAACCCCAGGTCTCGGTGGTGGTCAGGGGAGCTTTTGCACAATTAAAACTTGTGCGCCAGCTGGGCCCGTACCTTGGGAAGTCTGACTTGGCCACAGTGGTCCACGCTCTGGTAACATCCCGTATATACTACTGCAATGCTCTCTACGTGGAGTTGCCTCTGAAGACTGCCCGGAAGCTGCAATTAGTCCAAAGAGCGGCAGCCAGATTACTAACAGGAGCGTGGTACAGGGAGTACACTACTCCTCTGTTGCGTCAGCTCCATTGGCTGCCAATTAGTTTCCAAGCGCAATTCAAAGTGCTGGTTTTGATTTATAAATCCCTAAACGGCTACGACCCAGTTTACCTGTCCGAACGGATTCTCCCCTACGAACTATCAAGGTTGTTAAGATCTTCTGGAGGGGCCCTGCTCTCGGTCCCACCACCTTTGCAATCGTGTCTGGTGGGGACGAGAGACAGGGTCTTCTCGGTGGTGGCCCCTTGGCTGTGGAACTCTCTCCTGATGGAGATTAGATCTGCCCCTTCCCTCCTGACTTTCAGAAAGCTAGTGAAATCCTGGCTCTGGGGCAAAGCATTCTCAGAATGATTGGCGTCAACAATAACCTAATAACTACTGACCACACTGGCGGACTATGATGAATGTGATTTTATCTTGTCGATTTGGCTTTATGTATTTATTCTGTTGCTATTTTACTGTATTATGATGTTATGATGTTATTAGTTTACTTGTGTATGCATTTTCTGTTAGCCGGCCTGAGTTCCTCTGCGGAGGTTGAGAAGACTGGGATATAAAAGTTCTGAATAAATAAATAAATAATAAATAATAAACCCTGTTTGGGCAGGCATGTATACCAAAAATACATGGAAGGAATGTAAAAGATAGTGGAAATGCAAAACATGTAGTAGCAATATCTGTCAATGCAAAACATGTTGGAATGGTGACAACTACCGGTTTAACAATGATTGTGATGAGTAGTTGAAAGGACATAGTTGGGAGTCAGGTTTTGCTCAGATAAACACATGTAGACCGGAGGAATGGCTTTTACCTAGTGAGTTGGTATGTGTGCAGGGCCTGTAAAATCTTGTCATAAAACAGGTGTGAGGAGAGTATCTTTGCATATGTATGGCTGTGATGAAAGCTGTAATGTTTTAATATATGTAGTGTGTCAACAAACCATTGTTTATGGCTTGGAATTTATTGATACATCCTAATTCAGCAGTTCTGCCCATTGGAGAGAAGGATAGTAGAGGCAAAGATGAAGTACTTTGGCCACATCATGAGAAGAAAGGAAAGCTTAGAGAAGACAATTATGTTGGAAAAAATGGAAGGAAAAAGCAAGAGGGGCTGACCAAGGGCAAGATGGATGGATGGCATCCTTGAAGTGACTGGATTGACCTTGAAGGAGCTGGGGGTGGTGACAGCCAACAGGGAGCTCTGGCATGGGCTGGTCCATGAGGTCACAAAGAGTTGGAAATGACTGAACGAATAAACAACAACAAATTCAGCGGTTTCTCTTTCCAGGCTTCTTTTAGTTTTTATGCACTGCACAAATTGTCCAAGCAGGTTGAAATGCTCTGCAACTGGTATATTTTTGTAGTTTATTGTTTCCATTTCTAATATCAGATATACTGTATTTACTTGAGTATAATGTGCCGTCGAATTTAATGCACACCTCAATGATTTTCAGTCGAATATAATGCACCCAGCAGTAAAGGCATAGTGAGTCAGGAAGGCAGTCAGCATGAATGAGGCCATTTGGGAAGCTATGTCTCTGTCAGGCCAAGGCTGGTGAACTCTTCAGCCTCACACAGTTCCCAAACGGCCTCATTCTCAAGGCCTTCAAAACCAAGGGGGAGGTTTTGAAGGCCCTGGGAATGAGGCTATTTAGGAAACGTGGGGCTGAGTCTCAGGGGAACAGGCAAGAGCTTCCAAGGGTAATTTGAGAAGCAGGTTGCTTACTTCTCCTTTGGCCACAGTGGCCTGAAAGCTGCACAGCCGCTCTGTGGCTAAGGGACTGGGTCACTATTTGGCTGCACATCCTTCTCCAGGCACCACGGAGCTCTGAGGCCACCCCCAGGAACAGCCTTTTAGAGTCCTTCCACACAGCCCTATATCCCAGAATATCAAGGCAGAAAATCCCACATTATCGGAGTGTGAACTCAGATAACCCAGTTCAAAGCAGATAATGTGGGATTTTCTGCCTTAATATTCTGGGATGTAGGGCTGTGTGGAAGGGCCCTTAGTCTCCCCTTCTAGACTCTGGAGCTCTAGCTTTCTCTGGGCCTTTTCACGCAGGTGGATTTACATGTATGATTCTAACACTC
The DNA here is from genome assembly GCF_037176765.1 of Anolis sagrei. Taxonomy (NCBI): domain Eukaryota; kingdom Metazoa; phylum Chordata; class Lepidosauria; order Squamata; family Anolidae; genus Anolis; species Anolis sagrei. The sequence continues at coordinate 77,991,130 of NC_090023.1, read as the reverse complement.
CATTGAATCTAATGTGTACCTCAGTTTTGGTGATGCCATTTAGTAAAAACATGCATAATGACTGTCCTGATTATGCCAGGAAATGAAGAGGGGGTATTCCAGGCATGGGATGGCATATATCACATTGAAGGATGAACAGGATATGAAACAACTGATAATATTAGACAAAAGGCCCTTCCACACAGCTCTATGTCCCAGAATATCGAGGCAGAAAATCCCACAACATCTGCTTTGAACTGGGGGCCCTTCCACACAACCCTATATCCCAGAATACCAAGGCAGAAAAATCCCACAACATCTGCTTTGAATGGAGTTATCTGAGTCCACACTTAGATAATGTGGGATTTTCTGCCTTGATATTCTGGGATATAGGGCTTTGTGGAAGAACCCTGGGTTATCTGAGTCCACACTGCCATATACGTGTGGACTCAAAGCAGATAATGTGGGATTTTATTTGGCTGAGTGGAAGGGGGCTAAATGAAACAATCATCTGACCGGGTAAAAAGAAATGTCATATTTTTCTTTTCATCTTCAGTAATCAACGGAACATCAGATAGAATCAACCAAGGCTTTCAAGTTTTCTTCATCCATATCTAATGATCTCAGGACTAGTGCCTTCACACCCTCAACAATAACATTGGCCTCAATCCAGAATATGGTGACTGCAGTGCAAAATTGCTCTGTTTTGAGAAGCTTCCCTGTGCAAGATATAATTTGTGGTGCCACAGAACAGCACCAGTTAAAGGGTGTAATAAAAAGTACACACCTACACCGATTCTGGGCATTGCCTTCATGGTTCACACACCCCAGCAGGTACTCAGTGCCACTTAGCTAAGCTCACTTGTTTCATTTGTCATGTGATGAGCTACTTTTGGTGCAAGGTGGATTAGAGGAAATGTGTTTAAAAGACAAATTTCTGTGTAAGAGAGATGAAGAGGCAGAAGCACTATCACACAGCTGTTTCTCATTGGCTGAATTCATCCCTAGCACGCCAAGTAGTTCAGGTACCCCCGAATTTTGCTGTAGAATGCACTTTTATAAAAGGAACCTTGTACTGTTTAGAATTAGGCCAATACATCAAACACTTTCATGCATGTTTAGGATGGAACGGCAAACTTTAATCAGAAAATTCATGGCTCTGGACAATTTGAAACTTGGTGTGAAAAATTGGCAACTTCAACTTTGGCAACACTAGATCTCTCTCTCTCTGTATATGAGTTGATGTGTTTCTTAGCATAATTACCAAACCACAGTACTTACTTTTCATATTTACTCGAGTCTAATGTGTCATTGAATCTAATGTGCACCTCAATTTTCAAAACCTTGAAACAAAAAAAGTATTTGCTGCCAAATGTAGCGGCAAAAAAGTGGACTCTTTGTAATTTGGGCAAAAATTGTGTGCTTTACAGAGTCACTGCATGCTTAGAATTTCTTCTTTAAAAACAAATGTGTTAGGACACCAAAGCTTTCAGAATGGGGAAAAACTAACCTTGGGGTTCATCTATGCTGTAAATAATGAATCCATTTTAACTGCACTGGCTCAGTGCTATGGGGTCATGGGGGCTGTAGTTTGGGATCATGGGGGTTGTCAAAGAATGCTGATGCCTTACCAAACTATGTATCCCGGCACTGCATAACATTGAGCCATGTCCATTAAATTAGAAATTCCTCAAACACAAGATCTAAGTGCTCCTGAAGCAGCTTCCCCCTTTACTTTGGCTCAGCACTAAAGTTATCATATTATGCAAATCTAATGCGCATTCTAATTTAGCCCCCAAAAAGTGAGCATTAGATTCGAGAAAATACTACCGTATTAGTAAAATATTCAAGATTCCACCATCTTTAGTTGCTCAAAATAAAACTGAGATGCAGCTAAGGTGGCAGTTATTAATGTTGATAAAAGCATGTCCTCAAATGGGTGATGGTGTTAAGCATTTTCCTCTTGGTTCGGATCATGTGGTGTTAAATGTTGTGAATACCGATTTTTTTCTCTCTCCCTGCCCCATACCTTACGGATCTCTTTCACCAAGTTAGGCTGACTGTGAAGTTCGTATTTATAATACCTAGTCATTTGCTGATATAATTTTACATACATATATGTACATGGACAAATGCACATACACACACATATAATGCCAGCAGAAACACGTGTATTGAACTGCTAGTTGTATACTGCAGCATGTTATGAATTGGAGGTATATCTCTCTCAGGGGAAAAGCACCTCTAGCAAAGGTTTTATTTTTAATACTTGCTTTCTTTTTCCACTTCCTTCAATAAAAGGACTTTTATACCCTCTACTTTTCTGTCAATGTATTGTATTGATCCCATCATGTTCTCCATTGCTAGTTTTGTATAGATTATAATAACGCTAATATTCTATAATATTTATTCTTTGCTAAACTTTTGGAAACAGAAAGCAAGTCTTAAAGAAACCATAGTGTGATCTACACTTTAAAAATACACTATTGCTTACATAAGTAGGTTTGCAAATAAACAAAATAATATCTATTCTTCAGTGTCCTGGAATCATCAATATATCACCATAGGGTGTCTCCATGTATTTAGTAAAAGGAAAGCTCAACTATTCACAGTCTTGTAAATGAGACACTGGATGTAGAATAACACAGATAAACTGTTTTAAAATGGCTTAGACAGACACTACACAGGAAAACTGCCAACCGTAATTATGTAAGTATTTGGCTAGGGGATATGTCAGGAATACACTGACCTCTTTTGAGCCATGTAGTCTTCTCCCCTTTCCCTTGCACTCTTCTTTCTGATGAGATTTTCTGCCTATCTTTCTGGATGAACGACCTGCAAACTCTTTCCATGAGTTTCTGATTAAGTACTGAGGAAGTTTGCCTTCATAATAGAAGCAGGTTTGGGCAGGGAAACTCAACGACTTCTCTCACAGCTTTGCAATGAGGGAGTAACCACTATCCACCTACACTTTTAGAACTGTCACTCCTATAATCTGTTCTGATCAAGTGATATGATTTTAACATTTACCTCTTAATTCACTTATTTCTGTAGGAATACATTGCTTTTTATATCTAAGGACATAGCCTTTTAAACATAGTACTGCAATTGTGAATATCCAATTCTGATATCATGTGACCCACTGGATATTGGTGGATTACAGGATAGCCAGCATAGTCATAGGTGCTAGGAGCTGCAATCCAACAATGATCTGAGGATTAGATATTTCCCACATCTGCCAGATATAAGAAACAAGATAACACATGCTTTCTGAATAAAATTAGAAGAGGAACCTAAAAAGGGCAATATTGTGGGGATTTACTGTAGACTGTTTCACTTTCTCAGAAGATGCAAAAAGCATTGTTTGAACAGGTACTGTACTTATTTATTGCCATGCCCTGAAATCTTCAGATACAGTGCTATCTAGAAATGTTTTCATAAACAATAATAAAATTCAAGAACAATCATATCACTTGAAATAGTGTGACAGCCCGCCCGAGGATTGTGCAGCTGTTGCTAGTTGTAGAAAGAACCTTAGTTTCCAGAAGCCTTCAGATGATGGACATTGGCTGTTTGAAAATGTTCTAGGCAAAATAAGCATAGTGGCTGTTTATAGTATCAATAATATGTGCTCATACTGGCATCCTAGCAGGACTATGTGAATTAGCCCCTGGAATTTACTGTTAACACCTGGAATTAACATCTGGAAAATTAGTGGGTGAATGAACCTTTGGTGTTGTGAATGAAATTACTTGACATTACAAGAATCTTCCTCCTACTCCACAAAATGGGATGCCATGATAAATGTGATAAATCCAAATTCTATTGCAAATCCCACTTTGAATAGACCCATTGAATCAATAGAGACGTGATTTATTTACCTAACATTTGTGTTCAATTGATACATGAGATCTATCATAGATGGGACTAGCGATTGGACTATAATTTAGTACAGATCTCTTCATTTGACTGAGTGTTGCACACACACCAGAGGGAGCAAATAATGTTCCAGGTATTTATTATTATTATTACTATTATTATTACTATTATTATTATTTATATCCCATCTCTCTCGATACAGAGACTCAAAGTGGCTCACAACTAAAAGTATTACAATGCAACTTAAAATATACAATATACAAATATTTAAAAAGTATTAATCATCATTAATATTAAAACAATTCAAGTTAAAGTCATAAAAGCATATAAAATCACAGCACCCCCTGACTTAAACACCCTCATCTTTAAACGCCTGTCTGAATAAAACGGTTTTGGCCTGCCACTGGAAGGACAGGAGGGAAGGGGTCATTTTGGCTTCCACGGGCAGGAAATTCCAGAGTCAAGAGGCAGCCACTGAGAAGACCCGCTCTCTCGTTCCCACCAATTGAGCTTGAGATGGAAGTGGGGCTGAAAGAAGGGCCTCTCCTGAAGATCTCAGGGCTTGGACAGGCTTGTAAAAAGGGATGTAGTCAGCCAAACATCCTGAATCATCAAGGGCGTTAAAGGTCTTAATCAGCACTTTGAATTGTACCTGGAAACAGACTGGCGGCCGTGGAGCTGCTGCAACAGGGGGGTTGTCTGCTCCCTGTAGCCAGTCCCAGTGAGCAACCTGGATGCAGCTCTTTGGATCAGCTGAAGTTTCTGAGCACTCTTCAGAGGCAGCCTCACATAGAGCACATTACAGTAATCCAGACAGGATGTAACTAAAGCATGTACCACCGTGGCCAGATCAGGCTTCTCAAGGAACAGATGCAGTTGCGCACAAGTTTTAATTGTGCAAAGCCCCCCTGGCCACCTCTGATACCTGGGCTTCCAGGTTCAGAGCCAAGTCCAGGAGGACCCCCAAACTTAACTGTGTCTTCAGAGGGAGTGTGACTTCATCCAGCACAGGCTGGATCCCTATGCCCTGATCTGCCTTCTGATTGACTAGGCACAACTCTGTCTTGTCTGGATTAAGTTTCACTTTGTTTGCCCTCATCCAGTCACTGGTTTCGGATCAGGATACTTTCCTTTGATTCAGGTGGAAAGAAATAGTAGAATTGGGCATCATCTGCATATAGGTGGCACCAAACTCCAAAACTCTGGATGATCTCTCTCAGCAGTTTCATGTATATGTAAAGCCGCATGAGGGACAAAACTGAACCTTGAGGAACCCCACAGGTCAATATTCAGGGGCTTGAACAGGAGTCCCCCAGCACCACCTTCTGGGTACGGCCCTCCAGGAAGGACTGGAGTCACTGTAAGACAGTGCCTCCCAGTCCTATCCCAGCGAGACAGCCCAGCAGAATACCATGGTCAATGGTACTGAAATCCTTTGAGAGATCCAGGAAAACCAACAAGTTCACACTATCCCTATCTAGCTCTCTGCATAGGTCAACCACCAAGGTGACCAGTGCTGTCTCTGTTCTATAGCCAGGCCCTGGAGTTGAGAGGACACCACATGTTCCAAAACCTTGCTCAGAAAATGATAATTGTCCCTTATAGAGGGGTTCAGTGATGGCTTTTTAATATAGATCTCACAACTGCCTCCTTTAGGCAAGTTGGAACTTTGCCTTGTTCCGAGGAGGCATTGACCACCACCTTCACCCACTCTGCCAGTCCCCCTCTAGCCTGTTTGATCGGCCAGGAAGGGCAAGGATCTGGAAGACATGTGGTAGCTCTCACTTCTCCAAGGATCCTATCCACATCCTTGGGCTGCACAAATTGAAAGGTATCTATCAACACTGGACAAGCAGGAGCCAAAGTTACATCCATTGGAACTGTATCAATAACAGTATCCAAGTCTGGATGGATCTGAGTGACTTTATCTGCAAAGGGCCAAATTCATCACTGTGAGCTGTTGAATGGTCAGGGATTTTTCCTTGAGGATCAGTATGTAATAGCCCCCCAATCACTCAATACGGCTCAGCTGGATGGTTCCTTGCAGATGCAATGGTTGCAACAAGGAATGGTTTCTCTTCTACCACATGTATTCCAGATCCTTGCTCTACCTGGTTGATCAAACAGGCTAGAGGGGGACTTTCAGAGTGGGTGAAGGTGGTGGTCAATGCCTCCTTGGAACTAGGCAAAGTTCCATCTTGCCTAAAGGAGGCAGTCATAAGGTCTATATTAAAAAGCCATCCCTGAACCCCTCTATAAGGGACAATTATCCCTTTCTGAGCAAGATTTTGGAGCATGTAATGGCCTCACAACTCCAGGGATTTCTGGATGATATGGATTATCTAGATCCATTTCAATCTGGTTTCAGGCCTGGCTATGAAACAGGGACAGCATTGGTCACCTTGGTGGTTGACCTATAAAGAGAGCTAATCAGGGATATGTGTCCCTGTTGGTTCTCCTGGATCTCTCAGCGGCTTTCAATACCATTGACCATGTTATCCGTATGGCCTGTCTTGCTAGGAAGGAACTTTCTTACAGTGGCTCCAGTCCTTCCTGGAGGGCCGTACCCAGAAGGTGGTGCTGGGGGACTCCTATTTGAACCCCTGGCTATTGGCCTGGGTGGGAGGGGGGAGTTTCCTCAGGGCTTCAATTTGTCCTCCTGCTGTTTAACATATACATGAAACCACTGAGAGAGGTCATCCAGAGTTTTGGAGTACAGTGCCACCTATATGCAGATAATACCCAACGCCACTGCCTGGATGAAACTTAATTCAGACAAGACAGAGGTGCTCCTGGTCATTCAGAAGGCAGACAAGGAGATAGGGAGCCAGCCTGTGCTGGATGGGGTCACACTCCTCCTGAAGACACAGGTCCACAGTTTGGGGATCCTTCCAGACCCAGCACTGAGCCTGGAGGCCCAGGTATCTGCTGTGGCCAGGGGGGCTTTTGCACAATTAAAACTGGTGCGCCAACTGCATCTGTTCCTTGAGAAGTCAGATCTGGCCATGGTGATACATTCCTTAGTGACATCCCATCTGGATTATGGTTTCACACTCTATGTGGGGCTGCCTCTGAAGAGTGCTCGGAAACTTCCATTGGTTCAAAGAGCTGCACTAACATTGCTAACTGGGGTTGATTACAGGGAGTGGACAACCCTCCTGTTGCAGGAGCTCCACTAGCAGCCAGTTTGTTACTGGGCACAATTCAAAGCGCTGGTTATGATCTTTAAAGCCCTAGATCAGTGGTTCTCAACCTGTGGGTCTCCAGGTATTTTGGCCTACAACTCCCAGAAATCCCAGCCAGTTTACCAGCTGTTAGGATTTCTGGGAGTTGAAGGCCAAAACATATGGGGACCCAAAGGTTAAGAACCACTGCCCTAGATGGTTCAGGCTATTTGGCTAACCACATTCCCTTGCACGAATCCGTCTGAGCCCTGAGATCTTCAGGAGAGCCCCTTCTTTCAGTCCCACCACCATCTCAATCCTTGTTTAAAGGAATGGGAATTAGTCTGGACAAAGAGTTTAAAATATACTTATGCCTCTGATTTAAAAGAAAATTGTTTAAAAATGTTACATCGTTGGTACATAACACCAAAAAAATTAGGGATAATCAGGCTTTGATTGCCAGTTATGGGTGGGCCAACTTGGTTGCTTCCACTATATTGGCTATTGCTGCAAGGAATGACAGTGTGAATAAATTGTCAACATTTTCTTGAGATAGTGCTTGCAGTTCTGGAGGGACTCGTTTATTGTTTGCTTATTATAGACTTAGCATTGGGGATTAGGTTAGCCAGTTAAAATTCATGAGTAAAACAGGATTTTAACTTGAAAAATGGGGGGGGGGGGTGTTTGAACCCCTAATCCCCTCTTCCTTGGCTGCAGCCCTGACTTGGGTTTGCCATTCCTACAGTTCTCTAGACAGAGTGGCTATTTCAGGCTCCTTCTACAGTGCCATATAATCCAGTTTATCAAAGCAGATAATCCACATTATCTGCTTTGAACTGGATTATATGAATCTACACTGCCATATAACACAGTTCAAAGCACATAATCTGTATTTTATATGGCAGTGTAGATGAGGCCTCAGTTAAATCCACTTTCATGCTTTCCTCCCCGATTGGCTCCCAAGAGGTCAAATGTCCCTACCCAGTAGGTAGTATTGAGAGATACTCTACTTCTGTAGCTAGAGTTTCTACACAGCCATTGTGACTAGGGCGCCTTCCACACAGCTGTATAAAATCCACACATATGGCAGAGTGGACTCAGATAATCCAGTTCAAAACAGATATTGTGGATCATCTGCCTTGATATTCTGGGTTATATGGCAGTGTGGAGAGGCCCTAGTAGTCATTGCTAGACATCCCACACTTTAATCTGGCTATTTGCTTTTCAAGCTATCTGAGTCTTTTGTTACTGCCACATATTCTGGCAACCAATTCCATAAATTAGTTGTGTGCTGTGTGAGGAATCACAGAATTGGAAGAGACTATGGAAAACATGTAGTCCATTCCACAGCTCAATGTTGGCTCTTCAGTGCAGGATGTCGCTACAGCTTCCCTGACAGATGGCAGCTCAGCCTCTGCTTAAATACCCCCAGACACTAAAGGAGAACCCACCACCTCCTGAGACCATCTGTTCCACAGCTGAATAGATCTCACTGTAGGACATTAGTTCAAATCTGCTTCTATGCATTTTCCACCCATTGGTACTATTCCTGATTTCAAGAATGGCAGAGAACTAAGTTGCTTCATCTTCTACATGTCATTTTTTTGAACATATTTGAAGTTTGCTTCTCTAGGCTAACTATGCTTTGTCAACTGTTCCTCATAGCACTTGGGGCACATCAACACTACCATGAAATGCAATTTCATAATGCAGTTTAATTGCGGTGCAACTGAACATATAATGCAGCTTTAAACTACATTGTATTGCAGTGTAGAGGGGTCCTAGATGGGGCCTCTGACTCACTTGTAGGACTATTTCCTTGTCCCCACTTTCCTGAGTATCAATTTCTACCACAAAGGCCCCAGAGGTTAAGATCCTCTCTGTTCCACCTCCTTCGTAGGTGTGGTTGGTGGGGATGAGAGACCAGCTGTAATGACTCTTACCTAGTAGGCTGGAGTAGAAGCCTGGGATAACAGTAAGGCAAACCTCCACGTTGTGAGTGTAAGCCAGGGAAGCAGACATCTTGAGAGTGGAAAGTTAGAAGATGGGATGAACTGAAGGTCTCCTTGGATTAGCTAGAGCAGATGGGAGGAGCCAAGTCTTGGGAGGGAAAAAGCATCAGCTTCTAAGAGAGAAGAGGAGTTGGGATTTGGGAACTGAAGAAAGAAGAGGTATTTTTGAGACTAGGTTTTTCTGATCGAGAGCATTTGTGACAGGCAAGGCTGCATAATTGGCCAGAAGGGTCAAGTAGCCCCCTGATTGCTTGTGGGTGACAACACAAGTGGTTTGCTCTCTAGGTGGAGTAAATGAGCGTAAAGGACTCTGGTTAGAGTTAGCTAATTGCTCTGAAGACAGCTGGAGTTAGGTTCGTCTGGGACTCACTGCTATTTCGTGGAAATAGAGTGAGGAATTTTGTTTGTAACCAAGTCAAGTAACTTTTTTTTAGAAACCATTAAGATATTGTACATTAGTAACATGTTAAACTTTTGTGCCTCTTAATAGAAGAAGTCTGTTGTTTGTTTGTTCTTATAAATAAATCTTTTCTCTATTCAACTTTTAAAGAAGCCCTGTTATTCATTCCTGTGAGATAATTCTAGTTTCTTTAACATTCTAATATCACAGTCATTGTTGGCAGGGAGGGAAAAGGTTACCTCAGAAACACATTTTTAAAATCCCAAGGCAGCTTAGGTGGCGGCAGCAATAAACCAAAAGAAAACTGAAGCAAAGGAAGACTGAAGCAGTGTTCACTCTACCAGCACACACATCAAACAACATATGGTTACCACAATATTATTCAAAAGGGAGATTACCTTGTTACGGTATACGAGTGGCAAGTAGTGAGATTCTTAACAAGGCAGCCCTTAAATCTTTACAGTGGTGGTAGCGGCGTGATTTAGAAAAGTAGAAAGGTTTATAGGTGATCCTTTGTACTGGCTGACTCTTTTATACCAGCCTTCTCAGTGGTGGCCCCCTCAGCCCTGAAACCCCCTTCCTAGTGAAATCAGATCAGCCCCCTCCCTCTTGACTTTCAGAAAGAAACTAAAAATGTGGATGTGGGATCAAGCTTTCGGACAATAATTTTTCAGTGAAATAAGTGAATATGGAATGCTGCAATGACAACTGGAATGGCCTTGGACTATAATTTTGGATTGCGTGGTTTTAATAATTGGTTTTAATTTTGAGATGTTTTTAATGTATGGTTTTAATGTATGTGTTTATTTTGTTATATGTATGTTTAAGCGGCATCAAATTGTTGCCTACTTGTGAGCCATTCTGAGTCCCCTTTGGGGTGAGATATAAATATATTAAATAAATAAATAAGCCTTTTGTAGGTTTCTGCAGTCTTCCTTCAGCAGCAGGGCAGGCCGGCACATGATATGAGCAGGATCTTCATTGGAATGGTGTGAAATTGTAGGCTTGACTTTTCAGGTACATTGCCTTTCATGATATGCTCTCAGTAGTTTAGTGTGGGCCACCATCCCATCCTTCCCACTAACACCATGCATAGCATCATACAAATATTGTATAATTTGTCTGGATTATGCCTGATTTAAGGGATCATGAGGATGCAGAAAATTAGGGACAGGTGGAGGCTTGACTCATCTTCAAGGAACCATGCAGTAGCTAGCCATGCATCATGTGGGTTGGTTGACTCTCAGGCCCCTTCCACAGTAATATAACCCAGTTCAAAGCAGATAATGTAGGGTTTCATACAGCTGTGTGGAAGGGGCCTGAGTCTACACTGCCATATAATCTGGGCTCAGATCCTGGGATACAGGGCAGTGTAGAAGGGCCTACATAAGTAGGTCAGAGAAAGAGGCTTGTTGGGTGAAAGGTTATCTGCTACCTGGATCAGTGCTTTCTGCCAGGCTTACACTATTCAGCTACGAAAATATAGTTTTGGTTCTTTTATCTTCAATTGTGTGTCTCTGTGTTGTTTGTTTCCTCCACCAACAACAGCCCATTATTGCTATTCTCACAAGGGAACACCCCAGCTGGGTATTTTACTTCTGACAGATGCAGAATAGAGTGTGACCTGGATACTCTGCTCCTGTTCATACAGACTCAAACTGCACTAATTTCTTTATATGATTCATATTCAGCTGTGCTTTGCTAAGACTCCTATATCTGTTCCATTGTTGTTGTTTTTTGGATTTGCCTTCTCAGTAGTCATTTTGCAATGAAGGTATCTGTGGATTGGTGGTGGGGAATAAGCATGTGTGTGTGAAGAATTGCAAAACAGATACCATGTTTTGACTTCTGTAAGAATAGGATAGTATCTGGATTGAGTGAAATGCCATCTATTCTGCTCTGGTCAGAACTTACCTGGCATCCCATGTCCAGTTCTGGGGATCACAATTCAAGAAGGATATTGACAAGCTGGAACATGTTCAGAGAAGGGCGACCAAAATGCTGGAGCACTCTAACAACCACCATATCAGACTACACAGAAAAGTCAGTGAAATCCACAAGCATGTGGAAAATTTCAACAGAAAGGTGGAAATCATGAAAATAAACAAAATCTGGCTACCAGTATTTGAAAACTCAAAAGCCAGGACAGTAAATAAAGAGCAACACACAAAAAACAGAGGAATTCCAGACAGGAAACAATCAGGGCCACCTGACTTCCCAACAAAGGATCCCCCCAGGCAGGAAGCAACTGGGCCTTGAAGCCGTTCAATGCTAATCAAGGTGGTCAATTGCAACATTCACACTTGCCTCCAGCAGACAAGATTTCTTTTACCCACCCTGGACATTCAACAGATATATAAACCCCACTTGCCTAGTTTCCAACAGACCTCACAACCCCTGACGATGCCTGCCATAGATGTGGATGAAACATCAGAAGAGAATGCTTCTGGAACATGGCTGGAAAACTCAGAACAGCTAAGTATTGCATGCATTTTCATTCGCCCCAACTTACCTAATTCCCATCCTCTCCTTCCCTGACTCCAGCATTTCCCCTAGTTATTATTTTTAAACAAACAAACAAACAAATAAATAAAGAGATATGACAGGTTGCAAGCAAAAAACTGGCATCCCTCTGGAATTTGTTGCCTGAAGCAAATATTTCATAGTAAGGTTAGCAGCCACATGAATATTCTGGCACATCATTTTATGGTTCTTATTATTTTCTGTATTGCGATTTCTCATTATCCCCCCACACCAACTCATTATCTCTTTCTAGAATAATCAAATCATGAGCAAAATGATAGAAATACAATAACATTATTTATATCATCACTAACGCTACATGAAGAGCACTAGCAGCTGTGCTTTGAAAATATGAAATGTAATCGATAATCAAGTCAAAAAAGATTTCCATATATTATATATTAAATTGTGTAGAATACCCTGGGAAGGGGAAACATAGACTTTGAAATGTTTTATAGCTTGTTTAATAAAATTAATACATTGGGCCTATGAGCATATAAACTCTTATTTTTAAATACTGCCAAATTGCAGGACTATGGATTTTTAGTCAGTAAAAAAATCCTATTGAGTTTGGTGTGGTGGATCCTTGGTAAGAGTGTATCAGACTGCTGTATCAGAAATAATAGCAAAGTATATTCCGAGGAATATGTTTATAATGAATTTACATGCAAATTTGTAAAAGAAACAGTTGCTATTTTACACTTTCCAAAGATGACTGTGTTAACCTAACACATAAAGCATCAAAAGGGAAATGGGGGTAACAGAGAGAAGGAAACTATTTATTTATTTAATATACTTGTACTCCACCCTTCTCACCCCCGAGAGGGGACTCAGGGCAGCCTCACAGCAAACACCATTTGGTGTCATCATAATAATTAGAACAAGCATAAAACATTAAATAAACAGTTTTTAAAACACACCAATTAAAATCAGGGTCAGGGTCAATTCATTGTCACTTCGAAATTCCTTATGTTTTCTTGATACAAGCCGCTATTAAATGGTCAAATGCAAGGTCCCACAGCCAAGTCTTGAGTTTCCTTCTAAAGGACAGGAGGGAGGTGCCCAATCTGATGTCTTTGGGGAAGGAATTCCACAGATGGGGAGCCACTGTTGAAAAGGCCCTGTTTCTCGTCCCCACCAATCGCTTTTGCGACAATGGTGGGATCGAGAGCAGGGCCTCTCCAGATTATCTTAAACTTGGTGATGATTTGTAGTAGGAGATACATTCGGACATGTAGTCTGGGCCAGAAATGTTTAGAGCTTTAAAGGTTAAAACCAGCACTTTGAATTGTGATCGGTAGCAGATCGGCAACCAGTGGAGCTGGCGAAACAGAGGAGTTGTATGCTCCCTGTATGCCGCTCTGGTGAGCAACCTGGCTGCTGACCGTTGGACTAATTGAAGCTTCCAGGCAGTGTTCAAAGGCAGCCCCATGTAGAGTGCATTGCAGTAGTCTAATCAGGATTTAACAAGAGCGTGGACCGCCGTGGCCAAGTCAGACTTCCCAAGGTACAGGCGCAGCTAGTGCACAAGTTTTAATTGTGCAAAAGCTCCCCTAGCCACCTGCACCTTTGAGACTAACTAGTTTATTTCAGCTTGCACTTTTGGGACACTATTCACTTCCTCAAATGTGCTGAAAAATAGCAGTAAAACCCCACACTGAAATAAGTCTCATACATAATACTAGATTCCTTCATCCCACCAACATACTTACTTAGCCAGGGTGGTCCATGCCTTGGTTACATCCAGACTGGACTATTGCAATGTGCTTTACATGGGGCTGTCCTTGAAGACAGCCTGGAAATTTCAACTGGTACAATGGGCGGCAGCCAGGCTCCTTACTGGAGCAAACTATAGGGAGCATACAATGCCCCTATTAAAACAGCTTCATTGGCTGCTGATAAGTTGCCGAGCCAAATTCAAGGTACAGGTTATGACCTATAAAGCCCTAAACGGTTCAGGCCCTGCCTATCTTCGCAATCGCATCTCCTTCTATGAACTGGTGCGAACTCTAAGATTTTCCGGGGAGGCACTCCTCTCTCTCCCACCAATGTCACAAGTACGGTTGGTGGGGATGAGAGAGAGGGAGGGCCTTCTCAGTGGTGGCCCCCCACCTCTGGAACACCCTTTCAAGGGAAATAAGACAGGCCCCATCCCTCCTCTCCTTTCGTAAGAGCCCTTTGCTAACAGAGTTGTTTTCTCCATTTTGGCTATACTATTTCCTCTTGAAACAATGCATCCAAATGCTCATTTAAAAAAAACCAAGAGGAAAAGAATTTGTTTTTTGGCAGGGAGAACAACAGGAAGTATTTACCACACACAGAGAATTCCCAATAAAATCAGTGAAGTTAATCTAGCTTAGATTGTTACACATTGCCTCCTTAAGCAGAGCATTCACAGAGCTTTTGAGAGCATTCACAGAGCTTTTGGCAGAGAAAGTGGCATGAGAGAGACAGTATCTTGCCCATCATTCAGATGTTATTGGCACAATGTCGAGCCATGAGCAGCTTTTAACTTCATGAAAATCTATATTCAGCAAAAGTTGAGCATTTAAGTAATTCTAACAGTTGCTTTGACCAATTGTAACACACTCTTCTTTTCTTATTGTTCATAATCCAGCCACCAAATTAGAAAATTGTGAGGGGCCCATGTCCACCTTCCTTAAAATCTTAAACTTAAGGTACTGCCAGGAGTGGAAACCCTTTTCAACCCAAGAGTCAAATTCCAATTTTGGAAGGGCCTGTATTCTAGTTACAATTGGGTATTCAGCAAATTACTAGCCCCCAAAAACTCCTGACCCCCCCCCCCCCAAACTTCTCAGGCTTTATATTATTCACTGTTCTGAATAATGAGATAATGTAATATCTGAAAGGTAGGAATGGTGTCATGGCCAGAGAATGATGTAACATAGCAGGCAGGAGGTGACAGTAATTGCCATCCCGTTTCTCCGTGCCACCTAAGCCTGAGTTCTCAATTAGAATTTGGACTATTCTCAGTTTTCAGGTAATATGGGGCAAGATTATGTTAAGGAGACTTTGTCTCACATTACTCCAGATCAGCTGCGTTTTACTCCAGATCAGTCTGATCTGGTGCCCATCCAACCCATGTGATCAATGTATATGTACCCCAAGAGGTACTGTTGGCATCAAGATGTTGAGGTTATCATACATATACTGCTGAGAATTTCCTATTTGAGAAGGTGATAGTACAAATATGGGAGGCAAGAATGCTCCACCTGATCTTAAACAATAGTAAAGACTTGATCAGTGAATTAAAGTAGCAGGGAATTTTGTAATAAAGTGATTATGTATTGCTTTCATTACTTAACAGAAAGTTGTAGGTGAGCATCTTTAACTGATACCTTAGAGTTCAGTAAAGCTGATTTTAGTAAACCCAGGGTAGTTCCATGCAGCCCTATAACCCAGAATATCAAGGCAGGAAATCCCACAATATCTGCTTTGCTCTGAGTTATCTGAGTCCACACTGCCATATATTCCAGTTCAAAGCAGATAATGTGGGATTTCCTGCTTTGATATTCTGGAATATAGGACTAGGTGGAAGGGCCCTAAGTTATGACTAGGTGTACTCAAAGAGCAGGCTGACCAAGTTGTGTCAGTTTCTTAATGGAGTTACTAAACGCCTCATCATAAAGGGCTTAAACCAGCATGTGTGACATGTGTCGGCAGGTTCCCCATGCCCCCTGATGAGGGTTGCTGGATTCACCATGATGCATAGCGATTCCAGTGGCTGTGTGATGAGGTAATAAGATACAATCATAAAAATTCTAGTGAAAATTATAACTGGGGACATTGTAAAATTATTTTATGTTTTTGTTTATTTAGCATACCATTTTTATCACAGTATAAGATCTAAGGCTTCTATAAGCCAAATTGGATGCACAAAGAGCATGGTGATGAACTGAAAATATAGACATGTGTCATGTATGGATGGAAGGGCAGGTCACTGAAAAGGCTTGCAAGGAACATTGCCAGGAAAGTTACAGTTAAGAATGAGGTGAGACTGAACCTGGAAAGAATGCTAAAAGCAGCAAAAATAAGTTTCTAGCTATGTTTAGAGCAAGAGCTGGGAAAAGAAAAATAAAGTTTAAAAAACTGTTCAATTAGAATGTTAAAGGATGATAAAGAGAAAGTAAGTACTCAACTCCTATTTTGCTTATCTTCTCCCAAAAATATACCTGTGTGGAATTTCTTGTATTGTAACTAGTAAGTGGTCAGGATAACCAATTAATTGGGTAATATACTGCTACCTTTAATGTATTCAGATCCAAAGTGTCCTTGTTAAAATGATAAACAGGGCTTAAATGAACCAAATGAAATTCAACACAAAAATGCAAAGTTCTTCATTCGGGCAATGAGTGAATGGAAGAATGAATGAATGAACACTTACATGGGGGGATGTCTTTTCTGGCAGAAGATGTGAACAGGATTTAACAATTGTAACCAATCAAAAGCTGAACATAAGCCACTAGTTAGTGCAGCTGCAAAAAGGAACCTGTGAAATAAGGTTGCAGTAACAGAATAATGGTTTTAAACTTACAACAAGTTCACTCTATTTTTCTTCAGTTAAACCTCATATTTTCTGGACTACTGTGGCAGGTTATGGGCTTTATGAAGGATATAGACCATTGAAATGATTTCACAGGAGGGCAAGAAAATGGTCAGCAGAACATAAGCACTCTGAGAAAACATAGAAAAAACTACATATTTTTAGCTTGGAATATAGAAACGCATGACAGCAGATTTAAACACCTGAAGAAACCCAAGAGTAAAGCAACAACAACAAAAAAATCCATGTTATCTACAGCCCCCAAAGGCAAGATTTTACCTAAAGGACTGAAGTTAGATAAGAGATTTTGGTTGAACATGAAGAGAAATGTCTTGCCTTGGAAATGTTATGTTTTTGGGTGACAACTCCTTGAAATCACTCCTAAGCATGGCAACTTATTGGGGAACTCTTAGTTGTAGATAATTCCAAGCTCTGCAATTTATGGTAAAAGCAATTCGACAATGCTACCAATAATGTAGAGGAGTCATGACACAACTTGCAGGAAACCTTCAAGAAAATGCTGACCAGTCATCATCATCTCCTCCTCCTCCTCCTCCTCCTCCTCCTCCTCCTCCTCCTCCTCTTCTTCTTCTTCTTCTTCTTCTTCTGCATTTGTCCTGCTTGATAGTGGGGTCTGCTTTACTGGTTTGTTGGCGAGATTTCACCAAGTTGTGCACCTGATCAGGGTGTATACCAGCAGTCTTCAGATCGTTATGCATTGTGTCCAGCCAGTGTTGCTTTGGTTGTCCCTTTGGTTTCTTATCAGGCACTTCTAAATCAAGAGCAACCTTGCAAATGGACTCATCTTCACCTAGGAGAGTATGACCATCTGAGGCATGAGTTTCATAGTTTGTCAGCAATTGGAGCAAAGCCAAAGCATTGCCGGATGTTATTGTTGTGGATGTGTTCAAGGTGTGTGACACCAGCTGTACATTGTAGTATCCTCATCTGCAGAACACCGAGGTGGCATTCTGCTTCCTTTGTTGCCAGCCAATCTTTGGCTGCATGTATTGCGAGGGTTCAAAACATTTTTGATTTCAGGTGATCAGGCATCTTCTTGTCACAAAGTACACCTGCTACCGAGTGCCATTTCATCCAAGCCACATTAATCCGTGTGGTGACTTTGTAAAGAAAATGTTGCCACCTGAAGTTAGCATCAATCTGAAATACCTGAAAGTGTTGAATTTTGGGAGATCCACCCCATGTCCTCCCCCACCAGTTTCCTCATTGATCATCAGGTAATCTGTCTTTTTGACGTTGAGGCGAAGACCTAATTGCGCCAACCGACCACACCATGCTTGAACTTGACATTCAAGCTTTTCCTTGTCCTCAGAAGCAAGCATTATGTCGTCAGCATACAGCAAAGTCCAAGGTGCCAGTTTCTGCATATCTCTAGTAACTGCATCCATTACAACATCAAAAAGGAGGGGAGAAAGGGCTGAGCCCTGATGCACACTGATGTCAATGGGGAACTCTGATGATGTGCCTGCAGCAGTCTGCACCCTGCTTTTTGGATCACTGTACAGAATATGGACCCAGTTGACTAGTTCTTTGGGAACAGCATGTTGTTATAATGCATACCAAATAATTTCATGAGGGACACAATCAAATGCTTTTTCCAAATCGAGGAGTGCAATATGAAATGGTTTTCATTTCTGACAATGTTTCTCAACCAAGAGTTGAGTGGTCTGAATTGCATCTATGGTATGGCAACTGGAGACAAAATCACATTGTTGGTAGTAAGATGGACAAATTTTGTGGTTGATGATACATTCAAATATCTTCATAGTATGGGATAGCAGGCAGATCGGCCTGTAAGTTGTATAATCCGCAGGGGTGCCTTTCTTCTTCCAATCGTGCTTTGCTGCCAGTCCACTGGTGTCCTTTTCTTGGCAACAATCTGATCGAACAGCTATGTCAACCAACTAACAGGGTTCTTGCATCTCAATTTCCACAGCTCTGCCACTAGGTCATTAGGTCCAGTTGCTTCATGCACTTTAGTGCCCTCAACTTCTTCCACAGTGTATGTATGGGGACATAGGTTTGCACAGCTTGAGGGATGGGTGGATGATCAAATTCCTTGGTGGATATTTTCTCAAAGTAATCGTGCCACTAGTTCATCACTCCCTTTTGATCCATCAGAAGCTGACCATTCTCATCATTAATGCCATGGATTTTCTCCACATCTTCAGCCTGACGCTGATGGGATTTTGCCAGTTGATAGATGAGGCATTCACCATCTTGAGTGTCAAGCTTGCTGTTTAGCTCGTCATAGAGCTAAACACTATCTCCTAGCGATGCTCTAATTCTGGATTTCATGCATCAAGCAAGTAGTTGGATGGAGGGCTCATCTACACAGGAATAAAACCTGGACCTCACCCTGAGTTGATCCCTGGCTATTCCACTTCTGCTGAGTATTGTAAGTTATGCCATATTAAACTGCCTTTGCCTCATTTCAAGAAAAATCAAGGGATGCTCCCTATGGCTCTGAGACCGTAGAGCTGGATTGTGTCCAATTTGGCTTTGCCCACTGTCCAGATGGGACACTGCCATAACCAATCGTTCCCCTGTATTCATCATTGTAGGGAAAAGGGAACAGATTGTGCCTGTGTAGCCACAGTTACTGCTCCCAGACAGCCTCAGAGCACTGTGTGAGCACCTTACTGTTGCTGACATCAGCAGTGGCACCTGCATAACCAGGAATAATTGATTCCCCCTTTCTTCCTGGTTGAGTAAGCACCTCTGCTGATGACAGATTGGAGTAACCAGAATGACCAGGAGTTCTGGGGCCAGCTGAGAGTGGTAATAGCAACACAAAAGGTGAAGCGATGGTCCTGCTGAGCCAATGTGATCTTGGCCCATCTGGACCATGTGGACTCGCACATACTGCTGTAGTGGCTTCAGGTCATTCCTGGGGCTAGTCTGGAGCATTTCTGCTCTAGACCCACCTTGGATTTACGGGCCAGTGTAGACATGACCAGAGTAACTCACAAGATGTACAGCATAGAATTGTTTTAGTTTTTTGGATGAATGGCTGCCTGGAATTTTATTTTTTAAAGACAATTTAAGTGACTTGGGGAGCTTTAGAGGCCATTTTGATCTACACCAGTTCAGTGACTGAAACTTTTTAAAGTAGCTCAATTTCCTGCTCATTGTTGGAAATGCAGAGTTCGTTCTCTATCATCTGTCCTCCTCTCTTAGTATTGGATAAAATGATACAGGCTTTTTAAGTAAGTGCAATCTTTTTGATAAAATACATGTTACTGTATGCATGGAAACCTATTATCTTTCTCAGGTCTTCTTATCCTACAACAGTTTGGTCCAGCTGCTACTCTATAATCAATGGAACTGAAACAAAAAATAGTCAAATCCATTTTCCTAGTGTACTTTTTGAAAAAGCAGGCGACAGAAGCCTAGCTTTTAAAAATGATTACTAAGACATGTAACAATAAAATACATTGATGTGTGGTTCTAAAATAACTGGTTTGTTATTGTTCATAGCTGCATTTATTTAGTTTCTCTTTTTGAAACATGTCATCTCTCTTTTTATTTTAATTTTTTTTTTACAAAAGATGTCTCTTGCATAGAAACACAATTCAGATAGTTATTCTGATTTTCTGTTGGCAGGCATTCTTCTGCTAAAAGGGAGTCCACTTTGACAATGACAGTATGGGATTGCATGTCAAAATAATTTTAGTTAGACTTTTGTACCAATTCACTTCTCTGAAAATAAGAGAACTAATTATAGAGCTCTGACAAAGCTGGTGTCTTGCTGTAACCGGAAGGCAATATACTGTAACTTAGAACCTAAGAGCTGTTGCACTGTATTTTTTTTTTATCCTAGAATGTATATAGGCCATTCACAAACTTGACATTTAGGATAAAGCTTCCCCTTGCTCAAGAAGATAGCTAATGACTGCCCTATCCATGGACAAAGGAGCCCCCAGTGGTGCAGTGGGTTAAACCGCTGAGCTGCTGAACTTGTTGACTGAATGATTGCAGGTTCAAATCCAGGGAGTGGCAAGAGCTCCTTCTGTCAGTCCCAGCTTCTGCCAACCTAGCAGTTCAAAAACATGCAAATGTGAGTAGATCAATAGGTACTGCTCCGGCAGGAAGGTAACGGCGCTCCATGCAGTCATGCAGGCCACATGACCTTGGAGATGTCTATGGACAACGCTGGCTCTTCGGCTTAGAAATGGAGATGAGCACCAACCCCCAGAGTCAGACATGACTGGACTTAATGTCAGGGGAAAACTTTTGCCTTTACCTTACCTTATCCATGGACAGAATAGCAGTAACAATGGACTCTACCGTATTCTGTCCTGGTACAGGATTTTGGTATCCTGCTTACTTTGCTGTATACTTGGACACTTCATTATCTCCAGTTCCTAGAAGAATACTCTGTGGGACCAAAACATTTGTCTCTTTGCCTTTTCCTTTAACTGGAATAATTTTGACATGTCTACATTGCTCCCCAGGATGTTTCTCGGTGAATTTATGATAGCAATCATTCAACAATCTAGCATGGGAGCTCATTTTTATACTATTTATGTGAATAGTTCTACAGTTTAACATTTCATTTCTTAAAAAACCTCTAGACAAATCCTTTTGAATCTTGGTGATACTATTATTACTACCGCATGGTCATTGTGGTGACAACAACAACGTCATAATAATAATAATAATAATAATCATCATCATCTTTATTTATATACCGCTCTTTCTCCCTGAGGGGGACTCAGGGCGGTTTCCAAGTAACACAATTGGAACAAAGTAAACACCATAACATAAAATTAACAAAACAACATAAGCATAAAATTATTAAAATAACACATGTATATTAAAATTAATCCTGCCTGTTCATAGCAGGATTACTTTTAATCCTGCTATGAACAGGATTAAAAGTAATCCTGCTATTTTATCTATATTATTATCACTTAATTCATAATATAGATACTTTTTATCTATATTATTATCACTTAATTCATAATATAGATTTAAAAAACCTATTTGTGTCCTGGTAGAAACCAATAAACAGGGTATGCTGGTGTGTTCCCTTTTTGTATTGTTTGCTTTGTGTGCACATAGGGTTGGTGTGCACATGAGTCTGGATACAGGTATTTACCAACCTATGATCTATGAGCCAGAATTTCCATGCCAATACCAGAATCCTTGGAATGGCGTGTAAAGGCCCAGCTGTGGAGATACCTATTGTGGTCAAACAACCATCACTTGCCTCCCTCACTAGGCAAGGCCATACAACACAATGCTCCCTAAGTCCCCTATATACTTCCAATGCCCTACGGACACTGATTACAAAATCCATGACCCATGCCAACTGCTGCACAAAGTTGTGATAAAATTGTTTTACAACTGCATAACATAACACAGAATATGGGAGGGAGAGTGGGCTGAAGCTCAGAGCAAAGTGGTTCAAAGCCTGGCTTGTACTTGGACTTATACTTGACCACTCAACCAGAGTGAAGACCTCCATTGATGTTACTCTACTTGAGTGGCCATACCAGTCAGCCAATGGATTCAAACTATGATTTAAGTCTATTGGCTGACTATTCCTGCCAACAAGAGCTGCCCCTTTCCCAGTTGCAGGGGTTTTGGGAAGAAGGCTGGCACATGCAGCTCCAACAAGGAGCCCAGCTCACTATTTATTTATTTATTTATTTTATTTATACCCTGCCTTTCTCACCCTGCAGGGGAATTGAGGCGGCTTACAAACTCAGGCAAAAATTCAATGCCACATCATAAAGCAATGATAAAACAAGGCATATCAAACTATAAAACAGCTTTATTGTTGTTCATTCATTCAGTCATTTCTGACTCTTTGTGACCTCATGGACCAGCCCACACCAGAGCTCCCTATCGGCCATCACCACCCCCAGCACCTTCAAGGTCAATCCAGTCACTTCAAGGATGCCATCCATCCATCTTGCCCTTGGTCAGCCCCCCTTCCTTTTCCCTTCCATTTTCCTCAGCATAATTGTCTTCTCTAAGCTTTCCTTTCTTCTCATGATGTGGCCAAAATACTTCATCTTGGCCTCTACTATCCTTCCCTCCAATAAGCAGTCGGGGTTTATTTCCTGAAGTATGGACTGGTTAGATCTTCTGGCAGTCCAAGGCACTCTCAGAACCTTCCTCCAACACCACATTTCAAAAGCATCTACCTTCCTTCGCTCAGCCTTCCCTATGGTTCAGTTCTCACATATGGGGAATATTTATTATTTTTATTTATTTATTTGGGGTTCTTTTACCCCGCCCTTCTCACCCCGAAGGGGACTCAGGGCGGCTTACAAAAGCAAAGGCACAATTTGATGCCTGCATCATAAAAACAATCAAACACAGAATTACATCAATACACAGTTAACAACAAATATACATTATAACCATAAAATCAATAAAATCAATAAAACCAAATACAAACCCAATTTCTCCTCTTACATGGTCAGCGTTCACTACTCATAGATCTAGTTTTATGTTCCACTTCATCAATCCTGCTGGTCTTACTCGCCTGGTTGTCTGATTTAGTTGCCAGAGTGCCCAAAGGCCTGGTCCCATAACTAAGTCTTCACCCTTCTCCGAAAGGCGAGGAGGGATGATGATGCCCTGATTTCCCCCGGGAGTGAGTTCCACAGGTGAGGGGCCACCACAGAGAAAGCCCTGCTCCTCGTCCCCACCAGCCTCACTTGTGACAGTGGTGGGGTCGATAGCAGGGCCTCCCCAGATGATCTCAGACTCCGAGGTGGGACGTAGAGGGAGATACGTTTGGACAGATACACTGGACCGGAACCGTACAGGGTTTTGTAGGTCAAAACCAGCACCTTGAATTGTGCTCGGAACTGAATCGGCAGCCAGTGGAGCTGGCACAGCAGGGGGGTGGTATGCTCCCTGTATGTCACTCCGGTGAGCAATCTGGCTGCCGCTCGCTGGACTAGTTGAAGTTTCCGAACAGTCTTCAAGGGCAACCCCACGTAGAGCGCATTGCAGTAGTCTATTGGGGATGTAACAAGAGCGTGGACCACCGTGGCCAGATCAGACTTCCCGAGGTACGGGCGCAACTGGTGCACAAGTTTTAATTGCGCAAAAGCTCTCCCGGCCACCGCTGAGACCTGGGGTTCCAGGCTCAGCTATGAGTCCAGGATCACTCCCAAGCTGCGAACCTGCGTCTTCAGGGGGAGTGTAACCCCGTCCAGCACAGGCTGTAACCCTATACCCTGTTTGGCCTTACGACTGACCAGTAGGACCTCTGTCTTGTCTGGATTCAATGTAATAGCTATGGTAAACCACCCCAGTATTCTTGCCAAGAAAACTAAATGGACCAGAACAACCAGAGATAAAGCAGCTAAAACATATAAATAATTAGCACACAAAAGCAATAAAACAGATTTTAAAACATAACAAATAAAAAACACAACAAAGTGCTGAGTCTTGCTTTTCATACTTATTGATTTTCCCATGGTCATTATGCAAGCTGTTGAGGTCAATTCTGTATTGCCCTATTCTCCGAATGTCTGTGTACAGAGCCAGGCCTTTAACTTTTTCCTGAATACCAGGAGAGATGGGGCCAGCCTGATATCATTGGAGAGGGAGTGCCACAACTGAGGGACCACCACTGAGAAGGTCTTGTCTCTCGTCCCCACCAGTCGCACTTGTGAGAAGGGTGGGACTGAGAGCAGGACCTCCCCAGCAGATCTTAAAGCTCTCATTGACTCATATAGGGAGATATGTTCAGACAGGTAAGTTGGACCAGATCACTATACTCCTGCCCCACCACACTATTACTTCTGCCCAGAAAGCTGGGCACTATGTAAAGCAGAGCAGCAAAGAATTAACAGAAACTGTGCCTTTCAAACTGGAACAGCTGGAGGATAGGACTGATGTTTCTCTTGATAGATGTGTAACTGCATATAAAGTATATCATACTGAGAAGTACAAATGAAGCTTGTACACATGTGGCAGCTGCTAACATGATCAAAGGTAAGCAAATGATAAAGAAATGAATTAAAACAAATTCTAGATACAATTACTACAATAACCCATATCTTTAAATTACGGCATGTCCAATTGCAAACTTTGGTTCTCTGGGTGTTTAAACTTCAGCTCCCAGAATTCCTTACTCTTGACCAAGTCAGCTAGGGATTCTAAGAGTTGAAGTCCAAAATACCTAGAGGACCAAAGTTTGAAAATCTGTGCTCAAAGCATTTCTTTTTTAGGTCAACATGATGAAATAACCTTTTGAGAAGTCTGATACGTAATTGTGGAAGAAACAGGCATCACATTTTGGTAAGCCTCTATTTTTATGTTTCTAAATCCTGCATGTCATAAAACCAGCAGATACCTCTGCATGATCAGAATTAAAAATTAGTTGAGAACAGTGCTTGACTTCCAAATTACTTAGTTACTCTGTTGCTCTGGAAATATGCACAGACAATATGTTAGTCAATGGGAGGGGGAAGCGTTCTCTACACTTAATTATGATTTACTTTAAAAAATCAGGTTCTAAACCTTCACACATGTAAATGTTAGATGTTGAAGAAGGGAATTTAAATCTTCAAATCATCTCTCTGAATGAAAACATATCTGTGCCATAAAAAGCATCTGTTTTCCAGATGCAGTGATTTATAGTGCTGTCTGTGGTCACTCTAGACATTTTATTGCTGCTGTAATCATTCATCCTAGCAGCCGATATGCATCTATCACATTCAAATGACTTTTCTTATAAAATGGAGATCAAGATAAGCAGAGCAAAGGTAATGTATGCTCCCTTATGGTATCCTCAGTGCCTTGTCATTCTTTTTAGACACAGCATCTCATACCACAAGACAAAATATCACATCTGGGGTGTGAGCAGCAGGATTTGTTTACAAAAATGTTTCTAGTATGCTTTTTATTGTGAGATCTCAAGTAATCATACAATTAGAATAATACAAACAATTTAATTCCAGGTAGCAATATGAACCAATTTAAATAGGGTGAAAGCACATTTAAAAGATAACCAAGTTAACCTTGGTGCCTAGAAACCAACAGTGATGTCATGCAGGCCTCATGGGGAGAGGGCATTCCATGAATAGGGTGCCAGAACAGAGAAATCCCTCTCCACTGTCCCTCGATCTCATAAAGCCCCATTAGTGTGGCACAGTGGAGATTTGTTTTCAGGCAGGTATATATAGTGAGAAGTGCTCCTTCAAGTATCAAGGACGCAAGCTAGATAGAGCTTTCAGTGCCATCATAATTACCTTGAATTCAGGTGGCAATCAAACTGGTAACCAGTGCAGCTCCTTTAAAACCAGTTATGTGTTGTCTATGGGCCTCATCACAAATGTCAGGACAAGTCTCCTGCTTTGCCTGGTATTGCAGCAAAAGGAGAGGGGCAGTGGGGTGAATCTGTTGCCCTGCGCACAGTTCTCTCTTGGCAATGCTTTCCCCATCACATGGGGAAAGTGTTGCCCTCCTGGAGAGGACCTGTGTTGGCTCCATTGAAGCCAGCATAACATGGGAAGTGTTGTGGGGAAAGCCTTTGGTGACGCTTTCAGCCTGGTTGAGGAGCAGGGCCTCCACTGGAAGTTGCACAATGTCATGTGATGATTGCAGACAACAATGCAAGATTCCTTGGGAATCCATATTGGCAGAAATATGAGAAATAAATAAAATAGTAACATAGAATAAAAAATAAACTTATCCCTAGGTAATACTATGTAGTTTATTTTCTTAACATAATGTAATATCTAAAGCTATCTCAAGACTTGTTTGTATAGAAGCTGTGTAGAAACTCCATATTCTTAATCTAACAAAGAGGTTGTGTGCTTCAAATGGCATAGCGACAGGCTTGAGTTCACAGCTGGGTTTATACTCAGAATAATAGAGCACCAAAACTTCCTCTTTCTTCATATTTCTCAGCTGTTTTACCTGCAGCCTACCACTAGTATGTGTTGTTGATGCTCCAGCTTCATCAAAATTTGAGGCAGAATGGGGACTTAAGGACTTCTAAACCTGTTTTTGCTCCCCCCCCCGACAATTCCTTTTTCTTTTCTCATTCTCTGCGCTCCCTTTGTTTTGCAACACTCTGCCCGATGTAATTCCCACTGCATCCAATGGGGTTTACTTTAGATACTTTATATAGCCCAAAAGCTGAAAACTGGCAGGGTTTCATTTTTTTTAAGTTACTAAAAAGTCTTCTTGCTTATACTTTTACAGAAATGCTTGGGGCTAGAAGTTTTTAATTTTTTTCCAAATTTTTGGAAGACCTGTACTTGCATATACATAGTGAACCAGGAATAGATGAGGAAAGGAGGCTAGTCACACATCCAGCATACACTGAGTTATTCATCATAAGGGCTGGAAGCACACTTTGTGCCCTTTATTAAAGTAGCTGAGAAAGGAGTGGAAAATCCAACCTACCCTGGTGAGTCTTGTTCTCTCTGGACTGGTCAATGGCGGGGTTGCTCTGTGTTTGCCCACTTGGCTGTTTCCAGCATGCCTACTTTGCCACATATCACTGTTGGCCAGGCAGAAGAAGAACATGGAAACACCTGAGTGTTTGCTTTTCACAGGGGCCTTATGTAAGTGGACCCCTCTCCTGCTCTTTTCTTACCTACATTGGGGCTCCTTGAAGAAAACCTCAGTGGATGCTGAATGGGTTACTAATCCCCTTTCCCCAAAAGTGGAACTGGGCAGCTGCCACAACACATTTTATTCTTTGGAGTATTTTGGATTTCTAGATAAGGGAGACTCAGTCTGTAAACCAGAATTACAAACAATGGCATCAGTGAATCAGAGTCATTACTTAATGTACACCTTTCCTATTGATTTTGTTCTTTTTCATAGGCAGGTTATTTTTACTGCTAGCTTTATTATTTTCCTACTAAATTTGTCTTGTTCTCTTTTTGCTTCAGAAATTTGTTGGAGGGGAATTAGCAGAGACCCTGAAAAATAAAACCGGATATTAAAATGTATTTATGTTGTATTTCTCTCTTACAACCAATGCCTGTATTAGAGTCCATAAAATACTAATGAAGACATAGGGCAGTAGTGACTTGCAGCAATTGATTTGCAGTGGGGTTTACATGCTCACCCTTTGCCATATGGATTTAATATCACCACTGATTTACACCTACTACCAGATGACATTCTTCTCTAAAGTCATTCTCTATTATTTGAAGATTTAGTATTTCAGCATCTGATTCTCTTTTACTCAAGAGATTTAATTTCATTCTCAGCATATCCGTGACTTCAAGGATTTTTCATGCATATAGCTATGGGCAATGCTTTACTTTCATTCTTCTAGCTCCTAATTTCAGATTTATGAAAGTCAAACTGAAAAGATGTGCTGACTCCAACAAGATATTTATGCTCACTGTTATGGTAACCTGGGATTACAGATTTTCTAGATTTCCTTCATGAGGTATCAATTATATGGGTGAAAAAGACTGAGGTGAATTACTGCTTAATGCTACTTTGTAGGGACGCTTTCTTTCTTTTTTGCACTACACTATAAAAAGAAATCCTGGTACAGCTGTGAACCATCCACCACAAATTGCAATGGGGGAAAACACTAAGTTTCTCGTAAAATAAGATAAAAAACTTGTGGCCTTCCAGATATTGTTAAACTGCAGCACTCAATATAGCCAGCATTGCCTATGGTGAGGAATGATGAAAACAAGCTGGATGGCCACAACCAGTTCCCTGCTGCAGGGTGATCAGGTTTGTTAAATCTGCTTTTTAAGTAGGTCCCTAACAGGCATGTAGCCGGGGGGGGGGGGGGAGGCTTGAGGGGCTTCAGCCCCCCCCCCCCCAAATTCTCATGGTGGTCCGCGAGAAGGCCTTACTGGAGCATTATTTAAACTGTTATGTTTATTCATATCATGATCTGATCACCATACTCAATATATCCCATATGCATGGGTGTATTGGGGTAATAATACAAAAGGTTTGCTAGGGTAGATCCTCTTTCACTCAGACTCAGCCCCCCCCCCCCCCCCAATCAAAATCCTGGCCCTAAGATCAACTAAACAATTTAACATGTGAAAGATAAACACATAGATTTTATAAAAGGTTATTCAAAGCACCGTACTTGAGTCCAGCACTGTTTTCAATTCTGTGACTAAATTCCCACTTATTTCTTAGGGCCCTTCCACACAGCCCAGATGGCAAGCTATTTAACCTCAGCAGACTGAAAGCCAAAACCAAGGTTACAACAACATCAGTTATAGAACTCCAATATGCCGATGACAATGTCATCAGTGCACATTCAAAAGAAGACCTACAAGCTACTCTAAACACCTTCACAGAAGCATACTAGAAGCTCGGCCTGTCATTGAGCATCGAGAAAACCAAAGTGCTATTCCAGCAGTCACCAACCACCCATCTGCAATGCCAGAAATACAGCTTAATGGTGTAACATTAGAAAATGTTGACCATTTCTGCTACCTTGGCAGCCACATCTCCACAAAAGTCAACATTGTCACTGAAATACTACACTGCCTGAGCTCTGCGAGTGCAGCATTTTTCCAAATGAAGTACAGAGTGTTTGAGGACTGGGACATCCGTAGGGATACTAAGGTGCTTGTTTAAAAACCTATTGTCCTCCCAACCCTGCTATAGGCCTGCGAAATGTGGACTATCTACAGATGTCACATGCAATTCCTGGAATCATTCCATCAGCGTTGCCTCCGAAAAATCCCGAGTGCTCTAGCTGGAGGTCAGCTATGACCAGCAGTGCTGTAGAATTTGAAGAGGCACAAATGGAGGGCGAAAGAGAAATGTGCTAAGAGGAAGGCGTATCAAGCCAACCCCGACCGGAACCGCCTTCCACCTGGAAACCAATGCCCTCACTGCAGGAGAACATGCAGGTCAAGAATAGGGCTCCACAGTCACCTACGGGCCCACGGCCAGGACACTGAACTTGGAGGACAATCGGACAACGAGGGATCGCCTAAGTAAGTAAGTAAATAAGTAATAATCCAGAATATCGAGGCAGAAAATCCCACAATATTGGATTTGAACTGGGTTATCTGAGTTCACAGTGCCATATATTTCAGTTCAAAGCAGAAAATGTGGTATTTTATTCAGCTGTGTGGAAGGGGCCTTAGAGGCCCCCTCTATATTGCCAAATAATGATGAGTGTAGACTAATATAATGCATTTCAATGAGGTTAAACTGCATTATGAGTCTACATTGACCATATAATGCAGTTTCAAACTGCATTATATGGCAATGTAGATGGGACCAAGCATCATTTCCTGGTTTCTGAGGTAGAAATTCTTGTTGATCAGCTGCTGCCTGCCAAGAGATCTGTCAATAAAACTCCTATATATTTTCAGACCACTTTGGTATAGTAATCATTCCATGTAGACATGACAAAGAGAGATACATTAACTTCTGCAGAAGACATGAATACTACAAGTTATGGGAGCAAAAGAAACTGGCATGATCACCTAACTAATTTTTGACATTCTATGGGAAGACTATTACACTATGTAACATAATCTTGGTTCCTGGTTTATAAATGGGGTCCATGTCAGTTAAAGTTGTATCACTTCAATAGTTCTATTAATGCTATAGTATATATGTACTATAGCATTATGTACTAAAAGTGCTTGTGGTAGTTTTCATTTTGCAATTGGTCTTAAAGCAGTCTTTTAAAATTTGAATTTCAGTTCCTTGAAGCCCTAGGTGACATCACTGCTGGCCATGCTGACTACAAATACTGTTACAGTACATGTAGTCCAAAGAGTAACTTTTCCAAGCTCTTTATTGGACTGGCTGAGAAACCATTTCTGGGGTAATTGGAAGCAGGGCTGTAGGAAAGCATTTCCTATGGAGACCAATTTGATGGGAAATTTCATTCTGTCACCCTGGAGATGAGCTTTGGAAACAGGAGGAATATTTGCAGACTTTGAACTCAAACCAGGGAGAGCGGAGGCAAAACAATTGGTTTCATCCTCCTCAATATTCTGAGAACACTTTGCAGAAACAGGAGACAGGGCATTTCAAGATAGAGACAGTCTGATTTAGTTTCAAGGTAATTTTGTTCACCTGTTTTACTTTTGGAATGGGGAATAGCAGTTATGTTGGAGTGCTAATGGGAATTGTTCTTGAAACCCATCAAGAACAAAAGGATTTGGCTGCTTAATCTCTGCTGCTTGGAAAAGTCCCTTTTTGGATGATAACTCCTGGAATTGTCCAGCTAGCATGGCCATTGGGATTTATTTGCAGCTCAAAATACCCTAAATATTTGAGTATAAGCTGGCCTGAATATAAGCTGGGAATTCAGCTTATACTCAAATACATATGGTATTTAATTTTACTGCAAAAAAAACTGGGAACATGTATTGTATAAATCGATGGCAGGAAAGGCAGCAGCTACTGGAAATTTTCAAAATAAAAATAGTTACCAATAAAATTAAATTAATTGAGGCATCAGTAGGTTAAATGTTTTTGAATATTTACATCAAACTGTAATTTAAGATAAGACTGTCCAACTCTGATTAAACCATTATTCTAACCTTCTTCAATGTAAATCGGCTTATGTATCCTTCCAATAATACAGTAAAATAATAAATGTAATGAAAATAATAATAGAGTAAAATAATAAATGTAATAATCACAATAAGAAATAGAGTAAAATAATGAATGCAATAATACAATAATGAAGTTAAATTATAAATGTAATAGCAATGGAGTAAAATAATAAAAGTAATAATAATAATAATAATAATAATAACAACAACAACAACAGAATAAATTAATAAATAACCTTGACTTGAGTATAAGCCAAAGATGGCTGTTCAGCCTAAAAAAGGGCTGAAAAATGAGACTTATACTCAAGTATATACAGTAACTTTTCCAAACTCTATTAAGATTACAAGAAGTTAAGCTGCACATAGATTCCACATTATTGTATTTATAAAAACCAGTCAGCCTCAAGCTTACATTGATAAATGAATATATGAAGAAGAGGATGTTGTTAGAAGAACATTAAGTCTCATGATAGCTGGCACTGAAATATTTGGTAACTCTACTCTTTTATGTAAAATCAGTACAACAAAATACACATTGTTCCTTCACATCAGTCTAGTTCTTCAAATCCAGACATATTTTATTGTGTAACTAAGTATCCGTCAAGCTGATATTTGTATGCCATGCCAAAAATAGGCCTTGTACATAGTGTAATCTTTGATTTCATTGTACTGCAAACATGTGCTGAAATTTCCAGACGGCATTATAAAAATAAATCAAAGTTAGCTGCATCACCCTACAGGCTTCAATTTGCTCATGTTTTTAATGAAGCCACATTGTAGGAAGCTACTCTAGCTTACAGTTGAGCTGATGTGACACCTGCCACCTTGTTTCTATCAAAATTCCCACGAAAATTTACTGCTGCTTCCCTATTAGAATTTCTGGCCCCAGTCTATACAATGCGGCATACAGAGATACATCACAATCCTTCTCATACAAATGCTGAGCAGATGGCTGTTGTACTGCTCTCAAAGTAACCATCTTCTGCTGATGGAACAAAGGAAAGGGACCATTGGGATTTGGTTTCTCCAGTTGGCAGTTTTAAACTGCAACAATTGTGTGCAAAACATCAGTTACTAGAAGCTTGCTTATTCTCAAGTCTGTGAAGCATCCTATTGAACAGGCAACAAAGAAGCCCAGAGAAGAAGCTCTGTGTGCCACCTGTTTGCTTGCTAAGTTAGGTCAGCTTTTGGGAAAGTTAATTTTTGCTGGCTATACCTCCCAGATTTCCCCAACCAGCATACTGCCATGTTGTGTGGGTTGCCCAGGGTTGCAACCTTGGGACTGCTGCAGGCACTGAGATGTCAGAGCCAGAATCACAGACCTAGAGAAGATCCTGTATGGCATCATAAGACACTGGATCTCTGGTAATGACACAAAGGTGATGTGCAATGGGAAACCTCTAGCAATGTTCTTAAGCATGACATATTAGATATCAATCATAGGTGCTTTGCTTACTTACTTAGGCAATCCCTTGTAGCTTGAGGGTGATTGTCTTCCAGATGTTGGTGTCTTGGCGGTGGATCCGTAGGTGGCTGTGGAAGGCAGTCTCAGTTGGGGTTGGCTTGACGCGCCTTCCTCCTGGCACGTTTCTCTCTTTCACCCTCCACTCGTGCCTCCTTGAATTCTGCAGCACTGCTGGTCACAGCTGACCTCCAGCTGGAGCGCTCAAGGGCCAGGGCTTCCCAGTTCTTTGTGTGTATGCCACTCTACTCTGAACTCAAGAATGCAAAACAGAATGTTGGAGGACAGGAAAAGAGATTTAAACATGTGCTCATAGCCAACCTTAAAAACAGTGGCATAGACCATAGGTGCACAGAGTATGCCATTAAAAATCAAGTATAACAAACAAGGGGGAAAAGATTTATAATACACAAATCTTTCAAAGCAGTGCTCTCATCCTGAGAGTCTTCCCTCTGTCCTAGAACTGGAGAAAAGAAGCCAAGCTCTGAGAGCAAGGCCCATAGCCAGAGTAACTAGAAAGATTGCGGGAGACCCAAAAATTAACTTTGGCATTCTTTAAGTTGGGGCATGTAATTTTTCTGAAATATTTAGCATCTCATGTGATTACCAATTATGCCAGAGGCGATGAACAAAAACAAAGTCCAAACAGAATAAAGGTCAGCAATGCCACTATAAAAATAAATGTGCCAGAGAAAAGAGATTAACAAAATCAATAAAAATAAATGGTTAAACACAGGATAGTGGCAGAACTTTCTAGAAGGAAATATAGAAAGCAGCTAACAATACTCTGGAAGAGAGACTGAGTTGAGATTGTATTTATTATTGAAGTCTGTGTAATCACAGTTTTGAAAGGAATTTATGGGAGGTGGAGTGTTTGGATATTCAGTTAAGACCCAACCAAGGAGTTTTGGTTCCTCCCTCAGCTGCCAGGTTACTAATGGGTGTTGGTTACAGGGAAAATCTCCAGTGGTTAAAGAGCTCCACTGGCTGCCAATAAGTTTCCGATTTCAATTAAAAATGCAGGTGATCACCTACAAAGCCCCAAAAGGTTCAGGACCTGCCTATCTTCGAGATCGCATCTTCCCCTATGAACCAGCACGTACCTTAAGATCATCTGGGGAGGCTTTGCAATCGCTTTCACCACCGTTTCGAGCTTGGCTAGTGGGAACATGGGAGAGAGCCTTCTTGGTGGTGGCCCCTCGGTTTTGGAACTCTCTACCTAAGGAGATCAGATTGGTACCTTCCATCTTCTGCAAGGACCTAAAAACCTGGATGTACCATTGTGCATTTGATTAGGCCTTTTGCCAGAGAATTAGGATTGATCTCGCCATAGCTTTGTGCACTTTCGTTGGCCCTCCCACCTATAATCCTGTTACTGTAAATGCCTGAGGATGTTACGCTCCCAGCTGTGACCTTAACTGAATTTGAAGTGAATCTTGCACTTCCCTAGTGCTATCTAGGAAAGTTTGCACATTCCCTGTTTTCCCCACACTCAGCACTTCATCCTCAGCCATGATACTGTTTATAAGATGTGTATTGAAATTGTAATGGTTTTTTATGTTTGTTCAACTTTAATTATTTTTATTTGATTGTATGTGTTTTAACCTGGTTTTTTTTTTTTGGGTTTGTCCCTTGTAAGCCACCCCAAGTCCCTTCAGGGAGATGGTGGCAGGGTATAAAAATAGAGTTACTATTATTATTATTATTATTATTATTATTATTATGTTTTTATCTCCAAACTGGTTTTGAAAATACAAAAACCGGGCTGTTGCTTAAAATTATCTCCTTTTTTGTGCGGAACAGAAGCTTTCTTGTTGGTATAAAATGGACAAAGAAACAATATATATATATATATATATATATATATATGTATAAAATGATTATATCACATTATATGAATGCCTGTGGGTTTTCCCTTCCCATTGTGAAACATTTGAAAACACAATTTAATTGGTTTTCTTTGGGATGGGGGTTGGGATGGAAGATGTATGGAATTTGGGTTGCACAATGTAGGAGAGCAAAATGAAACAATATTATATGAAATACATTCCCACTGGTGTTGTTTTTCATTTGATTCTTTTTATTTTGTAATCTTCTTTATATGTTTTTAAGAGCTTCCAATCAATGTAGCTTTATATTATTATTGATTAAATGTGAACTTTAATTTGAGAAGAAGCAAACAAATATCTTTTCAATAGTCATGGGTCAGTTGCTTGGCAAAAGACCTTTGTGAATAATAATGTCTTTGCCTGCTAGAAAGTTAGGTCATCAGAAACAGGGCTAGATGCTGGCTTTCTCTAGAACCTGTGGGGAGCCACTTGGAAAACTCTTTTTTTTCCTTTTCTTAAATTAACTTTATTTTTATTTTTTTAAGTTACATTAAAAGTAAAAAAGTGGATCAAGAAAAGAAATATAGAGTATAAACACACAAAAAATGCCAAGAAACAAAGAAAAGAAAAAGAAAAGAAAACGCAGATGACCTTTGATCTATCCTGGTCAAAATAAAATAACATAAGCTTTATCTTCTAGGCCTCCCAATGTTGATGTCTCCCATTTTTTAATTCTCTCTGTACTGGGTACAGGTGGTGGCATGTTTCTTGCTCTTGTTCTTGCTCTTGAAGCCCATTTTCAAGGCAATTTCCCTGCTGAACCCCACAACTGGCTGGGTGGAAAGAGCACTCATAAGTGCCTAGGGGCAGTTCCAGACAGGCCTTTATCCCAGGATCATTCATGTTTTAAAAACACGGATGTTCCTGGGGTCCTGTTTACACCCACCCCAGAAAAAATGAGCTGGGCTTGCCTGGCAGAACATCTGGAGACCCTCTCCCTTCCCTCAAAGTCCTCAACCCCCTTTTAAAAGTAAAGAAAACTTACCCAGCCTCCAGTACAGTGTTGCAGCACCTCTCTCGGTGCATAGAAATGATGCGCTAGGAGAGTGGGGGAGGGGGGAGGAAAATTGCTAATTTAGTCTGGAAAATTGTGGGAATGGTGTCTTTTTGGGGGAGGGGGTGGTGTCTGAACTGTAGTTGAAATACCGGAAATAGTGGGTTTATCCCACACCTTCCATGGTGTGGAATAAATTCACTATCTAATTAATTCGCTACAAACCAGGCTTTTCATGGTTTGCAGCGAATTAATTCGGGATTGTCCAGAATGCTGTCTGGACAGCCCCTTCTTTATTGCGGGAGTTATAGCAATAAAGTTACTGTCTGCACGGGCCCTAGGACATTGGCTTTTTATAGGGGCTTTCTGCAAGCAGAGGCCTCTTCCTCTTTCCCATCTTCTCTTTCCCCCACCAGGGCTCCTTAAGAAAAAAGGGAGCCCTGGATGTGTTACTAGTCCCTTTTCCCAAACATAGAAGTGGGTACAAAGTGCTAGCTTTGAAGTATTTGGCATTTCAGGTTTCTAGATAATCTGGAGCACTATGATCCACTATAACTGCCATGGTTAAATTGCTATGGATGTGCAGTGTAGGAAAGGGCATTTCAAATTCTCTGCCAGAGAGCTCACAAAACTATAACACCAAGGCCCTGCAGAATAAATATATGATTGAAGTCGAACCATAGTATTATAATTGTGTAGCATGTATGAGCTCCATCCAAGAAACTTGTCATTTCAAAGATAATATTAGAGGGCTGTAATATTTGGGAAGTTAATTGTTGTGGCTTTAAACATTTCTCAATCATTTTATTGGTTTGTTTTAATGGATTTATTGTTATTTTTTTAAAAAAATAATGAGTTTACTGGTTTTTATGGTTGAATTTTTAAAACGGCAGGATGAAGTGATAAAATAAGTTTAAATTTAAATAATGTTGTATAATAGTCTTCAATTTTGTTTATAACACACTAACAGGTTTAGATCATTTGTTTATTGAATGCAAATATTTATACCCTGCCTTTTATTAGTAAACCCAGAATTGTGTACAGAAACAAAGCAAATAAAGCAACAATGAGTGCAACAATGAAATCAGTTTATTTAAAATCCTACAGTAATGGTTCAACAAAACCAAACTGCAAAGCCACATTTTTTTCATTTCTGTCCTGTTAGATCATTTGAACTCAGGTTTATATTTACTTTCCACTCCTCTTTTAAATGCTAACCTTTAAGACTTATATGCAGTACAAATGTAAGTAAAGGTGACATTAAATTCAGTCGTGTCCGACTCTGGGCGTTGGTGCTAATCTCCATTTCTAAGCCAAAGAGCCAGTGTTGTCCATAGACACCTCCAAGGTCATCTGGCCGGCATGACTGCATGGCATGCTGTTAGCTTCCTGCCAGAGTGGAACCTATTGATCTACTCACATTTGCATGTTTTCGAAATGCTAGGCTGGCAGAAGCTGGGGCTGACAGTGGGAGTTCACGCCACTCCCTGGATTCGAACCTGCAACCCATCGGCCAAGAAGTTTAGCAGCTCATCCGTTTAACCCACTGCACCACTGGGGGCTCCAGTACAAATGTAGCATATTACATTTGTACAAATTAACCAATGTCACCAATTTCTACATTTCTCATATATTAAATGGAAATATTCCCATTTTGCTAATCTGGAATATTTTGCAGATACAGGACTCTGTTCAAGCATGTTTTTCTTTGAATCAATAAAAATTTACCAGAAAGAAACATACTTTTCCAGCTCTGAATATAAAGTTAATGTTTCTGCACATGAGAGCAATATTATGTTGCTGGCATACCTGTAAACACATCAACAGGTTGTTTTTATCTTTAATATTCAAGTGTGCCTCTGACATTAGCTTGATCTCTACTAGCTTAGGAAGTGAAGTGTAGACTTGCTTATAGAATTTATAATAATTTACTATGTTGATGCTGTTCTACCAGGGGTGGTCAGATTAGGTTTTTGCCCATGTCTTCTGAAAGTAAGCAGCATGGCTGAGACTTCTCTCTGTCTTCATTTAACTGTTTTGATCTAAATTTGACCTGCCTGTTTTCAAAGTACTTGTTCAGTCACCAGCTGAATGGATCTCCTTGGCCTGATGTCCCATTGAAATCAATGGATTTAGAATCTAGTAAATGTTATTCCAGTTTTTCAGTTTGAGTACCAGATTATTGTATTTAAACATATAAACAATGAGCTAAAACCAGAAGCATTCTATTGTCGAAGGCTTTCATGGACGGAATAACTGGGTTGTTGTAGGTTTTCAGGCTGTATGACCATGTTCTAGAAGCATTCTCTCCTGACGTTTCACCTGCATCTATGGCAGGCATCCTCAGAAGGTCTGTTGTGAGGTCTGTTGGAAACTAGGAAAATTGGGTTTATATATCTGTGGAATGTCCAGGGTGGGAGAAAGAACTCTTGTCTGTTGGAGAAACATTCTGATTTTCTTCATCCTAGTTGTTTATGGATGTATAAGCTATTTTTCAACTCAGTTTAGTTTTCAAATGATTAAAAAATTGTACAAAATAAAACGTGTCAGTATCCCAGCAGGGAAAATAGCACAAGCTCAGCTAAACTCCATCACATATGGAGTCTAAAAAGTTGCTTAAAAATAGTATTAATAATTTTGAATCTGGTGAATTCCAGTTTCAGTGATAACACATTGCATAAACATGTGGTTTGCACATCAGAATGCTCTGTTAAGTGTTGAAGGCAGTCTAGCTGTGGCAAATATTCATTTCCAGAGCAATGGATTGGTCACTGGAGCTTAGTTTGAGTATATTTGGTAATAGGGACTCTCTCAAGTGTCCTAAAGTCAGGTCAAACAGGGCTTCAAGGGGCATATATACAGTACATTGACACTTTAATGCAGCTTGGAACTGGATTGGAAGGAACCAGTTTTGCTGAGCAGGTGATTAGAATTGATTTGAGGCCAGGAAGGTGGTTATGCTTACCATAAAATTTGGCTTCAAGCTGTTTTTAATCTCCCCTCTATTTCCAGGAGAGATGAGAACTAGTATTCCAAAAGTATAGGAGGTGAAAAAGAGAGAGAAAGTGACCATTAGGAGTAGGGGTAACCAATAATATTCCATCCAAGAGGGGCCAATTAGCCCCCTGCTGCCCGCCCATGCCCTTGGGGCATTTTTGGCAGGTTCTCCACCCTCCCCCCACCCATTTGGCCTTGTGATCTGGGATATATTTTGGTTCTGCAGCAGCAAATTAAAATAAAGGTAAAGGTTTTCCCCTGACATTAAGTGCAGTCATATCCGACTCTGGAGGTTGGTGCTCATCTCCATTTCTAAGCTGAAGAGCCGACACTGTCCGTAGACATCTCCAAGGTCATGTGGCCAGCCTGACTGCATGAAATGCCATTACCTTCCTGCCGGAGCAGTACCTATTGATCTACTCACATTTGCATGTTTTCGAACGGCTAGGTTGGCAGAAGCTGGGGCTAACAGGAACTCACGATTCAAACCTGCAACCTTTCAATCATCAAGTTCAACAGCTCAGTGCTTTAATCCTCTGTGCCACTGGGGGCGCCATTACTTTCTTTAATGTGCTGTACCCTTAGCTGCAGTGTACATTGGTGCCATGTGTTTTGTGGTCACAGTAATTTCAAATTGGCTTGGTGCTGCATTAAATGAACTGTGGAATTAAAGTGGTGTCAAACTACATTAATTCCACAATGTAAATGCATCCTCAGAGACAACAACAGTGGCACCATAGCTAAGATTTGTTAGTACTGTGCAGAAGAGGCATGGTAAATCCCCTTTGAATGCCTTTTTACCACAAAAACATTATGATAAGACAATCCAAAAGATGCCTCTTTT
This sequence comes from Anolis sagrei, assembly GCF_037176765.1. Taxonomy (NCBI): domain Eukaryota; kingdom Metazoa; phylum Chordata; class Lepidosauria; order Squamata; family Anolidae; genus Anolis; species Anolis sagrei. Next base: position 77,951,892 of record NC_090023.1, on the reverse strand, counting down.
CAAGAGGCTCACCCCTGGTCTACTATTTAGGCTTCCCTGATGTAAGGAATTTTTCATATTCCTAATTTCTGTGTAAACTAATTGAACCAATGAGATAAGGAAATGTGGGGATTTGATCTGCCACAGCTTGTGCTATTATATCTTCCTTAAAGATAGCACATACTAGGGATTGATTCAGGTTTCTTTTCCTGTGTATCAATGTGTGCACGAACTCCAAGGAGAGGGTGAAGAAAAAGTGGTATCTCTTCCTTCTTGATCCAGAGGGAAAGAAAAAGCAAACTTTCAGCTCCTTTCTGTTAATTGGCTTTTATTAGGCTCCAGTGAATCCAGCTGTCACTAATTATAAAAGTTGCAGGTTTTGCAATAATCAGCCAACAAGAAATGAGTCAGAATGGAGATCCCATTGAGTATATTTTCTACATTGTTGCTTTTAGTTTTGTTCGCTAAAGGAATGATGTGCAATGTTCTTCCAGAAACTTAAGACACATTTAAGTATTTTGGAAGACCAAGGATGATTTTTGTTACAGCATGTAAAAATCAGTTGGTGAGTGTGTTAACTGAAAATGCAAAGCATGAAGGTGATTGGTTGGGCCACGTCCAAGAGGCTAGCTGAGCCTGGGAGTTTTGGCAATAGTTACATTTTTATGCAGTTAGCGGTGCAGGAGCTTACAGACAGAGACAAGTGGACTTTTGCTTCTGAGCTGCTGAAAGAGGACCTTCCACATGGACTACTAAAGACCATATGAATTTATCTCAAAGGACATTGTGTGAGTCAATGCAACCTTTCACAAGACTGTATATATTTTAAAGAGTAAACTTTCTGTTCTTTTCTGATCATCTGTGTGGCATATCTTTTCTTTGGCAAGACAGTGTTTGGACTGGTAAAAAGCGTGAACGACACGTGATTTTCATTCTGTCACAATTTTGTAGAGTGAAGAACTCAAATTTTCTCCCCAAAAAGCAATAATCAGCTTACAGTTTAACATTCAGTGTTACTGGCCTCAGTCCTCTTGTGAAAATATTGATGATGAGCCATTAAAAAATAACAATTCCTCTAAATTCTTAGTGCTTAAAAAACAGTTCCCAGAATAATATACAGCACTTAATCTCAAATACCAGGCCTAACTGGAATTGCAAGAAAAATCATTATAACCAGGCTTCCCCCCGCCCTTGTAAATTTATATTTTTAAAATTTTTGAAACCGATAAATCTTTTTCCAAGCTTATATTTAAAGAATTTGACTTATGAAAGCCTCCTGATTTGATTTGGTGAAAATCTGTTAAAAAACAGCAACTCAGGATATGTTGTTTTTCCCCAGACTCTTATTTTGTATATATTGAGAGGAAAGCTCTTGTTATTGCTATGTGCCTTCAAGTCATTTCTGATCTATGGCAAACCTATCACAGGGTTTTCTTGGTAAAATATGTTCAAATACATTTGCCATTGCTTTCTTCTGAGACGGAGATTGTGTGACATGCCTAAGGTCACCCTGTGGATTTCCGTGGCTGAAGAGAGATTCGATTCTAGTTTCCAGGGTCCTAGCCCAATATGCAAACCACTCTACTATACTGGCTCTCAGAAAAAAAGTTTACAGCTTTATCAATTCTATTGCTTATTATTTTAGCTAAATTATAACAGTTGTGTTTTGTCTTATTTATTTATTTACTTACAGTACTTATATTCTGCCCTTCTCACCCTGAAGGGGACACAGGGCATATCACAGAACACATATACGGCAAACATTCAATGCTGTTTATAGAATAACAAAACAGACAACAGATAGAGGTATGTTTAGGCTTTTTCTCATTATTTGGCATCTTTTGGAGGCTGTGCTCAGTTTTGGCTACCGGGGGGGGGGGGGGGGGTTGCTCCATGTCTTTGCCAAAAAGCTTTCTTTGTTTGTAAACCTTCCTCTAAAACACCGTGCCTAAAATAACTCCCCACTTATTGCAGTTCCTATTCATCTACTGGAAGGGTTTGGGGGATTGAATCAACATGATGAAAGTTGTAGTTCACCCTGCATCAAGACAGAGCACTGTGATCCCCACCAACAATGAACCTGGACCACATTTAGCACACAGAACCCTCATGACCAATGAAAAATATTGGAGAGGTTTGAGGAAAATTGACGTTGATTTAAAGGAGTTGTAGTTCATCTACAACCAGAGAGCACTGTGAACCCAACAACAATGGATCTGGACCAAACCTAGCACACATACCTGATATACCCATATTTGAATACTGGTGGGGTTTGGGGGGAATTGACAGTCAACAGTCAAAATTATCGTGAACCGGTCTTCTGTTTGAAAAGTTCGAGGACCCTTGTCTTATACAAATCAAATATCCCTTATCTGAAATGTTTGGGACCAGAAAGGCATTGAATTTTGGATCATTTTGGATTTTGGAATACCTGACAGTATTTTTATACACACATGTTAATAATTTTGTGCATGAAACAAAGTTTGTATACACTGAACTATAGGAAAACAAAGGTGTCACTATCACAGTCACCTATCTGGACAATTTCAGATTTTGGAATATTTTGGATTTAAGTGATTCTTCTATAAGGTACATATTCTGAAGCATTTGTGACCTCATTTGCAAGTATGTTTTGGAATTATTAAATTAAACTAACCAGTTTTTAGAAAGTTAAGTATCCTCTGGCAAATTCATGCATTGAAGTAATGGTTCAAAATGACATAAAAACCACAGTTTTCCTTCAGGTGACAGGAACTTTGCCCTTGGTTTTTGGAAAATCACATTTAGTTTTTAGATTTGCTTTTATAGGACTTGAACATATAACTCGTGCATTTTGGTAAACCTAAAGCAAACAAAACTGTCATTTGCAGTGGAAAATATTGCTCAGTTTTGAAATGTCATGCAATTTGCCACCAAGACACTATTAATTCCCTGTTCTCCCAGCATGAGACATTTATTTTTAAAAAATTGTTGAGAACTTGTTGAAGAAAAACTTTTTTTCTGAATTGTTTGGGAAATTATTTATCTAACTCAAAATTAGACACTGGAAGATGTTAGCATGTTATTTTTGAAGCTTTAGTTTTCTACAAAGACAAAAATATAAATTAATAACAGTGCTCTCTCTATATAATAACTTGCCTTAAAGGCAAAAAACAAAAACAAACAAAATCTTGGATCATTCTGGTTTTGCCTCTACTAAGTTGATTAAGAACTTACTATATTTTGCTATCATTATGTCAGGCTTTTCTTATAGAGTCACATCCTGCTATGCATGTCTGCACAACAATTTTTTCTTCAAAATGAAACCATTTTGAAGAACACGTGTCTTGTTAAGTCTGAGTAATGTGTAGCAAGGCAGGGAGTTAATATGTCGAATTGTGAAGCTTTAACATGTATCCATAAAGTCAAGACCAATAAAGGTAGGCTGTCTTTCAAACATGTTCTTCCACTATAGAAGCATCAAGAACTACTGAGATATCTAATCAAAGAAGACAGGATGTTTCCTAGGTAAAAAGATAAGGCTAATTAAATTGTCAGATATCACAAGTTTGTATTGTGTGAAGGGGACTGTAGCACAAGAGTACACCTGTGTAAGACAGCCATGGCTTGAGATTTATTAGAAGTAGAATATTTAATGTGGCACCTTATGTCAAATTGCTACCAATCTACAATGAGGAACCAGCTATTTATATTGCAAGTTGAATGTTGGCTTTATAATTGAACTCCAGAACAGAGAGAAAACTATCCCTTACCTGAAAGCAAAAGTGTCTGTCAAACTTAATGGATGTAAAACAGTGCACAAAAATAGGGCTAGCATCTAAGTATTGAAGAGTATGTTTCATCTCTCCCTCCCATAGATGCATGGATGGGTAAATACATTGCTGGATCTTGTCCCTTTGTGCCTAGATACTGTTAATGTGGAACTCCCATCATACTGCACTATTGGCTATCCTAGTAAGGCAGGTGGAACCTGTGCTTCATTAACATTTGAAGCACCACAAGTTGCCATTCCCTTCTCTGAATATGGAAAGTCAGTGGTGATATAGCGAAATGATTCAAGGGATTTGTGAAGAAGGTGTTTAGAGTGTTTTCTGTGTCTTCCCTGATGCTGCCATGGCTGGACAGTGTCATCACCAGAAGCTGATCAATCTTGTCACATGGCCCTTTTGCCGGCGAAAGGGAAGATACGCAGGGTAACTTGTTGTGTCCCATGTACCCTCCCTGCTCCCCTCATCACATCGTGGGGGTGGGAAAGTGTGTGTTGGCGCCCTTTCCCTCCCCACATCCAATGGCAAAAAAGGACAGTAACATGCAATGCCCCACCACAATTTCTGCCATCATACAGGGATTTAGGGAGGAAAGTGTGGGTAGCTCCATTTGATCTACCCAAACAACACTTTCCTCCTTGTGGTGGAGAACAAAACGCCTCTCAGTACTTCATCTCCACTTTGGGAGGAAAGTGTGATGGCTCATGGCAGGCCCCATCCAAGCCGCAAAATAAAGCGGCAAAATGCACATTTTTACTCCAGGTGAAGAGGCCCCTATACCGAGACAATTTTGCCATCTTGCACAGGGGTGGACACAGCATAACCATGCCCTGCACAAGACCCTTGGATCATATGTTTGTCACCCCTGAAGCTCCCATTTAGTCCCCTCAATCCGTTTTTTTACAAAAATGATCTGTACAATTTTCAGGTAATATTTGTCCCAAAACCACACAGAAAGCCCCCAAATACCTCAAAACCTGTGAAAAAACTATCACCCCACCTCTACAAGCACCACAGGACCCTATAAAGGCAGTCTCCAAGTTACGAGCAAGGTAGGTTGTATAGGTTGAATTTGTATGGAAGTCAGAAGAGGTACATTTTCAAGTGTAACTCCAGCCCCATCTATCTATATCTATATCTATATCTATATCTATATCTATATCTATATCTATATCTATCTATCTATCTATCTATCTATCTATAAACTTCTGCTGTCTCACCTCCATTCTTAACTATGAGTTGTTTGTAAGTCTGATGTTTATAACTCGGGAACTGCCTATACTATCCCCCAAATAATAATTTTCCTTTGCCATACCTCTTAAAATAGTGATAGGAAGTAATGTAATGAAATTTTCTGTTGTTGCTCTTTTAAAGACTGCATCAGAAAATAGAAATATTCTGATAGTGAGGAAAGAAAATGTGTCCTCCAAATATTCTGATAGTGATCTGAAAGAAAATTTGTCCTCCAAGCAATTCTGACTCCTGACATTGTAACATTGGTGCTAGGCAAAACAACAGAAGGAGGCTACATGTTAACTAGTAATCTGAATGTATGTTTAAAGCAGGATTACATTCAGAGGCTGGAGACATGAACATTTGGAGGAAGGAACCTCTACAGTTTAAGATATGGTGATGACACCATACTGCTGAGAGAAAATCACAGAATTGGAATGAGTATTGAAGAAAGTGGTTGTTCCAGTGTGCCTTCCCAGAATAATGATCCCATAGCACTTTGTCCTCCAAAGCACTTTACATTTTTTAGGTCTGCTTGTATGTTTTCCACAAACGCCCCATCACTTTTCCGCCCATGTTCCAGCATTCTTTTCAATTTTAATTCTACATTTGGCCTTCCCACAGTTTTAATCGTGTGGTCTTATTGTTAATGTTGCATTATTTTATTGTCCATGTTTTATTTTAATTGCTTGTTTTGTGTTGTTATTTCTTGTATTGTTGCATTTGGGCTCAGCCTCATGTAAGTCCCTTGGGGAGATGGTAGCAGGATACAAATAAAGTGTTGTTGTTGTTGTTGTTGTTGTTGTTATTATTATTATTATTATTATTATTATTATTAAGTTAAGGAAGAAATTGCAAGGGCAAGGTTACAGCTGAACAAAAATAATGACAGATGATTTATATAACTGTAAAGTGGATAATGAAAAAGTGGGTGATGAAATAGTTTAAAGATTTCATCTAACTTAGTTCAGTTATTATACAAAATGAAGACTGCAGTCAAAACAATTAAAAACTTGGAAGCAAGATCCTAAAGTGACTCTTTAGTTTTATCAGGGATCCTCTGCATCAACATGTGTGCATTGTTGCTGAGATGTTACTTCTTGCTTATGAATGCCCAATACTGTAGTCTGCTCTTCATGCCTTTTGGCCATTTTCATTTGAGTTTGTATCAAAATCATATTATTGATTAGATTTTTTTTTTTGTCAGATGAAGCATTGCAGCAAAGGAGAGTTACCAAATGGTCTGACTGGGTTTTAGGATTTCCACTGCCTTCATTCCATACATTGTCAGTGCTGTTCTCTGAAACTCACTCACATAGCCCATGTCTTCTGGTTAAATCTACAAGTCTTCAGTTCTGGTCTAACCATTTGAACAGTGGTTCTCAACCAGTGGGTCCCCAAATGTTTTTGGCCTACAACTCCCAGAAATCCTAACAGCTAGGCCAAAAAACCCATAGGTTGAGAACCACTGGTAGAAACAGGAAGCTGAGAAGTGCACTGACCGGGACCATGTCAGACAATTGGAGGAGAGGAAGAAATTTATATAGCTTCCCTAGCTGCTCCTCCACTCTCCTCCTTATCTAATGGTAAAACTCATGCAACTGTACTGAAATGATTTCATAACTGAAGAAACCATCAGATTTGAATTTTCCTTTCTTGTGCTTTTCTCATACAACTATATAGAAAACTCTCATTCTCAATTTTCTTTTCTCTCTGCTTTCCACCTGCTTTCCCATCCCACCTTTCATTCACATCAGGTTATGAGAGTTTCCTGTATGGAAATACATTTGCATTTTATATATGCCTTTTGCACAAGGTATGCATTTATTCTAATGTATACTTCTGTGCAAACATCTTCCCCATTGACTAAAGTGTGTTTGTTTGGCTTTTTCTATTGCATGCATGTTTAACCATATACATTTTTAAAATATAAAGAGGATTTCACAAGAACAAAATATACTATAAGCCTATTCTGGGGACTAACAAATCAAACCTCTGACCTGGAAGTCCTTTTTCAGAATTCCAGGTCTGTTTGCATAACACTCTTTATTTAGTAATAGAATTAAAGTACTTTACACATGCACAAGGGACAATTTCTTCTCATTGGTACTTCATCTTTTAAAAAACTGAACTCTGGCACCCCAAAATTTGTATTGTCAAAGGCTTTCATGGCTGGAATAACTGGTTTACTGTAATTTTTTTGGGCTGTTCCAGAAAACCTAGAGCAACCCACCCAAAATGTTGTTCTGGAGAGATCTAAACCCTGCATCTGTGTGCAAATTGTTTGCAATAAATGACTGTTCTGACCATTATTTGTTGTTCTGAAATGGATGAAACTCTCTCTGTGTAGACATAGATATAAATATAAATATAGATAGATATGACATTTTAATAATGCCACACACCAGCCCCCTCAATCACCACTAATCTATTTTATTCCTTTGGGCAGAGATAGCAGAGGGCCGATGCCAAGCTTTGGAGCTTCTTTCATAGCCAGCATCTGGCTTGTTGGCACGTTTCTCAGAATTGTGTTGTGTGACTTGCCGGGACCTCTGCCTGCCTGGCTGGAATAAACCAACATTAAACAGAAGCATTATTGATCTTTTTGCTCTGGCCTTGTGGTCTGCCCTCACAGGTGTTCTGGCTCTTAGTGAAAGCGCTGAGAAGCAAGACACAGTTGCGTAAATGCTTTGCTCCTTTCTTTGGGTCCTTTGATATAAACAACATGCCGTCTTTGCAATACAACACATCTTCGCATGGGGCTGAGGGGATTCTAGGAAGGGATCTGCCTCCTGGGATACTATTCACTGAAAATGGTAGGAGTGAATCTCTAATAATACAGTAGCTACTATGAATTGATTCACATACACTTATGTTTATTATATCTTACAGACATTAGTGTGTTTAAGTCTATGGTGGTGTTTCTACTCATCCTGAATAGGAAATACAGTAATTGATACTGAATTATGACCCATCACTGATAAAGTCTGTGTAGTGGGGAGGAATCTGATTTAAAGAAAGGAGGGACATGATGCAGAACTTCAATCCCGCTCAATCCAAACCTAAAAGTCCCTGAAGCTGTTCTATAGAGGTTCATTAGTAAAACATGGTTTTGGATTTCTAATAGGCTGAACTGATAGTGTTGTAAATTAGGCAATCCTAGACTTTGGACCTAATTGTTTCACTGGAGGGGTGGGGTGGGGATAAGGTAAGGGGCAGCAGTGTCTTCCTGTTCTATGTATTGTAGTGTGCATCACTCCATTTAGTTTGCAGTGTGATAAATCAGCCTTGTTTATTTTGCAAAGTGAAGTCCTGCCCTGAATGTTCCAGCACATGCTGTGGACAAGTAAGCTGCAAACTTACTTGTGAGAGGCTTCGATGTATTCCTTATCCATAACTTTGTCTCTTGGACTCCTAGTTCAAAATATAACAAGGGCTGGGTTACATTTTAAAGACATCAGCTGACATTCAGTATAGCAGTTAAGGATTTGTAACATACTTTTTAAAGTAATATTCTGCGTCATCATCATATCATAGGCTATCACTTGTGGCTGAGTATGATTGCCTTCCAAGCGTAGGGTCTTGGTGATTCTTGATCTGCCATGCTATTTCACAGTGAATACATCGGCTTCCAGATGGAAGGCAGTCCCAACAAGGGTTGGCTTGACGTGCCTTCCTCTTGACTTGTTTGTGCCTTTATCCCTCCATTTGTGCCTCTTTGAATTCCACAGCACTGTTGGTAACAGCTGACCTCCAGTTAGAATGCTCGAAGGCCAGGGCTTCACAGTTCTCGGTGTCTATGCTACAGTTTTTAAGGTTAGCTGTAAGCCCATCTTTAAATCTCTTTTCCTGTCTACCGACATTGTGTTTTCCATTCTTAAGCTGAAAGTATACTAACTGCTTTGGGAGATGGCGATCAGGCATTTGGACAATATGGCCAAAGTTGATAGCAAAGGATCATCACTTTAGTACTAGTGGTCTTTGCTTCTTCCAGCATGCTGACATTTGTCCACCTGTCTTCCCAAGAGATATGCAGGATTTTTCAGTGGCAACACTGATGGAATCATTTCAGAAGTTGAGAGTGACATTCATAGATGGTCCATGTTTCACAGGCATAGAACAGGGTTGGGAGGATTTACAAACAAACCCTACAAATCCCTACAAATGTCCTGATCCTCAAACACACTCTGCTTCTTTTAAAAAAAATGCTGCTCTTGCAGAGCTCGGGCAGTGTTGAATTTCAGTTTCAGTGTTGACTTTTGTGGAGAGGTGGCTGGCAAGGTAGTGGAAATTGTCAACATTTCCCCTCTTTATTATTTGTGCCTATATGACATCACTTGGATTGAGTTTTACTACTGCACTGGGAGTAAACACACCCACCCACCCACACACACACACACGTGCACACATATAAAACCAGTTACTGGATTTTTCACTACAAGCATCTTTTTTTAAATGTTTTACTCTCTCTAAATACTATGGGTTGGCAGAAAAGCATTATAAAATATTTTGAATAAATAAAAACACCATATCTGAAAACAAATAACCGAAGTGAAATAATAATGAAATTAAAAAAAACCTCATGATAGGTCTATGTTATACTGATAGCATCCATCAGTATCTGCATACATGTTTCCTACTTCTAATCTGTGTCAGGGAAAAGGCGGGGAGAGGATGTTAGACAGCAGTGGCCAAAGCAGGATTAAGTTCCTTATATCTCTATTAAAATGTGACTCACATTCTGAGGGCTCTTGGAATGCAGAAAACAAAGCTGGCAGGAGTTCAAGTGGCAGAAAAAAACCATGGTGGCATCTGTTTGATGGGGAGTTGAAGCTAAAAAAAAAATCACATCTAGTAGGCCAGGAAGAAAGCAGCCTGACCACCTCTTGTTCACACTTTGCGTCCCATGCCATTTGATAATGCTATTCACAAATATGTCTTCAGCATGAAATAGTATGCTACAGACTCCTACTTTCTGACTCACATAGATTTGCATTAGGTAAGCAATTCTGTTTTTTTTCCTGTAGTCACTTTCACTGGCTCATAGTTGAGGTGAAATATGGGGCTAGGCTCATAAAGCATGAAGAAAAAAGTTTTAATTCATCTCTAACTTCTCATTTCCACCAGAACTTATATTGTTGTTATTCCACAAGACTGAGAGACTCCTTAGATTTTTGCTATTCACTAGTCTCCAGAGCAAGGCAAAGTCTATAATCATCAGCAAAATTAATCATAAAGAAATAAACAAAATGTTCAGCAGATGCTTCCCCATAGGTAGAGGGATCCTAGCTTGCCAACCATTCCTCTAAGTTAGGTATCTCACTCTTTGGCTTCCTGAGATTCAATATTGTGTAGCTTCTAAGCACAAAATGTAAAGATATATCACTGAATACTAAAGTTAGGATGATCCATGTTATATTTCTGTCACAAGTCACAAGTGAGGCTGGTGGGGACGAGGAGCAGGGCTTTCTCAGTGGTGGCCCCTCACCTGTGGAACTCACTCCCGGGGGAAATCAGAGCATCATCATCCCTCCTCTCCTTCAGGAGGAGGGTGAAGACATGGTTATGGGACCAGGCCTTTGGGCAACCAAGCAATTAAATAAGACAATCAGACGAGTAAGACCAGCAGGATTGTCGAAGTGGAATCAAAAAACAGATCTATGAGATAGCGAACACTGACAGGTAGGAGGAGGAAGTGGGTTTGTATTGGGTTTTTATTGATTTTATTGATTTTATTGGGATAATGCATGAATTGTTGGTAATTATGAATGTGTTGTAGTTTTGTGATGCAGGCATCTAATCATGCCTTTGCTGTTGTAAGCCGCCCTGGTTCCCCTTCGGGGTGAGAAGGGCAGGGTAAAAGAACCCCAAATAAATAAATAATCATAAGTCTAATTTGACTTGCTGGCAATTAACAATAATGCTCAGTCTCCTGGGTTATTTGGAAGGATTACTCCCTCCGTTTTTTAAGGTTTGCTTTTGTGCTTATTCATACCAAACAATGAGCAATACTGTTGCTACTTCCCTCTTGTTTCCCCATTTTGGCTATATTAGCAGCTGCCCGTCCCTCACTACAGCTCTTTCTTTCACAATTTAAACAGAGATGGATGCTGGAAGAGATAATATAACTTCATGAGAACCAGTATGGTGTAGTAGTTTAAATCTTGGACTAGGAGTCTGGTGGACCAGGGTTCAAATCCCCACTTGCCCATGGAAGCCAACTGGGTGGCCTTGGACATGTCATACTTTCTCAGCCTGAGAAGAAGGCAGTGACTCCCCACTCCCCAAATATTGCAAAAAAACAAAAAAACAAAAAACAAAAACAAAACCCATGATAGGTTCACCTTTTGGTCACAATCAATCAGAAATATCTTGAAGGAACATAACACAAACAATATAATTTAAGTTGCCTGACATATTTCTCACTGTAAGACCTCTGATTGAAAAGTACTGTTGAGATTTTTGTCCAAGCTGCATGACACAGCTACTATTCAGCAAAGTCCAGTTCCCTTCCTCAGCTTCTCTATCACACCATCTTGGTGTCTTTCATATTGGATAAACACTGTCTGGTCCCCCCCCCCATCATTTTTATATAATGTTCAGCTCCCCAGATGAGTCTGGGACCAAGGCATTCTGCCCCAGAACCAAATCAATCCATTTCATTCCAATTTGGAGCATATACAAACCAGTTACAATAAGTCTGATTCACTTTATTATTTGGATTTCAGCCAAATGGGTTGTGCCGCTCTAATGGTTACTACGATTGGACATTTCCTGGTCCCTGTAACATAAACTCCAGCAGTGATGAAGAATAAAGATAAATGTCACATGGCAAGGAATTGATAGACTCAATCCATGGGTTAAAAAGGAGGAAATTGATTTTGTCTTCCTTGCTACTGTGGCCCTGACTAGTACCTCAGTGCAAAGTCATCTCAGGTTTGCACCATTTCCACCATGCAAGGTACCCACTGTAACAAATGATACTCAGTGTAGGTTCACATTAATGGAAAACATCTTTTTTTTCTACTGAATAATGTAAAAATACAAATATGAAATATGTGTTGTAGGAGACATGAAAAACAGAACTCAGTTTTAGGTAACTTAGGCCCCTTCCACACAGTTGTATAAAATCCACATTGAGCTGGATTATATGGCAGTATGGACTTGGATAATCTAGTTCAGTGGTTCTCAACCTGTGGTCTGTGGACCACCAGTGGTCCCCAAGAACTAAAATATGGTCTATTACTGCACTGTTGCAATGAGAACGACTGGCCTTGTGAAACCCTTTTATAGTGACTGACTACCCATGAAATGTGCAACAACAAGCCTCCTGATGGCTGCTTCTCCTCCTCCTCCTTCCCCCTTAGCGGAGCCATTCCATGTGGTGCTTGGAAGCAGAGGTATCTTGGTGTCTTCATTTTAAGGCCTGTTCCTGGGGGGGATTTGGGATACTGACTCAGTAAATTGCATTGGATAGACTACATAAGCTCTAGATTATTAAATATGGTTTTCTGTGGACAAGCAGATGGTAACTACTGGATAGCATATGTTCTGTATCAGAAACTAGAGCTGATGTGGTCTATCCATTGGAATTTTCTGAATCAGCACCCCAAATAACCAAACCAAATCTAAAGTTGACCAAAAACTGATTCATAACCCTTTTGGTATTAATGATGGAGAGTGGTCCCTGGTCAAGTGGTCCTTGGTGAAAAAAAAAGGATGGGAACCACTGTTCTAGTTCAAAGCAGATGTTGTGGATTATCTGCCTCCATCTTGACATTCTGGGTTATATGGCTGTGTGGAAGGGCCCTAAGTAGTAGCATTCAAAGAGGGAACCAGTACATGACAGGGAGGTGGGTGCGGCGAAGGGGAGAGTTGGAGGGCAATTATGCTTTCCTTGTGGCATTTTGAAACATCTGACCAACTAATATTGAAAAGGAGAATCCAGAGTACATATCTGACACAGGTTCAGTAAAGTTAGGCCTTGTGGTCATGGTAGATTGATTATGTTATAATCTGTTATTACTTTGTTATAGACATGGATTTATTTATGGGTTTTGGTTGGTTTGTCTATTTGTTTTTGTTTAGTTACTGTAATTACAGCATTGAATGTTTGCCATTTTTTGTTGGAAACCACCCTAAATCCCTTTGGGGAGACAGGGCGGGATATAAATCAGGATAATGATAATGATGATGATGATTATTAAGGCTGTTAGGAAAAAGCTACTTGTTTTGTTGGGAGATGATGCTAGAATGGCTTAAATGATAGTGGAACAGGGATGCCACTCCAGGTTTCTATACATTTCATAATTTCAGTCCTCAATATTTTTAAAAACTAAAAAAAAAAAACTTTTCCAAAACTTCTGGAATTGTAGCTTAATATACTTTTATAGTCTTGTATGTTTTGATATGCATTTTCAGCATGCTTTACATTATATTGCATTGGTTTTTGTATTTTTGTCATGAAAATGTGTTTTACAATTGTATTGTATTAATTTGAGTTTGTATTATCCCTTCCTTTCTACTGTGTGTGTATTAGATTAGACACTTTTGGCGGAGCTGGCTGTTTTCTGATGGCACTAAATGAGTAGATGATGCTGATGATAATGATCCAGACATTAAAGGAGCTCCCAAGGTGCTGTATTCTATATTCAGCCACAGTGCTCATGCAAAACATATTGTATAAGCATTTGCTCTTTTTCAGAGATGGCTCAATTGTGACCTCCAGCACACCTTATAATTCTGCAAGATTGCACATAGCCTTCTCTCTTAGTTTTGATTTTGTGGAAGGGGAACTAATTGATCATTGTGCAAAGGATGAATTCAAGACTTTGGTCTTCTGCTAAAATAGCTACTTTCATTATGTTTAAATAACATTTAAGTAAAGCCTGCTAAGATGACTGAGAAAAAGAAATGAAAGAAATAAAGTATACACAGAGAGAGTCAGAGCAAGCAAACTAGATAGTTCAGATAAGGCTGTCACACGGATGTATAATGGGTTTATTCACCATTTAGAAAAAAATGTAGCACAACTTTAATAGAAATATTATTCAAGTTAAACTTCATATTTATGGGTCAACACCAAAACAAATGTTGGGTCTATTCCTGAGATTTCATTTAGACAAAGGGAGGGTTGTTAAACATTTTTGAAACCGTGTAACAATATATCAAGATCCCAGTTCAGTTGCTTATAGCATTTAGGATGAGTTTGTACAACCAACTAAAATCGTAGTGACTGTTGCAGCATTATTGTTCATCTTCATGAATTCCGGCAGAGTACATGAGGTCTCAGTCTGAAAATAAGGATAAAATGTGTAGAACTTATTTATTTCATTCATATCCCATCTCTGGGATTCATGAATTCACATCCCATTTCATTCATATCCCATCTTTCCTCTAAAACAGGATCACAGGAAAGTCCAAAACAAAATTAAAAATGAGAAAATATAGAAGCGCAACTTGCAAAACCTTCAATATCTACACAATTCCCCTATCTAGCCTTGCCAATACAGTACCAATCCCAGAAATCCTCCAAGAAAACATCACAGCAGGGAAATACTGCTTATAATAATAATCCTGAGAGAATGACCTCTCTAAGAATTTCTAGGTTCCACTAGAGTGAATATTAATAAAATCTGTGAATAATCAACTCTGCAAAAATTAAACCTGCAAACGTGGAGGGTTGACTGAGTTAACATTGTTTACATTAAACGACAATGGACACAAAGTAACCATTCATAGCTACTTACTTAAAAGCCAGGAAGCTGCCAAAAGCCCAAATCAAAACTTTTTTTTTATACTGAATAAAAAGTAGGAGAAGAACAGCTAGGAAGAGCCAAAGTTACCCTCTCTTGTAAAGGTGTCCCACATCCTGGATGCCAATCAAACTTTGCTTCAAAAATAAGTGACTGCGTACTCTTCAGATTTCTCATTTTGGTATAGTCCTGATTAATCCTTTGTCATCTCATTTTTGGGGATGCTTTTACAGTTTTCCAATTTCCCTCCCCTCTTTCCAGTTTACTGATTGGGCTCAGCTACAAACTAATTTCAAAATGTGGAAGGAATTTGCACTCACTTAGCAGGGAGAAGGGGAGAGGAGAGAATGGATTTTTTTTTCTTTTTCCAGTCAGCTCAAGCAAAAGCAAACTGATGCATCCTCTCTTGACTTATGTGTTCCTCCTCATTAATCCCCTTTGCCATATTAATCACACTATGATGATGCTTGGCCACATGTGTCCTGATTTTTCATATGTGAACTATTGGCAGGTATGTAACTGGAATGTTTTTTGTTTCATATGAGAAGCTGGTAATAAGGATATTGTAAACAAGGGAATGCCAAAATATGTTAAACAAAGGATTTTATATAAACACACAATAAAATCCATTGTGACGGAAACTAATTGTGGAAAGCAACTTGAACTTTCTTTCCTGGCTGCTGGGTTAATTTTTCTGTCCAAAAACCATGAAAAGGCTTCACACTACACTGCACACGCTGGGAAAATCAGAAAATAGTCCTGAGTTATAGCCTATGTGGTCAGCCAACCAGCTAACTTTAGTGTGCAGTTTTTCTGTTCCTCTAGGGTTGTTTTCATCAATTGCCATCAGATATTCAAACAAAGAGGCCTAAATACTATAAGGGCACTAGTTCCCATCTGAACTTGGAGGCTAAGCTAAAAAGGGTCAGATGTCAGAACCCCAATCTCTGCCTGCCTCTAAATTTCAAGAATACTGCAGTAGGTAGTTCTGAATATGATTTCAGACTTATATGACTATATTTTTGTTGCTTGTCAAAGGCTAGATAAAATGCTTCCTCTTGAATTAGAAAGAGGGGTTGCCAAAGGACATCCTGACCTGAGATGAACTGTACTGCATGTTGAAAGTGTAGTATTTTTCCAACAGAGTTACAAGCCCAGTTTTACCAAGCTGAAAACAAAGGAGAGATTTTTTAAACTCCCAGAGTCCCTTCATTATCTTATCTTGGGTGATAGTTAGATTAGCTGTAGGTGTGATCTGTAACAAAAGGTTGCATTGTAGAGTGCTTCTGCTCAATGTTCTAACCAGCCAGCTGTGTTTTCTTTCAGGATACTTCATTATAAGTCTCTCATTTTTCTTCTTTTCTCCCACAGTGTACTTTGCAAGCTTTGCCAATATATATGCTTTTTTGAAATGGAAGATCCTGCATCATACAAATACATTCTTTTATCTTTCTTAAACTGCACAATTATCAAAGACTCTTTAATCAATCTGCACCAAACATAATATGGGTATAGGAAACAATGAGCTCATCTACACTGGTAGATAATTCAGTGTAGATGATACATTAGCCTGGGGCATCCACACAACACAACCAGGCTAATGTGTTCAAACCTGAGGTAAACAGTTTAATTCGGTTTACTCCTGCATTAAAAAAGATACCTGCAAAGATTCAAATCCATGAAGATATGGAGGCAATAGGGACAGGCATGGAGCCAATGGGGACTGCCTCCTGGGATCAATAACTTTGCCAGCCCAGGGAGGTTGGATGTCATTGCCTCCCTACCTTCCCTGTCCCCCTCCCCGTTTCATGCCCAAACTGCAAGGAAAGCCTCCTTACTACAGCAGGAGGCTTCCCTATTGTTGCGCAGTGCCATGGAGCTTTGGAGAGGGAATCTGCCTACCCCTCTCTAAAACTGTATGGTGTCATCATTTAGCACTATGCAACAACTGGGAAGCCTCCCGTACCAGTAAAAAAACTTTCCTTGTTGTTTGGGGGTAGAGAGGGGAGGGTGTCACTGACCATGCTTACCCATGCTGAGAGTGAATTGGCATGGGTGGAGTATATGGCCATCTCCCTGCCAATGAGGTGGATTTTTCTCTGTCTGTGGCCACAAAATGTGGCACAAACTGGCATCTTAATGCTGTTCATTCCACAATTTGGGCTTTGTGGAAGGAGCCTAAATTTTGTTGCCAAACCATACATTATGTTGATATTATTTGAGATTGAGATTGTCACCTGACCTAGATAACTAGATCCGGCTATTTGCCTGATACAGCTGTTTTCAATTTCAAAAAAGAAAAAAGACAAAATGTTATAGCAAATTTGTTGCTTTTTGCCATCGGATTTCTTACTTTTCCCCCAACCATATGCTGGGACAATCATTGTCATTTCCTGCCAAATGGTGATGCAGCGAAGCTTTGGTTCAGAGCTTGAACCCACTAGGAGATACTTACATTTCTTCTGTGGGTGGCTGGAAAGAGGACGTTGGAATTCTTACATAATGTGAGGAAATAAAAGAAGTGTACATTATATCTTAAACTTAATCCTAAACTTTAGATTTTGCATTATAATGAAAATCTACAAAACTCACATGATGGTTGGTATCTGTAACGTCTTAGGAGAGAGGAGGGACGATTTATTATTTATTACTCTTAATGGTGCCTCCAATGTGTGATGTGAGGTATTATTGGGAGATATGGCACACTGGACGCAGAATTAATGGAGGTGAGGCAGTCTTCAAACAAAAGTTAACAAGTTTATTGAGCACAAAGCGTGTGGTTGCAAATGGTAACTTTTCTTATGGAACTCAGAATAATGCTTGGTTAGATGAATGTTACACTCTTTCAGGTTATACAGTATCTTCCTGAGGTGAAGCACTTATTACAAAACAAAGTTCCAATACAGGGATGTCTCCCTTATCTGATCCTCCCTTGATCAGATACTTAATAAGCTTATTCTTTAGCCTTTCTTTAGACTAACGGAATACTGGTTATGTTTCCCTTATCAGCCTCTCTAGGCTAAGAAACTTCCAGTAGCTTAATCTGGCTTTCCAAAGCCTCAAAACTTTGCTTCACAATTCACTCTTTTACAGCTATAACCTCCTAATCTTTCCTCTACCAATTCCTCACCCTCCAATCTTAACTCCTGACTGCTCACTCCTCTAACCCTAAACCCTAACTCAGACTGAACTTAAACTGTTGTTTTTCAAACTCTCCCCTCTAAGCTCCTCCCACTTATCTACAGCATTGTCTCCATGGTAACGCACTCCTCTCAGCTAGGCCGCTCCAGCATTAGTGCAACCAATCCAAACACAAATACAGTTAAAATCATACAATTTATAATCAACTTCTTTACAGTATCCTACTTACTTACTTGGGTGATCCCTCATTGTCCAACTAGGATAGTCTTCCAAGATCAGTGTACTGGTAGGTCCGGAGGTGACTGTGGAGCCCTATTCTTGATCTACATCTTCTCCTGCAGTGAGGGCATTGGTTTCTAGGTGGAAGGTGGTCTCGGTGGGGGTTGGCTTAACACGCCTTCCTCTTGGCATGTTTCTCTCTTTCGCCCTCCATTCGTGCCTCTTCAAATTCTACAGCACTGCTGGTATTCTACTAGTGACACATGCAAGCACAAGTTCAACCTATGTATGACTATGGACCCTTCCACATAGCCCTATATCCCAGAATATCAAGGAAGAAAATCCCACATTATCTGAGTGTGGATGCAGATAACCCAGTTCAAACCAGATATTGTGGAATTTTCTGCCTTGATATTCTGGGATATAGGGCTGTGTGGAAGGGCCCTCTTGTCTTCTTTTGGTTTTTCCATAGTATGGAACACTCTTCTTTCCTCCTCAATGAGCAAAGCTCTTCTAGAACTCTGCAGCTCTCTCTCCACTGCCATTCAATATCTGATGGAGTACAGAGGGATTAGAGAAGAAGTTTGAGATGGATTTAACAGCTTAATAAATGAAATAAATCACATCCTTGAGTGAGCTTGTAACATATCAAAATTAGAGTATACAATTTTATGTTTTTTAAATAGATGACCCAGGCAGATTTCTAGAGATAATGTCCTTGTTTTGCATTTGCCTAAGGGAACATAGGCTCCTTCCACACATCTGAATAAAATCCCACATTCTCTGTTTTGAACCAGCATATATGACAGTGTGGACTCAGATAACCAAGTTCAAAGCAGATATTATGGGGTTTTCTGCCTTGATATTCTGGGTTATATGGCTGTGTGGAAGAGCCCATAGTCAGAGGCTTCTCCAAGTGCCGCCCTAAGCTCTCCACCAGTCATAGAATAGCCACGGAGTAGGGACTGCTGCAGGTAAATAATGAGTCCAGGGATCAATCTGTGGGGACCTGTAGTATATTTGTAGTTGTGTAATTTTTTCAGCTCATTGAGGAGAAAGGAATTCCACCAATATAAGTTATTTCTTTTAAAATGGTGCTGTATGCTGTATTCATTCTCCACTTAATTTGTTTTATTTTGGTTGACTAACTATAGCTTTAAATAAAAAGGGGGTTTCACACTAGTCCAAAATTACACAAACCCTATTAGGGGAGTCTGATTAATCTTCAACCAATTTTAAAAATAGAGTGGAAATGGGGTTTTCTATTTGCTGCATTTTCTAAGAGCTGCATTGAATAGAGGAATATGAAAGCAGATTTCAGAACTTTTAAAGGCATGGAAAAATTAGTTTGTGTTCTGCAAACACTGAAGGGTGTCTCTTCAGAGATCGGTAGTGGACTTTGCCTTTCTGTTGGCATACTAGGATATGACTGTATCTGCATTCTAGAAAAAGATGAATATTTGTAAACCATGACTATTACAAACCATCATGAAGCCTCCAGTGTAATTCCCCTTGAAAGGAAACCAGACCTGGGTAATTCCTATATCCCTGGAGCATTTTGTTACTTGGGGAAATGGGTGACTGTAACAGGATTATTCTTTTATCTCAAATACCAAATTTCATTTTTTTAAAAAAATATTTTTATTAGGCTTTTAAGTACAAAGATATAAAAGAGAGGGTCATTAGGGATTTTGGGGGAGGGACAATAAGTGAGGGAGTGGAGGGGGGGAACCCATTCATACATACATACGGGGAGGGAGAGGGGGATTAGTATACATTCATTCATCTTAATTTCCTTTGATTTCATTTACTGCACACTTTCAGATAGGAAGGTTAGAAGGTGGGTAAGGAATGGAGTGGGGGAAAGGCTGAAGGGTGGGGGCTAGAACTTCCACGTTTGTCTGTGAAGGTTAGGTAAATATATCTTGTTTTCTGCTTCTTCTTGTTTTGTAGACTATGTTTAATCTTCTTTTCCTTTATTTCTTTGTATTTTCGAGGTAGGTCAGAAATCCGTCCCAATCTGTATTTTTGGTTTTGTCTGAATTACTTGAGAGTTTTTTGGTCAGCAAGTCCATATTTATTATGTCATATATTTTTAAGATCCATTCTTCCATCGTCGGTATCTCTTTCGATTTCCAATATTTTGCTATTTGGATTCGGGCAGCTGTAGAGAGATAAAACAGAATCTTGTTTTCGTTGTTTCCCAGCTTAAAATCTATGATTCCCAATAGGAAGTATTCTGGTTTTAATTTGATTTTTATTTGTAAGATTTTTCCTATCTCGTTACAAACCTGACGCCAAAAGGTTTTAATTCTTTTACAACCCCACCACATGTGCATGAAGCTTCCATTGGTTCCCTGGCATTTCCAACACTTCCCCTCCATCTTTCCATTGCTGAATTTGGCTATCTGCTCCGGTGTTAGATACCATCTGAAGAAAAGCTTGTACCAGTTTTCTTTGATTTCATTAGCATAAGTAAGCTTTAGTTTTTTTGTCCATACTTCCTCCCATTCTTCTAATTTAATGGGGCGGCCTATGTCTTGGGCCCATCTAATCATATTAACCTTTATTTGTTCTTTTTCGGTTTCCCATGTTAATAATTGCTGGTATGCTTTCTTGATGTGTTTTTTGTCTGTCTTTAGTATTTTCTCACATATCGTATCTTCTTTTTGGAAGCCTATCAATTTATCTCTGTTGTAGCTTTCTCTTATTTGGTGATACTGGTACCAGGAAAGAGTGGGGTCATAAAGCTTTAGTTCTTCTTGGGTTTTGATTAGGTACCCTTGGGGTGAGTTCTTTAATATTTCTTTGTATGTTATCCATGTTTCCCTAGCTGTTCCTCTAATTTGACTGGCTTCGTTAGGGGAAAACCAAAGCGGTGTTTTTTGATAAAGTTTTGTTTTGTATCTTTCCCATATTCGGATGAGGGGATCTCTAACAAAATGGTTCCTGAAGTTACTTTCTCCTTTTGTTTTCCCTCTCCAGAGGTAGTTGTGCCATCCCTGCATTAGGTCAAAGCTTTCGAGGGTTAATAATTTTTTCTCCTTGAGCCCTATCCAGTCCTTTATCCAGCAAATCGCAGATGAGTCGTGATAAAGCTGCAGGTTTGGAAGGGCCATGCCTCCTCTTTTCTTGCTGTCGCACATGTTTGTAAAGTTGATTCTATGTCTACCTCTTCTCCAAATGAAGTCCAAGACGTCTTTATTCCAGATTTTAAAGGTCGATTTATTCTTAATTAATGGTATGGATTGGAAAAGGTGGAGCATGTCTGGCAGTATGTTCATTTGAATCGCCGCTATTCTTCCCATCAGGGAGAGGTTTAAGGACTCCCATCTTTTCAATTTTTCTCTGATTTTGGTCCATTTCTGTTCATAGTTATTTTTGTATAGTTGTATATTCTTTGTTGTTATTATGACCCCTAGGTATTTCACTTTCTTTGTTACTCTAATCGATGTTTTCTTTTGTATTTCTTCCTCTTTCTTTTTCGTCATGTTTTTGGCTAACATTTGGGTTTTCTCTTTATTGATTTTAAAGCCTGCCACCTCCCCATATCGGTTTATTTCTTGCCACCATTTGTCTATGGTATTTATCGGGTCTTCTATAATACAGACGAGGTCGTCGGCGTACGCTCGTATCTTGAATGTGTATTTCTCAATTCGTAAACCTTTCAGTTCTTCATTTCTTCTGATGTTACTTAGAAGTAACTCTAGAGTAAGGATGAATATCAAGGGGGATAGGGGACATCCCTGTCTTGTCCCTTTTTCGATTCTGATCGTTTCTGATTTTTGACTATTTATTAACAGGTTTGCGTATTGTTCTGAGTAGAGTGATTCTATTGCATTCATGAAATTGTATCCGATATCCATTTCTTTAAGCGTCTCTTTGAACAGGAACCAGTTGACGTTATCAAACGCCTTTTCTGCGTCCAGAAATAGAAATACTACTTCTTTTTGTATCCTTTTCTCGTAGTATTCTATGGCGTCTATAATTACGCGTATATTGTCTTTCATTTGGCGCTTAGGTAGGAAACCTTTTTGTTCTTCTTCTATTCTTTCACTTAAGATTTCCTTCAGTCTGTTTCCTAATATGTTGGTAAATATCTTGTAGTCCTGATTCAAGAGAGATATCGGTCTGTAGTTTTTAGTTTTGGTCTTATCTGCGTTATCTTTCGGTATTAGGGTTATGTTTGCATATCTCCACGTTTCCGGGATTTTTCCTTCTTCCATTACTTTGTTCAGTGTTTTTAGTAGTGGCTTACTCAGCTGGTCCACAAAGGTTTTGTAGTAGCTCCCAGTAAAACCATCTGGGCCTGGCGCTTTATTCTGTGGTAAGTTTTGAATTACTTTCACGATCTCTTCTTTCGTTATTTTTCTATTTAATACCTCCCTTTGAGCATCTGTTATCTTTGCTATCTTTTGTTGACCTAAAAACTGCATGACTTTTTCTTTTGGGATGTTATCGTTCGTGTACAACTTTCCGTAAAATTCTCTAAATTGTTTTATTATGTCTGGTGTTTTGTTGAAAATTTGACCTTTTTCTTCAATTTGTGTTATAATTCTGGAGTGCCTCTTTATTGCTAACTTCCTAGCCAACCATTTGCTTACTTTGTTCGCGTTTTCAAAGTAATCTTGTCTAACATATCTCAACTTTTTTTCCATTTCTTCTAGTTGTAAGGTTGCTAGTTTTTTCCTTAGGATGGAGGTTTGGTATTGTAACTTTTTATTCTCTGGATTTAATTTCGCTATTTTTTCCTTCCCTTCTAGCTCTTTCTTAAGTCTTTCTTGTTCTTCTCTTTTCCATTTATTGATTCTGGCGGCGTGTTCAATCCTCTGATATATGCTTTCGAAGCGTCCCAGATTATCTCTATCGGGGTCTCACTTTCAGTATTGAAGGAAAAGAATTCTTCTATTAACTCTCTGTATCTTTTCATGTTTTTTTCCCCTTTGATCAGATAATCCTTTAGTCTCCACATATATGCTGCTCTTGAGGTTGTGGTATCCTGTATTATTGTGAGTATTGGGGCATGGTCAGAAGTCTGGATTGGTAGTATTTTTGACTTTCTCACTTTTGTTGACAATAATTTAGAGCACCACACCATATCTATCCGTGACCATGTTTGGTGACGGTTTGAGAAATATGTGTAATCTATGTCGTTCTGATGTTGGTCTCTCCATGTGTCTACTGTTCCTAGTTCTTCTAACATCTGGAGACATGTTTTCGGGAGAGCCGAGGAATGCGGTGTTTTTTGTCCCTTTTTTTTGGTTTTATCCTTGTTGATGTCTACTACCCCGTTGAAGTCCCCTACTATCATTAACTCATCATATTCTGTTCCTGATATGAGACTGTAAAGTTTCTCACAGAATTTCACTTTTCCTCCATTGGGGGCGTATATGTTACAAATTAAAATGTTTTGTCCCTGTATGTCCACCAGTACCCCCAGAATTCTTCCTTCCTGATCTGTAAAGGCTAATTTGGAAGGTAACTTATCCTTCACATATGTGGCCAGGCCTCTTTTCTTTTCATTGCTGGTTGCTTGAAATATTTTTCCTAAACTACGTTGTTCTAAATAGTGTCCATGTTTTTTAATGATGTGTGTCTCTTGGAGACAAATTATTTCACATCTTTCTTTTCTCAAACAGTGCCAAACTCTTTTTCTCTTCCCTGGCGTGTTCATGCCATTTACATTCTGGGATAAAATTTTAAGCCTTACATACCAAATTTCATTAGCACATTATTTTATCATATTATTTTGCTACATTTTAAATGCAGATTGGGTTTCTTTCAAGAGCTCACATATAATTCTTCTAATGACTATGGGATCGTTCTTACAAAATCTTCATCTGCTATAGACTTGCTGCTTCTCTTTGTGATATTTGTGATGCCGCTGTTACAGAACTTAGCATAGGAAATCCATTACTCAGGTTGGGTGTGAAAAAGCCCAGGAAAGCAAAGAATCTACTTTGTGCTGGAAGGCACAAAGAATTAAAAGTAAATATCAGAGCAGGTGGAGGGAAGCATCATGTTCTCAGAATAGGTGGCCCCTGGGGGAACACTGCAGTTGATGGCTTTAGCCTTTGCACAGCATTATATGGATGTGAACTCTCATTTAAGCAGCAATTTTGTGGATGCTGCTTCTAGTATCATGGTTGCTCTCCATAATTTCTACCACTCACAAAAGATAATTCTGAGAAATAAGTATTGCATTAATTTTGAAATTAACTTGTTTAACTAAAAGGAAGATTGTGTACAGTTCTGGGAAGGCAGAATGAATTAAATTCATAGTAGCATGTCCTCAATCTACAGTGAGTCTTTCAGTGAATATAAATGCCACATCATGTAAATATCATCTATACGCTTGGGCAGAAGCCAGTTTCCCAGAAACATTTAAGACAAAATATCAGCAGTAGTATTAGAACAGAATGCTGCTCATCTGGTTTTAAAACACATAAATCTTAACATAAAATAAAATTCTGTGCTATGTCATTACTAAACCCAGTTCAATCATTTTGACAAACTAAAGGGATGATAACATTTTATTAGAATCACAGAATCATAGAATGACAGAGTTGGAAGAGACCACATGGGCCATTTAGTCCAACCTCCTGCCATGCAGGAAAAATACAATAAAAGTATATATATTTTTGTGGACTGAGCTGTGGTGCAGCTAGTTAGTGGCCAGCTGCATTAAATCACTACTGGCCGAGAGGTCATGAGTTTGAAGCCAGCCTGGGTTGGAGTGAGCTCTGAAACATTAATAGTCTAGTTTGCTGTTAACCTATGCAGTCTGAAAGACAGTTGCATCTGTCAAGTAGGAAATTTAGGTACTGCTTTATGTGGGGAGGCTAATTTAACTAATTTATGACACCATAAAAAAAAACCTCCCAGCAGCGTGTGTAAGAATGAGGAAGTACTCCATCAAAGACTCGGTGTCACAAGTGGACAGTGAAGTGGCAGCTCCACCTGTGGCTGGAATCGAGCATGCCCTCATGAAGCTGGAAAGCTGGAATGTTAAATTGCCTCTGTGTCTGTCTATATATGTTGTATGTCTGAAGGCACTGGATGTTTGCCATGTATATATGCATTGTAATCCGCCCTGAGTTCTCTGCGGGGTGAGAAGGGTGGAATATAAATACTGTAAATGAATGAATGAATGAATGAATAAATAAATATTGCCTTGCACTTTCACATTATTTCTCACATATGGTGTCTCAGTGGTAAGCATATCATAGGGTTTCTTGGCAAGATTTCATCAAAGGGAGTTTTCCGATGCCTTTTCCTGAAACCGAGGGAGCGTGACTTGCTCAAAGTTACCCAGGAGGAAATACGAATTCAAACTTGACAATTCATTATTGTTTTTAATGAGATCCAAAGCAGTCTGTCCTGAGTTCTGTTGTTAATGGAATACCAAATCTGGTTCAGAAGAAATTGGTTTTTGATGTCCCATTATAAAGCAAATAATGAAGAAATGCTGAAAACAAAGTCATTATCATAGACCAAATGGCAACAATGCTGTCATAAAATGTTAGCTCAAATTATGATTTTTAGTAGTAGTCCAATGGCAATTGATCATTCAGCAAAATAAATGTTGCCTAGTAGATTCTCCTGCTTCATGTTCCAAGGGAGGTTTTGAGAACCATCCCAGGTTGGAAACTCCTGTGTGTTGATCTGATTCATTGGAACATTTCTTTGCATGTTCGCTGTTATTGCATTTCTCTCTCTCCAAATTCACCCATTGTGGTCAGTGGTTTTTTTTGCTATGAAAAGATGTGGGTGGAATGAGGGTTCCTGATTGCAATTCATGGCCAGCAGCAACAGAAACAAATACGGTATGTTACCATGGATTTCAGCAAGTCAAGCCTCTTGTACACGGACATTCTAATGTTTACTGAATAAATGATTTTTCAGAAATTAACTCTAATTCCTCTTTAGATCATTCATAAATATTTAAATAATTTTGACCAACTGAATTTGTTTATAAAAGAAGGGAGAGAAAAGAAGTGTGTGTAAGAAAACAGAATGTGTGTGTGAGAGAGATCCAGCTGAAGTATTGAATTAATAAAGAGACTTCTGACCTTGGCTCTTGCTTGTTATCCATTTCAGTTATATATTTGAAGTGAAGAAACACATGTCAGGAGAAAAATTACATTGTTTTCTGTTCTTTTAGGGTTAAACAAAATGTGATGGGGATACGTATTCCTTGAAATTAACTCATCCGCTCCCCCCAACCAAATTTCTTCAGAAATATGTGTCTGAGTCATCAGAGTTGAACATTAAGCCTCTGTTTACTTTCCAATGACCATTTATAAAGCAAAGCATGCTAAATGCAAGGTATGTAGATATCCTGTGTTATGACAAACAGATGTCTTTCATCATTTGGGGAGTACTAATGGAAAAGAATTTGTTAAACATAACATCTAATTTGATACCACTCCCCATGAAGAAAGTCTTTAATAGCAATAGTTTTTGGAAAGTATAGCAATGGCTAAACAACCTTCTTTCCTTGCGTTGCCTTGTGCTGTGCAGAATGAGACTGGAAATAAGTTTCTTCACAAATGTGTAATGTACTGCTCCTGTATTTCAGATAGGAACATCATGATGCAAATTTGGAATGGAGTGTGGGACATCTATTGACGAAATGTGGATGCGGTGATACTTTTGTGGGGTGGGGGGGATGGGGGGGGGCAAGGGAGAGAGAATAAATTCAGACCCTACAGTTTGACCCTAGCCTGAATATACTTTGAACATGAATTTGAGGTATTCAGTGACACTACTAATGACCTCGTCACAAGGCCGCAAGAATCATCTTGTTGGGGTGGGGGTGGGGTGAGGAACCTGCTGCATCACATCCCGCATTGCCCAGCTCCTGAGGAAGCTGATCCCATGGGGGGGGGGGGAGCGCTGACTACGTGGCTTCCCCCATTGCTTTCTAGGCAACACAAGAAGCTTCCCGTGTTGCCGCAGATCATCCACAGAGCCCCGCTGGAATGTCCAGTGATGGGAGCCAGTGGGATCTGTGGATGACCTAGGGCTTAACTGGTGTATGCTGCCAGAAAAAGCCCTGTCTGATGAGGTAGCAAGTTTAAATCTCTAAACTTAGTGAACTGTACAATAACAAGCCAGAGCAGTACAGAAGCTTTGGGTGCAGGAAAAAGTTAGAAGAGGTTACATAAAACATGGCCTCATGAAAACTTCCATGTCAGGCTCCATCTCATCTGACCAAGAACAATGCATGGCTGTTGTTCTTGTCACAGCCTGCTGCATTGCTTTGCTTTATCTTGCCTTGATCCATCTACTCTGTGATGTTTGTTTTTCAATTTCTTTGGCTTCCGCTTCACCATCACCCACAGCTCATTGCATCCAGTCTATTGTCAGAAGTTTGTCCTGGATTCAAATGAAGACAAGTCTAATATCACTGATAAACACTTGCTTATAATACAGGTTGAACATTCCTTATCAAGAATCCCAAAATTCTCCAAAATCCAATATTTCCCATTCAATTGCCTTAGATAGCAACACCCCTGTTGTTAATGACTATGCATCCCCATATTTACTTCATAACGTATGTTCATGCAAATGTAGGAATTTTAAATCCAAAATCTAAAAATCTCTCTGATCCCGAGCACTTCAGATAAAGGATACTGACTTTCAGCTATCATGCTGGGTGCCATTAGTCTTTGTATCCTGTAATTGGGGTGGAAATTGGGATTGAAGTATATGTGATTTTTCAGTTCCTCCCTCACAATGTGCAGAGTAAAGAGCCTTATGGAGAGAAGAGGTGGATTGCAGTGGTAAATTGGTTTCTGGGTTGTACATCCATCACTGCACTAAATATTTTCTTCTGTTCTTTTCTGAGCTTTTCTGGAAAAAGTAAAACACAAAATGAAATAGCTAGAGAATCCACCGCAAGGTTGGCATTTTTCACTGCCTGCTCTTTTGTTTTGCCCCTTGTTTCAAGATATAGCACAGATATATATGTCATTGATGGTACAGAGAAGAGGAATCCAGAATGGCACAAGTAACTCTAGAAAAGAGGTGGGGATAATATGGACTTGCAGTGCATGGGTGACTACCTAACCTACTCCCACAAACCCCAGAATGACATCCTTTGGAGACTTAGCTTGCTATAGACATTATTTTAACAAAATGTGGAGAAGATGAAATGAAATCAGAAGTAACTTTCCTGTTATTTCCAGTGCAGCTTATTGGTACAGAGTGGGTGCATGGGCAATGAGGTGGGGCAGCTTCTGGCCCTTCTGCAGCAGCTCATTCCTGCTCTACAATATTTCAGAGGGCAAACCCAATCTATCAAATACACTGCATACACAGCAGCCAGGAATTACTACTTTATTCATCCCATCTTATAAGAATTTCCCCTTTTCCAAACAAGATGAAAAGAAAATTGCATTTTTTAAAATTTTTCATTTTAGGTGGGAAATTATACAAATCCTCATACAGGAAAGCCTTTTTAGTTGCACAAAATGACATTTTTGCACAGAAAACAATGTGAAATGCGATTTTTGTGTAAAATCTTGGAGTTTGGTTCAAAACTGTTTTTTTCCTCCTGAAAAAGTCTTGCAATACAATGTAATTAAAATAAATCTTATTACACTTCTCATTTTCCTGAATGTTTTGATGTGTCAATGCAGCCATGTTTAAAAAATGAGAATGAAAATATATATATATATGTTCTTTACATGAAAAGCCAGTGTGGTGTAGAGATTTGAGGGTTGGATTAGGACATTAGAGGCTAAAATCTTGCTCAACTTATCTTGAACCTAAGCATAAAGTAATGACAAAACCTCATAAGAAAACTCCATGAAAGGGTCACACTATATCAAAATTGTCTTGAAAGAATGCAACAACGATAATACTTTACATCTTTAGTGGCAGTAATTTTAAAGCATAGCCCCACATCCCATCTTTTTTAAAACAATGATTGTCAATTGTCATTTATTCAGAAGTGCATTTCAGTCTGTAAGTCCAGCCACCCTACCCAGATTCTGATATCAAAAACATAGAGATGTGTTACCAAAAGGAAAGTCTGAGTCTGTTTACAAACCTGCAAATATATGGCCATAAACTAGTAAAGATCAATTTCTTCACTTTGAAATATGTTTCCAGTTTATTGGCAGCAAGTCAAAACATTATTTCTCTTTTATTTAGATCTATGACATCCTATTAAGTATTTTGTTTCTGTGCAAATATATTATGGAACTGTAAAAGACAAATCAGAATGACTTTTTCCTTTTGGCCAAATATCATTTTTGAAGCACATTATATTCCTGTATATTTTTGAACTTTTTAACAAACTGGTGTATTAATAGGGTAATGAGAGTGTTCATCTCTTTATATTTCTTTTAATGCTCATGAGAAAAAAATGTCTTATATGGTTGATGTATAAATATTTTGTGCATATTTGGTTGTGGACTCTGCCAGCAAATCCTATATAAAATCTACTCTGAAGTAACTCCGCTGACTTTTGGCAGTTTTCTCAAATGGAAGCTTCTCAGAATCTTACTGTGTTCCAACAGACCTTTAATGACTGGGAATTATTATTATTATTATTATTATTATTATTATTATTATTATTATGTTTACTTATACCCTACCTTTTCTCTCCACAAGGAGATGCAGTGGAACTCTCTGCCCCGGAGTGTGGTGGAGACTCCTCCTTTGGAGGTTTTAAACAGAGGCTAGATGGCCATCTGTCAGGGGTGCTTTGAATGCAATATTCCTGCTTCTTGGCAGGGGGTTGGACTGGATGGCCCATGAGGTCTCTTCCAACTCTATGATTCTATGCAAAGCAGCTTACATTAAAAGGATTTCAGAACAATTTAACATTTGCAAACATATAAAAATTAAAGCAGAATTAAATATCATGGGTATTAAAGAATTCAGTTAAAATCAATATATACATATTCAAACTAAAAACCACAGCAATCCCTGACTTAATATTTAAAATCTTCTTTAAAAAGCCTGTCTGAATAAAAAGTTTTATCCTACTGCTGGAAGGACAGCAGGGAGGGGGCCTTTCTGGCTTCCCTGGACAGGGTGTTCCAGAGTCGAGGGGCAGCTACTGAAAAGGCCCGCTCTCTCGTTCCCACCAACCAAGGTTGAGATGGAGGTGGGACCGAGAGAAGGGCTTCTCCTGAAGATGTCAGGGCCTGGGCAGGTACGTACAAGGGGGTGCAGTCAGCCAAATTGCACATACCTGATCCATCTAGGGCTTTAAAGGTCATAACTAGCACTTTGAATTGTGTGGGATGCTTAGGTAGCACCCATCTATAGTCTGCCTCTAGGAGAAAAAGCATATGTCACCTCCTGATTTTCCTGAGAATACTTTGGAAATATAGGTGGAAGGTGCCTATACTTTTCTTCTGGATGTAGCACTCTTTTTAACTCTAAATGGTTGCCCAGGACTTCTGGTTGAAAGAACTGTGCATAAGTTATTGGAAACATTGCACAAGGAGGTCCTGGATACCTCTTTGTACAGCAAACTGAAAGGACATAAATGTGTTAATGTATTTATGTGACCAAGAAGATCCTAGGTTCTGGGCACTGTAGTTTAAAAGGGGAAAAGGTGGCCATGTTTTGCATTCAAGCAAGAGTACAGAATTCCAAAGAGAAGCGTGAAAAGGCTGGTTGTAAAGGGACAATACACTAAGGGTCCATCTACATGGGCCACAAACCTCAGATCAGGCCAGAAGGCTCTTTTGGGGGTTTAGACAACATCCATGGAATTTTTCACCATAATGTGGGGTAAAATTAATTAAGTGCATTAGCAGAAGTCAGGAAATGTTTTGAAGCTCCCCCAAAACTCCAGAGTAGCCCCGCACTTTGGGGTTGCTGTGAACAGCTAGTTCTAACTCAGAACCCGAAGTAGAACTAGCTAATTCACACAGGCTAGGGCTATTTCTCTGAACACTCTGTGGCATGGGGAAAAGGGAATGGCAATTACATTTTGCATCAATTGTCACTGTAGCAGCGGCCATAGTGCTCCAGAGAGCTTCTGGCTGATGCAGGTGCTCTTGTTTACATTAGCAAAGGCACCCAGTGCTCCATGGCCACTGTTATGGTGACAAATGACCCAAAAATAAGGATAGCTATCCAGTAAAGCATTCTGCAGTTAGGGAGTGGAGAGGTGTAAATACCTTAGAAAAATCTGGGGTCTGTTTGAAGCAGCAGGGCATTGGATCATCCTCAAATTTAGATGCCTATGTAGATTTGTCCAAGGTCTCTCCTTTATACCAGATCTCAGAAACTTATACTTTGGACTACAGCCCCAGAATCTCCCAGCCTGGACATGGTAGTAAAAAAAAACCCAACCCAGTATTTCCAAACTCTGTTCTGAACTCAATATAGAAACTAAGCAAGCTGCTAGGTGAGCCAGCCCTTAATTAACAAGTAAAAATTAAAACACGCTAGTAATTTATGTGTGGTGCTTGAAATAATGCCATACTGGTTTGTAATCTAAAGGAAAACACACCACTGACAACAACCAATGGAAATAGCTATTAAAAGAAGTCTGAAAACAACTATTCTTAATGCATGAGAACAGGATGGACAGTACAATATTATTAAATGAGAATGAAGGAGGAGGCGGAGGTGAAAACTGCATTATAGAGACTCACCATGGCCATATGGTGTGTATTTATTGGTCTGCGCAGGATTCTGCTAGACCAGCCTTCACTGTCAGTTGGCTGGCATATATATGACTGGCATATAAATCAGAACAGCAGGAGAACCAAGATGCCCCCATAAACATGTCTAGTTCATATCAATGCTTTGAATTAAATATGTGATTCTACTAAGAATTTTAAATAAAAAGCATTTTGTGTTGTAAATCTCTTATTTTCTTTACTCTGTTCTGCTCTTTTTCTTTTCTTTCAATTGCACTACTACTTATATAAGACTTTTGTTAGTATTAATTCCACTAAACCATGAACTTTTGAAATTCACTTTTGTTCTAACCCAAAGCTATATATTGTATGAAAAGATGAGATTTGGTGAATACGTGGATTAACAACTATCTTCTGCCATCCAAAAAAATGATGCACGATTCAAACAATTATTAAATTGCAAGAGATAAAGTCTTTCCTGGATAAGCTAAACAGAATTTTTTTATAACAAGCTGTGACTCGAAATCCGTTTGGGATCCCTTTGTACTATCTAGAATTCCTAATTTTATCATATCTATTTTTTAATAAAAGGGATGCAGTGTTTAAGAAACAATCCCATTGTTCCCTGGCAATAGCCTGTTTGTGCTTGTGCGCAAAAGGATTTTATATCTGTACTTTAGAAGATAAGAATGAATAAGAGAGCCCCAGTCTGAGCTGTCGTCAGCCCTAAGGACAGCACTCGCATGCCTAAGCAGCAGAAAAGCAACCGAGAAAGTAGCGCATAACTTCCTGCAATTTTAATCAGACTGTTCACTCTACAGCACTTTGACCTTCCATTTCAGTATATTACCATTCTTTCATATAAAGATTTCTAAGACTAGGAATACATACACTCCAGTGATATTAATTCCAAACATCAATAATGGTTTTATTGAAGCCAAAATAATTGGGGTGAGGAAAGTATTTGATAAATAGCTGCACATACCTTTACACTCACACATGGAAACAGAGCTCCATAAATAGATTTGCAGCATTACCCTGTAATTTCTATTCTGAGATATATCTCATTCAAGAAGATGAGATTTACTCCTAAGTAGGCAAATACAGCTTCTACAAATAGAAAACACAACTTGAGATTTGACTCAAAATACTGGAGTTGTGATGATCTGCAGGGGGTTCTGGTACTTGAAGTCAACATTCCTTGGAAGACCAAAGATACCACACATCTGTTCTTCGACCTTATCACACAACCCCCTTGCCATTTTGTCATCACACGGGGGAAGTGTGCTGGATCCATTGGAGCCTTCCTGTGTTGACAAGGAAGCATCCTAGGACACTTCCACTGGTTAGGGACGGGGCCTCCACCAGAAGTTGAGGGATGTTGTATGATGGGCTGCGTGCCCATCCATCCCTCAACTGGGGCAGAAACCTCCTAGGACACTAAAAAATTATCATATGATAGAGGACCCTAGTTTCCCACACTATGGAGTTTAGGTTTTTCAAGTACTATTCTTTGTTATTGTGTTGAAAACAAATAAAGGAAAAGGATATTTTGCCCAAAATGGATTTGTTACCCATAGAACAGTGGTTCCCAACCTGTGGTCTGTGGACCACCAGTAGTCCTCAAGAACGAAAATATGGTTCACAGCCTCACCATTACTACAAAGTTGTCTCAAAACCATGCAGCAAAGAGAGCGACTGGTCTTGCAAAACCCTTTTATAGAGCCAAGGCAACGGGGATGTCAGGAGGGGAGAGGCTGACTACACACAAAATATTACTACTACCACACCAGCTCTAGGGTATTAAATATGGTTTCCTGTGAGTGAGCAGATGGTGACTACTGCACGGCATGTGTTCTGTATCAGAAACTAGAGCTGATGTGGTCTATCCAATGTAATTTTCTGAATCAGAACCCCAAATAACCAAACCAAATCTAAAATTGACCGAAAACTGATTCCTAACCCTTTTGGTACTAATGTTGGAGAGTGGTCCCTGGTCAAAGTGGTCCCTGGACAAGTGGTCCCTGGTCAAAAAAATGTTGGGAACTACTGCCATAAAATAAGTGAATCATTTGCCCAAAATGAATTAGCTAGCTCTCAAAAGTCTTTATATTTCAGTAGGCTCACAGTGGATGACATGAGGAAATATAATTTACCAATATTCCCAAATTGCTGGGAATCTGGAAATGGGGAATTAAAAAAAACTTTTCCTGTTTGAAAATCATCTAAAAATAGCAATCAGGGCCGAGCAAGCCAAGCCAGAACTAGGATTCTTACTACTGCAAGAATTCTAACTTTCCACATTACAGACAACCGCAGAAAAGCAGAGACAGACTTTTCCGTGTCACCCTGGAAAGTGTGTATATTTGCAGACTAAAAGCATTTTACTAGTTATCTGATCTACCACAAAACAGAGCATATTTATTTTGGTACAGAATGATCTATAATGTGTATAATTCTCTTCCCCCATTTTTTTACTTCCCAAAAATTCCTAGTTGCAGATTCTTTTGGGTGGAACATCTGGTTCTAATGTAGTTTGTGAGAATCTCATTTTCCCACAGTGTAGTTATTCCATAATGATGGTATTTTTCCTATCATATTTGCCCACGATAACTTGTATAGTGGTCAATATTTGAATCAGCAAAGGAGCTGTTTTAGGCCACAGTCTTCAACAAAAACCACAGAAAAGGTTTTCCATAATGGTAAGCCTAAAAACACAGATGAGAAAGGAACACATCTTATTTTTATGTTCTTTCTTTCTTTACTTTCTTTTCTTTATATCAGTGGTTCTCAAAGTGTGCTCTGTGCTCCCCTCCTCCTCCTCCTCCTCCCCAAGCTTTTCCGCCGCTTTCCTGCTCCTCCCCCTCCCTGCCTAACTTGCCCGCCAAAGCCTTTTTTCCTCACCTTCCTCATTGCCTAAAATAAGATCCTTTCCCTGTCATCTTTCTTGCTTTCAAATCCCTATTTCCCTCCCACCGCTCAGAGGGTGGTTTGATTGTGTTTTTCCTGCGTGGCAGAAAAGCATTAGACTGGAGGGCCCCTGGGGTGGCTATTATTATTATTGTTATTATTTGAAATACAACAAGATGAGTCCACAGCAGACAAGATCACTCTGCTGGATGTTGTATTGGATCACACGTCGGACACTTTCTAGGTGTCTAAGACTGTGTGATGTATCAGCAAATAATGCATGCAGATCCCAGTAAGGTGGTCCTCTGCAACTGGCAGATGGTAATTTTGTCAGTGCCGATTGTGTTTAAATGTAGGCCAAGGTCTTTAGGCACTGCACCCAGTGTGCCAATCACCACTGGGACCACCTTTACTGGTTTGTGTCAGAGTCTTTGCAGTTCCATCTTTAAATATTCATATTGTGTCAGCTTTTCCAGTTGTTTCTCTTTACTCCTGCTGTCACCTGGAATTGCAACATCGACAATCCATACTTTGTTTTTTAACACGATCGTGAGGTCAGGAGTATTGTGCTCCAGAACTCTGTCTGTCTGAATTCGGAAGTCCCAGAGGAGTTTGACATGTTCATTTTCTGTAACTTTTTCAGGCTTGTGATCCCACGAGTTCTTTGTCGCAGGCATATGGTATTTGTGGCACAAGTTCCAGTGAATCATCTGCTTGTAGTCTGCCTGCATGATCTTCTTGTAGCAGCTCAGGATGTGATCTGTTGTTTCATCTGCTTCCTTGCAGAGTCTACATTTGGGATCTGTCATCGACTTTTCAATTCTGGCTTTGATGGCATTGGTTCTAATGGCTTGTTCTTGGGCTGCCAGAATCAGGACCTCCGTCTCCTTTTTCAAAGTTCCATTTGTGAGCCACAGCCATGTTTTGTCTTTGTCAATTTGGCTCTCAATGTTTCCCAGGAACTGTCCATGGAGAGCCTTCTTTTGCCAGTTTTCTCTTCTGCTCTGGTTGTGTTTTTACAGTATTCACTCTGTCTTTTGCACTTGAAGATTATTATAATTATAATTATAATTATTATTACAAAAGCCTTTGGAAACACGGTTTAATTAGACAAACACAGTATGATGAAATAACAAACATGGAACGACTTAGACGATGTAAATGGATAAGGAGTTGAACTGGAAGACATTGATTATTATAGTTTTAAGTGGTTTTATATGGATTTTTATTATGTGATATTAACTGTTTTTAATTGATATGCATGTATGTTGTGGCATTTAATTGTTGCCAATCTGTACACCACCCGGAGTCACCTTTGGTCTGAAAAGGGCAGGATAAATATGCTGTAAATAAATAAATAAATAAAAACTGGGTGGTCATATGTTGTGGGTGCTTTGATTGTGCTTTTCCTACACGGCAGAAGGGGGTTGGACTGGATGGCCCCTGGGGTCTTCCACTGAAATACTGTTAATAATAATAATAATAATAATAATAATAATAAACTTTATTTATACCCTGCTAAGTTTATGTTGGTCAAAAAGTTTTCCCATGCCTGATAAATATAATATAATAATATAAAATATTTTTTGGGGCTCCACAAGTAACTTTTGCTTCAAAAAAGGCTCTGAGGCTGGAAAAAAAGAGAATTCCAGCATTAAATCATACCTTTCACTCAAACATGGGAACCAAAGCATCTCATGGCATTGTAGAATAATAATAAAATCTCTAAGAAAACAATTATTATAGTAAAAAAGAAAACAAACAAACAAACAAACTATCTTGTTAAAAACGGCACTAATTGAAAACAGTTTTAAAGCATTTAAGACTCCTCAGGTAGGGTGCCACAATGGAGAAGTCCCTCTTACAATTCCTCAGGATGTATTACTCTCACTGCTTTTTAGAGGAAAGACACTACAAAAGATGTAAAATCTCATGTAGGCGCATACAAAGAGAGATTCAAACATCATATTATTCAGGCTGACTTATGAATACAATTGTATTAGCAGCCAGTGCCCTTTGATACTGAAGAACATTATAAATGCTGCATACTAGAACTTGGCTAGAACTCTAGCAGAGGGTTCAACTCTCTGTTCAGCTATGGAAACCTCTTGAGTGACCTTGGGCCAACTTACCATTCACTCACCCAAAAGGAAAGCAATTGGAGGGAATTGCCATACCTTCAGTTTTGTATGAATGCGTGTCAATGAAGATGCATGTCTGGAAGGCATCTCCTCCACTTCTTGTTTTTGTCATTTACACTTATAGATAAAGGTAAAGGTTTTCCCCTGACATTAAGTTGTGTCCAACTCTGGGGGTTGCTGCTCATCTCCATTTCTAAGCTGAACAGCCGGCATTGTTTGTAGACACCTCCAAGGTCATGTAGCCGGCATGATTGCATGGAGCGTCATTACCTTCCTGCCAGAGCGGTACCTATTGATTTACTCACATTTGCATGTTTTCAAACTGCTAGGTTGGCAGAAGCTGGGGCCAACAGCGGAAGCTCACGCTGCTCCCCAGATTCGAACCTACGAACTTTCAGTCAACAAGCTGAGCAGCTCATTGGTTTAACCCACTGCACCACCAGGGGCTCCACTTATATCTTGCCTTTTTTTCCTATGAGCTGAAAGGACAGTATATGTTTTCCTTCTCTCCGCTTTACCCTCTATCAGATACATTAATCTGAAAGGGAATGATTGATCAAAGTTATTTTAATGGTTGTGTAGGAAGAAGAATGTGAATCTTCCACTCCCTCTTCAACATTCTGCCACTACATTCTCTGGCATCTGGTTCTTCAGGTCACTCAAAGATCTAAGAAATGTAAGAGATTATAGTGTTAAGGTTTGTCCTCAGCATGTGTAAAGAATACATAAAGTAGGCACTTCAAGCAGCAGGTTAAAGCACTTTGTTGTCTACTCTACCGCAAATCTACTTCTGCCTCATAAATCTTATGATGCCGCTTGTCTCTTAATAATTCTTGTATTATGCGTATGTATGCACTGCAAAAATGGGAGGAGAAGCATAGGGACACACAAGACACAATGTGAGGCAAACAAAACAAAACAGCAAGAAATGAAATGTGACAAAGGGCAGTGGTGCGTGTGAGTCTAATTGATCAGATGCTGCTTTGTCAAAGTAAGAACAGACAAAATGGCACAATGTGCACAGTGCATGCAGGCAGTGAAATCTAGGTTAATTATGCCAAGGGAGGTTTAGCTGCTCCAGACACTTGACTGTGTCAGAGTACTCGAGCACTGTGAAGAGCACTTTGTCTGTACTAGGTTTTGGTGTTGGCAGTTTATGCATTCATGGGGCTAAGCATCGTTCACGAGGGCCATGTGGCAAAGCATCAATCTACAAACATTGGGATCATTTCTGAAAGTAATCTTGGGCAAATCACATACAAACAGTATAAAGCACTCAAGGACTGAAAACACACCGAATAGATATTATTAAAGTCTAGAAAAACAGTACTTGCGGGAGCAATACCTGCTATTTTACCTACACACATTCAACAAAATACAGGCAGTCCCCAAGTTACGAAGAAGATAGGTCCAGTATGTTTGCTCTCAAGTTGAATTTGTTTGTAAGCTAGAACAGGTACAGATTTAAAGAGTAACACCAGATAGATATAGGTATAGGTATAAGCATGGGTATGGGTATAAATATAGGTATAGATAGATAGATATATACACCATGTTTTGGATAACACGGGGAAGGGTTAACGCCCCTTCCCTGATGTTCGTTTTGCTGTTTGTGTCCATTTTCAGAAGATTTGACCTCACTTTCTGTCCTTGTAATAATCAGAGTTTGAAATTTTTGGCTAGTTGTGGAAACAAGGAATGAAGGAGTTTTCATGGGGAAAGGTGTCACAACTGAATGCTTCAGTTGAGACACTTTTCCCCCATGAAAACTACTTCAGGAATGAATTCCCATTATGAGAGGTAGTTTTTTTTCCACTTTCTGTTGTCTTACCCTCATTTTATTTATTTATTTATTTATTTATTTATTTATTTACCATATTTATAGGCTGCCTTTCTCAGCCTGAAGGTGACTCAAGGCGGTTTACAGTCGGCACAATTCGATGCCCCCAACGATATTAAAAAAACAATTAAAACATTTAACTGTAAGTCGGATGTTTGTAACTCAGGGAGTGCCTGTATATGCTCTCTTGGAATTTTCTAGATCCTCCAGATGATTCTATGATTTATTTCTGCTAGACATTATCACAGAATCTTGCTGGAGGATGTAGCACATTGTAGGCTCTCCATTGAGACTCTATGGCAGTAGTTCTCAACCTGTGGGTTCCCAGGTGTTTTGGCCTACAACTCTCAGAAATCCCAGCCAGTTTACCAGCTGTTAGGATTTCTGAGAGTTGAAGCCAAAATATCTGGGGATCCACAAATTGAGAACCACTGCTCTATGGCAACTTCTAGAAAAGTCATTTATTTTAGTGGCGCTTCATATTTATTTATTATTATTTATTTGCTTTATTTCTATACCGCGTTTCTCAACCTAATTAGGCGACTCAATGCGGTTTACACAATGTTAATTAACACAGCAATAACAATTAAAACACAGCATACACAGTAGCAAACACACAACAATCATACATAGTGCCTCGATCACAAGCAAGATCCAGTCTCATAATCCTTGTGCCGTTCCTATGTTCAATTTACCGTCATCCTATGTTCGATTGCGCTGATTAGCCAAACGCTTGCTCAAAGAGCCAGGTTTTAAGCTTCTTCTGAAACGCCAGCAACGAAGGGGCCTGTCTGATGTCATTGGGTAGGGCATTCCATAGCCGAGGGGCCACCACCGAGAAGGCCCTGTCTCTCGTTCCCGCCAACCGTGCTTGTGACGCAGGCGGGACCGAGAGCAGGGCCTCCATATTTAGTTTCTTGTTTCCACAGTAAGTTCAGGAACATATTCCTCATAGATATAGAGGCTGTACTATGGTGTCAACACTATGATAGTAAAATTGCTGAACAGGAAGCTCCTTGGTTCTTTTGACCTGTTAGCATGATTTGGTTTGTGTAATGTTTAGAGATACTGGGAAATATGGAAGTAGTGAAGACACTGAGATTGATGCAAAACCTAAACGTTTTATGTTGTGTTTGTGATTGTTAGTTATAGTTTTGATTATTTTAATTTATTGCCATTGTTGTTGATTTGATATGACATGTGATGTTTATGAGGTATTGAATTTTGCCATTGATTACGTTGTGAACCACTTTGGGTACCCTCAGGGGTGAGAAAAGCAGTATATAATAATAATAATAATAATAATAATAATAATAATAATACGGTAGAAGAAGAGAAACACGCACTGGCAGATTATGTGAAAGGCAGTCAAGAACCAACATTGAATTGTCAATTGTAGTAAACTGCTTAAAGTGCAAAAGACAAAGAGGGAATACCATAAAAACACAATCCAGAGCAGAAGAGAAAACTGGCAAAAGAAGGCTCTCCATGGACAGTTCCTGGGAAACATTGAGAGCCAAATTGACAAAGAAAAAACATTGGTGTGGCTCACAAATGGAACTCTGAAAAAGGAGACGGAAGGCCTGATTCTGGCAGCCCAAGAACGAGCCAT
The DNA here is from genome assembly GCF_037176765.1 of Anolis sagrei. Taxonomy (NCBI): domain Eukaryota; kingdom Metazoa; phylum Chordata; class Lepidosauria; order Squamata; family Anolidae; genus Anolis; species Anolis sagrei. The sequence continues at coordinate 77,911,676 of NC_090023.1, read as the reverse complement.
TAGAACCAATGCCATCAAAGCCAGAATTGAAAAGTTGAAAACAGATCCCAAATGTAGACTCTGCAAGGAAGCAGATGAAACAATAGATCACATTCTGAGCTGCTGCAAGAAGATCGCACAGACAGACTACAAGCAGAGGCACAACACCATTGCTCAGATGATTCATTGGAACTTGTGCCACAAATACCATCTGCCTGTGACAAAGAACTGGTGGGATCACAAGCCGGAAAAAGTTATAGAGAATGAACATGCCAAATTCCTCTGGGACTTCCCGATTCAGACAGACAGAGTTTTGGAGCATAATACTCCTGACCTCACAATCATGTTAAAAAACAAAGTACGGATTGTTGATGTCGCAATCCCAGGTGACAGCAGGAAAAGCTGACACGATATGAGGATTTAAAAATTGAACTGCAAAGACTCTGGCACAAACCAGTAAAAGTGGTCCCAGTGGTGATCGGCACACTGGGTACAGTGCCTAAAGACCTTGGCCTGCACTTAAACACAATCGGCGCTGACAAAATTACCATCTGCCAGCTGCAGAAAACCACCTTACTGGGATCTGCATGCATTATTTGCCGATACATCACACAGTCCTAGACACTTGGGAAGTGTCCGACGTGTGAGCCAATTCAACAGCCAGCAGAGTGTCTGCTGTGGACTCATCTTGTTGTGTTTGAAATAATAATAATAATAATAATAATAATAATAATAATTATTATTATTATTCTTGACTGTTACAAGTAACCCGTTTTGCAAGAATTAAGAATACCTAGTCCCAAAATACTAAGTTTTTTTCTCTTTCTTTCTGCTTTTTCTCTTCTCTCACTTTCCCTTTTGCTATTTTGCTACTGTTTCTCTCAGTCTAGCCCAGTATTTCTTCAGCTCCATTTGTATGTCACATAAACATCATTTTATACCTGTATATCATGAGGAAGCTTGTTATCGTTTCTCTTTGTCTTCCTCTTTAAATCTCCTTCTCTGTCATTCAACTATTTCAATAATTTGAGAGCTCTGCAAAGGAACACAGCACATGAAATGATCTGAAATCCCTCTGGAGATATGTATAGGTACCTCAGGCCTGACAATAGCTTTATCTATAGATATGATTCAGAAAATCTGCCACCTAGTGACCAAAGTTTCTACTGTGGCTAAAACAGAATTTATTAACTAAAATTCATAATTAAAATAATATCTGAGGTGCAACTTTTAGGAAACCCTTAGTACCTGTTAGAAGTTTCAAGTGTCTATGTCTCATAGTCATCAAGCTATAGAAAAGAGCTTACACTCAGATAAACACTCTTTTATTAGTACAGCTGCATTGGGTCTCATACTGAGAGAAAGGAAGTTTTTAAACAAATAAATCATAACAATTATTTATGCCACACATGTTCATTTTAAAATGCACAAGATGGCTAAGAGGGTGAGGATGCAATTTGCTTCTGGCTATGTTTTACCTTTTCATGCGCTATGAATCCAGTATACCTGACTGAACTTTTTAAAACTCCAAATTGGCTCTTTTTTAGTTCCATTGATTCCTTCTCCTATAAGACATCCAGATAATTTGTTCATTAGTTAGAAATGCTGTGCCAAGCTATATTTAATCAAGGTTATAGCATGATGTGTGAAAACGTCATGCCATAAGAGTTTTCGTGAGGAATTAATGTTCTGTATTTATTTACAAATAATAAACATTTTTAATTAGACATCGACCAGGGCTGTGATGAGATACATTTCACTAAGGAGAGGCAAAGGAAAAAAAATTAGGAAGAGAAATAGAAGGGTTTGATGATGGTCACAATAAAAGAATCTTCTATGGAAAAATATTTTCATTGATAATGCTGACATAAAACCAATTAATGAACTTTTAAATAGAAAAGATGTTCTGAGGCTTTCAAAAGAGTAAATAAAAGTTGATTATGAAGTAAATGCCTATTGCACAAAGAGACAATGCACAAATCACTCTCCTATAATGATCTGAGATGCTAGTAAATCTAATGGGCAATGCTTTTTCTATAAGCCTATGGGAGAAATTACTTCATGTATGTTACTTTCAAAAGCAGAGATTAATAAATTTGCTTTTCTCTGATGAAACATTGAACACTATAGTGTCAGCACATGTGTCAAGTTGAGAATAAATTTTCACACACAGCTGTAGATACACCAAAGGTTAGTCCTGTGGCATACAAAATGTACAGGAACGAAAAGGCTTCTTGAACATGTACAAGAAGGCTAAGAATTAGGAACATTTGTTTGTTTGTTTGTTTATCTGAAGAGGAAATTTGATGAAATAAATATTTCATTTGGGAGGGCAGATGTCTAAAGGGGGAGGTGGCTGCATTTTAATGTTCAGTCACTATTCTACTGAACACTAAATTAAATACATTCAAAATTTTGTCAAAGGGTAAAACAGGATCTCTAAGGGTGGTTCTACTATAATGACACTATAATGGGGCATCAACATACACCCCCAGTGTGCACTGTAGCATGCACTAAGCAGAAACAGTGTATTGAAAAAACTCAACAGAAAGTTCAAAACAAGATGCTCTGATCCACTGCAGCGAATCAGAGTATATAGGCTTATAGCCAAAAAAAGGTTTTGGGGTATGTGTGTTGGGGATTGAAACACGTTTTTATTGTTTTAGCAAATCATATAGTGCTGTAACACAAAAGAATTTAAATCCTATGATTCATTCCATATTTTTATATAGACTTAATTAAATCAAATTCTATTTTAGCTACAAAGTTTCAACTCTAAAAAACCCTGAAAATGACTCTTAATTGGTAATTTCGTGGTTACAAAAGAATACCGCAACAAGCTTGAGGTTTCTTAAGAGTTTCCACATATGCTTCTGAATTAATTGTAGTCCCTTTAGGCATGATGTCCACTAGCATTATCAGTTAAGAGACCTTGGACTGGAACTCTGGACTATGATTTGGATTTGCAGACTCAGACTTGGTTGTGTTAATATTTTAAGGGCCAATATTTTTAATGTATTTTTATTGCTTTTAAAATGTATTTTTACTGCTGTTGACTTGTTTATGTGAATTGTTGTGTAACAACTGTTTCTTTGTCGGCATCTAATTACTGGCAATTGTAAGCCGTCCTGAGTCCCCCTTTGGGGGTTGAGAAGGACGGGATACAAAATTATTTATTTATTTCGAATATATGTACACTGCCCAAAGGGGGACTCAGGGCAGCTTCCAGTCGGCAACAATTCAATGCCTCTATGTACATATAATAAAATACACAACAATCAAGAATTATAGTTAAAAACATTAAATTAATACAATTAAAAACTACTAAAAATTACCAGTCTTGTGTCCATTATCTAGTCGAATTCTGTGATTGAATACTTCATCAAACTTATCCATAGTCCATTTCCAAGCCATTGTCAAATGCTCTAAGTAAAATAAATAAATAAATAAATGAATAAATAGCAGGACTCCTGAATCCCAGAAGACAGCTGTTATGACTTTTCCTGCTGAAGGTGTAGCCTTGATTTTTTCCCATGGGAGAATTCAAATCATGTCACTTCATTGATTGTTTCTTCATCTCAGGTTCAAAATGGTGTAATCATGTTTCATTTCCTGTCATGATTCTTGAAAAAAAAAGGCTTCCATCATTCTCATAGCTGGCCAAGAGTTCACTGCATATGGATTTTCAGGTTTTCTTGTGTGTATCTATCAACTTCCTCAGGATCTACCTTGCAAAGACCTTCTTCAATTGTATCTGTTTCAATATTCGGCACATTACCTGCTCCCTCAAAGTCTAATTGGAGTGAAATTTCCTTAACAGTTATGTGTCTTATCAGTCTTAACCATGTTGTTCATGTGCTCCACATAGTCAGTTTTATGTGCAGTGTGTGGTCTGCGGCTTCATGGAGCATCCTGAATATTGGCATGCCCCCTTTCACCAGATAACCTGCACTTCCTGTGACTAACAGTACTGCAAGTACTGCAACCCTGGTTTGTAGCAAATTAATTAGATACTGGGTTTATTTTGCGCCTTCTTGGAAGGCATGGGATAAAGCCACTATTTCCAGTTCTGGACTGCAGAATATTGCAGTCCAGACAGTATTCCCACAGTTCACCGGGCTAAATAAGCCTGGTAAATTGTGGGAATTCCCCCCCCCCCCCCGCGCGCCTTATATCCTCTAAACCCCTTAGAAAAGTAAAATAAACTTACCAGGCCTCCAGCGCACTCTCGTAGCACCTCTCTCAGCATGTAGAAATGATGCACCAGGAGAGCAGGGGTGAGGGGAAGAAAAAGGTTTTTTTTACTTTTCTAAGGGAACTGGGGGCTTTGGAGGAGGTGGATAGGGTCTGTAGATGTTCTCATGGGCCAGTCCCGCGAGAGCATCTGACACCTGCCCCAGAAAGCACGCGCTTTCTGGGATGGGTGTGGACAGGCCCCCAGGAAAATCTGCACTTTTTAAACGCAGACTCTCCTGGGATAAAGACCTGTCTGGATCTGCCCTCTCTGTCTTGTGGATGTTCCCCACTGTCTCATTCTCACAAATCAGTAGCTCAGTTACAACATCTTGCTTCTGAGGGATGTAAGTTTGGTATAATGGGTAATGATTTCTAAATAGTTTTAAAATTACTTTAAAAGAGCACTACCTCTGCAGTGGTAGGTCCACTGGCTACCCCTTCCTCTCTTTAAAACACTCAACTAAAATTCTAGATTATAAACCATTTTGGATTTTGTTTTTTCAGGAAACAGGAGCAGCTGTTATATGAAAATGATAGTATGTCCTGATTGGAAGGCTATATTGCTGCAAAGCAGAACTACAGAGAAATGGGAGGGAAATCTAGGGAAACACCAACCTCACCATTTTTGTTGTTGCTAAGTGAGCCAATTAGCAAACATCTTGGGTGGATAATTTTACCCTTGATAATAGATCTGCAATCATTTGCACTGGGCAAATAGCAACCCGAGCTGAATTTTTGAGCAAATAATAAATGAAGCAGGTCTGCTGATGTAAAGGACTCTTAATTTTTTTACAGCATCAGCACAAACTGGCAGTGTTCAGGTGGGATGGTCTAAAGCTCCCAACTCTAGTTGGTGACCTACAGTGATGTTTAGAAAAGATATCAAACTTTTCAACATTTCCATTCAAAAGAATGATTAGTTGTTCTTTTGGAAATTATACCATGGAGAATAGGTCAATGAAATATAAACAGGGCAGCAGTGACATATTAATGTGTGGTATGGAAATTACTGTTCAGATGTGAAGAGCTCTGAGGCCCCTTCTACACCGCCATATAATCCTGATTAGCAAAGGAGATAATTCACATTATCTGCTTTGAACTGGATATGAGTCTACATTGTCATATAATCCAATTCAGAGCAGATAATCTGGATTTTATATGGCAATATAAAAGGGGCTTGATCTTTACCCATTCAGTCACTTTCACTTTGAACTTCCATGAAACCCTCAGTACACTTGATTTTGTGATCACACCTGGTTTTCATGAAGCTAAGTAGACAGGTCTCAGGCCCTTTCCACACTGCCCGTATATTCCAGGATCTGATCCCAGATTATCTTATTTTCCAAGGGCACTTCCAAACAGAGCCTTTAATGCGGAAGTTCCCGAAATTAAAAGGGGGCTGTCCAGATTACGTTTTAGGCAAGTCCAAATTAATTCGCCAGGAAAATCCTGGTTTGTGGCGAATTAATTTGTTAGTGGGTTTATTCTGCGCCTTCTTGGAAGTCAAGGGATAAACCCACTGCTTCTGCTGTCTGGACTGCTCCTTCAAAAGTTCTGGAAATTTTGAGGGGGCAGTCCAGACAGTAGTTCCATGGTTTTCCGGGCTAAATCAGTCTGAAAAACCGTGAGGACACCAACCCCCTCCCCAAAAGCCCCTCAACCCATTTTAAAAGTAAAATAACTTACCCAGCCTCCATTAGAGTGGTGCAGGAGCTCTTCTGGCACATAGAAATGACACACCAGAAAAGTGGAGGGGGAGGGGAGGGGAGTGATTTTCTTTCTCCTGATGCATCTGTTATTGCTCTTGTTGCAACAGTGTAGTAATGGTGAGGCTGCGGACCAAATTTTCATTCTTGCTGACCACTGATGGTCAGGGCCATTCTACACAGCCATGTAACCCAGAATATCAAGTCAGATAAATCCACAATATTTGCTTTGAAGTGGGTTATCTGAGTCCACACTGCCATATAATCCAGTTCAATGTGGATTTTATACAGCTGTGTGGAAGGGGCTTCAGATAATCCAGTTCAAAGCAGATAATGTGGATTATTTGCTTTGTTATTCTGGATTATATGGCAGTGTGGTCTCAGGCCACTTCTACACTGCAATATAAAAACCAGATTGTTGAAGGGTTTCATGGCTGGAATCACTGGGTTGTTGTGAGTTTTTCGGGCTGTATGCATCTAAGGCAGGCAATCTCTGAGGATGCCTGCCATAAATGCACGTGAAATGTCAGGAGAAAATGCTTCTGGAACATGGCCACACAGCCCGGAAAACTCACAACAACCCAAAATCCAGATTATCTGCTTTGAACTGGATTATATGGTAGTGTAGACTCATATAATCCAGTTTAAAGCAGATAATGTAGATTATCTGGTTTGATAATCTGGAGTATATGGTAGTATAGAAGGGGCCTCAGTGGGTGCAGTAGCCCCTTGTAAAAGTGCACTGAAATGAAAACTACCTGAAGAAATCTCCCCCCACCTGGATTTATTTTTAAGTCAGTGTAAGATTTTAAACTAACCATACACATGGAAAGATAGTATGTAACTAAAGGTGTGCTGAACATCTGAGACAATTTAAAACATTTAAAGGAGTAATAGCCTAGAGCAAAATCTGATCTAATTTACTTGCAATATAGCAAAATCCATTTCTAAAAATAGCATGCAGGTGTGCATGGCTCAGTGCTTGTATATATGCAGACATTCCAGGTAAACTGATTAAGCAGCCACTGTTATGATTTCTGGTGTACTTATTATGTATGTAATCATTTTTAATGGCAGCTCTAGGTTTTTAAAAAATCCTTTGCATAATTCAGTACCTTTGTGTGCCCAGCTAATAAGCCTTACATAACAATGGAAGACTGACTCAGGCCCCTTCCACACAGCTGTATAAAATCCACATTGAACTGGATTATATGGCATTATAATCCTGTTCAAAACAGTTGTTGTGATTTATATGGCTGTGTATCACGGCCCTTAGAGGATATATAATACCAATTTTCCTTTCTCCTTGTGTATTTTATTTAATTATTTCTTTCCTCCATGCAGCCAGGGCATCCCAAACTGTTTTTAAGGTGTGAGATTGGGCGAGTGGAGGTTAAGTATTGGCAGGCACCAGGCCTGTAGCCAGGATTTCATTTCGGGGAGGGGGGTGTGTGTGTAAATTTTTTTCAGGGTTTTTTTGGGGGGGCTGAGTTTCGGGGGGGGGGGGCTGAGTCTGAGTGAAAGAGGGTCTACCCTAGCAAGCCTTTTGTATCATTACCCCAATACCCCCATGCATATGGGATATATTGAGTATGGTGATCAGATCATGATATGAATAAACATAACAGTTTAAGTAATGTACCAGTAAGGCCTTTTCACGAACCACCATGAGAATTTCGGGGGGGGGGGGCTGAAGCCCCCTGAGCCCTCCCCCTGGCTACATGCCTGGCAGGCACGTTGTTATTTTAACTACTTGCAGAGACTTGCAGAAGGAGGACAAATTACTTTCATATCTATTATCTCTTCCATTTTATAAGGTTGAAATGCTTCTCCTAAGGGTCAAATTAAATGTTTTGCATGTAGAATCATAGAATCATAGAGTTGGAAGAGACCTCATGGGCCATCCAGTTCAACCCCCTGCCAAGAAGCAGGAAAATTGCTTTCAAAGCACCCCTGACAGATGGCTTCTGTTTAAAAGCCTTCAAAGAAGGAGCCTCTACCAAACTCCAGGGCAGAGAGTTCCACAGCTGAACAGTTCCCACAGTTCTTCCTAATGTTCAGATGGAATCTCTTGTAGTTTGAAGCCATTGCTCAGTGTCCCAGTTTCCAGGGCAGTAGAAAACGAGCTTGCTCCCTCCTCCCTATGGCTTCCTCTCACATATTTATAAATGGTTATCATGTCTCCTCTCAGTCTTCTCTTCTTCAGGCTAAACATCCCCAGCTCTTTAAGCTGCTTCTCATAGAGTTTGTTCTCCAGACCCTTGATCATTTTAGCCACCCTCCTCTGGACACATTCCAGTTTGTCTTTTTTTAAAAAAAGATTTTATTTACATACATTAACAACTTGCAGTGTAAACAAAACACAAAACAGTGAACATTTTACAAACTCATAGCCAGCTTGTCAACATGTATTTAGATAAGGTGCGGCATGAAATGGTGAAAGATATATGCTTGCCATACCATATGATTTTCCTCATTAGTACATCTTGCTTCTGATATGTCTGTTTTATTTATTTATTTACTTACTTCATTTCTACCCTGCTTTTCTTGATCTCATGGACCAGCCCATGCCAGAGCTCCCTGCTGGCTGTCACCACCCCCAGCTCCTTCAAGGTCAATCCAGTCACTTCAAGGATTTCTATGCAGGGAGCCAAATCTCACTGCATTTGTAAAAATGTGTATTGAAATAAAGAAGTTTATTAGATAATGAATATGTATATGTATAATGAATATAGTAAAGAGTAGAGACATCAGACTGGCAACAAAGATCCGCCTAGTCAAAGCCATGGTATTCCCTGTAGTAACCTACGGATGTGAGAGCTGGACCTTAGGGAAGGCTGAGCGAAGGAAGATCGATGCTTTTGAGCTGTGGTGCTGGAGGAAAGTGCTGAGAGTGCCTTGGACTGCGAGAAGATCCAACCAGTCCATCCTCCAGGAAATAAAACCCGTCTGCTCACTGGAAGGAAGGATACTAGAGACAAAGTTGAAGTACTTTGGCCACATCATGAGGAGACAGCAAAGCCTAGAGAAAACAATTATGCTGGGGAAAGTGGAAGGCAAAAGGAAGAGGGGCCGACCTAGGGCAAGATGGATGGATGGCATCCTTGAAGTGACTGGACTGACCTTGAAGGAGCTGGGGGTGGTGACGGCCGACAGGGAGCTCTGGCGTGGGCTGGTCCACGAGGTCACGAAGAGTCGGACACGACTGAACGAATGAACAACAACAACAAATGTTTGCATGTTCATGCATTTGGCTGCATTTCATCAAGGAGGAATTTCAGGGGTAGTCTATCATAGGTTTGGAAGTATACAAGGATATATAGAGACAAAAAGTATTTTAAGGTGTGAATTTCATGTCTTTTAAATTAAGTTTCCAGCACATATTCTATGCAAGAACATAATTTATAACAAACTAAATCAAGGATTTTTTTATGTGGATAGATTTTGTAAATGGATATCAGTATTATACCAAATGAAAAAAAGGGATTTGTTGTGAAATGTGACCAGTCATGAATTTCGGTTATTCTCCTCCTCCACAATATATACTGTTGATTTTTTCTTCTTTCCAGAGGAAAAAAATATATAGACTGCATTGTCCATAGTTTAAACAATACATTCTATTTACTTCCCCTCCTTTGGAAAGAAAAAAGGTTGTACTACATATATTGTAGAGGAGATATTTAGACTCTAAACATAAAATACATTTTGCAAAACCAATACAATTAAGTCTTGCTGTAATATAGCAATAGAAGAAGCATCGGACAAAGCCTGAATTGTTCTAGATAGTTGTGATTTTTCCCAGACAAGTTTCACAATAAAAAATGTGTTGTTGAAGTGAATGATATTACAATAAAAAGTCTAAATCTGTTGAGTGGGAAACGTTTAAATAAATATATTGTTGTCCATCTTTACTTTTGAGAAGCATTGTTCAAATGTCCTACTTTCAAGACCTTCTTGAGGCAGTTGAAAATGTTTCAAGACTCTTTTACATTGCGCTATTTCAACACTATTAGCCCCTAGAATACAGCCATGGCAGTTAAAATAATATTGTATTGGCATAACTATATAGCATAAAAGGGTTCTAAAATTCAACCAGTCATAAATGGTTGCAGACGGTCTTGGAGTTTCATACAATCCGTGAATAATTTCCATTATATTTCCACTGATATCTAAACTTTTATCTAAGGTTTGCTAAATTCAGACCTCACCTCTGAGGATGCTTGCCATAGATGCAGGCGAAACGTCAGGAGAAATGCCTCTAGAACATGGCCATATAGCCCGAAAAAACCCACAAGAACTGAGTGATTCCAGCCATAAAAGCCTTCGACAATACAATGTTTGCTAAATTGTTTTGAATTATGATTTCAAGCGACGAGAAGGCTCTGGGGGTGCCATGTCTTTGCCTCCACATTTCCAGCAAAACAAAGGGATCCAAATTAGAGAAGACTTTAAAGAGCTCATCACATGGAATGTTTTCCATACTGTATGGCACTTTAGGTCCATTTCAAGGACGAAACCAGCTGTCATTCATTGCCTTTCATACTTGAAATGGAGCTAAAGCATGCTGAAAGGAGGAAGTTCAGAACATGGGTGAGGAATTGTGTTCTGAGCTCCTGGTATGTGCCAGAACCATCACTAACACTGAAAAACTCATGTGATGGGATATGACAGATTCGCCTGTGTTGAATGGTTTCAGTGACGTGGAGGAATGGGCATTCCTCACCACTTTGCTTTCACTGTATTTTCTTGTTAATAGTAATCTAGACTTGAAATTGTGCTCTTGCTAGCTTTTTAATTTAACACTGGTCTAATGGAGGGAAGGAAAGCCTAGAAGGAGGGAATCATGGCAAAGTGATTTATAATTATACTGGTATAATGAAGGGAAGCAAGGCCTTGCAAGAGGATCATGCAAAGGGGTTTAAAATTGCACTGGTATAATAAAAGAAAACAATGCTTTGTAAGAGGGGATCCCAGAATCATAGAATCATAGAGTTGGAAGAGACCTCATGGGCCATCCAGTACAAACCCCTTCCAAGAAGCGGGAAAATTGCATTCAAAGCACCCCAAAGAGGTTTGTCAGGAAGCCAACCCCAGCCATGAGAATCGACTGACTGGTCATCCTGACATGGGAGGTCAAAGGAGGATGAATGGGAGGGAAAGATAAGCATGAGGAGATACAACACCAATAAGGGCCATCTGACTCAAGGTTGTTATCGGAACCGAAGGACTGAAGATGGTGAAATATATCTTGAGGGAAGGAGGTAGTTTCTTAGGGTATATAGTAGGGGTCATAGACTAGGTTGTTAGAATGAGATTTTGTGAATTATGGCAAGATGAGAGTAATTCCTTGTTTCCAGTTAATCTCATTGTGAGCGTGTCTTACTTACAAGACTCTCCAGGTTCTCACAGGCTTATAATTACACTGGTATAATAAAAGGAAGCAATGCCTTGCAAGAGGGGAATGTGGCAAAGGGGTTTAAATTTACACTAGTATAATGAAGGGAAGCAAAGCTTGTAAGACGGTATCATGGCAAAGGGGTTTAAAATTACATTGGTATAATGGAGTGAAATAAGGCATGGGAAAGAGTTATAATGGCAAAGGGGTTTAAAATTACTTTGGCCTTTGAATATTGAAGTTTTTCCTGATTTTTTAAAAAAAAATATGGAGGGAGTAGAGAAAAGGATTCCCCATGTGATGGTTCTGCACATGGGCAATAATGTGCAAAAATCTGAGGAGAGAAACATGTATGATGGGAAGACAGAACTTGAAATGGGACAATTGGGAATCTATTGATATGATTCACTTTGCTAGACAGACAATCCCCAAAGCTTCTCAAGGCCCATGTGATGAGGTCCTAAGCCAGCAGTTTTTGGCTTCTAGGATCTGTTGTGAACTGTGCTAATCCCCAACATGGAATGAGGAGAGGGTTTCTTGTCTATTCTTTCTTTCATTTTTTTTCTTTTTGAAGACTGTGTCCCTGTGTGAATATGTGGGAACTATCTTGCAACATGTTTTTTCCCCAGGCTTTGCTGCTTCCATTAAGAAGAGTAACATTGCTGCCTTGAGTGATTTTGGGAGGGAAGCAAATTGTTACTTAGTTTATTGTTGGGTATTTTTCTTACAGGATTACAGAGAGGTGTTGCTGTTTGTTTTCCCCCGTTAGGTATCTAAAAACTTTGACTGGATTTGAGTGCAAAGCTTCCCGACAGGTTGAGTGAGATGCCTTTGCGGCTGTACTTCACATAGCAAAATACTTCATGCTATGCCTCCTTGTCATAGAACCTACGTTTCAGATAGACTTTACACTAAGTTTTGTCTATTCTTCTGTTAGTGAATGAACAAGTGCATGAAAAAAATCATAACAGATATGTCCCTTGAGAGTAGGACTGGAGTCCTCTACACACTTACATGGGAGTAAAGCACACTGAACTTGGCAGGGCTTTCTTTTGAATTAACTTGATTGTACAGGACCACTGTAAATTTGAAGCGCATAGACAAGAAAACAAGAGATATAGGGAATAAGAGATATAATTATTCACAATAACATAAATATGATTAGCAAGGACCTGATTATTTCCAGTTGTGAAATGCTTAACCTCTTTGTCAAGTTCTAGGATATATTGTAGGGTTCTGAGACCTTTGGAAGCCACTTTAGTAGATAAACAATCTGATCTATTCCTAATGCTCTCTTCTCAGCATGGTTTCATATGTTATATGCCCAGCAAATGCTATTATGTAATATTGAAATGAATATGACTTTTTTTCTCAAAGTACCAAGCATAATTTGGGAGTGCCAGCAAATTCCCTTTGCAAACATGAGACCCATCAAAACAGGAAGCATATTTTGCTTTGTGTTTCATTGGAACTTGATGTAACATTGGGGGTTACAAGAAAAAGGAATGTGCCTACTACATGGTGATAGATAACATGCCTGGAACCACCACTCCCCACCAACATATGGACTTTGATGTGGCAAGTGAACTGATAAATCCATCTTAATGAAGCAGAGTTTTGATTTGCCATACCTGCAACTTCTTTCTTGAGTCTTGGATTTTTAGAGCTAGCCAAAGGCAAAATGCATGTCTTTGAAAAGTAGAGTTAGTAAGAATTCTCCCACTGACTTCAGTTAGCTTGGGAGAAGGCTGTGCATGCAGCATACATTATGAAAGTTGAGCCTAGATTAGTTGAAAAGAAAGAAAAATGCTTCATCAACATTTACTAAAAATTGCCTGTAAGATTTAAAAACTTCACCTCCTGCTTGTGATGATTCAGTGCTCAGGTCTTTTCTTGCACAAATACCGCTATATTAAAATGATCCTTTTACCTAAGCTGACTCTTTAACAGAATATATTTGTAGAGGAAACCATGAAAATGAACAAAATCTGGCTACCAGTATGAAAAAACTCTAAAATTACAACAGCACAACAACAGAGAGGAAACAAACAAGGACACACAGTAGCTGCAGCGATATAAATTCTCACTTGCCTCATTCTTCTGTGCAAGAAAAAGAAATGCGAAGAAGCTGACTGCTCATCTGCTTGAGGGCAAAAAAATATTTTCCTGTACTCTTAGGAAGAGTGCATGCACCTGTGAGACCAATTCTTCTGCAGCTTGCGAGAGTAATTTCTGTGCAAATTTTATTCATTGCTGCATCGCTGTGTGGAATTTGACAGATTTGAAACATCAAAGGGTTGCTTGCATATTTTTATTGATCAGGCATTCCTTCTCTGCTTACTGAGTCTGTCTGTTTGTCTTGCTTCATGAAGGAGAAAGACCCTAGTTTTGCACAGAGATTTTCCACACAAATTATGGAAACACTAACTCCAATGTGCTCCTTGCTCATTCTTGTGCTGGAGGCAAGTGCACTCACAGAGACTACCAGTTCTTTGACCTGAACAGACTGCTGCAGTTGATGTGTTGACACAGCCTCATCAAGAATGAGAAATTTTGTGAATTTTCTTTACACCCCCTGGGCACCTGTCACTGTCAATGCACTTCTTGGTTTGTGCAGAGGTGCCCTATACCTTGTGGTGTTATTTAATTTTTTAAGTAAAAGGAAAACCCCTTGAAGTGATCTCCCAGATCTTCCAACATGGTCACTTCAAAGTGAAGCAAAGGCCTCCAGCTGTTGACATGTTACTCTCTCAGGAAATCCTATGGCCGTGCCCCCCGCCAGAGCTCAAGGAGACAATAATTATCAGGAGAAAAAGATGACAAGCAATGGTACATCAGAGTTTTGCTCTATAACCTAGCCAAATATAAAGGAAAAAAATAGATGATCCCTGTTACAACTGATTGGCACCTAGGACAGAGTTAGGAAGGGTAGAGTTGTGATTGGAGAAACCAGAAGAAAGGCTCAAAAGAGCTGTAGGAACCTACATGTGGGGCATATTGAGAGATCAGTGTAGGGTCTTGCTGTGGAGAATGAAGGGTGTGTTAGGTATACTGTTGTGTTGAGTGGTTTTGTGTTTTGAAATATCATGGCATGTGTTTTCTGTATGAGCAGGTGCTTTTGTTTCATATGCTCATGTGTTTATTTGGATCTTGGCCTAGATTTGCTGTTCATTATACCAAATTTGTTCTGGGAGTGGTGAGTGGGGATTGTGTCACGTTATTCAAAATTTAACTTCAATACAATTAGAACTTTATGAGGGGAAAAGTGGAGATGAGTCAAGTGTCCAGGACATGTCTTCTCTATTACACTGTTCCCTGCTGTTTTCATGTGAATGTTTATTTATCGTATCAGTAACAAACCAAGGGTACAGTTATAATGTATTTTTTTAAAAAAAACACAGTTTAGAAACTTGGCATTATATTAAATGTCCTTTGACCAGTAGCTGGACAATTGGAGTGCCTCTGGTGTTGCTATAAGAAGGTCCTCCATTGTGCACGTGGCAGGGTTCAGACTGCATTGTAACAGGTGTTCTGTGGTTTGCTCTTCTCCACACTTGCTTGTTGTGGACTCCACTTTGTGGCCCCATTTCTTAAGGTTGGCTCTGCATGTCGCGGTGCCAGAGCACAGTCTGTTCAACGCCTTCTAAGTCACCTAGTCTTCTGTGTGTCCAGGAGGAAGTCTCTCAATAGGTATCAGCCATGGATTGAGGTTCCATGTGGATGATTGATTAGTAGAAACTGTTTTCTGTTTTGTGTCAGGTTTCTCGTTCTGGATCTTAGTCTAAGCTTTAAATAAGTTCTTCAAGGTGATGGACCAGTTTTGGGACCAGGCTTTTGGACAGCAGGCATAATAGCACTTTGGATGTGGAATTCGACTGGAATGGTGATACGGCTGATGTTACTGTTTTTATGGTTTTAATTAATGCTTTATTTATTGTTTTAATTGTTGTTTTATTGTATTTGTTATATGTGACAGCATCGAATTGTTGCCAAGTGTAAGCCATCCTGAGTCCCCCTTTCTGGGGTTGAGAAGGACAGGGTAGAAATGCTAGAAATAAATAAATAAATATGGTTCAGTATTTTTGATAAAACTTCAAATTTGGATTTGAAGTCCAAGATTCACTATGCCACTGACATGGAAGACATCAACTGCCATATAGGTTCCAAATTGCAAATAACATACATGATTCCATTTACCTTTTCCTAAGAAATTCAGCTCCTAGTATCTGGGGACCTAGGAAGACTGCCTGGTGACTGTTGGTGACTGTTGGATACATTTTACAGATAGAATGTAGTCAACAGGCAGCTTTATCTCTGTCCTTTCCCTTGCACACTTCTAATTGCAGGACTGAACATAATTTGGAAGAGAGATTCTGTCCAGCCCACATCTGCCTTCTGGCTAGTGAAGTTGATACAAGAATCCTCTATTTGATTTTTGTAGATCTTGGCAAGGATAATTTCCAGGACTACTGCTTCCAGAGTCCAAATTCCTATTCACTCTCTATTGTGAATTTTGACCAGCCGAGTTGGAGTTTGAATCAGCTATGGAAACCCACTAGGTATCCTTAGACAAGTCACACTCTCTTAGCCTTAGAGCAGTGGTTCTCAACCTGGGGTCCCCAGAGGTTTTTGGTCTTCAACTCCCAGAAATCCTAATAGCTGGTAAATTGGCTGGGATTTCTGGGAGTTGTAGGCCAAAAATATCTGGGGCCAACAGGCTGAGAAGGCAAACTTCCTCTGAACAGATCTTGGCAAGAAAACATTATGAAAGAATCACCATACATCAGAAACAATTGAAAATACACAGCTACAAACAACATACATATGTATATACATACTCTGGTGCTTTGGGGAAGGCACCTTTCTCTTACTTGATGTATCTATATTGGCAGACGGATGGCACCTAGTGCACTTCAGTGGGCAAACTGGTCACTGGTGGGTTGGGGAGTGGCTGAGCGGCATCTAGGAGCCTCAAACTCAGTGGGCACACTTTGTCTCTCCAGGTGTTTTGGACTTTATCTCCCAGAAATTCCAGCCAGCTTACCAGTTGTTATGAATTGTGTGAGTTGAAGTCCAAGACACTTGGAAGTCTGAAGTTTGCCCATGCCTGCTCTAACGGCTCTTGCACTTCTAGGGCAAGATGTTGTAGATGGCTGTACTGATTCTCTTCCCATGCAAAGATCTCATAGAAGGCTGTACTGGTTATTTTGCCATGAAGTACCTTATAAAATACTCAGGATAACATAATCTGAGGTTCTGCCACTGTAAACCATCAACAGCCAGCATGACCGCTTGGAATTCAGCTAAAACCTTTCCAAGTGATGCTCTTTCCTGAATATTAGTAGTTCATGTGGCAAGCAAGTTCCTTCACATCCTCAGCCTGGCATTTGCATCTGTGGAATCTCAGCAGTACATTCCATGAATCGAGAGCGAGAGAGAGTGCGCTCAACAAAACAAAACACGGCTGCCTCAAATAACAGAGAATGCTCTGGGGAAATATGGGTTGACAAGGCAGGATACACACTTAAATAAACAAACACTGCACATGTCCCTGAAGTATTCTGATGATTTGTCGTATTCCACTTTTAAAAAATACCCTACCAATACTAAGAGTGCTCTCTTTGAAAGTTTCACAACCAATTAAAATTCCCACTAATTAAATATGATCCAAGTTATTAAAGCTCTTCCATCAATTAAACACAACTGGTGTTCTGGGTTTAAGCCCAAGTGGCAACATCCTGTTAAGTGCTATGCTATAGTGATAGTACACTGTTGGGTTCTTGAAAATAATTTTTTTTACAGATATAATTAATCAAAACTGAAAAATGTCAGTTTGCCTCCTTTCAGTTACAAGCTCATCCTTATTTGCTGTTTTTCCACACATTTGTGAAAAACAACAACACGTTTTGAAATGTCTTAGTAATGAACATGAAGTGTGGAATAATTAAACTTAACTGGTAACCACAGTAGTTCAATTTTAAAAGAAGGCACAGATATCTTTCTATCTGCATTGAACCTCATCAGATATTATACATTCTGTGTTAGTTTAATACATTCTTTAGGCTAGCCAAGGGAACATTAAAATGTGGGGAATTTTTCGAAATCTCTAGATCTTGTCATTAGCTACAATATAAGAAAATGTCAGCAGGACCTGGGGAAAAACTCACAAACCCTAAACTGGGAGCATGGAAGTTATGGGTCAAGATCCTGCAATGAGGTAGTATAAATCGGTCTTGTGTGTATTTTGAGATATGCATTTTAATGGTGTTGTATTTTATCTCTGTGTTTAACCTTGTTGTACCCTGCATCAAGCCACAAGGAGAGGTGGGTAACAAATATTACTATTACTATTATTATTATTGTGATAGCACGCCGGGAATGAAAAGAAAACTATACGTGTCCGGCTATATTCCCAGTGACCATCGGTATGCCCTATATGTATTTTAATTCCCCTAAAATAAGACTCTGGAGACGAGACTAAATTTAACCAATTAAGTTTACTGAAACAGTCAAAGTGAATCAAACAAGGTATTACAAAGGCGCAATTTGATTATTGAATGAATGATTCTATATCATTAATTCTATATCATTATTGAATGATATAGAATTAGAATTTATATCAGTGAAGTACTGATATAAAGTATAAACTCTGAGGTAAGTATAGATAACAGGAGACTATGAGGTATAATGATGGTATGTGCCCTGAGGTAAAAAACCCCCACTATATTCTATGAGGTAAATACTCTCTATGGGGCAAGTACATCTATGTCCTGGTCTAAGGTGCAAATACTGCTATTATCTATGACATGTACATCTATTATCTATGGCATGCACAAATCTATGTTCTTTGAGGCATGCACATGCTTAGGATTGCCTGTTTCAGATCGCAAGCCAGACCAGACACTTTCTGGCTCAACTAGCTAAAAGCTTTGCCAAAGAAGAATGAAGGGAAAAAGTCCTTCCACCAAGCTCTGATCCAGAAAGGCTGAACCACCAGAGCTCAGCCTCTAGGGGGATCCTAACCTCCTCCCCTAAAACTCAGCAAATGGAACAGTCCACCTCCAAGAGAGCAAACAGGGAAATAAACAGAGGAGTAAAAACTAGGCTGAGACTTCACAATTATTATTATTATTATTATTATTATTATTATTATTATTATTATTATTAATTGTCTGACAGACAAAGTGAGGGTCCCAAGCAGTGGCATGGTTAACATGATGATGATGGCTCCTCAATCTGTGGTAGCCTTCTTCTGCTTTCACAACCATTGTAACATGCCTGTGCGGGAGTTTTTTTTTAATATGTGGTGATTGGTGCAATCACCACATATTAAAAAAAAAACTCCCGCACAGGCATCTTCCAAAAGAAGGTGCATAAAAACCAACCCTGATTGGGACCTCCTTCCATCTGGAAACTGATGCCCTCACTGTGGAAGAACATGCAGATCAAGAATAGGACTCCACAGTTACTTACATTTCCACCGCCAAGACACTAGACTTGGGAGTCCGTCATACTTGGACAATGAAGGATTACCTAAGTAAGTATTGGCCTGATAGGCTAGTTTCCTCACCACATTGGCCTGAATAAAAGAAAAGTGTTTAAAGGCTTTCTGGAGAATGTGTGTATAGTAGCTCTACTCTAGTGGTTCCCAACCTATGGGTCCTCAGGTGTTTTGGCCTACAACTCGCAGAAATCCCAGCCAGTTTACCAGCTGTTAGGATTTCTGGGAACCGAAGGCCAAAATATTTGGGGACCCACAGGTTGAGAATCACTGATCTACTCAGTAATTTTTCTTTTATTCATTATATTCTGGGCTGATTTCTTTAGCATATAATTACATAAAAACAAGTTATTATATTATATCATTTGGGAAACCCCTTCGCAATCCTTTGTTGCGTTACTCATGTAGTACCAAGGTCTAAGGAAAATATTTTCCTTAAACATCTTCCCCATTTGCCTATCTTCTGGCTTTTTCCTCATATTCTTCCCAGTCTTCCCATTCTTCTTTTTATTCCCTTTCTGTTTTAATGGTTCTGCTCAAACATTCTGAGGGGTTTAACAAAGTCTAAGTTTGGATCTTGGAGTAAAGAGATAAAAGTTATCAAAATTTATATGCTACTAACCCTTTTTGAAATATATATATATATAGAAGAACTAAGTCTTCTAAGTAGGCCTTAACTTCATTACTATTTTCCTCAGAAGATTGAATAGAGAAGTATTGGGTCTCTAAGTTATATTCCTTCCTTCACATATTTTAGCCACTACAATTTTTAGAGTTAGGGATTCACTCAAAATGAATGAGTACAAATCACACTTTATTTCATTATCCTCACAATAGAAGGTCAAGGATTTTAATAAGATAAGTAGTAAGGTAAGACGAAAGCAGAACATAATGAGGTTGTTAGACACGTGATCCTTTGAACAAGACATGCCACAAATTGAATTTGGGGTTCCTAGCTTCTTCACAGAAAACATGCCCTACTACGGATCTTGGCAGACCACATTACTTGATTGGTAGCAGAGAAACAGAAATAATTTACTTGTTCAGAAAAGCATTCTGCACATGTTCAGAGGCTCTCAAACCATTTCAGGTTAAGAATTTTCCACACATTATCTGATTAATCTTTGTAGCTATGCACTTTTTGCTGTACTTCAGTGGAGAAATGCCCTCTAGCTGAATTTAATTACTCCTTATTAACCTTTACAAATGAAGCATTTGAAGAGTTGACTGTAGATGTTAGTGAGGGTAGAAAGAAATGAGAGATGGAAATGGGTGACAGACTGATTTGAAGAAGTTGTAAGAGCAGATCCCATGATTTAGGACAATATTTTTTGCAACTTGACAATACCCAGATGTGTTAGATTCACACCATTTCATCGCAACAGTCATGCCAATCAAGCTTGTAGTGCACTTGCATTCAGGGAATCCAGGTTGGGGGCAGGCAATTTGGAAAGGACCAAAACAGTCTGTCCTTCCAAATGACCCAGGAACAAAATGGGCTCCCCTAAGGTCAACCTTGACAACTGTGTCCCATTCCCTGTAAATCCCATGGCGAGGCCCCATGCTAATAGCCTAATTAACAGGTTAATTAAAGACAAATTAGCAAATTAAAACATTGCCAGCAGTGTTCTGCTAGAGAATAAATGTTCCAGTGTCTAGAATTTTAATACTATCAGTTTAATATAGTCTACATTTTAAAATACATTAAACATGTTGACTGAATGGAAGCATGTCTAGGGGGAAAAGTTGATGACTTCAAGTAGTTGATTAATAAAATTAATCAGATGTCAGAAATTCAGTAAAGTAATTTGTTGCTATTTCAATTAGTAGAAAAGGGTGGAACAGCTGAAAAGGTAGACCTGCATCCCTTCTAGTTTAATTTCAATAGTATATAAAAGCACCTAAACAAATGTAAAATAATAAAGTGTTTGCAAAGAAGATGTACTGTAATTTTGTTTTCATGTGGGAAAAATGCTGTATTTCATATATATAAAAAACTGTGAATATAGGTACAAATCCAATGCAAATGTGATTGAGTTTGCACAAGGGTGACTTTCCCAGTAATGTATTGGGAAAATTTGAAGTGCAGCACTCATCTTGACAGTATCTGTATTCACAGGCACAAGGAGAGTCCAGAAATGCAGGCAACTGTGTTGAGAAATGAACCTGACATAACAGTTTTCATTTCCACCAAGTGTTGATTTTCTATTCAAGATCAAAGTATTCCTGAAATACCCTATTTACTTAAATCCAATGCTCACCTTTTTGGTTTACTTACCTTGCCAAAATTAACGTGTTCATTAGATTTGTGTCACATGGTAATCTTAGTGCTGTGTCAAAGCAAACGGGGAAGCTGTTTCAGGAGGACATAGAGCTCCCATTTCAGGAACCTCATCTCTAATTTAATTGCCATGGCTCGATGCTATTCAATCCTGGGATGTGTACCATAGTTTGGTGGACCATCAGCTTTCTTTGGATGAAAACGCCCAAGGTCTTGTAAAACTACAGTCCCCAGGACTCCATAGCATTGAGCCAAGACCATTAAAGTGGATTCATTCTACAGCATAGATGCACCCCAAGGCTTTCTTTTCCATTGCTGAAAAATTTGGTGTTTGAACATTTTTGTTTTTAAAGAAGGAATTATAAGCAAGCAGCAATGGCCGAATGACAAAAAGTGCCCTTTTTGTCGCTGTGCATTACATTCAACAGCAAATACTTTTTTTTAGTTTCAGGATTTTGGAAATTATGGAGCACATCAGATAAGATTGTGCATTAGAATTGAGTAAATACAGTACTCTGTATAACACCAGATGGAGCTCACAACAACTTATTGTTTCTGTGAAAATCCATTTTCTCTCATTGACATTTTTTTCATATCAGGAGTGACTTGAGAAAGTGCAAGTCACTTCTGGCGTGAGAGAATTGGCCATCTGCAAGGACGTTGCCCAGGGGACACCTGGATGTTTTCCCATCCTGTAGGAAGCTTCTCTCATGTCCCTGCATGAGAAGCTGGAACTGACAGATGGGAGCTCACCTCACTTCCCAGATTCGAACCACTGACCTTCTGGTCAGTAGTCCTGCAAACACAAGGGTTTAACCCATCGCATCATTTACTGAGGACTGCAAATAAACCCAGAGGGAACAGTGAAACATGGGTGTGGCAACACTGGTTGGAAAGAGATCACTGTTTTCTACTAGATGTGCAAAGACAGCCAGAGGGTTTTGTATACAGTTCTACCTTCTTGGGTGTATGCTCTTACACACCCAGGACATTCCAGGACTTCTCAAATTGTACTTACACTGGAGTAACATGTGTACACATCTAATAAGATTCTGGACCTTATTATAATCCCTTCAAATCAAAATATGCTGTCATTGCATAAGTCCTGATTCCACTACACTACTGTCTTTCCCCTCTTGGGAGACATATTTGAATCAGTCCTCAAGGTCAGCTCTTTTTTTGCATGCAAACCAGTGCCAAAGAGCTTAGGACCAAAAGCCAGACAAATGGTTTTAGTGCACGAGGCAGAAATTTCTATAAACACCTAACCCCATCCAACAAAAATACAATAATGTCAAAATAATTAACTAAGAATTTCCTGCCCATTGATGGCAATCTAACTCTGTTGTCCAAAATGGCTGCTTTGCTCGTTGTCATGTTAGGGTCAGTCTTACCATCACATTCACATGCTCATATGTATCTCCCTTTATGAGCCAACTACAGCTTTAAGATCTGCTCTCGGTCTCACCCTCTTCGCAAGTGCAACTGATGGGAATGAGAGACAGGGGCCTCTCAGTGGTGGCCCCTCGGCTGTGGAACTCCCTCTCTAACGACATTAGGCTGGCCCCATCCCTCCTGGTCTTCAGAAAAAAGCTAAAGACTTGGCTCTGCACACAGGCATTCGAGGAGTGGGACAACACGGAATTCGACTTTAGCCTAGTGGTCTGAACAATGTCTATGGGACAACCAAGAAGTATGGAATCATGTTTTCGGCACTTTGTATATTTTGGGGCTTTGTATGTTTTTAATTTGTTTACTGCATTTATATGTTTTAACTGTTTATGCATTTTAACTGTTTTATAATATAATTTAATATGATGTTTATTGTTATGTGCATGATGTGGCATTGAATATTTGCCATAGTTTGTAAGTCACTCTGAGTCCCCTTTGGGGTGAGAAGAGTGGGGTATAAATAAAGTACCGTATTTTCCAGTGTACTAGATGATTGGGCATATAAGATGACCCCCAACTTTTCAATTTAAAATTTCAATTTTTGGATATACTTGCTGTATTAGACTACTCCTCTTGCCAGCTCCTTCAGGCTCTGAAGCCTCCTTTCCTGGGCCCTGAGACGGCTTCTCAACTCCATAGAGGCAGTCTCCCCTCCACCGGCAGCCATGCTCCACTGCAGGCAGCCAACCGCCATACTAATCACTTCCTGTTTTGGATTCAAAACAAGATGGAGGCTCCTAACAGGTGAGGGAGGCAGGCAATTGCCCTGCACTGGAGTAGGGTGCCCAAAGCAGCAGCAGCTGCTGTGCTCCTCCAGCGCTGCTTGGCTCTTGCTGCCAGACTTCAGCCTCCTTGAGGGGCTCTTCCACTCTAAGCCCACCTCAGCTGTCAGTGCAGCAGAGGAGGAGGCGATATACTTGCTGGACACCTGCGTCACCTCCTCTTCTGCTACCGCCGCACTGACAGCCGAGGCGGGCATAGAGTGGAGGAGCCCCTTGGGGAGGATGAATCCTGTCAGCGGGACCCAAGTGGTGCCAGAGGAGCGGCACAGCAGCTGCTGCTTTGGGCACCCTGCTCCAGCACAGGGCAGCTGCCCACCTCCCACGCCTCCATCTTGTTAGGATCCTCCATCTTATTTTGGACCCAAAACAGGAAGTGATTTTTTTAATACCCGGCATATTAGACAACCCCCAACTTCAGCAAGGATTTTCCAGGGTTAAAAAGTCATCTAATACGCCAGAAAATATGGCAAATAAATAAATACATTTAGAATAATGATTGCCTTGTATGAAAATCTTGTCCTTCCACCATTCTGATTTGAGTACATTTGACACAGTACTTTTACTCATTGATGGCTTCCTCATCAAGAAGACGATTTATTCATTGAAATCCAAACCTGAAATGAACAATCCCAGTATTGGTTCAGCACCTTAGACAGCAGATATGGATTCAGCACCCCAATATGGGAACTACCAGTTACTACTGCTTTTTCTATTACAGATTTCTTTTGCCTTCATGTTCTCAGATGTATGTCATACCTGTCCTATGGAAGAGATGAAAGAAACTGACGTAAGAAGCATGCCAATAAAATGGGATTTCCAAAAATGAAAGCAGAACGCATGGTCCACTGAAAAAAAAATTCTTCAGAAGCCACTGGATGGCTATGAAATCTTGATTGGACCACACAATCTTACATAAATACAGATTATACTAATAATAGCCTGTCCAATAATTGAGAAAGTTACAGACTGTAATAAAGCCCTGCTCTGTTGTGGTGCCACAGTTATGAAAGAATAGGCAGGTTAGCCAAAGTAATTATAGGAGGGCTGATATTGATTGGAGATGAAATAATGGAAACGCTAATGATAGAGTCAGTAAAATGCATTTAAAGCATAGGCAACAGTTAATATAAAGTCAACCTGCTTCTGCAGAAAATAAGTCTCATCAAACAAAGTTAATTCAGTGTTTGCTGTGATTACAAATAAAATAATAAAAGCAACTTGATTGTGAGAATGCAAAGCAAGATTCTTTTTCTGTCAGTTCATCTAGCAAAACCACAGCAAAAAATACGTGGTGGAGGCTCCGTCTTTGGAGGCTTTTAAACAGAGGCTGGATGGCCATCTGTCAGGGGTGCTTTGAATGTGGTTTTCCTGTTTCTTGTCAGGGGGTTGGACTGAATGGTCCACGAGGTCGTTTCCAACTCTATGACTCTATCTATCTATCTATCTATCTATCTATCTATCTATCTATCTATCTATCTATCTATCTATCTATGCTCTGTGCATAATGAGTACCTTAAAAACAAAAGAACCAATGAACAAAATCACACCAAATTTGGCAACAAAACGTCTCACGACACAAGGAGTGACCATCACTCAAAAATTTCTGATTTTGTCATTTGGGAGTTGTAGTTGCTGAGATTTATAGTTCACCTACAATCAAAGAGCACTCTGAACTCCATCAATGATGGAATTGAACCAAACTTGGCACACAGAACTCCCATGACCAACAGAAAATACTGGAAGGGTTTGGTGGGCATTGACCTTGAGTTTGGAAGTTGTACTTCACCTACATCCAGAGAGCACTGTGGACTCAAACAATGATGGATCTGGACCAAACTTGGCACAAGCACTCAATACGCCCAAATATGAACACAGATGGAGTTTGGGGAAAATAGACCTTGACATTTGGGAGTTGTAGTCACTGGGATTCACAGTTCACCTACAATCAAAGAGCATTCTGAACCCCATGAACGACAGAATCAGGGCAAACTTCCCACACAGAACATCCATGACCAACAGAAAATACTTAAGGCCATCCAATCCAACACCCTTCATCAGGGCAAGAAAACGTAATCAAAGTCCTCCTGACAAAGAGCCATCCAGCCATAAATATAGATAGATAGGATTCACACAAACACACAGATATAGTATCATAGATTTGAAAGGGACCCTTAAAGAAGGACAATGATATCTTGCATGTTGCAGAGTGGGCAAACCAGACTCTCTCCACATCAACACTGGCAAAGAAACAGCAAGAAATACTGTTTATCCCACAAGCATAAAGGCATTACATTTATTAGAAAACAACACTTTCTCATTACTTTATTTTCCAGATCAACAGACTGGGCCACAGCAACACGTGGCAGGGAACACTAGTAATTCTATATAAACTAAAGCTGTAGTCTTATATTCATGAAACCCAATGGGACTTACTTCTAAATAGGCACATACAGAATTGTATTGAAAATGAATTAAAGGCTCCACAGAATTAATAAGTGTTTGATCAAACTAAGTTTTCAACAAAAGATTGCTCTACTTTCTGGACCCAAAACTCAATATTATTGTTGACCAATCTGAAACAGGATTGCAATAATCATTGCTAATTATTGTATCAGATTACATTTATATAAACGATCACAAGGAATTGATAAGCACTGCTGAATTATAAGGTTGCTTGGATAATGGCAGCTGAGTGAGCCCTGTATTAGTAAATATGTGATTGCATCTAAGTAGATCAGTACAAGGGCTACATCTAAGTAGGCAAATACAAAACAAGAGCAAGTTGCTCTTATTGAGGCTGGAATTGGACTTGCAGATTTGATAGAAACTACAGGCAAAGATCATAGATCACACTAGTGAAGTGTAAATTTCCACCACCGTTATGAAGGGCACTAGAAATTTCCCCCTTTGCCCAGGCTCTATCCCCTGAAAAGATGCTGCCTGGGTCTAGAGCCATCTTCCTGGAAACCATTTACATGACATAGCTTGGCACTATGATACCCCTTCAAATGCCATGGTAATAATAATAATAATAATAATAATAATAATAATAATAATAATAAGGTTCCAGTTTAGGTAGAGAGTATTGACAATTCTCAAGAGTTCTAATTCCTCACAAATCCCAGGATTCCACAGGGTGAAACCATGGCAGTTGAAATGAAATGATTGTGTTACAACAGCATGGCGCGAAATATTCTCTGACATCTCTGCATATGCAGGGGTGTACCCAGGCTCTATCACCAAGGAAAGAAGGAATAGCTTTCACTTATAGTGTGAAGTTCATAATTTCTCCTTTTGTGCTCAAGAGAGAGAGAGAGAAATGCACCTGGAAGTTTCTTAGATGTTGTGGCATGTTTGAGTGGAGGTCTTTTACAAAACTTTTACAAAAACACTCCAGAAGACAGGAGCAGAATTCAAAAGGATCTTAAAAAATTGGAGAGATGGGCCAAAACTAACAAAGTGAAGTTCAACAGGGACAAATGCAAGATACTCCACTTAGGCAGAAAAAATGAAATGCAAAGTTACAGAATGGGGGATGCTTGGCTTGACAGCAGTACATGTCAAAAAGATCTTGGAATCGTTGTGGACAACAAGTTAAACACGAGCCAACAATGTCACACAGTGGCAAAACAACAACAACTTGATATCCCAATAACTCTATTAAAAGAAAACCCTGGAAATATAAGCCTAAATCCTGTTGGTTTAGGATTCATAATCCATTATATTAGTGGGACACAGTTTTTGCATGGTTGCATAGCAGCTCTCAGACAAGGCAGACAAAGTTTTCATGTTATTGTTGGAAAAGACTCCCAGTACTGAGTACCCAGTTTCTCCAATGCCTGAATTCCAGGTCTTCAGAGACTGTTTTCTGGGAGAGAAGACTACCTTAAAAAATTACTTGCCTTGAGGCAATTTTTGAAGGTCACTTTCCCAGAAGAGTGTGATTTTCCTGCTTTCTGGAGGAAATAGAGCTTGTACAAGCTACATTTTGGATTACGATTTTAAGAATTTCCCAGTCATGAGAGAATGCTTCTAGAACATGGCCATACAGCCTGAAAAACCTACAACAACCCAATTCCCCAGTCAATTGAAAAAAAAAAAAAAACAATATTCTCAAACACTGGGAAGAAGAAAGTAGCTCCCTGAAACAAAAATGGAACAGAATGGGAAAAAGTATGCACCTCACTAGTTAAAAAGTTGCTTGGGGACCTATTTTCTGAAGTTTTGGTTTGAGTGTCATCTTCTCAGGAATGCCAACAATACAGGTCAATGGCACAATTCCACACAAGACATTCATTGTTTGTTATGTCTTCATTTTGAAAAGCACAATCTTATAATTGTTTCTTTAAAGCAGTGGTTCTCAACCTGTGGGTCCTCATGTGTTTTTGGCCTACAACTCTCAGAAATCCCAGCCAGTTTATCAGCTGTTAGGATTTCTGGGAATTGAGGGCCAAAACATCTGGGGACCCACAGGTTGAGAACCACTGCTTTAAAGAGTAACACAATAGCAATGTGGTACTATATATCATGATGTAGTTATTTTAAAACATACCCTTACAAATATAGCAATGGGCAAACATATTCAAAGATCTCCCAGATCGAATCTTCCTAAAGCACAAGCAATAATTTAATGTTACCAGTTGTTAAACTATATTGATAAAATTATGCTGTTACTTTTACCAGCACCTCCCATAAGCAGACAATGTTACCTGTAATGTATTATTTCTAAATTCTTTTTATTGAGTGTGCCTTCAAGTTTTTTCTGAGGTATGTTGACTTTAAGGTGACAGTATCACAGAGTGTCCTTGGCAAGCTCTGCCAAGAATTTCCCCTTGCCTTCTTCTGAGCCTGACAGTGTGTGTCTTGCCCAGTGGGTTTCCATGGGCAAGTAGAAATATGCATTCCATGCTCCAGAGTTGTAGTCCAATGCTCAAGCCACTATACCATGTTGCCTCTCTACTAAGCTTTTCTCAGAAATAAATCCCATTGTGATCAATGAAAGTTGCTCCCAGTTAGTGAGTTGCAATGTAAGTGGGTGGCTCTAGCGCTTTTCTTTTATTTTTGACCTTGAATTTATAAAACTAGGTTGAAAGCTACCTACAAACAATTGTTTTGGTTGCAAATGGGAATCTCAAAGCATAGTTTGCTCTGAGTATTGTCTGGTGCATAATCAGTTCTGACTATGAGACTAAATTTGCAGATGCTTGCCACTCACCTCATAATACATTTTTTATAAAGTCACCATAAGTCTCCAGTGCTCTTTCTCTCCTACAAAAGAAAACAGATCTTGAAAAAGCTGCCCTAGATTTTCCTCCACTCAGGCAAAGTATTTGTATGCTGTATTGGTAAGCATGCATAAAAGAAACTGAATTTTATGAGACTGAGATACTGGTGTCAATTTTTCTCCAGGCAGGCAAGATGCAGCCTCTGACATTTCCTGCTGTTTTGTTATGAAGTTTGTAGCTAAAGGTTACACTATTGACAATAAGTTCCACATCGTGTTTGATTTTAATCCATATTTTTGGGCTCAGATATGAATACCTTCTGATTTTAAGACTAATGTGTTAGGAGACTTGAAAAGTAGTTTTACCTTAGTTTTTGAAAGTAGACCATCATGTTTTTGAAATCAGACTGTAATGTAGTCCATCTTTTTCCATCTTCTTTCTAAGAATAGTTCTAGAAACAAAACCATTTCCAGGGATGACCAAGAAAGGTGTGCCCTGTGGTTCATCTGGAGCCATTTAGAGGTACAGTGTAGCCATTGGGATCCTCTCAAGCCCCTAAAGCCCCCAACACCATTCTAATTTATTGGGACAGAAAGTCGACATTATTGGCTGAAAATTCACTCAGAATTGCAAAACAAAAAATATTTCAGGGAGGGGGCATGCTGGAACAGCAAAGCTAATCACCCCCCACAAAAAACCCTACTTCCCAAACTACAAAGAGTGAATCAACATAAGGTCTGTTCACCCAAACTGGCAGCTCTAGAAAAGCTAGAAATTGTGTGGTGTGGTCCTCAAGCTCTAGTGTGTGCTGGCCCCATCTGAACACATTATCTTCTTTTGCCATCCTCATGACCTAGGGTGCATCTACACTGCAGAATTAATGCAGTTTGAAGCCCCTCTAATTGCCAAGGATCAATGCTATGAAATCATGAGAGCTATAGTTTTACAAGGTTTTTAGTTTTCTTTGCCGAAGAAGGTTGGTGCACTATCAAACTACTAATTTCAGGATTCCATAGCATTGAACATGATCATAAAACTGGTGTCAAACTGCATTAATTCTACAGAGTAGATGCATCCTGAGTCTTTTCTTACATAGCAAAGTTTGCAAAATTTCTGCCCATATATTCCACTCCCATGCTCTGTTTACTAGGAAGTGCAAGAATAACATAGAAGATGCATAATGAAATGCATTGAAGAATTATAGATGATTTCAATGGGGAAATTTCCTGCATCTGAAAATATAAATTAGCAGGTACAAAGGTGTCACTCCACCCCTGTTTGGCAGCATAAGACCTCTTTTTGGGTGATAGCTAATGGAACATCTGTGCCCACACAGTTAGAGAGAGAGAAAGGGGGGGGGGAAGGAGAGATGTTCTCAATTTTAGCACACTGAAACCAATGCATCACATCTTAAGATAAACTAGCCTAGTGTGAGGAAAGTTTTGCTGCATGTATTTTAAGTACCGTTTCCTCTTCTGCATTATTATTGCAGCCATCTTTCAAGTTGTATGAGTTTACCTCCACTGTGCAATGTAACACTAAGTAGCAAAGAGAGTGCATTTGTGCAGAAATGCACAGATGTGTTGTTAACAGAATGATCTATGTGCACTGAACAGCAGGGTCCTGACCTGCAGGGAGGATACACTTTACTGGCTCTCAGCAGTGTTAGGCTTATTACTACTGCAAAGAAACTGAGGATAAATGGTAGATCATGCCTGAAGATATTTATAGAATTTCATTTCTGTGATCTGTGTATCTTTCCTCCAGCTCTCCTGAGATTTACTGGAACCAACAGAAGCCATGTTCTGTACTACTGGACCTCCTAGCCCCTTGGGCCTTTCTCTAGAATAGAGAGTGCGTGCTTGTGCAGCTACACAAGGATTGTGTATGAGATAAAAAGATTTATTTTCCTTCCTTTGAAGGTTTACCAGATCTAGAAGGTTTACAAGTCACAGTAGTTGTCTACATTTATGATTTGGATACACAACACAGAATCACAGAGTTGGAAGAGGCCATAAGGGCTATCAGGTTCAAGCCCCTGCCATACAGGAACACAGGATCAAACTATCCCCCACAAGTCAGCCATCCAGCCTGTGCTATTAACCCCCAGAGAAGGAAACTCCACCACACTCCAAGGCAGCATATTCCACTGCCAAACAGCTCTTACCATTAGGAAGCTCTTCCTAATGTTTAGGTGGAATATCTTTCCCCCTGCAATATGAATACATTGCTCTGTGTCCTAGTTTCCAGAGCAACAGAAAAATGAGCCTGTCCCCTTTTTAATATGACATCCTCAATGAGACATCTATTTTTGATGATTTGCTTAGAATGCAGTTCTTCAATCCAGCTTCCAGAAAGTCTGGATGTTTTGGCATGTGGCAGGCCCTCTGCGGCAGCCTGGCTGTGGAGTTGGGAGAAGGAGTTATTGGTGGGTGAAACAGGTAACCTGAGTCAGACTCGCAAGCTGCTCATTCCAGCCAGGAAATAGTTCTTTTCTACTTTGAATTTGCTGGCATGGTCAACATTTTGTTTGTTTAAGAAGACGTGTGCATGAACGGATACTTGCATATCAGTATATCAGTATTAGCATATCTCTGTTTAACAGTATCCCTGCTTTCCCATGGCCAAAGCACTTCAAAGCCCTGCCATGGTGCAAAAGGCAGAATATTTATATTTATATGCATGGCTGGGTGGATGGATGGGGAGTAGAGTGGCCATGGTCATGTGGCAAAAATATCACATGAATCACTGGAAATGTGGCCTATCCCTTTACACTGAAGTGAGATTGCTTGCCAGGGGAAAGTGCATAGCTGGTTATGGCAATCTAATCATGGTGTGTATCATGTGTGTGGCTTTAGCAGGATCGCTGCAGACTGAGGAAACATTTGTTTGTCAGTATAGACAAGTCTCCAGAGTATCTTGTGCATAGGGTAGGAATAGGAATGCTTGGAAGGAAGACAAAGAATTGTAACCCAGTTGGTGTAAAGGCTGTGGTTTCATCCAGAAGGGTTTACAAACCCCCAAGTAAGTGTCTAATCACTCACAGTCATAACTGAAATTGTAGGAAGTGTTCTGTTCAATCTAAAATGCATGTTTGTTTAACAAAGACAGATGGGAAACAGGAAGATCCTGTTCACAAGTATCCCAAACATTTCTGATCATTTTCCTTGTGAAATGTTACATCTTAAATGAAGTCCACTTTCAGAAAGAATATGAACTTCTCCCCATTTACTTTATTAAATGAGATCTGGAAGAAATGTTAAATGAGATCTGCAATGTTATCAGTATAAATATGTTTTATTTGTTTATAGATATTCTGTTTTTTTGTTGTTGTCAATACTAATTCTTTTGTTATAAGTTCATGGTCATTATTTAGTATTATTTGAGGTGTTTGTATTTGTATATTTGCCCCTTTGTGTGTGTAAACAGCCCCGAGTCCCCTTGGGGAGAGAGGGCAGTCTATAAATAAAGATGATGATGATGATTATTATTACTGATTTTCAGTTAACTATGCATAATCCTACAACCAGTAACTAGCAGAAACTGAGAGATACTTCAGGACATTATCAAAGCTGCTGTGGGAAGGAAGTGCATGTTACAATTTGTAAGGGGGGAGGCTTTTATAGGGCTTGGACCCTATGTTTAAGAATCACAGCCCACTGTATGATTGTTCTATTCTTTCGCAGAACCTGAACTCATAAAATGTGCATGGTTGCTAAAATCATTTTGGCAGCTACAATAGGAAGCCAAAGTGAAGAAAAAGTGTCACGACACATAAAAGATGAAACAATGCCCTCTAAATGCAGTGCAATTTCAGTGAGCTTTCCAGTTACTTGTAGGAAGTTTGGTTTAAGAAAATGTGTTTAAAATGATCTGATTATGAGGAGAAATATTGTATACGTGATGATTCAGACCCTTACATTGGAAAAAAATGTGTCTAGACAGTTAACGGAGGATAACAGAGCCAGTTCTGATTTTAAAAGTGTTCTAAATTCGCTTCAGGCATGATGCTAAGTTAACTTTAAGCAGAAATAATATAAAATATCAACAATAAGAACTCAGTGAATGATAGAAAAAGCCAGTTCAAAACCACATATGATTCATTAGTTGTCCTTGATGACAGGAGCCCAGTAAAGATTCATTAGGTAGATAATTAAGATTAGAAAATACTCTTGTCAGGAAGCCAGATTCTAGTTCTAGTAATTGCATTGGTTGGAAAATGTTGACAATCTGGCTAGAAGCAAATTAAAAGCCAATCTCTGTCTACGAAGTGTCTTACCATCTCATGAGTGCTTCCAGTGACTTTATGCATGCTGCCTATGTTGTTCCTAGTGCAGGTGATGGAGAGAAAGCACCACTCCTCTCTGAATACATAAAAGGTATTCTTTATTTGACATATTGCTAAACAGGGTATTTAGACAAGATAAAGCTTAGACAAAACTGATTAAGATGAAGTGCATCATCTAAGATGTTTGCTTTCTCCAACATTTGAAAGATAGTAAGGTGGCTAAATTGCAATTCCTATGTGATAGAATAAGCTTCCTTAAGAGTGAGCCCAGGCTGAGATGTCTGTGTAGTGTAATGAGTCCCTCTAAAGGAAGTTAGAATATTGTTAGGTTCAATATATAGAAAGACATAATTATAGAATCTCCTGCCATTCTACAATTACAAATTATCCTACATTCTAATTTTTAAGGTATAAAGTATTTACAGAGTCTATTTCCTAAACTTACCATGAAAACAGAAAATCATGGATAATAGCAAACTCTATTGAGATGAACAACTTCGGCGAAAAACAACCATCAAATCTTACTCGACAACCTAGAAAATTCCTAGAGAGGTGTCCTCTATATGAATTTTCTAGGTTTTCTTGCACCTCTCTGTGTTAACTTTAGGCAGAAATATATCAAAGAATTGACTAGAAAATCTCTAGAGTAAACATATTTTGTTCTATATTGTAGTTTGCAGTGAGTAGCTGACCAGAACAGTAAACATGAATGGGGTTAACACTATGTAACTGTCCATAGGAATGCATCTGCAGAACAGAAGTTCCCAATGGTTTGCATAGTAAGTGGTAACCATCACTGAGTGGAATTCAGAAAAAAATCATTGAGTGGAATTCTATGAAGGTATCAATGGCAAATGAGGTAGAAAATGTGAGAGAGGTTTCCAGCCCTACTATGTGTTTGAAAGTGATAAGAGATGACCAGGATACTTGCTCACCATCTCGCAAGGAAACTATATAGAAGAACATACATTCACTCATCAGGAATAAAAAAAAAACAAGAACTGTGAAGCAGCAAAAATAACACTGGCCAATACACATTTTGGTGCCTCAAAGACTGAACCTGTTTCTGAGTATATTTGATCTTCTGATTCCAAAAATGGCACCAGTTTCCCCCTGTTAGCTCTATTTTTTTTAGATACACTTCCACTTCCCTATTTTTGCTCCTGCTGATTATGCATTACATCCAGTCTCATACAGCATTTCAAATAATGATTCCCACCAATTTTCATGGAGCTTTTAAAAAATCTGTGATGATGATGACAATAATAATTATTATTCAAAAGTTATAGTCAAAGTGCTAAAGTGCTTTATAAATATTATATTTGTTACCCATTATGATTGTTTTAAAATAATAGAACCATAGATTTGGAAGAGGCCTCATGGACCATTGAGTCCAACTATGTACTTAATCCACTCAAAATATCCTCAGCAAGGAGTTGTCCAGTCTCTTTTTGAGGATGTCCAGAGAAGGACACTCTACCACTGCTTGAACCAATTTGTTCCATTGTTGAATCACTCATATTGCAACAAAGTTCCTTCTAATATTAAATGGAAATGTACCATCCTGTAACTTCATACCATTAGACCTCATCTACTTCTCTCAGTTAACAAAAACATTTTTGCCCTTCTCCATGGGACAGCCCTTGAGGCCTTCAAAGAAGGCAATCATGTCATCTCTCATTCTTCTCCATATCAAACTGAACATACCCAGCTCTTTCAACCTTTCCTCATATAATTTGTTCTCCATACGTCTTATCTTCCTTGTTGCCTTTCTCTGAACCTGCTCTGGCTTCATAAAATGAGGTGTCCAGAAAGGAATACAAGCTAAAATATTATTTAATATTTGTGGCCTAAATCCAGAACTTTGCACTTGTCTAATGGTACAATTTCTCCTTCCCTTGCCTCAGCTCTGTTCAATCTGCTTTAGGAAACAATCACTGTGTTTACCTGGTGGTGGCCATCCTTATTGCTTCTGAGATCATAGAAACACAAAAGGCAACTACAGAAACATTTCATTTCAGAAAGCAAAGGGTTCATTTAAACTGACCTTAGAAGTGGGGATGAAATGTCTTTGGTAATGCTGAGAGCCTCGAAGAAATACTTTGGAATGAGGAAAATGTCACATAATCTCCAAAATAAAATCAGATTGTACAGGAACAAAGCCTGGCATTTCTGAGATTTCCTTTTAACCCTCCTGGAGGTGCTTTAAGTCTTTTTTTTTATCCCTAAGGGCTTTATTACTCCTCCCAAGACCTTCTTTGTGGAGTGGAGTCCTCCCCTGGCATCTCAAGAATTTCTAGCTAGAATTAAGTGCCTTTTGAAAAAAAAAACATAGGCAATCATAATCCTTTTTGAAGTAAATACAGTAGTGGAGTGGCGATCGAGATGATGTATCATCTAAAGGAATCCCAGTGGCCTGCACATATTGGATCCTGGATCATTGTCTGCACATAACTCTTCAACAGGCTGAACCAGAGGGTTACACAGAGTTCTCTGGTGTCACTTCTTTCACACTACATGAGAAAGTGGAGGTCACAGCAGAAGGTAGTAGGATTCCGTACAACATAGTCAAGGTTATTTGTACTGGTGTGCCTGCCTATATATTTTACTGGGCCAAGATTTCTCTGCCTTCAGAAAACAAGATACTAGTTTGGATTAATTATTTTCTCTGAAATATAACTTACAGCTCATTTACACATCTCGCTATATTTTCTGCACAGAGACTATCTCTTTTCAGGGGAAAATATATATGTTTACCATATTGGCTGAATGCTTGTCGTAAGTGTATTTCAGATTGGAAACAATTGACATAAATTCATGGGAAAGGTTTTTGTAGAGTATATGATTCTGTTCCTGGTTCATTTCTCACGACTGCATTATATGATGGAATATGGGTGTGTGGACCATATCAATGGATAAATGTGAAAAGCAGAACCATGAAGTTGTCATAGTGGTGAATGAATGGGAGGGCTTCTGATTCAAGGACTGTGAGAGAATAGGACCAAATGAGAAGTTGTGGTCATTTCTCTTCCAGTTTGAAAATAAATTTCTATCTTGATTCTGTGCCAAAATAGGCAAGTTCTACAGTTGTACATCAGAACTTTGTAATGCCAACCATATTGAATCTAAAGTAGTTCTTCGCTATTTTATTAATGACTGTTTGCTTATTCTCCCCCAGCCTGTCTCTCTGAGGATTGATAACTGCAGTATGCACAGGCTAGCAGATAAGAGAGGATGTCATAGAAATCTTAGCTCTGCAAACAGTAACTTAATGGGACTTGTTCAATTTCCTAAGTAATGAATCTGAGTTATTGAAATGAGCTGCATCTCATCATTTCTTATTGTAGGAAATCATTTTCATTCATAACAGCCTGGCTAGACCCTGTGTCATGGATGGAGCATCTTCCACAAAAAGTGTCGGTCTTGAGATTCAATCTTGGTTTCTGAGTTGGGAAATAACTACAGTATATCCAAACATAACAGCAACTGCATTAGAAGTCTATGAGGTGAACTTGCATGCAATGTCATATTTATCCCCACAGTCTTCTCCTTGCTAAATATTGCTTATTTAAGTATTTTAATTTGGGTGAGAAAGAAAATATCTCCCTGCCTCTCTCTTCTATGTTGTTTTGCTTTGTTAGCCACACTGATAATAAAAAGGAAGAAAGGAGGAAGGGATATAGGCTGTGAGTGTGGGTAATGTTGGCAATTTGTTATGTTCTTTCTATATTAAAAAGGCCAGTTAAATGATTAAATAAATACATATTACATTAATACTTTCTACTTAAATCTATAAATAATGAAGCAAGAGGCTATGTCAAAGGTAGCATGCTGCTGGTAGGGTTTCCCATGTCAGACAGGCTTTTACTGAGGAGCCAGCAGCACTAGAGGAGCATGACTTGCAGAGACTTTCTCAGAGACAACAGCAGTGACACAGTAGATAACACTGGTTAGTACCGCACAGAAGAAGGCACAGTAAACTTTTAATGTTGTTTACCATGAAGATTATGTGATGAGACAATTAAAAATGAAATAGGAGATAGTGACAGAAGACGAGAATCTCAGATTGGAAGACATTCAGCAAGCTGCTAGGGTGGACAACTATGGATAGTGTTGTGGATAGTAATACACCTAGACTCAAGGAAACTGGAGTGGATGGAAATGGGACATTTTGAGTCAGATAATTTCACAGTATTTGACTCAAGAAATGAAAATCTAAGAAGAAATGATGTGGCACTAACAATGAGGACAGATGCACTGAAAGTATTTAAAGGATTGTCGAATGCTTTCATGGTTGGAATCACTGGGTTGCTGTGAGATTTCAGGGCTGTATGGCCATGTTCCAGAAGCATTCTCTCCCAAGGATTTGCCACATCTATGGCAGGCATTCTCAGAGGTCGTGAGGTCTCACATTCTCCAAACAACTGAAGAAGTTACTGTATACATAGACATCACCCCATTGCTAATTAAAAATCAAATAGACTACACCAGAGTTTCTCAAACTGTGCTCCTCCAGATGTTTAGGACTTCAGTTTCCACAATTTCTAACAGCTGGTGAGATGGCTGGGATTTCTGGGAACTGAAGTCCAAAACACCTGGAGGAGCACTGTTTGAGAAACACTGGACTACATAACTGAAAACAGATGATGGATAAATTCCATTCTTTCTGCAAAAACAGCACCAGGAGCAGATCATGGCACAGTGTAACTACAAAAGAACTAGGTAAGATCCTGAAGTGTAAAGATATGTCTTTAAATACTAAAGTTAGTGTTCAATTGTTCATTTCCAATTTCCATGTATAGCTGTGAAAGTTGGACAGTGAAGAAAGCTGAAAGGAAGAAAATCAACTAATTTGGAATGTGGTGCTGGAGAAGAGTTCTACAGATACCCTAGATGACTAAAGAGATAAATAAATTGGCCCTCAAGTAAAACAAGCTTAAACTTTTCCTAGAAGCCAAGGTGATTAAACTAAGACTGATGTATTTTAGCCATATCACAAAAAAGACATGACTCGCTAAAAAAGATGATAATGCCTGGTAAGATAGAAGGCGGTAGGAAAAGAAGATCACATTCCGGAAGGACAGATTCAATCAAAGAACCTGCAGGCCCAAGACTGCAATACTTGAGAAGTGCTGTTGATGGCAGGATTACTTGTCATTCATAGAGTCTCTCATTCATAGGATCATCATAAATCAAAGTTGACCTGATGGCAGTTAACAACAACAATATGAGGAGATTCCAGAGACTATTTCTGATGTTCTGAAAACCTTCAGTGGGTTTACACATTCTAAATGTATCTTGTAAAAAGCTTAGCAGATGAAAATCACTTCACAAGGCACGTAGCACTAACAGAGTATCTATAAGCTCTTCCACCTTCATATGTACTTCTGTATATGAGAGAGCTATGCACACCTATGGTGAAGAACTGCATTTGTGTCTCTGAAGGATTGGTTCTCAAGAGTTTATTCATTGTATTAGGTATATATGATGGGATAACTTACTTACTTACTTACTTAGGAGATCCCTTGTTGTCCGAGTAAGATTGTCCTCCAAATTCGGTATCCTGGCAGTGGGTTCGTAGGTGACTGTGGAATCCTTTTATTGACCTGCATGTTCTCCCACAGTGAGGGTATCGGTTTCCAGGTGGAAGGTGGTCCCGGTCGGGGTTGGCTTGACGCGCCTTCCTCTTGGCACATTTCTCTCTTTTGCCCTCCATTCATGCCTCTTCATATTCTACAGCACCACTGGTCCCAGCTGACCTCCAGCTGGAGCGCTCAAGGGCCAGGGTTTCCCAGTTCTCGGTGTCTATGCCACAGTTTTAAAGGTTGGCTTTGAGCTAACCATCTTTAAATCTCTTTTCCTGTCCTCCAACATTCTGTTTTCCATTCTTGAGTTCGGAGTAGAGCAACTGCTTTGGGAGATGGTGATCAGGCATTTGGACAACGTGGCCGGTTCAGCAGAGTTGATGGTGTATGAGCATCGCTTCAGTGCTAGTGGTCTTTGCTTCTTCCAGCACTATTGAACTATCTATATCTATCTATACCAGCTCCTTCTTCTCTTTATCCTTAAAAAATACCCCTCATTTTGCATTTATTTAATATCTTGCATTTATCATAACATGATGTCAAAGGCAGCATAAAAGCATTTAAAAAGCCATGAAAATATGTACAAAACAATATTAAAAGATCCTTAAAACATAACAAAATAAAAACACATATAAAATTACAGTATAATAAAAGTGGTGCAAGGCAATACAATAAAGACACACTGAATTAACTGTCCAATTGTAGTTCATTTCTTATATAAATCCCACTGAGTTGATGGGTTTAATCTAGCTGGGAATAGCAACTTAATTCAGGGTATGTTCTTTAAACAAGAAAAGTATCACTACCTGAAATAAATAAAAAAGAGATGATAGAGAACTAGCAAACTACCCCAAACTACTACTACTACTACTACTACTACTACTACTACTAATAGAATCATAGAATCAAAGAGTTGGAAGAGACCTCATGGGCCATCCAGTCCAACCCCCTGCCAAGAAGCAGGAATATTGCATTCAAAGCACCCCTGACGGATGGCCATCCAGCCTCTGTTTAAAAGCTTCAAAAGAAGGAGCCTCCACCACACCCCGAGGCAGAGTGTTCCACTGCTGAACGGCTCTCACAGTCAGGAAGTTCTTTCTAATGTTCAAATGGAATCTCCTTTCTCGTCGTTTGAAGCCATTGTTCCTTGTCCTAATCTCCATGGAAGCAGAAAACAAGCTTGCTCCCTCCTTCCTGTGGCTTCCTCTCATATATTTATACATGGCTATCATATCTCCTCTCAGCCTTCTCTTCTTCAGGCTAAACATGCCCAGCTCTTTAAGCTGCTCTTCATAGGGCTTGTTCTCCAGACCTTGATCATTTTAGTTGCCCTCCTCTGGACACATTCCAGCTTGTAAATATCTCTCTTGAATTGTGGTGCCCAGAATTGGGCACAATATTCCAGATGTGGTCTAACCAAAGCAGAATAGAGCGGTAGCATGACTTCCTTAGATCTAGACACTATGCCCCTATTGATGCAGGCCAAAATCCCATTGGCTTTTTTTGCCACTACATGACATTGTTGGCTCATTTTTAACTTGCTGTCCATGAGGACTCCAAGATCTTTTTTACATGTACTGCGCTCAAGCCAAACAATAATAATAATAATAATAATAATAATAATAATACTTTATTTATACTACGCCACCATCTCCCCAAGGGGACTCGGGGCGGCTTACATGAGACCAAACTCAACAATTACAATAATGCAAATATGCAACATACAAATACAGCAAATAAAATATAATGAAAATAAAGATATAAATGAAAAATAAAATACAAAAAACAATACAAAGTAAACACAAAATGCAATATAAAATCACAATAATTGAACACAGTGGGCAAGGCCAATTGCAAAGATTAAAAGTTTAAAAACACTGGGTGAGATGAGCAATATAGTTTATCAGGAAAGTAACAATTCTCATAATAAATAGTGATGGTTCTTTTTTGGTGCCACCCGTGCATTTAAACATAGTATGTAAAAGGTAGCCAGGTTAGGGGCAAGGGAGGTTGAAGGAATCTGCCATTGTTCCGTGTCCTAATCTCCATGACCTTGATCACTATTAACTCTGGAAACAACTGGATGTCATTACTTCTCTTTTTGTACCTTTGCTTGCTGTTGGCTCTGAGGACTTCAATAGCATGGCTTCTTTCTTACAGGTACAGTTTCCAAAAACCCTACTTGTGCCATTATTTCTATGTGTGGGGCTTGTGGGAAAATGGAGAAAGAAAAACTATTTAAAGACAACACACATATTGGAACAGATAATTATTTTCATTTGTTACACTGGAAACTAGTTTTAGAATGTAATCTTTTTATATATATATACAGAAGCACAATTGAAGACTGTGCCATTCTATTTATTATTTATTTATTATTTGGGGTTCTTGTACCCCGCCCTTCTCACCCCGAAGGGGACTCAGGGCGGCTTACACAGTAAAGGCAACAATTAGATGCCAGCATCACAACAATCATCACAACTTACAGTAAAATTTCACAATTACTAACAGCTTCATGCATTATTCCAGTAAAAATCAATAAAATCATTAAAATCAATACAAACCTAAATTCCTCCCTTACATTGTCAGTGTTTGCTGTCTCATAGTTCCGTTTTTAATACCATTTTGTCCATCCTGCTGGTCTTTAATTGCCTGGTTGCCCAAAGGCCTGGTCCCACAACCAAGTTTTCACCCTCCTCCTGAAGGAGAGGAGGGATGGTGATGCTCTGATTTCCCCGGGGAGTGAGTTCCACAGGTGAGGGGCCACCACTGAGAAGGCCCTGCTCCTCGTCCCCACCAGCCTCACTTGTGAGAGTGGTGGGGTCGAGAGCATGACCTCCCCAGATGATCTCAAGCTCCGAGGTGGGACGTAGCGGGAGATACGTTCGGACAGATACACTGGACCGGAACCGTATAGGGTTTTATAGGTCAAGACCAGCACCTTGAATTGTGCTCGGAACTGAACCGGCAGCCAGTGGAGCTGGCATAGCAGGGGGGTGGTATGCTCCCTGTATGTCGCCCCGGTGAGCAATCTGGCTGCCGCTCGCTGGACTAGTTGAAGTTTCCGAACAGTCTTCAAGGGCAACCCCACGTAGAGAGCGTTGCAGTAGTCTATTCGGGATGTAACAAGAGCGTGGACCACCGTGGCCAGATCAGACTTCCCAAGGTACGGGCGCAACTGGTGCACAAGTTTTAATTGCGCAAAAGCTCTCCCGGCCACCGCCGAGACCTGGGGTTCCAGGCTCAGCGGTGAATCCAGGATCACTCCCAAGCTGCGAACCTGCGACTTCAGGGGGAGTGTAACCCCATCCAGTACAGGCTGTAACCCTATACCCTGTTCGGCCTTATTTGCTGATTCTACCAGCAAAAGATAATAAATTTAGGGCAATTGAATGAAAAGGATCTCTGATTAAAAAACAAATATGCAAATGGTTTTATTCCCAACATAGATCTGCCAGTTCTTAATACGAATCACATTGATTCTCATGAGTTACTCTGAACTTGTATAGCTGATTCTAGATAACTTTTAATTTAGGGGGGTAGTAGTAACATATAATTTCTGATATTAACTGTGTATTTCTATGTGAATTGTAAGCAACAAT
This sequence comes from Anolis sagrei, assembly GCF_037176765.1. Classification (NCBI taxonomy): domain Eukaryota; kingdom Metazoa; phylum Chordata; class Lepidosauria; order Squamata; family Anolidae; genus Anolis; species Anolis sagrei. The sequence continues at coordinate 77,869,644 of NC_090023.1, read as the reverse complement.
GATGTTAATATTGCAGTTTGGGTTATGAATATTATACAGGCCACATAATACACAGTCTATCTCCTGGAGCGTCTTTTGAGCAAAGATTGTGCTTTCTGAAAAGAACATTGTTCTTATAATGATGCTGTCAAACTTTTCCAGAAATTTCACTTGGGAGGGACATTTCTGTTCAAGTCCAGTTATAGCCAAGTGCCAAACCTTCAAAGGTCTTCCTTCTGTCCAACTATTTCAAATGAGGTTCTGAAGAGGAAGGGAACTTGAAGCAATTTAAATTTAAATCAGTGTATTGACAAACCTATGGGCTACTGAAGCATTAAGAATAAATATATATCTCCATGCAATGTTTGGTCCTGTAACAGAGGGTGAATCTACACTGTAGAATTAGTGCAGTTTGACACAGCTTTCACTGCCATGGCTCAATGCTATGTGAGTTGTGGTTTGGTGAGACACCAGCTTTCTTTGGCAGAAAAGGTGAAAGACATAAAATGATAAGTTCCATAATTCCATAACATTGAGCAATGGCTGTTGAAGTGGTGTCAAACTGCATTAATTCTATAGTGCAGATGTATCCAGAATCCCAGTTATTCATTTGAATACTAATTATAATCAACTAATCAGGACTTTAAAAAAACCCTTATAATGGTTTGACTAGGTTGTATTATGGCATATATCATCTTCCCTCAGATTTAAATACCATCATTGCCTAAACATCATAGCCCATGTTTAGAGATCTAGGATGGGGTAGTGGCTGATACGTTCTTCAAGTGCCCAACTGTGACTTATGAAGTTTGCTGGGTGACTTTAGACCACTTACTCTCAATCTAACAGATTGTTGAGAGGATAAAGTGGGGGAGAAGAGTAATGTATCTTGCCTTGACCTCATTAGAGGAAAGGTGGGACAAAATGTTTTGAAGACCAAGTCAGGGGGTATTGTGTGATGTTTTATGTATTTTATATTGATCTTAATGCTTTTAATGCTTTTAATTATTCATTTTTAGATATCCCTAAGTTCATTGTATTTTAATGTTTATAGTCTTTAGGGTTTAAATCAGGGATCCTCAAACTTTTTAAACAGGAGGCCAGTTCACTGTCCCTCAGACCGTTGGAGGGTCGGGCTATAGGTTTTTTTTTTTAAAAAATGCTCAAATTCCGATGCACACTGCACATAGCTTATTTTGAAGTTAAAAAAACAAACCAAAACATGAACAAATACAATATTTAAAATGACATGTGGGAGTTGCAGTAGCTCCTGCAATCGAAGAGCATTTCGAATTCCCCAACAATGGAATTCGTTCTCCAATTTGGTTACAGAGTGTGATTCCAGGTCGGAAGGTCTGACCAAAGCAGGAGTTCAGAAGAGGAGGACTTTATTATTATTATGTTATAATAATGAAGGAGACAAAAATATTTTCTGCTTTAAACTGGATTATACGAGTCTGCACTGCCAGATAACCTGGGACAAACAGAAAACCTAGGATCAGATCCTGGGATATAGGGCCTGGCTGGAAGGGCCCTCTAAACAGCCATATAACCCAGAATATCAAGGCAGATAATCCACAATATCTGCTTTGAGCTGCATTATCAGAGTCCACATTGCCATATAAACCAGTTCAGTGGTAGAAAATTGCTGTAAAAAATGGAAAGGAAAAATTCATGAGTTTATTGGGAGGCAGAATTTGTGTCTAAATGGCAATACATTAATTTGCCCTTCCCCAGAAACCCCACAACATTGTAAAGCTCTACTGTTGCCAAAGATGAGTTTATTTAAAATTAGAGGTGGCCCTAGGTAATTTTCAACGGTAAGCAAACAATATTTTGCCCCCCCCCCCCACCAATCATTGATATATATTTTCTGTTCGTCATGGGAGCTCTGTGTGCCATATTTGGTTCAATTCCATCATTGGTGGAGTTCAGAATGCTCTTTGATTGTAGGTGAACTATACATCCCAGTAACTTGCATATGTCAAGGTCTATTTTCCCCCAAGAGCGCCTCAAGAGCGCCCCTGGGCAAAATCAACTATACTGCGAATGCTTACTTTGCGTAATGGTTGAGCCACCTCTGTTTAAAGTCCTGGGATGGAAGCTCTTCCCTCATACTATGAAACCTGGTTTGTCTCTCTATTTTAAAAAGAAATTAGCTGTATGTTGTTATGAAAATTCCAAAACCCATGGACAGATAATGCCTTCATTAAGAAAAGATATAACTTTTTAGATCAGACAAAATGTTGATTCCATAACTAGAAGAAGACATTATCATTACATGACATGTCTAGATGTGTTCATGTAGATAAGTGGACATTTTATTAAACTAAGATAATGACATCAGTTCAGTCATCAAGCAACTGTAAAAACATTTGTTATTTATAAGTATAAAAAAAGACGAAACCATCCATAAATAGAGACAAATACACTTTGGCTTCCAGCTTATAGCGTAAACATTTTGTACCTCCCTTATTATTGAAAAATAACAAAAACATAAATATGCATACTAGCATTTGAACACTCCACTATCAGAGTGTTTATTGTGAGCCATCTTGAGTTCCATTTGTGAGAGAAAGGGAGGATATAAATCTAATAATCAAACAAATAAATATGCGATCACTCAGACAATATATCCAGGGTGTCTGATTTCTGACCTACCCACATCCCCTACAAGATAAACATTTTTCTTTTCTTCCTCTAAATATTTTTATAGGTGGAATTTTTCTTTTGGGTTCTTGTCCATTCAGGCCAGTGAGATGGGGCATAGGGTCACTGGCAGATTTAGAAGCGTTGATGACCGGATTTAGGGCTGTGTTGTGCTTCTCCATTTCTGTTTTTATGGTAAAGTTGACTTGAGGAAGCACAATTTGAAACTGATCCTTTTAGGTAGTTGTTAAGCACTCAACTCAGTTGAAGCAAGAAAAGGAGAACTATTTATCTAGAGACAATTTTTCTGAATTACATTAATTTAGGTCAGCTCTAATCAGATGGCTGGCAGACAGGATGTGTGGCTGAAGAGAAAAAAGTGTGAGGCAGCTGTTCCCTCTCTGTGTATTTGTATGCTATGTGACTAACCCAGTGTGTACTCATGCTTGGAATCAGTTATACTTTAGAGCTAGTTGGCATAACAAGATGTATTACAAAGGAGCAGAGTTCTGTATCACACTTTTTGGGAAAAAAATGAGCCATCCAGTCCAACCCCCTGTAATGCAGGAAAAACACAATTATGTGTTTTGTTTCACATTATAATGTTTTGTTTCATATTGAAAAGTTGGAAGTGTCTGTTCCTTTGCAGTACATGCAAGATGTCATCTAAAAAACATAGAGTGCCAATAACTAAAGTTCTGTGCTTACATGTAGGAAGCCCGTTACACTATTTTCTCAGCTACACTGCTTGCTTTGTTGGGTAGGTCTCTTGTCTTATTTAGTTTCTCTGCAACGCTCGGTTTATTTGAGCATAAGGGGCAAAATACACAGTTAAAATGTAATTTACTGGGGACATTAGAAATTAAGGGGCACCTGCACTGTAGAATTAATGCAATGGATACCACTTTAACTGCCATTGCTGAATGCTATGAAATCATGGGAGTTGCAGCTCTCTTTGGATGAAATCTGAATACGTTGTATACTACAACTACCATGATTCCATAGTTTTCAGCCATGCTAGTTAAAGTGGTGTTAATTTGCATTAATTCTACAATGTACACACACCCTTAAGAAAGTTACGGTACTTTTTCTGGACTACAATAACTGGAATCCACCTGTCAGCATGACCTTAGCTTATGCTGGCTAAGGCATGCTGAATATTTTAGTAGAAAAAAGTAACTTTTCCAAACTCTGATTTTAATAAAATGCATGGTACAACTGAGCTCATGGAGGAACAACAGCTCATGATAATAAGCAATACAGTTCCCAGTGCAATGTCAGTAAGCAAAGAGAAGTTGATGTTGTCAGTTGAAGAAACAGAAATGCAGAATATTTGTGTAATCATTAAATCCATGATATGACAAATGAGAATTCTCCCCTCAACTAGTAAGAAAAAAGAATGTAAATTTGGTTTGTCTGGGCTAATGGCATTGTACGCTCAAGCATTGAAAAATACTGATGGAGCTGTAATAGTTTGAGTTTTGGATCTGGGAAAATGCACGTGACCACAATTGCTTTCCAAAAAGACAGGTGACGCCAATCAAATAATTATTTTATGAGCAATCAGCAGCCTGCTAAATTGAGATGCTCAGCATATGGCCAGCCCAGCCACTACCCATAGCTGGCTTTTGCACAATGTTAGCAAATGAAAAAGGGAAATGATTACCATTTTGGCATACTAGCTGTGTATGCCCAAGAGAGCTAAACTGGAACAGACAGATATATTTGACAACCTGATGATTACCTAATGCTGAAACCCAGGCCAGAAAAGTCTAAGAAAAGAGAGCTGAGCACCTGGTACCACCCACCTGGAAATGAGATACAACACACAGCACTAAATAAAGGTATGGTTAGGATCCTACACAGATTTGCTTTCCTTTTTCACTGACCATGCCTCATCTGGCAACCAAGCTGAAAGTTCCTTGGCTGAAGAGAAATAACCCCCATTGTTGCCCACAGGGTCTTTAATGTCCTAGAAATAGGGCTGGTTTGGCAGCTGATTCATGGATGGAACATGCCCTTCAACATTTCACAAATGTAATGGGACAAGTTCCAGCAGATTGGAGGAGGGCAAATGTTCCTATCTAGAAGAAGAGAAGAAAAGAAGACCCAAACTATTACTGTCCAGTCACCCTTCCATCGATACCAGGCAAGATTCTGGAAAAGATAATTGAAGAACACTTAGAAATGAATGCGGTCATTGCTAATAGACAACACAGATTTATCAAAAATAAGTTATGCCAGATTAATCTGATCTCTTTCCCCCCGACAGAGTTACAAGCTGGGTAGATGCGGGGAATGCTGTGGATGTAGCGTATCTGGATTTCAGTAAGGCCTCTGACAAGGTCCCCCATGACCTTCTGGCAAACAAACTAATCAAATGTGGGCTAGGCAAAACTATGGTTAGTTGGATCTGTAATTGGTTAAGTGAACAAAACCAGAGGGTGCTGACCAATTCTTCCTCTTCATCCTGGAAAGAAGTGACGAATAGAGTGCCGTAGGGTTCAGTCCTGGGCCCAGTACTGTTCAACATCTTCATTAATGACTTATATAAAAGGGTTCGAAGGCATGATCATCAAGTTTGCAGATGACACCAAATTGGGAGGGATAGCTAATACCTCAGAATAGAGGAGCAGCATTCAAAACGATCTTTTGTTGTTGTTGTTAAAACTGTTTATTTTGATTATGGTACATAACAGAAAAGCAAATCATGGCAGATATAATCAGGCACCAATATTTTTGACGTGTACATGCCTATCTACCTTATTCAGTCAATCAGTTAATTTTGTCATTAAGTACAAATTATTATCATTTACATTTCTTAATACACATAGACTTGCTATTTCTGCCTGTTTTCCACTGCTTTCCGTCAGAGCTTTGTATTAATTTTTTTCCATAACATTCAGTAAATCATCACATGGCATTTTACACACATATCACAGACCTTACACTCATCCCAAAACCCCTATCCTAAACAAAATAAACCCTCATCCCCACACCCGTGCACCCTTCACCATGACTTCCCACACCGAAACACTATGAAGCCTTTAAGCCTATTTATCTATCCTTATTCATGGTAAACCTAAATTCCTAATGGAGCTCCTCTATCTTACTGACTCTCTATTCAGATATGCCATGGCCAACTTCCATTTTTCTAGAAAGTCCTCATTACTCTTATTCCTCCTGTTATAAGTTAGTCTGGCCATTAGCATATATTCTCGCATTCTTTCCCTCCAATCCTTTTTAGTTAGACCCCTTTCCCCTTTCCAATCTTTGGCTATGGTCAATCTTGCCGCTGCAAAGCTATATTGATATATTTCTTGGTCCTTTTGATTATTGTTTTCTCTCTGTAGACCTAGCAGACACAGTCCTGGGCTTTTTAAAATCTTGTTATGTAACATTTTATTTGTCTCCTTAATTACCTTATCCCAAAATTCCTGTATGATCACACAGGTCCACCACATGTGGAGGAATGTCCCTTTCTGTTTCCTGCACCTCCTGCAAATACCTTGTTGTGATTTGTCTATTTTAGCCAATGTTGCTGGAGTGATATAACACCTATAAAACATTTTGTATTGATTCTCCCTGATTGAACCCGATAAAGTAAATTTGAATTCTTTGTTCCATAGGTATTCCCATTTGTCCAATTCTATTGGTCTGCCTAGGTTCTTGGCCCAGGATATCATTACTGTCTTGACTCTGTTGTCCTCCATGTTATAGCTTAGTGTGTATTTGTATAATCTAGAGATTAACCCTTTATTCCCCTTTTCCCATATTCTTTCCAATTCTGATTCTTTGGTTGCAAATCCAATCCTCAAGTCTTTTTTGTATCATTCAAAACGATCTTAACAGATTAGAGAGATGGGCCAAAACTAATAAAATGAAGTTCAACAGGGACAAATGCAAGATGAGGCAGAAAAAAATGAAATGCAAAGATACAGAATGGGGGATACCTGGCTTGACAGCAGACGTATGAAAAAGATCTTGGAGTCCTCATGGACAACAAGTTAAACATGAGCCAACAATGTCATGCGGTGGCAAAAAAAGCCAATTGGGTTTTGGCCTGCATAAATAGGAGTATAATGTCTAGATCCAAGGAAGTGATGCTACCCTTCTATTCTGCCTTGGTCAGACCACACCTGGAATACTATGTCCAGTTCTGGGCACCACAATTGAAGGGGGATGTTGACAAGTTGGAATGTGTCCAGAGAAGGGGGACTAAAATGATCAAGGGCACAGAGAACAAGCACTATGCGGAGCAGCTTAAAGAGCTGGACATGTTTAGCCTGAAGAAGAGAAGGCTGAGAGGACACATGATAAGGGCCATGTATAAATATGTGAGGGGAAGTGACAGGGAGGAGGGAGCAAACTTGTTTTCTGCTGCCCTGGAGACTAGGATGTGGAACAATGGCTTCAAACTACAGGAAAGGAGATTCCATCTGAACATGAGGAAGAACTTCCTGACTGTGAGAGCTGTTCAGCAGTGGAACTCTCTGTCCTGGAGTGTGGTGGGGGCTCCTTCTCTGGTGGCTTTTAAACAGAGACTGGATGGCCATCTGTCAGGCATGCTTTGAATGCGATTTTTCTGCTTCTGGGCAGGGGGTTAGACTACATGGACCACCAGGTCTCTTTCTGCTCTATAATTCTATGAATAAAGGACACATTTGTTCAAACAACAGTACAGTATAGTCAAAAGTGATTAATGAGAAAGAGGTTGCAGCAATTTGCCTTTGCCTGAGTCTACTGGGAAGGGCAGGAGTCTGCTCTCCCATGTCCTTGAGTTTCCTTGAGTGCTAGCTATTTCAGCAATTGAAGCAAGCCAAAAATGCAGAAGGGAGGTGAGCAAAGAGGAGAGAGAAACTGGAACAATTCAAAAGCAACTGAAAAATGGAATGTCAGAGGATTCTCCAGCTGATTTGTTGTTATTTGATGTTTGTTCGTTTTGGCAATGAATGTTTGCCACTTTGTTCTTTTGTCTGTAAATCACCCTGAGTTTCTTCAGGGCGATAGGGCAGTATATACTGTAAATAAAGTATTATTGTTATTATTATTGTTGTTGTTGTTGTTGTTATTATTATTATTATTATTATTATCATCATTATTTTTATTATTTGGTGGGGATATCCCTGCAAATTGGGACAGTTGGAGGTATGCAACAGTGCAGAGAAAGCTCAACCTTATGCCCTCACCTCTGGTGTAAATCTATTCCAGGAACGCCTCCAAGCAAATAGAGGCATTGCAACCATTTAAAAAAAATATTTTCAGCCTGCAATATAGCCTTCATATGGGCGTGTAGTCATTGCTTTTTTAAATATTCCAGACAGAATGCCGCTTCCTCTTGTGCATGCAGTAAAAGGAAAAGAAAGTAAAAACCTGATTTGTGTTTAGAGTGTTTCCCTCTCTCCCCATGGTGGGTAATCTGATTCTTTTACTTAAGGGCTGGATTCAAAGTGAGATTCTTTTTCTCTGTTTTGGAGGATGGGGGAGAGGGAGAAGGAGATTTCTCTTGTTTCACAAGGAAGAGAGAAAGCAGGAAATGAAAGCGGATAGATTGTGGTGCCACTAATGACTGAATGCCCATGAGAAAACATAACAGATCCTGGAAGAGTGATTTCTCCAGGCAATATGCCAGGAACATGAGAAAAATCTGGCTGGTTTGGTTGTTTGAGATTATGCAGTATAACATACTTTAAAAAGCCAAATGGAGATTACAACTATGGGACCATTTGCACTACAGAACTATAGTTCTACTGTTCTACTTTAATCCTTGGATGTACAGTTTGAGGAGGCACCAGAGCTTCCTAAGAATTCTAAATGCCTAAACTGCAAATCCCAGAACTGTACAAGATAGAGCCATGCCCATTAAGGTGGAATCATAGCACTATAATTCTGTAGTGTGATTGAAGTCTGTTTTGAAAAGGGAAATGCTCCCCTTTAACTCCCTAAAAACAAGAGGTGGGAATGTCATAGAAATGTTCGAATGTTCAGAGACAATAGTTTCATGGCATACTACCTGTATTGAGAGTTCTCATTGCTGCACATGTAAAAGTAATATTCTCAGAGAAGGTTTTGAAATGAAAGAAAAAATCCTTGGTAATGAGATGTATTGCTTTCACAAAAGCAGCAGAACTACTGTAAAGATCCGAAAGACCTGTATCACCTTACATAGCCCTTTGAAAATGTAGGGCAAGGGCCACGATGTATTTCTTTCTGGATCTTATTACATCCCATTCCTCTCCCACAACTATGTCAATATACTTTAGATCTTGAGGCCTGTATTTCACTCTGTATTGTGTCTGAAGGAGTGGTTTTATATCCACGAAAACTTATGTTCAAAGAAAACCCATTCAGTCTTAAGGGTGAGACTACATTCCTTTATTCCCTAAGTGGACTGTTGTCCAGGAAACGTTATGACAAGATGTGTCCAATCTCATTTTAACATGGAAAATCATGCAATGAAATGTGCAAATTTCCCCTTTCTTACTGACTATTTTTGGGTGTTGTTTCTGTAATTTTGGTCCATTGAATGGTTCCAAGAATTGTATTTATAATGACAGTTGGGATAATGGTAGGAATTAGTTAAATAACCCTCCTTGTCGGGGGTACTCTCCCGGGGTTTTTCAACTACCAGTGTCGACAATAACAAGTAACATTTCATGCTTTGTATTTTTCTGCTTTGCATTGCTTGTTTTGTTGGACTGATTTGACAGCTAGTCTGAGTCTCATCTAAAATAATGCTTTTTGGAATTAATCATTGAAAAAGCACAAAGAATGTGCACATTTGAGATAACCAAGAATTTTTATTTTTTAAAAGCAGTTCTGTATGTCACCATGTTTGCAACTATGGGCTTGTTTTCACTGATGAAAAAAAATGTTTGGCACCACATTTTGCCAGTCTACATTTACCCTGCAATAACTCTGTTAATACCACACACACCACACACATTACAGTGAGATTGCCCAGACCAGCCACACATTTCCCTTTGGTGAACTTACATCGCTGTTAGGGGATGGTCCCCATTTCTAGTTATTTACATTATTTTCAGCTACACAGCCATGGCCACTCAACTCCCCCCCGCTCCCATTATTCATGTAAATATACATGCTTTCTGTTAAATGATAATATTGATGTATGGATATGAAAGTATCAGTATATCAATATCACATGGGCCTTCTTAATGTTTTTTTTTAAAAATCAACCCAGGGAAATCTGAAAAATATCATTGCAAGTGAATTAGCAAGAAAGTTGTGTGTCAAGATTGCAGCACCTACGAGGGGAATGTTTTTTTCAATCTGTGTAAAAAAGTCCCCCTGTGGCATAGTAAAGGTCAAGGTTTTCCCCTGACATTAAGTCCAGTCGTGTCCGGCTCTGGGGTGTGGTGCTCATCCCCATTTCTAAGCCGAAGAGCCGGCGTTGTCCGTTGACATCTCCAAGGTCATGTTACCAGCATGACTGCATGGAGCGCTGTTACCTTCCCACAAGCGGTACCTATTGATCTACTCACATTTGCATGTTTTCAAACTGCTAGGTTGGCAGAAGCTGGGGCTGACAGCGGTAGCTCACGACGCTCCCCGGAATCGAACCTGTGACCTTTTGGTCAACAAGCTCAGCAGTTCAGTTCTTTAACCCACTGTGCCACTGGGGGCTCCACAACTCCACAACAGGGGGCTCCCCTGTGGCATACAACTAATGAATAACAACATTCAAACAGCTGATATAACACACACACAGAAGACAGTGAAGATTTACATGCAGTTAGAGATCACCTTTTACTCATCCATCCCAGCTTACATGAAGGCTCCATGGAACCATGGAACAATGTAAAATATTCTCATAAAAGGGTAATTAAAACAAGAAAGGGCTTTGAAAATAGGAACTTCTAAAGAACACAAATCTTTGCTTAAATTAAATTGTCCAGAAAGATTTAAGATCTGGGTCCCTGCCAAAGATCTTTGAGTGCATGGATAGACTGAAAATGGACAGTTCTTGTTTGGGTATAGTTGGGAAACATTATTTGTCTTGAATCATGAACTCACATCAGCATGACATAACATTTTGTAGGAAGAAAAAAAACAAAGTCTACTCACCCAGTAGACTTAGCAGAGAAACGAACTACACTGCCATCTATAACTACCATGAAGCAGGATGGGACAGAACAGAGATTCCAACTAAGAGCATGTTTACATTACAAAGAGCTATTTTATACAACTTTAACAGCCATAGCTCCATCCTGTGGAACACTGCGACCTGCAACTTGGGAGAGTAAACACCATAGCTCTATATTAGAGAGCTGTAGTGCTGTACTTCAAGGAAGCACAGCAGGCACTTCATAAAACTATATATCACAAAATTCTGGGATTCTGTCAAATGGAGCTGTGGCAGTTAACAGGAATATCAAACTTCTATGGGTTTATGGTGTAGAGCTGTAGTCCAGTCTGCACATCCAGAGCACAATATAATTCTCTGTCAGGGAAGCCAGTACTGTATTGAGATAATTGGGTGCTACGTGTACTCTCAAACCTCATTTAGGCACACCAAGGAGCACCTAAGGCAGAACTTCTGTTGCAAGAGCCTGAGAAAAAGCAACATGTTTGCCACTGCCTTACTTTGCATGAGGTTGAAGCGGGGAATGAAGAAAATGGAATTACTAACTCCGCTTCCAGTTGTTACACCATCTTCAAAGATGCAGCCTCCCTGCTGGGACAAAAAAGCTAGCAATATATGTTAATCTGCCCATCTTTCATAATCAACTCATGTATCATGCTGAAGAATAAAAGCTTTGGCGTTGTTGCTGCCTCTGTTGACAGGTTTGCAAATGGGATAAGATTAGGGGAGGGGACGTTTTACCCACTATTGCAGGTGAATCTAGGCAGAATGAACTGTAGTCCATGAAAAATTAAAACATGATAAATGTGTTAGTCTTTGAGGTATCACATAATTCTTTTGTTTGTTATGCTATTACACACGAACATGGTATTGTCTAGCCCTCTTGCTGTTAAAATAAATATTGTGGACACTGTTTTAGCCCAACATTCCAAAGGAGCTATCCAAGGTACTTAAGCCAAACCCTCAAATAGAGTAATCACCTCATGTACCTCCTGTAAAGTTCAACTGAGTCACAAAAAGGTTCCCACCCCATTGACATGGAAACCATTGTGTGATGTATTAATCTTGACCATCCCTCCTTTCCTAAGATCTTAGATTAGGATCATCATTTTTAAAAGGCAATAGCTAACTGATGAGTTAACACCAAATCTATTTTTGCTGGTAGGGTAGAGATTGAAAAAAAATGTGGGGTTGAAAAACCTGTATCAGGAGACAAAAGTGTATCACATTGCCTTGCATAACATAACTATCTCCCTCAATGCTACTCACTATAAAGTCCACCTTGTAAACAGCATAGTCACCCCTAGCATGTCCAGGCTGTTGAAGAGCAGGAGGATCTGCAGGAATGAGTCTAGCTATTCTCCTGTAGATGGATGCACTGTGACTGGCATCCTCAGGAAGTGTTGGCAGAGTCCCACTATAGTAAAATAGCTGAGTGAATCCTCACTGATCCCCCTGCATTCTGACAACATGGAAATGGCTTTGTTTGGAACTGTGCTGCTTCCAAAGTGAATTTGGGTGTAATTTGGTTGTGATATAGAACAAAATTATAACTTCTAGAAAAATACAAAATATAATTACCAACATGATGTTGGATGTGGTCTTGAAGTTAGTGTGGGATTGCACCTCCCATCGTGTTTAGCCAGCATAATAATAACTTTAATATCTTTATTTTTGTACCCTGCTTCCATCTCCCTGAAGGGACTTGGGGTGGCTTACATATGGCGCAATGTGCCTAAAACAGTTCTTAATAAACACAAAATAAAATACAAGATAAAACCAATAACTTATAAAACAAAGTTTAAGCTCAAAACAGCGCCCAATAACCTATGATGAGAACTGTCGAATAGAAAATTATGTGAGATTATGGGAGTAGTAGTCCAACAATATTTGGGGAACCACATGTTCCACAACTTGCCTTTTAGCATCTGTCACTCCATTGACAAGGAAAGGGGATTGATTGGTTAATGTTACTGTGATGAGCTCTGGCAAAGGGTTATGAAAATAACTAAAAATAATTCATGGACTTCTTTGTGATGTGTGTGTTTGTGTGTGTGTGTTGGGAGGGGGTAAGAACAGTACACATTGAATAAGAAATTTTGTTTTCAAATTTGTTTTTAATGAAGAAATGGCCTCACTTGGCCTTTATGACTAATCCTTCCATGTTTTGAGTAAGAAAGGCCTTTGTCTGAGGTTTTTCCTGATCCAGTCATTTTTCAAATTAAGTTTTGCTCTCAGCTTCTGATTCTTGAATAAAAAAGAATGAACAAGGGCATATTCTTAAGCTGTTGAGGAAGAATTCTGTTAATTGAACAAGCTGAAAAAAGAAGGGATGTTCTCTTCAATTTTTTAAAAAATCTTATCTGAAGGACAAACCAGCCATTGTAAAGTTTCTTGAAGAGTGGAATTGCATGTGCTTCTAGATTCTTTCAGATGTGATATTGAAGTTTTTGTGAAATAATATGATACATTCATGGTATTTCCATGGTGTCTCTTCACATAATTTTGATTCTTGAGTGCTGAAAAGGTTAGTTAAGGACTCTAACAGATTCAAAAGTGCCAACTTTTTTTCTAGCAAAGGCATGTTGTTTATTGAATAACTCAGTGACAAAACTAAATACAGAACTGTCAACATATATCTTCTCATTATCTGGAAATAAAAGGTACATGTCCCTCCTTGTAGAAGTAGAATATATCTCCAGTCAGCTTATTTAGAAAGTCACTTGTTCCCCTCTGAGATAAAGGCAGGAAATACAGATTATATCACAAAAGCAGTAACTTGAAGAGAAATATGCAAAGACATACCGATGTGAAACAGTTTTCCCATCTCTCACCAAATAATCGTTATATTTGAACAACATTTTGTGGGTTAAACAAACACAGATCAGATGTTTGTCTAATTTGTTTGTTTAGACACACTACTATGAGATCAACCCTAGGGTCAGATTTAAAAATGAGTCCATGCTCTTCATCCACATTATACATGAAACCGAAAGCTATTGTTTTTATTATAGCCAAATTGGATCCTGGCAAATCTCAATAAACTAAAGATAAGAATTATGTGGTCTTCCAGATGTTGTTGATTTGCAACTCCCAGCACTCCATTCTGCTGGCTGTGCTGGCTAAACTGAAGTGATGGTCCAAGAACATCTGGAAGGGCATGCAATTTCCACCCTGAAATAAACCAAGTTTAAACAAACCACACTTTATTCTTTTGAAACATTAATAATAAGCCATGGTGAGCTTACACCTGGAAGTAGGTGCTGCTGATCTCCACTTTAGCCACACTTACAAAGAAAGATGTGGAGCGAGAGGGGAAAGTGAATAAATACTAGGCTCAATCAGGCTAATTTGTATTTTCCAAAGTCATTTATATGTTATAATTTTATGAACTGTACCAAACTCCTCTTTAAAAAGATATATCTATTACAATGCTCATTTCAATATTTGTCATACCCTTGTTGCTTCTATAAATACATTACTCATGAAATCAGAGAGCTGGAAGAGGTATTAGAGGTCAAGTCTGCTGCTTACTCCAGGCTCTGCAAAGAAAGATGCAGCTACAATATTTATTTATTTAATGTATTGTCAAAGGCTTTCATGGCTGGAATCACTGGGTTGTTGTAGGTTTTTCGGGCTATATGGCCATGTTCTAGAAGCATTCTCTCCTGACGTTTCACCTGCATCTGTGGCAAGCATCCTCAGAGGCAAAATATTTATTTATTTGCCTGCATTTATCCCACAATTGGGACAGTCAGATGATTATTTAGCTCTGCTTAAATATCTGTAAGGAAGGAAGACACCCCATGATCTGTGGCAGTCACAAGCTGCCAACCTGCTCTCCATGTTAGGACTTTTCACTGAAGAGTTAGCTGACATTTCTTTCTCTGCACTTTCTTGCATTTTGGAGTCATAAAGAACAACTCTGCTCTTTGTTATGTATGTCACCCTGCCAGATCTTTTTGTCAATCTTTCCTCATTGGACTTAGTATTTGGCCATCTTGATTGGTCCTTTGCAGATGCGCTCTAATTTGTCAACATGTAAAATGTGCAAAATGTGACATACAGGACTAGCTTCAGGACACCATGAGAAATCTCACACAAAGTGAAACTGAATGACTGTATCTTTGACTTAGAACCTCATCACACTGATGTCAATAATCTGGGTGGCAGTGAAGGGATTCGCTATGCAGCATGGCGAATCCAGTGGGCAGTGTGGGGGGAACTGAACTGTTGTCCTACACCCTGCATTGCCTGCTGTGCTGCTTTCCCCTTCATATGGGGGAAAGCGTCACTGTTCAACTCCCCCCCTTTCTTCTGAATAAGAACATGGGAAGCCTCCTGTGTTCCCTGGGAAGCGTACTAGCACACAGTCAGGATAACAACAACAACAACAACTTCTTTATTTCTAGACTGCTCTCTCTCCCCGAAGGGACTTAGGGCGGTTTACAGATACAAAACAAAAGGCAGACATTCAATGCCTCAAATGAATACAAACACAGATGAAAATAATAAAAAACAATCCAATAAGACATAGTAAACTAAAACATGAGCAAAACATTACAACGTATACCCTAAAAGCAATTATGACACAATTACATTAAAACGGCTTGAAAACATCAGTATTCATTTAAGGTGTATCACAGCATAAAATACAAGTTGGTTAGCCAGTGTACCAATGGGTTAAAATATCCTAATCCTCTTTCTCTCCATATGCTAAAGTGCATAAATGCATTTTCAGAAGTTTCTTAAAGGAGAGGAGGGTGGGGGCTGTTTTTATTTCTTTAGGGAGAGAGTTCCAGAGACAGGGAGCAATCACGGTGACAGCCCCCTCTCTCATTTCCACCAACCGAGCTTGTGATGGTGGTAGGATGGAGAGGAGGGCCTCCTCTGCTGACCGCAGTGCACGGGGTGGTCTGTATAGGGAGATGTGATTAGACAAATAGCCTGGACCCAAAACCGAGCCTGGACCTGAAGGATGCTTCCTCTACAGAGCCCTGCTTGAAGTAGCCTTTCATTACATGATGGCATCCGCCAGGCTCCATTGAGGAAGCATTTCGGAAGCTTCCTAGGACACTTCCCTTTCTCCCTGTGATGAAGCGGTTAGACACTGCTTCTGTTTCATGCAGTTTAGGATTGCATTCATTTTTCTCTTTTAGCATCTACATTGCACTATTAGTTATTTTCCAACTGGTGATTATTTTTAGCAAACTTTGTTCTTTTTTGCAAGTACTGGGTACTGCCAAGCTTGCCTTTGTGTATCTAAATGCTTTGAAGTCCCCCTAGGGGTGAGAAAAGTGGTATAGAAATACTATAAATAAATAAATAAATAAATAAATAAATAAATAAATAAATAAATGTGACATTGAGCAGTTATCTTTATTCAGTCTCATTTTGTCCATATCAAGATATTGTTCTGTTTTGTCTAGATTCTTTTGAACCTTAATTCTCACTTCAGTGATGTTCCTTATTCCTGAACCCTAGTGTCATGTCCTTTGCAAGCTTATAGGCAACACTTCTAAATCCTCTTCTGGGTCATTCAGAAAAATATTGAACAGTACAGAGCTTTGGAAAGGACATTCCATGTGGAAACTCCCTTAGCACCTGTTGTGTCATTTGCTCAACCAGCTGTGACAGTACCTTTACTATTGCCCATTTGCACTTTACCATACCAGTGGAGTTAAATAAAATAAATCTGTTTAAAACACTTTCTGGCTGAAGAATTTCTGAAAGGATCCATAGGCGAGACTATTTCTTATTCCTTTTATATTGAGCTTGTTGAAATGTACCAAATGTTCAAAGATTGGAGCTCTCTTCAATTAATTAGCAGACCCTGGTCACATCTAAGAGGTTATTTATCATATTTTTTGTAGCACTTTCATATGCACACCAACTCAGACATTTGACTGATAGGATTCAGTGAGACAAATTCTCCACTAAGTGTGTTCAGGAGAGTAGCACTGATTTGTTTTTTAGAAGTTAAATTACAATAAAAAGACATGTGAAATATATCTAACACTAGGCAATTTGAAGACACATACATTTGAATTAAAGATTTAAGTCTGTCCTTTGAATACATAGACATATTTTGCACAAGTCACCAAACTGCAGAATTCATGGATACTGAAGATCATTGTGCCATACTGCTTTCCAGCATCAATCTAGCTCCCTGAACCACATTGGCTCCCATTCAGAAATTTACTGGGTAAATGGTTCTTATTTTTGCTATTTTCCCCTTTGTTCCTCCCCTATTTTGTTTACTTGATGACAATGCATACTTCTTTATTTTTAAAAATCAATAGGCCAACTTATTAAAAAAAATGTAGTAAGCATGCATAGTCTTAAAAAGACACTACAAATTTACTGGAGGTTTGTTGTTAACTTAGTGATAGTTCGGTTGAATATCTATAGACATAGAACCTTCCATGCAAGAATACTCAATGAAAGCACTCTGGAAGATAGTCACCCAGTCTTGAAAAGAAGAACAATTCAACCCCACCCCACCCCCCAAAGCAGATTATTCTACTTCAGGAAATCCTTCTTAATGTTTAAATGGAATTGTTTTTCTCTTTTAATTTGACTACACAGTGGCTGTAAGCCTCTGATTATACAGTAGATATCTTTGTCATGGGTTAGGACAGAAATTCCCAAACTCTAGTCATCCAGTTTTGGAATTTAACTCCCAGAAGCATCTGCTGCCTTGACCAATGATCAGGGATTCTGGGAGCTGATGTCTAAAACACCCGGAAGGCCATACACTTTCACTCATTAAAAAGTGGAAAAAAATGCATACAAGAAGTGGTCAGATGCCCACTTATTAACAATATGAAGGCAGAGGTGTTATTAAATTGCTACTCAGGGCCTTTCTAGATAGGTCCTATATCCCAGGATATTGGATATACTGGAATATATGAGTCCGCACCACCAGATAATCTGGGATAAATGGAAAACCTAGGATCAGATAATGGGATATGGGGCCTGTTTGGAAGGGCCCTCCGTTATTGAATATTACTCAGGTCCCTTCCACACAGCTGAATAAAATCCCACATTGTCTGCTTTGAACTGGAATATATGGCAGTGTGGACTTAGATAACCCAGTTCAAAGCAGATATTGTGGGATTTTCTACCCTGATATTCTGGGATATAGGGCTGTGTGGAAGGGCCTTCAGTGAGGGTTTCAACAGAGGTACTCCCCCCAGTTTTCTAGACAGTCATGAAAGGCTGATAGCTGCAGTAAACACATTCTGGAATAATCCACGATTCGCAACCCAAGCCTAGCAAGTCATTTATTAGCTCTGATGGACTTGTATTACACATGGGGCCAACCTGTGATAAGTTGCAAGTTAATGGAATATCATTTTCTGTGGTGTGGAATGAATGAAGGAGATGAAGAAAATATCAGTTTGTGTACATCAAAAAAAGATCAAGACTCAAAATCAGTCTGAATTCATTGAGACATTTATTTATCCATGTATTTATTGAACAAAACCTTTGCAGTTTCCCTGAAGTGATATTTGAAAAAGAGTGATTTCATTTGGGAACAGACGAAGCAATTGTAAAGAATGGGATATAATTTGTGCAGTCTTATCATCACCATGCAAATGGTTTAGACTTCTATCCTGAAATTTATACTGCTATGGTCTAATTCTGTGTTTTGAATGACATGGCAAGCCAGGCGGTGACATCAATTTTGTAGCAATATTATAACAGTCTTCTGGCAGATTTTCTTTTGCAGACATTTACTAAAGAGTGTCCATTTTCCACCTCTTCACAGTTCAGAACAGTTTAGATTTCAGATTATATGCTACACAAGAACGTTTAAGGACAGAAGACCATATGGTGGTCCACTAAAGCTGAAAAGCCTTCAAAACAATCAGCTGACTTCTCATTACTTAAATGGAATTACTAGCTGTGCCTTTATTCTACAGCTTGCACCTATACTTGGCTTTATGTTTGTTTTAATTGTACCAGAGCTGTTCTCTTACATCTACAGGCTCTTTTATGTAAACATTCTGACTGACATCCTTTTAGTGACATAAATAAACATAAATTGTGCAATGGAGACATTATTTTGGCATTGTAGAATAGCTGAATTTAGCTGCTAGCAGTGGAATTGGAGTTATGTATGTGGAAACATTATGCATGTAGATGCACAAAAGAATGCATTGCAAAATGGAGAATATTTATTAATGTGTATTGTGTATTCTTGTTAATCTGCATGAGGGTTGCCTAGTGCTAGGAAATGTGCTTCCACTGGCATATATTTAGTTTGAGCTGTGATGACGAAAGATTGTGACCCTGATGAAAATAATCTCATAGTTATATGGATTCATTCTGAGAAAACATTGTTTTCTTTACTGGCTTACTGGAACAAATCTGTTCTTTTTCTTCATAGGCATTGGCTACTGCTTACAAGTCTGCAAAGATGCTCTTTTCCTGTTCCTCACAAAGGCCAGTTCAGATTTTTGTTCTTTTGTATATGTAATCACAGAATTTTTACTGGATTTACTTCCATTGCATCTTTTCAACTTTAGCCATGCTTTCATGTCAAAGAAATGTGGACAAATCTGCAATGAACTACAAATATGTATGATTATTTCATTCATGTACTGAAGTGGGACCCCACCTACAAATTGCTGAGAAACTCCCGAGAGAATATTCACTGGGGATTTTGCTCATTTTAGAATTATGCAGAGGGGAGAAATGCAGCAACCAGAGTCTCTATGTACTGTAGACTTTGATGTTTCTTAATATTTTTTTCTTCATCTAAACATAACAATTGTTAGTCTAGAGTGAGGGGTGTATTTCATTTTCCCCCCATTATATTTATTTAACAGGACTTGGTATAGCATCAAGTCCATTCAAGATTATTTTGGCTCCAATCATTGGCCCATATTCGTACTTTAGCTTTATTGGTGGTAAATGGTGGTATACAACAGAGAAGTGTCCCACTCTTTCATTGATAGGATCCACCTTCCCTTTACAGCCAATGGTAGACAAACACATCAAGAACTATACCAAAGAGACCAAGACCTACATCTCAACTAGCAATCAAAACCCCATCAAGGGCATGTAAGGAGCCCTTGGGTCAGACCAATAGAAGCTGTGTTATCAAAGTTATATAGTACAATAAGTAAATTAGACCCGTCCTGTCCCTCCGGTAACCACAGAATCTATACCTGCAATTTCAATTATCAATGCCTCTCTAGACATTTTAAAGGTCCTCTAAATCATCTCTAAATGATTCTATAGTATGCTTCCTTCTGGAAGTTACCACAAAGTTGCATTGGAGGACCTACCAAATTTCTAGAGAGGACACCTCTGTAGGAGTCTCTAGGTTCTCTAATGCAACTTTGTGGTATGCTGGGACTGAAAGTGAAGTAATTCAATGACATTCAATCATATCCATAGTTTCATGTAATGGTGGTCCAGCTGGCATTGTATCCCTCATGGATACAGGGGTCTTACTATACTCAAGTGTGATCCACCTCCATTGCAAATAATTATGAGAATTGTACAAGTATGTTAGCAACAAAGAAGAATTCACTTCTCCAATCTTGTCCTAACCTCCAACTACAAAACAAATGCAAAAAGTATTCAGTAAAGTCACTAACACAAGTTAACACTTTCACACCACTGAAGAGCTCTTAACATTGGCTAGGATATTAACAAGGACTCTAAACACCATCCACATCATGGAAGAGGCCCAATTTACTACAGTGGCTAAAATTCAATTATGATGCGTAGTTAGCAATATATTTTTCTCAACTTTCTATGTACGTTCCTAACTTTCTTTTAGGGCAGATGTAAGTAACCTCTGATTCTCCAGATGCCTCTGGATTCCAACTCCCATCTGCTCCCAGCAACATGGCCAGTAGAGAGGATATGAATCAGAGTTAATCAGCATCTATAGGTTGTCTCTCCCTGCTTTAGGGAATATTGTAATGATGCCATTTTCATTTTTAAATGAAAGGTTTGAAATAAATGTTCCAAAGAAAAGTAGAGAAATTCCCAGCAGTGGACAGTGTCAAAAGAAAAGCAGATTCAGGGAACAATCTAGTTCAATAATGAAAGGCAGGAACAATTGAACCTTTTCCTCTGTTTGCTGCTTTAATGATGCATTTTTCCAGCACGTTTTCCCTCTGTGGGATTTCAGGTGTGTGTTTGCAAGGACAAAACCAAAGGTTAAAATGAGTCTTAGTGCAAAATATGAACATTGGCCTGCTTTTTACACCAAGAAGTTTTTTTTTTTTGTACATGTGGGTTAATGTTTAGTGACTCCCAACCTTTGGCCCTCAGGTGTTTTAGACTTCAGCTCCCACAGTTCTTAACAGCTGGTAAACTTGCTGGGATTTCTGGGAGTTGAAGTTCAAAACACCCGGAGGATCAAAGGTTGGGAACCACTTTTCTAGGGAACTGAAGGGATATCCAGCAAATGCTTTATCCGAAGGCTGTCTCAATATGTTGTTTGTATGTGTGTGGGGGGGGGGGGGGATTTGTGTTAATTTGAACACTCTGAATTAGACATTTTGGAAAGATTCAATTAATAATAACATATTACAGCATGCCAGAACTTAGGAACATTACAGTAGGGTTTCCACAGATTCTATACTAATGAAGTCAATTACCTATGCATTGAAAATATTAAAAAGAAATCCAAAAAGAAAACTTTGATTTTGCCATTTTGTATAAGAGAGACCATTTTACTACACCATTGCATATAGCATCTATGGGTTTTGGAATCCACAGGGTCTCTTGGAATCAAATCTCAGCAAATGCCAATGGCTCACTGTATTTTCATTTTTTGGAGTGCAACTCAGAAATCCCCATTATCCACAGATTTTGCTAACTGGGTGATTCTAAGTACTGTATTTGAAAAAGGAAGGATTTTTCCACGCTCTGAGAGGAATATATTTTTGTGACACCATGGTCTGTATCAGGGATCCTCAAACTATGGCCCAAGGGCCAGATACGGCCCTCCAAGGTCATTTACCCAGCCCTCGCTCAGGGTGAACCTAAGTCTGAAATGACTTGAAAGCAATCAATAATCCTATCTTATCAGCCAAAAGCAGGCCCACACTTCCCATTGAAATACTAATAAGTTTATATTTATTAAAATTGTTCTTAATTTTAATTACTGTATTATTTTAAGTGTTATTTTTGCACTACTAATAAGATTTGTGTGGTGTGCATAGGAATTCATTCATTTTTTTAAAAAATTATAATCCAGCCTTCCAACAGTTGAGGGGCTGTGACCTGGCCCTCTGTTAAAAAAGTTTGAGGACCCCTGGTCTATATTTTCTGATACCTAAAGGAATAGCTTCACTTTTAACATCCTGCCTATGCATTAAGATCTTGAGAAAGGGTCTTTTCTGTGGTAGCCACCTCCTATATACTTTCTAATGTCCCAGTTTGGCAGGGATGGCCCCATTTATAATATTTCATTAGTTTTAAAGCTGCTATTAAAATGTCTCAGTTTTTTTTATACTCATGCTTTCCATTTTATAATCAGCTTACTTCAACTGCTTCAAAATGAATTCAGAAGTACTCACCTAACTCAGCTGTGGGAGGGAAGAGGAGGCGGAATTGCTTTTGCCTTTAGGTTCAGGTGAAAGCAAACTGCTGAAGCCGTCTTTAGCTTGTGTGAGCTTCCTTATTAATAATTGTTGCCATCTTGTCCACACTCAGTCATTGTTTTGACTCCACTGGTTGTTATCTATGAATTGTTGGAGGACATGCTTCTGACTTTACCATGCTTTCCTCTGTGACTTATGACCACTTGCCATATTTGTTGTGGGACTCTGGAAGCTGTAACCCCACAAAGTAACTTTTCTAAATTATTGCACAGATAAACCCTGTTTGCACACTGAAAACCTATGATTTCTCCACAACCATTTTTCCTAGTATGCCAATCTAACCATATTACTGGAAGCAGGCATTTGGATCATAGCTGTTTATATGTAAAGGAAGCATATATAAAGTTGTCTCAGAACATGCACAAAATATTGCAAGCATAATGACCCATTGTTTGGAGCACCATAGAACTCAAGGCCTCTTGTTTATGTCTTCCTAACAATGAACAGATGGCATACATGTATTAACTGCAATCATCTTTGAGCTTTTCCCCCTGATCCCTGTTCTGTAATGTGATTTTGAGTTCTTTGCAGGTTACAGCTGAAGCCATTACTATGGGTGTCTGGGATTTAATTTAACAGTTTTTATTAAATCGTTTTATTATTTTAGAATGTTAAAAAAATGTAGAGTGCACAACCAAACTACCAAGTCATAGCACACAATAAAAATAATGAACTTCAGGGTTATGCTTTTATATAAATTAAGCTTCAGTCCTGCACAGAATTTTTTTTTTTTTTGCAGCAGGAGCAATAGCTGAGGGGGGAGCAAAATGAAGGCATTGCTTTTATCAAATCAGAAGGCTGCTTCTCTATGAGATTTTCTTCATCCCTCAAATTTCTAGCAATGACATACCAGAAAATCTTAGTGAGCGTTTACAAATACAGTTTATGCATCCAAGGGGAAAAAAAACTGGCAGTCACCAGGGGAATACAGATATAACAGTTTTAGATGTGTAGGATTTTCAGTATGTAATTTTCTGCAACAAAAATAAGTTTAGGGCTTAAGGAAAGTTTCATGAGGAGAGGGGTATAAGTGTTTTAATGCAGGGGGAAATATCTTACTTTGCATTCTCTTGCAGCTACATCCCTGAACAGAACCCACCTCTGATATAGTGGGGATTACTGAATGAACAGAGATAAGTTCAAGGTATTTATAGAACTAGAGTTGTATAAGTTCAGAAAAACTTTCAAAGATATACAAAAGATTGGGTATATACTGGAAATGTAAACCAGAAACAGGAACTTTTTACCACATGTGAAGGACCTGCCCAAGCGCTAAATATTTTTTGGATAAAATCCATAGTGATATGCAAATCATACAAAAAAACAAAGTAATACTGAATCCAGAAACACCAAGAAAGAATCTTACTCTACATTACAGCAGCAGCAAGAATAAAAAATACAAAATTATGGAAGCAACAGATTACAACAAGGACAGATGATTGGATTTAAAAGGTTTTTGAAATTGCTGAAATGGACAAATTAACTAATTTTACAACAAGCTATCTCACAGAAATTGCAAAAAGAATGGAAACCTTCTATGGACTTAAAAAATCAGAAAAAGATTATCATAACAAGATTTGTGGACTAATACATATATATGAATTAATATGTGATTGTATTCTGTACTCTAAAACACAAAAAATTGAAGATCATTGTTGGATTAATAGTTCGAATAACATATTAGCAATGTATAGAATTTCAATGATATGGGAGTTATAGAAACACACACACACAAAGACATTTATATATACTGAATCTACATAGAAAAAGATTAATGCAATAAGTATTTATATATTTACATATGCATTACTAAGGTATTAACAAAAGAACAAACTGTGAGATATTTTAATAGATGGATATTATTAAAAGTAGGGGGAAAATAGAACATGTATTAGTAAACCGATAAAACAATTAGAAGGAACACTTATTACTCAGGCTTAGAGGAGAAGATAAGAAAAATGATAGGACAATATAAGTAGACAGAAAGATCAACGTGAATGCCAGATGACAAGAATTCCGTTGCTTTTGGAGTAGGTGATACTGTAGTTGGAACCTCTTTATATGTTAACAAATGTGTACAATACTTTCCCTCCTCTTCACACCCCCAGTCATACAACAGACCCATGCATATAATTAATTTACTAACCAAACTCTGTGACCAACATATCATATTTTACTGTCTCCCATTTTTTCCATCTCCCATTGTTCCCCATTTGCTTTATGTCATAAAACTGTGAAAATGAAATAAAATATAAAATATATTTGTAAAACATTTTTTCTCATAATTCCTTGAAATTGTTTAGAATTTTATATTCATTTCAGGATTTATTAAGTATCATGTTAATTGTCTATCTTAAATATGCAAAGCACAAATCAAGAAGAGGGACATCGAAATCCACTCCACCACGTTCTTGTAGACTAATGTAGTAGTATTATCCATGGTTTCACTTACCAAAATCTGGCAAAATATATCATCTCTAGGAATTTTCTAGATCTCTACAAAATTCTATGACATGCTTTCATTGGAAGTGATCAAATACTCAGATTGGAGGGCCTAGCAAATTCCTAAAGAGACTATTAGATTTCCAGGTAACTGCTGGTGGAAATTGTTTATTTCACTATGGGTAACTATGATTCATGGTTTCCTGTTTCCATAGTAAATTAAGAATGTTATACTTCTGGGCCAATAACAAATCACAGCAGTCTTCTAATTCAAGTTATGTAGTGCTAAAGGCAGCCTCATTTTATCTGGGCTGTACACAAAGGAAGAATTCAATTTGGTTTTAATTTGCACCATCTTAAAATAACACCTGTCTTTCCTTTTCTAACAACTCCCTACCACCATATACTTAAACATATGTTGAACATTTTCTGCAGGTAGGGCACTTACTTACTTACTTAGGTGATCCCTCGTTTTCTGAAGAGGATTGTCTTCCAGTATTCTTGTGGGTCCGTATGTGGTTGTGAAGCCCTATTCTTGCTCTGCATCTTCTTCTGCAGTGAGGGCATTGGTTTCCAAGTGGAAGGCGGTCTCGGTCGGGGTTGGCTTGATGCACCTTCCTCTTGGCACACTTCTCCCTTTCGCCTTCCATTCGTGCCTCTTCAAATTCTGCAGCAGTGCTGGTCACAGCTGACCTCCAGCTGGAGCGGTCAAGGGCCAAGGCTTCCCAGTTCTCAGTGTCTATGCCAGAGTTTTTAAGGTTGGCTTTAAGCCCATCTTTAAATCTCTTTTCCTGTCCACCAACATTCCGTTTTCCGTTCTTGAGTTTGGAGTAGAGCAACTGCTTTGGGAGACGGTGGTCGGGCATCCGGACAACGTGGCCGGTCCAGTGGACTTGATGGAGGAGGACCATCGTTTCAATGCTGGTGGTCTTTGCTTCTTCCAGCAAGCTGACGTTTGTCCGCCTGTCTTCCCAAGAGATTTGCAGGATTTTCCAGAGGCAGCACTGATGGAATCGTTCCAGGAGTTGCATGTGACGTCTGTAGACAGTCCACGTCTCACAGGCATATAGGAGGGAGGACAATAGCTCTAGAAACAAGCACCTTGGTATCTCTACGGATGTCCCGGTCCTCAAACACTCTCTGCTTTATTCGAAAAAATGCTGCGCTTGCAGAGCTCAGGCGGTGTTGTATTTCGGTGTCAATGTTGACTTTGGTGGAGAGGTGGGTGCCAAGGTATTGTTACACCATTAAGCTGTATCACTGGCATTGGAGAGGGGTTGGCTGGTGTCTGCTGGGTAGGGCAATGGGATTAGGTAAACAGCAGAGGTACACAATAATCTCCAGTAGTGCAGTGGATTGCCTTTGCAGAACTGGAAAATCCAATTGCAACATTCACACTTGCCTCAAACAGAGAAGAGTTTTTTCTCCTACCCTGGACATTCCACAGATCTATAAATCTCACTTTCTTAGTTTCCAACAGACCTCACAACCTCTGAGGATGCCTGTCATAGATGTAGGGGAAACGTCAAGGGACATTGCTTCTGGAGCATGGCCATATAGCCCGAAAAACTCACAGCAACTACTTTAGTCTGTTTTCACCCGCATTAAATGTCTGTGTGGAAGCATCCTGGGTTTTCATGCCCATTTAGAATCACCCCAAGTTGCCTTTTAGGATTGTGGTCTTCTGCATAATGTTTAATCAATTTTAAGAATCTCCTTGATGAGAGTTGTAGAAAGGTCTTGAATTCAAGAGCTTAAGTCCCTATTAATGCCTGTCTTGCATGTATGGCAAAAATGATAGAAACTGGTGCAAAATCAATCAATCAATGTATAGTACTTTCATTTTTAAATGTATTTCCACAAATGATTATCTATATAAATAAACATGTAATGTTAATTTGTGGGGACCTCGTATCTCCCAAAGCACTGGAGAATTTCCACAAAATTTGGACACAATACACCTATCAAACTAATGTGTGACCTTCACTAACAAAAAACATAAAAAACATAGCAGCAAGGAATTAAAAACCTCAACATGCTAAAAAATGAACCAAAAAGACTCCCCTGGCCTCACCCTCTCCTGCATGAGGGGAAAAAATCAACCAAACAGACAAGAGAGAGGGAGGGAAAGGTGGCCGTTTATTCCTCTCGCTACCCCTCCCTCTCCCCCACACCTTTTTGAAGTGATGCAGTGGCACGAGGACATTCAAAAGAGTGTGTGTGTCTCCTCTGCTTCAGGAAGGGAAGGAAGGAGTGCACATGTGGCCAGCAGCAAGTGCGCATGTGCATAGGAGGAGTTGGGGAGCCGGTAGCTCAGTGCCATTTTCAGGCTGCAGACGGGTTTCTGCCAATGCCTCAGCCCAGCCCAAAGGATCCTCACTCGCAGGATCTCCCCACCCAAGGCTGACCCTAAATGCAGCCGGGGCTGAGGAGGAAGGACAGGGAACCCCAAAAGCCCAAAATGCGAGCCCCTTTCCCCTCCCTTGCCCTGCCTCTAGGGAAAAGGGCCTTACATCCTTCTGATGGGGGAGCGAGCAGCTTTGCATAAAGAACAGGGAGCTCATGCCACATCCCCAGATGCAATGGCCAGGCCTCTCTAATGCAGGAGGGCCAAGGAAGAAAGGAAGGAAAGAAGGCAAGGCAGAGGGAAGGAAGGGCATGCTTTCCATTGACACTTCCTCCCCCTAGCATAGTCTCTCCTGCAATCTCTTCAAAGGAGGGCAAAAAGCGGCTTATCAGGTAAGCCACCAAATACACACAAGCATACACACATATGTTAACATACACACCTCCCAGGAACAGCCACCGCCAAGCAGGTCAAACCCAGGGACCCCAGTTGCCTTTGCCTTTTTCTCTGAGGAAAGAAAAGGGGGAAAAATGGGGGGGGGGGGAGAACACAAAACATCTTTTCCACACTTGGAGCCAGCAGCCAGTGCTTTAACTATGGTTTTTAAAGTCACGTCCTGTGCCTGCTGCATTGGCATCTTTGTTCAGGGGGAGTTTGTCATTGCCTCCTTTTGGGACTGAGAGTGTGAGGTTTCCAGAGCCCTAGTCCAATACTCAGATCACTGTATCACCCAGACCAACCCCAGCTGTCCTGAACTAATCCATAGCTGGGGCAAATGGAGTCAGGATTGGAAGCACTTGGCATTTAGAGCAACAATCTAAATATCAAGCATTTTATCAATAAAATGCACATTAGCATTTAAAATTATATTGTAATATTTTTGTCTGCCAGTCATGTGTATTCCACAGCACTGTGGTTGTTATGGCAGAGGAATTTGTGTCATAGCAACTAGACTACTGTTTTCATTTTTATAACACAGAGACAAGCACCCAGACACGCACTATTTTACAAAGGGAAATGTTAGGACAGATTGAGGTGGGGAATCCAGCGGTGTTCCCAACAATGAATGCAACAATTTTAAGGTGTCATCACCATCAGTGCATTAAACATTTTATTTTTATCTAATAATGCCTTCATACTAAGTGTATTCCTGCAGCATAGTATCACAGCCCTTGACAAAGTGGCTTGTACTCCATATAAGCTTATGATGCTCCCCCCTCCCCCAGCAGCCTCTTTGCAACAGAGAAATATAGCTACCCTTCTGGAAAAAGGAAAACAGCATACTGTATGTTGATATTAGCTTGGAACCACTTCTTTCAAGGGGAGTGACCTTCATCTTATGACAATTTTTATGAACTCTTTGATCTATCACATAACTTGATACCAACTTTATGGACCTCTTCACACTAACTGCCAGAATTGTCACACATTGTGGCAAATCTGGTGACCAGCATTGGGGGGGCAAGGGGAACCTGTTGCCTTACGCCCTGCATCACCCAGCTTACCAGTAGGGTGAACTTATGGGAGATGGCATAAAGCACCTGGCTCCCCCCCCCCCCCATTGATTCAAGGCAACATGGGTAGCCTCCTGTGTTGCCACAGTGGTGGCATGCTCCACTTCACTGCTCCATTAAGCGCTGAGCCCCGTTGGAAGTAGTAGCACGTTGTGTAATGGGAGCCAAATGGCTCCATGCTTAAAAGGGTGGCAAAGTGGAGCATACCACCGATACTTCTGCCATTGGATAAGGTTGTAAGATTGCAGTCCTGCAGTCTGTTAGTGTCCAAGGGTCCATGGAATGGCTTGAATCTTCCCTGTGAGGTCGCACAAGGAACTGTGACACCAGAGGGGCAGCTTTCTCCTCTGTGCTGCTACAGAAACAAGTATGTTGGAATGGTAGCATTTAGAGGGTTTTGGGGTGGATGGGTGGATAAAGCAACATTATTGAAAGATATAATAAGTCTGAAGTAGAGTCTTCTTAGACTTTCACAAGCTATTATTCCATACTAGCCATGAATCTGGTGTAGTGTAATGCACTCTCGCTGGTTTCAGTGGGAAGCAACTGGTGTCTCAAAGAGAGAAAAAGGAAAAATAAAGAAATGAAACACCTTCTCCTTCATTTTTGTCCTGCTGGCAGGAGCCCAGATGGGCTTTGGAAATGTCAAGCTGCTCCAGTATTGAAACAGACTGACCTAACAGCACAATTTCACTGTAAAGTTGATGTTGGCAATTTCAGATAACTGAAGCAAGACCTCTTGGAATTCAAAGCTTTTTGCAGAAGTGAAGAAAAGCCTCAGATCTGTGTGTCTGTTGATGGCTGGTAAAGCCAATACTGTTCTCTCAGACATTTGGCTGCTAACAGTGGAATCCCTTTCTTTTTTATTCAGAGGCAAATACAATTGAGTCTGGTAGTAAATTCTGCATCAGTCGAGATGCACCCTAAATATTTGTTTGATTAAAAGTTGTTTTGCTAGGGAACTTTGATGGGGAACAGGAGGAATGTTGTTGCATTAGTATGCTGCTTCTTTAGGCATGAGTTGTTCATTATGAGAAACAGGATGATTGACTATAGACCTTTGGTCTGAGCCAGCAGGGCTACTCATATAGTCTTATGCGCTTAAGGTTTCTAGATGCCAATATGACTAAATTGTGAGTATTTTGAAGATATCATGAAAAGACAAGGCTAACTTTGGATAGTTTTACAGTGTGGTAAAGTCGGCTTCGACCTGGGTTTAAGAAATCCGAGACAGGGTGGACTGTAGTCCACAGAGCATTTGGGATTTTATGGGTCATTGCTTCGGAGATTGCATGCTCTCCACCCTGTATGGATGTGCCCTAGGAAAGACAATAATGCTTGGCAAGGTAAAAGGCAAAAGGAAAGAGGAAGAACACATTCCAAATTGATAGATTCAATCAAAGAAGTCATGGGTGCCCTGAGTCTGCAGGACTGTTGATGAGAGGGTGACTTGGAGGTCTCTCATTCATAGGGTCAAGTTGAAGTGGCTTGACAGCAGTTAATAACTCAGATATCTGCCTGTGCTCTTAAAAAAAACCCCTGAGTGCATTTTACTTTAGTTTTAAATTGTTGAAAGGCAGTTTGAGTAGTAAATAGACACTAGAAATGTAGGATATATGTTTCTGTATATAATAAATAAATAAATAAATATGTTGCATACTCTCAGTGAAATGCTATTTAACACTTAAAAACAGATTTAGAATTGCCAGTTCGTCAGTCATGCTTGTGGTAACTTTATTCAATGTTGTGGCTGTAATCACTTCTGTAGGCACTGACATATTTTATAATTGAACTGCCAACTTTGCACTAAGCTGCAATTCATCCACACATAAGTGTGACTTGTTAACCAAATTATGTTGATTTTTTTTGATGTGGCTGGATAGAAGGTTAAAGTCTTAACTTCTTCCTAAATATAAGATTATGCCACAGCAAGAGAGTATTAACAAAATATTTATTCTTTTCTGAATTAAATTACAATTGTATTTAATCTATCTTTCTGAATTGCCACAGGAAACATTCAGTTTGTGTGGAAGTCAGTGCAGATGTTCTGGTGTCATAAATAACCGTAAAGAACTATTCTGGATTGAAATGGTATTTCGCATCGAGGACAATGTGAAGGCGGTCACAAGGGTTTCTTGATGTGCTTTCCTCTTGGCACATTTCTTCCTTTCACCCTGTATTCATGCCTTCTTAAAATCCATGGCACCGTTGGTAATAGCTGACTTCCAGTTACAACACTTGAGTGCCAGTTCTTGGTATTTATACCATATTTTTAAAGGCCAGCTTCAAGTCCATCTTTAAATCATTTTAGTTGTCCACCAACATTCTGTTTTTTTTAAAGTTGAGAATAAAGTAACTGCTTTGGGAAACAGTGACTGAACATTTGGAGCACATGGCCAGTCCAGTGAAGTAGAGGACAGAGGATCATCACTTCAATGCTGGTGGTCTTTGCTTCTTCCAGAATGCTGACATTTGTCCATCTGTCTTCCCAAGAGATTTGCAGGATTTTTCAAAGGCAACACTGATGGAATATTTTCAGAAGTTGAGAGTGACGTTTATAGATCGTCCATATTTTGCAGGCATACAATAGAGTTAGAAGGCCAATAGCTTTGTAAACAAGCATCTTGGTATTCATGCCCCCCTCCAAAATATGTTCCCCCCACCCAAAAAGGCTCAGAAGGTTCACTAAGGTCACAAACATACAGTTCAAATACATAGCATGTTTGTTAGTTTAAGTCAGTAGTTAAGTATAAACGTTGATCTCAAGAACTATAAATACGCTTAACAGAACTGAGGCCACAGCTGTGGTAATGTGCAATTCACCCATGTATTCCTTTTTCTCATCCACGCAGGTTGTGCAAAAGTTGTGCACCCCTAATTTAAAGCATTTTTGTTGTTGTTGCATGCTTCCAAGTTGTATTTTATCTTGTTTGATGTCTTTTAACAGTGTTTATTGGTATAAAGAAATCTAAAGCAAGAAGATGACAGAGCACAGGTGACTCCAGAAGTATTGCTACAAAGATAGAAACGTTGGTTGAGAGACATAGTTGAATAAAATTGGAAGTAGATGGGAAGTACTCACCTCAATTTCTAAAGGCACCAGATTCCATTTTCACTCTGCACATCTTGTTGTATGTGTTTAATGGTGTTTTATCTCTTGTTTTTATGATGTTTTATTCTGCCTTGAGCTGCAGGGAGAAGCGAATAACAAATTCATTATTATAAATATTATATGATTGCTCTAAGGCCATAATCAGAGGTTTTTCTGATCCAAAGAGTTTGTGACTTAGGTTTTCATTGCTGAGTGGGGATTCAAACCCAGTTTCCCAAAGTTGTAGTCAAATCCTGAAAACCTTTTACTTTCTTCTTAATCGAGAAAGACTCTCAGGATGTCTTCCTGATCAATAAAAACAAGTTAAGTCCTGCCCTCAGGATTGCTGTGCAGATATCCAGTTTATTCAAACATACAT
This sequence comes from Anolis sagrei, assembly GCF_037176765.1. Lineage (NCBI taxonomy): Eukaryota > Metazoa > Chordata > Lepidosauria > Squamata > Anolidae > Anolis > Anolis sagrei. The sequence continues at coordinate 77,837,500 of NC_090023.1, read as the reverse complement.
TCTTTGGATTTCGTGAGGTATGTTCTGAATGCACAGAAAATATAGATGATGAAGTCTTAGGGAATGGTCTGCCTTCTTCAGAGGAGATTGCTCCCAACTAAATGTACAATGTTGCAGGCTTTTGGCAACATGACCCTAAATGCATTTGCTTGGAAGAAGCTAGAAATAATTAGGCAGTCTTGTGCTGCAAACCCAGAGCTTCCTCACTTCCAGTGTTGTACATATTATTGTAATCCACAAGTGTTCTGTGAAAATAAATAATGCATAGAATTGGATTATTACTTTGAAGCAAATTCTATGTGCAAAGAAAAAGGAACTGTGTGAGTAATTATGGAAAGACTATGAGTTGGCTGATAGAGAAATTGAGTTCATAAACTTCTGGCTGCTGTTTTTAGGCAGCTGTTTGGTTGTCAAATCTAATTATTGATACCCTTGTTCCTAAGCACATTTGGGAACCATTTTAAAGCTGCTTAACAAGTTGGCAGACATATCGGTGATTGCCCCAAATCACTTACTCTAAGAGAGACAGTAGTGTGGCTCACAGTTACTCAAAGAGAAATTAGAAGACTTAAAAAAAAAGACACAGTAAATCAAAGTAAGTGTCCTAAGATTACATCTTTGCCAATATGAAGGAAAAATGAATTGGTGAAACCTAGTCTTAGTTTATCCAGCTCTGAGTCCTTCACTAAAGTAGGGTAATTTAACATTATATGAAGGGGTACTAGATATAACTTTTGCACACCTTCCTGAATGAGTACTTTATTAATCTTTATGGATAACTGTCAGGAAACTGCCAGAAGGCTAAACGGAGGGCTGCACAAACACAACGAGGACCAAGTTCCAAAAGCACAACAATCCCAAATAAGCAGCTCAGGAGAAGATCTCAGGGGCTCATATCTCTTTACACTAATGCACAAAGCATGGGAAATAAACAAGATGAACTCCAACTTTTAGCACAGCACCACAAATATGATGTCATAGACATTACTGAAACCTGGTGGGGTGACTCCTATCGCTGGAATGTAGACATCAAGGGTTATAACCTCTTTCACAGAAACCGAACAAAGGGGAGAGGAGGTGGAGTAGCCTTATTTGTCAAAAACTGTTACACTGCAGAAGAGATGCAAGACAGCAATCCAGGAAACCAGCTTGAGAGCATCTGGATAAGAATCAAGGGAACTGGGACTCAGAAAGATCTCATTGTAGGTGTCTACTACAGACCTCCAAGCCAGGATGAAGAACTTGATGAAGTCTTCTGCCAAAAGTTGACCAAACAGGCACAAAGAAGACATATAGTAGTCATGGGTGATTTCAATTATCCGATATTTTCTGGAAAACAAACCCGTCCAAGAGTACAAAGTCCAACAGATTTCTTGCTTGTCTTGCAGACAATTTCATGGTTCAGAAGGTAGAAGAGGCAACAAGGGGGCCAGCTACTCTCGATCTCATCCTAACAAATGTGGAGGACCTGATTGATGCAGTTGAAGTGGTCGGATCCTTAGGGGCAAGTGACCATGTGCTCCTGCAGTTTGAGGTATAAAGGAAGGCTGAAACTAAGACAAGTCAAACCTGCATTTTGGCCTTTAGGAGAGCTGACGTCCAAAAAAATGAAGGAAATACTGAGCAGCATTCCATGGACACAGATACTAAAAGACAAGGGAGTTACGGGTGGATGGGAGTTTTTCAAGAGTGAAATACTCAAGGCGCAATTGCAAACAGTGCCAACAAAGAGAAAAAATAGGACAAGTGCAAAGAAGCCAGAATGGATGTCCAAAGAACTTCTAACTGTGCTAAGACTCAAAAGAGACATGCACAAAAAGTGGAAAAAAGGAGAAATCACCAAAGAAGAATTCAAACAAATAGCCAACTCCTGTAGGGAAAAGGTTCGCAACGCTAAAACACAAAATGAGCTCAGGCTTGCCAGGGACACTGAATTGCATCCAGTGACTCCAAAATGACCTTCTATGGATGCTTCCAGACTATACTTAAACCTGCTTCAGAGTGGGTTTAAGTGCCCCCCCCCCAAAAAAAAGGCTTTGCTGCTGGCTGTCCCCATGCCATATCAAAAACTTTCAGGATGGCATCAGGTCACCCAAATGTTGCCCCACAAGTTTTAAAAATAAAGGAAAACTTACCGAATCTCCATTAGGCCTCCCCGCAGGCCTCCTGAAATGTACTAATGATGCATCGGGAGGACGGGGTGTGTGTGTGTGTGTGGAAGGGGCGATTAGCCCCCCCCCACCTCCTGGCACATCATTGATAAACTTTATTTTTCAGGCTTTGGGGGGGGGGGGGGTTGCAGAGGAGGGGTGCTCTCCTTGGTTCTCTGGGCTTTTGAAAGCCTGAAGAACTGAGGTGCGTCTGGGTGAGTCCCCACAGGGTCCATATCCCATTAGACCCAGGCCTTTCAGGAAGGCCTGGATCTAATGGAGTATCTAAATAATTTGGGACAAATTATTAGGAAGGGTCCTATAATATTTTTTGTTCAGTATTTCACTAGAAATGTATTCATTTTTATTTAAAAAATATCTGCCATTAAATAAATCCATAAAGACATTTTTCATAAACCCAGATGACACTTTGATAGTGCTTCAATAGCACTTTGCCTTTTTTAAAAAAAAATATGCAGGGGGAGGATCAGATGCCATCATATTCAATTTGTAACCTACCCATGTTTCTTCAGTGCTTCTTCAATCTAATTTCTTATCACAGAAAGTCTATTAGAGGGAAAGATGGAATGGTTGGATTATATTGGAATAGCTGTTAACATATTTCAAATGGAGATGCTTTTGACAAGTACACAGAAATTTCAGATATTCCAAAGAACAGCAGACAGACTTCTGACCAGGTTGCATTATAGGGAGCATATCACTTTCTTATCACAGCAGCACCACTGGCTGCTAGTCTGTTTTGAGAACAATTTAAAATTGTGGTTATGACTTTAAAAGGCATATTTTGGGTCCAGACTGTCTGATGGATTTCATTGTCCTGTATGAATTTATCTGGCTGTACAACTTCAGGTTCTTTTTTCAATCTCACCACCTTCACAGGTACAGCTGGTGAGGCTGAAGGACCAAGCCCTATTGGGGGCTTCTTTCAATCTCTGTAAGTGCCTTCTTAAAGGCTTGTAGCCCCCCCCCCCCCGGGGTCTCATAACACTACCAGATGGAAGCTATTTTTTTTAAAGGAAATGACTTTAGTAGTCTGTTATATTGTTTTTATTTTTTTTGTCTTTTTGATGAATGATGATGATACTTCCACATTATATTTTTCTGGAGAGTACCAGAATTCCTTGCTTTGGCAGGACTACAGTTTTGTTTGCTCAAAAGAGCAAATTCTCCACCATCTTATCCTTTGGAAATGCCCATTTAAGGTTAAAACTGTAGTTTCACAGCCTCACCAGAAAGGCCAAGTGAAGCTTCACCTGGCCTCTTCGACAAAAGAGAGGGGCAGTGGTGCTAATCTGTTGCCCTGCGTGCAGCTTCCTCTCAGCAATGCTTTCCCCATCACAAAGTGTCATCTTTGTGGAGAGGTCCCATGCTGGCCATTAGCCAGCAAAACACAGGAAGCTCCATGTGTTCTGGAGGAAGAGTCAAATGCTTCTACCCCAGTTGGAGGCAGAGCCTCCACCAGAAGTCACAGAACGTCATGTGATGTCTGGAGTGGGGCTCCACCCTGAAGATGACATGGAAGTATCCTGGAATGCTTATTTAGGCAAGTATGATGAGGTCCCTAATCGAGATGATACATGACATACTGTAAGGAATAAGCAATTGTAATATCACTCTGTGAATAAAATAATAAATGTTATTATTGCTCAGGAATCTACTTTCTGACAAATATATGTGTTTCTTTATAATGTCAGAAGCATAGTTGGATGCTAACTGTGAGCAAAAAACCTTTGATTTAGGTAACTTCTTTTTTAAGGCTGCAACACATTAAAAACAAGCATGTTCTGCAGTTTTTACATCATTCATCCTGGATTCTATTAGCAATTTTTTCCAGGGTCCATAAGAACGGAAGACATGGCTCTTAAAAATGTGTGAGCTATTACAGTAAATCATCGTGTTTATGGTTTATAATCACCCATGTTCCGTGTGGCTAAGCAGCTTTGGCAGGACAAGGTTTTACAATAAACATATTTGAAGTCTTCAACATTTTAAAAGTGTTGCATCCATGCATTTTTCAGTAGTGATTGACTACCTCAAATTGTTACTACCCCAAATTCTGATCCCTTCCTTCCTCATTAAATTATATCTGAGAGAGCGAATTGCACTGTGTTTTCATTTTGTAAAAGATGTAATTCAGACTTGAGGAAACAGGCCTGGAAAAAGTAGAATAAATGTATTTCTCCTCTAAAAATATGTCCCACTGAGAGCATTTGTACTTGCAAAACTAACAATGTAGTAAAATACAAAAAAAGCATATATTTTACCAATTACGTGGAGTAGCAGGATTGGGGTAGAAATTTCCAATTGTGATAATCTAGAATGATGCACACTGACCTCAATCAACTGCCATTTAATCCATGTTATCAAAGCAAATAATCAACTGCCATATAATCCAGTTCAAAACAGATAATCTGGATTTTATATGGCAATGTAGAAGGGATCAAAAATGCAGTTAAACTGCATTATTTGAGTCTACACTGACCATATAATACAGTTTCAAACTGCTTTATATGGCAGTGTTGAAAAGGCCATAGTTTCATGAATGGCACAATCCCAGATTTTTCAGCAGTTGAGTAAATGTTTCTGCACTATTTCACTTTGAGGGGGAGGGGGAGTAGTCAGAGTTACTTATATAAGTCCTTATTGAACACAGCCAATGCTTCCCCTTCAAACACATCTTCTAGAGTTATAACACACCTAATGAGATCCAGCTACCACAGCAGAGTCATCTTAATGATCCCTTAAAGATTAAAACTGTGTAACGGAGTCATTATAATATATCTGATGAGAATGTAAAAACAGGTCAATGAAGTGCTAAGCAGTGATGTGTGTGTGTGTGTGTGTGTGTGTGTGTGTAAGTAAGTAATAGTAAGGTGACTTTCTGTCTTAATTGTGAGGCCCCATCTACAATGCCATATAATGCCATTTGAAACTGCATTATATGGTCTGTGTAGACTCTTATTCAGTTCAATGTTGTTAAATTGCATCATATTATTCTACACTGATAATATAATATTGTTTCTAACTCTGTTTATGGCAGTGTAGATGGGACCAGAGTATGTATGCAGTGAGATGTATTATGCAGAGTTGGGAGCGGTCATTTTTCGAATGCAAACTTCCAGAATACCCCAGCCAGCACAGTCACTGGCCATACTGGCTGGGAATAATGAGAACTGTAGTTTATAAAGTGCATTCAACTAGTCCAGTTTTAATGCACAATCTGGCCCATTCCTACAACCCCCATCATCCCTTCCATTAGCCATGCTAGCTGGACTAATGACGGATAAAATCCAATAATATTTGGAAGGTGAATGGTTCTTGATCCCAAATGTAAACTTTGAAAATGCAAGGTAATCACTTTGTTGGTACATGATGTAGGCAATTCAGCAGGTAGCAGGTTATTATTTGTGTTCTAGGGAAAACGGAATGGGATCCTGCATCAATTAGGCAGACCATATATTCGAACTGTGCTGTTATGTCCTCTCCTTGGCCCAGCTGCTGTCAAATCCTGGAAGAAGCTGTGTCTGCATAGCAATAGGGAAGGGTGGAAGGCAACTCAGAAGAAATGACTAGTTTTAACTCCAAGGGGGAAAGAAAACTGTGTTTGCTCTCAGATGGAGGGCACCCTACTTTTTCTTCCTCTTGGAACTGAGACCAGTAACTTCTGAATTGCCTCTCTTCATCCCATACGTTTTGCAAGATTTTTACCCTCCTTTGTCAGTTTGCCACAGCAAACTACAAATCCCAGAATTCTATAGGATGCAACTATGGCAATTAAAGTGGTGCCAAACTCCTATAATTCTGTCATGTGGATGGTCCCTATATGTCACCAACAGGATGTCAGGGAAAGTGTCCTGATGAAGAATGCTACCAGCTGCTCAAGGCTTCTTCTAGTGTAAGGCACAGTTTTGTTTACAATTTTATTTTATTTTGAACTATGATTGTTGTGTGCTGAATGATCCAATGGAGTATGGGAGTTTAGAGGGCTGTCTGGGAAGTATTTCACGCACATAGTAATGTGCGTGAAATACTTCACGCACATTATATTATTAAATACTTCACGCACAAATACATAGAGAAGCATTCTTAAGGAAGTCTTGACTTGGCCCCATTTGATGTAGAGAGCTGTGGTGGTTTCTTCCTGCCAAGGGTCATGCTTGGAATACAGGATGCTCCTGAATAATTCAAGCTACTTAAAGTGTGTGAGTCATAGCTGCCATTTTTATGAGCCAGTTGAAGATACTTTCCTAGACAGGGTACTGGATCCAGAATGAAATGTAATGACCTTTTCCAATATGTCTACTGACTAAGTTAGGAATCCCTCCACCTTTGAAGGCAAACCATTCAACTTCTTTTTTTTTAAATTTTTTTATTTTGGATAACAAAACAATACAATATGAACCTTAGCATCAAAAGACAATATCAAAAACTGATTACAATTTTTATGTCTAGGATACAGGTTCCAATTGTGCTTCCCTTAACCATAAATCTTGATTAATCACCCTTTTAAAAACCCCTCCATTCAACTTCTTATGCTTGGAGGCATCACACTGAAAAGCAGCAAAGATGCGCTAATCCTTGTTCCATCATTGCATTTTAGAAGATGTACTGCTACCTCAAGAATTAAATTCAGCTGCAGCTTCAATAATTCTTTACTAATATAACAAAATAGGATTGTTTGCTGATTTTCTAAACCACTGCATAGTAGTTTAAAATAAAACAAGACACAGCACCCTGAATTATACTGTGCTTTGGTCTCACTTTTACTGCTATGGTTGCATCCTGTGAATTTCTCAGGATGTGTTATCTTGTATTTGATTGATTTTATTGTGTTTCTGTTTTTATCTGTAATTTTTGGGCTTGTCCCTTGTAAGCCACCCCGAGTCCCCTAGGAGAGATGGTGGCGGGGTATAAAAATAAAGTTGTTGTTGTTATTATTATTATGATGTTATTATTTGAAGTATGGTGAGGTGCTTGAGCTCTCAGGCTGAGAATTCTAAATATCCCTCTGTAAACAGTGTCTCCCAGGATTCCATGAGATGTTCCCATGGCAGTTAAAATAGAATCATAGTGTTATAATTGTATAGTGTGAAAGAGCCTGTAGTAAAATCAATAAATAGAAGTAATAAAACAATGATGAAATCATAAAAAGACAGGGATAACATATAATGTTGGGAGCCAGTTGGCTTTGGGCTGAGAAAGGCGGCATAGAAATACTGTAAATAAATAAATAAATAAATAAATAAATAAGTTGTCCTCTCCCTGAAGCCATCCCCAGTTAGCAGTCTGGATGCTGCTTTTTGAACCAACTTAAGTTTCTGAGCACTTTTCAAAGGCAGTTGCATGTAGAGCACATTACAGTAATCCAACCGGGATGTAACCAAGGAATGTATCACCATGGCGAGGTCTGACTTCTCCAGTAATAGATGCATTTGGTGCACTAGCTTTTTTTTATTGTGTCAGAAGTGACTTGAGAAACTACAAGTTGCTTCTGGTGTGAGAGATTGGCCATCTGCAGAGATGTTGCCCAGGGGATGCCTGGATGTGTTACCATCCTGTGGGAAGCTTCTCTCATGTCCCTGCATGGGAAGCTGGAGCTGACAGATGGGAGCTAACCTTGTCAGCAATTCAGTCAGCACAAGGGTTTAATCCACTGCGCCATCGCGGCTCCTGGTGCACTGGCTTTAATTGTGCAAAAATACTCCTGGCACTGCAGATACCTGGGTCTACTGCTTTTTAGTGTGGTAAGGGAGCTTTTGCATGCACAGTATACCTTCAAATAGCTGAGGTGAGAGCAAACTTACAGACACAGAAATGGTTCAGTAAAAGGCAAATAGAAAAGTCATAAAAGTAATTTATGCCTACTGCTTCTGCTGAGGAGCTACTACTGTATAATATAAAAAAAGAAGATGCTGGAAAGCCTGCTTAAATGTCCACATCCTTCATGTTTGGCAGGTTAAAATTTTTAGTTATTAATCTAAAAATCAAGAATTTATTTATCATAGAAACAGCAAGAGAAAATAAAAATTCTTGAAAAGACTACTGCGTTGCTCTAGTGCCCAATCTGCTGCTCAATATTCAGCGTACAAGCAAATATTTGTTACAATTTTAGCCACACTCTGCCAAGTCATAATGAAGCAGGGTCATTATTTGCTTTTTTTTGTAGTGTTTGTGTCCTTGTTACAGATGGTTAATTTCATTATGTGTGGGCAATGGCATTCTTTGCCCAAGAAAAGGCCTTGAAATTCCTTGGTTGCTGTAATGCAGCAGGCACCTTGAAGGCATAAACACACACTTTGTTTTGTATTACACATTGACTTAGGGCAAAAAATGGACTTGTAATATGACAATGCTGAATTTAGAATTCCTAGTGGTTGTGCCTTGTTCCCTATCTCAAGCCAAAACATAAACCATAGATTAAAAAACATGAAGGAAAAGATCAAAAGTACAAGAGAATAAATCAAGATGATGTGAACTGCCATAGTGAATTTTATGCTCTTGAGTCCTAATAATACAAAGGCAATTCAGACACCCCAGTCTGTGGAAGTGAATGGAGAATTAATTATAGGTTATGGAGATTTACTGCTGGTGGCATTGATCAATTTGAAATGTTCTTTAACCCAAGCAACCTAGTCCAAACTCTAGAGACTTCAATTCTCTCAATCTTCCAGCCAGCTGAATCCAGAGTTGGTGTCCAGATGGGCTGGGACTGCATTGACACACTTCTTCTTGCTGCTCATGTAGGTGCTCTGTTCTAACATTAGCAAATGAAACCATTATAGCCAGAGATGCAGATGGAGCTGAATGATTGATAGAGAGCGGTAGTGGACACACAGGATCAGCTGTCAATGCAGGGAAAATGGCAATGGCTGTGATGTCTGAAATGGACCAGTCCAGCTGTCCAGACTGCTCCAAAGTCTGAACTCTGGCATTTCTAGCAAACTCTGGAGTATGTTTTGACTTTTCCTAAAGCAAGGCAAAGTCAGAGTAATCCTCCCCCAAACCATGGATGGTCATTGGATGTTGCCTTGCATCACTGAGACAGATAACTGTGAACTTGTACTGAATCTGTTGTTGTTTTTTGCATAGTGTAGACAGAACCTTAGGCTAATCAATTGTCATTCTTTTTGAAAACAAGTTCTCTGTGGAAAGATGGTGAAATGACAATGCGCTATTTTGCACTGCTACTGCATTTGTTTCCATGTATGCTTTCTTGCACTTGAACATTTGATAACAATTCCACCACTCTGTTTATCTGCCTTTTGCTCCATGACGGTTATTGTTTTTAAAATGAAGCCAAAATAGCTCAATCAAGCAATTACACCATGATGCAAATATTTTAATTTTACATTTGGCCTTCCCACAGTTTTTAATTGTATGTTGTCTTGTTGATAATGTTATATGTTTATATGTTTATTATTTATGTTTTTATTTTAATTGCTTTTAATTTTATTTTATTTTAATTGCTTTTAATTGTTTTTAATTGCTTGTATTGTTGTGATTATTGCTTGTATTGTTGTGTTTGGGCTCGGCCTCATGTAAGCCGCACCGAGTCCCTTGGGGAAATGGTAGCGGGGTACAAATAAAGTGTTGTTATTATTATTATTGTTATTTAATAATGATATTATGGAACCACCCTCACATCTTGCCCAGACTGAGAAGATGAGCCACTCCATTTGAAAAACATTTTTCTTTGCTTTCTTTCATGAACAACATATTAAACTTTTATAAGGTAAGGTAAAGATAAAGGTTTTTCCCTGACATTAAGTCCAGTCGTGTCTGACTCTGGGGGTTGGTGCTCATCTCCATTTCTAAGCCAAAGAGCCAACATTGTCCGGAGACACCTCCAAGCTCATGTGGCCACCATGACTGCAAGGAGCGCTGTTACCTTCCCACTAGAGCGGTACCTATTGATTCACTCACATTTGTATTTTTACAAACTGCTAAGTTGATAGAAGTGGGATATTGACTCCTTATTTGGTCTTTATGCTTTTCCTGAACCACGTGATTTTCTTGGCATTGATCCTTAATAGGATTAAATCAGAATGGTGGCATTGTACTACTCTTTAAAAACAGTATTTTCAAAAAAGCCTTTGCAAAAGGGAGGAATAATGAAATGATGCCCAATGCGCTCCCAATATTGTGACAAAGTGGAATGAGATATTTGCTGTCAAATGACACCCATATGATTAAAATATAGTGATATGGGGGTCATTAACAGATTATTTTAAGTGGGAAAATAATCAAATTTCCAATGAACCAATGACAGTACAACATTGGTAGAACCATATAACCCCCCCCCCAAAAAAAAACAACAACAAAAAAGAGATGATGAGTTGAGTGCAATAGCAGTATAACTGTGCCATGCGGTTATCTACATTCAGAAATGATACAGCTTCAATACTTCAGGGTAAAAAGAAGAGAAACCTTTTCTGGCGCAGTTACCCTTCTGTAGCACATTATACATGTTATGCTTTGCTCTTAAGGGGGAGATCTTACAACTTACCTGGTTCAAAATCTAATAGCTGACAGCACACTTTATTGCTAGAGATGTGTATTCAAAAGCCATTGCAGCAGCAGAAAGCTGTACATATGCTGCTGCTCCTAGAAATAAGGGTGTTAGTTATGCATAGATTGCCTTATGAGAATCCTTATGGGATTATGTATATATTTTGTATAGAAATTTTGCCCCTCCTTTCCACCACCCACCACTCAAATGTAGCTTTTACATATCCAAGATCAAGCTGCATACAAACATTTGTTTCTGCACATAAATCACATTTTCTGGATAAGGGTGATGACATTCAGAAGGAGATGAAAACAGACTGCGTCTTCAGTTCTATATGCCAATGTTGTCTTCCGTACACACTGTAATTTTTCAAAAGCACAGTCTCTGCAAATCTATACTACAAGCCTATAGATCCTGGAGGCAGTGGTTTGGGGATAGTGAGGCAGTGGATGCATTTTGTGTTTCAGTCTGAACATTATCTATCTTTTAGAGAGATAGTCCCCGAAATGCTCTTTTAAAATTTAAATAATTCACTCCTGATGCTGAAGTTACTAGTCATCACTGTTGGAAGGGTGTCAGAAGTTGAGATTTGGTTTTCTAAATCATCCTCTCTGAGGACAGAGAGTAGGTGGCCCACTAATATGGGTAAGCAATTTCTTTAGTAGTTCCGTTCAAAAGATATTAGACCAGTATGAAGGAGTTAAAGAAGTGGGCCCAGTATGGCTAATGGTTTCATCATCCCTGCACTCTGATCCTGTGAATATACTTTCACTAACCCACTGGTGGGAGGATTTCTTGTATGGGAGTTCTCTGCATTGGACTGTTAGGAGCTCAACAGTGTGATGTGGCAGCTATAAAAGCCAATGTGATTCTACACTGCATCAATAGGTGTATAGTGTCTAGATTGAGGGAAGTGATAATCCCACTCTGTTCTGCTTTGGTCAGACTTCACCTGGAATACCATCCAGTTTGGGGCACCACAATTCATAAGTGCTGGTCAGCATGCTGCCTCGCCGTGCAGTGTAGTTTCCTTCTGAGGAGATTTTTAAGCAGAAGTTTGATGGCCATCCATCAGGAGTGATTTGACTGTGCATTCCTGCAAGGCAGGGGGTTGGGCTGGATGTCCCTTGTGGTTTTTTCCTATTATTATTATTATTATTATTATTATTATTATTATTATTATTCTGACACAAAAACACAGTATGACACAGCAAATGAGATATATATGCTGGATTTCGTATCACAAAATCACAAGTTGAACACTTCCTAAGAGTCTAGGACTGTGCGATGTATTTTCGAATGATGCGCACAGATCCAAGTAAGGTGGCCTTTTGCAATTGACAGATCATGATTTTGTCAATGTTTATTGTCTCCAAATGTTGGCTGAGGTCTTTTGGCATGGCAGTGTACCGATGACCACTTGGACCACCTGTACTGGTTTATGCCAGAGCCTTTGCAGTTTGACTTTGAGGTTGTGATAACGGCTGAGTTTTTCCTGTTGTTTTTCGTCAATTCAGCTGTCACCTGGTATGGCGACATCAATAATCCAAACTTTTTTCTTTTCCACAATTGTGATGTCTGATGCATTGTGTTCCAAAACTTTGTCAGTCTGGATTCGCAAGTCCCACAGTATTTTTGCATGTTCATTTTCTACTACCTTTGCAAGTTAATGATCCCACCAATTCTTTACTGCTGACAGGTGATACTTGTGACATAAGTTCCAGTGAATCATTTGGGCCACAGAGTTGTGCCTTTGTTTGTAGTCCGTCTGTGTGATTTTCTTGCAACAGCTGAGGATATGGTCCATGGTTCCATCAGCTTCTTTGCACAGTTTGCATTTTGGGTCATCAGCTGATTTTTCGATCCTGGCCTTAATCGCATTTGTTCTGATGGCTTGCTCTTGGACTGCAAGAATTAGGCTTTCTATCTCCTTTGTCTATTATTATTATTATTATTATTATTATTATTCCACTTTTCTCCCATGAGTGGGATTCATTCTCTATGATTCTTTGGACCCGATCACATTCAGGCCAGAATCCACCACACATCATGGCAAATCCATGGGGTTCTGGCAGGGGGCGTGAAGAACCTGTTACTCCACACTCTGCATTGCCAGACTTACCATTGGCCTCATCCCATGGGGGGAAGTGTCTGCTGCCCAACTTTTCCCCATTGTTGCAAAGCTTTCTGTGTTGCCTCTTGCTCTTCCCTTTTGCTGCGGAGCCCTACAAGAAGTAGATGTACAATGGGCTCCATGGCAAAAGGGGAGAGTAAGTAGCATATGCCGGGCAAATTAGCTTGTACGATGAAATCATATGATTCTCTGCAAACCTCTTGTTCTGCCAGTGTATGCCAATGTATGCACACAATTGTAAAAGTATAGAAACAGTACAGAGAAACAGAATAGAGAGATTTTGCAAGGCTTCATCTGCTGACGTAATTTCCAGTCAATGGAGAAAAACAGGGGTGTGCAGTTTAAAGCATCTGATTGTGACTTATGTTGCAAGAGAAACCCTATCTGTATATCTCTTTGGTAGCAGTCAATGAAATACACTCAAAAGCTATTATAGCATCACTGCTGGGTTTCAGAAAAGTCCTGTAACCCTGACTGTGGAAATGGAGGTCAGTTTTCTGCCAGCCACATAAGGTGCTTTAGCATAATCACTCTTTCAATTTGTATTCAGTGATACTGTGACTAAGCTCCGGAGACATCTTGGCAGGTTGGAGTGGTACATAATGCATCAAATGACACAAAATCTAAATCTGATATGGCATATATTTGAGTAGTAAGCTATAGAACATATTACGAGTGCTTGGGATGTTGCCAAGGAACTAGAAGGGACACAATGATTGACTCTTTGACATTTTCTCAAGTTAAACTTCAAATAGGTTAGTATTTATCAACCACTATATTAACTGTTTAGACTTCATAGGTGTCGTTCGAGACCCATTACCTTTACTGTAATTTGTCATGTAAACACAGGAATTCAAAAGTATCCACTTGAAGTGACAAGTATCTTATTTTCTCAGTTCTCAATATAGAGATTAAGGGCATTACGACATAGAAACTACAAAAAACCCCAACAACATTATGGAGCTGCATAATGCCTCTCTGCCAACTGTCCAAAGGGCTATAGATCTGTGTCTGAGTGCATGAACTATATGTAAAGGGTCCCAGGTCTAGTTAAAAGTATTTGTTACTATAGGCTAGCATATACTCCAATTTGAAATCTTGGAAGTCTGTCAATCAGTGTAGACTAGTGTTTCTTAAATTGGTGCTCCCGGTGTTTTGAACTTTGACTCTTGAAAGACCCAGTGACCAATGGTCAGAGATTTTCAAAGCTGACGCTCAAAACACTTAGAAGGCCAAAGTATGAGAACAACTGCTCTAGCTAGACAATACTGTATCAGTTAGACCAATAATCTGATTTGGTATGATAGAATTTCTAGTATTCCCAAGATACTATTGTAAAAAGGCAAAGGACTGAATCCAAACCTTAAATTAATCCAGACTAACTAAAGTCCCACTGATTTCAATATTAATGGTTAAATTTGCATCTACCCCATTGTGGAGAAGAATGAGTGTTAATAGATCTTCTCTAATATGATTAAATCTGCACCTATCCCATTGTGGAGACGTGTGACTGTTTCCACATATATTTTGGTGCTTTCTGAAATATTTATTTATTATTATTTATTTACAGTATTTATATTTCACCCTTCTCAGGGGTCCCCCTGCAGGGGACCCAGGGCAGACCACAATGCACACATACAGTACATGGCAAACATTCAATGCCATAGACACACAACATATATAGACAGACACACAGAGGATGTTCAGCTTTCCAGCTTCATGAAAGTATGCTCGAATTCCGGTCACTGGAGAACTGTTGCTTCACTGTCCACTTGTGACACTGATGGAGTACTTCCTCATTCTTTTGTACTCTGCTGGAGATTTTTATGATGTTGTAAATTAGTTAAATTAGCCCCCCCGACCATAAGCAGTACCTAAATTTTCTACTTAACAGATACAACTGTCTTTCGGGCTGCAAAGGTCGACAGCAAACTAGACAAATGGTTGGTAGCTTACTCTGATCTGGGCTGGCTTCGAACTCATGACCTTTCAGTTAGTAGTGATTTTAATGCAGCTGACTCTCAACCAGATGAGCCACAACCCGGTCCTAACTAAATGTGTGTAGCAGTGCCTCACCACTAAGGGAAAGTGATGGCATGAGCATGCTGCCCTTCAGAAGATATCCCTGGTGGCATCTCTATTAGCATCTCAGCATTTGATTAAGATCTATTTGTTTACCTAAGCATTTCTGAGTGGCCAATGAACATGGCTGGATCTTTGTTAAAGATTTCTTTCTGTTCACAATTATTGTATTAGATTAGTTTTCTTTTATCCTTTTATCACTGTTGTATTTGATTATTTTATTGTATTAATTATTGTAAGTTTTCCCTAAGATTTAAATGGAGGGGGTACACAATAACAACCACAACAACATCATCAATCTGAAGGCACAACAACAACAAATCAATATGATAGTAGATAAATGTTTTAATCTACCTGAGCAATAGGGTGGACCTTGAAACACATTTCTCACTTTCCTTCAGAATTGCAGTTTCTCTACAGGAAATTGGCACTTAAACTTTTCTGGTTTTTTTTTTTTGCTCCAGTAAAAACTGGCAATGCCTAGCATTTGTTGAGCAAAACTACTGGTCAAACTGATGTCCCTGGTCCTGATCTGGTTATTCTTTGAACAAAAATGTAATATAGGGTAAACAGTGTAAATGTAATACAAGAAAAGTGGCAAACATGCTTGAAACATGGGAATAGTTGAAAAGGAGATGGTGTTTGAACTACTTGTAAGTACATACATCAGTAAGATGCGACAAACTCAACCTGCCCATTTCAGCAAGAGCAAAATTTCACAATAGTAGTTATGATTCAGTAACACTGGAGATGAACCAAAATATTTTCTGACTGAACAGAAAATGGCATCCTGTCTTGAAAATCAAGAGAGCATAGTGTCCTAAAACGATCTGGTTATTTTAGTCTCTGTGGCTGCAAATTGCAGAATTTCCTCTTTCCTTCTTCTTGCAATGAAATATAATTATATTAATTAAATAATTAGACATGATAGCCATGCATAAATATGTGAGAGGAAGTCATAGGGAGGAGGGAGCAAGCTTGTTTTCTGCTGCCCTAGAGACTAGGTCACGGAACAATGGCTTCAAACTACAAGAAAGGAGATTCCATCTGAACATTAGGAAGAACTTCCTGACTATGAGAGCTGTTCAGCAGTGGAACTCTCTGCTCTGGAGTGTGGTGGAGGCTCCTTCTTTGGAGGTTTTTAAACAGAGGCTGGATGGCTATCTTTCGGGGGTTCTATGAATGCCATTTTCCTGCTTCTTGGCAGGGGGTTGGCCTGGATGGCCCATGAGGTCTCTTCCAACTCTATGATTCTATGATTCTTATGAATGATTTGCTGCCCTTTTGTTTTCATGAAATCAAATCAGATGGCCCTTATGAAGCTGGGGGACAGCAGGAGAGTTCCTCCAGCTTTCTTGTATGAGGATTTGGATGTACACCTGACTCCTTTGGGCCCCACTTCTCTGCGCTGCTGGTACGCTGCCAGCACAGAGCCCCATGGAGCCCAGTTGGAAGTAGCCCTGTGTCCTATGATGGGCTCCAGGGGACCATGCCGGCAGCATGTCAGCAGCGCAGAGAAGCAGGGAGAAGATGCTTTTTCAATTCAATATGATGAGGCTGCAAATCTTCCTGAGCCAGTCCTCTTACTCTGCCGAATGATAGGGCTGACAAGAAAGTATTTCCTTCTAAAGAAGAAGTGAATGATTTTCCAACTGCGACGTCTTACAAAACGGAGTCATATAGAATTGCAGAGTTTATCACTGCCAAGGGATGGATGAGCCATTAAGATAAGGGCCTGGTAAATGCCTAGGCAAGAGATGGCCATTTTGCAGTTGACAAGCACCTTAGGCAGATGCTTTCCAAACCAAAGGACATGTTGGCAATTACTTTGAAATATACATTCCCTAGGAGCAGATACTCTGGGTACATGATGCTATCAAGCTGTCTTGATGGCAGCAGTTTGCTTTTTATAGGGAGTGCATGGTTCCAGCAACAAAAATACAAATCAAATATGAATCAAAATGTTTGACTAAAAGTGAGGAAAAACCTTGGGACAGAACATGAGATAACTGTATGAGAAGTAGCTAGGATTCACTGCTCTATTATTACTAGCATAGATGTTGTCTCTGATTTTATTTTGTTGTTTGTGATACTGTCTGGTTATTTTCACTGCTCTCTTTTTGATAGTGTTATCTAACTAAAAAGGGTTTGACGAAAGCCTTTTTCATATATTAGGAATATTATTATGGTCAGTATGGGAAAAGATAGGAGAAATCTTGGGGAAGAACATGCGATTGCTGCATTTTGGGAGCGAGAATTAGCTAGGATTCACTGCTCTATAATTACTAACATAGATTTTCTCAATAATTTTTAATTTTGTTGCTTGTGGCATGGTCTTTTTAGTATCACTGTTCTCTCTTTGATCATATAATTTAATTAAAAATATTAAAAATATTATTATGATAAGTATGGCAATGGATAGGATAAATCTTGGACATTTCTTGTTTGGGATAAAAGTTCCATTAGATTTTCCAAACTGTAGACTCACATGGGTTCTGGAAGTTGTAGTCCAGAAAGTAGTTCTTCCAAGCTATGATGTGAAATGGCACACAGACATTATATTTTGATACAATAAGGAAGGAAACGTTCAGTAAAGAGGCAGCATAAGACACCCACATCCACCTAAAGGAGTGGAATGTCGCATCATTTAAAAGTATATAAGCTAATTATTTTGCAGAAGAAACTCCAGAATTTAAATCCTAACAGAAGATAAGGGTATTTGTAGGAACAACTGGTAGATAGAATGAAGGCAATGCTTGACATTTGCGAGGACTAATAGTATCACTGAATTCTCTTGAATTTTCAAGACTTTCCCATTATTATTTTTAGACTGTATCTGCTTGTTCAAAACTTGTGCCCAATCAATTTCTTTGAAATATGCTGAGCTTCTCTCCTTCTTCTCTTCCTTTTATCCTTCCCCTCCCCTCCCCTCCCCTCCCCCATTGATCACATACAGTCTCATGCAACATACAAAACCAATTTAGTATTTTTTGGAAAATAGCATTCATAACCTTTTGGAAAACACCTTTTGGAGGTCATAACTTTTTGGAAAAGTATGACCTTTCAGAAAAGAGCCAAAAACCCTTTAGAGTAGAATCTTCTCTTGTGGTATACAACCAAATATAATCATGCAGGGCAATGGTTTCAATTGTTAGATTGAATAACCTGTTATCTCGGATCTGTTAGGAAAACAGAGATTTGCCACTGCATTAAAAAAAAAGCAGAGCTTTAGAAGTTTTTTTCAGTGCCCAATAATATATACTCTCCCATAAAACAACTTGTTTTATAACATGCATTCAAGAGACAAAAATTAACTAGAATTTGATAAAAATATCATATTTGATTTGCTCACAACCTTGATGTGTTCAGCATTCATAGATACAAAACTTATCAGTTCAGTTTCAGATATGTTTGAGATTCTCTGTGTCATCCGACAGGACATCTCTCTTATAACAAAACAGCTATCAACAGGTCACATAATCAAAAGGCAAGAGAGAAAGCATGTGGTCTGCAGCCACTTCTATAACTTCTCAGGAACCATAGAGAAAAGGAAGCCGCATACCAGAACATATATACAGGAAACAGTAAGCAACAGGATAATAGAAAAAACATTTCTCGAGAAGGCTTGAAGAAGGTTGTCATTTAGAAGAATTATTACTATTAATCAGGAGTTCAAGTCAAAGTACTAACGTGCTGTAGCGATATTGCACTATTTGAATATTAGGGAATTTTTGTTCCGGTGCTAGCATACTTCTTTCTCTTGCTTAATCACTGTTGAATCTGTGTTTCAGAGATAACAGCTGTTAACTCTGAGAGAGAGCACAAATATACAGGCAAATGTAAATTCTTTTCAGTTTTGCAAATACTAGGTTAATATAAACTTATTTGTAGAGTGGGAATGAAAAGTTCTTGGCAAATCTGGGAGCTTCTAGGACAGTCTTTAAGATGAAGTAAACATTATGTTGATCTGCAAAGCAAAATCAGAAAACACAAACACAACAACTGGGGACTCCAGATGTTTTTTTAAAAAAAATCCACTCGGGGATATCCTGAGTTGACCTGAGAAACTTTGCTGCTTGAGGTGAAGAACTAGATGCTACCTACTCACCCCAGTTCCATTAACAGAAGTCACCTTGATTGGTAACTGAATCTCCCTTCAACATCCTTCAACCAAAGCTGAGACAACAGGAAAGTTTGGAGAGGGAACAGGTGAGATCACCTGCTTCTATCCTCCAATAGAGCGAAGCAGAGAGTGGGGCTCAAGAGGAATAGCTGCTGCCACTTCCTCCAACATCTGCTACCTGAGGTGGTCGCCTCACTCTTTCTATTGGCAAATGGTCTGCCTTGGATACTGTCTCAGTCAAGCAGCTTTGGAAACTCTTCAGTTGCCTCAGTAGTAGAATTTGGGAGGCATAATATGACTCATTTCTTGGTTATTTTATTTTATTGAATTGTATTTATACTCTGTCTTTCTGCCAATGGAATATTCAAGGCAGTTTGCCCTGTTGTATAGAACATTGCATTCGGCCACCTCCTGTGTGTTACTGTTGCCTTGCAGTTTGGTCCAGCTGAAGTGGAAAATTTTCAGATAAATAAATGGAATCAAAAGTGAATCAAGCAGTTTCACTCAATCCAGAGATAAAAAGATACTCCTCGCTTCTGAAAAACAGCTGTTACATTATTTGTTTCAAGTTGGTATGTCTATCTGACTTTCGCAGGGCCTTTTCTTAGGTAAGGAATACTCAGAGTTGCTTTTGGCAATTCCTTCCTCTGGAATATAGCCTACAGTACCTGGTATTTATACTCCTATTTTATTTAGTCGCACATTTGGGTTCATATGTGATCAACATCAATGCTGAGTCAATGAAAGCTTCCTTTAAAACCGTTCATTTCATTAATGGCTCTGGAAAGGCAGCCTGATGACAGTAAAGCTTGGAAAATTACTATTTCACTCTATGGATTCCAGAACACCTCTAGTCAATCTGGTTATCCATAAGATTGGTTGAAAAATGCCAGGAGTCTGAAAACTGGACTTTTTAAAGGGGCAAGACATTGTGCTTTGGCCACCTGTTTTGCTTTCCTTCATGTCTATCATCTTACTTGGAAAGGTTCAACCACTGCTCAAATGCTTTTCCTTACTCCCAGTTGTGTTTGTTGCATTGCTCTTGCAGTCTGGCTTATTAACCATAGATATTCCTACAGTAAATGCTGAAAATTATTAATTAGCCTCTTCAAAATCATTAGCATGCCTCATTAACGTGCTCTGGAGACTGCCTGTGGCTCACTATAGGGTGCACATTGCTACCCAAGTTAATTTCTATAAACATCCTCTTCATGTAACCAAATGCTTGATGTTTGGGACATATGCCAGATCCTTTCAGATTAATGAATCTATTGGGATATATGTCAAAATGAATATATGAATTTATGGTATTTCAATGTGGATAAAGATGTATATATATGGATATATGTTAAAATTGAGATGAAGATTTAGCTTCCATTGTCTCACCAAAGAACAGGTGGAATCTAGCTACAGTAACTCGTGTTCTAATAACTTCCTGATTAGATTACTACAATGTATTGTATGTTGGGTTGTCCTAGAAGAGGACTCAGAATCTGTAACTAGTTGAAAATGCAGCAACTAGATTGCTGACTGCAACACAGCATGTAAGCATATAACACTGGTTTTAAAGGAATCATACTGGCCATCGATATGTTGCCAGTTTGAATTCAAGGTATTGCTGATAACACTAGAAGCACAAAATAAACTGAAATATTTTAAGAATCCTCTCTCCATATACAGTATGACTCATGTAACCACGGATGGTATGTCTAGGCTCTTTGCCTACATGAAACTGTGGGTAAAGATGAATCTTATTGAACAAATGATGTCAGGTAGAAGTATACCATAGAATCCCCTGGAAGACCTAGAAAATACCTAGAGCAGCATTTCTCAACCTGGAGATCGGGACCCCTGGAGCGGTCGTGAGGTGGGGTATGAGGCATTGCCAAACACCATCAGAAAACACAGTATTTTCTATTGGTGATGGGGGTTCTGTGTGGGAATTTTGGCCCAATATATTGTTTGTGTGGTTCAGGGTGTTCTTTGATTGTAAGTGAACTAGAAATCCCAGCAACTACAACTTCCATGTGTCAAGGTCTATTTCACCAAACTCCACCAGTGTGCACATTTGGGCATATTGAGTATTTGTGCCAAGTTTGGTCCAGAGCCATCATTGTTTGAGTCCACAGTGCTGTCTGGTTGTAGGTGAACTACATCCAGACAGCACTGTAAATGAAAATACATCCTGCATATCAGATATTTACATGACAATTCATAACAGCAGCAAAATTGCAGTTATGAAGCAGCAACGAAAATATTTTTTTGGTTGGGGGTCACCACAACATGAGGAACTGTATTAAAGGGTTGTGGCATTAGGAAGGTTGAGAACCACTGGCCTAGAGGGTCCATATTTGTCAAACATGAGTAAATTGCAGATACTGGATTTGTGGATAAGGGGATCCTGTTGTATATGTCTGACAGAGGACTGAAATCTGTGAGAGGGAATTCCCTCTGTTGTATCAGGGGGAGCAATACACTGTGAATGTGGGAGAACTGCTTTTCTGCTGTGGCACTCCTGTGTTGAAATGCTGCCCTTTTGGGGTCTCCATTGAAACTGATCTTGGTTTCATTCTGGTATGAATTTTTTTTAAAAAAACTTTTTTATTAAAGCCCTGATATCTAATTGAGTTTGCCCAAATCTGTATATGTATATTGTCCTAACTTGGTAAATTGATTAATATGGTTTAAATCTGTTTAAATTATTCTTTGTTAAGTGGTTTTCAATTGACCTTGTTTGTGTGCTGCCCTAAAACTCCATGATGTCCGATGTGATACAAACAATGAATAGAAGTCTATAAAGGCTTCTAGGTTTTGGTTAATTTGGTCTTCAACATTTGGTGAACATTTCATCAGATGAAGCAGGATGGAGATTGTGAAAGCTTAAGACAAATAACACTTCTTAGTCTTTAAAATGATCTCCAGAGTTGGCAGATGTCCATTATTATACGCCATGTCCCTTATCTGAGGGCAAGGAAGCTTTTTTTGTTGTTTTATTTACATTAAATGAGATGCTCCCAAATCCCATATTTGTAAGCTTGGGCCCTTCATAAAGACAGAAGTGTGTGAATCATGTAATTTATGTCTGGAAATAATGTCTTGATTTCACAGAAAAATGCACGGAAAATTACCTGAAATCAATACTTCCATTTGATATTAGGTAGGAGAATCAACTCATCAACTCAATGTCACAGGGAAGGAGAGGTCTACAGATATCATGGACTACTGAAAAGACAAATTACTAGGCTCAAGAGCAAATCAAGCCAGAACACTTTCCAGAAGGCAAAATTACTAAGGTGAGACTATGATACTTTAGATCACTGGTTCTCAACCTGGGGTCCCCAGATGTTTTGGCTTACAACTCCCAGAAATCCTAGCTAGCTTACCAGCTGCTAGGATTTCTGGGAGTTGAAGGCCAAAAACATCTGGGGACCTCAGGTTGAGAACCATTGTTTTAGATGTATCATGAGAGGAAGATATCATTCATTAGGAAAACAATGCTTGGCTAAGTGGGAGACAGTATTAAGAGGAGGACCACATTTCAGGTCATTAGACTAAATCAAGGAACCCACAACCATAGCAGGGCTGTTGATATGAAGGTGACCTGGAGGTCTCTTATTCATAAGGTCATCATAAGTCAAAGTCTTCTTCCTGCTTTCCCATACTCTCTTCAATCAGGAGTCTTCTTTCCATTTTCACATGCAGGCAAGACGGATTTCCAATGAGTAGCCACTGGAAGTGGCCGTGTGTTATGGGATAACCTCCTTGGGATGACCTCCGTTTTGCCAGCATGCAAAAACAGAGAGAAAATGGGGAAAAACTTACATGGGATAAGGACCTTAGAGTATCTTTGCTTGGTTGTCTCCTTGTATAAATGCTATGATTGTACTCTTTTCTGACCCTAATCTTGCAAATCCTATGGCAGTGCCATACAGATGACTAAGGCCGTATCTACACTGGCCATTTACTGCAGATCAAACTGCATTATATGGTCAGTGTAGACTTACACAAAGCAGCTCAATGCAGTTAAACTACATTATATCAGTCTACTCTGACCATATAATGCAGTTTAAACTGCATTATAATGATAGTGTAGATGAGGCCTTGAGTATATCACAAATGGAAAATACAATGTGCTGAATGAACATTTTAAAAGGAAGACCCATTGACTGAATGTTAGGAAAGCAGAAGGGGATGTTCATTCTGAGGAAACAGAAATAAAAGGTGAATTAGTCATGGGAAATCAGTTTAGGTGACAAATAATAATAACACTCACTCAATTCCCTACTGCAGAAAGTGTTATCTTAATATCAAAGGCAAAACTTTTGATGTGAAGTACAAAATGTCACAATCTCAATTTTACTTCAGCAAGGGCTAGGGACACACATAGGAAGAACCCTGCTAGTGAAATTAATTATTCACCATGGGACAGAACAAGGTGTACAAGAAGATGCTTAAAATGGGAAATGGAGTCTAGAGGATGCCGCCAGAGAGGAGAATAAAACAATGAGCAATCTGAGGGATTAATTATAAGTTCAAGCGTGAGGGATGGAGTCTATTCTCCTGGGCTTACAAACACTGGAAGATGAACCATCAGCTGTTATTGCAGTTATAGTAGAAATTGGCTGAAAAGCCAGAAACTAATGGCCAATTTACAAATTACACAGAAACATTTGTATATAAATCATGACAACTACTTTCTGTAAGGGAATATAGCTATGTGATATTTCACTGGTAAAGACGGTGGTGGTGGTGGGGAAGCTTAAATATTCCCTGCCGTATTGCAATCTCATTTGATGCAAACCTCCCCTCAGTAAGCTCTGTTCTCTCCTCTATAGTTCAAAATATAAGTCTGCACCAACAAATATAGAGACAAGAAGGTGGCGAACAAGTCATAGCAAAAAAGTAACTGGTTTTGCCAGTTCCTTCTTCTGAAATCTAGCCTATGGCACCTGGTATTCATTGGAATCTCCAACAGAAGTACTAACCAAAGCTGACTCTGTTTAGCATCCAAGATCTGACAGATTTGGTACCTTTGGGGTATTTAAGATATTTCCAGAGTGTGGAGGAAGACTGCTTAATTCTTTCCTCAAACATACATGTTCAGGCTTGATTTGATCTTAGTCTTTTTTTAGTGGGCCATTATATGCATAGAACCTTCCTCCAGTACCACATTTCAAATGAGATGATTATCATTCTATCATTTTCTTTTCATTGTTCAGATTGCATAACTAGTTACAAAATTTGGAAATACAATGACATCACAAATATTTTGGAAAACGTGAATCTCCATAATAATTTGGGAAATGGGGTTCATAACCTTTTTGAAAAACCACTGGCCAAAGGAAAGACATGACCTTGTGAGAAGTCATAACCCTTTTTGAAAAATGACATTCACCAGCATTCATGCAAGGCAACTAATTGCCTCATCAAACAAGAGCATACATCCACTTAAAATCCAGTTGCTGCCTCCTGCAGAATTTTGGGGTTTGTGGTTTAGGGAGGGTTCACTGAACTACAAACCCTAGAATTCTGCAGGAGGCAGTAACCGGATTTTAAGTGGATTTATTCTCTAGTGTGATGAAGTAGTGAGTCTATTAGCTGTTAAACTGATGTACCTAGGTATGTCTTTGAACTGTTAGGGATAAAGACATGCCAATGTACAAAAAGATATATATTCAACAGAGTTTCAGAAGGGTCCCTTGAAGTTGCCCCAAAACATCTACTCTCCCTTAAAATATGTTTGCCTTTAAATCATGCTCTCAAGTGACAAAATAAAAGTCTTATTTAAAAGTAACAAACTTAATGTATACAGCATACAGGCACTTTGCTTATGAAACCAGTTACAATAGGATTTTGTAGTATTTTCTCTATGTAGGTAACACAGGACATCTTCCTTAGAAACAATAGTCTATAATCCAAAGCATCTCTCTGTTTTGAGAGTCTAATAAGTCTCTAAGCATACAGTTCCTGCATCAAAGTCTAAAGCATATTTCTGTTCATACTGAAGTCTAAAGGCATCTGCTTTTCCAAGAGTCCAATGGCTTCTACAAACTAAAATGGAGTCTGAGTCAGAACATGCCCAATTCTGATCATATGGTCTGCAACCCCTCCCACAATTGCAAACCAACACACACATATAATACAGTAAGCAATTATATAACATGACAAATAACTAGTGGAGGCCTGAGAAGGTTGCTATTTCTAACAAAATACAATACCAATATTTTGGTATTCAATCATAAATATTTATATTTCAGGGTCTTGTCTATTTCTTTGTCTATAGCTGTGCCCCCAAATCTTAATTTTCTTCTGCTTTTTTGACTGCAGTCTTGATTTTGATTAATGACCAAGCTAAGGTATAGGCAATGATTATCTGCAAATCTCCCCTAAAGAAGACTAATGTAAATGAACCAGTTTCCATCTTTCCCAAAACAGGACTGACTACCCCTATCTAGTCATGGTGGAGGTTAATCAAGAGAGAGATTTGGTCTACAAGATGAACAGTCTTTCTGGTCCCCAAACATTTGATAAACATGGGGAGGAATTTATTCCAGCCTTGGGTCTGGCATCAATAATATCCCTCCCATTGATTTCAGTAGGTGAGAAGTGATAAGATTGAAAATAAGAAAAACAAATCAGAAATTCTTTTCCTCCTCCTCCAATTACATTATAGAGTATATTTGTTTCTTTGTCTACAGAGGTGCTGCTTGTGCTTTAGTTGACTGCTCTGATAATCTGAAAATCTGAAGACTGAGATAGGCTGCCTAATGGTGGGCTAGCCCTATTTTGAATCCTTACTTCTGTGACATGGACACGAAGAGTCAAGTATAAGGAATCTGTTGCCAACAAGAAGTTTCTACTCCAGATATTGGATTATGTTGTAGAGGATAAATTTAAACTCTTTATTTGAATTCCATTAAATACCAAATGTTGATGCTGAGTATTCTGGTACATGTCCCTCTCCCCACAAATCCTTTCTGCTTATTTCAAAGTCTGTTTTGACATGATAAAGAATGTTACTTCTGATATGTAACAAGATTTGACAAACAGTCAAATAAAGAACAAGAAGCATTTGCTGTGTTATGGGAGAATTTGGAAATACATGACGGATGTTTCATTTCACTATTCAGTTTTAGCATGAATGGGGCTTAGGTGAGTAATTGCCTGACAGTGGATCTGAACAGTTAATATGTTTTCAAGAAAATGATTGGCAGCTAAGGTTTGCAGGGGGGAGAAAGGAGATGAGAGATGGTGCGAAAACAACATTATGAATCAAGATATTAATGATGTTAATGGACAGGTCTAGGTTAATTTTCCAACCCAGTCATCCCTATTAGTAATATGTTGTAGTGGTATGCTATAGGAAAATGTGAGCAATTGAACAAAATGATTTATATAGATTGTAATAGGAAGTCAAAGGCTTCTTCTTCAACACTGCCCTGTTTGAAACTGATCTATGCAAATGTCACAGTGTTCAAAATACCATTTTTATTGCAATAGTAGCGGGCTAAGGAAAATACTGTATTTAATTATACAATGTTTTTCATGAAATATAACTGAAGAAAAAGAGTCATTCCAAGCGTATATTATAAAATGTGTAATCTACAGACATTATTTTCTCTCAGAAATTGAAATAAATAGAGCAATGAAAACTCACATTCACTTGTAAAGCTGAGTGGCATTACAGAAACTTCTTCATTCTAGGTGAATCAGAGAATATTTATATAGATATATGTTTCATTTTTGGATTATTTGCTAATGTCACACTGTATGTTTTTTTAGAGTATTATCAACATAAATAACACTTTTACATAAATTTAAGACTTAAAATTATTGCTTACCTGACTGTTTATTTTCCTTTTTCTTATGAAAGTATGATTGATCATTTGCTTGGGAGCAGGAGAAATGCATCTTTCTGAAGAAGAGCTTTGACAAAACTGGTGAGTGTTATGCTTTATATGACTGAGCACAATCCTATATGTGTCTCCTCAAAAATAAGATCCACTAAATTCTGCGGGGCACACACACAGCAGAATGTGACTAGGATTCCCACTATTTAAATGCTAATTTCAAAGAAGAAGTCCATTTTGTTGGAGCATGTAAACGTGTTAACGTTTACAGTTAACGTGTGTTTATCAACTGTAAAATAAGATGCATGAAGCTGATTGGTCAGCCTACACCTGGGGAGCTGGTTGAGCCTGGGACTTTTGGATATTGTTACATTTTTCAAGCACGAGCTATGCAGGTCCTCAGAGAGAAGCACAGAGAGATGAAGAGTGAGACAGAGTTGTGGTCTTGCTTCATGAGCTGCTGGAAGAAGATTCTCTCATGGACAAAAAAAAAGACCATTTTAAATCTCTCATAAAAGGACATTATGTAAGTTGATGCCACTGATCACATGATTATAAATATGTTGTTCTGAACTATGAAGAATAAATGACTTGTTCTTTACTATTAATCTGTGTGGCATAGTTTCTTTCTTTGGCAAGGCAGTGTATGGGCTGATCAAACATGAATGATACATTATGTTTTATTTTGTCACACATTTTGGGGTGCAGGGTGTGAGATAAAATAAAGCTGTATGATACAGTGAGGAATGAATTTGGAAAAGGTTATTTATTAATGCTAAAGGCTGGAAGGCATATTTCACTATGGAACTGGCCCTATTACACGTTTATACTTGAATTGATACAGTAAGCATGATTGAGAAAGAATAAAAAGCTATGCACAAGGAGAAAAAGGAAATTACACCTGAAAGTCTAAGAACTCTACTCCTCCAGCTTCCCACTTAAGTGAACAAAAAAGTTTACCTCTTTCCTTTCCTAATTCAAACTTTTCAAAAGCTTCAGTTATAAACAAAATAATTACTTGTCTGAGTGCTGATAGAAGAAAAGGTCAGAATTCTTAAGCATGACAAGACTGCTGAGAAAAAGAAGCAAAATAACCAGCCCTGCTGCTTGTGAGCATTGCATGGCACACTGGTTTGCTATCTTCTCCTTTTCCTAATAAAGGCTTTCTGTCTATAACAGCTACACAGCAGTCAGAAAGCTGTTCGGCTTTCCCCATCACTGCATCCTCTTTCCACTGAGTACCATTACAAAAATGCATTAAACCAAATGCTTCTCCTGCCAACCAGTTGCATTTTGATCCCAAGTATCTTGAGATTTAGGGGTGAAACATCCTAAAGGCACCAGATCCTGACTTATCTTGGAAGCTAAGCAGAGTCAGTCCTGGTTATAGCTTAGATGGGAAACTGCCAATGAATATCGAATATTGCACGCTATATTTCAGAGGCAGGAACTGGAAAGACCAACACTGAATTCTCCTTGCCTAAGAAAACTCTATGAAACTCATGGGGCTATAAATTGAGGGGTGACTTGATGCACAGATATACAGGAACCTTGTAATATGGGTGTAAATGTAGAAAACATGTTTATGCCTCTGAGATTATTATGGGAAGCAGATCTACTATCTGCCTTATGTTTTCCTATCTGCTGGCATTGAGAGAAAAAAATTGTACTGAATTTTTATTGAATATTTCCAATTTTTTTCCACACAAAAGGAATGATGTGTGAAAGGTAAAAAGGAAGAAGAAAGAAGGTGGGGAAAGTGGAGTTATTGTTAGTAAATTAAATATTTACAAAGATCTAGTTTAGTGTTTCTCAACCTGGGGGTCAAGACCCGGGGGGGGGGGGGTGCCAGGATGTTGCCAGAGGGGTTACCGAAGACCATCAGAAAACGCAGTATTTTCTGTTGGTCATGGGGGTTCTGTGTGAGAAGTTTGGCCCAATTTTATCATTGGTGGGGTAAAAAAATGCTCTTTGATTATAGGTGAACTATAAATACCGGCAACTACAACTCGCAAATGTCAAGGTCTATTTTCCCCAACTACACCAATGTTCACATTTAGGCATATTGGATATCTGTGCCAAGTTTGGTCCACATCCATCATTATTTGAATCCACAGTGCTCTCTGGATGTTGGTGAACTACAATTCCTAAACTCAAGGTCAATGCCCACCAAACCCTTCCAGTATTTTCTGTATGTACCAAGTTTGGTTCAATTCAATTGTTGGTGGAGTTCAGAATGCTCTTTGATTATAGGTTAACTATAAATCCCAGCAACTATAACTCTCAAATGACAAAATCAACCCTCACCCACCCCCACCAGTTTTCACATTTGGGCATATCAGGTATTTGCATCAAATTTGGTCCAGTGAATGATAATACATCCTGCATATCAGATATTTACATTACAATTCATAACAGTGGCAAGATTATTGTTATGAAGTAGCAACAAAAATAATTTTATGGTTGGGGGTCACCACAACATGAGGAACTGTATTAAGGGGTTACAGCATTAGGAAGGTTAAGAACCACTGTTTTAGAAGGAGGAGGCCCTAGTCAATATCCTCAGCACTTCGAGCATAGAATGAATAGACACCAGCATAGTGATGCTGGCATTAGTGGCATCAGGAAGGTTGAGAACCACTGTTCTAGTATGTCACCAAGAGAGAAGTAGGCGGTTGGAGGGTGGGGGTGGGGGGGGGGGAATCATAGTACAAATATATAATTCTATTTCTTCATATCAATTACAATTATACCCATTACCTAAATTGTTAAAAATTCTATATATTTTCCATAACAAAGAGAGGAGAAATCTTGTCTTCCAGCTTTAAATCTGGTAGTCTTCTTGTATTATTCTGTGTTTCTTTTTGTCTTTTCCCCCAGGTGTTCACCATTAAAAGTTCATCATCATTATTTTTATCAACTTGTTTGTTTTAAACCTTTTATCTATTTTTAGTTATTCCCTAATACATCTATCAAATCAATTTAACCTGTTATTAAATTAGTATTGTGTAAACAAACATCTGCTATGTTTCACTATAATCCTTTCTTTCCTTTTTAAACATTACACAAAGTTTAAGTATTTCTATATAAACGATCCAAGCCTAATTGAGGGGTACTAACACATCAGTTATCCAGAGTCTGCACTGAGATAATTTATCTTCAAATATATACTTTTGTGGACTTTATTGCACGAGACAAGTCAGCTGACACTGCAGCTATCTTGTGAGATGGGTCTGTTCTATGTATTGTTGAAGGCTTTCATGGCTGGAGTCACTGGGTTGTTGTAGGATTTTTCGGGCTATATGGCCATGTTCTAGAGGCATTTTCTCCTGACGTTTTGCCTGCATCTATGGCAAGCATCCTCAGAGGTAGTGAGGACCTCACTACCTCTAAAGATGCTTGCCATAGATGCAGGCGAAACGTCAGGAGAAAATGCCTCTAGAACATGGCCATATAGCCCGAAAAAACCTACAACAACCCTGGGTCTGTTCTGCTTCTGTGCTGGTATGCAATCAATAAAGTGACTTCAGCAGACAAGATTCTCCCACACTCCCCTTTCCCCCACACTGTTCCTAATATGTCTGTTTTGTGTTTAATATTTTTGGTTATATTTGCCTTTTGGAGAGAGAGGTTAATCATTGCTGAAACTGCAAAACTGCACTAAAATAATGAGCAGTGGAAGTGCAGCAAGGTGGGGTTACCAGTGTATGCAATAGTACAATTGTGGGATCATGGATTGATGAATCTGCATATTGCACAAATGAAGAAAGGTGTGGTAAAGATACTCATGCTCCTATGTATTTGCTATCTATGATAACATGATTCCTGTGGGATAGCAGCTTTGTATGATAAAAGCCTATATCTGGATACACAAGCCATTAAGGAACCTACAAGCCATTATATATATATTTACATTATTATTTCCCTTTTCTCCCAGAATCTAAGAGACGTTTGAATGTGAGTACGCCCTCTGCTTCTCTGCCTAGTTTTTCTTTAAAACTATACTGTGGAAATAATTAGGTCAAGAGATTATGGCTGGCCAAAGGTCATTCAAGGAACTCCATAATTAAGTGGGCATTAAATATGGGGAACATCCATGCTTCGGTTGTATCATGAGTATTGTAATTCCCAAAGAGTACAAAAGACATAACAATAGTGCTGATGTGGGTCTGGACCAGGCCTGTAGCCAGAAGTGGATGGGGGGAGGTTAAGGGTTCAACCCCCTCCCCCCCCCCCCCAAATGTTTTGGGTGAAAAAAAAACTGTTTTACTCATGATTTTAACTGGTTAACCAATTCATGTGTAAACCAGTTTTTTTAACCTGAAACATTTGGGGGGGGGGGGATTGAACCCTTAACCCCCCCATCCCACCTCTGGCTACAGGCCTGGTCTGGACCTTTTTCCAAACCTGAACTGGTGGCCAGAGAGTTGAAGCAGATTGAGGCAGCTTTCAGAGTAGGGAAAATAAAGTTTTGAGCCCAACCTCCCAGAATTCCTCAGCCCAAGCAAGGACAGCCCCGGAGGGGTAGTTTGGCAGCCAAAGATCCATTAATTTTGAATGTGTTGGCCATTTCTTGTCTCAGAAGAAAATGCGGGCTATTTTACGTAGGTGGTTCTGTAAGTATAAAGTCAACCTCTTGTTCTCAGGTATGGCAAATGATGCTGTCTTGTTTCCAATGGGCCCCCTACCACTGAACCATTGAACTTGCTGACCGAAAGTTTGTTAGTTCAAATTGGAGGAGGGTGGTGAGCTCCCGCTGTTAGGCCCAACTTCTGCCAACCTAGTAGTTCGAAAACACGCAAATACGAGTAGATCAATAGGTGCCACTTCTGAGGGAAGGTAATGATGCTCCATGCAGGCATGCTGGCCAAATGACCTTGGAGGTATCTACGGACAATGCCAGCTCTTTGGCTTAGAAATGGAGATGAGCACCACACCCCAGATTCAGATGCGACTAAACTTAATGTCCAGAGAAACTTTTATCTTTCCCTCTTGTTCTCAGGTGTGGCAAAGGATGCTATGGATCCTATTCCTATGCAAAGGATCCTATTCCTATGCAAGACCACACAAATAGTACTGTATTTGCTTCTCTGCCCATTGATCTGAGCAAAGGACTATTAAATCGACATGCTCAATCCAGAAAAAATTAAGCAAGTCAAAATTCTGTTCAGATCAATAGGACTAAAAACCCAGTTGAGTACTAAATACATCTTTGCATTTTTAAAAGATCTCTTTAATGAAGTAGTCAACAGCCTCCCCTTGCATTCCTTTCGCCAGCTATTTTCAAAGGTTTCATGCAGGGAACTTTAATGGTGCATTTCTCCAGCTCCTTTCTTTCAAAGTTTGTCTTCATTGATATCATTAGTTTTTATATTGTAAAATTTCCCTCCCTAATGGGATTATATTCAAACCTCAAAAGAAAGAGTCAACCAATAGGGAAAGCCCTGTAGTTCAAGCTGGAGAATTGAGAGATAAGGAAACATAGGAGCCTTGAAACATCTAAGTATAGGCTGACAAATGTGACACAGTAAGAGATTTAAAGCTATTTTTCCCAAAGGAAACTTATGTAAAACACACATTTCTATGCATGTGTCTTCGTAATACAGAAGGGAAGAGGTTCTGGGGAATAAGAACTGTGTCATATCAGTTCATTACAAGACACTTTGTGGAGACAGAACTCACAGAGGAGGTGTGACTGCCAAACATAAACAAACAAAGCTCATTTCATTAGGAAAAGCAAACGGATATGCTAGAAAAAAATACTTGACAAAAATATCCTTGAAGTCTGTCAGTCATATTTCAAAAAAACAAAACAACAACAACAAACTTTTAAGAGTTTCTATGCTTAAAAACATGTTTTGATGTTCACAAGTTAATAAAGTTGATGGGGAAAGTTAAATGAAACTTCTGTTTCATTCAGGGCTTATAAGTTGCAATGACAGCAAGTATGGCAGAGTGGGTTGTTGTAGGTTTTTTGGGCTATATGGCCATGTTGTAGAAGCATTCTCTTCTGACATTTTGCCTGCGTCTATGGCAAGAATCCTCAGAGGTTGTGAGACCTCACAACCTCTGAGGATGGTTGCCATAGATGCAGGCAAAACGAGACTTCTTCTACAACATGGCCATATAGTCCAAAAAACCTACAACAATGATTCCTTCAACAATCATAGAATCATAGAATCAAAGAGTTGGAAGAGACCTCATGGGCCATCCAGTCCAACCCCCTGCCAAGAAGCAGGAATATTGCATTCAAATCACCCCTGACAGATGGCCATCCAGCCCCTGTTTAAAAGCTTCCAAAGAAGGAGCCTCCACCACCATCCAGGGCAGAGAGTTCCACTACTGAACGGCTCTCACAGTCAGGAAGTTCTTCCTCATGTTCATATGGAATCTCCTCTCTTGTAGTTTGAAGCCATTGTTCCGTGTCCTAGTCTCCAAGGAAGCAGAAAACAAGCTTGCTCCTTCCTCCCTGTGGCTTCCTCTCACATATTTATACATGGCTATCATATCTCCTCTCAGCCTTCTCTTCTTCAGGCTAAACATGCCCAGCTCCTTAAGCCGCTCCTCATAGGGCTTGTTCTCCAGACCCTTGATCATTTTAGTCGCCCTCCTCTGGACACATTCCAGCTTGTCTATATCTCTCTTGAATTGTGGTGCCCAGAATTGGACACAATATTCCAGGTGTGGTCTAACCAAAGCAGAATAGAGGGGTAGCATTACTTCCCTAGATCTAGACACTATGCTCCTATTAATGCTGGCCAAAATCCCATTGGCTTTTTTTGCTGCCACATCACATTGTTGGCTCATGCTTAACTTGTTGTCCACGAGGACTCCAAGATCTTTTTCACACGTACTGCTCTTGAGCCAGGCACCCCCCATTCTATATCTTTGCATTTCGTTTTTCCTGCCAAAGTGGAGTATCTTGCATTTGTCACTGTTAAACTTCATTTTATTAGGTTCTTGTGGGTTTTTTCAGGCTATAGAGCCATGTTCTAGAGGCATTTCTCCTGACGTTTCACCTGCAGGCGAAACGTCAGGAGAAATGCCTCTAGAACATGGCTCTATAGCCCGAAAAAACCCACAAGAACCTAGTGATTCCAGCCATGAAAGCCTTCGACAATACATTCATTTTATTAGTTTTGGCCCATCTCTCTAATTTGTCAAGATCGTTTTGAATCCTGCTCCTGTCCTCTGGAGTATTGGCTATCCCTCCCAATTTGGTGTCGTCTGCAAACTTGATGATCCTGCCTTCTAACCCTTCATCTAAGTCGTTAATAAAGATGTTGAACAGGACCGGGCCCAGGACGGAACCCTGCGGCACTCTGCTCGTCACTTCTTTCCAAGATGAAGAGGAAGCATTAGTGAGCACCCTCTGGGTTCGTCCATTTAACCAATTACAGATCCACCTCACCGTAGTTTTGCCTAGCCCACATTGGACTAGTTTCCTTGCCAGAAGGTCATGGGGGACCTTGTCAAAGGCCTTACTGAAATCCAGGTACGCTACATCCACGGCATTCCCTGCATCTACCCATACATATGGCATTCCTTACATCTACAATACACATGGCAGAGTGGTTTGAGCTCAGACCATGACTATGGAAACCAGGCTTTGAATCTATGCTCAGTGATGGAAATCTTGGCAAGTCACAAGGTGCATCTACACTGCTAAAAAATGCAGTGTAGAGTCAAATTAGTCTGCATGCATCCACACATTGCATACAGGCTAATGCGATTTAACCCAGTTCCCAGCCACATAATGCGAATATGTAGAAGGGCCTGTAATCTTTCAGCCTCAGAGTAAGGTAAAAGCAAACGACCTTTGATAGGTCAACTTTAGGAGTGCCATAAATTGGAAATGGCTTAAAGGCACACAACAACAACAGCAGCAGCAACAACAGGAAATTAAGCAAACTAGTTTGTCAAATGAATAAATTTTACAATCTTAAGTATATACATGTGGTTTAAATGTTTGAGTCTAGGGGCTCATCTACACTGCTAAGATTAGTGTGTACTCAGATTAGCCCTGTGGTGGGGATAATCCAGTTTATTCTGGGGCAAGGGCAATTTAATGAAATCTGGGTTAAGATATAAATCAGGAGAAAGCCTGCATCCTGACTCAGGATACAGGCTTCCCTCTACTTTAGGGCTGTAAAGACTGCTCAGCCAGTTTTTAATCAGCCCAGCCATCTGCTATCCAGGGCATTGGACTAGTTGACCCTTCTGATCTCTTCCACCTCTTCTTCTAACAGAAACCAGCACATCTGTCTTGGCTTCTTTCCCATGTTCAATGGGCTTAAGTAGTCTGGGAACATGGGATGGCAGTACTGTTATCTTTCTCTGTATAGTGGCTGTCCCCAGATGTGACACCTTGTCCACTTTCTTTTGGTCACTCTAGTTGAAATCAGTCCGAGTGCTCATGTGCCAATGGAGGAGGGAGAAGAGAGAGAGTTCATGGAGATTCATTACAGTGCAATATACAGTTACGAATATAATGTTATTGGAGCAGCTTTTGGATTATGATTTTGGGACTATGTGCTATGTTTTTAATGGCTTAATTAAATGTATTCTGGTTTGAGTGAATTGGCCATCTACAAGGATGTTGCCCAGGGGAGCCCAGGATGTTTTGATGGTTTTTTTTTTACCATCCTTGTGGGTGGTTTCTGTCATGTCCCCGCATGAGCAGGGTAAAAATACAGTAAATAAAATTAAAAAATAATAGGTGTACTCTGACCGATATCAGCCAGAGTGCCCAAGGGAAGGTAGGTGGTATATTGTAGCTGGGGACAATAAAAACGTGTGGAGAGGAACTTTAGATTGGCTGTCCAGCAGTGCCAAACTGTATTTGGCATTACTGTGCAGTCAGAACTCCCTCTTCTCCACACCTTTGAGATAGTTGAGGAAGTTCCTATCTAGGTGCCATGTAGACCATTTTGCTCATTATCTTTTACTTTTGTATGCAGAATGACACCTCTATTTAAAAATTTGGTCTTTAATGGAACATTTGAAGAAGTAGTGCCAGGATGCTGGAAGCAACCAAATAATAATAATAACTTTATTTTTATGCCCCGCCTCTATCTCCCCGAAGAAACTCGAGGTGGCTTACATGGGCCCAAGGCCAACAAAACAGTTAAAACATAACACATTTAAAATGCATATCAACAAAATGATAATAAAAACAGTATAACAAAATAAACCACAACTTTAAGCAGTATACAAAACAAACATCAAAACCAAACAACCAAAAGCAAAGTTCAATGTCTTGTCATGGTTGGGCTGACTGGTGCCACAACATTAGCGGATAGAGCTAATGGGTAAAGTGCAAAGGCACTTACCAAGATAGGGTCCCCCCACACCCCTCCCTCTGGCAGAATACAATCCTTTTTTGGGGGGGAGGGGTCACCAGGATTTAATGTGCTCTGTGGTATTTTGTGCCATTTCTCTCAACTGCTGAGTGAAAATGATCTAATGTTTCTTTTGCAAAGCTTGGAATCAATTTCTTTCCAAGTGCAAAAAGCATTTCGAAAAGGATTTTTAATAATTCATGCTGATGGATGACACATACTGGATGAATTCACATTCATATTGTATTCCCAAGTATCCCAAGGGTTGATCCTGCAATAAAAGGATCAGCACTTTCCTCATTGATAAATTCAATGCAAAATCTAATCTGTCAATGTGGGAAGATAGTTATAGTTCTGCTCTAGAGTAAAAAGGACAATAAACAGAGATGATAACATGGACTATGTATTTTAAACTAATGGAGTTTGAATTGCATTCTGTTTTGGCAATACATGGTTTGCTTATTCCAGACATTTTGTAGAGTATTTAAATATACATGTAAACCCACATCAGATAGAACAAAACCATAAGTGATTCTATTTGGCAGGAACCTATCAATAAAATCTATATCCCATGACCACCAGTTTCATGATAAGTGCTAAGGGCTCTGTGAAATTGCACTGAATAGGGAGAATAACCCTGACTTGACAGTAGCTGGTTTTTATGTTAGTCACCAGTTTATGGATAGTTTAGATATATGATCCTATCCCACTTAAATCTTTTTCACTTCAAACAGGCTGTTTGTTCTACCTTCGCTCTCCTTCCTTCAGGGCAAGATGGTTCTTCAGTTACTTGAAATGGTGAAATAAAATTCACTAGGAAGTTATTAGCAAATGTAGCATCCACATTCCTTTTTTATTTTTTGCACGAAACAAATCTGTCAAAGTGAAAACACTTTCTGAAAGTATTTGTCAAATATGTTATCAAAGAAATAACTGAAGAAGTGACAATATTTGAAACCCCCTTTCTTCTCTCTTTACTGCAAAATATATTAATATATTTGGGTGTTGAGTGTTCCAGGCTGTATGGCCATGCTCCAGAAGCATTCTCTCTTGACGTTTCACCTGCATCTATGGCAGACATCCTCAGAGGTTGTGACATCTCGGACCTCACAACCTCCAAGGATGCGTGCCATAGATGCAGGTGAAACATCAGGAGAGAATGCTTCTGGAACATGGCCATACAGCTCGGAAAACACACAATAACCCAGTGATTCTGGCCATGAAAGCCTTCAACAATACATTAATTTATTAATTTCTGAAAGGTCATCTCCTTGGCTACTTTTGACAGCAAATTTCACCTCTGAACCAACCTGGCAAAGGGATGCTTTAACACTGCAAATATATAACATTATGATTAACTTCTATGAATGCATGCTATGGAGTCATGTGGGCTGTGGTTTGTTGAGGTAACAAAACTCTCTGGCAATTCTAAACATCCCCCATAAACCACAAATCCAAGGATTCCATGGGATTTGCCTTCACAGTTAAAGTGGATCTAAAGCACTATAGAATACACCTTGGGTTTTTTCTTCACACAGAGCCAGAGCACCTCAGACCTGCCAAGCTGTTGTGGTATTTAAAGCAGAAATTCCAACATATGTCCCTCTCACTTCTTGGCAATAATTATTCAAAAGTAATAAAAGGGATCGTGAAGCACTTCCCACCCTTTCATGACGCTCCAGCTCTGCTGTCTGGCATGACATTCTTGCCTTGCCAAATGATAGCACCACCATTTAATGCTTCATCATAGCTACAGTGAGCCCAAAATGCCATGTGCTGGCATATACAGGAACATTTGGGCTGCAGCTGTGCCACATTCATAATTTAATTGCCCTTGCTCTAAAAGTGACAAAGTCAAATTTCTGCTCATGAATGCATTTGAATGGCTGCATTCAATGTAAACAAGGGGGTGCCCCACTGTACAGATTTTTTTATTAGAGATTAAATGCTCTTTTCCTTTCAAAGTTAACTTGTCTGAACTAGAAGCATTATACAGGGCAGCATTTCTGCAAGTAATTTAGCTCGCTCCAAACAGTTTGCAAAACATATTCTTTACTTTGCTCACCAAGCTACAAACCAACAGATTAGCATTCCAACCTATCAAAAAGCCCAATTACCAGTTATTAGTAGCACACTCCACAATTTATGCTGAATATTTGCATGCAAATAAAAGCATATCAGATTGCATTATGATGACAAATTTGAACTACAAAACCCAATGCATGCCAGATATCTCATTGTGCCTTTGCACCCTCCCTAGATTGAATTTTGGGAGATTTCTGTCACGTCGAGACTTGCTGGAGAAGTGTAGTGAAACATTGCTTCGCAGAGCAGCTGTTCTAGTTCTTTCTCTTTCAGTGAACCCTTTTGCTGGATAAACATGATGTGATACTGCAGTCAGTAATCTTGTTGGTTATACTGATAAAAGAAATTGTAATGTTTCCAAGCTCAATCTTACTCAACCACAGCTAATATTAAATTACTATGTGATAAATATTGAGTGGATGACAAATGACACAAGAAGAGTAGTTTTAAAAGCTTCAGCAAATAAAAGCAATGCTAACAGTATGAGTCTGTTATGGAGAAAGAATTTAAAGCAAGTGAAAGCACTCTGAGATACATGAAAGTAAGTGAAAATCTTTTAAAAAGAACACACTGACAATCTTGAGTTAGAGCAAGGTTTTGTGTTTCTGAAATGGGGATCTGCCATTACCTCCAGGTGTCTCTGGTACATGCACCCACACAACTCTATCTTAGGCTTTAGTTTAATATACATCCCATAATTATACCATTTCACCTAGTGCCTGTTTTCTTCCCAGGCCCCAAGGACTTTATTGCATGACCCACTATTCCACTGCAGTTATGATAACATTGCTAGCAGATGCACCATTGAGTACCTTTGATATTCAAGCACACAAGTGATGATTGTACTTCTGCTTACACTATAAAGTCCACCTTCCAGTACTACCTCTGTTCCATAATATTTACTTTTTATTTTAAAGCAATTTCACAATTCCAGCTTTGAAAAACAAAACAGGCAAATGTACCTATAAAAATCTTTATATATAAAATCTCAGCCTGCTTGCAAAACCCAAAAAGTAATCGGTCGATTGACTTGATATATCAACACAAAGTAGCATTCCAATACGTGTGTGTTTATATAGTAAAATGAGACTTTGACACAACATTGCATTCGAATACATGCATGTATTTAGCACAAAACTAGCAGCCTGGGAATAGACAAAGTGGAATCTGTGATGCCCAAAGTAACCACTCATAGCCTAGCTTTCATTTTACCTCAGCAGTATAAGAAATGAAAACAGATCTAGCAACCAATCACTGCGCAGCTTACCATTTACTTCAGCAGTAAAATAAATAACAACCAATCTCTGGGCAGATTTCATTTAACCTCAGCAGTAGAAGAAATATCAACCAGTTACAGTGCAGCTTTCCTTTTACTTCAGCAGTATAAGGAAAACCCACCAATCACAGAGCTGCTGACATTTCACCTCAGCAGTATAAGAAACAAATACTGAGCTGAGTTTGGATGCCATTGGAATACCACTCATTCCCA
This sequence comes from Anolis sagrei, assembly GCF_037176765.1. Lineage (NCBI taxonomy): Eukaryota > Metazoa > Chordata > Lepidosauria > Squamata > Anolidae > Anolis > Anolis sagrei. The sequence continues at coordinate 77,797,716 of NC_090023.1, read as the reverse complement.
CTGACATGGCGTTTGAGTACTAACAACTTCTATTTCAAATATGCCTAGTGTTCGCTATGACTATCAATAAAGCGCAGGGGAAATCTTTGCAAGTATGCGGTTAGAAATTAGAAAACAATTGCTTCTCTCATGGGCACTTATTCATCGCCTACTCCAGAGTCAGTAAACTGTCAGATCTTTATGTTTATGCAGAAAACGGACAAACCAAAAATGTAGTCAATTGACTAGTTTTACAATATGAAATGATTTCTGTAAATATCCTTTTTAAATTTCCTTTTCTTTCATTCCACATAGACACACTAACACAAGGCAGGGTATTGAATAGAATGAAGTCTTTTCTTGGTGAATGATGTGTTTTCTCGGTGAATCTATGTTCGCAGCAATACTTTTATTTACTATCTCAATCATTTCATATCAGACTGAGCCACAGCAAAGCATGATCAGGTTTAGCTAGTATAAAATAAATGGAAAATGGACAGCTTTGGATAGCAAGGGGAGCAGCAGCAGGAGGAGAATCCTGCTCCTTCCTGGCATATAAGTGTAATGGACTAATTGCACCAATGTAGATGATGGGCAGGTGGGAGGATTAGGAGCTAATAGCGAGAGAGGGGATTATAGGAGAAGGCAGACCAGCAGTGGGATGCGTTCAACATTGTCTGATAAGGACTATCACTACCTGCAATGCTGGATTGTCTATCTTTTGCAATAAAATCATAAATTTATACCACTTGATCTGATTAAAACCTCTAGAAAACTGGACAGGATAGGTACCTCATGAAATTTTGGTTTTAATATGGTATTGTGTAATTGTGGATTTTTTTTAAAAAAACCTCAATATGATTATTGTTTATATTTGATTTATATTAATTGTATTGTATTTATTGTTTTTTGTTTATTGCTTTTTGTTTTTATTGATGTGTTGTTGGGCTTGGCCTCATGTAAGCCGCTCTGAGTCCCTTGGGGAGATGGTGGCGGGGTATAAATAAAAATTATTATTATTATTATTATTATTATTATTATTATTACCACCATTATTTTCAATGTATGCGTAAGTGAAATTGGAGGTGAAAGGTTGGGGGAAGAACATAGTTCAATAAATTGAGAGGTGACGAGGTTGTTATTTTTTTATCAGTGAAAGAAGGTATTAAGGGCCTATTCAATTCAATTGCAAGTCCCAACCAGAGCAAGGGCATTTACATAGATGCAGATTTATCATTCAATACTGATAGAATGGGTTTATTCTAGCTGGGACTAAGAATTTGATAGAGACCAAGTTTTGCATTTGCTACAGTGGACCACAGAAGTGAGAAAAGTTACAATGGGATTTAAAAAGCTTAGGCTCTGATCTACTTAGGGACATGCACTGGGGAGCAAGTATTAGTGTGCATTTTTGGTGGGTTAGCATTTGTGCATACAAATAAATGCTGCATATAGATTAGAATTAATTATGCCTTTTTAACAACCAGGAACGTGCTTGCATTGCACTTTACATAAAACAGAAATCTTGCTCCTTGAAAAGCATAGCAGGAGGTTGATTCAACAACTACTTCTCCCCCTTCCCAGGCAAAAAAGGGCTGTAAACTTACTTGGGTGGCCACTTATGCATGACGAAACAGAGGAAATTACACATATGAACTTGCATAACATTTGCATACACTAATTTATAGTTATAGGTACAAATTGGGAAACAATTACTAAACTTTAAATAGAAATACAATAATTGATCTCATATGGGGAAGATTTTGACCAGCTGACTTGTTTTCTTGTTCAATCTGCTATCCAGGTCCCAACTGTTGATGGGAAAATTCAAGTTTCTTGCTCTCTCTTCCCATTAAACTAGCTGGATACTGGACAACTATACAGATAGGAGGATAACTCAGTGGGTTGTTGTCTGATAACTCACCAGATATCATTTTTTTTGGTAGAATAGAATATATGGCTCCTCTAATACACTCAGGCCTTGCTGTTAGATTGGAATCAATCAATGGGAAGAACAAGTGATTTACCTGTAATGGTAGTTTTCTTGGATGGTCATCTGTCAATTCGCACACTTTCTTGCACACAGCCAATCGGAACCTTTGCAGCTAAGTGTAATGGCTTTGTGGGAACTCTGGCAACTGAGTGCAAATGACTAGGAGGAAACTGCAAATATGTATTATGTCTAACAGACTGCTCTACTGTGAAAGACAGGGCAAGAGAGATGGACTGGGCATATATACCACATCATCAGATGTATACCATGGTGGTTGTGGTGGTGCAATATGTCCTGATGTTGTGTCCATAAGTATGGCTAATTGGGCAGAGTTCTGTCACTATTTCTAGAGCAGAGCTTTCTGAACTGTGTGTTGCAACACATTAGTGTGTCAGCTGCAGTATGCGTGTCATGTGAACATCATGAGAAACTTCTAAGTCTATATGAAATAAGCAATAAATCATATGGTTAAAACATATATAAATGAAAGAGTTTCATGAGATATGTCTCTCTTGGTTTTTGGGCACCCCATACGTTTTGTTATTACAATTTATGTGTGTGTTTGTATTATCATAAAGGCACTTTCAGATAGCAGGAAACTGCAGGCAAAAATGGGTCAATGTAACCAATTTTTGCTGACATTGGAATCCACACCGCCTACCCCTAACTCTGGATTTTCTCTCCCCCCCTTCTTCCCACATCCCATTTTGGCATGTCAGAAGAACTTTACAAGCAGGCTCCATGCCTGGCAGCCACTTTCAGGTAAGTTTTAGGGCCTACATTTGGAGTTTTGGGGGGAGAGGGTGGGTTCTCTCTTGGTTTTTTGGGCACCTAGAGTCTGAAAAACTGAGATGACTATGTGGATTGGGCCCAGGGATCATGTGATGCAGTCCCCCGGGCCATGCCTGGTAAGACCTGGATCTTACAAAAGATCTGAATCTTACCAGGTGTTTAATTAATTTGTTCCAAATTAATTCAGTTTTATCGGCAGCGGCGTTTGGATGCCTCAGGTAAAACTGAGACAGGTCCTGGTGTTTGAGCCTAACTAGATGGGCTCTTCGTTAACTTCTGGTTTGCTAGTAAAACTAAATTACTGTGTTGTGAAATGATGTGTCTTTAAAAGTGTGTCACCAACATGAAATGTTGGGAAAGCTCTATTCTGGAAAGTAAAGAGTACAGATGACCCCATGGGTCTCATAAAATCAACAGCAACTATGTGACACTTTTGGTTAATGTGTTCCTTTGAGAAACACATAAGGCCACTTTTTTAATTACCGTGTACTGTGTACACTTGAGTTAAGAGCATCCCAACTTAAGAGTATTTTGAGTTAAGAGCTATCACTTGGTTCATGTTTTTTCTTTGAGATATGAGCAGAATTTTAAGTTAAGAGCTAGTGTCAGATGGAGCACTAGCATGAGAGTACAGGGTTTTAGGGTTTCAAGGAAGCAGCCTCTGTGCCTCGTGCCTCCATGCGTTGCATCTCCATGCTCTTGTCTGCTGTGGGAGATTGCTGTTTGCTTTGCTCTTGTCTGCTTTGAGGAACTTTGAGTTGATTTTGTGTGGTTTTTATTCCTGGTATGTTTGGCTTCATGAAGAGAGAGAGCATGAGAGGGAGGGAGACTAGAATGAGTACAATATGAAGAAAATGATGCTTCTACTTCTTCACTTTGTGCTTTTTTTTGCCACAATCTTGTGCTTCTACCATTGTGGCACAACTTTGTGCTTTTACCATTTTAAAGTTGATCTTTCTTTTGTTACTGTTCCATGTGAATGTGCAGATTTTGGCTTGCTGTTACACTGGCTAACATACATTTTGTTGCCTCAGATGTGCTTCCTTGCCACAACTTTGTGCTTCTACCATTTTAAAGTTGATCTTTCTTTTGTTATTGTTCCATGTGAATGTGCATTTCTACATTATTTGTTATTTATAAAGTACATTGTCTAATTTAAAAAATGTAACAAAAAATGGGAGGTTTTAAGATGACTGGAACAGATTAACTGCATTTAAATGAGAGAATTAGCTTTGAAATAAGAGAGATTTGATTTAAGAGCTTGGTCACAGAACGAATTAAACTCCTAACTCAAGATATCATTGTATATGTATTTTGTATCTTTTGTTATTGTTCCATGTGAATTTTGTTATTGTTCCATGTGAATGTGCATTTCCATGTGAATGTGCATTTATTGTTCCTTTTGTTATTGTTCCATGTGAATGTGCATTTCTACATTATTTGTTATTTATAAAGTACATTGTCTAATTTAAAAAATGTAACAAAAAATGGGAGGTTTTAAGGTGACTGGAACAGATTAACTGCATTTAAATGAGAGAATTAGCTTTGAAATAAGAGAGATTTGATTTAAGAGCTTGGTCACAGAACGAATTAAACTCCTAACTCAAGATATCATTGTATATGTATTGCTTGTGCTTAAAAGAAACAGTTTTTGGTATGGCTTAGGGAAAAAGTGATGGCTCCAGTGTGCTGAAGAAATGTTTTGTTTTATTTCTTTGTAATTCGAATAACTCAGCAAACAGTGACTTCATTACTTAGGAACAGATGGTTTTTAAAGGGTCAAAAATGGTGCAGGCATAAAGGGAAGAGAAATGCTGCATCCTTTTGCTCATAGTGATGAAATTTTACTTTCCAAAGTATGATAATAATGGGTCTGCACCCAAATCCACAAATGGATAAAATGGAAGAGGAAATCCATTTTCTGGTTTATTAACCTTTGCTTACATGATGTTAACATTCATGTCTTTGCTTTCATTGTACCACATAATCTGATAATGTCATGTGAGAGTGTCCAGCTCAGCTAAACTCCAATAACCCCATTCTCAATTTATTTAACTGGAAGTATAAGAACTTTTTACAGTTGTGAATACTATATTATCCAAACACATGCAAATATTTCAAAGTGACAAAGCCTTCTGAAAATATTGGCTGCAAATAAGTAAGCTACCTACAGCTTTCTTTGGCTGATCGACAGGAACCGTATTTGACCTATATACTGTTTTCTGAAGGAAAATGTTTTGTCATGTTGTTAGACCACCCACTCATTTAGTTCTCATTCCTGTTAGCAAGTTCCTGGCTGCCACATAGCATGCATGCTGTACTCAATGAAATCCAAATTTTATGCTTTAAAAAAATGTATACCTTAAAAATATGTTTGGCTCAGGTGTTTTAATGAGCGGTCTGCAATCAAAGGAAATTTTTATTGGGTTGTTGTAGGTTTTTTTTTTTTTCCGGGCTATATGGCCATGTTCTGGAGGCATTCTTTCCTGACGTTTCGCCTGCATCTATGGCAAGCATCCTCAGAGGTTGTGAGGTCTGAGGTCTCTAGAACATGGCCATACAGCCCAAAAAAACCTACAACAACCCAGTGATTCCAGCCATGAAAGCCTTCGACAATACGTTGAAATTTTTATTTCTTCAGACATATATACTTTGAAGATCTATGAGTTAATTGATGCATGTAGTACTTCTACCAATACAGATTACAGCTGTTCCATCCCTATTTTTAGGGCCAGTTCATCAAATGACCAGTATTTTGGTAACAAGCCTGTAAACTGAACTGGTTCTTTGGATGACAGAGGCACGTTCTGACCCTGCGGTCTACTTGAGAACCTATCATCTTGGTAGACCGTGCCATAACATGTGCTTTACAGGAATAGCTTCCCTTGAAACCAGAGTCACAGCCATGCTACATAAAGTAGGAATTTGTGAATACGTGCTCTTGCATGACTTTCTAGGCCGCTGTTCCCAACCTTTGCTCCTCAAAGTGTTTTGGACTTCTACTTCCACAATTCTTAACTACTGTTAAGATGGCTGTGATTTCTGGGAGTTGAAGTCCAAAATATTTGGAGAACCTAAGGTTGGGAACCACTGCTCTAGGTAATCTCCCATTCAAAGGAGACCCAGAATTGCTTGGTTTCAGCAATGCTGCAGCATCATGTGAACCCTAAGCCCTACCCGCCCCCCAAATATCTATCAGGAGCCCCCGGTGGTGCAATGGGTTAAACCCCTGTGCTGGCAGGACTGAAGACCGACAGGTCGCAGATTCAAATCCGGGGAGAGTGCGGATGAGCTCCCTCTGTCAGCTCCAGCTCCTCATGCGGGGACATGATAAAAGCCTCCCACAAGGATGGTAATACATAGAAAAACCATCCAGGCATCCCCCGGGCAATGTCCTTGCAGATGGCCAATTATCTCACACCAGAAGTGACTTGCAGTTTCTCAAGTCGCTCCTGACATGACAAAAAAAGAATAAAACCCAGAGCAGATTCATTTTCCCATTGACTTTAGAGCAGTGGTTCTCAACCTGTGGGTCCCCAGGTGTTTTGGTTTACAACTCCCAGAAATCCCAGTCAGTTTACCAGCTGTTAAGATTTCTGGGAGTTGAAGGCCAAAACATCTGGGGACCCACAGGTTGAGAACCACTGCTTTAGAGCCACCGCTGCCAGCACTTCTCTGAGTTAGCCCCAGGATTTTCTGGGAAATCAGCAATGAAAGTTAAATATATCTCTTCTTCAAACTATAGTGAGGTCCCCTACTCATCTCCCTGCTTTCTCGCTATATTTAAGTACCCAAAACGAGGGTATAATCTGTTTTTTTGAGATTCTCACCTCTTCTCATCTGCTTGTTCACTTTAATTTTTACAGTGTACTTATATCTAATCTGTTTAGAAGGCAAGGCCCTAGCTGTTTTTTAAGGAAGAATCATTGATCTGGCAGATCTAAGGATTATAGCAGGCGAGTGGTATGTTTACTTATAATGGCAGCAGTATAAACACTCATGCTGAGCTTTGGTCAAATCTCATTTTGGAAGGAAGGGAGTTGGATTCCAGAATTCATAAGCTGCATATGAACTACTTCCCCTCTCTCTAATTTCCCCAAATTCCTATAGTAGTGCTGAGTAACTTGCCAGCTCCAGTTTTATATCTTAATTCCTCCACCTTTTGATATTTGAAAGGTACCTTGCTAAGTGTAACAAAATAAAACACGAATGCAAATTCATATCTGCAACTGTAACCAAACCATGGCAAAACCTTGGGGTCAAAATAATTCTCTAGCAAATAGCCACATAGCAGTATAAACAGTATCATTGCATATTTTAACATATTTGAACAAGCTCCTCTTAATAGTGTAGCTCAACATTGCTCTCTGGAGTATCTGGAAGTTTGGCACTCCACTGGGCAACCTGGATAGGCCAAATATCACTTTTTGTTCCCCATACACATCCATAATTCAAACTTTTTGTCATGAGAGTGATTTCCACTGGCTAATTCTTTTGAAATGTTTTGAAAAAGTTGATACAGCTTTTTGTACTTAATATGCTGGCCAGGCACGTGGCATTAGAAATAGATGTTATGCTAGTGGGAAAGACAACAGGCAGTCAAGACTGAGAATCCAGCATTGACTAGCCATGGGTTGCCATATACACCAGAGTCTGTTCTCTCCTCATCTGTTGTCCTAATAACAGTGAATTATATGCCAAGATTGTCTCTCTTTCAGACTGTCCATTTCCAATGAACACTGCATGTCTACTGAAAAACTCAAGACATCATGTAACAAGCAAAATTATATGGATTAGGTATATTTTATTTCAAAATCTTCTCCTGTGCTCATGACCTTTCCTTGTCTCTTTTCTGTCCCGTCCCCAAAACTCTTTAAAAGCATGTCATGGAACATATGTGAGGATGCAAGGGGCATTTGGCTGCCTTGTTTTAAAAGCAAAATTTTGCTGAACCCCTCTCCACATTTAAACACTGCCCACATATAAAGCTATTGCTTTTGACAGCAGCATGATTAAGTTCTGTGTTTTCCAGATGATGGGTAAGAAAATATAACACTTGCTTTTTCTATATTCCTTAAAGCTTGGGTGCACTGAGTCCTTAGAAGTGACCCTTAAAACTCTGCAGTCGGACAGAGGAGAATATGTCAGGAGGTTCATCTTAAATGGTAGCAGCCATTCCCACAATAAGCCTGGTAAACTGTGGGAATACCCATCCCCTCTCCTCAAGCCCCCAGACCCCTTAGAAAAGTAATACAAACTTACCCGTCCTCATTAAAGCCTTGGCTGGCTTTCCCAGAGCATAGAAATGACATGCCAGGAGAGGGGAGGAGGGAGGGAAATTGCTCCCCCCCCCCCCACTCTCCTGGCTCGTCATTTCTATGTGCTGGGAGAGCTTGCTGAGGCTTGTAATGGAGGATGGATAAGTTTTTATTACTTTTCTAAGGGGTCTGGGGGCTCGGGGAAAGGGGGTAGGGCCTCCAGATGTTCTCTCGAGCTAGTCCCAAGAGAACATTTTGTAAGGTCTGTTTGGATCCCACCATTGTTCACCATTTTTATTATCCTTTCACATGGTTCACTGATATCACATTCCAGAACAGCTTTCTGAAATGCTAGCTGTTTCTACCTTCCTTGAATATACAGTACTTGATCAATGTAAGGGTAATTGCCTTTTTTCTTTTGAAGCAGATAATACCCAACATTTGTGGGATGGAAAGAGGTGAATAGGATTCCATCTGTATTCCTCCAATGTCTATGTGCTTTCACATGCAATGAGAAAGCATAAAACCAGGAATTTATTTATAGAGTTGATGGAAAAGACAGGGACTCACAAATGCTGAATTCCATTTAACAGCATAAATGGCTGATCCAGGTGTGCAATTACAATGCTCACCATCTTTTGCTAGCCTAATGTGCTGTCAAGAGAGCATTTCCATTGTTCTCAAGATCTAACCACACGGTCATTTTTGAATCAATATATTCTTCCAGTTGAGCTTTTACATTCAATTGTTTGTCACTTGTTGCCTTGGCATCTTCACCCCACCTAAGCAATTACTAGTTGAACAGTTATATCATAGACTCTGTTTCATAGGAAGGAAATTGCAAAACTACCATGGGATATTTGCCTAAGAAAACCCAATGAATTGTAGGGGGTTTAACTGGATATAAGGAGCTAGCTTGGAGACTGATTTTTGGGAGAAAAGCATTTGTTCTAGCTGGTTGTGGATGTTGTTAGCTTTTTCCAAGGGGTGTAGATTTTTGGTATCTTAACATGTCTTTTGGAACCCTGGAACTATGAATCTCTTGACTGACTATTGACTACAGTATAGACTCTTGATCCTTGGACTGTGATCAAATTCTCCACATTTGACTACTGGACTGAACTTTTTAACTACAATGTTCTCCTGCACCTGCATTGGCATTTGCTAACAGTCTTCAGTTTATATTCTGTGACTATCTTTATGTTTTACATTTGGACTATGAAAACAGTTAGACAGTAAGTGCTGCTTTAATTAAACAGTTTGACACACACTGGGTTTTTGTTTTGGTTCACCTCTACCTGTGTACTGGCAGAGCCCTGACATTGTGACAATGGCAAAACATGGGAGGCTTCCTGTGTTACATTGGGATCTATGAGGGGAAACTGGGTGGTTGATACTGCCCTCCGTGGGATGAGAGGGGGGAAAGCTGGGTGATGTGGGGTGTGGGGAAATGTGTTCCTCATGCCCCCTGCCAGGCACTGTCAGATTTGCCACCATGGGTGGTGATTCCAGCAGCACATATGATGAAGTCATAGAAGTAGCTCAGGTCTGTTATGCAAAATGAAGATAAAAATCTGTTTTATGAGTGTTATGGAAGAAGAGAAGATTAAAATGCAAGCTCTGGAGTCTGGTATGGCCAGACTTTTTAAGTCTTGGCCCTAAGAGGGGTAGATGTGGTCGTTGTCTGGCCCCTGTTTAGGCAGAAGAATAGCTTGGGCCACAACTTTAAAAAATAAATCACAATGTTCTTTTTAAATTTAATTCCTTAACACAGGAAAACAGAAGAGGTTGGTTCCATTCTTCCCATCAGACCAGAACACTACAATAGCTTTTAACAGCCAGACCAATATTTTATTGCTTATTTTGCTTTTTAATATATCATGCTTCCATTCTCAGATGTTGAGAGGTAAATGTGGCAGAGAAGGAGACTAAGATCATTTCCAGATGGGGAGCTCCTCATGCTAGTAATTAGAAGCCAGCAGTTGTTTTGTTTTGTTTTGCTTGTATGGATTTTCTCTGGTTTGGAAAAAGAAATGGAAGGAGCTATGGAAAAACAAAGGAAGGCTATGAGTAACGGATGTAATTATTTGAAATCACTGTAAAATACAGTGGATGATGTAATTCATGTGTTGAAAGTCTCATCTGAAAGTACTGTAAAAATAGAAATTTCCAAAAGTGTTGCTTTACCCCATTACTCTTTCTTCTTCCAAAGCTCAGCAGTGAGTGCATGTCCATTTTTAGCAAAAAGGTTGCCACCTCCACAAAAGTGGGCTTAGTATTTTATATGTTTTGTGTCAAGGGTAGAGGCAGGAGCTTATAAGGATTTTCTGCTGCAGAATCACAAATAACTTTTTGAACTATATCCATATATTTGCATACAAAGAAAATGGAGTTGCCACAATTGTGTAGCCAGAAATAATGTGAAATGCTGTATATGTGATCATTGCAGGACTACCCTTTAAAATGGAAGTGGGCTTGCAGAGGAGAGACAGGTGGTTAGTAATGCTGCTCTCACTTGGGCTTAATAAGAATCTGTGTAGCGTTAATGTATTCTCTATAGATTAGGAAAATGTAAGCCGAAGCAGAGCTTTTTCACCTGTGCACATAACACATATCTATTTGTATGTATTTGAATTATATTCTGTACACAATTCTGGTTGGTACTTATTGCTTAATTATATCAATAGGAGCCACCCATTGGCCTCAAGTTTTGGTTCATAGGGCTTGGGATAAGCCTGACCTGGCAAGTCTAATCAGTCCAAGGCAGAGTTAACATTTCTCAACAGACAAGTTAAGAGTTCAAATAAAAAGACCTTTAAAAGACAGTGGGAAACACAATGAGCACATGGGACTCTAACAGAAGAAAAGTCATAGATTCACAAGAGAAGAATGTAGGATTGCAGTTGGCTTATAGTCACAGAAGGGAGGACAACAGCGTGGCCATGGATACAACTTGCTGCTCTTCCTGCATGGTTTGATCCCCTCTGTCTAATGGGAAGGCCATCCTTGTTCCATTTATATCTGTTCATCAGTGTGCCAAATGCTATATTATGAATATTTAGAATTCCTCCTCTGAGAGGCTGAAACTGCAAAAATCAGTATATTTAGAGTAGTAGATCTTCTCACTCTTTTCTACCTCCTTGTCATTCCTCCTGTTTCCCAAAGTGATGTTTATGTCTTCGCAGGCTGCCAGTTTTGACAGTTCCTCATATTGATTTGAAGCCATGAATTAAATGAATAAGGGCAGACAGATTTCACATTATTAATTATCTTGCCAAACTCTTCTATTGATATGTATATTTTAACAGTGTTTGAGTTTATTTTAGGTTCCTCAGTGTTATTGTTATTAATTAGCTACACAGCACTTCTGCAACCTATCTCTCTGCCTGGCGGGCCCTGCTTCCAAGATAAGTATGCAAACAGTTGCAGTTTTAATATATTAACTGATGGGTTGCTTTTTTTAAAAAAATCCTTATTTTACATACCAGTAATAAGCCTGAAAACCCATAATTGAGGGCCATGTGATACATGCTACCAATAAATCAAAACAATTTCAAAAACAGCAGAGAAAATAAGGGATTTTCTGACTCACTTTTTAGAACAGAGTTTCAAAGAGGAGATAGTATCATAAATCCATATGCAGAATGTATACCAGTTCAATATCCTTTTGAATCAATCGGAATTTAGGTGCATATCTAGAGAATTCAAGCCAGAATGACTCCCGGATGTTCCAGACTTTGCAGCAACCATCAGGCATGAAGCTGGCAGTGGTCACTGCTCGGTGCTTGTAGTAATGCTAACCAGCAATTGGAGAAGAGAGTGGGGAAAGGTGGGAGTGATTTCTCGTTTTCCTTTCTCCTCTTTCATGTCACTTTGTTGCTCCAGTTAGTGTCACTACAGGGGCTGGTTGATGACTGCCACCAGTTTAGTGCTCGATGGTCACTGCAAAGCCCAGAACGATGGGGTCATGAGGATGCTATTTAGTTGTGGGCCAGCTTGGTGCTGCCAGTATGGACTTCAGCGGCCCTAATTCAGAATACCCTGCTCCGGATCAGCATCACAGTTTCTTGCATGTGTAGATGGCTCCTAAGTGCATATCACTATCCACTGGAATACTTTATTTCCTTCTGAAGAGGAAAAACAACATGTTAAAAGAACAAGACACGAAGTATTAAATTATTATACCGAAGTCTATCAATGATTTTATTATATACTTTTCTAACACGAAATGGAAGGCATTAGTCTTTCTATCCTCTGCATGAAACAATATGTGCACTGCCAAGAAAAAGTTTAGGACAGCTATCCAGTCACTTTAAGCTCTGACATGATGTAGCATTGCTCTAAAAGGCTGTTAAATATAAAGCTGGAAAAAAGCCATGTTTCCATAGTAACTTAGCTGGAAGCTAGTAGTGTATATCCATCTAGAAATCGAATGTTTCAACATGTTATTCTTTTTAAAAGCCAAATTAACTACTTTGTGATGTGTACAGAAGTGTAACAAAGTGCTTTCCACTCAAACTGTTACAATTTAATTTCCAACATTTTAGTGTCTTCCAGACCCTTGCAATGAAAATTGACTATTAGAATATCTTAGGAAGATCCTTCAAAACTTAATGTGGCTGACCAGAGAGGAAGGTTGTCACTAAACCTTTTCTAAAGAGCATAAGAACCAATACAAGAGACCTTTCCGATCTGTGATCTGTGTACAAGGTGAAAAAAAACCCATGTCTGAAAGGAAAATCTTAACATTCAAGGACATTGTCCTAAATACAGTTTTGAGCAAAGAAATATGATTAGTCTATGGAATGACTTATATTTCAGTCACATTCACTGTACTCTCTAATCCTTCAAGAGATGTACAAAAATAAAAAGTGAAATCCAAGAAAATCAAAACATTGGATTAGAGAATGTTGCAGCTGTTTGGTACATGAAATACTTACAATCTTTATGAATCTATACACAAAACTTCCCATTTGCTTTAATATGGCTAACAATACAATTTTCCACTATGTAAAATACTTTAAAAGTAAAATAAATTCAAAATGTAGGCTAGAAATTAAAACTCACAGAATACCAACCAGACTATTATAAGGAAATCCCTAAACCAGTGGTTCTTAACCTGTGGGCCACGGACCACCAGAGGGCGGTGAGGACAGAAATCTGGTCCATGAGCCTCCTTCCTCTTTAGTTATTGTATTTTATTTCAGCTCCTTTCGCACCGCCTGCCACTGACCATGGCCACTGACCATGGCCTTCCCTGGCACTGACCATGGCATATGTTCTATATCAGAAACTAGAGCTGATGTGATCTATCCAATGCAATTTTTTGAATCAGTACCCCTAACCAAATCTAAAGTTGACCAAAAACTGATTCGTAACTCATTTGGTTGGAGAGTGGTTCCTGGTCCAAGTGGTTTAAAAAAACATTGGGAACCACTGCCCTAAATAAACAGGATGGGCTTTGCTTGTCTAAGAAAGGAGTTTCATAATTTGGGTACCACTAAAGACCTTGTAAAACTACAACTCCAATGATTCCATAGCTTTAAATCTAACTGCATTAATTCTACAGTGTAGATACACTCCCTGAGAAGGGCCCTAAAAACCCAAAAAATAGGTTGGTTTGTATCTGAGAAAGCACTCCATTGGATACCCAGGTATGAGGCTATCTGCAGTATTAAAACTCAAGAAGTAAAGAATGGCTCCCTCCCATCTTTCCTTGGCTGTTTTTGTTCCAATCTAGACATATTTTCTTTGTTCACAATCTAATTTTGGACATACTAAGCAGTCTGTTTGAATATTTTGGAATTGTAATAGAAGATGTGGAGGGAGCAGGAAGAGATGTTCACTTTTGTTTTATACATGTAGCCAGGGAGGGTGCTGAAATAACAGTGTAAAAAGATTCAAGCCTCAAGTTTGAGCATGATCTCTGGACAAGAGGCCACTTAGAACATGATGTGGAGAAACAGAATTATTTTCAGTTGACAAAGGGGGTCAGAAAAGGGTGTTTTATTACCATTACATTTATATGCAGGACACATAATGTGGGAGTAAAAGCAGAGGAAGGAGGCATGACATTTGGAGGAACACCAGCAATTTGAGATATGCACCATATAACACCGCATTACTTGCAGAAAATAGCAAGGACTTCGAATGGTAACTGGTGAAAGTTGAGGAAGAAGGTGTAAAAGCAGAATTACAGTAGAACATTAGTAAAATAATGACTACAAAAGATTTACCTAACTCTAAAGTGACTGAAATAGTGTAAGTCCTCAACCCGAATTGAGATTACAATCAAGAAATAGATTTAGCATTGGAAGTGCAGCTTTGAAGGAACAAGATAAGATCCAAAAAATGTAAAGTCATTGCATCAAAGATATTACCACCAAAGGAAGAGTAATCTATGCCATAGTATTTCCAATTTTATGTATAGTTGAGAAAACTGGAAGTGACAAAAACTGACAGGAAAAAAAATAACCCATTTGAAATATGGTGCTGGAGGAGAGTTCTATGGGCTCAGCGGATTATTAAGAAGGCAAATAAATAGGTCCTAGAGCAAGCCAAACTTGAACTCTCCCTCCTTTACAAGATGACTAAACTGAGAACATATCATAAGAAGACATAGCTCTCTGTAAAGGTGATAGTAGTGTTGCGGAATATACGTTACCCGGAATCATTTAGAGCACAATCAGGAAGGAAGAGAACGGAGACAGCAATCGATTTCAGGCTTTACTATCAAGCAAGATAGGGTGTACAGATCACAAGGACTGTCACAAGTTGGAAGTCGTACTTGCTCTAGTTTTTATAACATAAAGTCACTGGTTTACACATGCGCAGAAAAGACCTGACATTTACACAGTTGTTTTTCATGTATAGTTGCCAAGAACATCTTTATCAGGTTTTTGGCAGGCACGTAGTGACCCCAAACATCTGCCTGGTTATATAACTTATCTCAACTTTTACCCATTATCTCCAGATGACACGTTCAATTGCTTTAATTCCTTTAACTCTCTAATTGAATTATAATTTGTATATACTTATAACATAATATTTGATCAAGGCAATCTCCTTTTAGTTAAATTCAGCCTCAATTACTTAGTTCTTAATATGAAGATCAGATGAATTTGCTTAAAATAAAAGCATTTCTGAAATTGCCTGCTATTTACATTAAGTAGTCAGAGGATGGCACTCTCTCACCATATGACCTTAGATGTTCCAAGTCTTGGATCGATATATTGATTTCTGCATCCTGCCAAATTCTCTTGTTGTTTTTTCATATGTTAACATTAGCTAAAACAAACATTAGCCAATACAAACATTGGCAAGTACAAACATTGGCCAGTGCGTTCTGACCTTGTGTCGATCAATACCATCTACAGGTTTTTGCCTATTTGCAAAATCTCCCTCACGCAGGTCTTTCCAGAATTCAGGTAGGAATCTTATTTTCATTCTAAATTATGATTATTATTTTATTTTTCTCCTAAGAGCTGCTACATTAGTATAGAAGGGAAAGATTAAATTACAGGATGATTGAGTAAGGGAACCATGGAGGGGTGTTTGAAAGATCTAAGCAAGATTGTTAATATCAAGGCCTCTTGGAGTGCTGTCATTCAAGGGCCACCAACACCATGTCACAATAACAGCAGCAACAACAATAACAATTCATGAGGTAAGCTTTCAAACAATGACATTGAACTAATATGTGGATAGAGTATTGTACTAGGACTAGTAACACCTGCATCTATGAAGCTCACTGAGTGTCTTTGGACAAGTTACTATTTCTCAGCCTACCCTACCCTATATAAGTCTAGAAATGTTAGTGAAAAAATCACCACCAAAAAAGGTTGATTTTTCCATGAGTCGATGTAAGTACTGTACTTAGCTCTTATCAAAAATGGATGAGTTCCCCCTTCTCAGTAAGAGTGGTAAAAGCAAGAGTTTGGTCAATTTCAGTAGAATCTAAAAGACACAATTACCTCCTCTTCTCTCTCCGCTGTCGCACCGTTTCTGGCCTGTTTGAATCCCTGGGTGGGAAAATGGCAATGATGGCCTGGGGCATTGCTGATTTCCCTTCTCTGTGGAATGATCCTTGACTTATCCACAGGTCATATGAAATCCATACTTTGGGCCCTCAAATCTCAACTTATACATGAGGTCAACTTGTACATGAATATATTTGGTACATTGCATCCTTGTAGAGAAAATAAAAAAGGAATAAGGATTACACACAGTGCATATAAAAACTTGGAGGGAAGGTGCTATATAAATATAGCTATATATGTGTGTGTATGTGTGAATGTATGTATGTATGTATGTGGTGGTGTATGTTTGCGGCAGCTTTCCTATTGGCAATTGACCTTGGAGTCCAGGAGTTATAGTATACAATTATACAGAGAGCAATGTACCCAGCTCATGACGGATCTGGACAAAACTTGGCACACAAACCCAACATGGCCAACCTTGAATACTGGCAGGTTCTGTGGTGTGATTGACCTTGGAATCTGGGAGTTGTAGTTCTCCTGCATCCAGACAACACTGAACCCAGCCAATGATGGATCTGAACCAAACTTGGCACACAGACCCAATGTGACCAACTTTGAATACTGACTGATGGGGTTTGGGATGATTGACCCACGATTTTTGGCATTTGACATCACAACCTCTGAGGATGCTTGCCACAGATGCAGGCGAAACATTAGGAGATAATGCTTCTACAACATGGTCATATAGCCCAAAAAAACCTACAACAACCTAGTGATTCTGGCCATGAAAGCCTTTGAGAATATATTTGGCACATTCTTAGGCATTTTCTAATGGGAGTAATCATATAAACCAAAAGTGAAAACTGAGTTTTTTTGGAAACTGGAAAAGGTTTAAAGGAGAGAGTCGTTTTCATTGTTTTTCTTTCCGTGAATGGGAAATTTCAGCTATATATTAAATTTATATCTGTATCCTTGTCCTATCATTATCCTGAGAGACATTGTGGTAGAGTCTCTCATCCTAATGATCCCCACATCAGAATTTGTAACTGAATGAGAGCTCGTTGCATATATGATTCCAGATAATGGTTGCTTGCTTAGCTTGTGCCATCCCAAAGGATGTTCTGAGCTGAATTGATTTTCTGACTGCTCCTTGGTTTTGTGTCGGCACACACATTCATGTCTTTTCCTGACAGGCAGCTGCCTTGAAAGCATGCTGCATTTCCTGTCCTTGTGATTCATTGCTTTCATAGTGAGGGCTTACTCTATTCTAGCTTTCCATGATTAATTCTAGTATGTGCAAAGCACTTCTGAAGGATTGAATTCATTCCACAAGAGTGCTAACATGGCTAACTGAGCGGAGGTTACATTGCCGAGGTCAAAATGTGTTAAATATGTTAAGCAGGGGAGGGAGACCCATTGATCTGAACCAGGCTACAAATACGATTGTATAATTTTGTTTCAGTCTTACAGGGCTGTGCATATTGATTTGGATTACTGTAGTAATACAAATGATATTTCCATGATGCACTCCCAGAAACACTGCATATATTTTTCTCTACCTATCCCCAGGCATTGGCAAAAACCTCCTTTACTAAGGATTTCCTACTGTGTACAGATATAAGAGGTTGTGAGAGACTTGTACATCCTTAAGGCTTTTCAGCAGTAAATGAAAGTGATTGAACAGCACCAGTAGCTCTTATCTGGGAATTTCCCAGCTCTCCAGAGTGTCAAATCCATGCTTGCAATGCTTATTTAAAACATTTTCTTTTTAAAAGAAACAGACATTATACTGTTCCAGTATTCATAGTGTCAAAATATTTTTCATTCTGCTGTCTGGATAAATACAAGATCCATATTATTTGATAACAAAATCCTATAAACTTGAATTTAAAGATCTCTCAAAAAGCTGCTTAGAGTAAGTAGTCACTCTTAGCCACTTGAAAGGTGATTTGGTAATAAGCAACTTAAATTCAGGGAATCAGCTTGAATTTAGATATCAGCTCTACTTAGATATCAGCTCTACTAAGATATCAAATATTGAAATTGGTAATCTTGCTGACATTAGCCCTCCATGAAAGAGGGAATAAAACTAAGGCCAAGTCTAGACTAAGTGCTTCTAGTATTATAAAAATCTGTTCCTGGACTATAGGGAAGTATGCTCCTATATTCTCTCACTGGGCAGAGACGGAGTACTTTGAGTCCTCTGAGTAGGAGATTCTGACTTTGGGATTTGAAAAATCTAAATTATTTATTATTTATTTCATACACTTGTACCCTGCCCTTCTCACCCCCGAGGGGGACTCAGGGCAGCCTCGCAGCAAGCATCATTTGGTGCTATCACAATCATAAAAACATTCAACAAATTCATTAAAATCACATTAAATAAACAGTTGTTAAAAACACGCCAGATAAAACCAAAGTCTGGGTCAGTTCATTGTCACTTCAAATTGCTTATGTCTTCTTCTCACTTGCCACTATTCAATGATCAAATGCTTGGTCTCACAACCAAGTTTTGAGTTTTCTTTTAAAGGACAGGAGGGAAGGAGGTGGCCAATCTGACGCCAGTCTAAAAACACCTTGAATTATCTGCTGCTTCTCTGGAAAGTTTAAAACTTTCCAAACTCTGGAAAGTTTAAAACTCCCACCTTGCAATTTGGGATGGAATAGTCCAGTAGCCAGGAGCAACATAAGGGAAGAGGGTGGTAGTTGGGCCCCTGCCCAGTAGTGTAAAACCATGTTTGGTGTGCCTGGGCAGTGGTGAGATCCTGCCCCCACCATGGTATTTCAGAAAATCCTTTTCGGCCACCAACTGGGCTTGAACCAGGATCCGGGACAATGGTTTGAGCCCACTTTTAATGTCAGTGTAAGTTTCTTATTACAGTTAGTCATACCAGACTTATTCAGCAATCACTTTTTCAACTGGCATAACAATTTGAATAGATTTTACCCAGATACCAGCCTTAGTACTACAGAGTTGGAAGAAGAATTGAAGTTAGCCACTCCAGGCCCCAGTCTCTTAACTTTACAGACTTTTAAAAACATTCATCAGTTTAATTTCTTTCAATTCAGTTTAGGACCACCTTGGTGGTCACCCCAAGGCTTTGGAACTCCCTCCTTAAGGAGGCCATCTATCTTTCTTACTGTCTTTCTGTTGGCAGGAAAAGACTTGTTTATTCAGACAAAGTTTTAGAACTAAAGACTTTTTAAGGATAGAGCTAGAAAGGGGTTTTACCCTTTCTCTGTGTTTTAAATTGTCTTGATGTTGCTAATAATTTAACTCTATTTTAATGTTGTTTTTAACTATGTTGAAATCATTTTAAGGTTCCAGCTTTACTAAATCTCAGTTTTGGGTGAAAGCCAAGGTATTGATGATTATGTTCTAATTTATTTTAACTGTGATTTTTAAAAATACTCTTTATATTTAATTCTGTTTTAATGTTTGCATATTTGAAATTGTATGCTAATGCTTTCATCTCAAGCTGCTTTGAATCCCTTGGAAGAGATAAAGCGGAGTATAAATAATAATAATAATAATAATAATAATAATAATAACAACAACAACAACGGTGGTGATAATGATGATGATAATGATGATATCAGATTTTCTTGAAGGAAATCCCAACAGCTTGTAGCAACACAGTGTTAAATAAAAATCTGTTCTGGTAACTTTTAAGCATTTGACTAATGGATGGGACTACAGCTGTGATGTTTGAGACTTCAGATGTACGGCTGCCAGTATGCCTCATCTTGCATCATTGATTATTCTGGCTAGCGATGCAAGAATTGCAGCTCCAAAGTATCTGGAGAACTACATATTTTTCATCATCTGCATGACAATGTGCTTTCATTCATCTACACAGTACAACTTCAAAGTAAACTGACGGTGTAGAGTCTTCTTTTTGGCAGAGGAGGAGCTTCTTTTCTTGTGCATCGGTCTTTTATGTGACCGATGACTACACCCAAACTGGTTTTCCTCTTGCCTTGTTGCTTCTTCTGGGAGTGGGGGAGTATGATATGTAAAGATTTCTCTCATAAAAGCTCTCACCTACAATCTAAAATGACATTGTCCATAAACTATTGATAGCTTCTAGATTGAGAAGAACAGATGCTTTCTTCTCACTATTTGATATAATGGGCACTCTCATTACTCAACCAATAACTTTTTCATGGCACAAATAGCACCATGGATCTGGAAATTTATGGCCTTCAAGATGTTTGCTGAACTACAGCTGCCATTGTACTTCACAGCTGATGAGTTCTACTGTGAACTGCAATGCAGCAATGTCTGGAGAACCACATATTCTCCATCTGATGTCTAGATAGACCATGTCATTGGCTAGCTGTATATACAAGGACTTTGCTTATTTATATTGTCACGTATATGTAGAAATAGCAAGTAAGCAAGTAAGCCAACAAGAAAGGTTGCACTGACCCTATTGCCCTTCTGTCAACAGGCAAAGGCATTTTCATTCTGGTGGCAATTGACTGGTTGCCGTGAAGAGTCAGGTTTTTAAATATAATACTAGTGCTACTTGTTTATTGATGTGTTTTCACATTGCATTTCAGTGTTCATTGCGCTGGGATCATATTGTTTCTCTCTTTTTTTAAAAAAATCTAACTTTTTGTGTTTTTATCTGCACCTATTTTTATTATGTTTTAAATTTTATTATGGGATTTTTCCAGTCCCAGCTCTGGGAGGAAGATTAGATTGGGTGGGAGGGGGAGCACGGAAGCAAACATTGTTTCTCTTCTGCAAGCCATTCTGTTCTCTAATGACTTTGCAGAAGACACCTGTTATTACCATTTCATCCCTCACTTCATAGATATTTGTGCTATTTCAAAACATAGTTGGAAAACTAGAGCACATGAGAGAGTTAAGGGAAAGATGTCATTATGCCTGTGTTGCAATGTACCCATTTAATATTCTAGGCTTGTTACAGTGCTGAGCTCAACTGAATTTATGCCATAGCTTAGCACAGTGGGGGATTGTGATGAGGAACAAGGGATGGCAAACCTAAGTCATGGTCTTCTCAAGGTTTTAGCTGTTTAAAACAAATTAATATTCTGTGCATTAAATGAGAAATAGTCAGCCAGGAAACAGGGTTGCCAGATTTCAGTTTTTCCTGTTTCAGTGGCTCATTGCCAGGCAGCAGATGAAGGTGCAAAGTTTCCAGTTTTATCTCTGGGCAAGACGAAAGGGCTGCGTGCAGCTCTCCAGTTCAGCTGATACAATAGCAACTTGCTGTGACTTGCAATGGTTAATAGATTTATTGCTGCAACTTGAAAAGACTCTAGAGTGTCTTATGATAGCCATGTATAAATATGTGAGAGGAAGCCACAGGGAGGAGGGAGCAAGCTTGTTTTCTGCTTCCTTGGAGACTAGGACGCGGAACAATGGCTTCAAACTACAAGAGAGGAGATTCCATCTGAACATTAGGAAGAACTTCCTGACTGTGAGAGCCGTTCAGCAGTGGAACTCTCTGCCCCGGAGTGTGGTGGAGGCTCCTTCTTTGGAGGCTTTTAAGCAGAGGCTGGATGGCCATTTGTCAGGGGTGATTTGAATGCAATATTCCTGCTTCTTGGCGGGGGGTTGGACTGGATGGCCCATGAGGTCTCTTCCAACTCTTTGATTCTATGATTCTATGATTCTATGTGTGTTTCTACGTATTTAGTTATCTTGCTCCTTACTCCTTTCCATTGTTGTTGTGCCAAGTTTCTCTCTCCACTCTACTCCACCTTTGGGCTAGAAGCAAGCAGGAGAGATTAAAGGTTTAAAAGTTTCTGAACCTGAGAGCAAGTACAGCTGATATTTATTGCTCAATGATATTGGCTCTAGCTTTTTTGTTTGGACTCTAAAGAATTAGGGCGTGAACTGAGCATCCTGCTAGGAAATTGTTTTCTCATTTTCATTATTAACATCTGCCACAGTTTTGATTCTCCCTTTTATAACTGTGCTTATGCTCTGGGTATCTGATGCAGATCAGAAGACTTTCCCAGAGTGCTTCCAGACCATGCCAAAATTTACATCAAAACGGGTTTAAGGGGCCCTTTCCTGGGACATCATTTTTTCTCACCAGGAGGGCATGAGGACGCAACTTATGGCAGCCAGGTACATTTTACTTTTTCTGTAGTGGTAAATTGGGTGTTTGGGAGTGAGTTCCCTCTTGGTCTTTCAGGCTCCAGGAGCCTGAAAAACTAAGATGGCTGTGTGGATTGGGTCCAGGAATCACGTGATGCAGTCCCCAGATCCAATCCACACAGGGCCAATGCCTGGCAAGACCCAGATCTTACCTTAAGAACCGTATCTTACCAGGTATTTAATCAATTTGGTACAAACTAAAACATTTTTACTGGAGGCATTATTTGGATGCTTCTGATAAAAATCCAGAGAGGTCCCAGCATATGGGCCTCTCTGGATGGGCTCCCAGAGATACCTTGGATGGCATGTGTGGCAGATGTAATACCTGGGGAGAGAAATTGCATTAATCTAATAACCTGCTTAACCGGGAGGCCAAAAGCCACTGAGAATATACCTTTCAACCTACAAATCTTCCAACCCCTGGAAGAAAGCTAGTATGTGAATGCAGTGTCTGAAGCTTTTTTTATTTTGATCAGGCTAATACAAGAGCAGACTCCTATTGGGTACTATATTAGCATGAAAATCATTACGGAAGGACTTTTGCTTTCTCAGACAAAATGCAGCCAGTTATTGTGCAAGCACACACAAACACAGCTCCCTTCTTCATTTTTGACATCATGAGGGGAGAAATCAACAGCCATTAAACAACAGATGAGTTCAAAGCTGTGACATCTACTGCACAGCTGATTGCACACTCTGGGGACCAGCATCACTATGCTGGTGCCTATTAATGCTATGCTAGATGTGCTGAGGATATTGACCAGGGCCTCCTCCTTCTAAAACAGTGGTTCTCAACCTTCCTAATGCCACAACCCCTTAATACAGTCCTAATGTTGTGATGACCTCCAAGAATAAAATATTTTTTTTGTTACTTCATAACTGTAATTTTGCTACTGTAATGAATCGTAATGTAAATATCTGCTATGCAGGCTGTATTTTTATTCACTGGACCAAATTTGGCACAAATACACCCAAATTTGAATATTGGTGGGGTTGTGGAGGATTGATTTCCTCATGTGGGAGTTGTCATTGCTGGGATTTATAGTTAACCTACAATCAAAGAGCATTCTGAACTCCACCAACAATGGAATTGAACCAAACTTTGCACACAGAACTCCCATGACCAACAGAAAATCCTGGCAGGGTTTGGTGGGCATTGACCCTGAGTTTTGGAGTTGTTGCCATAGATGATTGCAAAAATTACGTAGTTAGGGAAAGCATAGAGTCAAATGAGGAAGAACTTCCTGACTGTGAGAGCCGTTCAGCAGTGGAACTCTCTGCCCCGGAGTGTGGTGGAGGCTCCTTCTTTGGAAGCTTTTAAACAGAGGCTGGATGGCCATCTGTCAGGGGTGATTTGAATGCAATATTCCAGCTTCTTGGCAGGGGCTTGGACTGGATGGCCCATGAGGTCTCTTCCAACTCTTTGATTCTATGATTCTATGAAATACAAATAATAAACATAAATGCACATTCTGCTAAAACAATCAGAATATAAAACACACCTTAAGACTTAATTAAACTATTCATAAACTTGACTATTTCTTAGAAGGGCATATCCAAAACTATAAAACACACATTCAATACATGTTTGTTGTTATTTCCCTCAGCTTCAAATTAAGGTAAACCTATGAATGAGAGACCCCCCAAAAACCTTGGCCATCAAATGTCCTGCTCAGACTTTTCAAAACCAGGGCAGTTGCTTGATTTAATCAACCTACCTATACCAATAAACCTACCTCTTTTTCTACTGCCTTCCATTTTTCTAAGCACTAACATCTGTTCCAGTAAGTCACATCATCACATGCTTTGTCCAGGGTAGAACAGCCTCAGTTTAGTAATCTAGGTTTATAGTGAGAACAGGCTTGTTTCCAACTTATGGAGACCCTAAAACAATCCTATCACAGAACTTTTCTGTTGCTGAGACTGTCTACACATTCACTAAAATCCACTTTGGAGCTGGCTTGAGATATGCACTGCAAAATGTATCTAGTCCAAAAAGCCAATTTTTAAAAAGTCACCAAAATTCCAGATAAAATTCCATAAAATCCATTGGAGCTGATCAATGTATCAACAATGCAGAACAGGAATCCAGAAATAACATGTGGGTCTCTTGTGAAGACAAGGCTAGTGCTGAAGCAGTTGGAGTAAAAAACCATATACACAGCCTGGGCGGAAGGTAAACAAACACCTGTTCCAGGAGAGGAAACCACAGTGTTTCTGTTTCATGTAAGCTGCTTTGAGTCCCCTTGGGGAGATGGTGGGGGGGGGGGGGTATAAATAAAGTATTATTATTATTATTATTATTATTATTATTATTTCCATGAGAACACTCACTTTCTCTTTCTTCTTCTGCCCTGATTTGCTCTAGCACTGATTCTCAATTCAGAGAGCAACCATTATGAAGTGATTTAAGTGTTGGACTATGACACTGAAATCTCAGATCAGCCATGAAAACCCAATGTGTGATCTTGGGCAAGTCACATCCTTTCAGCCTCAGAGGAAGACAAAGGTTCTGAATAAATTTTGCCAAGAAAGTCCCATAACAGGTATGTCTTAAAATCACCATAAGCCAGAAATGGTTTGAAGGCACACAACAACATAGAGAGCAGAACAAACTTCATTATCATCAAAGCTACTGATATACTTAGGGAGTATTTTCCTAAATAACATCTTCTGGAGTACTTCCATAACACATCTGAGCAACAGCCCTCTTCACAAAAAACTTTTAGTGCAAGCTCAACTGATTGGTCACCCTTAGAGAAGAAAAAAAATCTTAGAATGTGTTGCATAGTTCTAGATAGTATCAATTTGACTGTGCCAGAATGTTTTTCTCAGTTAGGTCTCTTATTGAAATAAATGTCCAAATAGTTAAATTGGTCAATAGAATAATAATCCATTGCCTACTTATGTTTCCTATGTCTTGCCTTGTTTGTGTTTTTGAATAATTGATTCCAAGATACTATCCAATACAAAATTTGGCTAACATGCAGTTATCTGATTATGGGATAAAAGTATGGTATCATCTGCATACATCAAAAATGGGACTTTTCTAAACTGAAAGTGGAAGGATCTACACACATAAGGCGACTGCCTTTGATTTCCTATGTCATTTCCTGTTTGTGTTTTTGAGTAATTGCTTCCAAGATGCTCTCCAATACAAACTTTGGCTAACATGCATTTATCTGACGATGGGATAATAGTATGGTATCATCTGCATACATCAAAATGGAACTTTTCTAACCTGAAAGTGGAAAGATCTACATACATAAGGCAACTCCCTTTGGAATTTTGACAAATCATCTGGCTGTGATGACTTGCATTTCGTAAAACATTTTTTTTGTTCTGGTCATTTTTTCATTAGGAAGACAGTACATAATGTTAATGATTACTTGATTAGGAAGTCTCCATAAGTTTGGTCATGGAAACTCCAGAGCTTTTATCCTCCATTTCTTTCTACAAGAGTTGAGGTCACCCTATGCTTCCCTGGAATGTTTATACCCTTTCACAGTTACTTATTGGACTAAAAATAGTTTTTGATTAAAATCACTCTAATCTTGTGCAGGGTTGGCATCAACACATGGCATCTCCCAGTATAACAGTATGCCCTATTAGTGATGCCTGTGTTGCTCTCTCTATTTAAACAAAGTGTCAATTTGAACATTTGCTGGTTGAGTCTGGACTGGGGGAAGCACCATTTAAATTTCCAATAATGCTCTAATGTAGCAGCAGAACATGGTTCTGGTAGAAACTGAAATGGAAGTTCAATTTAAGTGCTTCTGATGTGGTCAATTGCCTCTACGATTGAAAAATAGCATTTTTTCTTTCAGGGGAGGTCAAAATGCTCACCATGTCCTTAGAGAACATTTAGGGAGCAGGTTATTTTTGGCGAAGTTTCATAAATTGATTTTGTGAGAATGTTTTGGGAACAGCTTTTTGGGGGAGGGAGTTTCATAAACTTCTTTTTGACCCCCCCCCCCAAACGAGGATATTGGGGACCACAAAATGACCATGGGTTATATGAATTTGTTAAAAAAATTACAAAATAGTATATTATTATTATAATATTTATTTATACCTGCTTTATCTCACCAAAGAGGACTTGCACATTGGACCATCAACAAACAGCCCAGAAAAACCTACAACAACCCAGTGATCCCGGCCATGAAAGCCTTCGACAATACATCAACAAACTGTTTACCTAGAAATGCTTACATTTTTAAAAATTAGGCAAGTTTTATAGCCCTTCATTTTCAAACCATATCTACAAGCATAACTGATGACAGATATTCTTATACTCACATTTATATATTTGTGGGACTTCGGAAACTGAGAGTGTATCTGCTTTTTCTACTTTATATTATAACCTAGAATTAAGTTCTTGGCTTTAACTTCTCTTGCCTACGCTCTAACATCGCTTGAGAAATATGTTTTTAAATCTCCTGTCTGATACCTCTATTGTAAGATATGATGTTTCCCTTTTTTGCTTTTGCTTTGGAAATTCAAATAAGATTTATTTTTGTAGTTTCAATTGGAGATGTTTTCATCTTATCATAGTGTCACTGTTTCCTTTTGAGGTATTTTAATCCTACAGTATTTTTTTAAAATATTTATATTTATGTTTCCATTTAGATATATCTGCATGTGTTTTTGTTATATGTTGCATTTTATTTCACTCACCTGTTTTGTATGTGAAGGGCCTATGGCTGAGCAATACTACAGAAAATGAAGTGCTAGGCATGGCAAAGTCACTCTATTCCACTCTACTCAAAACAAGCTCTGCCATTACTATATCCTCCTTTTCCTCCTTGTTCTTTTGCATTTGTAATTTAAAATTTTAATTAAAAACTAGTCCCTCTCAAGCCTGTTTTTCTTAACAAACAACAGAGCCTTGGTTACTTGCATTGGCATAGAATATATGATTGGATTATGCCTTG
This sequence comes from Anolis sagrei, assembly GCF_037176765.1. Taxonomy (NCBI): domain Eukaryota; kingdom Metazoa; phylum Chordata; class Lepidosauria; order Squamata; family Anolidae; genus Anolis; species Anolis sagrei. Next base: position 77,770,642 of record NC_090023.1, on the reverse strand, counting down.
CATTTTCACACAGGACTGCAAAACTTGACAGATATTTTAAAGGCTATATGACAAGAATGGATGTTCAGCAGAAAGGACAGCAAAATTAACTGAAAGGCAGCTCCCAATCTCCACACAATTATGTCAGAAAGATTTCTCATTTTGCCATACAGAAGAAGATAGTTGTTAGAATCACAGACACCTTAAAGGGCCAGACCCAAAAGTGACTTCAATACAGAGTTTATTAAAACAAAGGCAAAAGGACACAGAGGCACTTAAATGCAGTGCCACTGGTCAAAAACTCAAGAAACAACCAGTCCTGGTTCAAAAAGGTTTACAGAAATATAATCCGGATTAGTTGGATAAAAGAAACAAATCAACAAAGCGTTCTTAGGTCAAACAAAAAGGCACAGTACACAACTGGTTAACAAAAGGAGCAGCCGCAGGAAGCGAAGCATCGTCAGCCGAAGTCCAGAGTCAAAGCAGGAGAAATCCAAAACAGCGCAGGTCCAGAGTCCGTAGAAGCAGCATCTTTAACCAAGCTGGTCCAGTTCCAGGAAGGGAGAAGTCCACACTCACGAGAAGCCAGTCCGGGTCAATAACAAGCAAATGATCAAGATATTCAAACTGCAGATCCCAAACCAACACTGAACACAAAACTGGCAGCAGCAAGCCACACAGCACCCAAAGCACGAACGTACTCCAACACCTTGCCTTCTGCAAGGACCCCTCATCCTTGAACCCACTTTTATTTACAACTCATCATCAGAAGATGAACTGACCACCATCCCTGCAGCTGCTTTCAGCTCTTCATGTGAGCCACCTTGTCTTCCTCTCCAAATCCTCCATCTCTTCTCAAGACTTAGATCCCCCACAACTCAGTCTTCACCCCCAGAGAACCCCATAAAGGTCTCACTAGTTGTTGGGTCCTCACAAATAGCTTGCACTTTTCTTATCTTAGTCCAATCCATGGTGTCTCCTTCTTCTCCTTCACTCATTGACCCATCATCCCCAGAGAATCCTCCAAATGACTCCTCATCTTTAGGCGCTGTAAATATGTCCTAGATCTTCTTTCTCTGCTGCTCATCATCAGATTCCTGTTCCCGAGTAACCCTTTTTCCCCTTCTGGCACCCATACTCATTGACCCATCATCTCCAGAGAATCCCTCAAATGACTCCTCATCTGTAGACACTGTAAGTATGTCCCGGATCCTCTTTCTCTGTTGTTCATCATCAGATTCCTGCTCCCGAGTAACCCTTTCCCCCCTTCTGGCACCCACACTACTCACAAGCTCTACTACAGCAATAGTACTCTATATTTTTTGGGAAGAAGGAAGAAGAGAGACAAAAATTAATACAAACATATGCAATCTCTGGATTTAAAATATTACCCAAAGGAGATGGGAAATCTCACTAATGGGTTTTAGTTAAACTACAGTTTTATGGAGAGCAATTTCACATCTGGATAGCCACACAGTGTTTTGAGTCTAGTGTCAGAAATAATTAGAAGTTCATCCTATGATGAAACAAGGTTCTTTAAACCCACAAACCTATTTTTAGGGAGTTTATCAGGACATCAGTAACGTTCTTCTAACTAATGTTGGCTACTGTCATATACAAGGTTCATAAGCAGCCCTGTAGTCTATATTTGATGGCAAAGGGACCAAAATACTCAAGAAATATCCTAACTCTATTTAAAAACATCTTGTATCTTTTAAAAAACCTTTTAAAATTGATCATTTTTGTTCCGGTTCTGTTTTTGCTGTGCTTTATATGAATTTGTGGATCTTTTCAATGCATTCATATTGGGTTGATGCAGTAACACTATTCCACTTGCGCAAAATTTCTTCCCATTCCATAAACATGTTGTTTAGCAAGTGTAAAGTCAAACAGATTGGTTTTGCCTTTACATCTTCTTGAAGAAGTCCTTCACCATACTTTTATATAAAGCGATCCATCCACTAGTCATTCCACAATTCATTATCCTATGTGTTTATTGAATAGTAAAATAGTGACACTCCTTAGAAAAGCCATGACTCCCAAATTCCAAACCTACCTTCCTTCCTTCCTTCCTTCCTTCCTTCCTTCCTTCCTTCCTTCCTTCCTTCCTTCCTTCAAAAAGAAAAAAAAAATTTGTAGCTGATAAAACCTACTGCAACTAGATTTACTGGGTCTAAGGGTAAAAGTGGAAAAACCATGAAAAAAGAAAAACTATTGTTTTTGTGAAAGGAATAGCTTTACAAAACTCTTGGTCCTCTAGCACAACTCTACGGTTACTATCTGCACTGGATGACTTAGAGATTCCTAGAGTTAATATTTTAATCAAATTTACAATTAATTAATCTGCAAAAATCAAGCCCGCAAATGGGGAGGCCAGATATATAATTCTTGGATTTTTTATGCCATATGCATTGTTGAAGGGTTGTTGTGTGTTTTCCAGACTGAATGGCCATTTTCCATGTTCTGGCATCTACGAGTTGCATCTACTAGTTGCCATCCACTCACCTATAGAAGGTTTTGGTGTCTTGGTTTCTATCCAACTTATCACATTGGGGAATTTCCAAAATGTAGGACACTTCAGCCTCTTTTCAAGCATGGAGAAGCATCACATGGGCTAAACAACTTCCGGCTGTCATGCATAGCCCTCCAGGGTTGAAAATAGGCAGTAGTCCCGAAAGGAGGGTGCTCCAGCAATCGACCTCATCACATTGAGAATTTTCCTCCTCGTAGGATACTTCAGCCTCTTTTTATGCATGGAGGGGCATGGAGCTCATCACATGTTCTAGGGTTGAAAATAGGCAGAAATGTCCTGAAAGGAGGGAACTCTGAACATGGGCCAGGAATCATATTCAGAACTCCTACCTCTTATCGCACTTTACTCCCACGTGCATAACTGAAAAACAGGTGTGATGGGAACCATCAAAAGTTTCCCATCCTGTTTCATTGCCCAACCATCAGCAGTCTCTTGTATCCTATGGGGTTTGATGCAGGTAACCATAGGATCCCATGGGAAAAAATGGCTTTAACCTGGATCATTGTCTCATGTAGCCTATGGGTTTTGATGCAGAACCATAGGATCTTATGGAAAGGAATGGTTGTAACCTGGATTGCTGTCTCTTGAATCCTGTGGAAAGAAGTGGTTTTAAACTGGTCTCCGTCTCCTTTGGGCAGGGCAAGGGATCTTTTGGTTCTTGGATATTGTTGTTTCTCCTGATTAAAAACAAAAAAAAGTAATACTGACCTTGTCATAAATGTAAGATGAATATATTGCCAGCTCTTAAATTTCCAATGTGTGAGTGTGAGTATGATGGGGAGGCAGAACATGAAACAGGACTGCTGACAATATAACAGTGTTTCTCCACCTGGGGGGTCACGAGGGGGTTACAGAGGGATCGCCAAAGACCATCAGAAAACACATATTTCTGATGGTCTTAGGAACCCCTTTGGCAGAGAAGGCTGAAGATCTCTCCGCCTACCTTCTCTTCCTTTTTTTAAAAACATATGGTGAATCCTCCCACCAAAAGCCCTCCTACTGTGATTGGCTGGCCTCTAGGCTGGCCTCTCAGCTAAGGGGAGGGCTGTTTCTGAGACTTCACTGTGATATAAGAAGGATGATTCTCTACTCTTAAAGGGATGGCCACCCATGCTTTCTCCTCTCAATGTGATGAGGTGGTGAGAAACTAGAGCTAATGTGGCATATCCAATGCAATTTTCTGAATCAGTGCCCCAAATAACCCCAAGAGCAGACCTAAAAACCAAGACACTATTTTTTGTTAGGCTGTGTTATATACCAAATATCATATGATATATCATTTTATATATTATATCATATAGAAGTCAAGATATGCCATGGAATAGCAAATGACTGCCTCATTGCTGCTCTAAATGTAGAGTGCACAGTTGTTTACAACATCAGATGACCTCTCTGCATTATGTTGCACTGGTACAGACTTAGTCTCTGACCTCTGTATTCTTTCATTTAATTGGTTAAAAGGAAAGCATCTGTATAATGCTCTAACTGTGGCTTAATGGCTTTTAAAACCCTTTCGAATTCCCATATTATGTGTGCTTGGTATTGGTAGCCATGTGACATAAAGTGTAGTTATGTGGGGCAATACTTTAAGGGGTTATCTTACATTGCTGATGGGGGCTGATGGATGGTGCCTGTAAATGGGAACCTGAAAAGAGTGAGGAAGTATTCTAACCACATATTGCAGAGTTCAACAAAGCTCTTTTAGCATTGACTCAGACTGAACATATTCTTCTTTTGAGTCAGTTACTAGTCTGGTTTTGAGATCGTAAACACTCAACCTTTTCCAATCAAAGTTTAGATGAGATCATAATGCAGGGATCAGTGACTGGCGATTTCCTTATAGCTCAGCAGTCTAGTTGGCTCCCACACATGGAAAAGTTTGAGTTTCTGGAGAGCTTAAGTACTGCAGTGCAATTTTGCACATCGGTCTTTGAGGCTTTCTGTACATTGCTATCATAATGGGCCTAGTCAAGCTTGTGATGAAGGGAAAAACCACTAGGGGATGAACAGTAAAGCCCATCAGCATCAAGAGCTGCTCATTCTCCAGGGCTCATGGCACTGAGAAGTTGCATTTTGAAACTCCAGTGTGGGCAACAGTCTGTGGTGTTCTTTTCTGCCTTATTTCATCCATGTACCAAAGACGAGAGTACAGAACTATGCTCTCCTTTTAAAAAGTTGAAGCAATGATTACTAATAATAGTAGTAATAATTTAAAATTTAGAGGACACAGCTATCTGCAACACTTTTTTATTTTTCTGTTTCTGTGTTCAGAGACTATTCACCTTGTAACATACTGTACTGCTTGCAATTTTAAAAAGTTACTTTGTGAAGCATATGTTCCTTTTCATTTACTTGCTTCATGTTAACAGCATAAATATTATCACCTGAGATTTCCTGTTGGGGGCTTTGTTTGTTATGAAATTTGATGTCTACCCCACCCCCCAGGCAGTGAGATTCTGCTCCTTCCTCCCTAAGCCTTTGCTTTAATTATCCATCCAGGAATAGCATAAGCTACCATTGTCATTAGCAATAAATTATGACTGATGCAAGTTCAGAGCATGCTGTGTATAGCAATGTGATCTCCATTTTTCATTTCTGACAGAATTGCCAGATTATTGGAGAAGCCTATGAATTCTTAGGGAGAATAAGAAGGCCACAGGAAATAATTAATTAAATTTGCTTGTTTCATAACATTTGAAAGTTCTTTCGCTCAAGTTCATATAAGCTTGTGCAGCTGCTTTATGAGGAAATTAATGTCATTTTAGTGGGAATTATATCTATATAGGTGGATTGAATTTGTTACTGCATTCTGATAAAAAGATTAATCCCTGTCTTTTGTTTGTGATATTCAAAGGACATTTTCTTACTGCCACATTATATGTAGGTTTTCATCTCTATTTCATTGCTTAATTCCATAGCCTCAATATATTTAGCAAGCATTGGATTCATATGTCCTGTTGATAATGATTGCAGTTCCTCTGGCTATGATTGCCATCGCCATACTTATCTCCCAGCTTCTTCCATCCAATATTTATTTTGCATGTAAAGCAAAGCTCCATTTTAAATTTGCCATTCATTTTGACATCATCCCATTACTTCCATTATTTGCTCAGTTGCACTGCAGACTGTAAAACTGAGCATCAGATCCAGATGTTGTTAGCTAAGAACCTGTTGTTATGGCATTTCTATATTGAATGTGTGGGAATTAGATTGGTTAACTAGTCCAGACACTAATTTCTCTACATCCTGAATTCTTTTGAACATTTTTGCATTAGCTGATTTAAAACAGCTGAAAGAATGAATAGTTTGGGTTGTCGGTGGGGGCATTCTCCCCTGGAATCTTACATTTGTTTAGAAATTTATTGTAAGCTCTACAGACAAACATGTATCCAACTAGTCATAAAGAGTGGTCCCCCCTACTGAGAATTTCACTGCTAGATTTGTATTGTCTGCATTGTTTGTGGGGAGAGCCTCTTTGGGCCAGCAGGCAGCTCAGATGAATGCTACTTGTTCTGATATAATGATGGTACTTCTGAAACTCTTTATAAGATTAGGACACATTACAAATACAATGGTAATATAAACACAGTTGGATATGAGATTGAGATACTTAGTTCTGGTACAAAAGCCATCATTATTATACACGTAGAGTTGTGTCTGAGCATGTATGGGTTATGCCAGCCCTGTAAAGTAGTCTAGGACAGTAGTTTCCAAACTCTGATGCTCCAGTTATTTTGAGCTTTTACTTTTAGAAGTCCTGAGCAACATGGCCAGCATTCAGGAATTCTGGAAATCAAAGTTCCAAATGTCTGGAGAACTAGAGTTTGATAACCAGCAGCTGACTGGTATATACTTATTTTGGTACATGGCAGTGTGGGCTACTGTGTGGAAAGTAGGCACCAATTGACTTATCCACAGGCCTCACAGCATGTCGAGGTTACCATATTTCAGATGTTTTTTAAAGGTCAAAACCTATGAATAAGGGTTCTGAAACGGAGGAAAAACTGAATGGCTGCAGGTACCAATTTTGTCATTTAGGGCTATTTGAGGTATAAACAAGCATGGATATGAATCCCCAAACATTTAAATCTTGCGGGGAGATTCATAGAACTTGGAGGGGGCACAAAGTGTGGCTTGAGATATGCCTGCAGCTCACTGGTGGCATTTCCCTCATCCCTGTTGGGTGTTACAATAGTCCTACAGTTCAGAGTATTTATCTTGTAAGAAAATTCATGGGAGAGACCGTGACATTGATTGCAACATTAGTGTAATTTGTTTAAAGGACACTGTATAGGATAAAGAGAATCACAGAGAAATTGATGCTATCATGCACAGATGGAAAGATATGTTGTAGATTCCAGTTGTATTCAATGGGGAATAACAGAGAGGTGAAACTAGAATAGATTTCTCAAATCTGAGGTCTATTGGACTTGTCAAATCCAGTGTTTATTTATTTTCAATATTTTAATCCTGCCCTTCTCAATCCCCCCCCCCCCGGGGGGGGGGGACGACGACGACGACAACTCAGGGTGGCTTACAAATCTAATCTCTAATTTCGTTTTGGCATGTGTTTATTATTAGCCAAGTTGTTCTCAGAGGAATGTTGCTGAAAAATATTAAACCTATTGCAGTTGCTTTCAAAACCAAGGTTACACAACCCTATAGGTATTTACTTGGGAGCAACTTAGGAGATCTCTTCTGAACAGACTTACTTATACTGAGTGTGTAGCATTCTCATAAGGCTATATGTCACTTACACTTTTTTTTGTAATAGTTCCTTGGAATCAAGGCTATACGCTTTTTATTGTATTGCTGCTATGACAACTACTGTTACAATTGAGGGACCAATTTAGCATTTATTTATACCAACAATTTGTAAGGTGTTGCAAGTTCATCTGGGCTTAGCAGTTATATAAGGGTCTAGGATGAAATGGAGTGAAACATTTAACTGGCTTTATGCTGAAGGAAAGCAGTGGTAGTAAGAAGAGCTACATGTATCTTAATTTGAGTCCTGAACACTTCTATGTACCTGCTTATCTTGTCTATTTTTTTCTATATTGCTAAGCAAAATCCAAAAGTGGAAAGTCGGTACATGCTACAGATATAGGTCATCATATATAATGATATAATTCAGTGATTTTAGTGGCAAAAGCACCAGCAATTTGCACAGGTTTTAGCCTTTCCTGAATGCTGTTACATTTTGGATTATTTTATTCCTGTCAGCACTTATTTCCGTTTTATCGGAAACAAGTAAATAATGTGTAAATCTTCTTTGGTGCTTCATTGTGATTTCTGTGCCGTATAGCTTGTAATTTCCCTGGCTGTAATCATGTTTAGCTTTTTTTATAAGGAATGCACTATCTTCTTTCCAATCCCCCCAAAGAGGCTTCCTACTTAGGCAGTCCTTCTGTTCCAAGAATGTTAATTTTTTGTTCTTGGATGTCAAAAACTGACAAATTGTAAGAACTGAATCTCATATGAATTTTTATATATAGATATCTATAATTTATTACATTGAATAACATAGACGAAATATTAAAGGCTTTAAAGGGAAATGTTTCAGCTTCCACTTTCTCCAGTTGCTCTGATGCAAATCAAAGAGTACTATAGCTAAGGTGGAAGAAATCGAAGGCAGAAGCCAAAATTGGTAGGTTACATACCTGTGACCATCTTTCTTCGAGTGGTGCTCTGCGAATTCACACTTGTGGAGAGACTGCGCCTGCGCGGGCTCCAACGGAAACTTCTACATTTTTAAAACTTTCAAGTTTTGGCGGTAACCCCGCCCAGCCCCGGCAGGGGATAAAAGGGCGCCCCGCGCACACCGATCCAATTCCTACGCCGCCACGGTAGCGAGAAATTGGAGGTTTGCATAGAGGGGAGGCTGGGCGGGTTAGTGTGAATTCGCAGAGCACCACTCGAAGAAAGATGGTCACAGGTATGTAACCTACCATTTTTCTTCGTGGTCTCTGCGAATGCACACTTGTGGAGACTAGCAAGCTCAGGTCCCGGAGGCGGGAAGAATGCAAACCGACTAGTCAAGTCAAGGGCCAAACAATTTTATTAAGTGCAACAGTTAGCAAACAAGAGATTGTAATCACTTCCGAAGAAGGGCACATTGCATAAAACTTATGGGAGTACGTGATCCTCCCGGTCACATGAGGGTGACCAATTCACAGTGAAAAAACACTCAATAAATGAGGGCATTCTTGAACAATAAAAACATTTTCCATGACCCTTGAAATAAACCACATGGTGATTGCTGAAGACACTCATTACAATGAGGGCACATTAAGTAGTTACACAAAAACAGTTTGTTAACAAGTGCAAGGCACATTAGCAAGGCAAAAGGTGTCGGTATCGACACAAATACCACCCGTGATGAGCCTCATTAGGCTATAGTGCAAGGTTGCCTGTGCTTCAGGCAATAAGGCATCAAGTGTAAAGGTGCAATTACATTCACTGGCACCGGTAAACAACAGAATTCAAGTAAAAACATGGTAAATAACATTCACAACAATATACGGTACCGAAGGAGCACTCGGTATCGATCAGTACAAGAGAAAACTTTGCAAAGTTTAGGAAGGACAGGATCCCAAAATCGCCCTCCCAAAGGCCATGTCAGGTGTACACCTGGTATTCAGTCTATAATGTGAGACAAATGTCTGAGGATTCTTCCAGATGGCCGCTTTACAAATAGCGTCCAAGGGAATCCCCTTAAGGAAGGCCGTCGATGCCGCCATCGCCCTGGTTGACCGAGCCCGGACAACCGGCGGGGTTTGTTGTCGAGCAAGCTGGTAGCAAAGCTCGATTGCCGAAGTGATCCAATGGGACAGGCGTTGTGCCGTGATCGGCAGGCCCAATTTTTCCCGGGCATACGCCACAAATAGTCTCTGAGTCCTTCGAGACCGAGCAGTTCTGTCTCGATAACACAGTAAAGCCCTCCGCACATCAAGCATATGAAGTCTTTTTTCCCTCGGGGTAGAGGGGAACTGACACAACGAGGGAAGGACAATGTCTTCGTTCACATGAAAAGGGGACACAACTTTGGGGAGGAACGACACGTCCATGCAGAGGACTGCTCTGTCCTCGTGGACAACAAAGTATGGTTCATCGACACGCAGTGCTGTCAGTTCCGAAGGCCTGCGGGCCGAGGTGATGGCAACAAGAAACGCCACCTTCCACGACAAGAGTCGAAGGTCAATCGATGCTATTGGTTCAAATGGCTCCTGTGTGAGCCGAGCCAGCACCAGGTCGAGATCCCAACCCGGAGTCGGGGAGCGAACTGGGGGGTGCAGGTTGTTAAAACCCCGCAGAAAGGACTTGACAGAGCTCTCCTTGAACAAGGAGGCCTCCCCTGTCCGTTGAAGCTGCCAAGAGATAGCTGCCAGGTGGGATTTGAGCGACGACAGCGACAAGCCCCGCTCGGTAAGGTGTAGCAGGAACGAGAGGACTGACGGTATCGACGGCTGATGATCATCTAGGCCCTTCTCAGAGAGGAAGGCCTGGAAGCGGTTAAGGCACGCTGAGTAGCACCTTTTGGTCGCTGGCTTGAGGGCTGCCTCCAGGATCGGGAGAACTCCTGGGCACAGGGACCTCAGAACTGGATCCTCCACGCCGAAAGATGCAGAGAAGCGAGGTCGGGGTGGAGAAGCTGACCGTCTTCCCGGGAGAGCAGATCCTGCCGAAGTGGAAGGCGTCTCATCCGTCCCTCCGACAACTGGAGAAGGACCGGGAACCACGGTTGTCGTGGCCATTCCGGCGCAATCAAGATGCAGTTCGCTTGCGCCGACTGGATTCTCTCGATCACCCTCGAGATGAGCGGGAATGGAGGGAAGAGGTAAAGCAGATGCTGGGACCAGTCCAGGAGGAACGCGTCCCCGAGACATCCTGGTACCGTGTTCGGAGCAAGCCGGGCACCAAACTGAGGAAGCTGAGCGTTTTGCGGCGACGCGAAAAGGTCTGCGGTCGGGAGGCCCCAGTCTCTGAAGATCTTGGTCAGTTCGTCGGGGTTCAACTTCCACTCGTGGGAGGTCGCTCTGGTTCTGCTGAGTGCGTCGGCCTCGATGTTGACCTCTCCCGGGAGGTGCAAAGCTGTTATCGACACCGACCTGGCCACACACCAGTCCCAAAGTTCCATCGACAGCTTGAGAAGCTTTCTCGAGCCCGTTCCTCCCTGCTTGTTCACATAGAACATTGCCACCATATTGTCCGTGAGGATCTGGACTGACTTCCCCGTGACCAGGAGAGCAAATGCCCGTAAGGCTTTGAAGATTGCCAGCAGTTCCAGGTAGTTTATATGGCACTGCCTCTCCTGTGGAGACCAGAGGTCGTGGACTGAGAGCTCTCCTGTATGGCATCCCCATGCGAACATCGAGGCGTCTGTCGTTATCGTGACAGTCGGGGGTTCTGGGTGGAACGGGACGCCCCTGCAGACGTGCTGGCGGCTCATCCACCAGTTCAGAGAGTCCTTCACCGACTTCGGTATCAGCATGCATTTCGTGGCACTGTCCCGGATGGGATTGAAATGGTCCAGGAACCATCTCTGGAGGGGTCGGAAGCGGAGCCTTGCCAATGGTGTCACCATCACCGTTGAGGCCATGTGCCCAAGGAGGACTTGTATCTGCTTCGCCTTGATCACTCGGGATCGGCGCGCCTTGAGCGCTTCGGCTCGAAGAGCTCTGAACCTCTCCTCCGGAAGGAAGACTGTCTGGGAGAGAGAATCGAACATGGCGCTGATGAACTTTATGCAGGTGGTGGGCTCGAGGTGGGACTTCTCCTCGTTCAGCTGGAGACCCAGGTCTTCGAGGAGGGAAAGCGTCCTTGCCACTTGGAGACGCAGGAGGTCTGGGGAGCGTGCTGCCAACAACCAGTCGTCTAGGTACGGGAAAATGCAGATTTTTTCCCTCCTGAGGGCTGCCGCGACCACCGACATGCATTTGGTGAAGGTCCTCGGTGCGGTCACAAGACCGAACGGGAGGACGTTGAAGACGTACGTCTGTCCCGCTACCCTGAAGGCCAGGAAGCGCCTGTGACGCTTTCTTATTGAGAGGTGAAAATAAGCGTCTCGAAGATCGACGGACGCGAAGAAGTCCCCATGCCTGAGGAGCGGAAGGATGGACGATACCGTCACCATCCGAAACTTTTGAGGTTCGATGAAGGTGTTTAAGTCTCTGAGGTCGAGGATGGGGCGGAGGGAGCCGTCCGGCTTTGGGACAGTAAAGTATCTGGAGAAGAAGGCTTGATGGTTTTGAGAGTCCGGGAGCGGGGAAATCGCCCCCTTTAGGAGCAAGGTCTCGACTTCCGCCAGGATGGCCGAGGACGGTTCGGTGTCGACAATCTGTCCTGTTGGTGGGAGTTCTTCGAACTCCAATGCATAGCCTTCGTCGACAATCTTTAAAACCCATGCATCTGAGGTGATATTTTCCCATGCAGGGAGAAAGTTTGTCAGGCGATCTCCGAACGGTGTCGAGCCGGATGGAAGGAAGAGGGCGGGTACCATTGGGAGGGACATGGGAACAACATCGGTAACGAAAGAGCAAACGGTATCGTCCATTAGGGCGTCAAATGCGGCGCCTAGCTTGGTTGCCCCCAGAGGCCTGACGGGACCGCGAGCGTTGCTGCTGCTGGTGCTGCCTCCTTTGCTGCTGGGGTTGCTGAGGGTGGGTTTGCTGGGAGGTGTGCAGAGGGCGGGCTGGCTGACGGTATTGAATGGTGCGGTACGGGACCGTGTGTGGGCGCTTGTACTGGAACCATCTGGTCCTCTGCGCCTGGCCTTGATTCTCGATCCCACACTTGGAAGCCAAGGTCTTGAAGTCGTGATTTGACTTCAGTTTGTCGTCCGTTCCCGCATTGAAGAGCCCCAGGGCGTCGAACGGGAGGTCTTCGATCACCTGCCTCGATGATGTAGAGAGGCCCGAAGATCTGAGCCATGCATGCCTTCTGATTGCCACAGCGTGAGCAATCATCTTGCCCGCGGTGTCTCCTGTGTGCTTGGCCATTTGCATCTGGTGATGCGCCAGAGAGTTCGCCTCCTGAGCCAAAGTGGAGAGGGCAGAACGGTCCTCCTCAGACATTCTTTGGAAGAGTGGTGTTGCCTTCTCCCAAAGAATCTGTTGGTATGCGCCCATGCAAGCGCCATAATTGGCCATGCGGGCCAGTAGGAGGGCACCGGAGTACAGTTTTCTGCCCACCGCATCGAACCTTTTGCCCTCACGGTCGGACGGTGCCGACGACTGCCTTCCGAATCCCTGAGCCGCCTTCACGACCACCGAGTTAGGGTCGGGATGGTGTTTCAGCCACTCCAATCCCTCATCGTCCGTCCTGTACCAGGATTCGATTTTCTTGGAGGTTGGAGGGATGGAAGAAGGGGTCTTCCAGGAGCCCTGGATCACCTCGAGGAGATATGGAAGGAAGGGTAGAAGAGGAGCGGGTGGGGATTCAGCTTGCACCCTTTTAAACACCGGGGCTTGCACTGCCTTGGAAGTCTGCTTGACCTCAAGGCCTAAGGCATCAGCCATACGAGCCATTTGATCTGCAAAGGCTCTGACATTGTCAGTAGGAGATGGAGGGTCAGCCTCATAGGCGTCGTGGGTGGGTGATCTCTCGATCCCGAGAGACAACACAGACCCCGAGTGTACCGATCCCGGCAACTCGCCATCTTCCTCTTCATCATCCGCCACCAGAGATTGAGGAGGAGGGGATGAGGAGACATCCCGGCTCGGACGCTGGACCAGGATTGCTGGAGGGGCTTTTGAGGCCGAAGCCTGAGTTGCACGGGCCAAGGCCAGTCTCATAGTCTGTCTGCCCCTTTCCGGAGTCTCCAGTACTGGAGAGGTCTCCTGTCTTGCCGTCACAGTTGTCAAAGTCGTGACCGACGGGAAAAGCTCCTGTCTGGCTGTCACATGTCGAGTTGGTGCCTCGATCACCGTGTCCACCGAGATCACCGGGGACTCAGGCTGTTCTGACGGCAGTTCTGGAAGAGGCTGCGGCTCCTGGGTAGGCTGAGGGGTCGGTTGGGAAGCAACCGGTCGCACGGGCGACGATCTCGCCGACGAGGTGGCCGAGGAGGCGGTGGTCTGTTTTCGGGAAGAAGAAGAAGACGAGGATGGAGGCGGCATCGTCTTCTTCTTCTTGGCCGGTGGTTGAGCTGTCTTCGACACCGACTTGCCCGGAGTGGGTGGGACGGAGGAGGAAGAGGAAGCGCGCCGAGACTCCTCTTGAGACCGGCGAAAGGTAATGCGAACCGCCGTGGAAGATGGCGGGGTCGCTGATGTCGACCTCGTGGACCTGATCGATCTCACTGACGCCACAGAGCTGGCCGAAGAGTGCTGGATGCGTACAGTCTCGGTCGTGACTGTGCATGGAGCCTTCTGCTTTGTAGGCTTTGCAGCCTTAGAAGCTGTCGACACCGAGGCCTTGGAGGCTGTCGACATAGTTGCTCTCGGCCTCTTTTGCGCAGCCTTCTTCGCCCTGGTCTGGCGGGGCTCGGCGTCCACCGAGGGATCGACAGATTTTGATGTCGATGCTACCTTCGACCTCGAGGCCGAAGTCGAAGTTGAAGGCCTGGATACCGCGGCTGACGTCGACGCCGATGTCGATGTTGAAGGTACCGGAGCCAACGTCTGCTGGTAGAGCAGGTATCGAAGCCGATGGACCCGATTCTTTCGGGACTGTGCCGTCAAAGATTGACAATGACGACACGAAGAAGTGATATGTGCCTCGCCGAGACACAAAAGACAAAGAGCGTGCTTGTCCGAATCAGGAATCTTCTTCGGGCAATTCACGCATCTTTTAAAGCGAGTTGTTGACATAATATAGTCAAACAACTCGAAGAAATCTGAGAATCTCTATCCAACGAAGTTCCGAAGCGAGCCGTGCGGCGGAAAAACAGGAATTGGATCGGTGTGCGCGGGGCGCCCTTTTATCCCCTGCCGGGGCTGGGCGGGGTTACCACAAAAACTTGAAAGTTTTAAAAATGTAGAAGTTTCCGTTGGAGCCCGCGCAGGCGCAGTCTCTCCACAAGTGTGCATTCGCAGAGACCACGAAGAAAAAACTTTTTTTAAAGATTGTAATAGTTCTGCTACGTTACTCACTGTGATATATTTTCAGTGATTAAATGCATCTTTCCAGGATCCAGAACAAACTTGCCTGAAGTTCTGTTTTATGTTCTAAAATCTCCTCTTTATATCAAGGGTGAATCCTGCCAATATTTTTGGCTGCAAAACAGTTGTTTTTGTTGTTTTTGGCTGAAAATACAATCTGCAGCACCAGATTAAGCCTTTCCAAACTTTCTCTGTCCCCTAAAATAGCTGTTTAAAATAAGTAAGTAAGTAAGTGACTCAAAGTGAAAGAACATCACTTTCAGTCTGCCCAAATGGTGCTCGTGATGGGGCATTGAAGAGTGGCAGTGGGAGGAGTGAATAAATACATAAGATTTGAAGATCTTACAGTTTGAATAGGTTACTATAAGAAGATATGGCCCTTCTGAATGTCAGAATGCATTCAACCATTACAGATCTTGATTTAAGAGCAAACATAGCGGTGGTTTGGAGAAAGTAACTAAACTTTGTTGGAGGGACTCCATTCTAAGATAGGAAATTAGTGTGCTGATTTAACCTAGATATATCTTAGAAGATCGAGAAAGGACATGTGGGAAAAAAGGGGTGGAGAAACTGTCAGGCGTTTTCCTCTACCTCAGCAGAGTACTAGAAGTGTCCCCAAGCCACGAACCACCTAGGCCCCAGATTCACTTGAGCCATGTAGGAAACTTACTATGCAATAAAGAGTCAACACAGATATTCTTTCAGTGCTACAATGCAGGAAGGCTTTTATTTTCATTTACTTCAGAAGATACACACACACACACACACATACATACACACACAAAACTGTTAGGCCTGTGCGATCAATGAAAAAATGTTTCAGTACACATTACTAAATTAGAGGGTGGGGGAGGATTGTTTCTAAAGTATTTACAAAATTGGAAGGGGTCCATATTGTAAATATAATGAGGTAACTACTTTTTGTTACTTTTTTTGTTAAGGAATTGTACCAATGGGGAAACTTCAGGGGCTCCTTTTCTCCTCATTGTTAGAGCTATCAGCATGAAACTTGCTACAATTATGGAACACATTTACCACTGTTAGTGCATCAAGTTTCAGAACATTTCACTCATCCACAGATTTTGGGGGAATTTTTGAAGTTTTTACAGACCTTTTTTTAAAACTACAAGAGACATCTCTTTAAATTTTCCACATGGGAACAACTCAGGCTATTCCAAATTAATTCATTTTTACCGGGGGTGTTGTTTGGATGTCTTTGGTTAAAGGGAGCTTCAGTTCACTAATCTATCTAACCCTCTTACTACTGCCCACTGTGAGGTGCTCTTTACTTTACTCTTCTGTATTAAGCATTGTTTCATTTCCAGTACTGATAACCTGAAGTATAGGACTTCATTCATCAACATGAGGAAGGGTGTATCAGTATGCTGATAACATCCAAATATATTTTTCCATGCCTTCAAAACAGCTACAGCTAAGGATAACCCTGTACCCCATTGCGCTGGCCGAACCAGTTTTAATAGTGTCTTGATGTATTGTCATTGTGGTTATTTTGCTTAATTGTTTGATTTGCTTTGTTTATTGCTGTGTTATGTTTTCTATTGTATTGTGTTTTGTGGCTTCGGCCCGTGTAAGCCGCATCGAGTCCTTCGGGAGATGCTAGCGGGGTACAAATAAAGTTAATAATAATAATAAATAATAATAATAGTGTGTTTCCTCTGAATGAATGCCTGGAGGAGGTAATGAGCTGGATGAGGAAAAACAAATTGAACCTGAATTCAGACAAAACTAAGGTGCTTGCCATCAAGGGTCCTAATCTGGGGGTGGAGGTGTGTCAACCAGTCCTGAACAGAGTTACACTCCCCCTGAAAGACTGTGTTCATAGCTTGGGAGTGCTCCTGGATCCGTCCCTCCAGATGTCAGCCCAGGTAGATGCGATGGTCAGGAGTGCTTAATATCAACTGATCTGCCAGCTGCACCCCTTCCTAGATTTGGAGGTCCTGAAGATGGTAGTGGATCCACCTCAAGGTTGGACTTCTGCAGGAGGGGGTTGGACTGGATGGCCCCTGGAGTTATTCCTATTACTACTATTTATTTATTTATTTGCAGCTTTTATATTCTGCCCTTCTCACCCCGCAGGGGACTCAGGGCGGATTACAGTGCACACATATATGGCAAACATTCAATGCCAATTTTTGACATACAAACATATACAGACATACACAGAGGCTATTTAACTTTTTCTGGCCACCAGGGGAGCTGTCGCTTTCATCGTCCGTCTGCGACGCTGATGAAGCACTTCTGCATTCCCCGCATGCTTCCCCGCTGGAATGCTTTGCTGGAGTCTTCTTTATGGCCTCATAAATCAGTTAATTTAGCCTCCCCACACTTTTTAAGGTGGTACCTAATTTTCCTACTTGACAGATGCAACTGTCTTTCGGATTGCAAAGGTCGACAACAGGCTACACAATTGGTTGGAAACCCACTCCAACCCGGGCTGGCTTCGAACGTATGACCTTTTGGTCAGAGTGATCTTAATGCAGCTGACACTCAGCCTGCTGCACCACAATCCCGGTACTACTACTACTACAAAGGTTGGGTGCTTTGATTGTGCTTTTCTTGCAAGGCAGAATGGGGTTGGACTGGATGGTTCTGTGTTCTCCTACTAAAATACTATTAAGTTGATGTTGATTCAAACTGTTCTTCATTTTAAATATTGTACTGTTCTTTTTTTTGCACTACAAACAAGACATATACCATGGGCATAGGCATGGGAATTTCTTCATATTTTTCCAATTAGTTCACACAAATACTCTCCATCCATTTGCCACTGACCCAGTCCATCTGTCAAATTTTAAAACACAATGTGTTAAAAAATTGCCCATGGCTGATATATATACATTATATATAATATAATAATATACTATAATATATAAACATTTCTTGGGGCTCCACGAGAAACGTTTGCTTCATAAAGGGGTCTGCAGCTGAAAAGGTTTGAGAACCCCAGCTGTAAAGAGTTATCTGATGGTGGTCAAGAATTTGAAGAAATTATCTCCATATTCTTTGATAGTTTTGCGGGAGAATTATGTGGCATATTTGCTTTGTTTTTTAAAAAGTCAAAAATGGGCAAAAATGGGCAGGCTTGTCTTGCAGAGATTTGGAATGTGTGTGAAAAGAGGAATTGTATGCCCTCACCAGACCCTTCATAGGTGCCCACCCCTGGTTTTGAATTGGCAGCTGTCATGTGTTTCTTAAGAGGATGAACAAGGGAAGAACTTGGAATGGTTTCATATTGTCACTTGGGAGGCAGAGATAACTGGGAGGTTTTGAGCTGCAGCTTAGCTATAGTGGAAAGAGCTTAGAGAATAGGTATCTGTGCTGTTGGTATAACTATCTGAAGTTGATTTTTTTTACAAAAATAAATAAATTGTTGATTACTGTTTTCCCCCATTCAGTTCTACTTGTATATTTGTAAACAAATCTAATATTACAAAGCCTTTCTGTCCCCCAGGGTGCTTTCCTCAAGGAAAACAAAATTTGATAGAACTCTTATCAGGAACTTTTGCTGCTTGGGGAAGTGATAAGCACTTCATACAGAACCGATAATAGCCCCCCTCTACAACAATTAATGTCTGCAGAAATGAGATTGGCGTAGAAGGGAGAATAGCAGTGAGTCACACATGATGCATATTGCAACAGACTTGTTGCTAAAAAGTGTTTTTTCCTCCAAAAGAATTGTGTAAAGAAACAGTCAGAATTACCCAGCATGTTTCAGTAGCAAACCCAGCTTCATTCGTTAGCTGCTGTATGGATCTTCAATTTTTATCGTGTTAGACTACTTAGGCACTCACAAGATTTTACATTTCATCCCCAATTTCATTGGTTTCTGTCAGATTAGTATACTCCTTCCTTTGCTTATTCATTTGGCTTCTTTTCCTTTTGCAGACTGCCAGGATATTATTTATGTTTCAGTTCAAAGGTCTATTTGCCTTCGGATGTGACCTTTCTTTTTAAGTAAATTATTTATTTTCAGTACTATTGGTAACATCTGGGAGGTGGAGCATCACTTCTATCAAAAACTAACTGTTTGGCTACACACACACACACTTTTAATTATATCCCTAGAAAAAGAGGCCATTACTGGTTGGAAGCCTTAGTACTGCCTTGCTAAACCCTAAGTAAATTGTGATGTGTACTTTTAATTTCACTGTAAATCAACTCTGTTGGTTTTAGTTATAGTGCTAATTCTCTTTTCAGGAACCTTTGTATTACATTCATTAACCTTCTTTATTCTACAAATGTTCTGGATCCTGTCCATATTAAGAGCTTATAAGTGATGACCTACAACTCATTTTTGCAGGTTGTATACTTTGTTCCTAACTTTTTGTGTTACATTTAGAGCTTGGAAAAAATTCTTTTTGGGACCATTACTCCTGGAATGCCAATACAGTCCTTGAGTATGGTATTCTGGGAGCTATAGTCCAAAAATAGTAAAATTTCCAGGCTCTGGTTTCCAGTCTCTGGTGAAAGAAATGTTCACAAGAAGAATCATAGAATCATAGAATCATAGAGTTGGAGGAGACCTCATGGGCCATCCAAAGCACCCCCAGCATATGAGTATTAGCTTACCTACACGATCCCTTCTCCCAGGCTGGATCTACTGGATCTATTGCCCTTAATCCCAGGATCTGCTCCCAGATTATCTGCTTTGAACTGGATTATATATGATCCCTTCCACACAGCTGTATGAAATCCACATTGAACTGGATTATATGGCAGTGTGAACTTAGATAACTCTGTTCAAAGGAGATATTGTGGATCATCTGCCTTGATATTCTGAGTTATATGGCTGTGTGGAAAGGTTCTAAGTCTACACTGCCAGATAATCTGGGATCAGATCCTGGGATATAGGGCAATGCAGATTCAGCTCCATACAATCCACACTTAGGTCGCCAGAACCTCGCTGGCGACTGTCACCCAGGGCCATTCCAGACAGGGCTCACAACATGGGAGCTCCTGTGGTTTTACTGGAGGTGACAAAAAATCCTGCTTTGTCTTAAATTAATTTGATACTCCATTAGATCTGGGTCTTCATGAAAGACCCAGGTCTAATGGAGTATGGGTCCTGTGGGGACTGACTCCCGGGTAGTCCTCAGACCACTGAGAGATCAGTCCACACAGCCCAATTTATTTCTTTGGAACCTATGGTCCTGGTGAAGCAAAGAGGGAACCCACCCTCTCCGCAAATCCCTCCCCCAAAACCTTTAAAATAAAAGAAAAACTTACTTGGCCTCCATTATGCCCTTCATCATGCTTTTTGGAATGTACCAATATAGCTCTATTTATTTATTTATTTATTTATTTCTTGCATTTATTGACCGCCCCTCTCAGCCCTAGGGGCGACTCGGGGCGGTGAACAACAACAAAAAGACAGTGTACAGTAGATAATGACAATACAAACCAGACAAATACAACATAACATATACTTATACTAAAAATCCGCTTCGTCAGGTCCTGGGGTCATAGCCAAAATTCATAGTCCTAGTTCATTCCAGAGTCGTTTCAAGATACACTCAGTTGAAGGCCTGCTCGAAGAGCCATGTTTTCAGGCCCCTGCGAAAGGCCATCAAGGAGGGCGCCTGTCTAACTTCAGCAGGGAGGGTGTTCCACAGCCGGGGGGCCACCACCGAGAAGGCCCGCTCTCTCGTCCCCGCCAGACGTGCCTGTGAGGCAGGCGGGACCGAGAGAAGGGCCTCCCCGGATGATCTCAAGGCCCTCGTGGGCTCGTAGGCCGAGATGTGGTCTGCAAGGTACTTTGGGCCGGAACCGTTTAGGGCTTTGTAGGATAACACCAGCACCTTAAATTGGGCCCGGTAGCGAATCGGCAGCCAGTGGAGCTGGGACAGCAGGGGCGTTGTACGCTCTCTGCGTCCTGCTCCTGTTAACAACATGGCTGCCGCGCGTTGGACTAGCTGGAGCTTCCGGGCCGTCTTCAAGGGCAGCCCCACGTAGAGAGCGTTGCAGTAGTCGAGGCGGGATGTGACCAAAGCGTGTACCACCGTGGCCAAGTCAGACTTCCCAAGATACGGGCGCAGCTGGCGCACGAGCCGAAGCTGTGCAAATGCTCCCCTGGTCACCGCTGAAACCTGAGGCTCCAGGCTCAGCGACGAATCCAGGGTCACACCCAAGCTGCGAACCTGCGCCTTCAAGGGGAGTGCGACCCCGTCCAGCACAGGCTGTAACCCTATACCCTGTTCGGCCTTACGACTGACCAGGAGTACCTCTGTCTTGTCTGGATTTAGTTTCAGTTTGTTCGCCCTCATCCAGACCATTACAGCGGCCAGGCACCGGTTCAGGACTTCGACGGCCTCCTTAGTAGCAGGTGGGAAGGAGTGACAGAGTTGGACGTCATCTGCGTACAGGTGACACCGCACCCCGAAACTCCGGATGATCTCACCCAGCGGCTTCATGTAGATGTTAAACAGCAAGGGGGACAAGATGGAACCCTGAGGAACGCCACATGTCAACGGCTGTGGCGTTGAACAGGAGTCCCCCAGTAACACCTTCTGGGTGCGGCCCTCCAGAAATGACCGGAGCCACTGCAGAGCAGTGCCCCCGAGACCCATCTCTGCAAGGCGCCCCAGAAGAATACCGTGGTCGACGGTATCGAAGGCCGCTGAGAGGTCCAGGAGCACCAACAGGGACACACTCCCCCTGTCTAGCTCCCGGCGCAGATCATCCACTAAGGCGACCAAGACCGTCTCGGTACCATGTCCCGGTCTGAAGCCAGACTGTGCCGGATCCAGATAATCCGTGTCTCTCAAGAATACCTGGAGTTGTGAGGCCACCACGCTTTCCAAGACTTTGCCCAAGAAGGGAAGATTGGAAACAGGCCGAAAGTTGTCCAATTTAGTGGGGTCAAGTGATGGTTTCTTCAACAGCGGCTTTATAATAGCCTGTTTTAGGCTCGCTGGAATCTTGCCTTCCCGAAGGGAGGCATTAACCACCACCGTTACCCACTCGGCCAATCCCCCTCTGGCCTCCTTCAGAAGCCAGGATGGGCAGGGGTCTAGGATGGACGTGGTGGGTCTCATTCCTCCAAGTATCTTGTCCACATCCTCGGGTTTCACAAACTGAAAAGAATCCAACAAAATCGGACAAGCAGGTGCTTGTGTCACATCCACCGAGACTGCATCTAATGTGGCGTCCAGCCCAGAGCGGATCAAAGCGACTTTGTCTGCAAAGAACCGAGCAAATGCTTCACAGCGCGCTGCCGGGTTGTCAGGGCTCCCGCCTGAGATAGGGGGAGTTAAAAGACCTCTGACAACCTGGAACAACTCCGCCGGACGGTTTTTTGCAGACGCAATAGTGGCTGCAAAGAAGATTTTCTTTGCGGCCTTTATTGCCGCGGCATATGCCCTTAAAAAGGACACAAACCGTGTTCGGTTTGACTCGCTTGGGTCCGAGCGCCACACGCTCTCTAGAACCCTCTTCCTTCGCTTCATCGCTGCCAACTCCTCAGTAAACCAAGGGGCTGGTTTAGCTCGGTTACTTGAGAGGGGACGTTCCGGAGCGATCTTGTCAATAGCCCTGGTCATCTCCCCATTCCAGAGAGCGACCAAGGCCTCGACATGATCACCTACCGCGGTGGCGGGAAACTCCCCAAGAGCCGTCAGGAATCCAGTCGGATCCATTAGCCTCCTGGGGCGGACCATCTTAATGGGTCCTCCACCCCTGCGGAGGTTAGGGGGCGCAGTGAGCCTAAATCTAATCAGGAAATGGTCGGTCCACGGCAACGGAGAGATGGACAACTCCTCCACACCGCCACCCTGCTCCCATCCCTGGCAGAAAACCAAATCCAATGTGTGTCCAGCACAGTGGGTGGGGCCAGTTATTTGTTGGGACAGCCCCATGGTTGCCATGGCGGACATGAAGTCCTGAGCCGCACCTGTGAGGGTTGCCTCGGCGTGGATGTTGAAGTCCCCCAGCACAAGAAGCCGTTGGGACTCCACCGCCAGGCTCGAGACCACCCCCGCTAGCTCAGGTAGGGAGACTGTAGTGCAGCGAGGTGGACGGTACACTAGCAGAATCCCTATTCTGTCCCGGTCACCCACCCTCAGGTAGACAGATTCAAAATTTGTGGTCTGCGGGATGGGGCTCCTGGTTAGATGGATGGTATCTCTATAGACCACTGCGACCCCGCCTCCCCGTCCTCCGGCTCTAGGTTGGTGTTGCACGGAGAAACCTGGAGGACAAAGCTGGGAGAGATTTACGCCCCCCGCTTCATCCAACCAGGTCTCCGTGATGCACGCCAGGTCTGCCCGTTCCTCCAGGATTAAATCCTGAATCCAAGTTGTTTTTCCGTTGACAGACCTGGCGTTCAACAACACCACCTTCAAGCCAGAGGGCCCGCTCACCTGGTTACACCAAGTTACCTTAGGAGACCTATTGGGAATAGTTAATTTGGAAAAACGGTCCGAATTAGGCCGAATTCGGGGTCTCCTTCTCCCGCATCTCCTCCTTCCCACCACGACCTCTATGGGGGCCCCTCGGCTAGTGGAACACCTCCCCCCCTCCATGCCGCAGCTATAAGCCATAGGATTACTTTCTCCTACGTTTGTTATTAGGTTTATTGGTTCTTGCCAGCATCCTCCCTCCCCCTCCTCCCCCCTCCCCACCACACCCTCAAACACCGGCTCCGGGCCACTTCCTCTTCTGCCTCCTCCGTTACACCAGAGCAGCAGAAGCAGTATACAAAGGGGGGCAGGGGACCACATGGGTAACAGCAATACAGATGATAGTCGATGTTCCGACTGCTTCAGCAGATCAGTTCTTAAAGTGCTTAGATTTCAGGAGCAGTCCGTCGGTGAGCATAAATGAACGTAAATTACTTAGCAGCAACACACATTCAAAGGCACATTAATAAAGTGCTAGGTCTAAAGTGCTCTACTTAGCGATGTAAAGTGCGGCACAGAGGGACAGGGAAGGGGCGAAAGTGCTGGTGCAGTCTAGCAGCAGATGGCAGGCGCCTAAGTGCTCTAATATGTTCTTATCACAATAATAACAGATGGCACTAATGACTACCAGGAAAGTGCTAGTTGATGCTCTACGACTACCCCCTTATGGGCGATAGTGATGGTAGTTAGTTAAGTGTTGCTATGACCCCAATATGACTCTCGACGGTTGGTAAACCAGCGGATAGGCTTCCGGAGTTGATAACTCGGGGGTGGGGCAGCACAGATGGTCAAACACACTCTTGCTCAGTAAGATAACAGCAGAGAAACCGGAATAAGATCTACACAGAAATCCACAACGAATGGCCGGCCAAGATCCACAAGGCGGTCTACACAAAGCGGTCTACACAAGATCTACAAAGCGGTCTACACAAGGTGGTCTACACAAGATCCACAAAGCGGTCTACACAAGGTGGAGTGGCTACGCAGCCGTGGCCGTGGCCGGGCTCGGGCAACGCTCAGCGGGATCGGATTGGCCCAAAAGGTGGAACGGCTCGATGTCCCAGCAACCCTGCGGCGGCCCAAGCGGCTCTCGGTGGTCAACAATGGCCAGCCCAAGGGGCAGGCAGCACGGAATCCCAGTCTCTGTGCCAGCGGGTGGGCTCGCCCGATGATGGAAAGGCGGGGCGAACTCCGCTGATGATGGAAGGCTCGGTGGAAACTGCACGTTCAGAATGGAAAACTCGCCTGAGATGGAAGGAGAGGGCGAGCTCGTCTGATGGTGGAACGGGCCGGCGGCCCAGCAGCTCAGCAGCAGCCCAGCAGCAGCCCGACGATGGCTTTTTCACCGACCGCGGGTGCGGAGGCCAGGGAGCGCCCAGCCCCCCCACCCGGCGGCCGGCGGCGGTGGTTTGGCGGCCCAGGGAGGCCAGGCAGCACTCGGCCTCCCTTCCGGCCCGGCAGCACTCGGCGGCGGCGGCAGCGGCGGCGGCGGAGGTTTGGCGGCCCAGGGAGGCCAGGCAGCACTCGGCCTCCCTTCCGGCCCGGCAGCACTCGGCGGCGGCGGCGGCGGCGGCGGTTCGGCGGCCAGGGAGACCAGGCAACACTCGGCCTCCCTTCCAGCCAGGCAGCACTCGGCGGCGGCGGCGGCAGTGGCGGCGGTGGTTTGGCGGCCCAGGGAGACCAGGCAGCACTCGGCCTCCCCTCCGGCCAGGCAGCACTCGGCGGCGGCGGCGGCGATGGTTTGGCGGCCCAGGGAGGCCAGACGGCACTCGGCCTCCCTTCCGGCCAGGCAGCGCTCGGCGCTCGGCGGCGGCAGCGGCGGCGGCGGCGGTGGTTTAGCGGCCCAGGGAGGCCAGGCAGCACTCAGCCTCCCTTCCGGCCAGGCAGCACTCGGCCGCGATGGATGCCGACGGCCTAGCTGCAGTCAGGCGTCCCTCCCTTAACGCCGCCCTCCTTCAGCGACCCGGCAGCTCAGCGGCCCCACGCCGGTCTTCTTACCATCCACCGTGGCGGTGGGGGCGGCAGGGACCAAACAGCAAGCGACGGTGGTAGTCCGGGTCTCTCCGCGGCGGAGTAAGAAGGCCGCGGTAAGATGGCGGCGGGTGTTTCCTTCTCCTTCTCTGTCTCTCCGATTTCTCTCTTTCTCCGGCCTCTTTCCCAGTCTTCTACCCCTCTGTCGGGGGCTTGAGGCTTGGGGTTTTCTGTCCCCCCCGATTAGAAGATGGTAAGCAGGGGGGGGGGCTCCGGATTCCCCCCGATTGGGATTTTGGCTGTGCAGTACAGCGTTTTCTGCTGCCAGCCACCATACCGGAACCGGAAGCCCCTCTAAGAGATGGGGGGGGGGGAATCGTCCTGACCCCCGTCTCTTAGTGCTACATTGGTACATTCCAGGAAGTGTGCTGCGAGGCCTAATGGTGGTCAGGTAAGTTATTTTTTTGGAGGGGGAGGTTGTGTGTCTCTGTGCCCTCCTGGAAGGTACCAGTAGGATCTCTAAACACTCCCCAGGGAAAGCACACACTTTAGGGGGTGGTATTTGGACGTAAACACATGCCTAAGCAGGTTTCTTAAATCTGCTTCAGTGCGCATTCAAGTGCTGTCTCCAGAGGACCTTTTCAGCCCCCAAACTGTGGAATGACCTGCTGGAAGATCTCCAACAACAAAGGCCCCTTCTACACTTCCCTACATCCAGCAGCTGATCCCAGAATATCTTATTTATATGAGTCTCCACTGCCATATAATCCGGGATAAGAAGACAATCTGAGATTCGATCCTGGGATATAGGAGCAGTGTTGGAAGGGGCCCAAATGAGCTGACAGAATTTAAAACTCATCTAAAGACCTATGTCTTCCAGCACTCCTATCCAGTTTTAATCATGAATTTTAAACTCATGATGTGTGTTTTAATCTTTGTTCTGTGTATTTTAATATTTTTATAGAATTACATTTTAATATGTGTATTTACAGAATCTTTACAATGATCATGTGTTTTGACTTTGTTGTAATCTGCCTCAAGCCACGAGGAGAGGCCATAAGAAATAAAATTATCATCATCACCATCATTATTAGACAAGAAACACTGGAGTGTGCATATCAATGCTTATTTTCTGGGATGGCCAGATCACCCTGCCTTTCAGAACAAAATATGAATTATAAGCATATCTTGATTCAATTCACTAGTTGATTCATGGTAATTCCCATAAATTTCATAGTATTTTCTTGGGCAAGGATACTTAGGTCAGTTTCTTCCTCTGAAATATAGCCTATAACATGTGGTATCTTTTTGTGGTTTCCCATCTAAGTAGTAACCACAGTGCTTACCCTGTTTACCTTCAAAGATCAAACAGGATATTTGAAGCTTTGCATAACTCCACGAAAAAAGGAATGAGATTTCATAAAACTCCATATGACAATTTATGTGTGGGTGAGAAATTAGAAATGTACTTTAAACAATGTATACAAAATTACAATATTTTACAACTCATCTAAATGGAGAATACTGACTGGGTCTCATCTATACTGCCATATAATGTGGTGTAGGGGGCACATTAGGTTGGGGTGTCCAGTTTAACT
The DNA here is from genome assembly GCF_037176765.1 of Anolis sagrei. Taxonomy (NCBI): domain Eukaryota; kingdom Metazoa; phylum Chordata; class Lepidosauria; order Squamata; family Anolidae; genus Anolis; species Anolis sagrei. Next base: position 77,744,043 of record NC_090023.1, on the reverse strand, counting down.
TGGCATAAAACTGGAAATCCAGGTTTACTCCCAGTTAAAATAATCCAAGAAGGTCCCAATCTTTCCAGATATGGCTCTTGTGGAGACTGTCTCTTGGGATCATCACAGGCATCCCACTTCAGTGTGATGAGGTGGCCTGTCCCCATCCCCATTTCACCTCAAAACTTACAGTAAATGCTTTAGGTTCAAGACATAAGGCTTCTCTAGAGCTATTGGCATGTCAAGAACAGTGCTTTCCTCTGTAAAAGAGGAATAGCAGCTATCCTGTATCTTGCCATGTTGGAGGATGCACTTTTTCATGGACACCAGAGTGTATGTTCCTTTTTTAAAAAATGCAGTGAGGTTGGCATACTTCTTGACTTTGACTCCACCAACACTGCATAATATGATCAGTGTAGACCAGGCCCGTAGTTTCGGGGGGGGGGGGCTGAGTTTGGTTCGGGGGGGGGCTGAGCCTGAGTGAAAGAGGGTCTACCCTAGCAAACCTTTTGTATCGTTACCCCAATACCCCCATGCATATGGGATATATTGAGCATGGTGATCAGATCATAATGTGAATAAACATAACAGTTTAAATAATGTACCAGTAAGGCCTTCTCGTGGACCACCATGAGAATTTTGAGGGGGGGGGGGCTGAAGCCCCCCAAGCCTCCCCCCCCAGCTACATGCCTGAGTAGACCCATATAATACAGTTCAATGCAGTTAAAATGCATTGTACGAGCCCCCATTATTCTGCCATATAATGCAGTTTCATAATGCATTGAACTGAATTATATAATGTAGGTCAATACAGTTAAACCGCATTATGAAACTGCATAATATGGCAGTGTAGATGGAGCCTTAGTTTTTCGTTTGGGTATTCATGTTGAATATCATCCTATTATATGAGTTCTATAGGATGCTGTACAAAGGATATGGATGCATCCTTTTGTCTAAGAAAAAGGAAAGGCTCCTGAGGGATATATAAGGTTGAGAGGATATCATGCCTGGAAATGACTCCGTGTAGCTGTGGTGGAACAGATGGCCAACCAAACAGCTCAGGCATTAACTGACTGGATATAATGGTACCCAGCTTTTAGTCAGAGGAAATGTCTTTTTCCTCTCATAGGAGGAGAGAGACTGAGTGGATTTAGGACTAAACTAGCCGGCATGCCATGTTAAATCAAATTATTTTTACATGTTTTTAATTGTTTTTGTGCAGGGTCCCAGGGCCTTGGTAAATTGAGAGGCAAATTATAAATGCTGTAAATAAGTAAGTAAATATTTTCTGCAACCAACATCCTTCCCTTTCAGTGTGTTTTAAAACTTGAATAAAAGTGAAATAATGACATTAAAGTTTGTGAGCAGAAGTTCCCATTCCACTTTTCCTGTTCCCATTGATGCCAATAGCAATTCTATTTCTTTTACCCTCTCCTGCAACATTGCATGCTACACATATGAAAACTGGGACACATGTGGCCAAGCAATGTCAGATGTGATCAAATGTGGCCAAAATGATCAATGAGGAAGAATACACAAGGTTCTTCCTCACTGACATTTAGCACACAAATTAAATGATGCTATAGCACTTTGATTCTGCCAGAGCCTACTGGGAAGGACATGATTTTCTTCATTCATCTCTGCGGACATAACAAAACCACTTCTGTGATTCAATGAACTAAGTTTGTAGTTGCAAGTAAGCTGAGGACTGAGCAGGAATGTGGGAGAAGCAGAGAGAAACTAGAGCATTTGAAAAGCAGCCAAAAATGGGCATGGAAGATCGATTGCAGCTGTCCCTGCCAATTTGGGACAGTTGGGGCATAATTGTGCATGGAGGCTGAATTTGAGGGAGAAAGGGTGGGGATGGAGTTGAAATCCCCCCTGTCTTAGCAAATCATCCTCTTATGTAGTTGCTTGCAAGTGAAAAACAGGCTTCACTGTGTGCTCCATACTTAATGTAATTAGAGCATTCCTCTCTGGGTGTGCATGTTAATCTTGTTTGTAAGCACCTTTCTTCATGCACAAGGGAACCATTAGGATTCTCAAACTAAAATGAAGGCAAAACAATGATCCCATATGTCAATGCACTGTCTGTGTAATAACCTACTCTGTTAAGAGAATGAGACTCACCTAAACCACTATTAATAGTTTTCAATACTCCTTTCCTTTAAGCACTTCCCATCACAAGACCTTTATGTCCCATTACTGAACTATGGCATTCTCCACATCCCTACTATCTATAATAGTGTTGATGTTGTTGTTCATTTGTTCAGTCATTTCTGACTCTTCATGACCTCATGGACCAGCCCACGGCAGAGGTCCCTGTCAGCCGTCACCACCCCCAACTCCTTCAAGGTCAATCCAGTCACTTCAAGGATGCCATCCATCCATCTTGCCCTTGGTCGACCCCTCTTCCTTTTCCCTTCCATTTTACCCAGCATAATTGTCTTCTCTAAGCTTTCCTTTCTTCTCATGATGTGGCCAAAATACTTCGTCTTGGCCTCTACTATCCTTCCCTCCAATAAGCAGTCGGGCTTTATTTCCTGGAGGATGGACTGGTTGGATCTTCTCGCAGTCCAAGGCACTCTCAGAACTTTCCTCCAACACCACAGTTCAAAAGCATCTATCTTCCTTCGCCCAGCCTTCCCTAAGGTCCAGTTCTCACATCCATAGGTGACTATGGGGAATACCATTGCTTTGACTATGCGAATCTTGGTTGCCAGTGTGATGGCTCTACTCTTCACTATTTTATCGAGATTGATCATTGCTCTCCTCCCAAGAAGTAAACGTGTCCTGATTTCCTGGCTGCAGTCTCTATCTGCAGTAATCTTTGCACCTAAAAATACAAAGTCTGTCACTGCCTCCACGTTTTCTCCCTCTATTTGCCAGTTATCAATCATTCTTGTTGCCATAATCTTGGGTTTTTTTTAATGTTTAGCTGCAACCCAGCTATTGCACTTTCTTCTTTCACTTTGATTAGAAGGCTCCTCGGCTCCTTCTCGCTTTCAGTCATCAAAGTGGTATCATCTGATTATCTAAGGTTGTTAATGTTTCTTCCAGCAATTATAATGGTGTATCTATCATCTATAATGGTGTAACATTAGAAAATGTTGACCATTTCTGCTACCTTGGCAGCCACCTCTCCACAAAAGTCAACATTGTCACTGAAATACAGCACCACCTGAGCTCTGCGAGTGCAGCATTTTTCCAAATGAAGCACAGTGTGTTTGAGGATTGGGACATCTGTAGGGATACCAAGGTACAATAAAGCTATTGTCCTCCCAATCCTACTATATGCCTGCAAAACATGGACTATCTACAGACGTCACATGCAACTCCTGGAACGATTCCATCAGCGTTGCCTCTGAAAAATCCCACAAATCTCTTGGGAAGGCAGGTGGACAAATGACAGCATGCTGGAAGAAGCAAAGATCACCAGCATTGAAATGATGGTCCTCCACCATCAACTCTGCTGGACTGGCCACATTGTCTGAATGCCTGATCACCGTCTTCCAAAGCAGTTACGCTACTCCAAATTTAAGAACAGAAAATGGAATGTTGGCCGACAGGAAAAGAGATTTAAAGATAGGCTCAAAGCCAGCCTTAAAAACTGTGGCATAGACATCGAGAACTGGGAAGCCCTGGTCCTTGAGCACTCTAGCTGGAGATCTGCTGTGACCAGCAATGCTGCAGAATTTGAAGAGTCATGAATGGAGGGTGAAAGAGAGAAACGTGCAAAGAAGAAGGTGTGTCAAGCCAACCCTGACTGGGACTGCCTTCCACCTGGAAACCGATGCCCTCACTGCGGGAGTACTTGCAGATCAAGAATATGGCTCCATAGTCACCTATGTACCCACCGCCAGGACAGTGCAGTTGGAGGACAATCTTACTTGGATAACAAGGAATCGCCTAAGTATCTATAAGTGTTTCATTCCCATTCACAATTTGGGATTTCTAGTAGGATCTTCCCAATCTATCACTTCTATTCCTCACCACAGCCCCCCTGAGGAAACATATTGGGGGGGGGGGGGATCAATTTTGCCTTCAAATCATCTCAAGGAGTAATGGGGCAATTTTGTCATATTTTAAACCCAAGAGCGTACTTTCTTTTTAAAAGAAGTAAACTAGATGTGATTTTGGGTGAATATGGCCCTCCAAGGTGGACAATGTAGCTCCTTCCAAGAATTGCCTAGACCTGGGCGGCAGTGATGGGCAGTAATGATCAAGAGTGTCAAGCATACATTCTGAGACCTGAGTTTATAAACTAGTTATCCCAAAGAATGAATGCAGAGTCTTTGCTCAGATGTTTATATGGCTGAGTGGTGTTTGAATGCTGGTCTTCAGGAGTCCTACTCCAATAATAATAATAATAATAATAATAATAATAATAATGATAATATACTTTATTTATATTCTGTTCTATCTCCCCGAGGGGACTCAGAGCAGATTACAAGTACATATATGGCAAACATTCAATGCCTTTATACAACTGACAAAGACAGACAGTACATAAACAGAGGCAAGGCTTCCTTCTTTCCATCTCTGGCATCCGGCTGTGCTCAACTTGGCCATAGGGAGGTTGTTTCATTTTCTACAGTCTGTTGTCCATAGATGCCTTTCCCAGTCGGATTTTTGCCAGGGCACTTTTTACCTCCCCACCAAAGTGGTACCTATTTATCTACCTACATTGTTGTTTTTGAACTGCTATGTGAGCAGAAGCTGGGCTGACAGAGGGAGCTCACCCCGATCTGGGCTTGAGCTGCCAACCTTTTGGCTGGCAGGATCTTCTATAGCAGGTGGTTTAACCGGCAGTGCTAGCCTGGCCAAACTACTACGCTGTCTCTTGAAGGGAATAATAGCACCAAACAAAGCATAAACATTTAAGGAATGTATAGTATTAATACTATTTCAGCTATCTTGATTTTGTAAAATCTATATATAGGGCCTAATTGTGTCAAAAAGTTATTAATTCTAGGTCAGAGGTATGTATACCAGTGTTAATGGACTGCAGTTTCCCAGTATTTCTCAACATTTGCTATGCTGGCAATGGCAGATGGGAACTGCAGTCCAACATGAGTTGCCCTGAGTTCCTCTGCGGAGGTCAAGATAGGACGGGATACAAATGTCTGAAAAAAAATAAAGTAAATAAATATCATTAGGAGGATGATGTTTTGTTCAATCCTGTTCTAGTCTAAGCCATTCTTGATATAGGTAGCAGCCTCATAACAATGATAATAGAAGGATTGCAAGTTATGAACTTTCTGTTTACTTCCAGAAGTGACAAGTAGCTCATTTCTGCTCTGCTTGCTGATAATAAATCTATGTGGACAGCCTCTGGAGATTCAAATGTCTACTATATGAAAATGAAAACTAAAAAAGGATTACCTGTCAGAATACTAATTTTAATTTTATTTCCATTATTCAATTTGCAGATCATTTTCAACCTAGTGCTAAAACACTGTCTACATTAACAAGTGGTCTTGAAAATTGATTTATTCATGATAGGCTGTATTTAACTGCCAGATAATTCAGTTTCAGAATGCAGGTTAACTGCACTGCTGGATTATATGGCAGTATAGACTCATGTAATCTAGTTCAATGCAGTTGATTTGTATTCTGAAACTGGATTATATGGCAGAGTAGATACTTTAGTCTGTGACTGGGAGTAATGGAGAAAGCACTAGAAATGGGCTACAAGGAAACTTATCTGTTACATATTTGTGCTATAAATCATACTATCCTGTTGTAGCTTGAGGCCCCTGGTGATCTGCATTATTGATGTGTAATACTTTCGGGAATAGATGTAGATTTGCTGGCAGTTCACAAAGTTTAGAGAGAGGGGCTACACTTTAGGTTCGCAGGCTACATGTGGCTTGCAGGCTGTACTTTGCCCATTCCTGGTCTTGAGGAAGAAAACTCCAGACAGAGAGGTTTCTGTTCTTTTAGGCTCAGATGTTTCCGCTATCTCAGTCATGGACTGGGTGTCTCCTTTGCTGCTACCACTGCTCCCTAAATTGCTAATTCTCTGTCTAAGCTACTGTTGGACTTTTGCATCATTAAAGATAATTACTAGACTGTGAGAGTAAATGTCTTCTATGTAGCTTGTGCCTAATTGCTTTCCATGTCAAGATATAAATACTATAAAAACAATAAAAGGAGTATCCCTTACCTGAGGCTGCAGTTCTATAGATGCTTAAGTTGGAGAAAAGATGCAGAGAATTGTGCTGTTTAAGAGACGCTAACAGCACAAAGGCGTGTAACGTTTCCATTAGCAGGGCTTTGCTTTAACATTTTCCATAAAGAGTTTTGGAAATGGTTTTGGATAGCTTTAACATAGATAAGATGAAAGCACTGCTATAGTAACTCTTTAGGTACAGTGTCTGTCTGAAAGAGATGGGTTGAATTTTTTCCCCATTTGCCAGCATAGTGGGGTGAAATGTTGATGGAAGAGTTCTAAATATAATAAAATCGGAATAGTAGTCTGGCAAAGTGACAGTTGGCTTATGGCTTTCCCTACTGGAAACACAAGATGATTTATTCACTTGATAATGCCTTTAAATGTCAATGCTAGACTGATAATGATAACATTCTTCATGTTGTCCTTAGGAAACAGTCAAGGCTGAGTCGTGTCTTGTTGAGCATCAGGCAGAAAAATGTGTTGTATAACACAAGGCTTTCACCAAGCTTGTTTGCTGAAATTATAGTCATATTTAATATCTCTCCTTCTCCATGATCATTTTAAGTATTTATTTATTATTTATTTAAAACATTTATACCCCATCCTTCTTGACCTCTAAGGAGCAATTCCAAACAGGCAACAATTCCATGCCAAACAATAATATATAACACACAATAAATACACCCACAACATTAAAATAATTCTAAATATGCATTAAGAACTTGCTTGCCAGATTAAAATAACCAGAATTAAAATTATCATCCAAAGCAGTCCAAGTACTGTGTTCATAGCCAGAATTTTCCAGGGAGTGTGATCCAGACTGAATAATTCTTTGAGTGTGTGGCCATAAATTAGAACTTAGCCATTTTTGCAATAATCCTAATTTATGAGTTATTAATTACCAACTATGTAGGAATGGAAGAAATAATAATAAGTCCAGAAAAGTGGTTTCTCATATGTTGGGAGATCTTGACCAGCAAAATTCTGGACATATGAGAATTTTTGTAGTTTGGAACTTATTTTGCATTAGAAATGCATATTTTAATAGCAAATATTGTGCAAAAGTTTGGATCTGGGAAATAAATCTGAACTTGAACGTAATTCTCAAAACTGCACAGTTTCTGAGAAAGTTTCTCATACTGGGGAGGAAAATGGCAAAATTGTTGTTCTTGGCCATGGGAATAACATTTATGAAGATTTACAACCCTAATTTTGCATTTTACTCAGATAACAAATGCCCTCCCAGGACATTTTACAAACATAAAAACAAAACAGCTAATAAAACAACAAACCGAACAAGTAATTCAGTGGATTCCAGCATTAAAATGTGAACATAATAGGATGTTTAAAGCCAGCAATAAAACTGATAATAAAAATAAGAAATTAAAGACTAAATGCTTGCTGGAAGAGAAAGGTCTTAACCTGACATTAAAAGGTATATAATGAAGATGCTAGCCAGATTCCTTCAAGAATAAAGGAATTTTATTCTTTTCTGTGCTACTTTTGATTGCAGAATTTGCCAGTGGCAAAAGAGAAGCAGGGACACCAATATGTCCTAATCCAGCAGCAAATCTATTTAGTAATGAGCATGGTTATATGGTAAATGTTATATTGATAGATTGCAGAATGAAATAGATGTATTACAGCATGAGTCCTAAAAATTATTTCAAGGATACACCCCGAATAAAAAGACTGAGAAAGGCTATTATAAGTAGTAGATAAGAAGGGTGGAGAAGAAAAGAAAATACCAGATGTTCATATTTTGACACTACATCCTGATGAATTAAAAAGATATGAAAGTCTCAGATTTTGTTCATACTCTTTCTGATTTTATTTTGGAGATTCATACACATTTTGTTTGTCCCAGAACATTTTCTGTTAGGGCTATGCACAGATCCGTTTTTAAAAATGGGCTCTGGCTGTTCCGACTGTTTCGGCTTTTTTGGCCAGACATAAACAGCATGGGCCCTGCCTCCATTTTTTTCTGGCTGCAACAGACCATGCAACTGCCGACCACGGTTAGTTTTGGTTTCATAAGGCTACACGTGGAGCACGGAGAGCAAGCTACGCGCCCACACGGGGTTTCCCTGTCAGCCCTGCCTGTTGAGTCAATCAGAACAGAAGAAAGCCATGAAGTGTCTTTTAGCCAAGCTGGACCTCCATTTTTCTGTTGCGAGCAGTCTTCTGAGAGAGACAGATAATGCTCCAGTCCGCTGGTGATCTAAATGCTGCACTTGCCTTGGTTTTTGACTCAAATAGCAATAAATAAGCATTTACTTTCTATACACTTAAGAGACGTCCACCAATGGTACCCTTCATAACACAAGCTTCAAACATTGGATAGAGATATCTTGCCATTTACTTAAATAAGTGTTTAAAAAGAGTGCCTTAACTCAACTTGAAAAAGTGTTTAGGAGGAAAGATGCCAAAAAAGGTGGTTTCTTAAGTCTGACGCCTTAAATCCAGGTGTTATAAGGATATAAGGAGAAAGGATCCCAGAAAGGGTGGTTTCTTAAGTCTGATGCCTTGCCACCTTGTCACACGGCTGCCGGAGTCACTCCAGCTCCTATTGCAGAGGATTTAAACTGCAATTCTCTGCAAAAAAAAAAAAAACAACAACAAAAAACAAAAAAACAAAAAACTAACCTGGAGGGAGCAACAAAAATATAGGTCACTAGCTGTGCCCTGCCACGCGTTGCTGTGGCCTATAGTAAAACTTATCAAAGTTGAGGTAGATATCTGGACTATTATGAAAGAGAGGTACCTACCTATTCCTTCCCCCTTTTCCTCCCCCTTTCTCTCCTTTCTTCCTTCTCTACCTCTTTCTTTCTTTCCTTCTGTCACTACTTAGTTTCATCCTTCTCTCTTTCCTTCATTCCCTCCCCCTTTCTTCCTTTGCCTTTCTTCCCTCCCTGTTTGCTTCCTTCTTTCACTTTTTATTTCCTTTTATTTCACCACCATCATAACAATAACAATAATGCAATGCATTGCCTCCGGGACCTGACACCTCTCCCATTCCCCCTAAAAGGGTCTCATAGGAACAATAGCATCATCATAATAATAATAGAAATAACAACCTTTACCCGCCACGTGTTGCTCTGGCCAATCTTCCCTCTTTCTCTCCTTCTTTCCCTCCCTCCCTCCCTCCCTCCCTCCCTCCCTCCTTCCTTCCTTCCTTCCTTCCTTCCTTCCTTCCTTCCTTCCTTCCTTCCCATCTTTCCTTCTCCTCTTCTTTCTCTATCTCTTTCCTTCCTTCCCCCTTTTTCTTTCTCTTCTGCTGTCTCTCTTTTCTTTCCTTCCATCTTTCCTTTTCTTCTTCCTCTAACTTTCCTTCCTTCCCCCTTTTTCTTTACCTCCCTTTCTCTTTCTTCCTTCTTTCCTTCCTTCCTGTCTTTCCTAGATTTTGACAGGGCGGGAAGGGGTGGGGTGGGGTTTGGAGGTGGCGTGAAGTAAAAGGAGGTAAGATTGGGGCAGGGGAGTGATGGAGCGTGGGGTTGCGTGTGTGTGTGCGGCAGCGGGGGGAGTGATGGAGCGTGGGGTTGCGTGTGTGTGTGCGGCGGCGGGGGGAGTGGGGTTGTGTGTGTGTGTGCGGCGGCGGGGGGAGTGGGGTTGCGTGTGTGTGCGGCGGTGGGGGGAGTGATGAAGCGTGGGGTTGTGTGTGTGTGTGTGGCGGCGGGGGGAGTGGGGTTGCGTGTATGCGGCGGCAGGGGGAGTGATGGAGCGTGGGGTTGCGTGTGTGTGTGCGGCAGGGGGTGTGTGTGTGCGGGAAGTGGCGCGGCAGGGCTTGGAGTGGGCATGGTTTCCGCAGAGGGAACGTTGGCCGGAAGTCCATGTGCGCGTGCCAGGGAACTTGCAGCTGGGCGCCAATGCGCATGCTCGGTTGTTTTGCCGTTTTGTGAGTGTGTTGTTGTGTTGTTTTTCATTTTGAGTAGATATGTTTGTACCTTGTGGGTTGTGTTATGGGCATGGGAATTTTGGTTAAGTTTCGTTGGGGTTTTTTTTGAGTTTTGTTCTTTTGCCGTTTTGTGAGTGTGTTGCTGTGTTGTTTTTCATTTTGAGTAGATATGTTTGTACCTTGTGGGTTGTGTTATGGGCATGGGGATTTTAGTTAAGTTTCGTTGGGGGATTTTTGAGTTTTGTTGTTTTGCCGTTTTGTGAGTGTGTTGTTGTGTTGTTTTTCATTTTGAGTAGATATGTTTGTACCTTGTGGGTTGTGTTATGGGCACGGGGATTTTGGTTAAGTTTCGTTGGGGGATTTTTGAGTTTTGTTGTTTTGTGAGTGTGTTGTTGTGTTGTTTTTCATTTTGAGTAGATATGTTTGTACCTTGTGGGTTGTGTTATGGGCACGGGGATTTTAGTTAAGTTTCGTTGGGGGATTTTTGAGTTTTGTTGTTTTGCCGTTTTGTGAGTGTGTTGTTGTGTTGTTTTTCATTTTGAGTAGATATGTTTGTACCTTGTGGGTTGTGTTATGGGCACGGGGATTTTGGTTAAGTTTCGTTGGGGTTTTTTTGAGTTTTGTTGTTTTGCCGTTTTGTGAGTGTGTTGTTGTGTTGTTTTTCATTTTGAGTAGATATGTTTGTACCTTGTGGGTTGTGTTATGTGCATGGGAATTTTGGTTAAGTTTCGTTGGGGGTTTTTTGAGTTTTGTTTCCTCGTTGGATGCCCCTAACAAATTTATATATATAGATGACAGAGAAAAATGTATCACCTCAACATTTGTCTTTGGATGAACACCTGACCCCAGGGGCAGTCCACTTAATGGCTTGCTGACTTGGATGGTATTTGCTGGAAGGCCATTCCAGGAGCACTCTGTCCCAAGCCCCAAAACCCCATTAAGAGAAAGCAGAAACCCCATGGTTTAGCCCCCAGGGGGAAAAGGTCAACAACATTCCCCCAAGCCCTGGAACTTATAAGGGACATCCCATATATCCCCCTAACCAGGAGGGAGGGTCCAGCTGCTTAATGTCCTTACCAGGCCCCTCCCACCTGCCAAGACTGGTGTAAAACACCAGGCTGCAATATAAACTAGTCTCTCACTGGGGCTTCAATTGCTTGCCTCCAACCAAATCTTTTGGCTGTTGGTAAGGCAAAGCAAAGACAACAGTATTTATTATATTCAGAAAGGACAGACAAAATAGCACACAGTGAGTCAGCTGGAGTCAAATTCTGTTGGATAACTAAAATGTCCATGGATGTAGTGAGGTGTAATCTCTGAACAAATTTCCACATTCAAAACTTGTTTGCAAAGTTATAATGAATTATAGTAACAAAGTCATTGCTCGCAGCTCCAGGAAGGTTCAAAGGAATGCCCTGCTTTCAGCAGAGTATGCAGTGGGATTGACATCAGTTAGTGAGTGCACACAGGCTCTCTCACCCAGGGTCTAAAAATGCTGAGAATATCATTCTGAAAGCCAAGATTGGGGTTTAGCATTAGGCTGCACAGCAGGGAGCCTGCAATAGCTGCTGGCAAAAAGAATCTGATGATGACTACGGCTTAGATGAAATCACACTAATGTATTTGTCTTTTAAAGAGCATTCTTTAGCATTTGTGTTTTAAGATTAGGATGTTAAAAGTCCTCTTGGAATTTGGTGTCAGAAAACAAAAGCCGGGGCAAGAACCATAAGGAATATTGTAATTTGAGCCCATCCTTTTTGGGACTTTACTGGAAGAAGGCACTATCCCACAACATTGTGGTCAGGGATGGCAACAACTTGCTGATGTAGTCACTCTTTTCATCACACTGCTGCCAGTGTCACACAACTGCTATGCCTTAGCACTGCAAGGTCCTGCAGCCATGCTTTTAGGTGGGCAGCATAAATCCACCCTCCCACTATGCTGCCTTGCATTTTAATTTTTAAAGGAAACTTTCCAATTACACAAAATGCAGGTAAAATCCTCCTCCTCTTCTTTCCTTTTCAGCAAGAGAGAATGGGGGAGGAGGACAAGCACATCTCCGGACATCAATAACATGTTACCGCATGATGCAGACATTTGAGCTTGAATCACTGTTACAGCTTGCTTATTTTAAGTTTTGTTATACTATGGGTTGTATGCTGCATGTATATGCGTATGTGTAAAATGTGTTTGTCAAATGTTTTGATATGGCTGATGGGCTAATCAATAAAATGTACTATTGTACTAATAACATGTTACCGCAGAAGGACTCGGGATCATTGCACCAGGTAGGTTGTGGCATCATGGTGATATCTGGGGCTGTTGACAAATTTTTCCTATCAGTAGCTGAGGACAGCTTCATTGTGGGGAGGTGGCAGATCAGAAATGGATATCACACGGTGTTGTGAAATAGGGGCTGTTACCAAAGATGATGATACTGCTTCTATGCTTTTTTCCTACCCGAAGTGTGATAAAGACCTTAGCTTCTGACTTGTTTCTTTTCCTGTTCTTTATTGTTCATTCCGCATCCTCCCCACCCACGAATTTACACATATCCAAGGCAGCTTCCTTTATATAAGGAATGAGACAGTCTGGCCAATGGAAGTGCCTAGACTGTCCACAAGCATTTCATCAGCTTTTCATTTCTGTAATTAGAGAAAAGCAATTTCTACTTTTCTCTCCTCTACATCAATGAGCAGTACGTGGAAAAACGTTTTTAGGACTATGACTCTTAGACTATCACAGACAATATGGCTGGGGATTTTGGGAGTTGAAGTTCAAAAAGAACTTTACTCAAGCTGTAGAATTTTTAAAATTCTCAGTGCTCTGTTGAAGGCACATTTTGTTCATTCTCCTCATAGAAAAACCTTGTTTCCAAGCTTTTATTATATAACAACAGCTTCCAATAAATAACTTAGATTGTCAGAACAAAAGCAAAAATAATTTTCCTTATTTACCATATTTACTCGAGTATAATGTGCCATCAATTGTAATGCACAGCTTAGTTTTGAAGGTGCACACTGCAGTTTTTTTTTTGGTGTCAAATGTAATGTGTGGCTTCCCCTTGCCTGTTGGCTGTTCTGCTGCCTGTTTCAGAATAGGCGACAGGCAAGGGAAAGACATGCCCCTCCATCAGGACTAAGCTGGCAAACTCGCCAGCCTTGGTCTGATGGATGGGGAGTGGCTTCCCAACTAAGGTCTCATTCACAAGTCTTCAAAACTTAAGGGCAGGTTTTGAAGACCTCGCGAAAGACGCCATTTGGGAATCTGTGCTTTTCTGTCAGGCTGAGGCAGGCGAGTTTGCTAACCTCACCCTGACTGAAGGGCACAGGCAGATTTACGCATGTCATTCTAATGCAGCAATGAATCTAATGTGCACCTCACTGGTGGCTATGCAATTTAGACAAAAAAGGAGCATTAAATTTGAGTAAATATTGTACTTTGTGTTTTTGCTTAGTCTAGAGTGACCAACTTTAAATCAGGTAGAGTTTGCTTCTAACCTATCTATATACCCTAAAGCTACCAGATTCTTTCTGGTCTTGGTCTGACCAAAGATCAGCTTTGGTTACTACATGGTTGAGAAATCAGCAATGAATACCAGGTGCTGTAAGCTATATTTCAGAGAAAGGAATTGGCAAACTATCTTTGTCTATGACATTCATGGCATTGCGAGAAGTCAACAGGCAACATGAAGGGGCATTTCTAGGCATGTGTGATCCTTTAAAATTGTTTAAAAGTCATTACAAAACTGGGGGGGGGGGGGCACTGGTCTTTTGTTCCTAAAGTGTTTCTAAAGTATAACTAGTGAAAAAATTGTTACTATAATGAGAGTAATAAAATTTTGTTACTATTTTGTTGTAGTAATTGTGCATACTTACTATAATTGGGGCTCCTTTCTCCCTCATTTTACAGCTATTGAAGTGAAATTTACTACATTGGCAGAACACATTTACCATCCTTAGCTCACCAAATTTCAGAATATTTCACTTATCCATGGATTTTTGGGAAATTTTCAAAGTTTTTATAAAGAACATTTTTTAAATAATAAAGAAAATGTGTTCCTAGTTTAAAAGTAGTATTTTCTGTTTGATTGAGTAGTCCTTACTTTGAAAGTAGTGGTTCTATACTGGGAACTTTGTTTTTGTGCCAAAAACTTTGTTAAATGGGTCTATGACGATGTTAAATAGGTGGATTGGATAGCAAAATGTGCTGTAATATGATGTCCCACATGCAAAGACAAAGTTTTGCAATTTAATAAACTTTGCAATATTTTTATTATAGAAACACATGGGAAATGGCACTTATAATCCAGGGAAAAAAATCATAGTGTAGAATATTAAATTTATTGGAACTCTGGCTGGCTACAGAGAGGCAAATATGCTGAGCAGTGCACTACATTCTGGGAAATGTAGTTTATGACAGGGCCTTTTGAATTATCTGACGTAAGGCTCCTTCCTTCCCAAACTACATTTCCCAGAATTCTGTGCATTTCCTAGCAAACACTGCTTCCTCTTTTCTCCGCTCCTAACAGTGAGACTCCATTAATTTACAAAGGAAAGACAAGGCACTAAGGCAGCCTTTTTGGCTTTGTTTTCAGCTTTTCTTCCTTGTACTGAATATGAAACTGACTTTGGGAGCCTTCTGAGATTTACAAAACTAAAACAAAGATGTTTGGGTAAGTTTTGATTCTTAAATTTTTGGCACAGGTCATGCCCATATATCGAATATTTCCTTGTAAGTACGAATTTAACAAATTTGATACAACTAATGAGGATAAATGAAAAAAATGCACACCTCTAGTACATACACAAATAGTTTGTTCCTACATTTTTGTAAGTAGTTTTCTTGATGCTGATGAGCAATCTTTCTTTGGTTGGCTGGATGCCTATTCATTCATGGCACGAAGTATTAAGAGGTGACCCTAGCTACCAATTCTTACAAAACACAAGCTTCTCATGCTGTTAATACCATGTGCCACTCTTTGATTCTGTACCACCATTTTTTGAAGTTGTGCACTGGAAAAAAAACTTCTTTTTGGCTTTTCACAAACCCAAGATCAATGTTGTAGTGACACTTTTGATGTATGGCTGATGAACAGGCCTGTGATAAGGTTTTTGATGAAGATGGATGTGGGGTATAGGAGGAAGAGTAAAAAAAAAAAAACCCAAAGGGCCACCTTGCCTCATTGATGCCAAGAGATAAAGGTCACACAAGAACAAATGGCTGCATTCTATATGTTGTTTCAGAGTGACTCCTTAATGATGGCAGACTGCTAAACAGTATGGGATGAAAGAAAACATAGTAGTGTCTGAAGCCTGACCTTAAATAAATCTTAATTTGAAATGCATGACCAGGTTCCACCTTGTGCAGGGTGTGTAATGCATTAAGCCCCCTTTAAAAAAATAGATTACTTTCTAGATGCATTATGAGGATGGTTCCGAGAGTCTTCCTGTTCATCATTTATTTAGCATCTATTACCTAACTCTTTAAAAATTTAGCATTGTGATGCATATCCTTGCCAGAATTCAAGACGTCTATGCTTGATTATAGATATGATTTCTCAAAGGCTTTGCAGTATATGTTTGCTTTATATGAAATTGAGACTCGGATAATAGCCTATTGCATAGCCTCAACAAACATGTTTCCCCTGGTTAATCAAATGGCTTGGACAATTGGCATAGGAAGTCAACCTAATTCTCTTACTTCTGTATCATAAATGAAAGAATAAAAATGATCTGTGATGCAAAACATTAATATATACCTGTTAACAGACAAGTTGTCATGGGTATGTATGTGTCAGCATTTAAAGGGTTCACAAAATGTATGTTATGTCAATACACTTAAATACTGACATCTCATCTGTGGGTCAGTAAGCTGAATTGTATAAAACTATAGTTCCTATTCTGGTATTCTTTTTGTTTTATAAAGGACCCTAACTCATATGCGCCTTGGTTCAACTCCTGTCATTTTTTTCTCCAGCTGTATGATATTTTATGGGGGAAAAGTCTCATTATTCAAAATTCTCTTCTGCAGGAATTATCAGATTTTGAATAAAGTAAAGGACTGAGGGCGGTCAGGAAGAAATCTTTTTTGCAACACAATCATGGTATAAAGTGCTTTATGTGCCTTCCACATGGTTTAATATATTTTCTAATATACTACTTCCCTTTGTGAAATCTAGGGCTGCCACCCGACAAAAGGCATTATTTATAGTTGAATTGTATGAGCTTTACACTGCAATCTTGTCCTTGAATTATGCCAGCTAGTGAATTGCAGTAAACACCTGATGTTGGCATGACTCCAAGTTAAAACACAACAAGGACAGTGCAGTGAAAAATTTCCAGTATTGCAGTTTCAAGTCATTGTATGTCATAGGAGCTCTTCACATGGCTTTTTGGATCAGCAATCACCAGTGAAAGGGAAGGCACATGGGGCAATTTGTGGGACCTCCCTCTTCCCCTCATCACCATTTCCCTCCCCCCAACAGATGGCAGAAAGAGCGGCAATGTGTGCGAACGCGCTGTTGTCCCGCTGCCCTTTCTGTAAACCCATGGCAAAAAGGGGAGGAATATGCGGGTTATTACTTACTTACTTACTTACTTAGGCGATCCCTCGTAGCTCAAGGATGATTGTCTTCCAGAGGTGGTTTCTTGGCGGTGGGTCTGCAGTTGGTCTTGGAGCCCTATTCTTGATCCGCATGTTCTTCCACAATGAGGACATCAGTTTCTAGATGGAAGGCGGTCCCGGTCAGGGTTGGCTTGACATGCCTTTCTCTTGCCACGTTTCCCCCTTTCACCCTCCATTTGTGCCTCTTCGAACTCTGCAGCACTGCTGGTCACAGCTGACCTCCAATTAGAGTGTTCAAGGGCCAGGGTGTCCCAGTTCTTGGTGTCTATGCCACCGTTTTTGAAGTTGGCTTTAAGCCCATCTTTAAATCTCTTTTCCTGTCCACCAACATTCTGTTTTCCATTCTTGAGTTCAGAGTAGAGTACATTTTCCTCCCTCTAGTGGGGGAGAAAGTGCCTTTCAGGCAGAGGAATGTGGGCAAGGCCTGCCATCAATCGTGTGATGACACATAGCAGGCCCTGTCCTTTCAGCGCATAAAAGTGGCAAAACAGGGCAAAAATGCCCCGTGTGAAGAGGTCCATAGACTATCCTAGCCAAGCTGCCATAAGGAAGAAGAATCATATTTAAGAGTCAATAGGGTAGATCATCAGTAACTGGTTCTGAAGATTAGTAGATTCAACAATAAGTAAAAGTAACTTTTACTTATCTAAGTATCAGAGACATGTAGCGTGATAATAATGCTTTATCAAAGGAAGTAGGACAAGTATTATCTGCTAAGTGATTGGAAGTGATGACCTGCTTTTCCTCTTTTTTGTTTTTGCCATTGATTTTATGGTTGTAGTTAGTAAGTTTTGGATTTTTGTTAGTGTAGTGCATTTTAGTGCCTTTGGTAGTTTTGTTATGTAGGGTGTTTTTATTATCCCATATGTGTATTTCATATATTACGTATAATATGTGTTTGTTTAATAAAAATATTACCCACAAAAATCACTTGGTTCTTTCTTCTCTTCTCACTGTTCACTATCTGTTTAATTTAGCTCATGCAAATTGGTTTCAAAATTAAAATTTAGTTTGTACTCAACTTAGGGCTGGAAGGGGAAGAGATGAAAACAGAATCTAGTCCTTCTTGGTAGGCTTTGGCAGACTTTCCTAGCTTATGTGTTCTTCTCCATTTCTAATGTTTAGCATCTTGACCACACTCCAATGTTACTTGGTCACACATGCCCCAGTTTTGAGTCTGCTTCCATCAATCTCTCCTTTAACCAACACCATGCAATTATAGCAATGTTTACATTGCTTCTGTGAAGCCAGAGAGTAGTACTGATAGTGACAGTTTTAAGGTGGAGTATAAGATTATTCTACCCATTGACTAATCCGCTAAATCTGCATATGATAAAAGCCTCTTTTGTATTCAGTTTGTTCATGTACATGTCTCAGCCAAAGGGAATGCCTCCCCAGAGAGGATGTTTGCCATCTGTAGATCTATGCATGTATCAAACATCATTTAAAAATTCAACTCTGCTGGCTAATCATCTGATTTTGGATGTGCGCAGATTATTATGTTTTTATTTATGTATTTTTTTTTGTATTTAGGGTAGCTGGAATCCTCTCTGGCAAGATGTACCCTACAGTTATGCATTTGTAAATGCTACATTTTATAATTCCTATGTAGCTTTTAGTTACATGGGGGGGGGGGTGGTGGTTAAGGGTTCTAACCACCCCCCACAAAGGTACTACCCCCCCAACCTGGTTTACTCAAGAATTTTAACTGGTTAACCAAGTTATGAGTAAACCATGTTTCTTTTTCAACCTGACATATTTCAGGGCAGGGTTAAACTTTTAACCACCACCCCCCCGACTATGGCCCTGTCCAGGGTTTGTTTCCTTGATTATCAAAAAGCAGCTACCTGACACGTGTGTTCCTACATGGCAGGGGCTTGGACTGGATTACCCATGTGGTCTCTTCCAACTATGTTTCAATGGCATCCTCCTCCTCCCCCCTGAAAACAATCTCTGGGGTGAGGTGGATTTGTGACAGGGTTTCTTGTGCTGGAGATTTGTCTGTTTCCAGCTTTATTCTTACACAGTAGTATAGGATTCTTTTTGTGACACACCTTGAGAAAAGTCTCTACAACATGGAAAATAAATAAAAATAATGATGGTAGGAAGAGTGGTAAACTCTTTTTATTGCTGCCTGAAATTAGTTGCTAATGCCTCCTAATACTTTTGATTACACTGAGATAATAGCATTGCATCATATTAAAGTGAATTAGAGCGGATGATTAGAGATCACATCTTATTCAGATTTCTTATAATGAAACTCATAAAATCTGGTCCTGTACAATATGTACTCTATATAGAAATGAGACACTCATAAACGCATATGCCTTATAAACTTTGATATATATGCAGGCACTGTAATATTTCAGATAGGTTTAAAATGATGGCAACACATGGATTCTCCTTTTAATATTTGTTAGAGCTCTCTCAGTGCAGCTTATGAAATATCCTTTCATTTTTGATATATAGATTAGGGAAAAGGCAAACTATATTGAGAGAAATTGACCAGAATGTTGAGACCTGCAAAGCATTACTCTCATAGTTTAGGTTGGTAACAATTCTGGATTCTTTTACAGTTTTGAAAGTGTTTTAATCCATCTAAAATAGTGTTAAAAAGAGCAACTAGCAGGGAGCCAGTAACTTTAACATTTCTATAGAATTCACTTAGTAGTTCCTATAGATCAGTGCCTTTGTCCTTTTTAAAGGACTTAATAAAGGACGGTATTTATTATTTATTTATTTATTATTTGCACTTGTTAACTGCCACTCTCAGCCCGAGGGCGACTCGTGGCGGTGTACAGAACATAGAACATAGAAAGACAACAGTTTACAGTAGATTAAGACCATAACACAACATCTTACTAATACACAACTAATTGAACTAAAAATCCGCTTCGTCTTGTTTGGGGTCATAGTCAATCTCATAGTCATAGTCCATTCCGGTGGTCATTCCAAAAACATAGCACTTAGTTGAAGGCCTTTTCGAAGAGCCAGGTTTTCAGGCCCTTGCGGAAGGCCATGAGGGAAGGCGCCTGTCTGATTTCAGCAGGGAGGGAGTTCCATAGCCGGGGGGCCACCACCGAGAAGGCCCGCTCTCTTGTCCCCGCCAGGCGTGCCTGTGAGGCAGGCGGGACCGAGAGAAGGGCCTCCCCAGATGATCTCAAGGTCCTCGTGGGCTCGTAGGCCGAGATGCGGTTCTCAAGGTATTTTGGGCCGGAACCGTTTAGGGCTTTGTAGGATAACACCAGCACCTTAAATTGGGCCCGGTAGCAGATCGGCAGCCAGTGGAGCTGGGACAAGGGCGTTGTGTGCTCCCTGCGTCCCGCTCCGGTTAACAACATGGCTGCCGCGCGCTGGACTAGCTGGAGCTTCCGGGCCGTCTTCAAGGGCAGCCCCACGTAGAGAGCGTTGCAGTAGTCGAGGCGGGATGTGACCAAAGCGTGTACCACCGTGGCCAAGTCAGACTTCCCAAGATACGGTATGCATTACCATTGTATCAGTACTGTGCTCATCAGTAGTATTGAGGCTAGTTAAAGAAAGCATGAACTTCAAGGAAATTCTTTACATTTCATGTTTTGTTTTTAAAAAAATCTAATTTCTTGATGGGAGGTAGTTTCTGACTTAAATAAGTCAGCAAAAAAAAATCAAATTCATTATAATTTTAATTAAATTCCCATCACTATTTTTCATTTCTGCAATTTTAGCTTTTTGCATTTTAGTTTTCAGTGCTCTCACTCAAAATTGTTACTATTATGTTTGCAATACAAACATGGCCGTGCCCTCTCACCCCTCCCTCCATGTCACTGCTACAGTGGCAACAATGCCACCTACTTGATGTTCAGAGATATCCCTTCCTCCTTCTTGCCCACGCTCCAACAACAACAGTAATAATAATAATAATAATAATGCCCCCCCCCCCCAGAAGTGTTTGTAGACCTCTCTAAGTCTTCCAGTGGCAATTCTGTGGCATTTTCCCAGTCCACTTATAGGGCACATCTACACTGACCATGTAGGTGAGAGAGCAGGAGAGGACAGCCATTTAGGTCAGTGTAGGGCTGGATCAGCTCATGGATGGCCACAAAACACAGATCCAGATTAACCCATGAACAGTTACTTAATTTAGATATACCCTGGGCTAAAACAACCCAGAGGAAAGCCAAATCCTGCACCATAACTTGGTTTTCCCCTGAATTATAGCAGTCCATAGACCTGGAGCTGGTTCCTATGCAGATGTCATGCCTTGTTCGGATAGCAAGGAAGAAGGGTTCCTGGATGTGCAAGAAGAGGAGATGGAAGATAGCAACTCCCATCAGTCTGTCATGTTTTGTTGTCAGTGCTGAAAAAGAGCAGAGGAAAAGCTTAAACATACTCACATTCCTACAGAGAAGAATGTAGACAGTTTCATTGGTCTCTTCAGCTTTTGGAAAAATGCTAATTAATCAGGCAACAGCTAAGGCCCTGACCCAGAGATATTGTGGATAATGCCATTAATCTGATGTGACTTGTACTTTGTGATTTCTGACCTTATTCTGATTTGATTTCGAAGGACTTCTGAATTTGACTTCTTTGCTATGAACATGGCCATGTTATCAGAAGCTTAGGTTTCAACAATCAACAGGAGAATCAGCCAAAGTCAAGAGTCCATTATCAGATAAGTCCAAATTTAGGAGACCTTGAAATTCAAGCTGGTATAACAAGCTGTACAAACCACAAAAAGTTAGGGGTGAACCAATGCTGAGTTCCACAGTCCAGGTAGTTGAAGTCAAGCTGGTGAAGCCACAGAGTCAAGTCAGGAACAAACGAAAGTCAAGTTCACAGTACAGGATCAGAAATGGCGGTAGTCCAAAAAGCAGAACAGTCAGGTTTAATGACAAGAAACACTGCCATTAGCCAAGGTCATAAAAATGCCTTTAGTCAGTTAGAGCAGCAGAGTGAAGATTCAATATAATAAACAACAAAGATAAGGTCGGAGTCCAGAACTTAGAAATATCATTTGCCAGAGTCTAGAAGTCAACCACTGGCAGTTCTTGAAAACAAACTGAGGGACAGGAGAGACAGGTTGCAGAGCAAGAATACAATGTTGTCTTCTACCCAAAGCCACTACACAGAGGGCTTTTTATCTTGAGGTCTCAGCTGGTGTTTGTTTCATCATCCTTTCATAGCTAATCTCTGAGACTTGTGATATGTTCTCCATTACAGAGGAACCCTTGACTAGCTTGTTTCAAATGCTGGGGAGAGTCTGAGCTAGGTGTAATATCAAAGTGTAATATCAAAAGAGCATATAGTATGCAATTTACCAAAATCCCCAGTACATAGCTCAATTCAGTGGCACAAAGCAAAATCAAAAGGAGCAGCCGCTCTCAAACGTAACAGTTCTAGGTCTGAATAAGGGTTCCTCTGTATATAGGCTTCAGGGATACATTCAATGAGAAAAATTATATAAACAAAGTAAGCATTGAGTCATGAGGGTATATGTAGACTGAAGACAATAATGAAGATGGAGCACCACTCTCAAAAAAATCTTCATGGATAAAATTCAAATCAAGTCCAGTGAAAATGGAGCACTGCTTCTCAAAAAAGTCTCCGAAGGAAAAGTCCAAATAGCATTCAACAGGGGTGCCCGGGTATTTTTGTACCCTGTTTCGGGAAAAGAAATCCCCTTCCTCAGGAGTTGATATAATCAGCAACTCCAGACTCATATAATGCCAGATAGCTTTTACAAAATGTGACTCTGCTTGTAGTAAATTCACACTGCGAGTTTTGACTTTGGCTTGGCTTCCATGTCTTTGTTGTTTGTTTGGAAGAGCTAGCAGGTTTATAACAGAGGACCAGTGGTGGGTATCTTGATAGCCATCCTGCACTCCTTGGGCTCAGGTGGCCTGGGAGTGCGGAATATCTGCCCCCTCCCACCTACCCACCTCCTGCCTGTCACGGCTAGCTAAAGCAACAACAATATGACCTACCTGTTCCTCTGAGATCTCCCTTCCTCTCTTGTGACCCACGAAGGAGGGTGGGAGGAAGGAATGGGGGCCTTCCCCCTCACTGCTCCCATCATTGGGTCAGAAGACAGAGATGGAAGAAGGGGTATCTCTGAACAGTTGTTGCTGTTGTAGCTAGCAGTGATACACAGGTAGGGAGGGTGGCAGATGGGTCCCTGGCTAGTGGTACCAAAGCAGCTTCAGCAATGCTGAGGAGTAGGAACTTCCTCCTGCTGGCAAGGTGGCTCAGAGAGTACCTATTGGGCCACAATGCAGTCTGAAACTGGTGTTTTGGATGCTGGTTACGGCTCACATTACTGGCTACATAGAGCCACGTATAGTCAAAATGTAGAACTTGCATTATCCATCACTTCAAGTATCTATGTTAGGGGATGGTATCTTTGAAAGTATAATCTGTGGATATGGGAGTTGTACTCTATTTATTTTCAGTATAGTGGCCTGAATTTGATCTAAGTTTATCATATCTAGCTCAACTCTTTTCTGCACAAGTTTAATTATTTTTTGTTGCTGCTTGTTTGTTTATGCATGGAAAAGATGGCTGCAATATTGGCTTGTAACTGTGCCTAGCTGCAGTTTTAATTTTGTTCATGGTAGAGTGTTCCATTAGAAAGTTGCCTGTTAATATACGTGTTACATGTGTCCCAAAGCTGTACTTCAGAAATGGAGGCATTAGCATTTTCCAAGAAAAGAAATCTATATAACATTTTGTAATGTTTTCTATTAAAGTTTGCTTGCTGAGAAGAGCTACATTTAGTTTCCAGAATTAATGTGTGGCCTGGGATCCAATTCATTATTATAAAAGTGTGAAAATCCTTATATCAAACATGTTTCATAGTTACCAATGTTATTTGATTAATTAAACTGGGTTAAATCAAGACGTAATCAGTGTGTGAACATAGGTCAATGAGCCTAATCCTTTGGAATGAGATTTTTATATTTTCCAAAGGTGAACAAGGTACTGAATGTCAAATATTCTCAATACACACTTTGAGGCTTTGTGTACTCCTTTCTATGATGGGCATTTCTGGTTCTCTTAGACCAGGGGTATGCAAATTATGGCTTCTTGGCTCTATGCAGCTTGAAACCCTCCATCAGTTCCTCATAACTTTCCCACCACCATTTTTTTTTATAAAACATACTTGTGGCACAATCTTTAGCCATCAATTGCTCCAAACTACATGGAATGTCCAGCAAACAGGTATGGCAGCTGTTATGTCAGCTCCACTGGCTGCCGATCCAGTTCCGAGCACAATTCAAAGTGCTGGTTTTGACCTACAAAACCCTATACGGTTCCGGCCCAGTGTATCTGTCCGAACAGATCTCCCTTTACGTCCCACCCCGGAGTCTAAGATCTTCCGGGGAGGCCCTGCTCTTGACCCCGCCTCTATCACAAGTGAGGTTGGTGGGGATGAGGAGCAGGGCCTTCTCGGTGGTGGCCCCTCACATATGGAATTCACTCCCTGGGGAAATTAGATCTGCAACATCGCTCCTTTCCTTCAGGAAAAAACTGAAAACATGGATTTGGGACCAGGCATTTGGACAATCGGGCAGATGAAGAAAGAACTTTGACGATGATTAGGAAATGATTAATGGATTAGAACTATGGAACTCTGAAAGACGGAACGCTGAGCACGAGAATAGTTTTTATATGATTTTTATATGATGTGTTATGTACTAGTTGTGGATTGTTTTAATTGTAATAACTGTCTTTAACTTTGGTTTTGTATATTTTGTGTAAAGTGTATAGGCATCGAATTGTGCCTTTTGTGTAAGCCGCCCTGAGTCCTCTCTCGGGGGTTGAGAAGGGCGGGGTAAAAGTACCTGTAATAAATAAATAAATAAATATGTTGAAATATCCTCACTCTACAATTACCCAAGAATCCTATACTATCCAAAAACACGTCAACATGCTTCTGCAGTCCTTTTCAGAATGGTGACAGGTGATGTGATTTTATTTCTTGTTGCCATGGGATGGACGGCAGAGAAAAGACAGGTATTGGGGTTTCTCTCTCTATCTCTCTCTCTCTGTGTGTTTATGTACGGATCATGGGAGAATCTGGGAGGAAAAGAGGCCCTGGCTCACATGCAGTGCCCCCCCCCCCCAAAATTTAGATAATAATATGTAAGCTAAAGAAGTAATGATAAAAGCCTTGGTTTTGCAATTATTAAGGCTTTCAAAGTGAGCTGTAGAGTTTTTAGCATTCTTAATCAATGTTGCAAGAAGAAAGGAGAGAGACAGAGTTTGAAAAAGAGTATGGTGCAACTGGGCTGCAGTGCCTGGCAATGATATATTACAAATACAGTTACACTAGAATTGGGAAAAAAGGTTAACACTTTATTAACATGTTGAGTCCCATTGTGCAACCTCTTGAAGCTCTGGATTTTGCAGTGTCTTGAAAGGTTTATCTCTTTGTTCTGCCTATCTCATTTCCATTTTATCCCTTGGCTCCAAATTTAGTGATGTTTTCCAGAGATTCGATGCCTGCAATGTCTAAAAGTTAACAAATCTTCTCTGTTCATAATACAAAAGGACCCTTGTAAGATTTTTTTTTGTATATGTTTACTTTAGATGCTTTTCAGGGTTTCAGTAATAATATACTGTTGAAGGCTTTCATGGCTAGAACCACTGGGTTGTTGTACGTTTTTCAGGCTGTATGGCCATGTTCCAGAAACATTC
Source organism: Anolis sagrei (assembly GCF_037176765.1). Classification (NCBI taxonomy): domain Eukaryota; kingdom Metazoa; phylum Chordata; class Lepidosauria; order Squamata; family Anolidae; genus Anolis; species Anolis sagrei. The sequence continues at coordinate 77,718,688 of NC_090023.1, read as the reverse complement.
TCTCCTGACATTTCACCTGCATCTATGGCAGGCATCCTCAGAGGTTGTGAGCTGTGTTGGAAACTAGGAAAATGGGGTTTATATATCTGTGGAATGTCCAGAGTGGGAGAAAGAACTCTTGTCTGTTTGAGATAGATGTGAATGCAATTGGCCATCAATTTTCTGAGGGCTTCAGTAATATTTCAGAATAGATGTTTTTTATATAACATTTCAGAGACAATGTCCTGGAAGACAATGTTCCTGCTTTGGAGGAGTAGCAGTTTTTGTGAAATTATTACTTTTATCAATTCTACCTTTCTTTGGAATATAAGAGATTGCTTAACAAAGGAACAATGAGCTCATTCTAAGTCTCTGAGGCATATTTCAACTCAAGGCAGACCTCATTAAACCAGGTAACTCGAAAGGCCACCATATTGTCTTACTCCTCATTTTCCAGGACTACTTTACAGTGCAAATTTGAGTGTTGACTGCAATTTTCTAGGTCAGTTATTTTTCTTGTAGGAAATACACAGCCTTTTGTAATTCAACTGATTTTATCTTGTGGGCAAAGGCCCTTGTAAATGTTTAATTGGTGGAAGCATCAAGGTCATTACATTTATTTGAAGTTGGGAATAGGGTAGCAATTACTGAGAAAGCCAATACGGTGTGATGGCTTGAGTAGACTAAAACACTGGGAAACTATGGTTTGATTCCTGACTCCACTATAGAAACCTACTGGATAACCTTGGGCAAATTACATTCTCTCAGCTTCAGAGGAAGGCAAGGGCAAACCCTCTCTGAACACATTGCACCATTAAAACTCTATAATAGGTTTACCTTAGGGCTGCCATAAGTTGGAAATGACTTAAAGGCACAAACTAACAAAGCATTTGCTGGCAATATTGCTAGCAATTTTGATTCTACCTTCATAATGATGAGGAGTAATTGCCTGAATGAATTCTCTTCCTAATTATAGCCTGGTTTTTACTACTGTTTCTATCATTTCTGGCGACCTTCTCTCTACTTGATCACTTTGACAACACTGGTGTGTCATTGGGAAGGCCTTCTCTGTTAAAGTTTGGCCACAATAAAAGCATAAAAAATATCTAGGTGTCATTTTGTCAGACCTTGAACAGACTTCTTCTTGATCCATTATTAGTATGTTGCTCTTCTGGCTCATTTTGGTTGGGATTACTGGATAGTTTAACAGTGCACTTACTTTAAATTACTGCTTTTAGCATTGGTTAGCCATGCCTCCATAATAACCAGTTTCTTATCCTTATCAGATAACTTCCTTCTCAGAAAAGTTTTTATCTATACTCAGGCATGGAGGTAGGGGATGATGATCTGGGAATAGGGTTTAGAGATTTAAGATAGCATGAAAAAAAAAGGATCAGAGGGGACAAAACAAACAGGTTCCCATAGGATATAAGAACACTGATTACAAATACTCTAACTCTTTTCTCAACAATATTTCAGAATCAACATGCCTGTTCTAGCAGTTTTCATCCACTAGTCTTTAGCCGTCAGCCCACATATTATACGAGGGTTCCATTCTGAGACCCATTGTATAATATGATTTTTGTGATAATCTAGAAACATTTTTCTGGGGAGAGCTTTTGCTGGCTGGGTCTTCCCCCAGCATGCTGTTGAAAGCTGAAAATACTGCATATTCAAAATACCTTCCCCCATCCCCCACTCACTCACTGCCTCGTGGAAGGGAACGCAGTTGATAGTAAGTTTCAAATATTCAGGTGCAGGTTGCCCACACAGAGCTCCTGAAAACAGAGTGCCACATCTGGTACGAAGCCATACACCTAACTTGTCAAGACCCAGATGCTTGTAAACAATGCCAGACACAAAATAAAGGTTCAAACACAGCTTTATTGAAAACAAAAGGACAAAAATGCACTTAACAGCAGTGCAGAAGGTCCTGTGAGTGATTTGGCACCAAAAAGGAGTAGTTTCAATAAACAAAAATATAATCCGGATTATAGCGCTGCCTTATAATCTGCTTTAACCAAAAAGTGAAACAAACTGCTTAAAAATCAGGATGTAGCAAAAATACAGTCAATGGAGCATGAAAAACACAGTTTCAAAACTAAGAAATGTTTCAGTCACAAAGATATTAGTAAACAAAGTCCAGAAAAGCCAGAGCATAGTCAAACCGGTCCGTGGTCAATCCGAAGTAGAACAAAGCTGGAACGCGGGAGAAACAGAGATTCAGGAACACACGAGGCTGAAGCCCAGGACCCAAGGGTGAGAGTTGGCAGCACAAAGAATTAATTCCAATAAAGACACTTTGCTTCCTGCAACTAGATGTGCCAACAGAACCCCCTTATATCTCAAAGCTCATCATCAGAGCTTGATGAGCTCCCCACCCTCTCGTCATCGCTATCACCTGTTCCCAAGTCTGCAGCTGAGTGCCCATCCCTCCACCTCTGCCAATTATTATCAGGGTTCAGATTCTGCCAGGAATCACCTGGCTGCCAGTCCCCAGTGAACCCCTCAAACTCCCCGCTAGAGGTGGGCTGGTTACAGATGTCCCTTATGTTTTGAACACGGGTCCAATCCAATTCCTCTCCCTCCATGTCACTTCCAGACCCAGAATTCCCTTCAAAACCCAGGAAGTCATCCTCATCGGTTGGTGCACTAAGTATTTCTTGAATACGCTTCCTTTGCAATTCCCCCTCAGACTCCGGCTCACAAGCAGCCCTTTTTACACCTCTGCTCACTTCCCCATTCCCCATGTCGTAATCTGAGAAGCCTGGAAACGTATCGGTATCACTTGGAGCCATGATGATTTCTCTAATGCGCTGACGCTGCTGTTCTCCCTCTGACTCCCGAGGAGACCTTTCCCCTCTGCTTCTATAGTAGCAACTAGCACGCTGAACTACAACGTAACTTGACCAAGGTCTTCACCCTTCCTTGGCTAAGAGGGGTACATTTCTCTGACAGCTCACTTCTGATGTTTCTCTCTGCCAGGGAAGGAGTTTGTCTCTTTCCTCTACTGAGAAAAGCATAAGGCTTGGCACAGCTGTGCTACCCCCTACATTTGTTAGAAAAGAAAGAACTGCTTTTTGGAGCTTGTTTCAGGCAAAGTAGTCCATTGCTGCTTTGGATGGGGCACAACATCATCTCCCCAATATAAACTTAAGCAATATGCTGGCCAACTGTATGTCTTAAATGCATACCCAAAGCAGCTTCATCCCCAAATATTTTGCATTACAAAAGAGGTAGTCCAGAACAATATATTGGGAGTGTGAAATTAATTTTCTTGGCTAGCTATTGTGACTCTTGCAGGTTCATTCAAAAAGAAGAGGGAAGTATGAGAAGAGGCAAATGATGTCAACAATCCTGGGGTTTTCACTCTCTGTGCCCTAGCTCCTTTATAGCACTGCCTTTGTCTTTAGTGTATACAGATGTATAATGACAAAATAAGGCTTACTGCATCTTGCAGTCTCATTAACTTTATGTAATACAAGGGCTACCTGGAAAGTAAGTTTACAAGGCATGTAGCTCTCACAGGGAATTTTCACAGGGGAAGTTGATATCATTGCAATGTAGCTGGAAGCCAGTGGAAGTGAATGAGCAGTGCCAGTTGTCAGTAGCTGATCGACTGGCATTGTGGTAAAGGTTAGAGATGAGCTTCCTCATTCCATTTCCTTCCAAGTGCGAAGTTTGTGCTGTAATATAGAATCATAGAATCATAGAATCATAGAATCAAAGAGTTGGAAGAGACCTCATGGGCCATCCAGTCCAACCCCCTGCCAAGAAGCAGGAATATTGCATTCAAATCACCCCTGACAGATGGCCATCCAGCCTCTGCTTAAAAGCTTCCAAAGAAGGAGCCTCCACCACACTCCGGGGCAGAGAGTTCCACTGCTGAACGGCTCTCACAGTCAGGAAGTTCTTCCTAATGTTCAGATGGAATCTCCTCTCTTGTAGTTTGAAGCCATTGTTCCGCGTCCTAGTCTCCAAGGAAGCAGAAAACAAGCTTGCTCCCTCCTCCCTGTGGCTTCCTCTCACATATTTATACATGGCTATCATATCTCCTCTCAGCCTTCTCTTCTTCAGGCTAAACATGCCCAGTTCCCTAAGCCGCTCCTCATAGGGCTTGTTCTCCAGACCCTTGATCATTTTAGTCGCCCTCCTCTGGACACATTCCAGCTTGTCAATATCTCTCTTGAATTGTGGTGCCCAGAATTGGACACAATATTCCAGGTGTGGTCTAACCAAAGCAGAATAGAGGGGTAGCATTACTTCCTTAGATCTAGACACTATGCTCCTATTGATGCAGGCCAATATCCCATTGGCTTTTTTTGCCGCCACATCACATTGTTGGCTCATGTTTAACTTGTTGTCCACGAGGACTCCAAGATCTTTTTCACACGTACTGCTCTCGAGCCAGGCGTCCCCCATTCTGTATCTTTGTATTTCATTTTTTCTGCCTAAATGCTATACTACCTAAATGCTAAGGGCATGTACGCTGCTGCGATTCATCGTGAAATCATTTCAGTTTATGGAGGGGACGTAATGTCAAGACAGCATGTGACAAAATGGGTATGGAATATATTGTTAGACCATGAAGAAACTTTGCAGAGCCATTCAAAACAAACATTGCGGGATGCTGACATCAGGAGTCTGTCTCCTTCATGACAATGCACATCCATACACCACTCATGAAACACAAGACTTGTTGACTTCATTTGGTAGGGATGTTTTACACCCCCCCTCTCTCAGCCCTGATCTCTCTCCCGGTGACTATAATCTGTTCACTAAATTGAAGGAACACCTTGGTGGAAAACACTTTTCTGATGAGGCGAAAATCGAAGTGACAAACTGGCTGAAAAAGGCGGAGGGTAACTTCTATGACACAGGCATCAAAACCTCATTCCATGGGTGACAAAATGCATTGAATTGAATGGTTATGTGGAAAAATAATGTAATGCATATGCTACAATCCATGTACGTTTTATCAAAACATATTCATTATTTGTATTTTTTTAAAAAAAATCTTGTTACCTTACTTGCGGGATAACCCTCATATTTGCGTGCTCAGGTAGGAGTCTAAACTGGGGAAATTGATGCAGCACATACTTTAGTCCTGCTCTTAAAAGTTACTATGTGCCAGGCAGCTTCACACATTTTTGGCGTTAGTCTGTATAGCCCCTGTAAGACTCAAGCCATAAGGCATAATTCCTAGTCACAAGAACTCTGTGACTTTGTTCAGCTGAACATCATTACAAATTCTTTTGTGGACCTTAATGGACTACTGAAGGTCTTGGAAACTGCCAATCAGTGACATTTCAGCTTGCGTAAATGTCCTCATCTTGACTCCATCTTCAGCCCTACACATGGGTAAGTAAATGCCCACATAGGATGACTTTCTGTGGGTGGTTCCAGACAGCGGAAAAGTCCACCTTGACCTGGATTTAAAAAACCTGGGTTGGGGTGGAGTGTAGTCCACACAGTGGCCTCAAAATCTTACGCTTTTAACATGGGGGATCTAGATGTCCTCTCAGTACCTTCTGGGAGGACAGGGAGACACCCAAGCCCCCCCCCCAACCTTTAAAAATAAAATAACCTGCATGGCCAGCATTTCCCTGCTCCTGGCCCTTTCCTGGCACAGAGCAATGATGCACCAAGAGAAGGGGGGGGGGGGCAGGAGCGATTTTCCTCCTCCCCTCCTTCTCCTGCCGCATCATTGTTACGTGCCAGGAGAGGGCTGGCAGCGGGGAAATGCTGCCCCCATACATTATTTTATTTTTAAAGACTTGGGAAAGGTTTTTTTTTTGGGGGTGGGGGTGGGGGTTGGTGCCCTTGTGGTTTTCCAGGCTGAATCAGTCTGGAAAATGCGAGTGGGCTGTCTGGACTGCTCCCTCAGAAGTTCAGCACTTCTGAGGGGGCAGTCCAGACAGCGGCCATAGTGGGATCAACCCACTTTCAAGAAGGCATGAATTGAATCCACTATCAAATTGCTTCAGCACAAAGCAGGGTTTTTGTTTTTTTGTGGGGCATCATTTGGATGCTTTGTGTCCTATTATTTCCTAATGCAAAATCTGGTTCAGCTGTATCTTTGCTGACAAGCTGGGTTTTAGGTTGTACTTCTAGGTGCAAAGATTACTGCAGACTGTGGCCAGGAAATCAGAATACGCTTACTTCTTGGGAGGAGAGCAATGTCCAGTCTCGATAAAATAGTAAAGAGTAGAGACATCAGACTGGCAACAAAGATCCACCTAGTCAAAGCCATGGTATTCCCTGTAGTAACCTACGGATGTGAGAGCTTAGGGAAGGCTGAGCGAAGGAAGATCGATGCTTTTGAGCTGTGGTGTTGGAGGAAAGTTCTGAGAGTGCCTTGGACTGCGAGAAGATCCAACCAGTCCATCCTCCAGGAAATAAAGCCCAACTGCTCACTGGAGGGAAGGATACTAGAGACAAAGTTGAAGTACTTTGGCCTCATCATGAGGAGACAGGAAAGGCTAGAGAAGACAATTATGCTGGGGAAAGTAGAAGGCAAAAGGAAGAGGGGCCGACCAAGGGCAAGATGGATGGATGGCATCCTTGAAGTGACTGGAATGACCTTGAAGGAGCTGGGAGTGGTGACGGCCGACAGGGAGCTCTGGCGTGGGCTGGTCCATGAGGTCACGAAGAGTTGGAGACGACTGAACGAATGAACAACAACAACAGCCCTAGTGCATCTTTCACAAAGCTTCATATTTATATTGTTCTGCAATGTAACCAGGAAAAGAAAAAGGAAAAATTAACATGAGTGTGAAAAAGAAAAAAATGCTATGTTCTGTTTCTTCCTGATTTTGATACCTCCTGTCAAATTTGTCTCTGTATAGAGCATTGTGCCTTCCTATACAATAGGCTTTTAAGCTTTGATTTAACATTTCTCTTCCTGCTCAGAAAAGAACAGGGCAGGTAAAATGTCATAATTAGTATTTGCTATAGCAACTATCTGGGCACTTCCTTGGTTTTTCTAGTTTTTTTTTTTAATTTAAAAAATCCAGAAACTGGCCTGTTTCATTGAAACAGTCAGATTCCACAGACCCCGCTGCTTCAGTTTCTGAAATAAAATTGGTATAACACAGACATTTGTTCTTTAGACTCCATTGCTGCTTTGGAACAAGTGCTGATGCCTTCTTTTTTTCTTTCACCTTCTCTTGCTTTCACTCCTGCTTTCTCCCTCCTTTAGCATTAGTACACAAAATCCCAATGTTGAGGGCTGTGAGATCCCAGGGCAGGGGTCCAAGTTTCCAGTTTGTGTGGGTCACATCCAGGCAACACATGGGTTCATGAGGCTGCGAATATGCCTTGGGAAGTTTTCTTTAAGATCGGATTTCTTTCCTATAGCTGTCAATCTGGATTATACTTATCTCTCTCTTTCTCTCTCTGGCCCCATCTACACTGCCATATAATGCAGTTTGAAACTTGTATAATGTAGCTACACCTACCATGTATTATAATGCAGTTACAAGCTGCATTACACGGTAGTGTAGAAAGGCTCTCATTTTCTTTTTTGGAGATTAATTCGGTCTGTCAAAAAAGAGGCACATACCAGCATACACTTAAACAGGAAATAAAGGATGACTTCTGACATAGAAGTCATTCATATGTAAACCTTTTCATATGGTCAAATACTAAAGACATCATCCCAGGCATTCCCCTTCCCCCATTCTTAAACAGTTGTAATCCACTTTGGAAACAACGTACAACAGAACCCATCATACCAATGTGAGGAGACTTCCTGTCTCCGTCTATGAAGCTTTGTTAAAGAAATGTGTTGTGTTGAAAATGTTAAGAAACCAGGAAGAAAGAAGACAGGGAGAAATCATCTTCTGTGCTCTGAATTCACATGAAAACAAGAAACAGTGAAAAAAGTGGGATGGGATCTGTCAGATTCGCTTGCATTGAATTGTTTCGGTGATGTTGGTGAATGGGTGTTCTTATGGAAGGTTTAGATGGTATCTCTGTCTTTATTTTTACTCCAGCAGCAATATTACAGGTCCTAAAAATGTCACCCCCGATATCAAAGGCACATTTACTTGCTCTTTTTCCAATGTGATATACACCATCCTGTGAGGGAGGCAGAGAAAACCACCTCTGAATAAATCTTACCAAGAAAACCCCATGTTAGGCTTGCCATAAGTTAGAAGTAACTTGAAGTTACACAACAAATGTAATATTCTTCTGTGCACTTATGTTGCACAAATACAACTCTCTGTATAGGGGAGTAGAAATAGTAATACCCAGTCCTCTGATTCCAAACTATCTCACACCTAATATATTGTCGTTTGATATTAACTCCAACAATGCATCTGAAGAAGTGGACTGCCATCTACAAAAGATTGTAGTAAAATAAACTAGTTAATCTCTAGGATGCTCCTAGATCCCTGTCTTCTCCCCCCCCCCCCCTTCTGTTTATGTTACAAATACAAGATCTAACTATGTTTGAAGTCCACAAAACTAAATGGATGTTTGCCAAAGCCCAGGTTTAACTGGATTTCTGTCATATTATTTTACTGAGTCACCTCCTGGTAGAAAAACAGTCTTGAAAAAGAGAAGTGGGAAATTGTGTCCTCCTATGGTTTTTGTTTTGTAATTGTGCTGCCGTGTATCTTCTCACTTATCCAATAGGGTGGTATTCTTGGTTGCAGAGCTTGAAAATGTTATGCTTTCAGACTACAAATACAAGAACCTTCCAGACTAACAGGACTATTCAATTCTAGAATTCATACATTATACCCATGGGAAGAATAGTACATATTAGTGAAAGTGAAGGCCTCTAAAAGAATAGCAGTCACAAAGGAAACACATTTTATTTCCATGTAAAAGTATTAAAAACTAAATGTCAGGTTTAAAAAACCACATATTAATAGAGCTGGAATACAAATTTTATCAATAAAAGCACTGCATTAGGAATCTAATCAGATTAAATTATTTGAGTATAAACTGCTAACTGGGCAAATCAAGGAATGGGCTTGACCTTGAAATTGGCAGTGAATATTTAGATGTGGATGAATACTGTTTTCCCAAATGAAAATAAATGAACAAGCAATTAAATAACTGAAGTGCATCTAATTAGATTTGTATGCTGAGGTATGAGGACATAACGTAACAGTAAACCAGTGACAAAGGTTAGTTTTATTAATTCTACCACACTGTTTTTGATTTCAAAATCATGCAGTTTGAGTGATTGTTCCAGTCATAGTAGCCTTCTGCTGGAATATATGTTATGCTCAGCAAAAAACCAAAACAAATAGAGTGATGAAATAGAAAAAATGTTGTGAAGACAAGGAGTATGATATCCTAATATTTATTTTTTAACCTTTAGGTAACTTTTCTCTCTACAGGAAGAGACTTCACTTCAACAATAAGAAGAACACCTGATAGTAAGGACCTCATGACATAGAGGTCCAGAATCTGGGGACAGCATGGGAAACCGGGAGGCAGTGGCCAGTTTTTCCTTCTTACCATGGTTGGTTGTGGACTGCCCTCCCACAACTTGCCCCAGGGTGTGGTGGAGGCTCCTTCTTTGGAAGCTTTTAAACAGAGGCTGGATGGCCATCTATCAGGGGTGCTTTGAATGCAATTTTCCTGCTTCTTGGCAGGGGGTTGGACTGGATTGCCCATGAGGTCTCTTCCAAATCTATGATTCTATGCTTCTCAGGACTCCCTCTTAGCATGCTGCTGGCATGCTGATGGCAGGCTGCCAGGATAGAGCCCAATGGAGCCCTGAAGGAAGTATGATGGGCTCTGGCAGACTCTGTCCTGGCAGTGTTCCAGCAGTGTGCTGAGATGTGGAAAAAAACTCTATCTGGTGAGGTGGTACGAGCTATTTGACAGTGGAACACACTGTCTCAAACTATGGTGGAAGCCCCTATGAAGGTTGGATAGCTTCTCTTTTGAGTATTTTGCATATTTCTGTATTGCATGAGGTTGGATTGGATAGCCCTTGTGGTCTCTTCCAAGTCTATGATTCCAAAAAAGAATGATCTTATGTCTGTTGGAAGACCAGGATTTGGTAATAAGCACAGCTTTACCCAAATACAAAGTGCTAAGACAGAAATTCCAGGATTTAAGATTTTAAAAGAATTGAATGATTTAGAAGTTGCAAATCCTTAAAATATGCATTAATTTGAGATGCAAAAAAGTTAAAGGGAAAATGTTCTTAGTCATGGCAGATGCACTTTATGTCTTCTGTATTCTGTAGACCTAAAAATAATTTGCTTGGCTAATTGTTCATTATTCCAGCTATTTTCAAATGTATCCTCCGTATTCTATTGCTCTGCACTTCTTTCAAATGATTTTCAGCTTGTGGTAAACTCCTGAGGTGCTGACATAGCAATTACATTCACAGACCTAGGCATTCCTTTCATATGAAAAGTTGCTGACACATGAAAAATGACCTAAGGTTAGGATCTTTTTTCCACATTGCCATCTAACCAAGAAGCTTTACAGCAGAATGAAACTTAACACTTTCTATTAGGTGGAAGGTAATAGATTTAAAACATTAATTTAATATCCCAAGGAGACTAAATGAATACTGTGAAGTTGAAAATATGTCCCACAGATCTCTTAAAAAGAGAGACAGAAGCTGCATAAATCCAAAATGATTTAGGCAAGAGGAAATGAACAATATGATCTGAATGTGGCATTATCTTCTTGTTCATGATCATAAGTATGTTAAGGAGACGTGAGCTTCGCTGAAATTAATAAGTCTGGTTTTCAAATACAGTATGACCCCCCCCCCCCCCCATCCCTGGAGGATATGTCCCTGGACTCTGTGAAGTATTATCCACAAAACCGTGAATAATATTGAAATGAAGGATTACTGGCTCAAGAATACCATAGAGCATTCTGGAGTGCCTAAAATGCCCAGAGACACATATTTTGTTGGACATGGATAAATGAAAACACAGATATTAGTCGTACGAATATGTGGGGTGGGTGTTCATACTTTTGAGTTAGATTGATCTTACCAGCAAAGGACAATTGAGAATTTTGAGCTAAAACTTGAAGGATATAGAAAAAGTAAAAAAGAAAAGATGTTATACTTGAGGCTGAATCCAGAGTTGAACTCAGGGAATTTTAATTTGTGCTGGAAGAATTGAGAGGACTACAACTTTCAGCAGTCCCTGTTCCCCCCTGCAGTGCTTTTTATCTTTTATAAAGCTGTTTCAGAAAGCCACCAAACTCTACTGAATAGCCTGCAAGGTGCTGCTGGGGTCTCTAGGGGAAGGCGGAGAGCTTGTAACATTACTTTCAAGAAAAATGAATATAATAATATATTGAAACCAGTAATAAATGTGCATAGTGCACACAATCCCAGAGGCAAACAAGAAGCAATCACAGTTTAATTCAAGACAGCCCTGACCAAAGGAATAGGCTACTACAATGCCAACAAGTCCATATGTCTGAAAAAACCCTACAATTTATAAGGAGCAATTAGAAGTTTTGTGGATCAGCCGAAGTCCAAATGTTTTCAGTACAAAATGCATTAGGGCAATAAAGGTCACAATTGGTATAAGAAGGAATATGAGAACATAGTCTAAGAAGTGCTCTGCTTGTTTAGGCCAAAGTCCTCTGTAGTTGAGCATTCATTTTCTGATCTTGAAGTGTATCCTTTGAACAAGAAAGGAGACAAATACACTTGCCCCTTATCCCAGGCCTTGTTGCACTTTTACTGGAGGTGTTCAAATGATGCCTCCAACAACAACAATCTTTATTTATACCCCACCACCATCTCCCCAAAGGGGACTCGGGGTGGCTAACATGAGGCCAAGCCCAAAATTAGAGCAAAATAAAATACAAATACAGCAAAATAAAATACGGAGAAGCAAAAATACCATCAAAATAAATATATGAAATAACAAAATAAAATAAACAGACTCAAAATGATATGATAGAGAAATGGAATACAGTGGATGGGACAAATGTATTAGAAATAAAATTGATAAAATTGATAAAATCCTGGATGAGATAAGTAGAATGTGTTTCTGAGAGAGAATGTGTTTTGAGGGGGAACTCAAAAGGGCCGAACAATGGGGTTAGACCTTCATTAAGGGTGGGAGGAAAGTGTATCATGAGGATGGAGCTGTAGTTGGGATCAGATTAAAAATGGAATATATATTCACTCGTCAAAGAGGACTAATTTGAGACACAGCAGGAAAACTCTAGTTTATCCTGAATTAATTTGATAACCCATTTTCTAATGGACTATGGTCCTGGTGGGGACAGGTCCATGGGTAGTCCTGGGACTACCTGAGGGCTTGTCCACACGCCCATCTTGCACTTTCTGGTCTCCTAGAGCTCAAAGATGAGAGATGCCCTCTTCCCCTTCACAAAAACCTTAAAAAAAATAAAACTTATCAGGAGCCATCAAGCCTCTCTTCAAGCCTAATGGAACATACCAATGATGCTCAAGGAGAAGGGGGAAGCCAGGAGTGTTCCCCGCTTCTTCTCAGACATCATTGGTATCTTCCATCAGGCTTGATGGAAGTAACTTTTCTTTTTGTTTTTAAGGCTTTTTGGGGGGGGGGGGGTGGATGGCCAGATGCCATCCCAAAAATATTCAGGATGGCATGTGGATAGCCAAAGGGTAAAGCCCATTTTGTCCCCTTGCTGTGTGAACTTAAACCCACTCCAAAGTGGGTTTAATGTTTGTCTGGAACTGCCCTTACAGTCTTGGTTGTGCAAAGAGACATGTTTGAAGAGAAAAGTCACTCTTACCTTTTAAAAATTCTCTTTTTCAGCAGTATTGGGTATAGGGGCCAATGTGGGTGTGGACCCATTTTATTTACAGGCACATTTCTAATTCTAAAAATGAGATAGTTGATTGAGATTGTACAAAAATATGAGAATGCAGTGATTAAAAGTGGATAATATGCACTGCGGTCTATAGAAAGCAGACTGCAGTGCATCTTATGAATGATAAATGTGAATTACAGATTTTTTTTCCTTCCCTTTTTGATTCGAGTAATAATGAGTGTGTAACCAAATATTATGGTCCTGGGATCTCTACTCATCTGCCATCTCTTTTGATGTCTCTGCCACCATTGATCCAGTGAATTATTAGCTTAGCTTACCCTAGTCTTCATGATTCTCTGTTCCTAGCTGTCCCACTGGGTTTCCAGTTTTTCTGTTTTGACTGTCTCTTTACTAGAATTTCTGAAACTTAAAGTTCCCTGATCAGTATCTTATTTTTATACATGGTCTTGGGCAGTGTTGTAATGGAGCCAGTGTTTGCAGGATGCAAGATGTAGAACATCTTCATTAGCAGGGATGCTCATGTCACCCATAATATATTGCCACATATCCTTGTTTAAGTACTTGGGGTGATGTGATCTTGAACAGGATTTTGTGATTTGTTAGCATGAATCAACATGGCTGCTTAGATTTGGGGATTCTCCTTAGTAGAGGGCCTGTTGGGAAATATGACTGATATTTGTGCTTCATAATTTCCTACATACCAGAGATTATTTGAAAGCATATTGTTTTATTTGTTTGTTTGTTAAACAATTACTATTTATCTGAAGGACCTGGTACACATGTGTCAAATGAAGTGAAGGACTGAATCTAACCCACCATGTCATGTTTAATGGCCTGTGAGGCTTTCAATGTCAGAGCAACATAGCTAACCCCAAGCCATGAAGAGGGGTGGGTAAGAAATAAAATTATTATTATATTACTAATTATTATTAATTATATAGTCTTAAAATTACAACTGGCCCTTTGAAGGCTGATGTGGTACTCACTGAAAATGAGGTTGGCACCCCTGATGTTGTAGTAGAGCCTGTAAGTAAAGTTGCAAGTGGTAGTATGGGTGTCAGAAAGGGAAAAGGGAGTGCTCATGAGCAAGAGTTAGATGAGGAACAACAAAGGAAAAGGATCCGGGATATACTTATGGCACCTACCGATGAAGACTTATTCGAAGGTTTTTCTGATAGTGAAGGCTCAATGAGTGAGGGAGAGGAAGGAGATATAATGGATGTGAATAGGTGAACTAAGAGGGTTACTTGGGAGCAGGATTGGATGAGGAGCGACAAAGGAAGAAGATCCAGGATATACTTACTGCTCCCATAGATGAAGAGTCATTCATGGGTTTCTCTAGGAGTGATGGGTCTAGGAGTGATGAGGATGGGATGACACACTGGACTGGACTAAGGTACAAGAGGTACAAGATGTATGTGCAGAGCCAATGTCTAGTGATACGTTTGTGGGGTTTTCTGGTGGTGGGGATTGGCAGTCAGGAGATACTTCTGAGTCTTGGGGGGGGGGGGAATCTAAGTCTTGACAGAAGATGGAGAAGTTGGTGGGATGGACATCGGAGTTCACATGTGGAATCAAAAACAGCTGTAAGAGATGATGATGGGGCGGAGGTCAGCTCATCTTCAGATGATGAGATGTAAGACATAAGTAGGCTTTGAAATGGGGAATCTTTGCAGAAGGCAAAGTGTTGGTTTCGTGCCTTGGGTTTTGTCGCTGCCTATTTCGTGTTGGTATTGGGTCCTGTATCTGCAGGATGCTGCTTCTGTTTGTGTGTGCTTCGACTCGGCTTGGATTATCATGAGTGCGGATTTCCCTTTCTTTGACTTTGGACCGGTTTAGACTACGACGCTGCCTACGTGGATTTTGGAACCTCACAACTTTGGATTTGGCTTACTACGACTTCGGACTTTATTTGACTACGTCTTCTTCCTTGCAGCTCTTTGTTAGTTAACCCTTTACTTGCTGTGTTATTTTGTGTGACTTTTGAAGCACTTTGATTTAATCCGGATCTTTTCTCCGGATAATCCGGATTATTACTGCAGTTTACCTTTTGAACCAGAACTGGTTGCTACTTTTGAGTTTTGACCAGAGGCACTGAGTTAAGTGTCTCTGAGTCCCTTTTGCTTTGTTTTAATAAACTCTACTTTTGGACATACTTTTGAGTCTTGCTCTTTAAGGCGTCTGGGTTCCGACACCTGATTTACAACCAGATATTTCAGACAGCTTGGAAGCAATAACATTATTATCATTGCTATCATAATTAATATTAGTGTTTGTGGCCGATATTTAAAATGAATGTGTAAACAAGATCATTGCACATGACTGGTTTGCCATGAAAGCATGCTCTCAGAACAAAACAAAACAAAACAGGTTGTTGTGGATTTTTCGGGCTATATGGCCATGTTCTAGAAGCATTCTCTCCTGACATTTCACCTGCATCTATGCAGGAATCCTCAGAGGAGGTTGAGAGAACTCACAACCTCTGAGGATGCCTACTGTGAATGCAGGCAAAATGTCAGGAGAGAATGCTTCTAGAACATGGCCATATGGCCCGAAAAACCTACAACAACCCAGTGATTCCAGCCATGAAAGCCTTTGACAATACAAAACAAAATGGTTGTGCCATTGCCTTACCACAAAAGCACAAGTCAGTAGCAAACCAGAGAGTCAGGTCAAATGACTGCAACCTGCCGTGTAAAAATGAGTTGTATAAATTGCCCCCCCAGCATCGCTGATGAGTAATTTTGGGGAGCCAGGCACCATGCTAAGAAATATTGGATTTCTACCAAGGGCTCTTCCATAAAAGCCTGCTGTGTGACTTTGAGCTTGTCAGAGGATTTTTCTGT
This sequence comes from Anolis sagrei, assembly GCF_037176765.1. NCBI lineage: Eukaryota > Metazoa > Chordata > Lepidosauria > Squamata > Anolidae > Anolis > Anolis sagrei. The sequence continues at coordinate 77,703,086 of NC_090023.1, read as the reverse complement.
GTCCTAGTTTCTTCAGAAGTAAAATGAATATAATAAAAACTACTCCACAGGCCTGTTGTAGGCTTCACTTAATTAAAATGTATAAAGCCCATTGATTTCTGTGACTGAAAGCTATAGCTCAGAAGCAAGAGTGCAAAGTAACGGGATGATATAAGACTATGCTTCAAACATCTGTCCTCTAGGTGGGTTTGGAGCCCTTTAGATTTAATTCAAAGTTCCCATATGACCTCATATATCATCTGCCGGGAATGGTTTTATGGGACTCATTAACAGGGTTGCATGCACATTATAACCCAAAATCTCTGGGCTATCACAGATGCTTTGCAGTTGCCATAGTAACATGTTCCTCATGCTGCTGTCAAAGAACCAGTATGTGTGTGTTTTTAAAAAGACTTCTTGAAAGAGTGAGATATTTAGCAACCAGCAGGCAGAATCCGTAGGTTTTGGAATGAAAATGCTCTTCCAACAAATTACAGGCAACACTTTTCTTTCCTTTCCTCAGGAGCTAACAACATCTAGCTTTGCATTACAGTGTGTCAGAATTTTCATTAAGGATTTGCATTTCAAAAAGTATTTCTAACCAGTTTGCATTTGCCTACATGCTTTTTCAAAAATGAATAGGAGTTGACCAGAATTCACCAGGCCAATTTGCTTGGTCAATTCTTTGAGGATACATAGTGCCCATCTCATAGCAGAGAGTTTGAGTTGGTTTGAATATAACAGAGGTAGGGCAGCACTGTTAAATAAAAATTGGGTAAAACACAATATTTATACATGCATTACATTTGATTAACTTGGGGTGTATAACTGCACCATTGCAGCATTTTGATCCCATTTTTATTCCCATAACTACATCATAGGTGATCCTGGAATTTGTAGTTTGGTGAGGTTTTTTTTGATAAATTTCAACCAGATAACGAATGGCAGCAAGAATGATCTATGCTGAAAGGTGGACTCAATGATTCCGATGCAAGATAATTTGCATATGAAAATAAGTGAATTTGGAGAAATTAATAAACTTACTATGTTTATCTGGACGAGAGTGAAGAGAGAGGGGGCCAGGGGACAGTTCCATCTTGTCTCCTGCATATGTCATCAGCTGGGGGCCCCTCCCACCAGCACCATCTGCTGCTCTGGGCCAGAGTGAAGGGGTGGGGGTGGAGGGCAGGAGACAATTCCACCTTGTCTCCAGTGCTATGCTAATAATATAATATAATGTAAATATAATGTATTGTATATACATATAATATTTATAATATTATAAAATAATGCAATATACTACTACTACTACTAATATGATATTATAATTATATATTTTTATTACATGTAATATTACTAATAATGTTACAATGTAATGGTGTAGTACAATATAGTAATATTTAATACTGATATTGTACTATGCTAATAATATAATATATTGTATGTATGTATGTGTGTGTGTGTGTGTGTGTGTGTGTGTGTATATATATATATATATATATATATATATATATATATATATATATATATATAGTAAGATGCTCTGAGTCCTCTTCAGGGTGAGAAGGGTGGCATATCAGTGTTGTAAATGAATGAATAAATATGTTAATCAAGGAGAGATCTTTAACCAACTTTAAGAAAGACAATGAGGCCCATTCATTGTGCTCTTCTAGCAAAGATGAGGTTAGAACTCCATCACTTTTTTTGGACTAGAAGAGTGTTATTATGTGGGGAAAAGATGCATTGATGGTTCTTTTTCATTAATTGGGTGTAGAATATTGAGAGACTATAACCATCAGACAGAGAATGCAGATTGTATGCAATGTTTTCTGATGCTTTTAATGTAGTACTAATGTAGTGCAATAGATGGATTTGGATTTATATTGTATGATCACTGGAATGGCCTGACCTTGATTGTGGATAATGTGATTTTATAGCAGTAAGTGGTAATTTTTATATTTTAATTGTTTTTAATCTTGTTTAGATTTTAACTCAATGTTTATTTACTACCAAATTGTTTTAAGGCATTGAATTATTGTCTTTGTTGTAAGCTGCCTTGAGTCCCCTTCGGGGTCAAGAAAGGCGGGATATAAATATAGTAAATAAATAAATAAATAAATAAATACTAATATGTTCTCTTTTATTCTAGAAAATTTTTAATTTTATTTTTGTTTGTTTGTTCGTATGTATGTTTATATGTTGATTATGTATTAATTTGTTTAAATAAATATTACTTGTAAAAAAGAAAAGAAATTTTCATCGTAAATGCATCTTCCATGTAGACATGATTGTTAGAATCTAATAACTCTTCCATATGTTCAGATTGTGGGCACTATATTTTGCAGATAATGGTGTTTCCTATAGACCATAAAACTAAAGAGAAATGCAATAAATGCCAGCTACCCTGTCAAGCCACTCCCATCAGTTCTCTTCTATGTGTTGCCATCTACTTTCTCCTTACCGTAACTCCATCTGGAAGGAAGCTATCTGGTTCACAGATTCTTTGAGAGAATCTTCGGGCCAGCTGCTATTTAAAGCCCTAGGTGTATAGAAAAGGAGAACAGGGGCACTTATGTTGCTCATGAATAGTTAGGATTTGGACTGAGTAAAGCACATATGGTCATGGATTTTCTTATAATGGTTCACGGGGGCAGTTCTCTACTTGAAAATGTCCTCTCTTTGAGGATATTTTACTGAAACATCTTCAAATTTTCTAATATTTCTTAAAGAATTTGGGCCTGGGTTATCTGAGAGGTTGCCCTCTCCCATCTGAGTTTGCTTAGTGTCCACCAAGGCACAAGAATTACTCCAGCAAGCATTCAGAACAATAGCTGCTCCCCATCTCTTCTCTATCATAGGGAATGCCAGCTCCTAGGTTCTTGGCTCCAGCAAGCATTCAGAACAATAGCTGCTCCCCATCTCTTCTCTTGACAATTTTCAGGAGGTGATGCCTCCTCCATGCTTTACTGTAGGGATGAGATGGGATTGTGGCCCTTTGAAGGCAATGTGACTAAGACCATCTTGGATCCAAAACAATGCTTTCCATATAGCAGTGCTTCAACTATGGAACAATTTATTGGCTCTCCTTTTTTGTAAATTCATATAATGGAGTAGTAGGTTCTTTAAGTGCTGTGAAGCCGTTTTGTTTGCAGTATTGTTTGGTGATACTTATTATTATAACTTTATTTGTACCCTGCTAGCATCTCCCGAGGGATTCGATGCGGCTTACTCAGGCCGAAGCCTCAAAAAACACAATACAACAATACAATACCCAAGCAAATTAAAAACAGTTAAGCAGGAAAACAATAACAGTGACAATACAACAAAACACTATTAAAACTGGGCCGGCCGAAATAGGGGTGCAGGGTTAAAAGTGCTGATGTGGCAGGAGGGATGTGAGGTTAAATATAAGTGCGGTGTGCAGTGTGCAGTGATCTTGGTTCTACTAAGGTGCTTCTAGGATTTGGTACTGGAGGTTCCTAATCTGAAAAGGCACATCGGAACAGCCAGGTTTTCAATTCTTTCCTGAAGACTGCCAGCGTAGGGGCTTGTCTAAGATCTTTCGGGAGGGCGTTCCAGAGTCGGGGGGCCACCACAGAAAAGGCCCTGTCTCGTGTCCCTACCAAGCGCGCTTGCGACGCGGGCAGGATCAAGAGCAGGGCCTCTCCAGATGACTGTAGTGAGCGTGTGGGTTCGTAGACAGCGATACGGTCAGAGATTTGTTTTCCATTTGCTTTTCCAAACATGAACTATCTGCAAGAAAGGAGAAGCAATTCAGACCTTGACATACAGACAACGAAACAAATACATACATAAATATATAAATCACTACTTTTTCTCTTTACTGCTTGGAATTCAGATCTCAGTTCCAAAATAAAACTTTTTCCAGATTAAGCTTTTTGCATTAATTCCATGCTCTGGGTAAAATCCATACATTTCAGAAAAATGCGGGAGCCTTGTAAAAACCAAACAACCATCTTAATCTTAGATGAGCTGTCCAGAAGGTAGTGAGTTTCCATGGCTGAGAAGGAATTCAAATCCTGTTCTACAGAATCATAGTCATTACATCAGGACACAACATCATTCTGGCTCTCATATCACATGGATACCCTCTGTCTATTAACTGATTGGTCAATATAACAGGCTTCTTTTCTGAAGTCACTTTCATTGGAACAGTTCAATACTAATCTAAATAACTGCCCATAGGGAAAATTACATCTAAATAATCGGGAATACAAGTTATCAAGACTTTAAAAAGTGTTGGTATCTGTTACTTTTCTATATGGGGAGGTGTTGAGGTGATCTGCTTTCTCTCTCTCTTCTTCCTTGCTGCCAAAGTGTACTATGCCATGTAATAAACCATTATACAAATGTAGCACACAACAGGATTTTAGTCAATATGCAGACTGATGGATCATTAGTCTGATGTGGTTTAGGCCAGCTTCTTAAGCTTGTGTTCTTAGGTCACAAGACCTTAATCATGGAGGTTAAGATCTTCTGGGAACGCCCAACTCTTGGTTCAGCCTCTGTCGCAAGTGTGATTGGTGGGGATTGGAGACAGGGCCTTCTCAGTGGTGGCTCTTCAGGTCTGGAACTCTCTCCCCAGTGAGATTAGATCAGCACTCTCTCACCTGGACTTCAGAAAGAAAACAAAGACATGGTTGTGGGACCAAGCCTTTGGCCAGTAAAGTAATGCAGTTGAGAGAATAATTAGAGAATATATGCAATGACAATTGGAATGACTATGGTTTACGAGTTTGGATCATATAATTTTAATAGGATGTTTTAATGCTTTGTCTTAATGTTTACATGTTGTTTATGTCTTATTTTTAATGGTTTTAATTCACAGTTATATGTTACTGTTTAGTTAATATGATTTTTTTTACATGTATGTTGACATTGAATTTTGTCATTAGTACGTTGTAAACTGCCTTGAGTCCCCCCAGGGGTTAGAAAGGTGGTATATAAATACAGTAAATAAATAAATAAATAAATTAAAAATAAATAAATAAATAGGCCACCATTTTGTCAAAGCGGAATGTACCAATACAAGAAGTATGTGAAGAATGGCATGGACTTTTTTTTGGTAAGCTGGAAAGCTATAAGATAAGTGCAACCATAGTTGCTATGGACAGACTTCTTGCTGGATACCAAGCCTGGTAATCCTAAACTTGGCTGTGGAACAAATATGCCTTCAGCACTTGCAAATTATGCCTGAAGAACAGAAGAAACCCAAATCAAATTATTATGAAGAATACATTATTCTGTCTCATACTTTGAAGATGCATTGTGTATGTTCACAAAGAAAACTGTTCTGTGCTTATAAAGAAAAACCTGTTTTCTGCTATAGAATTACATTTTATTTACAGTAAAATATACATTTCTGTAGTTCACCTATCATTCTGAAAGATAAACATGTCTCTCTCATTCCTAGCTCTAAAATATCTATTGTTAGACTATATTAAAGGGGAGGTTTGGGTGTTTCAGTAATGAAAGGTTTAACTATAGCAGTTGAAGAGCTGTCTGTTATTCAGAAGCATCTGTAGCTTTTAAATGCCTTAAACATCTGAGATTTGTTTTTCTTATAAAGTAGCTGCTTTTTGTTGTATTATGTATTTTAGAAGAACTGTTATAATTTCAGTTAGAGGCAATGTAAAAGGTGGAAATTAAATCTGAAAAAGTAAATGCTTTAGTTTTGCTCAACTGAGCCTAGCCTTTGGAATCCCAAGAAAGCTTTATCTTCTTCCCTCCAATGAATTTGAACAGACAGGTTTATGCCAGAGAATGGTAAACAGAGACTCAGCTCAATGTTTTGATCCTCTTTTTAGAAAAACGCCCAATCCTGGGTTTAAAAGGATACCATATCCCAAATTAATTTGCAGACTCCAATAAATTGGCAGAACAGAGCAGTATTAGGAAGCTGTTTGGGAAAACAGGTTTGAAGAGTGTGATGAACTGAATCCTTGGCTGTCAGGCCAGTGAATTATTCCAGTTGTGTTACCAACAGCAGATTACCCTTACTCAGTGCCATTATATTGAGTGAACACTGTCTACACATGACATTCTGGGCAAAGGAAGTGTGATGTGGCATCCAAATTGGAGAAGATGGAGAGAAAAGGACCCAGCAGTGTTCTCTTGGGCTGCATCTACACTGCCCTATAATCCAGTTTCAGTATGTGGATTAACTGCATTGATTAGGATTGCAATAATAATAATAATAATAATAATAATAATAATAATCTATATTTTAACCAACCCTCTTTCTCCAGAGGGACTCAGGGTGGCTATAGGGCAGTTTAGACTGATATAATCCACTTAAATACAGTTAATCCACATTCTGAAACTGGATTGTAGGGCAGTATAGATCTAGCCTCAAATTGAAATTATATACTCCTTCATTGAGTTATATACTAAATTATATAGTATATTATTATATACTCCTTCTTCGATAGAGTTACAAGCTGGGTAGATGCGGGGAATGCCGTGGATGTAGCGTACCTGGATTTCAGTAAGGCCTTCGACAAGGTCCCCCATGACCTTCTGGCAAGGAAACTAGTCCAATGTGGGCTAGGCAAAACTACGGTGAGGTGGATCTGTAATTGGTTAAGTGGACGAACACAGAGAGTGCTCACTAATGCTTCCTCCTCATCTTGGAAAGAAGTGACAAGTGGAGTGCCGCAGGGTTCCGTCCTGGGCCCGGTCCTGTTCAACATCTTTATTAATGACTTAGATGAAGGGCTAGAAGGCAGGATCATCAAGTTTGCAGACGACACCAAATTGGGAGGGATAGCCAATAGTCCAGAGGACAGGAGCAGGATTCAAAACGATCTTGACAGATTAGAGAGATGGGCCAAAACTAACAAAATGAAGTTCAACAGTGACAAATGCAAGATACTCCACTTTGGCAGAAAAAATGAAATGCAAAGATACAGAATGGGGGACGCCTGGCTCGAGAGCAGTATGTGTGAAAAAGATCTTGGAGTCCTCGTGGACAACAAGTTAAACATGAGCCAACAATGTGATGTGGCGGCAAAAAAAGCCAATGGGATTTTGGCCTGCATCAATAGGAGCATAGTGTCTAGATCTAAGGAAGTAATGCTACCCCTCTATTCTGCTTTAGTTAGACCACATCTGGAATATTGTGTCCAATTCTGGGCACCACAATTCAAGAGAGATATTGACAAGCTGGAATGTGTCCAGAGGAGGGCGACTAAAATGATCAAGGGTCTGGAGAACAAGCCCTATGAGGAGCGGCTTGGGGAACTGGGCATGTTTAGCCTGAAGAAGAGAAGGCTGAGAGGAGATATGATAGCCATGTATAAATATGTGAGAGGAAGCCACAGGGAGGAGGGAGCAAGCTTGTTTTCTGCTTCCTTGGAGACTAGGACGCGGAACAATGGCTTCAAACTACAAGAGAGGAGATTCCATCTGAACGTTAGGAAGAACTTCCTGACTGTGAGAGCCGTTCAGCAGTGGAACTCTCTGCCCCGGAGTGTGGTGGAGGCTCCTTCTTTGGAAGCTTTTAAGCAGAGGCTGGATGGCCATCTGTCAGGGGTGATTTGAATGCAATATTCCTGCTTCTTGGCAGGGGGTTGGACTGGATGGCCCATGAGGTCTCTTCCAACTCTTTGATTCTATGATTCTATGATTCTATGATTGGGAGTATGCTGAGGTGGACACAACAGGGTTGACTTCCAAGCAGTCGAAAAATATGCAAAGTACTAAACCTAGTACTTTGCATCCCTCTCCCATTTTGTCTTAAGGAGTCCTAGATTGTCTTTCCTTTTTCTTTTCCTAAACAGCCAGCTTCCAAAGGTTAGAATGAAATATTTTGCACTCAACTGCCTTGCCTACCTGCAGAGGAGAGAGGGGAGAGGAGAGAGTTCTGACCCTCCTGGTAAGGTCAGTGCAAGATTTAAACAAAGGCTAGATCTACCCTGCCATATAAAGCTGTTTGAACTGCATTATATGGGTCTACACTGCATTGAACTGCATTATATGGGTATATATTGACCATGTAATGGAGTTCCAAACTGCATTATTTGACAGTGTAGATATAGCTAAAGATATGCTGTGGCAACTGGAGCTTTGGAATAAGCTTGTATGAACCCAATTGCTTCTTCAGTAAGCAAAAAGAATTCCACGAGTGGCTTTCACTGAAGGATCTTGCTTGAACGACAGTTTCCTAAAAATTGGGCACAATTATTATTAATATTATGATGATGTTTATTTATACTCTGCTTTTTCTCTCCACAAGAAGACTCAAAGTGGCTTACATTAAAAGCATTTCAATACAGTTAAAATCTGCAAATATATAAACATTAAAACAGAATTAAATATCACTGGCATTAAAAATGCAGTGAATTCAGTTAAAATCCATAAAAACATATTCAAAACTAAAAACAGCAGCAGCCCCTGACTTAATCTTAAAAACTTTCTTCTTTAAAAGGCTGCCTGAATCAAAAGGTTTTAGTCTATCCTCTTTCTCTTTACCACACAAATAACACAGATTATATCTCTTAAAGAATTTGATCCCCCCTCTATTTCCAATTTCCCTAAAATAAGAACACTATCCCAGATAATTTCTACTTTGGAAATATTTTTCTCCCCTCTTCCGTCCTGCCTGTAGATCTGTCTGTTTCTGAGATTTGAATCAAGTTTATATTTCAAAATATAGTTTTGATTTTTTTAACCTTCTTCCTTTTGATTTACTACCCTACTCTCTCTGTATACACATATAGACATATTAAGATTGTACAGTGCCATAAGAAAGAAACTTCAAACTTAGTCATCCAACATTGGGAGAGATTTACCATGTGCCTACTCTGACAGAGGTTTTTTTTTCTCCTTCAGAATAATGTTCCATTTACTTTAATACCTTCTTACATATATCTACTCAGAAGTGTGCCCAAGTGAATTCAGTAGGACTTATTCCTAGATAAATTTGTGCAGGATTATAGTCTAAGAGAGACATTCCAGAAAGCCATTCGACTGCATGGATTTTTAAAAGGACAAGCATGTTTTCCCCAACTATGTCTGCCTTAACTCATTCCAATCCATCTATCCCTTGAAACTAGAATTATTATCCATACATAGACCCAAGTTATTTTCATTTTCATACTAAGAATAACTCTGTGATTTAGATTAGTCTGAGAGGCTATGGTTTACTCAAGTTACATGAATGTTACAATGGGTATTACAGGGAAGTATTACATGAGTGTTAGACGGAAGTAGGGATTTGAGTTGATCTATAAAGTGTATTGGGTAGAAGAGGTGGATGTGAATATGCATGACCAGGGTTTGAAAATAGCATTTTAACTTAATAGTAATTCTTTACATAATATATTTGCTGAGATCCTGCATCAAGATAAGTACAAAAAGACCTTTGATAGACTAAATTGGAATATCATTATGGAACTACTAAAGAATTTAATATATGGTAAAAAATATATCAACAGAGTAAAGCAATATACACAGAACAAAAAGCTAAAATCAAAATCAATTGAAACATGGCTAAACCTTTCCAATACAGAGAGACATGAGACAGGGATGTCCTCTCTCTTTCCTATTATTTATACTGACAATAGAAATCTTAGCAAGGAAATTATGCCAAGATGAAAATCTAATAGGAATAAATGTGAAAAAACCAAAAATACAAAATAATTTGCAGATTAAATTATGGCAAGATATCTTCAGATAAAAGACCCTTCAATATTCCAGAAAAACTTGGAACCCTTCAAAAAATTCCTGAAAAAAAGAAAAGAAAATTCTAACATGGGGATTTTATGTTTAAAATGTTAATCTATTACAATATGTTTTACAGAATGAATACAGAAACAACAAAAATTCCACTGTATATGAAAGAAGGATATGGAAAAAATGGATAAATTTCAATTTTTTTAAAAGGCAAAAAATCAAAGAAACAAAAAACCCTGATACGTACATCTGTTGTGTAGCTACATCTCTATAGCTATATATTCTGGATCTTTTCAACTCACCTTTCCAGTGATGAAGCTCCTCCTCAGCATGGTTGTTTTCATGTTGTTGAAGAGTGATATGGATCAGCAGAGACATATTTAGCTGTTTTCTTCCAACTAGATACACTGCAAAAGAAATTCATGGGGACTTTCAGAGGTCCCCTGTAGATGTCATCCCTGCAGCAAACTCAGCTACAGGAAAAATAGTTGGGTGGGTCTCTACAGATTCCCCTGCTCTCCAATTACATGGAAACGATCATGATCGTCAGTGGTAAAACATTTCTTTAGACTGAGGGATTTAGGATCATTTGCCAGTTGTCAAATTTTTCCTGGGGTCCCATTATTACCTTCTGGCCACCTGTGATGGTAGGTAAACCAACAAGTTAAGATCAACAACGCCACTTAAATATTCTTAAATCTTGGGATTTCAGAAAATATATTATGAGAGTATGAGCCGGCTCTATAGTCTGCTTGCATTATATTCTATTAAATTGTACTGCATGTATTGTTAGAAGTCTGTTTTAACGCCAGCTAAGCCTAGAGGAAAATATGCAAACCAAATAGAGAAGTAAATCTGCAAAAAAAAAAAAAAAAAAAAAAAGGTGGTGGTGGTGGTGGTGGGGGGGGGGGGGATATGATACATAATATGACAAAAAGGAGGCTGTCACCAAAGAGGCTGTCCAGACCTTGAATCGGTGTCTAGCTGCTGTGTCGGACTGGATAGCTAACAAATTGAAACTGAATCCAGACAAGACAGAGGTCCTACTGGTCAGTCACAAGGCCGAACAGGGCATAGGGTTACAGCCTGTGCTGGACGGGGTTACACTCCCCCTGAAGACTCAGGTTCGCAGCTTGGGAGTGATCCTGGACTCATCGCTGAGCCTGGAATCCCAGGTTTCAGCGGTGGCCGGGAGAGCTTTTGCACAACTAAAACTTGTGCACCAGTTGCGGCCGTACCTTGGGAAGTCTGATCTGGCCACAGTGGTCCACGCTCTTGTTACATCCCGAATAGACTAGTGCAACGCACTCTATGTGGGGTTGCCCTTGAAGACTGCTCGGAAACTTCAACTGGTCCAGCGAGCGGCAGCCAGATTGCTCACCAGAGTGACATACAGGGAGCACACCACCCCCCTGCTGTGTCAGCTCCACTGGCTGCCGATTCAGTTCCGAGCACAATTCAAGGTGCTGGTTTTGACCTACAAAACCCTTTACGGTTCCGGTCCAGTGTATCTGTCCGAACGTATCTCCCTCTACATCCCACCCCAGAATTTGAGATCATCTGGGGAGGCCCTGCTCTCGACCCCACCACTATCACAAGTGAGGCTGGTGGGGACGAGGAGCAGGGCCTTCTCAGTGGTGGCCCCTCCCCTGTGGAACTCACTCCCAGGGGAAATTAGGGCATCAACATCCCTCCTCTCCTTCAGGAGGAAGGTAAAGATGTGGTTGTGGGACCAGGCCTTTGGGCAATCTGACAACTAGATATGGACAACCAGATGGATAGGACTGAAAGGACTGACAGTTGTGGATTGGAATTTGAACTATGAGATTGCAAAACGCTGACCGTCAATGAGGAGAATGGTTTGTATTGGTTTTATTGCTTTTTACTGGTTTTATGGTTGTTTTTGCCTTACAATAATTATTGTTTCTGTTAATTGATGTTATTGCTAGAATTGCTGTTTTCTGTTAACTGATGTTATTTGTCTTATTGCTCTTATGTGATGCGGGCATCGAACTGTGCCTTGCTTTTGTAAGCCGCCCTGAGTCCCCTCCGGGGTGAGAAGGGCGAGGTAGAAGCAACCGAAATAAAATAAATAAATAAAAATATACAACTCTTTATATTGTTTATAAAAAAAGAGGGAAAATATATAAATGTTTGCAGGTTTTTAAGAGTAAATTTAATAATAATGGAATATTGTTAAAGTCAGCCATAGCAGAGCACCTAATGAACCAACCTGGACACAGCATATTTATTTGAGAACTCAGAAATGCTGGACCACTCTAACAATTACCATGTCAGGCCAATGTCAAGCCACTGAGATCCACAAGCATGCGGACAATTTCAACAGAAAAGAAGAAACCATGAAAATGAACAAAATCTGGCTGCCAGTACTAAAAAACTTTAAAAATTATAACAGTAAATAAATAAAAAAAACTCAAACACAGAGGACCTCCAGACAAGAAACAACCAGGAACACCTAATCACCTCTCAACAAAGAGCTCCCGGTGGCGCAGTGGGTTAAACCCCTGTGCTGGCAGGACCGAAGACCGACAGGTCGCAGGTTTAAATCTGGGGAGAGGCGGATGAGCTCCTTCTATCAGCTCCAGCTCCTCATGCGGGGACATGAGAGAAGACTCCCACAAGGATGACAAAACATCAAATCATCCTGTTGTCCCCTGTGCAACGTCCTTGAAGACGGCCAATTCTCTCACACCAGAAGCGACTTGCAGTTTCTCAGGTCGCTTCTGACACGACCAAAAAATATATAAAAAAACAAAGGAATTTCCCAGGCAGTAACTATAAGGCCTTCAAATGCTAATCAAGGTGGCCAATTGAAACATTCACACCTAGCTCCAACAGACAAGAGTTCTTTCTCCCACCCTGGACCTTCCACAGACATATAAACCCAATTTTTCTAGTTTCCAACAAACCTCACAACCTCTGAGGATGCCTGCCACAGATGCAGGTGAAACGTCAGGAGAGAATGCTTCTGGAACATGGCCATATAGCCTGAAAAACCTACAACAACTCAGTGATTCTGGCCATGAAAGCCTTTGAGAATACAATAATAGCATAGTAAGATAGAATAGAGAAGTTTTTATGAGATGATAAAGGGATGCTAGTTATATTTTCATCTTAAGGCCTTTGGGTAGGACATTTGGAAGTCAATTTAAAGGTTTTCTTTTTCTTTTGGGCAATGGTATGATAGCTGGGACCCTACGCTACGCTACTTGCACAACACGGCTCTGAATAAGGAGAACACGTGCGCGAGTGAGCGCACTGAGTACAAGACGCAGCTGCGGCAGAGATGTTGCAATGGAAGGAAGGATAAAAATGAAGGGGGAAATACTGTTATATTATATCACCCTTATCCTGTTCCTCCTGAGTTAAATTACTTCACTGCTGTCCTGTGACAGCTGCATCCCTCACTCACTCTGCTGTCTCATGTTCCCTTCATTAATTCCGATCCGCGTTGCACAACTAGTGTAGCATAGGGTTCCAGCTATCATACTACTGCCTTTTGTTTCTTATGTGGGGGAGAAAGGGGATAATTTTACTGCTGTACGTGGGTAATATAAGCTACATGCAATAAGTTCAGGCTATTCTTAGAAAATCCTTAATAAAAACATTGTGGAAAAACAGGGGAAGGACAACAGTCTGCTCCTTCTTCTCCCCTCTAATGCAGTGGTATTTTGGCCTACAATTCCCAGAAATCTCAGCCAGTTTACCAGCTGTTTGGATTTCTGGGAGTTGAAGACCAAAAACATCTAGGGACCCACAGCACTAATGAGATAACTGAGTACAAACTGCTTTTGCATTTTGAACTTGGTTAGCAGCAACCACTGTAAGCTGCAAACAAAGGCAGAAAGTGGGAGAAGGAAAGAGAAACTAGGATATTTGAAAAACAACTGAAGAAGTAGGACAACCAAATATTAATTGTTACTTATTAGAACAAGCCTTCTCCCATTCAGCTGTTCTAGCTTTTGTACAAGTATTGAATGGATGCCAGTTATATCGAACTGACACTGCTAATGCTGGATTATGTTAAGTGACTTGGTGTCATGAAACGCAAAATTGCCACCTTCGCTCTCTTACGATTATGGTCTCTGCATAGCCTTGGAATGTTTTCATTCAACTACAAAAGATGATATGTGTAGGTCACACAGGTAATTTAATTCTTGGTTTCTAATAAGCCTCATAATTTTTTTCACGTTTAACCTCCCCTGCACTTAATGTACTTGCAGCTGTTATCATTATATATATCAGAGCCTCAGATATTGGATAGAAGGAGGAAGGCCCCCTTTATTTAATTAGAAATTAGAAATGTATGCACCAAAGCAATGAACAGACCCTTACTCCAATTATTTAGGCTGGGAAGGAAATGAAATAATGTGAAAGATATAAATGAACAACGTGCATGCTTTGTGGTGGAGGGTGAAAAATACTCTTGAAATTACAAAATGGTTAAGTCACAGTAATGCTAGCTTGAGTTGTACCAGAAGTTTTGCATCATGAATGTTGACATGAAATATCTATGTGAAACAGACTGTATTTGAGATGATATAGCAGGAAAGACCTTAGGCCCTATGGACAGGTGTTAAAATTACAATGCTTATATGACATGAATTACTCCCATCCCACTAATAGGAGGGCCAGGGCACCACATGTTTTTTTTAATAAGGATGTCACAGCAATTCCTTATCTAGAAATGTTGCCCAGCTTATAAAGTAGTCTTCCATTCTCTGCATATATTGGCTAATAAGTAGCATGGACACTATTCATGTGTCTTTAAGACTTGTGTGTGACAAACATGCTTTATTTCTGCTTCCAGTTTATCTGTAAAACACATAGGAGCCTTCACTCTGTGAAAAGAAGGCTGGTATTTTGTATAGATACCTCCTAAATATTTATTTTAAGCTAGTCTTGCTGAGTCCAGCATTTTAATGAATCTTAGGGACAGAAAGAATGTTTGAAAATAATTTTTAAAATGGCTGAAAAACATGAGAAATCCTGCTTAGAAGAATTCTTGACTGATTAGAATTTTTGTAGTGCAGGACATTTTCTGTGCACAATTTGGAGTTCTCTTGCACAGAAACAAAGTAATGACATTTTAAGCATGGAAAATAATATTTCAATGCAGGAACATTAATTTCTGCACAGAGTATGCTGTTTTCTGTGCAGATAATGCTACAATTGGGGATTGTGCAAAATAACACATTAATGGTTTGCTTAGAAAATAGCATTTTCTGCACAGAAAACTTTTCCAAAATTAATATGTACAAACATTTATCACCATAGGAATATGGCCACTTGCTTGTCTGCATCAAGAGTTGTGCAGAGCATGACAATGGTGAGCTAACCACCAATCGAAATTGCCAAACCTTAACTCAGTCAGATGAAAAGCATTTTGAGAGGGCAAAGAGACATGGTTGGGGGTGGTACCTGCCACACAAACTTCTCCTTTGTTTTCCTTTTCCCACTACAACAAATGTTGGTGCAATCAGTTAGAACAGGACTGGGTCACCACCCAGACAAGCAGTCCTTGCCCAAATGTGCTATGCTCCCATTCTGCTACCTTTGGCAGACCTTCACCCTGTCTCATTATAGGGCCAGTTCTGCCCCACTCAACTAGTAAGAATATTATAGTGATTTTTTCTATTAAGAGACAGGCCACAAAAGACCAGCTGTTGCGAACATCCCCTGCCTACAGAAATATTTGATTTTAACTCCAGTTGCCATGAGGGGGCTAAAGGTGGATGGGTTGGGGAACTTTGAAGAGGAAGAGTACAACCGGGCATTATTACAACCTTTGGTAAACTACCTTGGGGATCACTTATATGAAACAAATGCATTGAATAAGCATGTAAACAAAATAGTGATGAAGCTGAAGCTCAGAATAAGGTTTGTACTGCAAGTTTGTGTTCTCTTTAAAGACCTCAAAAATGGGAAATCTACCACTTTAATAAATCCTTCTTTCTGTTTAGGTGGAATGCCTTTTCTCATAATTTGAATCTATTTGTTTCTGTTAGGTTCTATGGAGCAGCAGAAAACAAGCTTGCTTCCTATTTTACATAACATCCTTTCAGATATTTAAAGATAGCTAATGCATCCCCTTTATGTTTAAGTTAAACAACTAGTCCAACGCTCGGCAGCCATGATATTAACAGGAGCGAAGCGCAGGGAGCATACAACTCCCCTGCTGCATCAGCTCCACTGGCTGCCGATTTGCTACCGGGCTCAATTCAAAGTGCTGGCGTTGGCCTATAAAGCCCTAAACGGTTCTGGCCCAAGCTACCTATCCGAACGTATCTCTGTCTATGAACCCACCAGGACTCTAAGATCTTCTGGGGAGGCCCTGCTCTCGATCCCGCCAGCGTCTCAAGCATGGCTGGCTGGGACGAGGGACAGGGCCTTCTCTGTGGTGCTCCCTCGGCTGTGAAACGCCCTTCCCTTGGACATCAGATCAGCCCCTTCATTAATGGTATTTCGAAGGAAACTAAAAACCTGGCTGTTTGAACAGGCGTTCGGATAAACGGTGCATTTGTACATGATGAATATAGGATACAGAATTTGGACAACGAATTGGATCATGATTCTAGTTACGAGATGTTAATGTGTTGATATTGATGTATTATTACCCTGTATATTATGTTGTTTAATGGTTTTTTAAATTTTTTATGCCTGTTGGATTGACTTTTTTGCTCTTGTTGTGATCTGCGTTGAGTCGCCTACGGGCTGAGAAACTGCGGTATACAAGCAAAGTAAATAAAAATAAATAAATAAATAATAAATATCTCTCTAAGTTGATCCTTCTAAGGTTTGGTTTACAGATCTTTGAACATCCTGGTCATTTGTCTTTAGACACATCCCAGCTTGTTGATATCCTTCTTGATCTGTTGTACCCAGAACTAGACAGGGTTCTAGGTGAGGTTATAAGATTCTCTCTCTTCTCTGCCTTTCTCTTCAGGTTGTAATCCCAAGGCTTTGTATCTTCTGCTTTGTACTTAGCTTCCCTCTCAAGACTGCTGAAAGCCTACATTTGACAGGACTTCCCACAGCTTTTGCACCTCCCATCTATCTTTGTACATTTATAGAGCTTGTTACTTATCTCAGCTTTTACTCTCCCAGAAATATGTTGGCATTTTTTGGTCATTGTTACTATGCTCCTTGGGCTTCCTTAGTTTTCTTGAATCTAACTGCTATTTATGTCTGCATTTTTTCTTCTAGAATTGGGTATTATTTGATTCCAAAATAGCAGATAAGGAATCAACATTGCACAGTTTCAAATTATCTTATTTTTTTCAATATCATGCATTATTCAGTAAATAATTTAAAAGACGACTATTCCATTGGGAAAGAAGGAATGAGACATAGTTCATATATAATGTAATTTTTTATTCTTTCAGCTACTGAGATGCACTTTATTTACATTATAAATTGTTGTACATCAGCCCGCCCACAACAAGACTTGAATTATACTATTGGTTATTGTTTCTGATGCTTCTTTTATTTATTGTTATAATGTTGTTTTATGTTGTTTTTATACTGATGTTATGTATTTTAAATATGATAGATTTTAACTTTGTTGATTGGGCTTGGCCCCATGTAAGCCACCTCGAGTCTCTTTGGGGAGAAGGAGGTGGGGTATAAGAATAAAGTTATTATTATTATTATTATTATTATTATTATTATTGCTGGAAAAAACAGTGGAATTATAGTTACATGTGGTTTAAGTGTTGGACTAGGTCTCCAGGTGACCAGCATTTGAATTCTTGTGAAGCTATGGAAACTCACTAGGTGATGTTGGACAAGTAACTGTTTCTCAGCTATCAAGGAAAGCAATGACAAATCCATCAGAACAAATCTTTCCAAGAAAATCCTTTCATAGGTTTACCTTTGCAATGCCATAAGGTGGGCATTACTCAATGGCACACATCAACAACATCAATATTGCATTTCCTTTCCTATTAGACATCTGCCCCCTGCTTGGGCTGGAAGCTATCTTTATTCAGTAAGTTTTGAGGCATGCCATGAAACAACTAAATCAGTTGTCTTTGCTCAGCCTGGACACCTCACAGCTAAAAGAGGTCACCAGATTTTCCTTCCATGCCACACTCCATCTGACTATATCTTGTCTCACTTTTGCTTGCCCAAGAAACCTTTGCTTGGCTTAAGCATCAGGTAATTCATTTTTTGTTTGGGAAATATACAGCTAAGTTGGCTGCATACCTAGATTGAGGCCCAAACTTAATGTTACAGTGTTGAGAAAAATGTCAAGCAAAATAGAAAGAATACCGAAGAAAGAATGACACCCTCAAGCCCACTGATCCTCAACAAAAGGAAAATAGACTGTTTACTCCCCACATTTCTGTAGTATAGCTCTCCTACAGAATGTCAACTGCTCATCAACTGAAAGAGACATTGTATCATTAAATCACCCTTCAGTCCATGAAAACACTATTAATCTTGTAGCCATCAGACCTGTTTTGTGGAAGCAAGCAGCAGCCCCATGACAAGATAATTCCCAGTAAATGGGAATGTGGCCAAGCGCATAGTTCAAAGTTGTTCCTCCTCTAGATCAGCTGCTGACAGTTTAGTAGACAACATTTTGACATTATAAAGTATCATAATCCATTGAGTCTCTCTGTCTATGTTTGGGTGTGTGTCAATAATGGGCAGATTTTTCTGTTTCAACCATTCATATTGTAAAACATTTTTCATGTCTCTCTGTGTGAATCTGAATTTGAAAGGATCTATTCAAGGTCCTCAAAACTGGTTCTACATCTTGGATAATTCCTTTAAAGTTTGGATTAAAACACAGTGGTTTTACGATACCACTGGCGTGACAGTCACCAGCTACCCCTGGCTTTAGCTGAATCAAAGAGTCTGTTTTCCAAAATCAGTATCCTTCTAAGGTTACAATTGGCCCAACATTTTCTGGAAACTAAACTCTTATTCAGCCTTTTTGATTCTTCAGTTGTGGACCATGATCCTGACTAGGACAGAATGAAAAAGAAGGCTCCATTGCATCACTCACAGCGTGGGGCAGAATTAAGAATTTAGAAAGACCAGGGGGTTGGAAATGTACACATTTCTTTAAATATTTATATAGCATTCTGTATAAAAATATCTTCTAACATCTCCCATATAGATGCAATATTGAATATCTTTATTATTGTTATTAACTGCTGTCAAGTTGATTTTGATTTATGGTGATCCTATGAATGAGATTTTTCCAAGTCACCATGTCATCAACAGCACTGCTTAGGTATTACAAAGCAAAGCAAAGCAAAGTTTATTGATTGGTCCACTGACCGTATCTACATTAAAAACAGAAACGTACACAAATAAACAATAATCACTATCCCAAGACTCCCATAATAGTGAACTAACATACATTTAAACTTGATTAAGTTAAAAGATAGTTAAGAATATCATCATAAAAATGCCAAGGTAAAATTTCAAACCACAAAAATTAAAAACGAAGGTTAAAACAAAGGTTAAAATAGACCAGCTATTGCACAATCCCAAGCCACTTCAGATATCTGCATCACCCCTACAGTTTACCCCAATCTCCTCCAGATACACAGTTCTCAGCTGCATTGCTTTATGAAGGAAAAGGGCTGTTTGGTGTGTTATCTTAGCATTCTGGCCAGCCATTAAGAACGTAGTTTTGATATGGGGATCCCAGTGAGTCTTCTGTATAATGAATGGTCCGAAGTATTGATTTATCTCTTTGTTGTACAAAATACAACTAAACAGTACATACTTAGGTATTACAGACTCAAGACTATGCCTTCTCTAACTGAGTCTGGAATTTAGTCTTCCTTTTTTTAGTCTTCCCGTTAAATTGTTGTTTGTTTTTTTTAAACCTTTACTTATAAGTAAAATATTTTTTTCCAAGTAACAATGAGCAGATATTTTAACTGTAGCTATATCTTAGTTCTAAGAGAAGTTAGGCCAAATTATTGCTGATTTTCAAATTTGTGGAAGCTTTTGATTACCTATCAGCTTTGAGTGACAAAATTAATCAGAGATCTGGTTCATACAGATACTTCAAAGAGAGAGGGTAAGCACCATTTGCTCCTATGTGCTTGAAACCACTTTACTTCCCACTTCCTTGCATTTCTGCACTTCAATTGTTTTTGTAATTGATTTTCTCTCAAATTACTTTCATTATGGGATGTAATATGAGCCAGAAGCAAAAAATCAAGGGAATGTGTGTGTCTATAACTACTGTTAGCAGAAGCTCTGGGCTGTAGATAGCCCTGTCTATTCTCTACACAGCTTACACTTTAGAGCAGAGTTTCTCAAATAGAGGCTTTGGTAGTTTCTTCACTAAGGCAAAATCACTTACAGAGGTGAGGCTTCATGCTGGAACAATTGCAGGATCAAAGGCTAGGCAATTGGATCAGTTGCTGCCAGTGATGGGCTATTCCCCTACTTTTGAATTATAGTCCAGGCCCACAACACATGTGTATCTAGGGAGTGGTCTGATTGCTGTGTGTCTTTCAGCAATCTTGGCTGACCTATACCTTGCTTGTTGCTCCCTTCAGCATTCTTGAAAGGTGGGAATAACTAGCATGTCTCCCTCCTCCTGTTCTTCGTCCCAAGCAAGCCTGACCATCTTCCCAGAATCCCCAGCCACTTCCTCTTCAGCCTTCTCTTCTTCCACCTCCTCCCAGAGGAAGAAGAAGACGCAACGCAGTCTGACTTTTCTCACAGAGTTGCTATCAAGTTAAAGTGAAGTATTCAACCTGACACATGTGAGGCAATAGGGGGTATGTAACCCAAAACAGGTTAAAAAGTAGTCAAAGAATGAACCATTATGAACCATCATGAAGTTAAATATCAGCTGGGGAGGCCCTGCTCTCAATTCCACCATCATCACAAACACGTCTGGTGGGGATGAGGGGCAGGGACTTCTCAGTGGTGGCCCCTCACCTATGGAACTCTTTTTCCAGTGACATCATACTGGCCCCCTTCTTCCTGTCCTTTAGAAAGAAACTCAAAACCTGGTTATGGGACCAAGCATTGGAAAAGTAGAGGCAGCAATCGAGAATAAGACTCAAGTGATATCAATGATAATGGGCTGACCCGGACTCAGATTTTAAACCTGCGTGATTTTAAACAACTGTTTTATTAATGTAATGTTTTTAATGAATTGTTTTAAATGTATTCTATTTCTGACTGTGGTTGGCATTTGAATGAATGCCTGAGTCCCTACCCCCCCCCCCCCCCGGGGTGGGAAGGATGGGGTACAAATATGTGAAATAAATAAATAATACTGCATGCCTAGCCTTAGCCTAGCTTGCTTTTCTGCTCTCTCACTCGCCTCTCCCAGTTTGCAGTGGAGGGAGCCTCGTGGTGCTCCTTAATTTAAAAGGGAATGGCCATGGCTCTGGCTCCCCACCCTCACTTTGGCTTTGCCTCCTGGGACAGTTTGCTTCCTCTGGAGATGAAAACTGCATTTATGCAACTTACAAAATGTACTGGGGGAGAGTTTGATTTTAAGTTTTTGGCAAGTTTAATATCAAGTTGTATGTATGAGTCTTATGAAATAGATCCGACATATGATGCACGAATGACTTTGTGCACAGCCCTAGCTCATCCCAGCAGGAGTTAATCCATGACAGCAAAATGTTACAAAATAATTGGCCCCAATACTGAATAGAGATATAAGAATAGGCTATGAATATATATACAAATGGCATCTTAGGTGATTTTCAGTTAAACAAAATGCATTTTCAAGTACTTTTTTAAAATTAAAAAAAGAGTATTAAAACTAGGAATGGTAGTTGACAAAAAACTAAAAGATATAAAATGCAAAAATCACAAATATTAAGTGTTGAAGCCAAGAAATATTTATCAGATGTAGCCAGATACATGTGAATCTTTCAACCACCAAAAATCATCAAAACAAAGAGATGAAAAGGAAAGGGAATTTGAAAGCTTCATTTTAATATGTCACAGGAGTGAAGATTAAGGAATCTCTTAGCAGTAAGAATGGGAACTATTTGTAGATCAAAGTATAATCACAGATAAAAGACATAACAGCAAACTAATGTTTTGTAATTGCACTCTCCATAATATTGTATCCTCAGTTGCTCCATGCAAGCTAGATACTGAATGTTTTCATACATGAATTTTTACTTACATTGGACTAGTTTTGGATACTTAAAGCTGCATAAACCTCCACTTATTGCATGTCAATTTTTTATTCACTCATCCTCAGAATGAACTCTCATTGTACATAGGGTTGCTGCTTCAGTTTCCTTCTGCTTGTGATTTGTAGTCTGAAAGAAGCTCAGTCCAGAAGCTAGTCTCATGCGCACATATTTGGCATTGACATGAATGATGAAGTCAGAAGACTTACTAAAGTTCCAGGAAATAGTTTAAAACAAAGAAATGATAACCCAGCAACCAGACGCTTGGTTAAAAGCAAGAATGCAGATATTACAAACATAACTCAGGGTAAAATTTTATACACACATACTTACTTGCTAGTTAATTCCATTGAAACAGTGGGCTTCATCTCTATCTCAGTATATAAAGGAAATGTGAATGTAGAGTTAAAACATTAGTGAAAAATTGGCAAATTTAATGTGGATTTAAAATGCAATCAAAAGGTGATTCAAGTTCTTGAATAAAATCATAAGAAGAGCAGTGCTGCATCAGACCAAAGAGATATTTAAGTCTACCATTCTGTTTCTACAGTAGTTAACCAGTTGCTAATAGCAAGCCCTCAAGCAGGATATGAGGAGGTGGCTGAAGACTTCCATGATAATGGGGTGATGAGTCTATCCAGATTTCAGTGCAGAGTATCAGAGAGTTATCCAAGGTGCTAAACCTATTTTGAGGATAGGGTTCAGCACATTGAATTAGTTCTTTTAATATCAGAATAAAATCCAGAGTGGATTTTAAAGTCTACTAAGGTGGAGATTTTCACCTTCCACTGCATGAGGTAATACTCTCCTCTTGATCATCTCACCTAGCATATCTGTCTCTCGTGCTAAAGGTAATATATAATTACTAGTGGCCACAGTTAGTCTTAAGTTTTGTATACTTCAGCAGTAAATATAAGAAACATTGGTCTAATGCAGGGGTCCTCAAACTTTTTATACAGAGGGCCAGGTCACAGTCCCTCAAACTGTTAGGGGGCTGGATTATAATTTGGAAAAAAATGAATTTCCATGCACACTGCATAAGATTCCTATGCATATCTTATTTGTAGTGCAAAAAACACTTTAAAACAATACAATAATTGAAATGAAGAACAATTTTAACAAACATAAACTTATTAGAATTTCAGTGGGAAGTGTGGGCTTGCTTTTAGCTGATGAGATAGGATTGTTGTTGTTGTTGTTGTTGTTGTTGTTGTGTGCTTTCAAGTTATTTCGGACATAGGTTGACCCTGAGTGAGGGCCGGGTAAATGACCTTGGAGGGCTGCATCTGGCCCCCGGGCCTCAGTTTGGGGACCCCTGGTCTAATGGTTAGTCCCAAATGGAGCAGTTTCACCAAATCAATTGCTGAACCATAGACTGAGTTCCCCTTCGCGGGTTGAGAAGGGTGGGGTAAAAATGCTGTAAATAAATAAAACAAATAATAATAGACAAATACCATTAATTCAGCGAATCTACTCTTGTTGCTGTTGTTGTTTGCCTTCAAGCCATTTCCATTTATGGACATCTGTTTATTGGCAAGATTGATTGAGAGAGGTTGAGAGGCTGAAATAATGTGTCCAAGGTCACCCAGTGAGTTTCCATGGCCAAGCAGGCATTTGAACCCTGGACTCCCCAAGACCTTGTCATACACTCAAACCACTACACCACAATGCATCTTGAGAGTTTTGACAATTATATGATTTGGGTTATCCTCTTCCTCCCTAAGGAGCTCTTTATGAACTTTCTTTATGGTGGGAAATGTATCAGTACCATAACCCCTTAATTTTTCAGTTTTGCTCCTGTAGATTTGACAATGATTTTAAAGGTTGCAAGGCATGGGGTTAAAAAATACCTTTTCAGTGCACAGTGGACATGTATGAGCCTTCTTTACAGTATGCCAGCCAAACATATCAGATGCAGAACTAAATAAACTATATGACACATGGACAAATATAAAATAACAGAAGCTGACATGACAATTGTTTGCAAAAACCATACACTATCGGTGGAATAAAAAAAAGCCCCTTGCAGAATCGAGAGTGTGCACCTCAACTTTCTGGAGTGGCTTTTTGGAGATGGAGTGTGTGTGTGGGTGGGGAGGGGGGAGCACGCAAGAGGACTTTATGAACAAAACTTCATTTCTGATTCTCTGGAACCTACTCAACTGAGGAGAGGTAACTTTATTTCATTCTTCAAACTACTCAAGGCAGCACACTGACTATTTACACCATTTGAATCCCATTGAAATCAATTTGTAACTAACAATTTTAGGCAACTGTACACTGGCTTTAGGCAATAGCTGAAGGTAACCATGCTCTCTTTATACTGAACCCATAGTGGATTAGATACCTGCAGGTATTTTTATATGTTGCTGATAGTTTTGGATAGATGAAACTATTCTCTTTGCTCAAGTTTGCTTTCATGTGGTCTCTGAGCTTGAACACTGCCAATCAATGACATCACAATATTCTAACCCTTCCTGAACTTTGAAGAAGAAGATTGTGAAAGACCAATTTTTCTGAAGCTATGATTAGGGGCTTACAGTTTTTTTTAATTTTTAGCAACTTTTAACAGATTGAAGAACTGGGCCAAAACTAACAAAATGAATTTCAATGGTTTGGAAACCATGCCCTGTGAGGGGCAGCTGAAAGGACCGGTCCCTTTTTAAGCCTTCAGGAGAGAAGGTTGAGAGGAGACAAGATCCCATGTTTAAATATTTGAAGAGATGTCATATTGAAGATGGGGACTAGAACACTGAGCAATTAATTCAAACTACAGAAAATGAGATTTTTGTTTTCTTCTGCCCTGGAGACTAGGACTCACAGCAAAGGTTAAAATTACAGGAAAGGAGATTCCACCAGAACATTAGGAAGAACTTCTTGACTGTAAGAGCTGTTCGGTAATGGTACTCTCTGCCTCTGAGTGTGGTGGAAGCTGAGTGTGGTGGAACCTATCAGCAGGGATCCTCTGTTAAGATATCCACAGTTGTCATGGTGAAGATCAACAGACTGTTTTCCTCTCCTGGCTTCTCCCTCACATCATTGGGAACAAGGAAAACCGACAAGCATTGTTTGACTCTGGCCTTAACACCAGTGTTCTGTTAACTGTTTCATGACAATGCAGGCATCATAGCTGTACATCTGTTATCGAAGACTCCCAACGCCACCCCTTATAAAAAGAAGACATAGTTTGATCCATGGGAAAGGTAGTTTCTCAAGGACGGAGGGCCAGTTTAATTAGAAATAGCCTCTGTCCCCATGAACTCCCTTAAGCTTCCCAAAAACCAGCAGTAGCCTACTCCATAGCTGCCACACTTGAGCACACACCCTCGACTCTACTGTGTGATTGGAGCTGGCCTGCTCCAGCAAACCTCTGGAGCTCCCAAGGAGGTCTCCCAGCTGATCCTTTCCCTCCTCTTCAGCCAAGGAGCAAGCAACCACAATGTGTCTAAAACACCGCCATTACCCAATGCCCTGCTTCTATGTATTCCTCTATGTATCTCTCCATATTTCTTCTGTTTTTTAAATTTTTGCTTTTATTCTACCTTATTCTTCAATGTACTATAAAAGAAACTGTCTCAACTGTCTGATTCAAGCCAAAAGGCCTTATTCAGGAATGCATTCTCAGCCTCAGATAACAGCTCTCAACAGTTCAACTGTTGCCACCTCAGTAGACTTCTTGGAGACCCTCCTTTGTATACCTGAAAAACCTGTTTGTTTGCTTCCAAAAGCAGAGGTCTGGAATGTATCTCTTCATTGTTTTCTAAAACCCTGCCTTTGTTTAACATAAAATAGGATTTAAAGTAATTAACATATCTATATTTCCAGGCTGTGCCCTCCCATGGGGGTGGCTCTGTAGCCTCTGCTCTAGGCCAATTCTGGTGTGGATTCTAGCCTGTCTCTTTTCTGGCCAACCAAAGACAAGGGAGAGACAATTCAAACTTGAACAATGATAGCCTGGTTGTATAAAACCATTTTGCACAGCATATGTGCAAAAATGACCACAAGTAAACCACAAAGTACTTTTATGAAATGTACTAGTTGAGTGGAATCTAGAAAAAGGTTTTTTTTTTGAAAAATAAATATATAAATAAAAGGCTTTGTCAAGAATAAAAAAGTCAGAGAAAAGAGGACCCTCGTCTGGGGAGGCCCTGCTCTTGATCCCGCCTGTGTCACAGGCGCGTCTGGCGGGGACGAGAGACAGGGCCTTCTCAGTGGTGGCCCCTCGGCTATGGAATGCCTTACCGGTAGACATCAGACAGGCACCTTCGTTGCTGGTGTTTTGGAGAAAGGTCAAGACTTGGCTTTATGAACAAGCGTTTGGTTAAACAGTGCAACTGAACATAGGAAGACGGTAAATGGAACATAGGAATGGCACAAGGATTATGAGAACGGATCTGATTTCACTGAGGTGTTATGTTTGTTTTTGTTAATTGTTGTTGATTGATGTTGATTTTGTTGTTGCATTTGTTGCGTTTTTAAATGCACTGACATTGTTGTGATAACTTGTACCTTGTAAACCGCATTGAGTCACCTGTTTGGGCTGAAAAATGCGGTATAGAAATAAAGCAAATAAATAATAAATAAATAATAAAGCAAAAAGATTCTGATGAGCAAAATGGCATTTGAATATTGGAAAGAAAGGTGGTATCCATTAATTCTCTTGCAGATTGACAGAAGAGGCATGCCTGATCATACTAGCCATGTCAATTAGAAAATGGAAAATGGGCAAAACAAATACCTACTTTCATTACTTTTTCATTGTGGAAATTCTATACAGACAAAATCTAATGAAGCAAACTCATCAGTGATGGGGGGCGGGGGTGGGGGTGGCAGAATCAACTATAAAAGGAATTACTCTTATACAACTGAATCAAGCAGACTGACATACATTCACTTCTCCCTTCCACAAACCTCATTGAGATTTTTTCTAATAGACAGTAATAAGATTAGATGGAACCTTCACAACTTCAGCAGTTGGAAAAGATGTAACATTGCCTGCTGTTGGAATATTGTATCCTTTGCCAATAATAATTTCTATTCTTGAAATGTAGAGTGGGAGGAGTGAACTAAATGAAAACATTAGTTTGGCGGAAAAGTCCAACTTGGCAGGCTCTCCTGACGATTCAGTCTGCTGTTTTCTGCAAATAATTTGTCAAAAGAGAGGTTGTGAACCCCCACATTTACAGTTGAATTTGGAACAATGTCATACTTCAGCAGTATTTCTAAAAATCATGTTCCAGAGAACATATGGCAAAGTGTTCTTGCCACATAGATGTGTCAAAAGACTGAAATATATCATAGTGGAAACAGTGGTATGTTTCTTATTGCTTCCATGATACAGATATTTTCATTTTTAATTTTAACTTTTCAATGCTCTCCTTAGCAAACAATATGCTAAATTAAGTAGAAATGTTTCTTTGATTTTAATTATGTGTGTATGTGAAAAAAATGTGAGAATTTTTTCCCACTGGATAAAGCCAACAAAACATTAGAAGTTTCCTTGTAAGGGGTAAGTTTACAATCTTTTGGGTGTCATCCTGCTGTAAGCAATGTATTCTGATGTAATGCTGAGACCCTCCATTCATTCAAAACTCACTGCTACTTATGCACTTCCTCCAATCCAGTCATTTAGTGGCCAGTAGAGGTAGTGAGATATGGAAAATTGTCCAGCTTTGTCCCCATATTTGAATACTAGGATGCTACCATGCTCTGCAATCTCTGGAAGATGACCTCTGGGGAGTTCCAGGGGATGCCTTTGGCATTGTGTGTCCTGCTTCCCCCACTCTCCACTGGCCTTTAAATAGCCAGGGAAGCTTGTGGGGAAGGTTTTGGGAAGGGAATTGTGTCTTTGGGTGGGAATGAGGGGAAGAAGGGGAGGGAAGGGGACGGGGAGGGGTGGGGTATGAGGGAAGTAGGTTGGGGGGATCTTTACAAGGGCATTGGGTAATTTTCCATCTTTCTGCCCCAGGTCCTCTTTTGAAGAGTAACTTGAGAGCCTTAAAGAAGTGGGACAGAAATACCTGGGACCAAGCATATTGGAAAGGCTTACAAGAAATGAAGGCACTGTCAGCAGGGGCTCTGGGGGAAGGGGCAATGTTTGTTTTTTGTGCTGCCTCTGGCTCGGCTTCCGGGGACTCACTCCTGGCAGAACTGAGGCCCTGACTCTGCAACTCGAGGCCAACAACAACACCTGCTAGCCCCAGAGGCTAGGGAATAAAAGAACCATAGCTGCAGCATCCAGGCCTAAACAAGAAGTGAAGATACCATCACCAGGGACTTTGACAGAAGGGGCTGTGTTTGTTTTCCTTGCTGCCCCTGGTCAGCTCCTGGGAACTCACTCCTGGCAGAACTGAGGCCCGGACTCTGCAACTCAAGGCCAGCAACAACACCTGACCAGTGATAGCTCACATCTGATTCAGGCCGGGGGCTCTTCCACAATCTACTCACAGCTGTTAAAATCTGTGTTCTGTCATGTATCATGTTCTGCAGTTGATGGTGGTTGGTGGTGGTAGGCCTAGTAGTTGGTGATGGAAGGGTTAATGTAAGTCTTAGTTCTAAAGGATTGAGTAATCTGTAAATAAAAGTTCATGGGTAAAAGCAATTAAGGGTGGAGGTATGCAAGAGATGGGTTGCAGCTGAGTGTTTCTTGATATAAGGAGCTAGCCTTGGGACTGATCTTCAGGATAAAAGTATTCTGTCATGATGCCAGGGCTCTGCACTGTTGCAAGTTCAAGATAACTCCGTAGTCAAAAGGTCCAGTCCAGTGGTCAAACACAGAGAATTAAATAAACAAAGTCCAGGGATCAAGATTCTATACCATAGTCAAAAGCCAGTCCAAAGATTCAAGGTTCCACGATTCCAAAGGTTCAGGAGAAGGTCAGGACACCGAAAATCCACAAACCTGGGGGGAAACCAGCAGCATCTACCACCAAGAGAAGACAAATACTTTTCTCCTGAAAGGGCAGCAACACATGACAATGCACGTTGCACTGCTGCCCTTTCTGCCATCACATGGGGTAATTGAAGGTAAACTACAGTCCCCCCCCCCACCCTGTAGTGTAGGAGAAAGCACCTTTCAAGTGCTTTGGGAGGAATGTGGGCGGGATCTGCCATGCGTTGTGGGATAGTGCATGGCAGGTCCCATCCTTGCTATGATTAAAAGTGGCAAAACGGGGCAAAAATGCCCTGTTTGAAGAGGCCCCTTGTCTTCCAGTGCAATTCTGTGGAAATTGTCTATAAAGATGAGCAGGAAGCTTTAGAGATTTTTAGACTATAAAATTGCATTTATGAACATAGAAGTACTGCTAGAGAAGTATTTTCCAATGTTTTTTTTTTTAAAAAAAAACTCTGATTTTTATTTGCAATTTTCCCCCTTCCATTGGGATCTGCATTCATTATCCCAGGGCATGTGAAGGACTGACTATATCTTTCATAATACATTCCCCATTTTCTAGCCTTATAACTTTATATCTGTTGCATCACTTTGCTTTAAATTGTACAGCATACACACGCTGTCATCATGCTATAAAATAAGAAAGACAAACAAGAAAAATGAATTTAAAGTCAAAGACAATGAATGGTGAAAATAAAGTGAGTGTTCAGAGCCATTTTGTATCTATTCCGAAAAGAGAGGGTTATGGATAGAAGATGTTGCTATATTCTTAACTGGAAGGCTTTGGGCTGTTAATTGAATCCTGTACTCCCTGGTGTTCAAATATCAATAGTTATAAGAAACCAGAGAATGCCACCTTTTCTTTTTATTGAGAAAATAAAAACCGCAGTGAAATAATAAGATGCATGTCTGTACCAGGCAGCTGAGGATATTCTTCTTTGCATATGCTAGTTTAAACCCTGTGCAAAAATCAGGATACCCCCTCTCCCATGTGAACCCACACACCCCATTTCAATAAAAAGTGAAAAAATGATTACAGGACCAATGTCACACAATGGTTGTCTTTGTTTTTGAAATATCGAGAAAATGGGGTATAATTAGGTTATTGATAGTTTGTATTTGTGCTTGATCCGGGATTGGACTAGATAGCCAAGTTTACCTCCCACTTCTACGATTGTATGATTCCATTATGTGGGATTATTTCATTCTGAAGAATTGTAGCACTATGATTCTAGAGTGTTGTGTGATTTCTGGACTGTATGGCTCTATTTCTAGAATACACACAATACTCCAGTGATTCTGGCCATGAAAGCCTTCATCAATACTATGATTCTTCATTCAAAGTTATGGCTCCATCCTATGGAATCCTAGGATGTATAGTTTCACGAGCTATTGAGAATTCTTGGCCAGAGAGCTCTAGTGTGGGGCTTCTTAAACATTCCCCACTTGTGGCCCCTTTCCACCCAAGGTTTTTTATGAGACCTCAAGTATATAAATATATAAAATAGCTATAAAAACCAAACATTTTCAGCATGTGCAAGACTTGTTAAACAGGCTGATTTACCTTCTTGTGGAGTACAGCTGAAGCATTTTCTGAAGAGTCCACTGTTAACACTGCAGGTTGTTGCTGACATCTATATAAATAAAAATGTAATGTTCTTTTGTGGGATTAACATAACTCAAAAGCCACTGGACACATTGACACCAAATTTGGACACAAGACACCTATCATGCTAATGAGTGACCATCACTCATAAAAACACAGTGGAAGAGACTTAAAAAGCAAAAAAAACCATGGCAATGCATGTGCAAAACCACATATATACACACAAATATATATACACACAAACACACAACACATATACACAGCAACGCGTGGCAGGGGATGGCTAGTATTTGTGTAAATGTGTGATATTGAGAAACCTTTAACTGTTGCAAATTTTTCCATGACCCTAACATTGAGCTAATAGGACCTCATTTGGGGTTGAGACCTACAGTTTAAGAAGCAGCGCTCTAGTGTCTTCACCAAATTCAAACCCCAGGATTCCACACCAGTTAAAATTGAATAATAGTGCTATAATGTTGTGTACTGAAAGTTTTCATATTCTTTTGCAAATTCTAAGTATCTTTGATGTGATTTATCCAAATGAAGAACCATCTTTATAAAATGTACCCAATTCTTGTCAAATGGTTATATAAAAATAACAACCTCCTTATTGCTTTTTTTGTTGCCTGTGTTTAAACATTTCCATATTATATATGAGAATGAATTTGATGCCATATCTGTAGTCCTTGACACGAAGGAAGCAGTTTGCAAACACTAAAAATATTCTGAATAAAAATGAAGTGGTTTTATAGATACTTGCATTCCACAATTATTTTAATGTAATATGAAATGTACTTCTATATCCTCATTACAGTCAGTTCAACAGACTAAAAAGCGAATGGTTTTTCTAAATATTGCACAAGTAAATAATTTAGAGTGTAAAATACTCTTTAAAAAAAGATTAAAATTCTGCTTTCTGTCTACAGGAGTTTCTCTTTCCCACTTCTTTTATGCCTGACTGATTGTGTCTTATAGATCCTGCTCCACTTTGAGTATACTTAAGCATTTAAGTATTTAGTGTTATTTTATAATATCTTAACTGCATATTACTAAAGCTATTTTATATCAGTTGATCAGCAGGCCCTTTTGTAACCAAAAAGTTAGACATAAACAAGTTTACAAATAATAAATAATGTGGGCAGAAGATTTGAGGAGTGCTAATCCAAGGAGTAACCTTTTTCCAAGTAAGTAGAACATTTTCTGATAGGATAAAAGAGTAAGCTATTGATTGGAGATCAGCACAAATATTAAATGTAAATATTGGCATTTTTGGGAATGCTTTCCTACTAGGCTCTTAGAACTTCATCATACAGGTAAAATTGCTGGTCCTATGACACACCTACCTCTTTTCAGGCATGGATCCTGCAACACGGGATGCTTCCCGTGTTGCAAAGAAAATAACAGAGGAAGCTGGGTGACAATGCTTCCCCCCTAGGATGAGGTGAGGGGCAGGGTGTGCAAGGCTGGTGAGGCGGGGTGCAGGGATTGCCCCGCTGTCCTGCAGATTCACCATGGAGGCTGACTAATCACCCCACTGCCCCTCCTCAATGTGATGAGACCCTTAGTAAACTAGCGCCTATGGGGATTGGTTGATGCTGAATAAATGTAGTAGTTGCCAGGGCCTTCTCAGTGGTGGCCCCTTGGTTATGTACCATTCTGGAAAAAAGTCAAGACTTAGCTGTTTGAGGAAGCATTTGAAAATGCAGTGTAACAGACATAGGAATATGGAACGACTGGATGATGAGACTGGACAATGTTTTAACTAGGAGATGCTAATGATTTATGTTTTTATTGATCTTGTTATGGTTTTATATTATATGTTAATGTGTTAAAATGTTTTTATGGTGTTGTTGGGCATTGAATTGTTGCCTCTGTAAACCACCTTGAGTCACCTGCGGGCTGAAAAGGGCGGTATACAAATACAGAAAATAAATAACTAAATAAATTGCCTGAGAGTTACTATTAAAAATAGGTCTTGCTAATACTATACCCCATCCTATACCATACTATAAACTCTGTATTGGCTTGATATTAATATTGTAATACAGTAATTAAAAGCAAATTAAGAAAAATATAGACAAACTTAACTGAATTATAAAAATAGCATTGTTCCACTAAAATTGATTTAATTTAAATTTAAAATACTATTTCTTTTATTTTTTGCAGTTGCTGGAGAGTCCCAGTTAACTGAGAATCTACTGTATATGCCTTAAATAAAGGAATGTTCTGCTCTCAGATTCTTCATGAAAGGTGTTGGTTATTTTAGTTTGTGGAATCAGTTCTTTATTTCCTTCCTTCTCTTTGGAAAAACACAACCTTAAAATCCTTGTCTCCTAGTTCCAACACCTCTTCATTTCCTTCTCTTGGCAAATGGAATAATATCTCTACAGCAGAGAGAAAGCAATGAGTTAAGACAACATTTTATGCGTGGCTATGCACATGCAAAGCTGGCAGGTGTCACAGTGGTACTGCTTTTGACATACTACCTAGTGCGGCTTCATCTGCAAATGTATGCCATATATAAAATCTAAAAGTGGAATTTTATCAGATTAGTTGCCCAAATGTATAGCACTCTTGCTGGAGAGAAAGTCAGGTGTTTATGTTCTTTAAAAATATTCAACAGCCATCCTACCATTCACTCTCTCTATTTAAAAGTACCATCTAGAACAGTTGAACACCTGTCTTTAGGTACCTAACAGCATTGTGTTGTGATTGTTCTTCCATTTGGCTGAAATAATGAATGGATATAAATATGATACACACACCCCAATCTCTATTTCAAATGAGGAAGAGCTGCTGCAAGGTAGCTGTTGTATTTTTGTTTTTCCTAATCTTTTCACAGGCACAATAAGCTCAAAAACATTTGGGCTCCTCCAGATTAATCAAAAGCCTTGGGACTTGACAGGAATTGTAGCTATAGTTATCAGGCTTTTCTCTGATATGAGTACAATGTTTTCCTGTCCTGGTCTTTTTCTTGTGAATTTCCAGGATTAGCTGCTAGAAACTTTTTAAAAGTCCACAGCAGGGTGTGAGTTTTACCCCTGTGTTGAAGTTTCCCATACAGGATGATAAGTGTCCCTCCACCATTTGTTGTCCTGGGTTTTCCCATTGGTGCTACAGATGAGATTTAGAAGGGAGGTTTTGCCCCAGAGGTTGTCTTTTGACCTTCATTCCCTTATTAGGTTTCCAGTTACAGACATCTGACTAACTGGTTTTTATTTTTGCATTTCAAATTCAAATGGGTTTAGAAGCAAAAATAAAAAAACAGCTAATCTTAATGTCACTTTCACATTTCTTCTTTTCTCTCCCCCTTCTTTCCTACTTTTTGTGCTTGAGTCATCTAATGTATTTACATTTACACTATGCCCTTTGAAAGATTTTGTGGCCTTTTTATTTAAACAAGCATTGGTGTCTTGAGTGTCTAAGTTAAAAGGTCTTTAACAGATCGGGGAGCAATTAGTAAAAGGTAAAGGTTTCCACTTGACATTAAGTCTAGTCGTGTCTGACTCTGGAGGGTGGTGCTCATTTCCATTTCTAAGCTGAAGAGCCGGAGTTTTCCATAACCGCCTCCAAGGTCATGTTGCCAGAATGACTGTATGGAGCACCATTACCTTCCCAGTGGAGCGATTCCTATTTATCTACTCACATTTGCATGTTTTTGAACTGCTAGGTTCCCAGAAGCTGGGGCTAACAGCAGGAGCTCACCCCACTCCCTGGATTCAAGCCACTGACTTTTAAGTCAACAAGTTCAGCAGCCCAGTGGTTAAATCTTCTGCCCCACCAGGGATTCCAGGGGGAGCAAGTATTACATTTTTATTGTTTTTGTCATGTTTTTAAATGATTTTGCCATAGATGCAGGTGAAATGTAAAGGGCAAAATCTCTAAGCATAGGAACAGAAAAAATATTTCAAAGTCATCATAGGCGATCCTTTGTGGCCAAGTGGGATTACCTTCCAAGTGTGGTGGTAGGTCCATAAGTGACTGTAGAGACCTATTATTGATCTGCATGTTCTTTCGCAGTGAGGACATTGATTTTGAGATGGAAGGCAGTCCCAACAAGGGTTGGCTTGATGCACTTTCCTCTTGACATGTTTCTCCCTTTTGCGCTCCATTCATGCCCCTTCAAATTCCATGGCACTGTTGGTAACATCTGACCTCGAGTTAGAACGCTCAAGGGCCAGGGTTTCCCAGTTCTCAGTGTCTATGCCAGAGTTTTTAAGGTTAGCTTTAAGTCCATCTTTAAATGTCTTTTCCTGTCCACCAACATTCTGTTTCTTGAGTTGAGAATATAGTAACTGCTTTGGGAGACTGTAGTTTGGCATTCAGATTTTAAGATAAAGTTCATACTATTTTGTTCATCTTTAATCATGTGGAAAATCAAGCCTTATTCTAAATATAACATGCTACACCGATAGTATAGTCCTGTTACTTTGATGATATATGCTACATTTAGAAAGGCATCTGCTATCTAAAAGAGTTCCAAATGACATTTCTTGAAATCACTTTATTCCATATGCTGACCAACAGATAAATTGAAGGAATGCTTGCTCTCTTTTGAAAACACCAAAAAGATGATGAATTGCTGAGCTATTTCAATTGTATCACTTTTACTGGTGTGTAAATGCTGAACTGACCTATTACTTTTACTGGAACCTATTCTAATGCTGTGTGATCATGTGATTGTGTACGTTAAACATCATTACTGCATAAGAAAAGTCATTGTACGATAAAGACCAAGGGCAATTTATTGCTGGCATATTCTGTGCAAATTCTTGAGCTATTGGTATGGAAATATGCATTAAATGCCATTGCTGCGCTCAGTGATTGTTTTTGCTTTGACTGTGGATGCATTTGAGGTATACTTCACTTCCCTGGGATATTTTAAAATTGTGCTGTGGCAGCCATTGATGGACTCCAGTTCAAAAAAGCTTATTTTAAGAGTGGCAACAATGTTTATTTACTAATGTACCAATGGGAAAAACAATAAGTCCTCTAAATAAGTCAATGAATGAGGAAGGGCATATGTACAAAAAAGATGAAAGACCCTGCCCCTGCCCTCCCTGAAATCTGTACAGTCAGCTCTCTGTATCCACAGATTTGGTATCCACAAATTCAACTATACACATCTTTTAAAACTCCAAAAAGCAAACTTGATTTTACCATTTTATGGAAGGGTCACTATTTTACTGCATCATTATATAAAATGGGACTTAAGCATCAATGGATTTTTGTATTCACAGAGGTCCTGGTGGATCCCAAGAGCTTACAATACACTGAAGTCTTTCCATGACTGAGATTGGATTTTTTATACTCACGGCGCCCTAATTACTTATGTGAGTCTGAAAGCATCCATTTTCATAACATGGCTCCTGAAGAGTCAAATATTTGAATCTGCAAATCGAGTTAAGATCTGTTTGAAACCTGTTTTGTGCCCTGCTTTTCCATTTCAGTTGTACTCTATGCTCAGTCAGAAATAAAGAGCCATGTTTGTCTGCTAGCACAAACATTTTAGTTTGCAGTTATTTTGATGACTAGAACAAGGGTAAGCATTCATTGGTAAATATGTGAAAAAATAACTTAAAAGCATTTTGGACACTCTGTAGCAGTCTGGCAGGAGCAGTTCTGACTAATTCTCTGCGATCCCACACTTCATTTGCTTTTAAAATGTCCTCCACCCATTTATCCCTTTGTTCCCAGTCTACTTGCAGTAAACTGAAGTGCAAAAGTTATCTGCACTTCAGTTTTGAGGAATATGATATGTTCTTTTTCAAACTGTTCACTGTACTCACACTGATACTGCTCCTTTTTCCTTCTTTTTCATTAATACTTTCTGGCAGAAGATGGAAACAGTCCTAGAAGGATGGAAATATGTCTGCACACTTTACCTACTGGTATTTTACCTACTGTAAGCTGTCCTGAGTCACCCTTTGGGGGTTGAGAAGGAATGGGGTAGAAATACCATATCTCACACACACACACACACACACACACACACACACACACACACACATATAAATACTGGTTGCCTGTTTGACTGCATCTCACATATATTTTCTAATTTTCCCAGTGTGTGCAGCTCAGCAAATATTAATTCCCCCAATGTAAAGGACATGACCAGGTGAGTGGCAAACTTTCTCAAACAACAACTTCTGCCCAGAGATCTATGTGATGTTTTTACTTGTGTCCAGTCGTTTGGGTGGTCAGCAGCTGGAAGGGAGCCCTACAATCGTTCCTCAAACTAGATCTGCGAAAGGGCTTTCCTGGGTTTCTAAAGAGAAAAATTAACACAGCAGTACGATCCTTTACAAATCTTAATAAAGTTTCATAATTAGTCTCTAATGACATAGGGTGCATCTGCACTGTAGAATGAATGCAATTTGACACTGGCTCAATGCTGTGAGATTTTGGGAATTGTTGTTTTAGAAAGTCCTTAGTTCCTTCTGGCAAATAATGCCACTTATTCATTAAAAAAACAAACAAACAGCTGCCATGATTCCATAACATTGGGCTATGGTAGTTAAAGGGGTATCAACTGGCATTCATTCTACAGTTAGCCATTTATTTATTTAGGACATTTATATCCCACCCTATCTTGACCTCCACAGAGGGACTTAGGGCGGCTAACAACCAGCACACAGTGGTGCCCACAACCAAAAGCATAAATATACAATTGAAATAAAAACAATATAGAGAATTGGAAAAACATAAAACTATCACTTTTAGGGAGAATCTCAATTATTAAAATGAATGTGCTCCCCAAAATTTTATATCTGTTTCAAAACATACCAATAATCAGAACAGCAAAAATTTTCAATGATTGGAACAAAGACCTGAGCAAATTTATCTGGCAGGGAAAAAAAAAGCAAGAATAAAACTTCTAAACCTGACAGATGACAAAAAAGAGGGGGATTTGGCCTCCTGGACTTGAAATTATACCATGATGCATTGGGCCTCTTATGGATAAAAAAATGGACAACATTACATCGAGAAAAACTATTAAACTCTTGAAGGCCATGATTTAAGAGTGGGATGGCACGGATATGTATGGTACCAGAAAAGAAAGATAGAAAAAAAAGGGAAACCATTTCATAAGAGCGGCATTAATAAGAATCTGGGACAGATATAAAAAGAAAATCTATATCAACCCCCCCCCCCCCCCCCCCGCTTTGGATTTCAACTTTAGAAGCCTCACAGAGAAGATTATTGGGTTGGAAAGAATGGCCAACTTACAAGGACATATTAATAAAAGGAAAAGACACATTTGAAATAAAAACACATGAAGAACTAAAACAAAGATTCAGAAACCTCTCTTGGCTTCAATATAGACAATTAAAGGAGTATTATAATAAAGATAAACTAATAGGATTTTCGGAAAGGGAAAACTTTTGGGATAAAATAATGAAATCGGAAAACAAAACAACAGCGAAAATATACTAGAAATTATTGGAGTGGTCGACAGAGAGGGATTTAATAAAAGACTGTATGATAAAATGGACCACCAACTTTGGAAGACCAATAAAACCAAAGGAGTGGGAAAAAAGCTGGAATAACAAAATCAAACAAACTTATTCATATGACTTAAAAGAAAACTGGTTCAAAATGATGTACCGATGGTACATCACACCATCCAAATTAAGTAAATACTATAAGAACTTAAACAATAATTGTTGGAATTGTGAATGTCAAGAAGGAAGCTTCTACCATATGTGGTGGCCGTGTGACAAAGCCAAGAAATATTGGAAAGTAGTCCATGAAGAAATACAGAAAATCTTAAATACTAAATTCAATATGAAACCAGAATATTTCTTATTGAATTTCATAGACCTAAAAATAGAATACAACAAAGAAGTGCTCTTCAATTATTTCATGATGGCAGCGAGAATAACATGTGCGAAAATGTGGAGACAGAAAGAAACACCTTCAAAGGAACAATGGATAATGAAAATTATGGAAATAATGAACATGGATGAACTGACCCAACTTCTAAAGGCACATTATGAGAAACCACTAAGAAAAACAGACTGGCAACTTTTTTGAGATTATATGGAAAAAGAGAAGAGAATATTAATAATCTAATAAGACTCTAGGAGAAAAAGTCTATAGGAAGTATCTTATAAGAAGAAAACAACACCTAGGTTGGGAAGAGCTTGGAAGTACCGATTTTTTTTTGTATTTTTCAGATTTTTCTTATTTCCTACTTTCCTATCACCTACACAATATTCCCACTCTTTCCTTGTAAACACAACTTTATTTAACAAAAACTCAATGAAAATAAATAAAGAAATAATAAAAAGAAATAAAAACAATATACAAGCAGTAGAAAAACATTCAATCAATCACCAATTTAAGTCATCCTCCTAAAAGCAGTCCGTCAAGTCCATTAAAGCCATCGCTTTGCCAGGAGGTCGGCCTAGTCTTCAAAGGCCTGATCCCATAGCCAGGATTTTACTTGTTTCTGAAAGGTCAGGAGAGATGGAGCAGATCTAATTTTGCTTAGGAGGGAGTTCCATAGCTGAGGGGCCATCACAGAAAAGGCCCTGTCTCTTGTCCCCACCAGACACAATTGCAATGATGGGGGACAACAAGCAGGGCCTCCCTGGCTGATCTTAGGGTCCTATGTGGATCCTAGTGGGAGATACGTTTGGACAAGTAAACTGGGCCAGAACCTTTCAGGGCTTTATAGGCCAAAGCCAGCACTTTGAATTGTGCTCAGAAGCTAATAGGCAGTCAGTGGAGCTGGCATAGCAAGGGCGTTGTGCGCTCTCAATATCCTGCTCCTGTGAGCAACCTGGCTGCCGAATGTTATATTAATTGAAGCTTCTGAACAGTCTTCAGGGGCAGCCCTACGTAGAGTGCATTGCAGTAATCTACTTGGGGTGTAACCAGAGCGTAGACTACCATGGTTATGTAGCAATCAGTTGATTTCTCCCACTCATTATCCAACTGGAAGGAAAATCTAAAGGTCAAGGACAAGTGTTGAATGTGACATTTCTTCAAAGAATACTTATGAAATCCATCTAAAAGTATTCATTTTCTCTCTGTCCTTCCCCAAGTTTCTAATATGGACAAATTTGATTTGCAGTGGAATCTAAAACTCGCTGCCATTCCCAGAGCAGTTCAGTCCATGAAGAATCAGAACAAAGAGAGCGGCCACAAGTAAAAGAGAACTGTAGCTATAAAGCAAAACACATCTTTTGAGTCTTGTATTCCTGGGGATCTCTTGAAAAAGGAGGAGAAAAATCAATTCATGTCCATCAAATAGGCAGAGCTGTAACTTTCAACAAGAACGATTTCAAAAATATAAATGTTCGAAGTACCCTCCATCAGTTGTTGTAGTTTTCAGCTCTGGTTGTTCAAATGTGATATCCAACCAAATATGTCAAAACAAGATATCTTTACTCCAAGAGATTTCAAGGACTGAGGAAAATACTTCAAAAAATCAAGAGGTTTTAAGAAACAAGCTACATCTGTACTTCATATTTCAGCAGTGTCCGTGTGCCATGAAAAAGAAAGGCAACTCACAGCTGTAGCCACTCCATCCATTTTAGTAAATATCACACTTCTTGAAGATAATAGATATTATTTAATGTTTAAAACAATCATTCGATTTTTAGTCTGCAGTCAACTAGCATTGTGGTGGAGATATTAGACTAAAGAGAAAGAAAAGCACATTCTTTAAAAATAATGTACTGTATATACTTGAGTGTAAGCCAACCCGAATATAAGCTGAGGCACTTAATTTTACCACAAAAAACTGGGGAAATGTATTGACTCAACTTGAGTTTAAGCCAAGGGTGGGAAATGCAGAAGCTGCTGGTAAATTTCAATTTTTTGTGAATATTTACATAAAACTGTAATTTAAGATAAGACTGTCCAGCTCAGATTAAATCATTATTCTAACCTTCTTCAATGTAAATGTGCTTACATATCCTTCCAATATAATAGAGTAAAACAATAAATGTAATGAAAATAATAATAGAGTAAAATAATAAATGTAATAATAATAGAGTAAAATAATGCAAATGTAATAATAACAATAATAGAGTAAAATAATAAATGTAATCATAAAAATAGAATAAATGATAAATGTAATAAAAATAATAACCTAGTAAAGCTTTAGATCATCCATGTACAGCAACTTGGAATTTTTTGGTGACTTTCTTGCTATTTGGTAGCCCAGGTTTGTTTTCTGTAGAATTACTGACAGTGGGATGAACAACAGTGGTGACAGTGAGTCACCTTGGAAAATTCCTCTCTTGATGTTAACAGTTCCATAGCTTTCGTTACCCATAAACAACTCAGTTTTCCAATGTTTAATTGCATTTTTGGTGAACTTTCTAATATTTTCACAAACCTTAATGACATCTAGACATTTGATAATCCAACAATGTGGCAGTGAGTCAAAAAGGTCACCTTACTGGGATCTGCACACATTATTCGCTGATACATCACACAGTCCTAGACACTTGGGAAGTGTCCGACGTGTGATCCAATACAACAGTCAGCAGAACGATCTTGTCTGCTGTGGATGCATCTTGTTGTGTTTCAAATAATAATAACAGAGCAAAATAATAAATATGACTTGACTCGAATATAAACTGAGGGGGACTTTTTCAGCCTTAAAAAAGGGCTGAAGAACTCAGCTTATACTTGAGTATATACAGTATATGACTCCATTCTGCGAAACATGAAACATTCCAGAAATTTCAGGAAATGTATGTGACTAGTCTCCAGAATAGTTTAAAGACATGATGTTTATAGCTACTGGAGAAAAACCTTTTAATATGTAGTGGGGCTATACTTTTATCCTTGTCTTAAGTGTTTGTACATTATTCTAATTAGAGCTGCTTCTAATAGGATAGCTTATTTGCTTTGTAATTTATTATTATAAGATGCTTTTTAATCTGTGCTGTAAGCCATTTTATGAGAAAGGCAGGATTTTAAACAAACACCCAAACAAACATTTCATTTCTCCCAAGAAGACTCACAACAAGACTTCAAATGTGAATTAAAACCTAGTAAGAAAACAGTCTTCAAAAACAAACAAACAAAAAAAACCCCAGCAACAATTAAATAAGCTACCATATTTAAACATGAGTACAGGCAGACCCCCCAAGTTACGAACAAGATATATTCTGTAGACTTGTTCTTAAGTTGAATTTGTTTGTAAGCTGGAACACGTACATTTTAAATTGTAACTGCAGATTATACACACACACACACACTCACACACACACACATGCACACTTTGGATAGCAGAGGGAAGGGTTAGCACTCTGTGGTGTTTGTTTTACTGTCTGTTCCCCTGTTGAAAAGATTTCACCTCACTTTCAGTTGCTGTGATCACTGGATTTTGAAAAATGTGGCTTGTTGTGGAGACAAGTATGGGTGATAAAGCTTCAGGGGAGACACCTTTCCTCCATGATCACTCTTTCATGAATAAACTTCCTTTCTGAGGGGTAGATTTTTCTCATTTCTTGTTAAATTCACCCCCGTTCATAACTATGAGCAGACATGTAGCCGGGGGGAGGGGCCCCCGAAATTCTCATGGTGGTCCGCGAGAAGGCCTTACTGGTACATTATTTAAACTGTTATGTTTATTCATATCATGATCTGATCACCATGCTCAATATATCCCATATGCATGGGGGTATTGGGGTAACGATACAAAAGGTTTGTTAGGGTAGACCCTCTTTCACTCAGACTCAGCCCCCC
Source organism: Anolis sagrei (assembly GCF_037176765.1). NCBI lineage: Eukaryota > Metazoa > Chordata > Lepidosauria > Squamata > Anolidae > Anolis > Anolis sagrei. Next base: position 77,661,031 of record NC_090023.1, on the reverse strand, counting down.
CGAACCAAACTCAGCCCCCCCCCCCCCCCGAAACAAAATCCTGGCTACGGGCCTGACTATGAGTCATTTGTAAATCAGATGTTTGTAATTTGGGGACTATCTGTACTATAAAGCAATATAAAATCATTTAAAAACATGACAAAAACAATAAAAAGATAATGCTTGCTCCTCTGTCTGTTAAAGACCTTTTAACTTAGACACTCAAGTCAACAAATGCTTGTTCAAATAAAAAGGCCACAAAATCTTCCAAAGGGCATAGTTTAAATGTAAATACATCAGATGACTCAAGCATGAAAAAGAGGAAAGAAAGGGGAGAGGAAAAGAAGAAATGTGACAGTAGCTTTTTGATTAATTGGTTCTTATTTTTGTATCTAAATCCATTTGAGTTTCAAATGGGAAAATAAAAAGCAGTCCTAAAGTTACTGCCACATTTCTTCTTTTTCTTATCCCTCCCTTCATCCTTTTATACAGAAAGAGACTAACGGACTACCTCTTAGAAAATGTGTCTTTGAAAAGAAGTAAAATCTTCTTTGAAAAGATACAAATGGACACCAATTGTGAAAATACTGTGTTAAGGATCCGATATGTGAAAATGGAAAGGTTTATGAAACTTTGTTGTGCACATCAGCCATATCCATTTTTGATGCTGCTGCAACCATTCAGGGCTGACACTGGAGATTTATGGGAAAAATATTCTAGTTTCTTTAAAGTTGTTAAGCCAATGATACAACGAAGCAAGTATCATAGGCGGCAGTACAAGCACTAATTCAATAGAAGGTTCAAAGAGAAACCCCATGTGTCCACTGTAGTAACCATCAAGATCTCCATCTGAATGTGAAAAAAGCAGTGGGCAATTTTAAACTTATCAAGCATTTTTTTTCAATCTGTATGCAGTGTTTAATATACAGGGTGAGGCAGCATAACTTCCTATTCCATCGGTTGAAGATGTAGCGAAGCGCTAGTGGTCTTGTTTGAGAGGCGAGAGTATAAAGTTTTGTCCTCACATAGTTCAGTCACCTTCATGTGTTGGAACAGTGAGGAGTGTGCTTTTGCCGTTGAGGCCTACTTTTCAAGTGGATTTGGAGTGGCCAGCCTGCTCTCCAGATTTGGCCCCTTGTGATTTTTTTCTATGGGTTTTTTTGAAATCCTGTGTTTATATGAACCATCCAAGGACCCTTGAAGATTTGAAGACCAACATCCAGGAAGAAATTGCCAACATAACGGCTGCTATGCTGGCAAGAGGCATGACAAATGCCAGAAATCGATTTATGGAAAATGGGGGATGTCACCTACCTAATTTGATCTTCAAAACTACGTAAAACAAAACTTTAGGTATGCGCCTACATTATATAAAAAAAGTCTGATTCATACAATGGGCTTTATTAAGTTTTGAACAAAGGAAGTTATGCTGCCTCACCCTGTACTTTTCAAAGTATAGAATTCAATAACTTTGTTAATCCAGATCAATATGCAAAGGGATGTTATAGCATCTTTGGACTCATTGAGAAAAAATGTTGGTAGCATAAACTTTCATAGATTTAAATATAACTCATTAGATGTACGGAGCGAAGTGCCTGGGAGCAGATCTGTTAACCAAAGACAATATATACATTTATACGTAGGTCAAAGCTCTTTGGAATATTGTTGCTCATGTTATTTGGAAGTTATCAGAATCATTTGTGCTAATTACCTATGTTTGATATTTTTACAAGGAGGAAACAAGAGGCTTTAATGGAGATGTGAAGGTCTGTTGGTGTGTTGCTAGGAAAACACTTGAATTCTCTTTTCGTTTCATGTTTTTGAAGAAATTCTGCAGATAGATTGGCAAGTTCAAAAGGAGAAGAGAGAGCCAATGTGGTGGTTTGAGTATTGGATTAAGTCTCTGGAAGACCAGACTTTCTGTCTACACTCAGCATAGAAGCTGAATAGATAGCTTGGCCAAATCACACACTTTCAGCCTTGGAGGAAGGCAAAGACAACTGCCCTTTGAACCAGTCTCACCAAGAAAACTCCACAATATGTTCAGTTTAGGCTCACTATACGTCAGAAATGACTTTGAGACAGAGAACAAAAACAGCACACCTCAAGAAACAGGACTGAATAACACTGTCTATCCACTATCAATTCAGCAGTACAAACGATTAGGCACTTTTGAAACAATGTTTTCCATGCTAGAGTTGAACAATGAAGAAGAAACTTGATCCAAAGGTTTAAGAAGAGACATTTAACTGTTTAAAAAGTCTCACCAGTGTTCTACATCTTGCTATATGACAGGTGCTGCCCTGTCCATGCATTTCTACCTAGGCTCTTGCTGTGTGTGCAAATCATCTTGATGCAGTCCTTGCCATTTGCTTGGTAGAGAATGGTGCATGGCACCTAGGCAGGCCACACAGACTGCTAGGAGAGCATACACCTGCCTTTTCTATTAGACTTGAAAACTTGTACAGCAATAACCTTGGAGGGACTGCATGGATGAAACATTACATTCTCCTATTCACAGGGTGAAACAAATCTTTATTCACATAGGTGCTGGTACTGCTAGAACACCCACCGTGTCTCCATTTTCAATGTGAAAGTGCTTCTTTCAGGCTTTAATGTTATTTTCAAAAATCTAACTTTCTACTATGTATAATATAAAAATTATTCATGTGTCCCCATATGGAATTAAAGTTGAACTGTGGGATGGGCTGATTGAGGATTGTACAGGTTGATGGAACAAGTGGTCCAATCAAACCTGGTCTAGCCATTTGTTAATGAAAGAGATCCATCTCTTCTCAAAATAATTCAACCTGCTCCAGCACACACAAAGAGAAAGACAGCCAGTCACTTTAGGTAACAGCATTCAATGTTACCGACTCACACATTCATTGGTGGGTAGAGGAAGAAGGGGATTGGATGGGTGAACAATTCAGTATGGGTGCAAAGTGGGTTCTAAGATTGACAGGAAACCAAGAAAGACTGTTGGATAGGTATATGCATGCTGGAAAGAAAACAAGTGCGGTGCTGGGGACCCAAACTAACCCAAATTCATTAACATGTGAACATGCTAAAAGCATCTTTTGTACTGAACTCACTTGGGAGGGGACCTAAGTGGCTTTCAAGACCAATTAACCTTTGGATTTAAGTGACTGAGTGTGACCCAAATGAAGTCCAATCGGGGCAGGAGCTGGAACATATCCCTCGTCCGCATTCTTCAGCCTAAGATTACTGCAGAGAACAACATTTTTGGTTTTAACTCAGATCTGTCAGCCACAGAAAATTCCAGAAACTCACAAGTGTTCAGCAAAGTTGCTATTGTATAATATTTGAAAAGGAAAGAGCAGCTAACTTTAATTAAGGATCTCATCAGCTGAGCAGGGGGAAAGCAGGGGGAAGCATCCTCCTTTGTTCCCTACCATCTTCCCCCATCTTCTGGGATGGTTGTCCATCCATTCACAGCACTGAGATGGCTATCCATGTGCTGGGGAAATGGATCCCCACAGAGTCTCAGTGGAAGTGCCCTTACATCATGTGATGGCCTCTGTGGGATGCCCATGGGATTCTGTTTCCACAGCACATGCAAACTGAGTCCTAAATCCATCTGATAAGGGGCCTAGACAAATGTTCACATTGATTTAACATTAGGAAAAGTGGAAAAGTTTAACTGTTCTAAAGTACATTTGTGAAAGGATCTCCATTTTTTTTACTTCTGTTTTGTAAAGTTACCAATCAGAAACTTTTGCTGCAAATTTGTAAAACATTCTTTTTTTTAATGTCTTTATTGAGATTTTCTTGTTACATGTTAAAATAGATAAAAAGGGTAGAAATAGAAATAGATAGAGTAGTAGGGCAGGGTACGACAGGGTATGGTGTGGGAGGGGGAGTGAGGGATAAAGGGTCCAGGGAAAGAGGAGCAGAAGAAAAAAGGGAAGAGAAAGAAAAGAAAAGAAGTGCAGGGTTTAAAAAAATACGGGCATGAAGATCGAGATATCCCCTTCGTTCGGTCTGACTTCCTGATGTTGTTGAAGAGGATTCCTTTTCTTTCTTGTATAAGAAGTTTTATTTTCTGTTGTCACTCTGATGTTTTTGGCATTGTCTCTCTCTTTCCTTCTATCCTTTCCATCCGAAGTAATCGTTTATTAGTGTCCAGTCCGTTTCTTTTTCTGCAAGTCCTTTACTTTTCTCTATTAAAAAACTTAGTCTACCCATGTTTCTTATGTCCATAAGTTTGATTTCCCATTCTTCTACATCCGGAGTTTCCTTCTTTCTCCATTTTTTAGCAAAGCAAATTCTAGCCGCCGTTGTAGCCAAGAAGATAATTTTATCTTTATTTTTATCTTGTAAAACATTCTTATAAGTTTATGAAGAGAAAGTCTATTCAGTAGTAAATATTCAACAAAAATAAGAACTCAAATCTCCTTGGCTTTGGGTTGTTGTGAGTTTTCTGGGCTGTATGGCCATGTTCCAAAGTCCTTGACTTTGACAGGAAAAGTGTGCTTATTGTTCATGGTTTTATTTCGTAGAAACCTTTAACTGTGGTTGAATGTGGTCTTACTCCATGTTTAAACTTTTTTTTTAAAGTGCCATCTTGATCAAGACAGCTAGCATTTTATAGAGGTTTTGTGTTGGATTAGAACTCTAGAGACCAGAGTTTGAATTCCCAATTAGCTGTGCAAACCCATTGGATGACCTTGAGACAAATCACATTCTGAACAAATGTCAAGAAAAACCCTTGATAGCTTCCCCATAACCTATCAAGTTCAAACAACTTCAAAGCAAACAACAACATCACAAACAAGATTAAAACTGAATTCTTGATAAAACAAGTGCCACTCTAGGTTTTGCATTACTTATAGCATAAAATCTTTTGTTTGTTTTATTACCTTCCGTATGTTCATGTTATCCTTATGATCCCTTTTTCATATGAAACAAACAATAAATGCTAGTTCTCTAATCCCTGGTGTTCACACTACATTTCCTGTTAGTTTGACCTTTACATAGCATATTCTGTAAGTTAATGCATTCACTGCTTGAAAAAAGGAGTGTAGGGGAAGGCCAATGCCTTTTGCTCTTTTGGCTTGATATTCATGTCCTCTCTCCCACTGCGTGGATGGGTGAATTGGCTGGAAATGTGTGCTTCCCCACCTCCAATACCAATACAGTCAATCATCTGTATCCACAGATTATGTATCTACAGATTCAAACACAACCCAAAAATATTTGAGAAAAAATCCAAAAGGTAGCCTTGATTTTGTGACAGCCAAGTACAGTACTAATGTGTAGGCATGCTCTTCTGTAGACTCCCACCTTTTCCCAGTCTCTCTCCAGCATTTGTTTGAATTGTTTGCCATTTTATATAAGGTACACCATTTTACTATGCCATTGTATATAGTGGGACCTGAGCTTCCATGGTCTTTGTTATCAACAAGGCATCCTGGAACCAAACTCCAAGATATATCAAGGGCCCACTGTATCTAGATATGCGGCTGGTTTACCTAACATGAAGGACTAGATATAGGGCTCATGCAAGCTATGCTTTTTTTAAAAAATCTACTACGCTTTCTTTAAAAATATCTGTGGGTCTTATTTATTTACTTATTTTGATTTATATTTATTTATTTGATGCACTTATTAACCGCCATTCTCAGCCCATTAGGGCGACTCATGGCGGTGTACAAATACATATAGAAGACAATTTACAAAGGAAACCAATTACAACAACATATAGACTATACAACAATTACAGACAACACTAAAAATCCGCTTCGTCTCTTAGTAGAATCATAACCAGTCTCATATTCCTTGTTCCATTCCGATCTTCTTTACCACATTGTTGTTGCACTTAATTAAATGCCCTCTCGAACAGCCATGTCTTAAGGCTTTTTCGGAAGGACATGAGGGAGGGCGCCTGTCTGATGTCTGCAGGGAGAGTGTTCCATAGCCGGGGGGCCACCACCGAGAAGGCCCTCTCCCTCGTCCCCGCCAGCCGTGCCTGTGAGGCAGGCGGGATCGAGAGAAGGGCCTCCCCAGACGATCTCAAGGTCCTCGTGGGCTCGTAGGCCAAGATGCGGTCCGAAAGGTATTTTGGGCCGGAACCGTTTAGGGCTTTGTAGGTCAAAACCAGCACCTTGAATTGGGTCCGGTAGCAAATCGGCAGCCAGTGGAGCTGGGACAACAAGGGCATTGTGTGCTCCCTGCTACCCGCTCCAGTTAGTAACATGGCTGCCGCGCGCTGAACCAGCTGCAGCTTCCGGGCCGTCTTCAAGGGCAGCCCCACGTAGAGAGCGTTGCAGTAGTCAAGGCGGGATGTGACCAGAGCGTGTACCACCGTGGCCAAGTCAGACTTCCCGAGATACGGGCGCAGCTGGCGCACAAGCCTGAGCTGTGCAAATGCTCCCCTGGTCACCGCTGAAACCTGGGGATCCAGGCTCAACGATGAGTCCAGGGTCACACCCAAGCTGCGAACCTGCGCCTTCAAGGGGAGTGCGACCCCATCCAGCACAGGCTGTAACCCTATACCCCGTTCGGCCTTACGACTGACCAGGAGTACCTCTGTCTTGTCTGGATTTAATTTCAGTTTGTTCGCCCTCATCCAGACCGTTACAGCGGTCAGGCACCGGTTCAGGACCTCGACAGCCTCCTTAGTAGCAGGTGGGAAGGAGTGACAGAGTTGGACATCATCTGCGTACAGATGACACCGCACCCCGAAACTCCGGATGATCTCACCCAGCGGCTTCATGTAGATATTAAACAGCATGGGGGACAGTATGGAACCCTGTGGCACCCCACAAGTCAAAGGCTGTGGTGCGGAACAGGAGTCCCCCAATAACACCTTCTGGGTGCGGCCCTCCAGGAATGACTGGAGCCACTGCAAAGCAATGCCTCCAAGGCCCATTTCCGCAAGGCGCCCCAGAAGGATACCGTGGTCGACGGTATCGAAGGCCGCTGAGAGGTCCAGGAGCACCAACAGGGACACACTCCCCCTGTCTAGCTCCCGGCGCAGATCATCCACTAAGGCGACCAAGACCGTCTCGGTACCATGTCCCGGTCTGAAACCAGACTGTGCCGGATCCAGATAATCCGTGTCTCTCAAGAATACCTGGAGTTGTGAGGCCACCACGCTTTCCATGACTTTGCCCAAGAAGGGGAGATTGGAAACAGGCCGAAAGTTGTCCAATTTAGTGGGGTCCAGTGATGGTTTCTTCAACAGCGGCTTTATGATAGCCTGTTTTAGGCTCGCTGGAATCTTGCCTTCCCGAAGGGAGGCATTCACCACCACTATTACCCACTCAGCCAATCCTCCTCTGGCCTCCCTCAGAATCCAGGATGGGCAGGGGTCTAGGATGGACGTGGTGGGCCTCATTCCTCCAAGTATCTTGTCCACATCCTCGGGTTTCACAAACTGATAAGAATCCATCAAAATAGGACAAGCAGGTGCTCTTGTTACATCCTCAGAGACTGCATTTAACGCGGCATCCAGCCCAGAACGGATCAAGGCGACTTTGTCTGCAAAGAACCGAGCAAATGCTTCACAGCGCGCGACCGAATTGTCAGGGCTCCCGCCTGCAGTGGTGGGAGTTAAAAGACCTCTGACAATCCGAAACAACTCCGCCGGACGGTTCTTTGCAGACGCAATAGTGGCCGCAAAGAAAATTTTCTTTGCGGCCTTTATTGCCGCGGCATATGCCCTAAGAAAGGACACAAACCGTGCTCGGTTTGACTCGTTCGGATCCGAACGCCACACGCTCTCTAGTTCCCTCTTCCTTCGCTTCATCACTGCCAGCTCCTCAGTAAACCAAGGGGCTGGTTTAGCTCGGCTACGTGAGAGGGGACGTTCCGGAGCAATCATGTCAATAGCCCTGGCCATCTCCCCATTCCAGAGAGCAACCAAGGCTTCGACATGGTCACCTACCGAGGTGGCGGGAAAATCCCCAAGAGCCGTCAGGAATCCATTTGGATCCATCAGCCTCCTGGGGCGGACCATCTTAGTAGGTCCTCCACCTTTGCAGAGGTTAGGGGGCGCAGTGAGCCTAAATCTGATCAGGAAGTGGTCGGTCCATGGCAACGGAGAGATGGACAACTCCTCCACACCGCCACCCTGTTCCCATCCCTGGCAGAAAACCAAATCCAATGTGTGTCCAGCACAGTGGGTGGGGCCAGATATTTGTTGGGACAGCCCCATGGTTGCCATGGCAGACATGAAGTCCTGAGCCGCACCTGTGAGGGCCGCCTCGGCGTGGATGTTGAAGTCTCCCAGCACAAGGAGCTGTTGAGACTCCAACGCCAGGCTCGAGACCACCCCCGCTAGCTCAGGTAGGGAGACTGTAGTGCAGCGAGGTGGACGGTACACTAACAGAATCCCTATTCTGTCCCGGTCACCCACCCTCAGGTAGACGCTTTCAAAATTTGCGGTCTGCGGGATGGGGCACCTGGTCAGATGGATGGAATCTCTATAGACCACTGCGACCCCGCCTCCCCGCCCTCCGGATCTCGGTTGGTGCTGCACGGAGAAACCCGGAGGACAAAGCTGGGTCAGATTTACTCCTCCAGCTTCATCCAACCAGGTCTCCGTGATGCACGCCAGATCTGCCCGTTCGTCCAGGATTAAGTCCTGGATCCAGGTCGTTTTTCCGTTGACAGATCTGGCGTTCAACAGCACCACCTTCAGTCCAGAGGGTCCGCTCACCTGGTTACACCAATTTACCTTAGGAGACCGATTTGAAATTTTTAATGTGGATAAGTGGTCCGAATTAGGCCGAATTTGAGGTCTCCTTTTCCCGCATCTCCTCCTTCCCACCACGACCTCTATGGGGGCCCCTTGGCTAGTGGAACACCTCCCCTCCTCCATGCCGCAGTTCATGACCAGGGTCTTAATCTCTGTTTCACCAGCTGTTTGGGATGCTGGCGTTTTTTCTTGCCAGTTGCTTTGGTCTTCTTTATCCCCCCTCCCCCCCTCATTATTCTTCACAGGCTCCAGCCCACTTCCTCCCCTGCCCTTTCCACCAGTCAATAGTATCAGAGACAGTATACATAGGAGGGTGGGGGACCACATGGATGGAAACAAAACACTTCAGTAGATGGTGGATACAAGAGGTAGGCGTTCAGCCGCGAAATAGGATGGTCCCTGGAGTGCTAGAGTCTTAAAGTGCAAAGTAAATTCCACGGCTACAGGGTAGTTCTTAAGGTGCGGGATCTTAAAGTGCAACAAGATATTAAAGTGCAACAAAAGCCCCAAAAAATTGGCCCTCTATACTACTAAAGTGCGGCAGGAGGAATCGGGGAAGGGGTAAAGTGCAAACAGTTGGCTACAGAAACAGGCGCCTCTAAAGTGCTATATTATGCTCTTATTACCACATTAGCAGCAAAGGTAAGGACGGAACTATACCGTGCAATGTTCGCAAAATATACACAGTAATCAGGAGATTGGCAGTTGGCAAAGTGCTATGATTCAGATGTAAACTACAGACGTTTGATGTAAGTTAGCGGATGGTCCTCCGGAGGTGGTCGACACGGTGGCGGTCAGCTCAGATGGTCTATATACGGCTAAATTGCACCGGCAACCCACCGTCGGTCTGCACAAAATCGATCAACACAATGGTCTACAATGGTCTACACAATGGACTACACAGCAGCACAATGAAGGTCGAGAAGAGAGAGGGATCCGCCGCTTGCCTGATGGCGAGGGCCAGGTGGAGGGACGGTAGGGCCCGGGCGGAATAGGCGAAGATGGAGAAGCCTAGTTGGCCCAGCGGCAAGGAAGGGAGACAAGCAAGCCCAGATGGTAGGGCCGCAGGACCGGACCACGCGGCAAGGGACCAAACAGTGCGGCAAGATGGCGGCCGCTGCGCGTCTTTCGCGGCGTGTCTCCTCCGTCTCCTCCTCCGCCACAGCAGCGAACTGCAGACCCGAGCAAAAGCTGCAAAAATGGCGACCTCCGTAGATCTCTCTTCGGCTTGGTTCGGCCAGCTGGCCAGCGGCTGCGGACCAGGTGACGGCCCAGGCGGTGGCGGGGCCCAGCGCTCGGCGTTAGAGTCGAGCAACAGCACAAGCAGCTCGCTCCGGCCAATGGTGGAAACCTCGCCGGCAGCTGATAGAACCCTCGCCGGGGGGTCCCCAGCGCTGGCTCTCTTACCGGGGGGGAGGCAGTTGCGGCGCGTCCCTCGTGACGCGTCTCCTTCCTGGCGTGTTTCCTCCTCGGCTGCAGCAGCAGCGGCGGGCCTAGGCAATACTGGCGGCCGCAGCGGATCCCACACGGCACGGCCCGGCTCGGCCAGCCGGCCAGCAGCTGCGATCCAAGCCGGCTGAGTCCGGCCGAGTCCTCGCCGAAGGGGCCCCCAACGCCCAACGCCGAGGTTCTCCACCAGGGGGGAAAAAAACCAGCCGCGGTTTGTCCTTCGCGGCGCGTCTTTCCCGCGGCTACTCACGGCGTGTTTCTCCCTCAGCCGCGGCAGCGACAAGGCCCCGGTAGCGGGCAAGATGGCGGCCGCGATGGGACCCACGCCGGGCTAGCCAGCCGGCTGCAGCGGCCCAGGCCCAGGTGGCGGCGGGACCGTCGGAGACGCCCAGGCAGTCGACCAGCCAGAGGGCCAGCAACGCTGGTAGGTTTCTTCTTTAGGGAGAGCCAGCCGTATTACAATGGCGGCGCTCCCTTTCTCCGCCTCCTATCACTGCCGCCTCTCTCGGTCTCCTCGGCCCTCGGCCCTCGGTTCTTTTCGGGCTCTTTTCGGGCTCTTTTCGGGCTCAGCGCCTCGCGTTTGGTGTCGGTCTCACTCCCCCCCAGTTTTTGATGGTTTGTAGGGGGGGTTCCCAAGGATTCCTTGGGATTCTGTGCTGTCGATTAGCGCAGCTCAGCGTTGCCGCTGCTTTCTTCATTACTCAGGCTGGGATGCAGGACAAATTCCAATGTAATTAAAACAGTTTCTAACAAGCATACAATAAATTACACAGGTTTAAATACAAATTAAATTAATTACACTATTCAAACATCCATTAAAGTCCATTAAAACAGGTTGGAAAGGCCACACTAATAATAACTAAGCAATAAATATTTAGAAGAGCCAGTGTGTTATAGTGGCTTGAATGTTGGGCTACGATTATGGGGAACTAGGGGTATGCATCCTAATCAACTGTGAAAGCCTACTGGTGACCTTAAGTGGCTCACTATATCTTGGGCTGACAGTAAGACAATAATAAATCTCACATGAATATATATATATATATATATATATATATATATATATATCCCTCATGGAGTCACCATAAATTTGAGATGGCTCAAGGGTTTATGACAACAACATATATTAAAAAGTTCAGCACATCCAGTTGCTGAAGACCTGCCTGAATACAGAGATCTTTCCATTTTCAAAGAACATCATCTTTTCTGCTTTGGTGAGTGATTATGCAGCAAAGCAGAGATTTTAACATTTTATTTTAGAAATTAATACTCTAACTACACTGAAAGTATTTTAAAAATCAGACACACTTCATTGTGGATCACTGTCAAATGCCACTACTGATGATCTTTCAGTAACAGAATTAATATAGATATAGTTCTCATACACTGCCTTTTAAAAAAGAAGGTAGTCTCATTCCAAAGCTGAGGCTGTCAGTCCAGAGGATGCATGGCTTCTTCCGGGAGGATATATCTCCCTTTTGGCCTTAACCCAACTTTGCTTCAAGCTTAGCAAAGTTAAGGAAAGTTTGTTGTTTCCTGCAAACTCCTTGTGTTCTTAAGCTGTGTGGAGAGTTGGATTGTATCTAATACAGCTCAATTAATTGTCCGCATGGAGAAGCTGGGCCATCCCTGTTCTCTGTGTGACCAACACATAGGGTTAAGTAATCCCTATATATTGTATGGTTACACATTTTTGTTCTGAACAGAATGGACAGCATTCAGTGCAAGTTTTCAATTGAACTTCAAGGCAGGTGAGGAACCAGTGGCATCAGTGCCAAGAATGGAGGATAGGCCATTAGAACTAATGTGGTACTGTCCCATATCAATTATCTGGTATCCTCATTGATACCAACATTTGTAGCTTTCAAGTCCGATTATATACCATGGTATCCTTTATATAAAATGGTCAACAACTCAAATGACTGCTGGAGAGACCCGGAGGATCTGTGAAATGCTTGGAAGGTATGCATAAATGCTAGCATAATGCTTGGTGTTTTGTTTTACCCCCCCCCCCCCCCCGCCTTGAATATTTTTGAGCTGTGGTTGTTTGATAAGATCCAAGGAAAGCAACAGTTTTATATTCAACCAATTGGAAAAATATGTACTGTATTTTCTCTCTAATGAAATGAAAAATAACTTACCCTACTGGCATTTCCTTGCTGCTAGCCCTCTCCTGGGGTATAGAAATGATGCGCCCGGGAGAAGGGGTGAGAGAGGAGAGATTTTCCTCCAACCCTCCTTCTCCTGGTGCATAATTTCTACAGGTTAGGAGAGGGCCAGCAGCAGGGAAAAGCTGACCAGGTTTTTTTTATTTTCAAGATTTTTAAAAGGAGTTTTGGAAGGGGTGGGGGCTTTCTTGGGTTTTTCAGGCTCCAAAGACAGCTGTGTGGATTGGAACTGGACGTCACATAACACGATCGCCAGGCCAATCCACACAGCATCCACAGCTAGAAGGACCCGGGTCTTTTGAAAGACCTGGATCTTTCCGGGTGTCAAACTAATTTGGGACAAAGTAAGGTTTTCTGATGCATCGTTTGGATGCCCCATGTAAAAACATACATGTAAAAACATACATCTCTACCTATAACTCTAAAACTATCAGTCTATGCAAAAATTAGTTTCAAAAGTGAATTTCCAGCTTCTCTTTTATTGGTTTCTCTATACTTATTACCTTTTTTTTTTAAAGGATAGATGACTAAAGTCATGGTGGAGAAAAACTCATAATGAATTTTTCATCTGAGTTTTTTTCAGGTTAAGGCCCATTTTAGAACCTATTTTGCAACAGTGAGGGCAGCAAAGGAATGATACCTTGCGGCCTTTATTAAATCAGAACAGTGCAGCTGTTCTGGGTAGATAAAGGGCTATTTGAGGTCTAGAAAGTAATTCCTGAGGAGGAGCCCTCAAAAATATTGTAATTAATTTGCTAAGCCCTTTGCAGTGAAAATGGCTCATATTTATTTTGATTAAGACTCTACACTGAGGGTAGAATTTGGGGTGGAGTGTTACTGAAGCATATACCTGTCCAGTTCTGATGGATGGGTTTCAGGTTGTTCATCATGAGAATGTGGAGAAGCCTTTTGGAAAGGTGCATCTTAGACCTATGTCCATTTTGCTAATTAAAAATGCCAGAGAAGGACCAGAAAATTGGGTGGGGGAGGTTGTTAATGTTTCTTTGAAAGAGGAATATGTTCATTTAAAATAGAAATCAAATTCTTTTGAGAATACATACCTCATTGGACCCTATCTTCCTGAGTAACTATCCACCAGTTTGTAATCTCTCTTTATGTTAGATAAGTCCAGGATTTCTTGGATGAAATGGATTACCTGTATCCATTCCAAACTGGGGTAAGGCTTGGTTATGGAACAGAAATAAAGAAAAACATTCCCTTTATATTAGCTAAATGTAGGGTATATTCCTTCCTTCATGAAAATGTAGGGTATATTCCTTCCTTCATGAAAATGGCACCTATAGATGTGCAGACTATTGGGATCAACTAATGTTCTATAGCACTTCCTTGAGGAATTAATGCCTACATATAATTGATCTTGGGGGTAGAAGTAAGGGGAGAACAGGCAGAGAAAAAAATGGTCCAGTCTATGAATTGGAAAGCTTCTGCCTTCATTGGCATTCTCCCCTTGGATTGCCTGCCAGGAAATGTAGGGGAGAGGTAGTCAAGCAAAAGAAAATTGTGCCTGAATATAGCTAAACACAGTTATTTGCTCTTCTTTAAAGGATGCTGTTCCCAGCCTGAAAATAAACCCACTGAGGCTGTTTTTATGTGGATTTGGGCGTCAATGTAATTGGATTCTAGCCCATATCTTCTGTAATAGTAACAGATCAGGACTGTTCAAACGTTTATACAAGTGTCTCTGTGTTTTCTTTCCTTTTTCCTTTTCAATAAAGCCTAAGAAATAGGAAAATCAGAAAGAAGAGTCCTGGCTCTTGACCATTTGTTAATGATTCTCTAGGATTTTTAAAATCTGTAATTCAATTGTTGTGATTGTCATGCATGCAGATAAAGCCATGTGGTTCAAACTGTGATTATAATGGCATAATAATGATAGCTCTGACTGGAGCACATGCAGGTTCAAAAAGTAAGCTGGGCTTACAAAAATGATTTTGCGGTTATATCTCAGTGCAGGGATATTTGTTAAATATATATGCTGAAACTGCACAAAAACATTATAGCCAGTTGTTTTGGTGTCACTCCCTCTCAAGCTTCACACCCCCTTGTGACACCAGCAACATCTGGAAGAATGCACCTTCTCTGTTTTATCACTAATTGGGAAAGGGACTACTGATACACCGAGCAAGCAATTAAAAACCAACGGCAAAAACCTAACTATATGAAGAGATTTCATTTAAGCTCTCAGTATAAGGTCTGAATGAGGATGATAGAACATTCCTGTTGAACCCAAGCAGGTCCTCATGTATTCAGTGTCAAGAAGAAAAACCAATTAAAAGACTTCAGCTTGTCTTTGTGTTCTTGAGGTACATGGGGACAAGGCATGTCAGAAAACTAATAAATAAATACAAAATGATGTAAAGCAATGATCCCAATGGCTTGGAACAAATGTTTGGCAAGAAAACTAAATGTCAGCAACAAGCAGGTTTACTTCTTGCAGAACACATGGATAAATCCATTTCTGGACATTTTAAAATATTTTGCTGAAAGTAAAGTATGTGTGGAGAGTGGAATTAAAAATTCAAGAAAAAGTTGACTTAATCATAAAAGGGGAAAGGATAGTCTTATCCCCTCACAGTAACTTTGTTTTGGAATATATACATGCAAAGCTGGCCTGTTTATTTCTCGTGTCCTATTTGTATGTGTTGTGTGTTGTGTTCTACAGATACTATAAATTGGGATGATGCATAAAATATATTCTCATAGCTTTACAGATTTCTGGAGATGAATTTGATCTAGGAAATTAAGAAAAAGAAAAAAACCGCATTCATACAGGGGA
The DNA here is from genome assembly GCF_037176765.1 of Anolis sagrei. Lineage (NCBI taxonomy): Eukaryota > Metazoa > Chordata > Lepidosauria > Squamata > Anolidae > Anolis > Anolis sagrei. The sequence continues at coordinate 77,645,913 of NC_090023.1, read as the reverse complement.
ATCTGCGGAACAAACAAACAAATCAAACAAGTCTTAAGGAAACAAATCAAACAAGTCTTAAGGAAAACTTATGCTGAATAAGGTACATTGAGAAGAAAATAGGCCTGGGACCATGATCACTGACCTTGTTCACAGCATCCACACATGCTGTCCTGAACTGCTGTCCTTCATTTTGTTTCCTGTTTGGAAATTGTAAAGGTGAAACAGGGCCAAACTGTCCTGAAAGTAATTATGTCTGGTCAAAATGGCCAATGTGAATGAACTTTGAAACTCAAGAAGTCACCTTATAATGATTCAAGCCACTGGTGAATAGAATCCAGTATTGTAAATTCTAACTAGCTCTCTAGGATTTGGGCACAATTCTTTCTTAGCCCTAACTGGAATTTACCGATTTCCCTTGGTAGTCTCCAATTCAAGTACTAGTTAGTCACATCCCTGCTTAGTAGTCATGTGTGTGGTACCCGTTTGTCCCCTTTCATCCATTGTTTCTTTCCTTTTCTTTCATTTGGAAGGCATGAAATTGTAACCCCCCTCTGGAATGAAAATAACCTCAAAACAAAAGAAAGTGGGAATGGGTACTGTTTGTTTGCCTGATTTTTGGGCCACCTTCTCCATATGCCTCTTTTTCCACCTTCTCTTCTCTTCTCTTCAGAAGGGGGAATGCGTCAATCATCTCTCTCCTCCTCCCTCTCCTTCACCTTCCCCCCTGTGACTGCGTGAGTGGCGCCACCTATGTGTAGAACTGTTAGTTGCAAGATTTAAATTGTTGTATCATGCTTAATCCTGCCTTTTTACCCAGCTTATGTATAGTTGGATTGATTGGTTATTTATAGCTGTCAGTAAGTATTGTTTGGCTCCACCTCTTCCTGAAGGAGGGGAGTGCTTTCCTTTTTTCATTCTGCCATCAGAGTTTCTATCAGATAGACGTGAGTAAGAGACTTGACTCTAATAGCCCCTGATTAAATTACCTCTCAGCACCAATTCTGAGGTTCTTACCCTTGAGACTTGTGCTTCATGTTCAGACCAACCTGAACAACATTGGGAAGTCTCAAGTGCCTTCAAACTGGTTCTTTTGGCACCAGAGGAAGACCCTGAGTCTTCAAAACATAGGCCATTTGGACTGGGGTTGTGTTTATTCCGATATTCACAGCCATTGAGGAAAGAGGAAACTTGGAAAAGCTTCTCAGCTTCAAACTCCTTGGACCCAGGACAAACTGAGACTGTAAAGTATATTTTCCTTCACCCCCTTGAAAGTTCCAGCTTATTGCTTTAAAGAGATAACTCTTTGTGAACAATAAAACCTATTTTGAGTTATCTACGGTGTTTTGGTTTTTGGGAGTTCCAGTTTTCTATAGGAGGGCAAGAAGCAATCCCCTGGGGAAAGATGCCATGTCCATGCCTCTTTCACTAAGAGTTATAGCCCCCAGGCGTGACGGCACACCCCCTCCAATGCTTTGTTTCTCTAAAGAAGGTCATAATTTCCTGTCTTTTCTTGTTGATACCTTCCTTTCATGTGAACAGATTATTAGAAAGTTTGTTGAAACATTATGACAATTTATTACTCAGAGGGTTTGCCCCCCTTTTTTCTTTTTCATGTTGCAGCAAAGTTTCTATAGCTCCAATCTTGTCCTTCCTTGGTACATTCCTCCAACTGCTTGCCTCTCCTTCTTTAAAGGGCCATCCACACTGTAGAATAAATGCATTTGAACACCACTTGAACTGTCATAGCTGTACAGCTCAGTGTTATGGGATTGTTGGAGTTGTAGTTTCACAAGGTTTTCAGTGTTCTCTCACCAAGGATGTGGTGTCTCATGAGACTGCAATTAGCAAGATTCCCTAGCATTGAACCCTGGCAGTTTAGTTCTTGCCTAATACACCGGCTGATTGGAGGCTTCCGGACTTCCCTGCCCAGCTGGGAGAAGTTCCCCAGCTACGTCACCAGTGCCACTGCCAATCAGGAAAGTGCCAGCATAGATCCTCTTCCCAAACAATCAGAGGCCAGGAAAAGCACTGACTGGTTTCACCAAGCTGGCCAATCAGGGAAAAGGGAGGAAGATTTCAAAATGGAACAATGTCACTGAATGAAAAGTTCTGTGTATAAACATGTCTGCTTGTGAATACATTTTATGCTTGTACCCTTCAAGCACCCATGCTATACAAATATCTCTTTTCCACAAACTGAATGAAGTCTCTGTTGTTTGCCTTCAACCTGGTGAAGTCTTCGGTTCCTGATTCAGCATCCACATTACCTAGCTCATCAGGCATCCCTTGGAGCTTAGGAGAAACTGCAAATTCTGGCATCAGTATGGTTAGATCAGAAACCCAAACACTACAAGGATTAAAAATGTGAGTTGCAGTGGTATAAATCTTACGCCATCATAATTCACTTATATAATGCCAGCCACACTTTTCACCATCTTCTTTCACAGTCCAGGGCAATACAGGTATCAAAGCTGATATAATATATGCATACACACTGATCAAGCTCTGTGATAGCCTACAATCATAGCTGGACTTCCTTTTCAGTTTCTGTATTTCTATCTTGTGAGGCACTGTGTCAGCGGCTTTCAAAGATATTTCCTCAGCTGTGCTTTGAAAACCCATTGAATATCTTTTCCTGAAAGACCAGCTGCACTAACAAAATCACTTGTCGGGCACTTTGAGGTGAAATAATTTGCTTTCACTATCTTATGATTACAGACCCATCCTGGAGCACTAGGGGAATTATGTGTGTGCATGTGTTTTTCTGATGCAGAGAGTGAAACTAGCCCTTTGCACTTTGGAGAGCAAGAGGAGAGATTAAAGCAGATCAGATTTCATCCTGAGCTCAGCTGCAATAGCAATTCAAGACAGGAAAGAAAATATTGGACACAATACTGAAAACAGCAGAAGCAGGACTTGACAAGGTGTCATAAAACATTTAGTGCTCTTCTGTATCTATTCTGGCCCTATTAGGAACACTAAAATTGTTGAGCATCCCCAGCAGTCTCATTACAGTTAAGTCTTTTCATGTCACCTGATGAAAACATTATGTTGTAAAGGGAAGGTTTAGGAAGACATGGGCCTTGTGATTCTTCTAGGGCACTTAGATGTTCAAAAATGCCAGCTCTTTACTCTCAGAATTTTAAGGGGGCATCATAAGTTACTGAAGGTTTACGGGAAACTAAACACAGCAGTTCCTGGTTTACTGAACACTTATGAGGTCACATGGAACCAGGGAAGAACAGGGCAGTTTATTAACAGATCAGGCCAACGGTTCACATGGTATGCCTTGGATTAAGCCACCTCAGTCCCATTTGGGCTGTTTTATTTTATAATCATCACTACCACCACCACCACCATCTTGCCTTTTTAGTCCAAAATGTACACTTAACAACAGGTGAAACAAGTACAATTAAAAGCAATCAACATATCATTAAATATGTAATAGCATTAAAATAATTCAAACACCTTAAAAAAGATAAAAGCATTACTACATAATTAGTCAAACCCCCTTCCACATAAAAACTCTGTTTTCCAAAGCCAATTGAAACAAACAAACAATCAGCCTTCTCCTGCCAAAGGAAAGACACTATGGAATGAGCCAGTCCTGTCTAGGAAGGGAATTCCAGAATCTGGGAGAAAGGAATTCCAAAATTTGGGAGCAGTCACTGAGAAAACTTTCTCCGGTATACAAATGTTTTAATGGGTGCAGTGCCTTTAGTTGCTTTTCTGGGGTCCATTCACATTACATAGTCATAGCACTATTATTCTATTTTAACTGCCATGATTCCATCCTATGAAATCCTTGGATTTTTTGTGTAGATAGGAGCTCTTAGAATTCTCAACTATAACACTGTAGTGCTAAGCTTAAACAACAAGCTTCAAGCTTCCACAGAATGTTGCCATGGCAGTTAAAGTGGAATGATACCACTTTAATTGTGCAATATGAATGGGCCCTGGGTACTTCTCAAGCATCTTTTAAATACAGGTTGAGTTTTCCTTATTCAAAGTGCTCAAAATTTAAAATATCAGTATTTGCATATATGTACATAATTAAACATCTTGGAGGCGAGACCCAAGTCCAAATTCAAAATTCACATATGTTTCTTACACAGCTTATATCCATAGCCTGAAGAAAAATATTTTAATAATTTTGTGCATGAAACAAAGTTTGTGTGCACTGAATCACTAGAAAACAAAGCTGTCACTATCTCAGCCACCCATGTGGACAATTTTGGATTCAGGAGTGTGTTAGATTTCAGAATTTTGTAATAATTTTTATTAAGGTATTTAATAATTACAACGAAAGAGGGTGAACATTTAAAAGAAGATAGAACAGTAAGAAAATATAAAAAAAGGGAGAAAAAAGAAAAAGAAAAAAAAAGAGAAAAAAGACTAAAATAAAAAGGTTTGACTTCCATCTCCTCATCAGGTGTTGTGTCTCCAAAAATGTTTCCATTACTTTCCCTTTAAAATAGTCCTCTTATTTGCTTTTTTCTTTCTCGTAATTATCATAAAGGGTCCAGTCAGTCCTCTTTATCGGGTTCCCGATATTTTTTTTTCAGAAAAAAGGTTAGTTCATCCATCTCTCTTATTTCTCTAATTTTCCCTAACCATTCTTCCATGGTAGGGATCTTATCCTGTTTCCAAAGCTTTGCTAAAGCTATTCTCGCTGCCGTCGTAATATAAGTAAACAGTTTGTCCTCATTTTCCTGTAATTGTAGTTCTGAGTCTGTAAAGCCTAGTAAATAATATTCTGGTTTCTTCTTGAATACTCTTTTCAAAAAATTTTGTGCTTCTTCATGTACCATAGACCAGTATTTCACTATTTCTTTACATGTCCACCACATATGATAAAAGGTACCTATCTGCTGACAGCCTTTCCAACATTTGTCAGAAGAGTTTTTATTTATTAAAGATAATTTCTTAGGTGTAGTATACCATCTGTGGAACATTTTTACCCAATTTTCCTTTAAATCTGTTGCATACACATATTTTAACTTTTTGTTCCACATCTGTTCCCACTCTTTAAATTGGATAGGTCTTCTTATATTTTCTGCCCATTTTATCATACATGATTTGACTTGTTCACATTCCGTTAGCCAAGTTAGAAGTATGTTGTAAATGACTGAGATTACTTTTTTCTTTGCCTTCAAAATCTTATCCCAAATTGTTTCTTCCCAGGTAAAACCTATCTTATTATCTTGTTTAATATACTCTTTCATTTGTAGATAATGCAACCATGTCATATTCACATTTTTTTCTTTTAATTGCTGATAAGACTTGATTTCAGCTGTATTCCCTACTAAAATATCTTTATATGTTGGCCACGCTCTCCAGCCTGACAATCTTCTTTGATGTGCCTCCATTGGAGAGACCCATAATGGCGTTTTGTTATAAAAATAATTCTTATATTTCATCCACACTCTCAACAGGGATGCTCTCACAAAATGATTTCCAATTTTTTTTTCTTTTTTCTCTCTGTCATACCACGTGTAGGCATGCCAGCCCACCCGTAGATCATGGCCTTCTAAATTCAAACCTTTTTCATTTTCTAACAACATCCAGTCTCTAATCCATAAGAGAGCACTTGCTTCGTGGTATGTTTTTAGATCTGGGAATCCTAATCCACCTCTTGTTTTTTTATCAATTAAGTTTAAGTATTTGATTCTAGGTCTCTTTCCATTCCAGACAAATTTCATTAATTCTTTGTTCCAGTTTTTGAAAATTGTTTGGTTTCTAATTACGGGTATATTTTGAAATAGAAACAATAATTTTGGTAATACATTCATTTTGATTAGTGATATTCTTCCTAATAAAGATAATTTCAAAAATTTCCAATTCTTGAGGTCCTTCTGTATCTTACTCCAAGTCAGTTCATAATTATTCTTCAACAATTGGCCATTCTTTGCAGTTATCCAAATTCCCAAATATTTTAATTTTTTTACAATTTCCATTCTTGTAGTCAGTGCTATTTTCTCTTGATTTTCCTTCCTTACATTCTTGGTTAATATTTTAGTTTTCCCTTTGTTCACTTTGAAGCCTGCCACTTTTCCAAATTCTTGTATTTTCCCTATCCAATTCTGAAGATTGTTTATTGGGTCTTCCACAATTCCCAACAAATCATCCGCGAAGGCTCTAATTTTATATTCGTATTTCCCAACTTTTACTCCTTTAATATTTGTGTCCTCTCTTATTTTCCTCATCAATGGTTCCAAAGCCATAATGAAAATCAAAGGGGATAACGGACATCCTTGTCTTGTTCCTTTCGTAATTATAAATTCTTCAGATTGTTGACCGTTTATCCGAATTTTTGCCCTTTGTACTTCATAAATGGCATTGATTGCATTTATAAATTTTGCCCCCATGTCCAATTCTTGAATCAATATCTTGAAGAAGTCCTAGTTTAAATTATCAAATGCTTTCTCTGCATCAATTGATAAAATGGCAGCTTCCTTCTGATGGTTCACTTCAAAATATTCTATCAAATCCAAAACTGTACGTATATTATCCTTCATATATCTTCCTGGGAGGAACCCTGTTTGGTCCTCCCCTATCCAATCCTTCAAAAATTCTTTTAATCTTGTCGCCAAAATATTCATAAATATTTTATAATCCACATTCAATAGGGAAATAGGTCTGTAATTTTTAATATCCTCTGGGGTTGAACCTTCTTTGTGTATCATTACAATTTCGGCTTGGTTCCAAGATTCTGGAATTGTTTGATACAATAGTGCCTCATTTAGGACCTTTTTTAACATTGGTAGAACAGTTCTCTTCATTGATTTATAAAATCCTGCTGTAAATCCATCAGGGCCAGGGGCCTTGTCTGCGTCCATTTTATTCACTGCTTTATCTATTTCTTCATCCGTAATCTCTTTATTCAGCTTTTCCCGTATCTCCTCTGAGATTTTTTGTAATTTCAATTGGCCTATGTACTCTGTAATTTCCTCCTTCTTTATTCCATCACTAGTATATAGTTTACTATAGTATTTCTTGAATTCTTCCATAATCTCCTTGTCTGTCGTAAATGTTCTATCTCCCTCAGTTATTTTCGTTATCTGTGTGGCTTGTTTCTTCTTGCGTACCTGTCTTGCCAACCATTTCCCAGATCTATTAGCATTTTCAAACGTTTGTTGTTTCAAGAATTTCAACTCTCTTGCTTGTCTTTCCATCTCTAAGCGGGATTTCTCTTGTTTAAGTCTCGCTAATTCTTTATTCAGTTTTTTACTGTCCGGTTTCTTTTTTAACTCCATCTCTTTATTTGCTATTTTATTCATCACTTCCTTCATTTGTCTCTTTATTTATTTATTTTTCCGAGCCCCATGATTTCAGAATTTTGGATAAGGGATGTTCAACCTGCCATTTTTTTCTTTCGGATAATTCTCCAGCAAGCAAGTGGGATTAGGACATTATACACTGTTCTTTAATAGACGGAGAAAAATGACCTGCCAGACTATAGTGAATTGTGACAAAAATAAAATAAAATAAAAATGCTGTAATTAATCTTAACTTTCACCTATTAATCCAAAACAATCTACTGGTTAATGTTAACAAAGGAAACATAGTTTTCTTTTTTAATGTAGTTTTTATTGAAATTTTCAAAATGAATATTTACATAAAATAGATGGGGAAAAGGGAGAATGTGGGGGGGGGGAGATAGGTTTAGGGAGTTTAGGAAACAGGGAATTAAAATTTGGGAAACTAGGAATCTATAAATCCAAATTACATGGGAAAATGGGGGGGGGGATTAGGGAGAAAGGAGGGAAGGGTGAGGGTAGGATTTGTTGTGACTTCCATTCTTGTTTGTTGCAGTTTTATATCTTCTTCTTATGAGAAGAGTAGTCCTTTATCTTATCCCCAATTCTTTTATCTATTCTCAATACCCTTTTTGGCATATTTATCTTTTATGTATTCTTCAAACAGTTCCAAATCTGTTTGCTTTATCAGTTTTCCTGTGTTCTTCCTGATAAAGAAGGTTAATTTGTCCATGCCCTTAATCTCCTTTACTTTGTTAATCCATTGTTGTTTCATCGGAGTCTCCTTCAATTTCCAATGCTTTGTGTAGACTAGTCTGGCCACAGTAACTAAATATGTAAATAAGATATCCTTGTTCAGCTCTAGATCCAATTCTGAATGTTATTCCTAATAAAAGTATTCTGGCTTTCTTGAGAATTTCATTTTTAAGACCCTTTGATACTCTTCGGCTATCATTTTCCAGTACTTGGTCGCTTCTTTACATGTCCACCACATATGGTAGAAACTTCCTTCTTGAACTTGACATTTCCAGCATTTATTTTCTTTATTTTTGTATGTTGTCCCCAATTTCTGTGGGGTCATGTACCAGTGGTGGAATATCTTTAGCCAATTTTCCCTAAGATCAGTTGCATAAGTATACTTTAATTTCTTGTTCCAAATCTAACATGTGAAGATCATGTTCTGTCATCTCTGCTAGAGTGCTTAAAGTACTACTCCTAAATAATGAGCATTGTTTCTGACCAAACATCTATGAAAATGTATAGGCCACAATGTCATCAACATTCACCTTTGGTGGCATTAAGACTGTCATATGTCCTACTTCACAGTAGTCTTATTTTTGAAGATGCCATTCTTTGAAGGGCTGTCAAAGTTTCAGTTTCAAGGGAAAGAGAAAACATAGCCATGAACAGCCCATCAATAGTTACCATCTGAGTGCCACACAGGTCACCCAGCCACTCTTCCCTGGCTTGGTGAGATGTATTGGATTTTTATTAAAACTGTCACAATTCTTTCTAAATTTGTATCTATATAAATATAAATGTGAAATGTAAATTTGGAAATAATTGGTATCATGTCAATAGAAAAGCCATACTTGGCATCATGCTGGGAGAAACTGGAATCTTGAGGCTTGCTCAGTCCAAGTATTACCTGCTGACGGACAACTTCCAGGTCCTCAGAAATTCCCATATTGACAGTAAACTGCCCAAAAGTGCTTGAGGAAACATGAGGGCCAGCAGGGGAACTTCTCACATCTTATAGATTGTTGGGATGGTTAGCTCTGTTAGCTAGGATTTCTGTACAGTATGTGATTTAAAGTCTTGTTACCATTTCTGAAACATGAAATTTCTAGGTGTAACAACTACATTTTTACTCCAGACATAACTTAAAAATACAGAAAGCTGTTTCACATACAAATGCAGTGGCAAAAGAGATATTTTTGTTGTGTGATGACATTTCACCTGACTATGGGAAAGTGCGCATAAAGGAAATGCATTTATGCTACAAAGAAGTACATCCTTTATCCTGCCTATAATGTAATACACTCTTTGCAGGATTGGCATGTATTCATTTCACATGGATTACTTATTTTTTACTTACAATACAGTACACCTAGAGTTTCAAAGGACTTCATCCCACAAGCGGGGTGGGGTGTGTGTGGATGGAATCGTTCTCTTTGTGTGGTGTTTGATGAAGAATTTACTTACCCCATCACATAAGATTACCTTCTCATCTTTCTGGTTCAACCATTGCAAGGATACCAAGACATATTTCTTTTAAAAACACTCCTTTCCTTGGGATCCTTTCCTCTTCAGCCCCTTACACTAAAAGAGGCATGCATTCTTTCCTTTTTGAGACACCCCTTTCCATGGGATTGTTCCTTCCCCTTAAGCTCCTTACACTAAAGGAGGCAGGCAGCATTTCCTTTTTGAGACACCACTTTCCATGGGATTATTCCCCTTAAACTCCTACACTAAAGGAGACAGGCATACTTCTTCAATGGGATCCAACTGTCTTCAAACCTGTAATGGAAACAGAAAGAGCATTAGCAGATCGCCTTATTTATTTATTTATTTATTGCGGTTGCTTATACCCCGCCCTTCTCACCCGGGGGGACTCAGGGCGGCTTACACAAACAAGGCACAATTCGATGCCTGTATTACAAAAACATAACATCAAAAAAAAACATAACATCAATAACAACAATAATTATAACACTGATAACAATTAACGTAAACAATCAATATTATCGGCAGGAATAGCCATAAACCCGTAAAAACAATTAAAACAATAAAAGCAATACAAACCTCATTGCTGGTCAGCGTTTAACCGACTCATAGTTAGGTTCTACTTTCCACACATTGTTGGTCCTATCATTCTGGTTCCATGTCTAATTGTCAGGGTGCCCAAAGGCCTGGTCCCAGAGCCACGTCTTTACCTTCCTCCTGAAGGCAAGGAGGGAAGTTGAAGCCCTGATTTCCCCCGGGAGTGAGTTCCACAGAATGCCCACACTGAAATGTCACAAAGTAATCGGACAAATACACTACTCCACATCACAAAGAAAAAACTCATTTTAAGCATTTCTATATGTAGGGAAAGGACTGGAGTTGATTTTTGCCTGTTTCTACACATTCTTCCATATCTACACACTGCAAAGACAGAATCCCATGAGCGACCACCAGAAGCAGTCCTGGGTCCCTTGATGGGCTCCATGGGAGTCCAATTTTGAAGTGTGTAGAAATGGGTAGAAACAGAGATAAACTTCCATATGATGAGATCCTAAGTGATATATAAAATAATCATACAGTGCATTCCCACCAACGTATGATAAAACAGAGACAAAACAAATGGTGAAAGAAATAGGGAGGGAAGATAAAGTTTACATTCAAGTGTTGGTTAATGCAAATCTATGCTGTTACAGTATAACCCTTATATCCATGGGTCCAGTATCCGTGATTTCATTTTTCTATATCTAACAAAATATGCCACCAACATGCATTTTCTAGGTTCTCTGTTGTGCCAGAAGTCCTTCATTTCAATAAGCTTCACCAACATTTACGGTTTCTGCTATGGATACTGGGGATATGGATACGATATTTGCTTTGAGAAGAATATGGTTTGTTTTTTGTTTTGCATGATCAACCAATTAAATCCTGTTGAACAAATTACATGTAAAAATACCTTCACATGGGCTTAAGTCTGCCACTGTACCTTCATTTTAAAAAAATCAGAGTGATGAAGTCTTTAGGAGTTGTGACAGTTGAATGACCAAAACTCAAGCAAGCATCAGCATGCTGTACGAAGCTATTCTGAGAAAGATGTGTGTGGGGTGGGGGTGGGAATCTGGAAACCTTCCAAAGAATCAAAGGATCCCAACTTCAATTACCACTTTAGTCACAGCTGCAGCTCCTTGATTGGCTATATCTCTGTGTAAGATTAATCTCCCCAAAATCAGATTTGGGGACATGACCACCACTTTGATCTTCAAGTGGTTATACTGTATTTCTTGCTTCAAATACTGGGTATGGTGACCTGATAAAGGCAATTAATAAACTTTCTAGTCCCCATGCAAAAGAAACCTCAGATGTAATGATAAAAAGCCATGTTCACTCTGTATCATTTTATGGTGGGAGGGGAATCCCAGATAAATGTCCTCTGCTTCCTTTTCTACGTAATCTGAAAAAAATAACAATTAACATGTGATATCTGTAATATGATTAGAAAGTACATAAATTCTATGCTGCTGCAGCATTCATGACAGTTAAAGGGATATCTATTAACCTGTAGTGTAGATTTACCTTTAGAGTAAACAAACTGCAGAAGTCTCTTTTTGAATTTTAACATTTAACTGATGATTTCCTTAACTGATTAAATACTTTGAATTGAACTATCTGTCTGTTGCAACTTTTCTGGCCAGGTGCTCTATGCTTTTCATATATACAGCTGACCCTCCATATTTGCATATTCATTTTCGCAGATTTGATTAATATTGTCTCCCTAGGAATCTCTAGGTCAGGGATTCTCAAACTTTTTAAGCAGAGGGCCGATTCATGATCCCTCGGACTGTTGGAGGGCTGGAATATAGTTTGAAAAAAAAAAACATAAACAAATTCCTATGCAAACTGCACATATCTTATTTATAGTGCAAAAACACATGAAAGAACAATACAATATTTAAAATGAACAATTTTAACCAATATAAATGTACCAGTAGTTGAAAGGGAAGTGTGGGCCTATTTTTGGCTGATGAGATAGTCAAGTTTATTAGAATTGTTGTTGTGTGCCTTCAGACTTAGGGTGACCCAAGGTCTCAAGTTTAGGAAGAGGCCAAGTAAATGACCTTGGAGGGCCACATCTGGCCTGAGGTTCTTAGTTTGGGGACCCCCTGCTCTAGGACCTCCAGTGGGACTCCAACAAACATTGATCATAGAGTTACACTAAAGCACTGCTTCTTAAGTTGTGGGTCCCAACCCCAAATGGGATCACCTTAGCACAATGTTATGGTCATGAAATATATGACAACAGTACAAATTTTCTGAATGCCACCCATTTACACAAATCTCTTAGCAATAATGCACAGTGTTTATAGTGGACTCTGTAGAAAATACTTCAACCATACTCCATAAAAAGAATTTTTTTTTAGCAAGCCTTGTAAACGCTGGTTTATTAGCATGAAATGTTCAATTTTTATGCTTACTTTATACACCTATATACTTGGGGTCATGTAAAAATTTGTCAGGGGGAAAGGGATTGCAAGTGGAAAAGGTTTAAGAGGCCTTGCACTAGAGTACCTAGAGATTCCTAAAGTGATGTTCCCTCAAGTGTAAAAAATGTCTTTATATCATGTTTTTTTTTTCCATTTTCATGGAAGTCCTGCACCCATGACCCCTCTTAATATGGAAAGCTGACTGTATACACATACAGTTTGGGTCCAAGATATTTGAAAGATGGTCTCTCCCTGTATGAGCCTAAGATCTTTAGAAGAGACCCTTCTTTCACCCCAAGTCCAAGTGGGTAAAAAGGAAGTGCACTTTTTTTTTGCAACTGCTCTCAAACTTTGGAACACACTCTTTAGGGAAGCTACGGTGGTTTCCTCTTTGTTCTTGTTCCAGTGTCAAGTTTTCAGTCAACCAAGGTTTTTTAGAATTGATAGTGATGGGTTTTTAAGTATGTATTGTTTTGTTGTTTTAATTCGTGTGTTGTAATAAATTTTAAAACACTTTTAGCGGTTCTTGTTTTTAAGTCGCCTTGAGTCCCAGTATTGAGTAGAGAAGAAATGTAAATGAATGGATGAATGTGTTGTTTAACTATTTTCTAGAATTAAGCTTTAATGAATGCAGTGGAATTAATGTTTGAATAAGCATGCATAGGATTGCACTTCTAAAAAGAAGAGTAAAGACCAACAATCTTAGTTGCTGTGAGGAAGATGAAACTATATTAGTCATCACAACAATGTTCCAGGATGAGCCATTGGAAAGAGGTAAAGATGATATGGAATAGGCAACCATGGTCTTCCATATATGTTTTTGCATTGCAATTCCCATGATCCTTCACCACTGACTGTTAGAATATCAGAAAACATCTGGAAACTACAGTTGCCCATTCCTTGTTCAGATAATTCCAGTAGGTAACAACTAGTTAGTAGGACAAAATAATTTCGATTATGTTGGCAGCTTAAAGGGACAAAATTGAACAGAGAGAAATTTGTATTTTGTACCTGCCATCAAAGTGAAGGGGTAGGATGTAAGGAGATTTTATTCAAAACATTAACTTGCAGTTGAATCTGGTTACCCATTTGAATGAATGTACAGTCAAAATTGTTACCACATCACACTAGAGAATGAATCTACTTTAAATCCAGTTTCTGCCTCCTGCAGAATTCTGGGTTTTGTAGTTTAGTGAGGCTGTTAAAGACCTCACATTCTTTAGTGTGATGAGGTGTTACCTTTTAAACTATGGTTCACAAAATGATGAAAACTTGCAAAGGTGAGGGTCACTTGGATCACATTTGGATTAATGACTACAGGACTTCCCAGTCTCCGCGAAGTGGAGGCTGGGAAGGAAATTTGCCTCGCCCCAAGGAGAAGAGGCTGGAAAATAGATCCGGCCGGATCTATTTTCCAGAGGGGGAGGAGCTATATGGCAGCATCCGCCCCCTCTGGCCTCATTCCGAAAGAAGACTTCGAGGAGAGAAGACCTCGAAGAAGGAGCAGCGGAGCCATGAGGTCTGCGAGGGGGTGGGGAAGGGGGGATGGAGGATCCGAGGCAGTCACTGACTGTTGGGTGTCCTCCGTCTCCCCTTCACCACCTTGGATTGGGTTGGAGGAGGGGGTTTTTTCCCCTGCAAGGGCCCGTTTTTCGGGGGTTTTTTGGGGGGAGGGGGATAGCTGGTAACCCGCTCCCCTCACCCCCCCTCCCCACCCAGCTGGGCCTTGGGGCGGACGGCTCACGGCGGCGTCGCGCGACGTGCGTCGGGCCCTGCCTGGCCATGCTTACCGGTCCACGGAGCGGGCCTTGGAGGCTCCAACAGCCTAGGGGCCGGGATAGGCCGCAGCTTGGTTGCGGGATGGCGGCGCCGCGGGTCTGCTCGGCTCCTCGCGGCCGCGTTGCCGGCGGCCCTCTGCGGCGTTTTTTCCTTCAACCTCTATGTTGGCAATAAAATTAAATGATGATTAAGGGGACTGTTTATGGGCGCGTGGCTGGCACACAAGATGGCGGCCGCCATGATGTAAGGGAGCAGCCTCGTGGTCGGAGCTGGGTGGCGCCATCTTGTGGGTGGAGCCGGCGGCAGCCATTTTGTCAGCATGGTTGGAAGACCATGGCACTATCAAGCACTGAAAATGCTAGGATTATAACACTGAGGAGTAGATCCTGCCTATGGGACATCGTAGCCTGAAGAATAACAATAATAAATAATGGCATAACACTGAACAACAAGAATGCTGATATGTATGTGTGCAGATATATAGGTATATAGACATCAACAGAGAGTCAGTAGACAAAATGAAAAGAACATATAGGTGTTTATGTGTGATATGGATTTGGGGGGATGTATATATATACAATAGTAATTACATGAATAAATAAATAAAATGATAATGATAATAATAATAATAATAAAAGTAATAATAATATAATTGAAGAAAATATAGATAGGGATATAGGTGTATTTATGTGTGTATAAGAGGGTGTATATATGTGTGTGTATGTCCAATGTGATACATTATAATATGTGGGCATAGATAGAAGTATGTGAGACTAATATTGAGCCTCTGGGACGCAGCAGGCTAAATCGCTGAGCTGCTGAGATCATTCTGCGGAGTGAGCTTCGGCTGTCAGCACTAGCTTCCACTAACCAGCAGTTAAAACACGCAAATGTGAGTAGATCAATAGGTGCCGTCCTGGTGGGAAGGTAACAGGGCTCTAGGCAGTCATGCCGGCTGCATGGCCTTGGAGATGTCTATGGATAACACCGGCTCTTTGCCTTAGAAATGGAGATGAGCATCACATCCCAGAGGCAGGCAGCAAACTCACATTTAATAAGAAGCCTAATTACCAAAAGGGATTGGGGGAGGGCCCAAGCGGCGTCTTCCAATTTTTAGCTTTCATAATCCCTGATCAAAGGGGCCACGATTCTGGCAGAGGACATGACACCCTTAAGTCCGATATCAGACAACTGACTATTATCCTGCCTCTCATTTCTTCCAGCTTTACACCAAGAAAGAATGTGGGGGGTCCCAAGGGTAAAGGGCCGGCAAAAAGAACGCCAGCAAAGCGCCCGCCCCCACCTTCTAATGGATCATCCGATGACGAAGCGACCACCGAGACTTTGAATGCGCTAATCGCCCGTGTCAACGCACTGGAAAAAGGAAAAGGAGCGGCGGCTCCATCCCCTTCTCACAGGCCAGTTCGTTTAGCCAGCAAGGCTCTTATGCTTAAATCTCTTTCCTCTCGCATTGCAGCTCTGGAGGCAGCCAAAAACGCAGGCGGGGGCGAGGAGCAGACCCAAGCTGCTGATCAAGCGGCCCGCCAGCTGACAACACCGGTGGCAGCTCCAGCAGCAACAGGTTCTCAACCAATTCCCTGTCAGCTTCAGAGCGTCAGCCCCAGCCAAGGTAATGTAGATACAACTATCTGGCCATGGGGACATTTGGCCCCACAAGGGGGGTCGCTGGGCCCGACGGGGGCCGTTACACAAAACACCGGGGACACCACGTTCACTGCAGTCACTCAGTCAGCACTAGTTACGCCCACTTCACCTCAAGTCCTACAGGGTACCTCCGCGGGGGCGTTACAGCCAGCGGGAGCCATTGCTAACGTCGTAGCGGGTGCCACACCCGCCGACGTGGCACATCAGTTTTGGGGAACTGCAAGTTGGCCGTTGCCAGCCCCACGGCGCATGGCTACCACATCATTAGGATCACATTTGGCGCAAAAAACCATAGAAAAGATCTTAAAGAATGAGTATGTGGACATATTTACACTCTATTATAGGGAATTGGAGAAGAAGGAAAAAGACGAATTGGATGAAGAACAAAGGGAGAAAATTAAAAAACACAGGGTAGACCAAAATTGGTCAAACTGGTTTACTTGTTATCTTATATATGCGGGAGTGCTGTCAGAAGCTTACCCTGCGAGAGCACACTCGCTTTTTCAATATTTGAACATTATTTACACAGCTTACGTTAACTTTACGGGCAATGCGTGGCTGCTTTATGACAAGCGTTTTCGCTTTGATGCAGCCCGTTACCCCACTCTTCGCTGGGATTTGATCGATGACCAGCTGTGGATTGAGGTAATGACTCCAGCACGGGCAGTTTATGGAGACAAGGCAGACAGTGGCCATACAGTTCAAAACTTTAAATCTGGTCAGGCCTTTCGTCAGCCACAACAACAACAACAACAACAACAGCAGCAACAGTCACAACAACAAAGGGCAATCTGTTGGGAATATGCAGCACAGGGTGCATGTTCAAAGAAAGGCTGTAGATTTCAACACTATTGTTCCATCTGTAATGGCTCTCATCCCACAAGAAATTGCAACAAGGCCAAGAGTTTTAAACCTAATCAAACCCCAAAGAAAATCGCAGGGCAGCCCCCTTTTTCCAAAGGGCCCCAGTCCAGTTAAACTGCAGGAACTGGAGAATTGGCTGCACGCATACCCGGACAGGAGGGCGGCCTGCTACTTACGTAACGGTTTTAGGGAAGGTTTTCGCATTCCAGCAGAGGGTCCCAGGGTCCCGTATACAGCACGTAATTTAAAATCAATCATAGGTATGGAAAGGGTGGTGCGGGACAAAATCAACAAAGAAATTCGGGAGGGCCGGGTTTTAGGCCCATTCCTGGAACCACCAACCTCCTCCCTCAGGGTATCGCCATTGGGTTTGGTTCCAAATAAAAACCCTGGCGAATTTCGTCTCATTCACCATTTGTCATACCCACGTGGGGGATCAGTGAATGATGCGATCCCCGACGATTACTGTACAGTACATTACACTTCATTCGATACGGCAATACATAAGGTGCGTGCACGGGGCCTTGGGGCTGAGCTGGCGAAGTGCGATATTAAATCAGCCTTTCGTATCTTGCCAGTACACCCCTTAGATTTTGAGTTGTTAGGTTTCCAGTTTGAAGGAAAGTTTTTCTTAGATCGGGCACTTCCCATGGGGTGTTCCGTATCGTGTTCTGCATTTGAGACATTTAGTACCTTTTTAGAATGGGTGGTTAAGAGTGATACGGGCCTTAGCGGGGTTGTACATTATCTAGATGACTTTCTTTTTATAGGTAAACAAGGTTCAGGCGAATGTAGCTTTCTGCTTAATTCATTCCAACGATTGATGGAACAGCTAGGTGTGCCCCTAGCGGAGGAAAAAACTGAAGGTCCCGCTACCAATATGACATTTTTGGGGATACAGATTGATACACGGCACCAATATTCTAGGTTGCCACAGGAAAAGATAGTCAATCTCATTGATAGAATTCACGCATTCTTAACTAGACCCAAGACAACCCTGAAGGAAATGCAAGAACTGATAGGTCATCTGAACTTTGCATGCAGAGTGGTAGCCCCTGGTAGAGCATTCCTACGAAGGCTATGCGAGGCTACCTGTGGGATAACCTTACCGCACCATCACATTAGGATCACACAACCAATCAGGGCAGATCTCTGCATATGGCTCGAATTTCTGTCTAACTTCAATGGTGTATCTTTCTGGAGACAGGAATTGATGCTGCGAGATGCTCTTCAGGTGGCGTCTGACGCAGCTGGAGCAGTGGGTTTTGGGGTTTACTTTAAAGGGAAATGGTGTGCGGAGATATGGCCAACACAGTGGCACGCCATGGGGATAACAACCGACCTCACCTTCTTAGAGTTTTTTCCCATCCTGGTGGCCATTACGATATGGGCTAGGGATTTTGCCAATTCATCGGTACACTTTTGGTGCGACAACGCTGCCACAGTACAGGTGATCAATTCACTCACATCAAAATCCAAAAGGGTAATGGAGGCAGTTAGATACTTTACCTTACATTGTCTGCAATATAATATTCTTTTTCGGGCTTTTCACATTGCGGGAATAGAGAATACTATAGCTGATTCTCTGTCCCGCATGCAGATGGTCCGGTTCAGACAGCTCGCCCCCGACGCGGATCTCCTGCCTCACCGTATGCCCAACCATCTCTGGAGAATTGGAGCGAAGAGTTAGTTAGGGGCATGAAGTTAGCCCTGGCTCCTACGTCTAGAAGATCATACGTCAGGGCCGTGCGGGAATTTCTTGAATTCCGTCGGATTTATGCCTTAAGCCCCGACATGCCCGTCCCTTACGATCAGGTAGCACAGTTCTGCATCTATTTACACAGAAAGGGTATGGCCCCACAGTCAGTTCGGTCCAGGCTAGCAGCTATCGCATTTTGGCTAAAGGCACAAGGTTTTCCGGATCCCACAGTGGATTTTCGCATTCGCAAATGGTTGGCGGGACTGTCACGAGAGCGAGGCAACCCTCGCGACCAGCGGGAGCCATTATCGCCTACAATCTTGAAGGGTTTGTATAAGACCTGGGCACAGCTATGCACGACCCAATATGAAGCCATGTTATTTCATGCGGCAGCTTTAACAGCCTTTTTTGGAGCGCTTCGGGTCAGTGAATTAGTAGTGGGATCAAAAACAGACAATTCCCAACGAGCGCTTTTATTGGCCGATTTAGAGTTGGGAAAAGACGAATTAAAATTGACCATAAGATCATCCAAAACCGATCAAAAAGCCAAAGGGTCTGTGATTAGGTTGCAAAGGTGTGACCAAACCGAATTGTGCCCGGTCACGGCCATGGCTGTATATATGGGAAGGAGAGGTCGGGTGCCTGGGCCGTTGTTTTGCCATCAATCCGGAACGCCACTGACAAAATTTCAATTTTGGGCAGTAACCTCTCGAGCGCTTAAGCTACTCGACATACACGATCATAAATTCGGCACACACTCATTTAGGATAGGGGCAGCCTCCACAGCTGCAGCATTGGGTTATGGAGAGCAGCAGATAAAGGACTTAGGGAGGTGGAAATCCAGAGCATACCACTCATACGTTCGCCCAGTTCAGTTGTAGTTATATGCCTTTTTCTTTCAGATACCGGGCGGCTGACACATAGGAAGCGAGTGCTGATCTGTGGCCACAGTTACGTGCATTGGGCGGAACGTCAGGCTCGAAAAGGACACTATGGTCAGTACCTGGGGTTGGGTTCAACGGCATTTGTTGAATGGAGGGGTCGTAGAGGCCTCCGTTGGGATGGGTTAATCCCTCTGTTGTTTGATGCCGCTGTGATTGGATGCCCAGATGTCCTAGTTATCCACTTGGGTGGAAATGATTTGGGACTGCTAAAAGGCAGGGCCCTCTTCCTACAAGCTGTTGCTGACATGAGAAAAATCTTGGATCGGTGGCCCCAGACACACCTGGTGTGGTCTGAAGTGATCCCGCGTCTCAAATGGCCCGGAGGGGGCGAGGCAAGAAAGATCGATGGAGCCAGGAAAAGGGTCAATCGAGCGATGCGGAAAGTTTTGTGTGATGGCCTGGGATCCTATATTCAGCATACGGACATTGTTCACACCAAGCCGGAATTATACCGGCATGATGGGGTCCATCTTTCTGACCTAGGGAATTCATTATTTTTGGCTAATCTTCGATTGGGTATTGGAAAAATTTTAGGAGATTTGGTGGGGGATCGGGGCTAAGTAGACCCTTGCCCCAATCTGTGGCGGAATTTTAGGACAATCACATCTGTTGGCGTACACCTAGTGCACCATTGGATAGGTCAAAAGTGGAAACCCTCATCGGTGGGCTTGGGACACAGGTGAGGGTGTACACCAATGGCCTGAAACCGGAGACCCTGACCTAATTCCTTGGGCAGGGTACTTCATTGTGTTTCTTTGCAAAGGTCATCCTGGTTACTTGACCCAGAGACCTGGTGTTTTCGCCCGTTGTCAGCCGAGGGGCAGGTCGGGCAGGAACGCTACCTCGGCTTTAGCCTCACCAAATTATTGTTTCAGGTTAGCTCAGCAAAAGTTCGTGTTGGTAAGTTTTAAATAGGTAACATCAATAAAGTTGCCCTAGTTTACTCCATGCTTGTGTCTGTGTCTCTTCTTCCGGGGGTGGGAAGGCAACAGGACTTCCCAGTCTCCGCGAAGTGGAGGCTGGGAAGGAAATTTGCCTCGCCCCAAGGAGAAGAGGCTGGAAAATAGATCCGGCCGGATCTATTTTCCAGAGGGGGAGGAGCTATATGGCAGCATCCGCCCCCTCTGGCCTCATTCCGAAAGAAGACTTCGACCCACCCTCCCGCCACTGACAGTATAACATCAGGTCGCCGAAAGGGGCCGGGTAGGAATTTTTTCCCCCCTAGTTATAGGGGGTTTTTTCGCCTACCCTATACTGTAACCAGGCAGATTGGGAGGCATGGGGCGTATAAATAGGCCATGCGGAATTTTAGGACAATCACATCTGTTGGCGTACACCTAGTGCACCATTGGATAGGTCAAAAGTGGAAACCCTCATCGGTGGGCTTGGGACACAGGTGAGGGTGTACACCAATGGCCTGAAACCGGAGACCCTGACCTAATTCCTTGGGCAGGGTACTTCATTGTGTTTCTTTGCAAAGGTCATCCTGGTTACTTGACCCAGAGACCTGGTGTTTTCGCCCGTTGTCAGCCGAGGGGCAGGTCGGGCAGGAACGCTACCTCGGCTTTAGCCTCACCAAATTATTGTTTCAGGTTAGCTCAGCAAAAGTTCGTGTTGGTAAGTTTTAAATAGGTAACATCAATAAAGTTGCCCTAGTTTACTCCATGCTTGTGTCTGTGTCTCTTCTTCCGGGGGTGGGAAGGCAATTGTATTTCTTGAAAGAAGCTAAGGCATTGTTTATGTGGAACTGATGGTATAGTAGAAAATTACTAGTTTTCACTAATTATCTAGGGCTCTGATCACCAAGTTCAACATCTTACATTCACAATGTCAAAGTCTTTGTTGAAAAAGCAGTTCAACAAAACTGAGCAGATTTGGTGACAGGCTCTCATAACAAGCATGAAAGTGAATAAAGTAGAAGGAGCTAGATAAATTAGGAGTCTAGGGACATGAAAATATCAGCGCTGCAGGAAGCTTTGCTGTTCAAGTCATTTGCCTTGTTGCAGTTTATTTCTCTTTTGTCTTTTCTCTCTCCTACCCTGTTCACTATCTGTTATGTTGCTGTTAGCCTTTTTGTGTTTGGGTTACTAAGCAGCCTGCACCGAGACAGTTTCTATTCTAAAAATCTATTCTTAGAATAACTTGTTTATCCCTTTTATAAGAGCCACAAGTACAAACTAATACTTTGGTTATGAAATCAAGGAAATATATCCTAAATGTATTTCACAATATATTGGAATGCCAAGATATTTTCCTTGATGAGATGCTTTTTTATATATCTATTTGTAATTCATTGCACCAGCTTCTGGCAAAGTGTTAAGATCTACTCTGATTTCATGAAAACTCATGCTTGAATTATCAAGAGGGCATGGGGTAGTCTCTCTCTTTATCCTTTATCTTTAAAACTTGGATGGGCACATTCAGCCACCAGTCCTTTTTTTGTGTGGCCTCCAGGTCCCACGAGGATCAAACTGTTTTGCTCCAAAATGTCCCCAAATGAATTTGAAGGGCATTCACACTATGTTCTTACTACTTCATCAGATGGGATATGTGGCCTGTCATACACTGCATGTTCTCTCCTTTCAGGACAGAGCCCATTACACAATGCACACATACTTCTGGATGGGCTTTATGCAGAAAGAGGAGAGCAAGCAGTGTATGCCATCACAACAACACAGTGTATGCTATGTTGCCTTACCAGCAGTGGTCGGTGAAGCTTCCCCCCATGGGATGTGGGCAAAAGCAAGTTACACATGGCATGGAGTATGAGGCAGGGCATGGAGGAATGTGTGGCAAATCCATGGGCCTTGGGTCCCTTGACACTCCTAGAGAGTTTCTTAACACTTCTAGAGTGTCCCTTGATACTCCCAGAGATCAAAGCACTTTTTTTTGCAAAATGTTTTAACACCCCCCCCCCCCCCAATGGCCTCTAGAGAGCCAGGAAGACCCTCAAAATATAATGAGAACATTTCTATGTCCCCTAGAGGCATTTAGAGACATCATGCACCTCTTCAAATGGAGGCCAAGAAGCCGGGGATAGCAGGGAAAACCATGGGCCAGTGAAATGCTGTGTTCCCTTAAAATCGTGGGATCCCTTCCCACGATGTTTCCCCACTTTCCCCCACTTCCTCTTGCTTCCTCCCCAGCTTCTTCTATGAGTCAGGTGTACACCCGACTCCTCTGGGCTCTGTGTCTCTGCACTGCCGGCATGCTTTTGGCACAGAGCTCAATGGAGCCCTGCGTCATCTGATGGACTCTGGTGGATTCAGCACAGAGAAGTGCAGAGAAGACACTTCTTGACCTCCATGTGATGAGGGCATTGGAGACATCTTGGAATCAAAATTTTCAATTTAATTTGTCAAGGATATTTTGAATCTATATGCAAGCTTTGGATAGCACAGAGAAGGGTTAACATACTTGTGGTGTTTGTTTTGCTGTCTCTGTCCCTCTTCAGAAGATTTCACCTCACTTTCTGTCTCTGTGATAACTGGATTTTGAAAAAAAATGGTTTGTTATAGAAACAAGGATTGGCGAGAAAGCTTCAATGTAGACACCTTTCCCCCATGATAACTCTTTCAGGAGCGAATTTACCTTCCTGGGAGTTGATTTATCTCACTTCCTCTACATGGTTCCTTCCTGTTATGTATTTGAATAAATTTGACACATGGGAAGAACCATCTGGAGATCATTGGTGACTTATGGTGACCCTAAGGCAACATCCCCTAGATCACCCAGTGGATGTCTGTGACTGAGTGGGGATTCATATAGTCCAAAGCTCAAACCCCACAACACCACATTGATTCTTGTTTTTGAGTAAATATGGAAATGAATTCACCTCTTCACTGTGGCTAGACTGCAACATGAATAAATCCTTCTGAAAACCAAGAACATGTTAACTGTTTCCAGGTTAACTGAAGAAAACTTTTGAGTAACAAGAACATGCCCTATAGACAGGGATGTATTTATTTATTTATTTATTGTGTTTATTTACTGAATTTATGGTATATATATTGGGATGGCTTGTTTAACATAGTCCAGATCCACCAGGAAATGACTTTCTGGCTAGTTTCTCCTCTGACAAGTCGGGGGGGGGGGGGGGGAATCTCTATTGTGCTGTATTGTCTGAATGCAAAATATATTATCTATATCTCCTTCACTCTTCACTCTGTATTGTGAACATGCACCTGACTGAGTAGCCATGCATGTTAAAAGCAGCTGCTGTATTTTGACTTTACATAGAATCATGTATACTGGAAAACAATAATTCATGAAAATAAAGGTGGAGAGATCTTCCATTGTGCTTGAGCATAGAATTAAAAAAATTCCCAAGGAAAAAAAAATGAATTTGCTGACTTATTTTTTATAACTGCACCAACAGAGTATAATAAATAATCCTTCCTAAATCCTTTGGAGATAATTGGCGAGAATACTATACAGTGATAATTGTTAACTGTTTCCAGGTCACCTCCACAGAATATTAGCAACATGAAGGAATACTTCTGAATAACAAGAACATGCCCTTTAGACAGAGATTAATTAAGTATAGAAGTTAAAAATGAAAGAGTTGAGTTTGCACTATTACAACATTCCTTTCTGATTAGGGGAGATGTAGTATCCCTTACTGGAAAACCTATTTTTAAAAAATCTTTCAGAATTTTTCTTTTGACATCTTTCTCCAGAATATGTTTTAATATAACAAAAGACATTAAGCATTCAAAGAGAATAGGCAGTCTCCATGTCATATGTACAGTCACTGGGCCCTGGTCACTTGTGGATAGTCATCAGGTGGCCACTGGCAAGTGTGGCATCTGAAGAACCAAAGTGCATTTCTTACATTTTTACAGCTGTTCATATATACTGCATTGCAGGCCTCATTTTCCTTTTCAGCCCTATAAAAGCTGGTACTTAGGGGGCTAAACTACAGAAATATGAGCTGTCAAGCATTATTTCATTTTTTATTTGCTTGTAAGAACATAGGTACTGATTCAAATTGAGATTCCCACATGCATTGCTGTTGTTGTATGCCTTCAAGTAATTTCTGACTTATGGCAATCCTAAGGCAAACCAATCAATGAATTTTCTTTGGTAAGATTTCTTCAGGGTTTTCTTTGCCTTCCTTTTAGGCTGAGAGAATGTGACTTGCCCACAATCACTCATCACCAGAGCTGAGCAGGAATTCAAACCCTTGAAACCCTTGTCAAGACTGCCTCCCATCTGGAAATTGATATCCTCACCGCGAAAGAACACGCAGATCCAAAATAGGTCTCTACAGTCACCTATGGACCCACCGCCAAGACACTACTCTTGGAAGGCAATCATACTTGGTCACAAATGATAGCCTATGATGATGAGGATGGCCATGATTATGTATAGCATGAATGGCCATGAAAGGAGGTAAAAAGACAAGGGGGCAATGGGTTGTTGTAGGTTTTTTGGGCTGTATGGCCATGTTCTAGAAGCATTCTCTCCTGACAAGGAGGCAATTTTCATATTTGATATACCATCTACATATATGATACATATTCCCTTGCAGCAAAAGAAAGTTTGTGTTTTTGGGTCTACCTGTCTGTCTGTTTATCCACACACACATATCCTATGACTGAATTAGTTTCTTTACTTCACTAGAAAAAAATATCTGTTAAAACGTTCTTTTGAATTTTGTTGGAACAGGGAAGATGCCATTAATTTTCTGTCCCTGATGAAAAGACCTAGCATGAAATACCAAATATACTTAGCAGCCTTATAAATAATGGAGAACATCTGTGGATTTCTGATTTTTTATTTTTCTTCCTGTAGTACCAGTTCTATTTCCCCCCTGGTTATATGGAATTCTAATTTTCTGCCCAGAGCTTCAACCTCTGTACTGCATGACAAGGGAAATCAAAACATTACACCTTCTTTATTTAAAACAAAAGCAAAACACATGTCCCTGGACTTGCACCATCAACAGCTACTAGAACTACACACATTATTTAGGAGTGTGCAGGAAGGTAATAAGCCAGCATTAAAGCAGGACCACCAACTTTGGTAATGTTTCCTATTGCATAACCTGTTGCCGATTTGCCATCTCTCCACTAAGCGATTATGACTATAGCAGTTCTAAGCTATGAAAAAGCACAGCCAGAACAGTGATAGAAAAAACAATCTTTCTTTCTAAATTGCCCTAGAAGTTTTATTTTAAACTCATCCTATTTTCACAAATGAACTCAAGTGTATTTGAAATCATTGTTTCATTTTCTGCTATAGTTAATAAAATCTTTTGGATTTTTTCTTGCCCAACTTCTACCATTTTCATTTTAATGACATCCACACTTGATTATGGGCCAACACCAATATAATTCCAGGAGAAAACCACAATGGAACAAAAAATGAACCAAAAGCCCACTCCTAAATAAAATGGATACCAATTCCCAATGAATATGAATTAACCAGCTGAAACATAGGAAATAAATGAGCAAATTTACCACCCACAGTTTAAATAGATACGAATATCTTCCAGATGTGTATTTGATCTTGGTTCTACTGACTTTGGTTACTGAGCTTCCATTTAGAAATAACATCTTAAAAAACCCCACTGGCATTTGCATATGTGTTTGCGTGTATTCATTCCAGGACTATGACAAAAAAGATTTTCCCTAGGCTTATGCCCTAAATTATGTGCACAAGTCATATTTACAATTGCAGAGACCCAAACCACAATCTGCTTCCCTACAATAAATGATGTAAGATGTTAAGTTGAAGTGATTATCTCATGTGCACCAAAATTCCTGACTGCAATCTTTTGCATGTGCCATAGAAGCAATATGAAAACTACTTCAAACCTAAACCAGCAATGGCTTACTTTGATTGGAAGCAATGGCTCTCTGGGATCTCTGAGAGGATTTTTTCTCTGGGATCTCTGAGAGGATTTTTAACCTCTGTTATTGCCTTCAAACCCGGTCTATGTTTCTTCTGGCTGTCAAAATAGGACAGTGTGCTGGTTGACAAATCCACACCATTCTTTAAGCTGCTAGCTTTTTTCAGTTATAGATGGCCTCCTCTCACATGAGTTTGCTTGAAATCTAAGATTTTGATGGGAAGTCTTGTTAGAATTCTAAAGCCAGAAGGGACTACAAGAGCCACCTAGTTCAACCCTCTGTTATGCAGGAAAGCATTACTAAAGCATTCCTTAAAGATGCACATCCATCCTCTGTTTAAAAACCTTCAATGAAACAGAGTCCACAGCATCCCAAGGCAGTCCATCCTACAGCCAAACAGTTCTCATAGTAAAGACTTCCCCCGCCTAATATTGAGGCGGAATCTCTTTTTTTGTAATTTGAATAAATATAATCTCATTCTAGTCTCTGAAGCAATACAAAACAACCTTGATTGTTTACATGAAATCAGTTCATGTATTTAAAGATGTGGCCTTGTGTAGCCTTTCAGTCTTTCTTTCTACAAGATAAACACACCCAGTTCCCTCACTTGTTCCTTATAAGGCTGGGTTCCAAACCTTTGTTTGCTTTGGTTGCCCTTCTCTGGAATGTTTCTCTTTTATCTTGGAGATTAAGATCATCTGGGGAGGTCCTGCTCTCAGTTCCACATCCCTTGCAAGTGCGATTGGTGGGGACGAGAGATAGAACCTTCTCAGAGGTGGCTCCTTGGCTATGGAATTCCCTCCCCAATGAAATTAGATCAGCACCCTCCCTGCTGGCCTTCAGAAGAAAAGTAAAAACTTGGCTATGGGATCAAGCCTTTGGGCAGTAAGCAATACAAAAAATGATCAAGGATTAAGTGCAATAGATATGATATTTGGAACAGCCTGGACTAACATTGTTGGATTGAGTGATTTTAATGTTTATATTAATATGTTTTTAATTCCATGTTTTAATGTTAAATGAGGTCATGTTTTATAATTTAATTGATAATTGTATGTTATTATCGTTAAGTTAGGTTTCTGTATGTGAGGCATTAAATTTTGCCATATTATGTTGGAAACTGCTTTGAGTCCCCTGCTGGGGTGAGAAAAGTGGTATACAAGTGAAGCAAATAAATAAATAAATAAATAAATAAATAAATATTTCATCTTGCTGACATCCTTCTTGAACTATGGTGTCCAGAATTGGGCATTGTATTCTAGGTGAAATGGCTGTATATCCCACTCCCCTGCGAGACTGTGATATTTCATTTAGTCTTCAGGCTTTAAAATTGGGGGATGGACTGCTTTGGATATTTGCTTGAATGTTTTTAATCATTTGAAGCTATTGAATTATATTAAAAGAGGAATTTTAGCTTTTAAATGTTTCTAATAAAGCATTTACTGTTTTAATTATTAATTGTATTATTGTTTACTTCATTTTTATCCCACCTTTCTTCCAATCTTTTTGTTTATTGTACATCATCTTCAGAGCCAAGGTGAGAATGAATAAATACGTCTTTCCTTGCCATGCCTGACTTAATGTTGGTATTATGGCAAACATGGTTTTCATTTATGTTATTTCCAAGCCATGTACTGCTATACTGTTCAATGAATACTTATGTAGCTTGTACATGTTGTGTGTGAGGGGGCATAGCCATCATACTCACATTCAGAAACAATTATTTTCCTTGCTCCTTGATTTTTTCTTGAAAGCACAGGGTTCCTTTTCTTTGTTATTGGAACATACCTCTTTCATTCATCTTTGCTTGTTTTCCTTTACACAGTAATAAGGAACAGAGAGGGTTTTCTTCTCAGAAGAGGCTGTTCCACTTACTGCAAAATTTATGTTTCTGGTCTTAAACAATTGGGATGAGATTATGTGCATTGCTTTCAAGATTGTCATAGGGTATAACAGAAGTGGATTGTTAGGAGCAAATGTACTTTAGAGCAAATGTACTTCCTCAAAGGTATAATTTTTGTTAAGGGAAATGGCTATTTCTGTTGTTTTCTGCTTTCTCACCTGTAAATTATTCCCTGAGTTCCCTTGAAAAGAGGGAGTGCCACAGCCTGGACACAATCACATAGAAATACCTGTTCTGTCCTCATCAAACATTTACTTCAGAGTGGTGGTAGGACTAAGAGAGGAAGTTTTCACAGGAAATACCAGTCCAGGAAGAGTATGGTCTTTCAGGTAGCCTGACCGAAGTCTAGGTAATGGGTTTGAAGGTGTTATTTCTCCTCATGTGTAGATGATATGCAGCTGTCATAGCCTGCACAATTCTTTGTTTGCATGTTGAAGTGTTGTTGTCATGGATATTTAAGGCATGACTTTTAATGCATTCTGCAATTTCTGTGCTAAATATTTTTCCCTCTCCTTCTGAGTTGATTTGCTATAGATTCTGATAGCCATTTCACCACTGTAGCAATGGTCTTTGTTTGCCAGTGTAATGGGACAAATGAAGCAATGTAACTGCAGATATTACTTTACATTCCTCTAGAGACTCCTAATAAATATAAAGCAAGCTCTTCTTACATCCTATTTGGATTACTGCAATGCACTCTATGTGGGGTTGCCTCTGAAGACTGCCTGGAAGCTTCAACTGGTCCAACAAACAGCAGCCAGATTGCTCACTGGAGTGACCAACAGGGAGCATACAACCCTCCTGCTACGCCAGCTCCACTGGCAGCCAATTTGCTTCTGAGCACAATTCAAAGTGCTGACTTCAGCCTATGAAGTCCTAGACCAGTGGTTCTCAACCTGGGGTCCCCAGATGTTTTTGGCATACAACTCCCAGAAATCCCAGCCAGTATACCAGCTGTTAGGATTTCTGGGAGTTGAAGGCCAAAAACATCTGGGGACCCCAGGTTGAGAACCACTGTCCTAGTTTACCTGTCTGAACATATCTCCCTCTATGAACCATCTAGGACCTTAAGATCATTTGGGGAGGCCCTTCTCTCAATCCCACCTCCCTCGCAAGCACAACTGGTGTTAATGAGAGACAGGGCCATTTCAGTGGTGGCTCCTTGATTGTAGAACTCCTTCCCAAATGATATCAGTTCTGCCCCCTTTGCGATCAAGCCTTTGAACAATAAATACAGCATTGGAATGTGATTGACTTATGTGACCGACAATGAACTGATCTTGGATCATTATTTTAAACTGGCAATTTTAATATTTTTCTAATTTTTGTGTATTTATAATTGTTTTAATTGCTTAATTGTCAGTTAATGTTAATCGTTAGTACTGTGTTCAGCATCTAATGGTTACCTTCTGTAAGCTGCCCTGAGTCCCCCTGTCCCCCCAGGAGTGAGAAGAACAGGGTATAATTGCTTGAAATAAATAAAAAATAAATAATATTTCATGGCAAAGATTATCCACACTAGTTAACTATAAAAAATAACACTTTATTTATAACTTGCCCTCTCTCCCTGAAGGGACTCAGCAAAGTAAGCAAACTATCAGCAAAGTAAGGCATATTTCTCAATGCCTGCCAGACAAAGGCATCCTATTTAACAAGAAAGTTGGGGCATACATTTTGGCTCAAGTCTCCTGTGTCTTTTCCCTCCCCACTGCAGCCCTCACTTGTTGCACGTGACCCCTTCATCATTGTCATAACTCACATTCTGAAATCAGAGGAATCTGATCCAGAGGAGTTGGATTGTGAGTGGTTTCTGGTTTCAAAAGATACACTCCATTCCAAATCTGAAAAGCTGGTGGCAGAAATGTTGAGGGGGACCCTCTTCTCAGTAGGATTTTTAAAATGTTGATGAGTTCTCCAACCTCTCCCTGTCCAGGTGAAATATGAAAAAGGTGATAGGAGTGATGAAAGATGGAAGACATTGTAGGAGTCACCATCTTTTAGATAGGAAATGCTGAGTAATCAAGCACTTGCCATCTATAAATCTTTCAGTAGCTTGTTCAATGCAACCATTCAGTCTCATCTTCTGACAGTGCCTTGCATATTTCTTGGGATTATTGATCTCTGGACTAGTTAAGTTTAATGTCTCCTTGTCAGACCCCCTTCAGGTTTGGTTCTGGACTACTGGTTTGTATAATGAATCTGAGCTACATGAGACCTTGTACTTCCATCCTTCTTCCATAAACTTCCTGTATTACTTGTGCATTGCCTGGACTGGCTTGATTTAGCTGTAGTTGCTTCCTTTATGTTAACCTGTCTCTTTGGACTCTTGCTTGGACAAACATGGCCATTCTGTGACCAGTGGGAGAAGAACCAGACAAGCACCTGGTTATGTCCTTATAATTGAATGCCCCAAAACAACAATCCAGGACAATGCATATATTCTTCTACATTTCTTGTGCAAATAGCAGTTCTGAAGTCTGCTGCAAAGTGTAGGCGGCAAACACTTTGTTACTATTTACTTGCAGGGGCCAGGTATTATAAGCATTTGTTATTGTTTATTTGTTCAGTCGCTTCCGACTCTTCGTGACCTCATGGACCAGCCCAGCCCAGCCCTCGCTGTGAACTGTCACCATCTCCAGCTCCTTCAAAGTCAAGCCAGTCACTTCAAGGATACCATCCACCCATCTTGTCCTTGATTGACCCCTCTTCCTTTTTCCTTCAATTTTCCAAGCTTTCCTGTTTCACATTATGTAGCCAAAGTACTTCATCTTTGCCTCTGATATCCTTGCCTCCAGTGAGCAGCCGGGCATTATTTCCTGGTTTGATCTTCTTGCGGTCCAAGGCATAGACATAGCCAGGAGAAAACAGCAGTTGTGTCCTTCCTAGATCCCCAGTGTTCTTGCTGAAGGTTTTCTGTTTGCTCCTGTCTGCACAAGTACAGCCAACTCTTATGTAACAGTCTGTATTTATCACTGGCCATTACAACACGTCGTCTCTGGGTGGGCATCACTTTCTGCCTAGCATGATGTAGGACCTAAGCAACTGAGGCAATCAAGTCAGTTATTCACATGAGCAATTGAATTCAGATGAAACTTACTGTTATAGAATCAAAAGGGTATTAATCATTATTTATCCCCTATAACTGTCAGGAAGAATAACAGAGTAGTGAGAAGTTCACATAAATTTCTCCTGGTGTTTGATTTTCCAAAGTTTTGTGGATATGTTTTCTGTGGAGGAAAAAAAGGGCTTTTTTGGCTCACAAAACTCACTAGTTACTTATGCAGGTTACCCCTGGTGGCTCAGTGGGTTAAAGCACTGAGCTGCTGAGCTTGTTGACCGAAAGGTTGCAGGTTCGATTCCGGGGAGCGGCGTGAGCTTCTGCTGTCAGCCCTAGCTTCTCTCAACCTAGCAGTTCGAAAACGTGCAAATGTTTGTAGATCAATAGGTACCGCTGTGGCAGGAAGGTAACGGCGCTCCATGCAGTCATGCCGGCCACATGACCTTGGAGGTGTCTATGGACAACGCCGGCTCTTTGGCTTAGAAATGGAGATGAACACCACACCCCAGAGTCAGACATGACTGAACTTAATGTCAGGGGGCAACCTTTACCTTTACCTTATTCAGGTTGGGGATGGGGAAAATGTTTTTCTCTGCAAAATATTATTTATTTATTTAATTGTTTAATTTGTGTGTTGTCTTTCCCCAGGAGTGGTACCTAAGGCAGCTTCCAAAACCTGTAAGTTAAAAAACACATACTATAAACAATTAAAATCGTATCGTAATGCATTTTTAAATAAATTAAAATGTACAAAAATTAAAGGATATATAAAACATAGCCAATAAAAAGCCACACCTGCTTGTACATTAAATTATTCATTTTGTTCCTCAGGGAGAAGACAACAAAGACGGTTATTCCTTGCAAATCATGATGAAATAGTAAAGGATTTACTCACAACCTTTTTTATCTCATTAATTGTGTGGCATAACAAGTTTTTTTTCATTGGTGGTAAAAAAATGAAGTCACACATAATAGAATCCAAAAGACAAGAAAAGGAAAATGAATCTGATCCTGTGATTCCTACTCTCTGTCCACCTACATTATAATTAAGATAAGATAAATGAATGCAAGTGGTATTTTGCAATGAATGCAATGGCTTAAGGAAAAGGGCCAGGCAATATGATTTTTGCATTATGTATCCAGAAATTCTGCATATGGCCTGCATGTACAGCTGGCGGTCCACAGCTGTATGATGCACATAGCTGCTCTCATACTTCAGTCGTTGTACACGACAGAGCAGAAACGCCTATGTGCAAACACCAGACCATAATTTAATTTGCCTACAGTTCAGATGGCAGGAAGAAAATGAAATCCACGCATAAAATGTCCATTTATATTTTTTAAACTCCATTGCAAGGTTCCATTCAGCATTGCTTATCAGACAAATGAGTTCCTTCTTTTGAGTTTGTAGTGAGATTTATATTCTTTGTAGGATTATTATAACTATTTATATCAAAGTCTTTTCATAGTCTTCCCCCCACCACCACCTCACCAAGATAGGCTATTTCCAGTGTGGCTTGCAAGTGACAAACAAAAGGAGTTGCTATAGAAACAGAGATAGCAATTTGTAGGATGGAAATGTAAGAAAAATACTGTTCAGTATTTATCAGTCGCTGTTAGGAAGATAAAATCAATATGGATGGTGTGTGTCTTTGAAAAAAGTGGAGATATGGTTTTTCAATCTTTTTCTTTGTGTCCTAATATTTAGAGAGAATTTAGTCCTTGTACATGCATGTTATCATTTACCATTATTTGACACTGCACATTTCAATTTTGAGATATGTACTCCTTACAATCTGACTATTATGTACATCATTGCATACTTCAGAGGGGAAAATGCCCTGGAGACTGTCCTGAAGATCTGGACTCATGAAGTTTCAAATGTGCCTTGCCATCAAGCCTGTCTGAGAGGGCAGAAAACATACTGGTATTGCATTCTTCTCCATTGCTAATGCATGATGCAGCACATTTTTGTGTTGATTTTTCAGTTCTGTGTGGCATTCCATTTCCTGATACACAAGGTACCAGCTGTGCAGATGTAATAGAAGAAGATTCAGTGTTGGCTGTTGTCATGCTTCCTAAAGTTTCATCGCCACTTATTGTTGAACTACACCTATCCAAAGCTCTGATCATTGATCATTCTGGTTAGGGCATCTGGGATTTACAGTGTAGGACCATCCATACCTGGGAACTTCATCTGTAGTATGTACAGATAGCAAGATCATTGTAGAACTTGGGTCTTCAGGTAGCCAAAAATACTAGTATTATCTTCACAGAAGTGGTATCAGCAAAGCACAAAGACTTTTAAGGGAAGAAATCCTATGGAGGAGAAACTCCCATCACCCAGTGAATGCAGGGTATTCTTGGTTTGCCTGGAA
The DNA here is from genome assembly GCF_037176765.1 of Anolis sagrei. NCBI lineage: Eukaryota > Metazoa > Chordata > Lepidosauria > Squamata > Anolidae > Anolis > Anolis sagrei. Next base: position 77,612,321 of record NC_090023.1, on the reverse strand, counting down.
CATGGACTACTCGGAAGGAATATGGAAAGCTGGAGAATTCTGCTGCAATGTAAATGGAGTGTGATGGAAAGCATTTGACTGGCTGGAATTTGACTGCCTGGAATTACGAACTGGGGGCATGCTAAACACTGTATAGTATGATGTCTATATCTCTGGGAGATACGTTACAAGACAGCACATGGATACATGAAATTGTGGATAATGGTGAAGTCTAAATTTTGCTTTGAGACAGAATCATACCATAGAATTGTACCCATATGGTGGAGCTGGGGGACTTCTGTTTGACTCCCTGGCCCGTGGCCTGTGGAGACCCTCAGGGTTCAATTCAGTCCCCTGTATTGTTTAACATTTACATGAAAAAGTTTGGAAAGATCACCCAGAGTTTTGGAGTTTGGTGTCAAATGTATGCAGATGACATCCAACTCAATTACTCCTTTCCACCAAAAGCCAAAGACGCCATTCTGGTCCTGAACTGGTGCTTGTCATCAGTAATGGACTGGATGAGGACCAACAAGCTGAAACTAAATCCAGACAAGACAGAGGGACTCCTGGTCAGTTGGAAGCCAGAACAGGGTATAGGATTACAGCCTGTGTTCGATGGGGTTACACTCCCCCCTATGCAGGTTTGTAGTCTGGGGGTAATCCTGTACTCATTGTTGACCCTGGAACTTCAGGTGTTGGCGGTGGCCAGGAGCGCCTTCACACAGCTAAAAATTGTGTGCCAGCTGTGCCCGTACCTTGAGACATCAGATTTGGCATGGTGGTCCATGCCCTAGTTACATTCCGTCTGGACAACTGCAAAACTCTCTACATGGGGCTGCCTTTGAATTTAGTCTGGAAGCTTCAACAAGTCCAAAGATTGGCAGCCAGGTTGCTAACCGGAGTGCCACACAGAGAGCGGACAACTTCCATGTTGCTACAGCTCCACTGGCTGCCGGCCCCCATCCGGGCTAAATATAAAGTGTTGGTTATTACCTAAAAGGCTCTAAACAGTCAGGGTCCAGGTTACTTAACTAACTGCACCTCTGATTACAAACCTACATGGACACTGTGGTCATCAGAAGGGCCCTGCTCTCGTTCCCACCTCCAATTCAAGTGCAGCTCATGGGAATGAGAGAGAGAGGGCCTTCTCCATGGCCGCTCCTTCCCTCTGGAACTCCTTGCCTATGGAAATAAGAGCAGCTTCCTCACTTCTCTCCTTCAAGAAGCAATTATAAAGACACTTCTGTACACTGCCCTTCAGAGAGAAGGATGATTAGCTTCTATTAACTTCTTATTGCTTCTACTTCTGATGAGGCTGACTGAGATCATATTGCCTTAACACATTGCACAACAATGTTTCTATTGTTTATTTCAGTGTCAGTTTTTATCAATGTATTATGCTATTTATGGAACCTATCATCTATTGTTTTAATGATTTTTATGTTACTGTGAATTTTAATTGCTTTTAATTGTTTGTTTACTGCAGTTTTACTGTCAAATTTTGTTTTTGTCTTTGTAAGCCACCATGAGTCCCTCCGGGGAGAGAAGACAGATTAGAAATAAAATAATAATAATAATAATTATTATTATTATTATTATTATTATTATTATTGGAGAATCTAGAGAGGCCCATAAATACTTGAAGGGGGGAGTTGGAGCTTGGAGACTGGATATCAAATCCAAGGGGCTAAAACTATAATATTTGTTTTGGCAGCCCAAGTAAGATTGACATAAGTTCTGCCACAGCCAGTGACTATGGGCATGCACTTTCCTCTAGAATTTCAATTTCTATAAACTAGTATTTATGTTCATTTGTTTGTGATAAAACCATATAGTTCCAGCAACAATTTGAAAATTCACAGGGAAACCTCATCTTTGTAAACCTCTGGTTAATACCTTCATGTGGCCAGTGTAACTCTATGTGAGAGAAGAAATTACTGGATTATAAAATAACAAAGTGAGAATTGCTATCTATATAGGGAATTAGCAATTAATATTTAATAATTTTGAGTGGTGCTCTCATCAGGATTTGTTTCATCATTATCTGGCATCTATCTTCAATCCACTTTCTATGAGTTATTAGGCTTATTAGCAATCTACTCCATCACGTAAAGTTTTATAGCAGAGATGGGCATTTTATATCCATCCAGATGCCTGCGGACTGCTATTACCCTTATCCTTGACCAGTCTAAATGATGTTGGACAATTGCTGTTGTTATCCCTTAGAGGGAGTTCTAAAATCTGGGACCAGCCATCAAGAATGTCCTCTACCTCATTCCCAAACCAGACAGAGAAGTTTGTGGGGCAAAGAGAGGGATCTCTCCAGAATATCTCAGGCGCCATCTACACTGCCATAAAATGCACTTTCAAACTCAGTGTAGAGTCATATAATGCAGTTTAACTGCATTGAACTGCATTATCTGAGTTTACACTGACCATATAATGCAGTTTCAAACAGCATTATATCCCCATGTAGATGGGGCCTTTGATCATCAAGGGAAAAATAACAGTGCTTCGAATAGTCGGGATTGAAGCCATACCGTATTATTTGAAAGGGAGTTTCAAATAAACACCATGATCCAGGTATAAGACATTGGATGAACGTAAGTCCTAAGGACAAACTAACATTTTGAAGGGAGCATTTTCTAGTCTTTTTTCCCTAACCACCATGTTATAAGGAGGAAGACATATTTAAAACCAATTTGCCTACCATCCAGCAACCAGATGTGTTGAGTGACTATTAATTTGCTGACAAGAGAGCCAGTGAGTTATTTCCCTGGAACAAAAGGAACTCTAATTGCCATGTTGTTTTAAGTTGATAGGTAGCAAGAACACACAGGGCTGTATAATCAGACTTTTTCAAGGTGTAATGAGAATGCCAAGTGGAATGCAGTCAGATGAGTGCATTGGATCTTGATGGCTAAGCTGCTCTCGGAGCCCTATCTAACAAAGAAGACACATTTTGATTTGAATCATTAGGAAGTGAAAAAGGGACAGTGTGTCCTACTTTGAAGGGAATAGGCTCTGAAAGCTATCAAGCAAAATCATAAACCAACCAACCAGAGTCAGCTTGAACCACTAAACAGTGCTATTTATTGTACATACCATCCTGCTGTATACTGTCAACACTGCCATTTCAATGGTGAGTAAACTATTGCTGTGTATAAGACACAAGCAGAATATGGGGCAGAATATTTGGTGCAGCAAATCAGGCTGAATCTACACTGCTCTATATCCCAGGATCTGATCCCACATTATCTTCTTTGAACAGGATATGAGTCTACACTGGGACAATAAGATAATCTGGGATGAGATCCTGGGATCTTGGGCAGTGTGGACTGGGCCTCAGGGACATGGTTTTCCAGCTCCGATACATTGTACATTTGGAATTGTGTTTTGTGTGTGTGCTACATACACACACCAGGAGATGAGGGCTGGATCCACACTACCCTATATTCCAGTGTAGGTTCATATAATGCAGTTCAAAGCAGATAATCTGAGATCAGATTCTTGGATATAGGGCAGTGTAGATCCAGCTGAGGTTGTTTTTAGTTTCCCGACACGGTGCCTTCAATGAATATATGGCAGGCAGAAACTGAAAAAGGTCACATTTTCTCATTTTTGTATTTCCATAGATGGAAAAACTGCACACACTTGAATTTCTGTGATATAGCCAGGCACCAGGATCCTAGCATTAAATGTGGGGTGTGGAAAGGGCAGCCAATGGGTTGCATACATTTCCTGTCTCTCATGTTTATTGTCCCTGAAACCAATCATCATTTACCCCCAAACTCCCCTTCAAAATCACCCGATGCCCAAATACACAACCATGCAGTGAACATGCAGCCCCCCCCCCCCAATGCCTCAGAACCCACACTTTCTTTTACATCTCTTTATGGTTCAAAATGGCTTCATGAAGTAATGTGACATCATTTCCAGTTGCCATTTTGAAGGGGAATTAGAGGGAAGGGAAGTGGGTTGATCGTGCAGATTTGGGGAGAAAATTAGCCTTTAGCCCTTGTTCGCTTGCCCACTCTTGCATTAAGCACACTGTATTGAAAGGATGAACAATACTCAGAATGAAGCACACAGCATTCCATCCCGAGCAACTCCATGAAGAGGAAAAGGCTCTTCCAGGGTCAGATAAGGAAGTCTACAGGTGTACAATGTGTTCTTTAAATTTCTATCCATGTGAAGCTCTTTTCACATTGAACTGGATTATATGGCAGTCTGGTCTCAGATAATTTAATTCAAAGCAGATATTGTGGATTATCTGCTTTCATATTCTGAGTTATATGGCTGTGTGGAAGGGTCCTCAGAGGCATAGAACATGGATGGGCAACAGTGGCCCTTCCAGTGTTAATTGATTACAAATGCCACAGTCTCTACCCATCACCTATGCTGTCTAGGCTCAATGGGAGTTATAGTCCACCACCTTCTGAAGGGCCAAATATTTCATTTCATAGGCCTCTTTTACACTGCCATATAAAACATATAAAATCCATATTATCTGTTTTGAACTGGATTATATGGCAGTGTAGACTCATAATCCAGTTCAAAACTGACAAGGTGGATTTTCTGATTTGATAATCTGGATTATAGGCAGTGTAGAAGGGTCTTAAAATAAGAAAAGCTATAATCTACATTTTTGGGAGATATATGCACTTGTATCAACTGCAATGCCAGAGACATCTTGTAAAGGAATCACAGCCAAAACTGCAGTAGCTTTCTTTTTGTAATCTTCACTCACCTCCTTCTTAAGTGTACAGTTACTTGTGAGGGATTGCTTATGCAGCAAAACCTGTGGAAGTTAGAGAAAATACACCAAAAGTGTCTGATGAAGTAGACAGTTGCCATGTAAGCATGCCAAAGAAAGCTTGGCAGTTTCAACAATGCATGCAATTACAGAGGAAGAGACTAATAGAGCCTCGGATAGAAGTACATAAAATTCATGAATGGGTTTTGAAAGCAGTAGGTAGGAAACAGCTGTTGACACTTTCCTGCAGTAAAAGAACCAAAGACCAGCTGAAGGCATTGCAACACACTACCCACTTGAACTGAGACAAAGACAAATAATGAAACTCAATGTGGTGAATGCAGGAAGTCTGGACCCAGTCAATTTACTGCCTGAGGTGAAGGGGATGTCACTCCCATCCGCATTCTGTACTCAGAAATAGACTGGACTAAGTCGATTCCTACTTCAACAACAACAACAAAAACAGAGTCCTGAGGCACTTTAAAGACTAACAAAATTATTAAAGCAGAAGTATTCACATTTCATCCCTGGCAATGGAATAACATCCTTTCTAACAGTAACAGGCAAATTGTAGAAAACCTACATGGAACACATGGCTACATCTCTCCTCCAATTGTTCTACACCCAGGAGAACCTGCCCCTGAGACAACCACCTCATTGAGTTGTAGGTTTTTCAGGCTACGTTGCCATGTTCTAGAAGCATTCTCTCCTGATGTTTCACCCGCATCTATGGCAAGCATCCTCAGAGGTTGTGAGGATGCTTGCCATAGATTCAGGTGGAACGTCAGGAGAGAATGCTTCTAGACTATGACCATATAGCCCAAAAAACCTACAACAACCCAGTGATTCCAGCCACAAAAGCCTTCGACAACCACCTAATTCTTTCTCATGATAGGCCTGGCCTTTTGATGTGGACATAATGATGACTCATGAAAAGACTATGGGTGGTGGGTGGTGCTGTTTTTAATGGTGAGGCATAGAGGCAGTCATTTTGCCTTGCCTCATTTCGCCCTGCTTTGCCGGCAGTGGGCGATCACATGGGTGGAAGTTCAGTGTGTGCAGCTTCTCTCTGCCACCCAGACAACACAGGAGGCTTTCCGTGTTGCCAGCTCCAGGCCACTATATCCACACCTTGCTTCCATTCACGTGATCACCAGTTGGTGGGTGAAACAGAGCAAAATGAGGTGAAGCACAACTGCCTCCATGCCTCACCCTTAAGAGCAGCACCACCACTGTCACCAGCCATCTAATGGCATTCTACAACAAAATAGATAGTGGGATAAGCTAATGCATTGCCTAATACTGGTTCAGATTGGCTATTGTTGGTGATACTGATTGAGATGTTTGTTCTAGAAAATATCCCTAGCGCACAATGTCCTCCATTAGTTGGGTTGTTTTGACCTTGATAGTTATTCAATGTTTATATGGACCAATGCTCTGTCAATTAAGATATATCTAAGATATATATCCTGGTTTGATTCATCTTTATATGGTAAAAAGGAGCAATTCATTTGTTTCCTTTTCTAAACAAGCTGATGTGAGTCTGTACAGACTGTCCCTGCGTTACAAACACCTCACTTACAAATGACTCATAGTTGAGAACAGGGTGAGACAACAGGAAGTGAGAGAAATCTATCCCTAGGAAGGGAAATTCACTCCCAAAAGGCAGTCCCTGAGTTACAAACACCCGACTTAAAATGACTCATAGTTACTAACTGGGGTGAGACAACAGGGAGTGAGAGAAATCTACCCCTAGGAAGGGAAATTCACTCCTAAAACAGTAATCATGAGGAAAAGGTGTCTCCATTGAAACTTTATCACCAAGCTGAATTTTTCAAAATGCCATTAATACAAGGACAGAAAGTGAGGTGAAATCTTTTAAACAGGGCACAGACAGCAAAAAAACAAAACAAAAAAAAAAAAACCCAGAGGGGAGTTAACTCTTCCCTGTCCTATCCTATCCTATCCTATCCTATCCGTGTGTGTGTGTAGCTAGTATTACACTTTTTAAAGTACCTGTTTTGATTTACAAACAAATTCAACTTAAGAACAAACCTCCAGAATTTGGGGATTGTCTAAATTTTTTTAACTAATCTAATTCAGCACGGGTGGACAGGCTTTTTTAGTCAAAGTGGCTGCATACAATGCTGGCTCGGAGGCTTGGTGATCCTCTTCTCTTACTTAGAGTTGATTGAGAATCATATCACCCCAATCCCAACTCTAACCTGTTCCAATACCTAAGCCCTAATCCGATCCATAACCTAACCCTACCCACACTCCTTTAATGGTTCTAATCCCTTATCCTTTTAATGCTCACCCTTGAAAATTTTCAATAAAAATTATTGGAAAAAAAGAGAATCATATTTCCATGCCAATTCTGGCTGGAGGATTTGGAGATATAGTTTTCAAGAGTAACATTCCCAAGCTTTGGCTGGCTGTGCACAGATCACAAGATAATGAGAAGAAGGTACTAATTATGCATCAGAAAGCTATTTTGCTTGAATTTCTGTGTTACGTTTCTGAGCAATGGCTTCATTCAAGATTTGAACCATCCAGTTCTTCTTTGTGATCCTTTCTAAAATTGCTGTGCTTCTGGAGTTGTTGTGCAGCTAGTGGCACTTTGAACTTGGGGCAGGGGGAAATGTGGCAGAAACAGACATGGCAGCAACACTGTTTAAAGTGTTGACCTAGTGGCTGTTATTCGTACTCTTCTTTAAATATCAAAATGGCTTGGGCAGCCTTCCCCTTCCCTGTGCATTCTTGTTTTTACATAATTACAGCATTAGCTCTTTCCCAAGCACTCACTTTGTCATGCCAAGGGGTTTTCTCTAATTCAGGAGCTCATTAGGGAAAGACAGAGAAGCTGCTAGAGTTGTTCCGCACCCTGTGGGATGAGGTGGCCTTATGGCTGGATTGGAGTCTTTATGAGCCAGTGAGGTGAACATCTCTCTTGATTAATTAATTTCTCTGCTTGTAATATTAATGGGTCATGGGAGTTCCAAAGAGTCATATGCAAATATAGACCTGCATTTACAGAGCTCTCCTTCCAGCCAGAAAGGGCAACACCCTTTCCCTCTTTGACTTATTCCTGTAGAGTACTGAGCAATTTTGTGCTCTAGTTATAGCAGTTTTTCTTTTGTGTGGATTTCTTTGTTTGTTGTCTCGAAGTAAAAGCTTGAGGAACCTGAACAGCCTTTAGGAGACATATGTATGGATATGCCTGAAGAACACATTTGTCTCCACAAAATACTTTCATTGATTCAATGTGTAAGTTTTAAATAACAGGATGCTGAAAAGAATGGGGTTATAACACCAACTTGTTCCCACTACAGAGAAGGATGGAGTGGTAAGGTAGTAGACAAAAAAGGTGGTTTTCTTGGTTACCTGTTTATTCACCTGATGCTTTTGTCAAATGACTAAAGCTTAGCTTCAGTGGGCACAGGAATAATTCCATATTGTTGAGTTTACAAGAAATGGGAATAAAGCCACAGTAATGTTTCATTCTGGAAATAATATATCTACAACTGTGCTTCAGGTTACTTTCTCCCAGCACCTCCTTGTCACATATCTCCTTTAAGCATGTATCAGGCATGCATACTTTCTGCTGTTAAAATATTATTTAGAGAGTGAGAATAATGCTTTTCAAGTGAGCTGTTAATTTCTATGCAAACTAAAATAAAATAGGAAGTGGAATGTTTATTAGGGTTGAGACTACATTAGACTCAAAGGACCATAGTGTTGGAAGGAGCCACAAGGACTATCTAGATTACCATTTCTCAGCCTAGGGGTCAGGACCTCTGGGGGAGGGGGTTGCGAGGGGATGTCAGAGGCATCACCAAAGGCCATCAGAAAACACAGTATGTTCTGTTGGTCATGGGGCTTTTGTGTGGGAAGTTTGGCCCAATTCTATCATTGGTGAAGTTCAGAATGCTCTTTGATTGAAGGTGAACTATAAATCCCATCAACTACAACTCCTAAATGTTAAGGTCTATTTTCTCAAAACTCCACCAGTGTTTCCACTTGGGCATATTGAGTATTCGTGCCAATTGTGGTCCAGATCCATAATTGTTTGAGTCCATAGTGCTCTCTGGATGTAGGTGAACTGCAGCTCCAAAACTCAAGGTCAATGCCCACTAAACCCTTCCAGTATTTTCTGTTGGTCATGGGAGTTCTGTGTGTCAAGTTTAGTTCAGTTTCATCATTGGTGAACTTCAGAATGCTCTTTGATTGTAGGTGAACTATAAATCTCAGCAAGTACAACTCCCAAATGGCAAGATCAATCCCCCCCCCCCAACCACACCAGCATTCAAATGTGGACATATCAGGTATTTGTGCCGAATCTGATCCAGTAAATGAAAATACATCCTGCATATAAGATATTTACATTACAATTCACAACAGTAGCAAAATTACAGTTATGAAATGCCAACAAAAATAATTTTATGGTTGGAGGTCACCACAACATGAGGAACTGTATTAAGGGGTCGCGGAATTAGGAAGGTTGAGAATCATTGATCTAGATGAAGCCCTGCCATGCAGGAATACACAATTAAACACACATTTAAACAGAGGTCATTTAACCTCTGTTTCAAGAGGTCTCAAAAGGAGAGCCTCCCATCCTCTGAGGTAAACTTTTTCTACTGTTGAACAGATATTCCAGTCAAGAAATTCTCTCTAATATTTAGGAATATCTGTTCTCATAATTTGAATCCATCAGTTTATGTTCTAATTTCTGAAACATAAGAAAAAAGTCCATCTTCCATCTACTGCTGTGGACATAACCTGAGGAATTAGCAGTGATTCTGGCACCACAAGATGGAGATGTGTATCTGCACATTGGGAAAATGGGGGATCTTGATACATGGCACTCAGTTTCAGCAGAGGTTCCATGCTTAGCGTAACATAAGCACACACACACAGGTAAAGAAAAAGGTGACTCCTTCCTTGCAGCAAAATTATTTGAAAGATTGTGCTTGTTTCTAGACTAGGTAAAGTTGTTCTTCTTGTAATGGAAAGTGGGGACAAGTAACCAGTGGCTTTTCAGATATAAATGGATTAGGTGTCCAATCAGCTCCATCCAGGAGAGCCAATGTTAGTGAGAATAAGGGGAGACATTAGGAAGCAGCTGCCTCCGAGTGAAACAATGTGATGAACCAATAAAATACATTGTTGATCTCCCTGACACCCCCCCCCCCCCCGATTTTCTCCCACAACAGGTGCCATTTAAGCATGTCTTCATCCTTCAATGACAAGTCACAAAATAAAGTACATATTTCTGGAATATGCTACAAGAATCAAACAGCTTTCACCACTTCCAGGAACACCTCTTCTTATTTAAACCTAACAATGGCTTCAAACTACCAGAAGGAGATTCCATCTGAACATTAGGAAGAACTTCCTGACTGTGAGAGTCATTCAGCAGTGGAACTCTCTGCCCCAGAGTGTGGTGGAGGCTCCTTCTTTGGAAGCTTTTAAACAGAGGCTGGATGGCCATCTGTCAGGGGTGCTTTGAATGCAATATTCCTGCTTTTAGGCAGGGGGTTGGACTGGATGGCCCATGAGGTCTCTTCCAACTCTTTGATTCTATGATTTATGAATATCTACACTGAGACAATGAAATGCTAGTTCTCCTCCATATCAACCCCTCTGTAAGGTTAACCTCTTTTCAGAATGGGGGTACTATAGGAGAGGATTATCTTGCTCCAGACTCCATATTTCACTTGTCAGTTGCCTATTTGGAGCTATCCAAGGTTCTGCAATCCAGCCTGATGCAACCTCCTATCTACTGTAGTCTATCAGGTATAATGAAGCAGGTGACAGCTATCCTCAAACATCTTTTTTTCATTGTAAGCATTCACTTGCGGTCAAGAAGAACAGGGGTCCCTATTCATATCTTCAGAATCCTCTGATCAGGGTAGAAACTGCCAACTTTTCTACCCTGATCAATTTATTTAATTAATGGAGGAATATCAGTATAATGTATGGAAAGGGCTGTAATTACTTAGTAGTAATTGCCATTGATCTGTTACAGCATGGTGAACTGTGCAGAAATGCAAAAGAACTGAGATTTAATCCAAAACTCATGATTGTTTGTTCTAGAAAATATCCCTAGCGCACAATGTCCTCCATTAGTTGGGTTGTTTTGACCTTGATAGTTATTCAATGTTTATATGGACCAATGCTCTGTCAATTAAGATATATCTAAGATATATATCCTGGTTTGATTCATCTTTATATGGTAAAAAGGAGCAATTCATTTGTTTCCTTTTCTAAACAAGCTGATGTGAGTCTGTACAGACTGTCCCTGAGTTACAAACACCTCACTTACAAATGACTCATAGTTGAGAACAGGGTGAGACAACAGGAAGTGAGAGAAATCTATCCCTAGAAGGGAAATTCACTCCCAAAAGAGTTATCTTAATGGAAAGGGGTCTTCACTGAAGCTATATCACCAATCCTTGCTTCTACAGCAAGCCAAATTTTTCAAAATCCAGGGACAGAAAATGAGGACACCCTCCATTAGTAAAAGTGGAGGGATTTAAAAAAAAATATTTACACATGGGGAGGAGAGTGAAACTCCTTCTTAGAAAGCCTAGGATGGGTTCCTCTTTGCAAGTCTTCTGTTGGTGAGCAAAGGGTTTAAAAATTGTGGCAGGTTTTTGAGATTTTTTTAAAAAGAAAGGGCCTTTAAAAGCATGTTTGAATCAGCCTGCTTTTAAATTTTTAAGCATGTTAATAGTTTTAGTGTTGTTAAAAGCTCTATCCTATTTTAATGCTTTCTTTTTTTTGTATTTTTTAAAAATGTTACTGTACCTGTTTTAACCTGAAACCCTATTTTGGGAAAAGTTGCATTATAAAACAGCAGCATCATTTTATGTTTGTTACATATGCTGGAAGTCTCTCCTGACAATGTGATGAGCCAAAGTCCTATCCAAACCTACCCTTTAAGGCAGTTTTTCTATGGGTCCCCATGTGTTTTGGCCTACAACTCCCAGAAATCCCAGCCAGTTTACTTAGCTATTAGGATTTCTGGGAGTTGAAGGCCAACACATCTGGTGACCCACAGGTTGAGAGTCACGGCTTTAAGCAGTACAGCCCTTCCAATTTGTCCAATTCATTGGTGCCAGAAAGTGGTGTGTAAGTCTTCCCTATTAGGTCACAGGTCTCCTTTGGAGCAGGGCTTGGAAAACATGCTCTTTTAGTGATGATTCTTCCCAGTATTCCCCACCCCTTATATCTGCTGACTATGTTGACTGGGAGATGTTGGGAGTTCTAATCCACTAGTGACTTTTTTCTAGGCTTTTCTTGAGGGTTCAGCTGGACATTCCTTATATAAAACAGAGTGCAATCTAGATTAAATAACATGCACACACACACACACACAATAGTATAAAGTGCCTTCCATATGGAGAACCTGTTTTTAAAGATTCCAGGCCTATTAACATGTTTATAGTTACAGACACTCCTTTTATGAATTTATTTTATTAATCTATTTTATAATCACATTGCAAATTGCCCTGGTTTCAGTGCATATATGCTTTACACATTTCAAAGGATTTTGTAGCAAAATCTGCATGGGGGGGGGGGAGTGCTCTTGCAAGAGAAAAAGTGGCACAGCTCTTATTATTTGCAGTGTTAGAGAGAGCCCAATGGAGCAAAGCAGATCTCAGATCAAAAGTGTATGTAATTATAACTGCAGACTTTAATTACCTTGAAACCTGACTACTATAACCCCTCTCATCTTATTACAATCTTTGCTCACTTGCCTGTTCAAAATGTGGTGAACATCATTATCACTTGTTCAGCTATATTCAAGCTGCATGGGCGCTGCAATATATGATTCTGCCTTTAAGCAAAAAACAGGAAAGGATGCAGGGATACATCTCTTTGCATTCCTGCTGGTGGTGACAATGGTGGAGGGAATTAATGCTTGTATATCATTCTGGAATGAAGTATAATGGAATAGTATTATTGCCAGACACAGAGGGAGGCAAAATCACTAAAACACTAGGACAACAATCCAAAAGGGATGGGAGAAGCAGCAGCCAGAGACCCTTTTATACTGCACATTATAGTGCTACCATTCCTATTTATCTGCTTGTGTTCCATCCTGTGATAGTTCCTCATAGACCAAAACATGAAACACACTCTAATGGTATTGCTGAATGAATGTCTGGGGAAGGATTCTTGTGGTTGACTGTTGTTGTGGTTGGCTATTTGGTTTGAGGGTTCAGAAACTGTATCAGCCTATACATGGGCAATTGTGATGGGTCTGGAGGTCCTTGGGATCTTCAAAAAATGCAAAGACCACCAAAATGACCATACTCTAGACATGTATAGACATCAACTTGTGGTAAAGAAAGGAATATTATTAAAATCTTAAATACTGTGGAGTCTGGAAAATATTTGTAAGGTTGATTGCTGCTCCTAAAGGCTTCCAGCTACATCTATTCTATTCTAATCAGATGCTAGAAATGGGCAGTTTGACAGATGAGGAAAGGCTGACAACCATAACACAATGCCTGTGACCTGCATTTTATCCAAATCTGCTTATGTATTAGTTTAAGCTGGAAGCAGAGGTTGGAAAGTGATTTGTTGTTTTTTTCAGTAATTGTTGTAGTTGGAAAAACGTTCTTTTGAGTACAACTTTCTTAATTCCTCATGCAGATTGACCACATAGTTAGTGTTTAAAATCTGCATGATGGAAACCACTGTGGTACAAAACATAGTTATCTCCTGTCTTGTCCACCTCATTGTTGATTCAACAGCCACAATGGAGCATGAGGGCCAACACAAGACAGAACATGGAATATGGGGTAGTTTCTCCACACTATTTAGCTAGGATGCACAACCCACAACTATAAAAGTAACTAAAATGTACAGTTCCACCTCAAAGGGGGATACATGGTTTCTAATTAAAGCACACATATTATGTGGCTGGAAAACAGAATTAATTACAAGTATTTGCAGCTTGATTCTTCCAAGCTCTGGGTAGAAAGAAATTAATACAGATGTTGTTGTTGTGTGTCTTCAAATAATTTCTGACTTATGATAATGAAAAGGCAAACCCATCACATTTTAGATTTAAAAAATGGATTTTCAAACTGTGAATTTATGTCTATGGATGCAAAATCCATGAGTACAGAGGACTGGCTATAACAATGTAGGAGAAGAAAAAGAGAATATATAAACAATGCAAACCGTGTTAATGGAGGAAATGAAGTGCTCATTCTCTTATCATTCTCAAAAGCAGCGTCAAGACAGAAGATAGAAATTACCTCCATGAAATAAGGATAGCCACAAATATATGTTTATAATACTACAACCTTCATCAGTGGCATGGAAGTAACAAACACTGACATACACTTAAATGGAAATGTAAGCATTAACTCAATTCTCTTTTGTAACATTACAATAACAAAAGCGCCATTTCAGTGAAATTAGCACAGTCCCTGACAAAAGCAGCAAAGTGACATCAACAGAGTGTACTTTAGTTACTTGTTTTACTTACTTAGGCGATCTCTCATTGTCCAAGTAGGATTGTCTTCCAAGATCGGTGTACTGGTGGTAGGTATGTAGGTGACCGTGGAGCACTATTCTGTATGTTCTCCCGCAGTGAGGGCGTTGGTTTCTAGTTAGAAGGTGGTTCCAGTCGGGGTTGGTTTGATGTGCCTTCCTCTTGGCATGTTTCTCTCTTTCGCCCTCCATTCGTGCCTCTTCAAATTCTACAGCACTGCTGGTCACAGCTGACCTCCAGCTGGAGTACTCAAGGGCCAGGGCTTCCCAGTTCTCAGTGTCTATGCCAGAGTTTTTAAGGCTGGCTTTGAGCCCATCTTTAAATCTCGTTTCCTGCCCACCAACATTCCATTTTCCATTCTTGAGTTCAGAGGTGAGCAACTGCTTTGGGAGATGGTGGTCGGGCATCCAGACAACGTGGCAGAGGACCATTGCTTCCATGCTGGGGGTCTTTGCTTCTTCCAGCATGCTGTCATTTGTCCGCCTGTCTTCCCAAGAGATTTGCAGGATTTTTCGGAAGCAACGCTGATGGAATTGTTCTAGGAGTTGCATGTGACGTCTGTAGATAGTCCACGTCTTAGGGAGTTCACAAGCAGTGTTGGGAGGACAATAACTTTATAAACAAAGACCTTGGTATCCCTACAGATGTCCCAGTCCTCAAACACTCTGTGCTTCATTTGGAATAATGCTGCACTTGCAGAGCTCAGGCAGTGTTGTATTTCAGTGGCAATGTTGACTTTTGTGGAGAGGTGGCTGCCAAGGTAGTGGAAATGGTCAACATTTTCTAATGTTACACCATTAAGCTGTGTTTCTGGCATTGGAGAGGGAACGGCTGGTGACTTCTGGAAGAGCACTTTAGTTTTCTCACTGTTCAATGACAGGCTGAGTTTCTCATATGCTTCTGCGAAGGTGTTTAGTGTGGCTTGTAGGTCTTCTTCTGAATGCACACAGATGATGTTGTCATCAGTATATTGGAGTTCTATAACAGATGTTGTTGTAACCTTGGTTTTGGCTTTTAGTCTGTTGAGGTTGAATAGCTTGCCATCTGTCCGATAGATGATTTCCACCAGAGTGTATGGGAATGTTAAAAAGCATGAGTAGTTAAAGGCTCTGCTGGTTCCTTTGGATCTTGCCACTTGGTCCCAACCTTATACAGTCATTAGTGGGGGGCACTGACTATAAGTGTAGTGATAAAAAGAGGGGAGCGGTAACAGTTTGCTTATTTGTTTATTTTAGATCCACACAGAACTTTAATCTCTGCAGTGATTCATCTTTGCAAATCAATTTGGCAAACTATCAGGCTTTAAATCAATTACAGTAAATCAAGAGCCATGTTTACAGATAATACACCATGGGACACACTTACATAGCAATGACCTTTGATGCTGGCACAAGTTGCTTGTCATTACATGATGTGGTGTCCCCTTACAATGCTAAATCAATTATGTTAAACCTATTTCAGTATGCAATTGAGTGCCTAAAGGGAGAGCACTGCTGGAGGCAGATTCCTTTGTCATTGGAAGAGGGAAAAATATAATCAAAATGACATCTTTCTTTATTGGATTTCCCTTTCCCATGTTACATTGTATTCTGGAGAGACTTTAACAACAGTAAAACTACTTTATATGCAAGAAAAGGTAGAGATTTGACCTGAAAAGGTTAATGCAATGTAATTAACAGTCCTCCATACTTTTTCAAACACGATATTACATACTGGGAGAAAGATGGGATTTAAATTACATTAATTGAAAATAAATAAAGATACTGACACAGACCAGAAGGTATTAGGTGCCAGAAGTGGTTGTATTCATTAATGATGTCAAAATCTCTAAATAATCTTTGTGCACTAGAGAACCTGTAGCTCTCCAGATGTTGGTGTATCTCTATTTCTATCACGCCTCTCCGTTAATGTTGCTGGTTTGTTTTATAAATCAGCTACTTTCAGTTCTTTGGAGCACAATACTCCTGATCTCACGATCATGGAAAAAAACAAAGTATGGATTGTCGATGTTACAATCTCAGGTGACAGCAGAATTAATGAGAAGCAACTGGAAAAGTGTACACAATACAAGGATTTAAAGATCAAACTGCAAAGACTCTGGCACAAGCCAGTAAAGGTGGTCCCAGTGGTGATCGGCACAGTGAGTGCAGTGCCTAAAGACTTCGGCTAGCACTTAAAAACAATCGGTGCTGACAAACTTACCATCTATCAGCTGCAAAAGGCCACCCTACTTGGATTTACATGCATTATTCACTGATACATTACACAGTCCTAGACACTTGGAAAGTGGCCAACATGTGATTGAATACAAAAGCCAGTATAGTGAGCTAGTTTGCTGTGTACTAATCTTGTTATGTATCTAATAATAATAATAATAATAATAATATAGGTGATATGATCATCATCATAACCATAATCATGCCTCCTGTTACATTCAAAAGGGTGAGAACAAACTGCTCTCTGAGGGGGCATCTACACTGTATAATTGATGCAGTTTCACACCACTTTAACAGCTATGGCTCATTGCTATGGAACCCTGGAAGTTGTATCATCACTCTTTTGCAGAGAAGGCTAAAGACTTTGCAAAACTACAGCTCCCAGAATTCCAGAGAATTGAGCTTTGGCTGTCAAAGTGGTATCGACTTGCATTAATTCTACAGAGTAGATAAACTCTCAGTTTGTTACTTCTGCTTTTTGCCTAATGATCTATTCATTTGTACTTCTGAGTATTTCCGTGTGATTCCCATACTCTACCACACTACCTTGAATCTTTTAAATACTGTAGATGTAAAAAGAGGTTATTTTGAGGAGGTTTCCCTGATGTGCCTTTTCTGTCAGTGACATACTTTTGAGTAAAATGCACAAAATTGAGCAAATTGAAATTTCACATGAAAAGCCTGCAAGAACGGCAGAGAAAACAGTGAAGTTATACAATTCTTTTCTGGACTGCCTGAGCCAGAGAAAAGAAGTAGAATAGACAAATTTAGACTAATATTCAAACATTGTCCATAGGGCAAAGCAGAAGACACAGGGCTGGCCCTCTGCTCTCACAGACTAAGTAGACTAGACATAAGAGAAGTTGTAAAGGAAAATGTAGAGGTGCAATATTGATTGAAATGGATTTAACAAGGATCAGAAAGCATTTCCTTGCATAGCTAATAAACCCACAGTTATACTACAAAAAGCTCAACAGCCAAGCCACTCTTTCTCACTTTAAGGCAATGATTTCCAAACTCTGGTCCTCCAGGAGTTTTGGACCTCAGATCATAGAATCACTGTCCTAAAGCCTTCTTGTCCTGACATCCTTCTCCAAAGGGAATAAAATCCTGATTTTGAAGATAGGGACAGTGCTTGTTGGTGTTAAGAAAAGAGTAAGCCAGGAATGGCTTCGTCTGACTTCTCAGTAGATCAAGGAACTTGTAGCACACAGCAACCCACTCAAATAAAACTATACCTCTCCACGGAGCTCAGCAGAGTATATTATTTCCAGCTGAAGCAAAGTCTGTATTTTGCTTTAGCTCCAGCTGAGATATGGAGCACATCTTGGTGGGAGTTGCCATTGATTCTGATCTAGATGTTTCCCTTTCTCTTCTACAGTATTTCCCTTCTAGAGTTTAGCTTTTCCCTTATGATTGGTGGCTAACCTCCTCTGAGGTGGTTAACAAGGTAGAAAGCTAGTGGCAAACTACATTAGATTAAGTGGTCATGGCACTTCAGTTTCATTAATACTTGACTAACAGTGCAAAATTGTGGTGTTTGTGCATTTCAAACAGGAAATTGGTTTAGTGAATTAGCAAGACTATTCCCTAGGGTGTTTGAGTTATGCAGTATATTTTCCCTATAATATTAGCTTGTTCTGTTTTTATAATTCTGGTACACCTTGCTAACATTATATTTGCTTTTTTCCACCTTTCTCCTTCCTATCCCCTCATATCTCAGGTGCATGGGTTCCAAAGCAGGGCATTACCATGGAAAAAGTGAAAAATGTTAATGTGACAACTTCCACATTTGGGCATTTTGTTAAATGTGTGCTGTTACAGAAACCTTATATAAGAACCATTTTATTGGGGCAAACCAATCTGTTCATATTGCTCTTCAATCTATCTGCTATAAAACCATTGATTCCCGATCATTTTTTTCAGGTTTGGCCAGCAATACGCGAGGAACAGAGGCTACATTTCAAACAAGAGAGGCTGTTCAGGCATCACTAAGGACCTGCATGAACCTAGCGAGTGACTTATGACTTTCCTTTGAACAGGAGCTCCCGTGGTATATTGCTAGCTGCTTTTGAAACCCTCAAGAGACTCCTAAATATGTACTCTGCAGATGCTGCAGCAAAATACATATTAAGCAGATATTCATTCACAATAGTCATCTATAGTGGGTGCAGTAAAAAAAAGTATCATGCTACCTCTTTCATTTGTTTCCACTTGTTTGCAGTCTTTGGGACAATCCTGCACTTTTATTTGTTGATCATAGCATTCAATTTATTTATGTACAATGGGCCCTTAGTATCGGTTGGGGTTTGGTTCCAGACATCCCCCCCCCCCCAATAGGTATCAAAATCCATGGATGTGCATGTTATATTAGATACAGTGACATAATAAAATGATGTTTTTTTTATATAAAATGACAAAATCAATGTTTGCTTTTGGATTTTTTTAAAAATCTCACATCATAGATGATTGAGTCCATGGATGCAGAATCCATGGATACAGAGGACAGAATGTATTTAAGACCCCCACCTTTGGGAAATGAGATACAAGGAGGCTCACAAGATGATCAACAATTACTTTTAATAGCATTTGTACAACTATATTGTAAAAGAGAGATATTTAACCAAATTTAGCTGGGTGTGATGAGCTAGTGGATTTGGATTTTCACACTTATCTCCATCTCCAAAATGCTAATACAAGGCTGGATGACTTTACTGACAGTGCTTGGGCCAAAATTAGGACAAAATGTAAGAGCAGAAGAGATGGTTGGATTCGAAGTAGATTCCTGTGTGTTATCCCCCTTTCTGAGAAAGATGGGACTGGGCTTGCATTAGGGCATTCACAAATGGAAGTACTGAATCTCTTGGGCCTCTCTGAGACTAATTTTAGCTACGTAAGGCAAACAGGCAGTATGCAAATTTCATAGCTACAAGCTTTACCTTTAAAAGTAAATTCAAACTAAATTCATATGCAGTGTCTAAGTGTGTCAGCATTTCATATTACAGACAGAAAATCCAACACTCTTCATTTTAGAACAGTGCTATGTGGAAAATGTAGTTTCATTTCGCAGGCCTGAAAATGTTCAAGGTCATGTGGATCTGAAATGATTCATTAATGTGAAATGACATCCTTTTTCTTTCTCTTTATAACAAAGAGGACACCTGTTGATTCTTTATGTCAGGCTCATACACTCTGAAGCATATGGCGACTGATTTCTGTGGAAAACCTCACTGTGCTACCTTCATTAGATCAAAGCAGTTGTGATTATAGAGCTAAAGGTCTGCTTGGGGAACATGAAGCAGCCACTGCAAAGCCTCCTTTCACTTAATGTTTGCAGTTTCCAAAAAATATTCAGAGATGAGCCCTGCAGAGATTCTTGCATGTATGACTGATTTCCAACCTTCCCCTGACCCTCATTAGTGGAGCATCTGACGACTTAGAGCTAACTTCTGTGTTTCCCCACAATGGACATGCTTTCAGTATCTGACTCATGAGAGAGAGAAACAGGAAGGAGAAAACCTGGATGACAAGGGAGAAGAAAGACATTTTATGCCAGGTAGGGAAACACACTGAGTACAAGTATAGCAGTTTTAGGTCCATATCACTTGGAGCAACTGCTCTAGGATCAATAATAGTAATAGTTATTATTGTTATTGTTATTATTGTTATTATTTTTTGTAAGCCACCTCTCTTCACAACTCAAGGCAGTGTATAACATGATTAAAACACAGAGATAAAATATAATACTATTAAAATGCATATACAAATACACAGGAGAAAAGATTTGACACCAATACTAATAAAATGTAAAGTTACAAATCACAAGTTAAAATTGACGGTGTAGGCCTGTCTGAAGGGATTGGTCTTCAATTGTGTCTTAAATTCTGACAGCTGATTTACCTGTCAAATTTCTTCTGGCAGGTCATTCCACAGTCTTAGGACAGCCAATTAAAGAGTCCTCTGGGAGACGGTTGCCAGTTGGGGTCTAGCTGGCTCGTTTAGATGCTCCTCAGAAGACCCAAGTGTCTGGGGCAGATTGTATGGGAGAAGGTGGACATGTAGGTAACCTGGACCCAATTCATTATCTATTGTGGGAGTGGAGTCCCACATTCAATTGTGCAC
The DNA here is from genome assembly GCF_037176765.1 of Anolis sagrei. Taxonomy (NCBI): domain Eukaryota; kingdom Metazoa; phylum Chordata; class Lepidosauria; order Squamata; family Anolidae; genus Anolis; species Anolis sagrei. The sequence continues at coordinate 77,591,728 of NC_090023.1, read as the reverse complement.
TGTGCTTGAATGTGCACTGTGAATTCTTGTGCACAATATGTTTTTGCATTTGCTTGTACGATGTCAGAACTCACTAACAAGGCAATTGTGTCAATAACTCCATAGTGTAAAGATTCACTCTATCCACTCCAAGTAGGATCTTAGCCAATAATTGAATTCATATGATTTACTAATAAACACATGGTTCACATGGCATGCACATCTCGTTATGATACCTGTTCATTCAATTTAGGTGCTGAATGGATAGGAGAATGTCTCACTAGAACACTATTGGTACACTGTGTGCTGGTTGCACTTTTTCCAGGGCTGATCACCAGTGGTAAGGGAAGGCAGATCAAAATCTGAGATTCTGGGCAGCTTATTACACTAGTGTTTGACTTCCATCACAGTTGGTCTGCTGGCCTCCTTCAGCCACCACCAGTGGTGACAAAGGACCTCTTCACATGGAGGTTCCTAACATCAGTGAAAGTGGGGGGATTCACCAGACAGCATGATGAATCCATGGGGCAGTGGGAGAAAACTGTCATCCCATACGCTGAATTGCCCACACTGCCACTTCCTCTATCACACAGGGGAAAGCATCACCATCCATTTTCTCCTTGCACTGTCCCTATTCTATGCAATAAGAACAGAGGAAGTTTCCCATGTTATCTGGGCTCTGTACTAGGACACTTCCAGGATGGAGCACTGCAAGAAATAGCCATGCATCATATAATGGGCTTCGTCAGGTTGCATCCTGGAAGCATTCTAAGACAGAGCTGGAGCCTAATGTGATGAAGTCCATAGTTATGTTGGTGCATCTTCTGGATACCACCCCATAAATCCTTTGAGGATAAAAGTAGGCAGTGCTGACTGTGCCACATAGAGAGAAATCCATGGGTGACTTACCCTCAATTTTGTTCAAGTAAAAGCTACATTCTGCAAGTTTCATGCAGGTTTGCTAAAGAAAACAAACTATTTCATATCACCTTAATGCACTTTGCTTCTGCTTAATTAATTGACATGTTAGGATTTATGAAAATTAACAAAGCACCACCATTCTAGACCTCAACTTACTTTTTAGTGTATTGCAACTTCTCATGGCCTTTAGACTTCAATCAGGCATTTTCACCACATTTTTCATCCATCCCCAAATTTCTAGCATTGGAGAGTGTGAGACACTGAAAATAGTTCATATCTGGAATTCTTAACTTTGCTTCCCCCTTTTCCCTGAAAGCTTATACTGCATTTATAAAGGTTCAACTGAAGTGTTAGAGTCCCATAATGTTAGAACTTGGAGACTTATGTAAAACTTTATTTTGGAGGGCAGAATTATTATTTGGGGGGGGGGCAATACTCTCATTTACCCCTCTGTAAATGAACTTCTGAGATGCTTCCATTTTGTACTACATCAAACACATTTAAGATGCTTTAAAGGTAGTTTATGATTTTCAAAATATAACCATAATACTTCTTGTAAAAACTATGTTTAGTGTGATTGTGTCACAGTAGTGCCAGATACAGTAATGGAGTGTACAAGGATAAACTTTGCCATATTTTATTTATTCAATTTCTTCCTGATGCTGCCTCCATATGGCTGACCATATGGAGGACTATTTTTCAAGCTACTTTTCTTCTAAGAGCATTGGAAGCAATTTTCACACTTTCGCTTACACAGCCTTGGGGGAATGGGAGTGAGTCAGGGCTGCTGCCTCTCACTACTGTTTCATGAACTGGAAAGAAAAAGAGAGCAAGGAGAAAATAAAACCAGCAAAGACCGCCCCAGCAGGGTGGAACATTTCACCCATGGCCAAGCTCCATTGGTCTAAGAAGTGAGATTGACACAAGAATCTGCAGAGAATAGGAACAAAACAGGCCTGCCTCTAGAACTTCCATCATTCTGTTGAACTGTGCCATCATGATATTATATTACGAAATGCAGCAAGTCTTTGGGAGTTTATTACACACACACACACACCTTGTTATTGAAGAGCCATAGTTTACATGGCAGTACGGAAGCATACTTTAAGAGGATAATAATAAAACCACGGCAATCCCTAGTATAAAGCTAAACTTACTGCTATGCTGAGTGATCAGACTGAGTTCTGTTGCCTGGAAGGAATTTTCTAAACATTGTGAGACTGAGAAAGAGACCTTGTTTATCAGCATCCTCTGCAATCAGCACAAGATCCCGATGAATATTTTATGTCACCTTGAATCCTGTGTTGGGAGGGACTAACAAATAACAAACAGACAAACAAAATAAATAAATAAAGAGAAATGAAACAGAAGTTAATATTTTTGTCTACAGTTCAAGTTGTTGCAATATTTATTTCCTTCTATTCTACAAATATTTTGTATGATAGGAAAAACAGGCTTGGTTCATGCAGAATCAATACGTTTATATGACTGAGCCTTTTTTTTAAAAAAAAACAACAAAACAAAACCAAAATCAAAAACTAACCACTTTATCTCAACAGGGATTTAAAGTGGGCAGCATCACATTTCTGCTGCCTACAGAATTCTGAGAAATGTAGCTTAGGGCAGGCCTTTTGCATTCTCAGCTAAATAGGTTCTCCCCTTCCCAAACAGAATTTCACAGAATTCTGAGGTGGTAGAAATGCAGCGTTGCCACTTTAAAGCCTTGGTATGGTAATATCGTCTGAGTGTATGTGGGAAGGTGAGAGCATGAAAGTGACCAATTATAAATCACTTGTTACTTTTAATTAATTCCTTTTCTCAGTAGGCCATGAATGGTTCCTCACTTCAAACTAGGGCCCCATCTAATCTGCATTTCAGAATGCAGATTATCTGCATTAAACTGGATTATATGAGTCTATATAATGGAGTTCAATGCAGGCTCCATCTACACTGCTATATAATCTTTGAAGATTTTGCCTAAACCAAACCCACAATTTATTTATGGGGGAATGAAACACGTGTGAAAACCATTTAACAGCTGAAGACCTGCTTAAATAAAAATGTTGGAGGCTTGTTGATATTGGCCCCATTTACATGCCCATATAATGCAGTTTCAGAATTCAGTTTAACTGCATCTGAATCTACACTGCCATATAATCAAGTTTCTGAATCCAAATTGTGCCGTCGCAGCCTGGGGATCTATGGTGAAAAAACAAGGACGTGGCAACTTTTCCCCAGGGGATTGCTTCTTGCCTTCCTTTAGAGAACCGGAACTCTCAAGGACCGACAAACATTATAGATAACTCGAAAGAGTTATCTTTCTTAGGCATTAAACTTGATGTTTCAAAGGGGGGAAAGAAAATATACATTACAGTCTCTAGGGTCCAAGGAGTTTTCCAGCTGAGTAGCTTCCAAGTTCCCTCTTTCTCAATGGCTATGAAGTCGGAACATTCACAACCTCAGTCCAATGGCCTATATTGAAGGCACAAAGTCTTCCTCCTGATGTCAAAGGACTGGTTTGAAGGCGCTTAAGATTCCTCAACGTCATCTAGGTGAGCTGGGCATGAAGTATGAATCTTAAGAGTATAAACCTGAGAATTGGTGGTAAGAAATGACTTGACTAAGGGCTTTGAGCCAAGCCTTTCTAACATCCATGAGTTGAGCCTTTTGGTGGAAGAATGAAAAAGAAAGCACCAGTCACGCCGTCACACAAATTATCTTATTTGAACTGGATTATATGGCAGTACAGACTCATATAAAGCAGATAATCTGGATTTGGAAACTGGATTATATGGCAGTGTAAATTCAGATGCAGTTAAACTGAATTCTGAAACTGCATTACATGGCTGTGTAAATGGGGCCAGTATCAATAGTCTTCACAACAAGCTTCCAACATTTTATTTAAGCAGGCCTTCAGCTGTTAAATGGTTTTCACAAGTGATTGGTTCCCTCATAAATAAATTTTATTTATTTATTTATTTATTATTTAAACTTATATGCCACCACTCCCCTGGGGCTCGGAGCGGCTTACAAGAATAGCTAAAATCTAACAAAGTTTAAAAGCAATTTAAAACAATTTAAAAACAACAGTATCAAACATTAAAAGCCTGTCGAAACAGGTATGTCTTACATGCCCTGCGGAAAGCTGGTAAGTCCCGCAGGGCACGAACTTCAGGTGGCAGAGCATTCCAGACTGATGGCGCCACTGCTGTGAAGGCTCTGCGTCTGGTTGCCGTTAGACGCAAGGTCTTGACACTGGGGACTTCCAATAGATCTTGGTCCTCAGAACGGAGGGATCTCTGGGGTTGGTAGGGGGTGAGACGATCCCTTAGATACATTGGTCCCAGACCATGCAAGGCCTTTGGGTTTGGTTTAGGCAAGATCTTCAAAGACAGAGAGAATTAGAAGAAAAAGCTTTAGAAGAACAATACATTCATTTTGAATTTGACTGTCTGATGACCTCAGCACTTGGAACATCTGAGCTATTTTTAGCCTTGTATATGTTTTGTTCAGAATTGTGCACCATGTATCCCCAGTGAATTTGTTAGCACATTTTACAATACAAGACTACAGGACACACACCTCCTTTATCTGCATCTCTCTCTTGCTCTCTTTTTTGGTCCAGTAGTAAAGCTACAGAACCGGGAGTCGTTTTCAGGTCTGATGAATATTTCCAGGAGGCTATGTATGTACAATAAGCAATCCCTTAAATTTATAATAGCATGCCATTCAACAACAATTTATGAAAGTCATGACATGGGTGGTTGGAGGTATTGCTGCAATTGGTGCCTCCAGTGCCAAGGAAAAAGAATGCGAATTACCAAAAGATAAGTTGCATCTTTAATTTATACTGTAGTCCCATGGATAAAGGGGTCATGTTGTACTTCAGAGTTAGAAGCTTCAGTGAAGAAGACCGGTGGTCAAAGATGACCAATACACAGTTGATAAATGTGCACCTATAAAACAATAATAATAATGAATATACATTAAGTCTTGCAGACACAGACTTCCGTCTTGACACAGAAATGAAATGTAAAAGTGCTCGACAGCCTCCCTCAAAGTTATACTTTATGGCCACATTGTTCTTTGCCTCAGAAGGTATCTGTAGTATGCCACAGTGATTTTCCTGATGAGCACAAATCTCAATCTTTTTGAACTATGGTTGCTGTGGGACTAGAGAAACTAATGAGACATTTAATAATTACTTTCTTGGGCACTGCAGGCTTTTACAAGCTGGATCCAAGTATATGGATTACAGAAGACATTTAATGTTAAGGTAAAAGAGTCTGAAATGTTAAAGGAAATCAATGCAAAAAGTGTTTTGGTATTCATTTGAACATTTCTTCCCACTAATACCCTCTTGAAGAAATTGAAGGTTTGTTCTTGTTGGAAATAACAACCTTTTTCAAGCCTTGTCTGTTTATCCATGGTCCTGTAGCTTAGTGTTTCTTGTATGTATGTTCTGGTATGCAGCTTTTTTACACGATGGTTCCCGAGAAGTTATAAAACGGGCTGAAGACCACATAATCACAGCAGACTGCAGACAGACAGACAGACAGACAGACTACTGCAGACCACATGCTCTCTCTCTCTCCTTTTGACTATGGGCCCTTCCACACAGTCCTATATCCCAGAATAATAAGGCAGAAAATCCCACAATAGCTGCTTTGAACTGGGTTATCTGAGTTCACACTCAGATAATATGGGGTTTTCTGCCTTGATATTCTGGGATATAGGGCTACGTGGAAGGGCCACAAGTGACCTGTTGATAGTTGCTTTGTTATAAGAAAGATGACCTGGCCAGATGGCACAGAGAATTATCTCAAACATATCTGAAACTGGACTGATACGTTTTGTACCTGTGTATGCTGAACACATGAAGGTTGTGAGTGAACCAAATGTTATTTTTATCAACGTCTATTTCAGATTTGTCTCTTGAGGGCCTTATATAAAACAAGTTGTTTTATGGGAGAGTATATATTTTGGGGCAACTGAAAAACACTTCTAAATCTATGCTGTTTTTATGCACTGGGAAATCTCTGTTTTCCCAACAGATAACAGGTTATTCAGGGCTCTTCCATGCAGCCCTAGTCCCAGAATATCAAGGCAGAAAAGCCCACATTATTTGAATGTGGACTCAGATAACCCAGTTCAAAGCAGATATTGTGGGATTTTATGTCTTGATATTCTGGGATATAGGGCTGTGTGGAAGGCCTCCCAGTCTAACAACTGAAACCATTGCTTTGCATAATTATATCTGGTAGTATACCACAAGAAAAGATTCTACTCAAAAGGGTTTTTGGCTCTTTTCTGAAAGGTCATGCTTTTCTTTCTTTTTTTTAAGCCATTAAAGCTGCTCTGAGTACGCTTTGGGATGAGAAGGGTGGGGTATAAATATGATAAATAAATAAATAATGATCTCCAAAAGGTGTTTTCCAAAAGGTTATAAATGTCATTTTCCAAGTTCTGTGCTGCCATTCATGATGGATTTTGTTTTAAATAAACTTTGGTGACATCTTTCCAGGTCTTTCAAAAAAGTAACTTTTTTTAGATGACAGGTCCAGGCAGATTCTTCCAACCAGCATGGGTGGTAACTTTCCCAAGGTGTTCTTTTTTATATTGTCAAGGAAGGGTTACAATCATGCACATTTCGACTGAGTATGAGCTGAGGCTTCAAGGAAATGCTTGCAGAAAATCTATAAATTAGAGACATTTTTCATGCTCCAGAAATTTGACCGTGACACTGCAGATGTACATAAGCCTTCTGTACGGTTTTCTGAGATCACCTCCTTGCTTTGTGTGATATTCTTACAATATAATTGGTTTCTTTCAGAAAATTAGAGGCTCTGTGACTGCTCAAGGCAGTGGCAATTACCAGGACTGCAGACAAAAAAAGTTATTTTTTTCACTACAGTTCCCAGAATTCTCTGTACATCTGGGCCAAATGGAAAATAAGCACCACTGCTGACAGCAGCAGAAGATAAACAGGGGAATAGTAATTGTTTAGATGCCAGTTTCATCATTTTCTGTATTCGGGAGTGCATGAATATTTTCTTAACTGAATCAGGAAGTACAATTTATACTCTTATATAGGTCAATCTCATGAATGTATAAGTCAAAACAGGTTTTGGGGCCAAGTATTATGGCTTTTGCTGTGATCTGTGGACAAATCAAGGGTCATTCTGCCAACAAGGGAAAGCACCAATCTGACCACAGGGACCAGTCCCTTTTAGTTGCCATCTCTCATGATTTTCCTATCCTGGCATTAAAAAAAAATCCAGAAACAACATCACAGCAGAGAGAATAGAGGGGTTGGGTGCTTCTTTGAGGTTCGTCCAGGATAGATGAAGCTCTTGCCTTTCACCACTCTATTCAGAGAATGGGGCAGTTCCTTTTTTTAATAGAAGGTAAGGTATAGTAATTAGACTGACCTCTGGACAAGTCGATCCAGATGTTTTGAGCACATTTTTGTTTAAAATTTCCAGAGTTATATAATATATACAATATCTTGCTTACTTCTAGTACAGATTGACTGTGATCAATAGTACACCTGAGGGCATGACATGTTATTATCTTTTCTCTTCTCCCAGAGCTTTCCAGATCCTGGGCTTATTACTTCAGTTTTGTTACAAGCCCAATGGAAGCCTGTCTAGACTCCAGTGTAATTAGAGAGATCTGAACAATGGTCAGAATTTCACTCTTGTTTCCCATGGCAACTTACAGGCCCTGGGTCTCAGAAAACAGAAAAAAAGATAATGGCTTTGTTATTATAGAATAACAGACTAAGCATTGACTAAGGGACAACAGTGACAAATGCAAGATACTCCACTTAGGCAGAAAAAACGAAATGCAAAGATACAGAATGGGGGACAATGCCTGGCTCAAGAGCAGTACGTGTGAAAAAGATCTTGTAGTCCTCGTGGACAACAAGTTAAACATGAGCCAACAATGTGATGTGGTGGCAAAAAAAGCCAATGGGAGTTTGGCCTGCATCAATAGGAGCATAGTGTCTAGATCAGTGGTTCTCAACCTGGGGTCCCCAGATGTTTTTGGCCTACAACTCCCAAAAATCCCAGCCAGTTTACCAGCTGTTAGGATTTCTGGGAGTTGAAGGCCAAAAACATCTGGGGACCCCAGGTTGAGAACCACTGCTCTAGATCTAGGGAAGTAATGCTACCCCTCTATTTTGCTTTGGTTAGACCACACCTGGAATATTGTGTCCAATTCTGGGCACCACAATTCAAGAGAGATATTGACAAGCTGGAGGAGGGCAACTAAAATGATCAAGGGTCTGGAGAACAAGCCTTATGAGGAGCAGCTTAAGGAACTGGGCATGTTAAGCCTGAAGAAGAGAAGGCTGAGAGGAGATATGATAGCCATGTATAAATATGTGAGAGGAAGCCACAGGGAGGAGGGAGGAAGCTTGTTTACTGCTTCCCTGGAGACCAGGATGCGAAACAATGGCTTCAAACTACAAGAAAGGAGATTCCATCTGAACATGAGGAAGAACTTCTTGACTGTGAGAGCCATTCAGCAGTGGAACTCTCTGCCCCGGAGTGTGGTGGAGGCTCCTTCTTTGGAAGCTTTTAAACAGAGGCTTGATGGCCATCTGTCAGGGGTGATTTGAATGCAATATGGCAGGGGGTTGGACTGGATGGCCCATGACGTCTCTTCCAACTCTATGACTTTGTGATTCTATGATTCTAAGATTCTAAGTTCTTTTCTGCTGTACAGCACAAATTTATCCCCATAGATCTATGAGTTTTATTTAGCAAAATACTCTTGATTATGATGGACAGGACGTGTGAAGAGAGAGTGTGTGAGAGCAAGTGAGCAAACTTTCAAAGTGCAAATCTAATCCTTTAAGTTCTTAAGTCTGCATATCTAGAGCAAACTAGGTAGGATTCAGGAGACCCATGGATAAAATATATTTTTTATTTTAAAAAGTAAATAGCAGCCACTGTTAACTTTGGTGCTGAGAGTGGGAAAGCATCCCATATCATGTTTGCTCAAAGCCAGCCTTCTGCAATGTCAGGTGAAGCAGCTGCCTCAGATAACAAGTGATGGAGAACAGTAAGCAGAGGCAAAGTCCTAGAGGAGAGAACTGGGTGTGCCCTATGGTGTATCCTGACTCCATAAACGAATATTTTGCCCACAAGTGCTACACTGTTTAATTCAGCTCCTAGGACCTCATCCCATGAATTGCAGAAAGTGCGGGGGGGGGGGGGGGGATCTTCTTAGCACAGCGTATTGTCCTGTTGCATTTAAAAAGTGATGGTTTCATTTTTCAAATCCCATCACACACCTTATCTTCTACCCTTTCTCCCAAAACGATCTGTGTTCTGTTTCATCACACGAGTGAGTGCAGTCATAATTATAAGGTTATTATAATTGTTCCAGAACTTTCATAGGCACTAGAACTTTCCATAGTTGGTAAAAATGAGGGGGGGAAAGCAAGAGCGCCATTTCAAAAGCCAAGATTACTATGAAAGAGAAAGTACAGGGAAAGAAAAGTAATGATATTTTACAGTTGTGCTACTCATAATGATTAAATTAATTTTCAAAAGTTACCATGCCAGGCTCACACAGCAGGAATTTTGAAAAGAAGTGGAGCATCAATGCTCAGTAAGAGACCGCCCAGAGGAATGCCCATTCTTCTGCCTCACTGAAACAATTCAACACAGGCGAATCTGACAAATTACATCCTACATGTAAATAAGCACTTTCTCCCATTTTCATGTGCATCAGGAGCACAGAAGATGATTTCTCCAGTTTCCTGCTGTTTCTTCATACTTCTAAAACAGTTCACTGACAAAATACCACATACAACAGGCAGGACTCTGTGAACTTTGCCTATGAAATGCTTTAGAAATGTGGAGAAAAGGAAGGAAAGGGAACACTTGCATGTGATGAAGTCCTAGTCTTACTTGACTTCTGCTTGTAAGATCAGGGGTTGCTACCCCCTTCTTTGTTTCTAGCAGCATAATGTCTTGGATTGGTTCTCCATTTATTATGTAGGGCAAATGTTACGGATACCACACGGATGTCGAACTTCTCACAGAAAAAATAGCAGGAATGGATGAATATAAATTCATTTGCCAAGCAAATGATGCATTTTAGTGTGTTGCCATCAAGTCTTGATTCCAAAATTCAGATGTCAAATTTTAAGAACAAACTTATTTAATTCTGTTTTAATATTTTTATATTTTAAATGCAGTGCTAATGTTTTTATATTAAGCCACTTTGAGTCCCCTTTGGGGGAGATAAAGTGGGGTATTATTATTATTATTATTATTATTATTATTATTATTAATAATAATCTTCCTTGATGATTCTATAAGGACAACGGAACAGCTGTTTCACATTTGAAGTTTATTTGTAGTTTATTCATGAAGCATTTGCTAGTATATTCATGGCTACAATTAATGATATTTTGGATAATTTTAAGCTAACACTATGGAGCAAAAGTACACAGACAACTGTATGGATCTTTTCCTTCTTCTTATAATCGACTGGAATATATGACCAATATTATATGTCTGTTTTTGTTTGCTTGTTAAGCAAGGCTAGTTGTGAGACCTCTGTATTAATTAAATCATATTCCTGATATATGTCTTTTGATTTGGTGTTGGGTAAGTAGCATAAGTTTACATCTTTTACAGGCAAGCTTTAATATTTGTGCTGTGAAATTTCCAGACAGTAATAACTGAATATGATTTACAAATAAGCCAGCACATATCACCTCTATGGCAGATTATATGATGTTTAAGAGTCATTACTGTAGTGTTAATACCTCCCATCTTGTTGTTCCTGCACGAAAGGATCTCAGGACAAAATAATATACACATCCTACTCTCCGTAATTATAGCTTCATCATCGGTTGAAACTGTTTGAATGACCATTCTGAACTTGAAATATGTTGATCAAAACAATATAAACAGGAACCAATAAAATCCCTTTTCTCTCCTCCTTATGTAGGGATTGTCTGAATATTTTAGAACACAGATAAGGAAACACAGTTTCTTTTATGTGTAATTTTGGGATGTCTTCATCTGGAACGCCTCTAAACAATTCACATAGTAAACGCCAGGAAATCTGTAATGTGAACCCATTACAGATTTTTATGTATTTAACATGTGAATTATTCAGTGAGCAACCAGTGAGTCATTTCCTACTTTAAATAAAAGTGTCAGATTTTGAAAATATCAATACAATGAAAGGAAAGGAATAGGAAAGCGTGAGAACACATAGGATAGGAACACATATAGTTTCATAGAAGCCAGCTATTCCTCCAACAACACAAACACACACACATATTTAAATCTAATAGTTTGTATTATTATTTACATGTCTTTAAAATTATTGAAATGTGATGAGTACTGGTATGTGAAAATAAATAAAAATAACTGACCCCAGAGGGAGTGAAGTATAAAGCAGTAGTTAAAGCATTTCAATCAAAAGCAGTATTAAATTGTCTGTTGGAGCAGCAGCACCCTGGTGTGCTGTCTTTGGAGCTATACTTTGTCACCTGTTGTTTGTTTCAATCAGTGGCACGAAGGTAATGGAAGGGGAGCATCTCAGGTGATCCCTTCAGAGAGTTTCAGCAAGCCTGATAGAAGACATAAGCAGCCTTTCTGGGTTGCTAAAGGCTTCTGCCACACCTGCATGTAACAGTTTCCTGCCATAAAGTGTTTCTATCTCATTACTCACATGGGGGAAAATGAATGAATTATGAGTAAGAGATGCTACTTATGTGTGCCTTACTTTGGGGATTCCCATAGGATATGTTTGGCACCATGGGAAGAGAATCTTAACCTGGTTGATAAAGAAAAGCAGAAATAGCATTCTTTTGTTTATGTACTTGTGGAGGCACAATTTAAAGCAGGCCAGTAGGCAGTTGAAGTCTAAAACACTTGAATGGCCAAAGTTTGCTCATGCCTATCTAGAGCTGTAGAATACGGAGATGTTATCTAGGTTGCTATTGCTGCTATTGCAATGTAAATTGGCAGAAAGATAGGTAATGATAGTGTACATACCTTATCAAAATGTAGTTGATACCATGCTTGCAGTTCTGGAGGATTTCCCAGTTTTGGTTCTCATAGACTTAGCGTGAGGATTTGGTGAACCAGTTAAAATTCATGAGTAAACCAGGAGCCCCCGGTGGCGCAGTGGGTGAAAAGCCCTGTGCCAGCAGGACTGAAGACCAACAGGTCGCAGGTTCGAAGCCGGGGAGAGGCGGATGAGCTTCCTCTGGCAGCTCCAGCTCCTCATGTGGGGGCATGAGAGAAGCCTCTCACAAGGATGATAGAGCATCAAATCATCTGGGCATCCACTGGGCAACATCCTTGCAGATGGCCAATTCTCTCACAACAGGAGCTCCTGACATGACAAAAAAAATTGAGTAAACCAGGGATTTTATTAACCTGAAAAAATTTGGTGGGAGGGGTTGAACCCATACCACCCCGCACACATATACATACACACACGCCCTGGATACAGGCATTATTTGAAGGGGTGGCTTATTGAAGCTGAAGTCTAGGACACAGAGCAATGGATTTCAGCTACAGAAAAATAATAATCTATGATAAAACTTTATTTGTATATGGCTCTAGCTCCCCTAGGGGACTCAGGGTAGTTTTCACATAAGCAAAGTAACACAAAAACATACATTTAAAACACAGACATAAAGCTATTATTTATTTATTTACTTATTTACTATACTTGTATACCGCCTTTCTCAGCCTTATTAGCGACTCAAGGCGGTTTACAACAAGTCAGTACACATAACAACAAAATGCAAATTAAACATTAAAACAGTATAAAACCACAATAGAAGCAATCAAAACAATAAAAACCAATCCTATACATTAAACCAATTCCAACACTGTTTTATTGTGCAAAATAAGCTACCAGTAGTCAGAATTTCAAGTGGGCCTAGACAGTTTGAAAAGGCTGGACCGGAGCTAGTGTAGTGGTAATATAGGGCCAGGGAATGGGTAAAGTGCAAAGAGCGGTCCTAACTAATGGCCAGAGTGGGGCCTGGGGCTTCTCATTTCCAGGGCCTACTGAACAACTATACAAAACGGTCTGGGCCAGAGCTAGTACCACGAGGTGAAAGAGGACTGGGGAATGAGTAAAGTGCAAGGCTGATGGCCTGGGCGCTAGGGCCTGAGACTATTTGATTTCAAAGGCCTGATGGAACCACCAAGTCTTCAGGTCCCATTTAGAAATCAGAAAGAATTTCTTTGTGATGAAAACTATTCAACAATGGAATATGCTGCCTTGGGTGTAGTGGCGCCTCCTTCCCTGGAGATGTTTAAATAGAGGCTAGACAGCCTTTTGTCAGGAGTGCTTTGATTTTGGACTTCGTCCCATGGCTTTTGGACACTCGTTTTAGGTGTTTTCTATGGGATCCAATGCTTGCCATCCCATGATGTTAATTCCATTTTGTATGCATTGTGTTGGATGCCATAGGAAAACAGCTTTCAGCCTGTTCGTTTCGAAAGCTACTTAGGAATCATCTTCAGTGTTATAGGGTGCCTCATTACTGTCTTTTTTTTTTTTTGAGGTGGGTTCCGTCATTTACTCCGTTTGCATTTTATCATGACTTTCTCATGACGTGTGAGGTGGGCGTGCATCATGGGCAGTCTTTTAGCTTCTCTTTTTGCTCTTTCTTTCACGTCTAAAGATAAGTAACTGGTGAATGTTCTTTCACAATTTCTGAAAAAGGAAAACAAGAAAAGAAGGGGTCGGGTGACCTGCCAACAGGATTGGACAAGATGCACTGTGTGATAAGGAGACATGCATGTGGTTTAATTCAAGATAGGCATGAGGGAAACTTGTGTGATGGGTTGAGGATTTTTTTCATCTGGTATCAGGACGATTTACATACGGAACGCTATCAGATGCATACTCTGCCCCCTTCAGTAAGATTAGGCTCTATGCATTCCTTCATGACAAGGGGTTGTGATTGGATGGGACTTATGGTCTCATTCAACTCTATGATTCTATCTATTTAAAATCTGGGCTAAAACCCAAAGTAGATTAAGTGATCACACTTGCATGGAAGCCACCAGATACCAATTTATCTGTTGGCCACTTACTCTTTCCCTTGAAGTCATGTTTTTCAACTAGCTGCTTCCTCCTGATATTGATTTACTCAGTCATGTTATCTTATTGTTGTGCCACCATGAGATAATCCCACGTGTCTGAAGGAGGTAGTGGTGTTCTTCCTCTTCCTCATAAAGTGTCCTGGCTCACAGAGAGGATTACACAGCAGCAGCAGTACTGTTGTGATGGGTCTTTTGCTGATGCTTTGTTATTGGGATAGTTTTGGGCTCTTACTCAGGGCTCTTCTACACAGCCATATAACCCAGAATATCAAGACAGATAATCCACAATATCTGCTTTGAACTGAATTGAGTCCACATTGCCATATTACCTAGTTCAAAGCAGATAACGTGGGATTTGATACAGCTGTGTGGAAGGGGCCTCAGGAACATGTCTGTGGTTGCTGTATACCTGATTAAAGAGTGGAAAAGCAGGCAGCAAACTTGAATTTAAACAGAGATGCAATTTATGCCATTCTGTTACTCCTGCTTATCAGCCACACAATACAAAATGATAGAGAGATGGTCTTCAGATAACTATTTTTATCATCTTTCTCTTTACACAAAGCAAATATGGAAGTTATTACAAAACTGGGCAGCAATATCTGATTGCTATCCTCTGCAAAGGCCTTTGGCAAGACAACGAGACAATATATACTGGAGCGTGAGAAAAAGCAAGGCATAAAATGAAGGAGTTTCAGGCATACAATTTCAGATAAAATCTGTCTAGTAGATGTGGAATTCACTTGAGAGAGAAGGGGATAAATTACTAAATTCCAGCCTTCATTCAAAGAAATTAAAGTGAAAATGAAATAATATAACCCTAGAGTTGGAAGAGCCATCCAGTCCAACCCCCTGCAAAGAAGCAGGAAAATCACATTCAAAGCTCCCCCAACAGATGACCACCCAGCCTCTGTTTAAAAGCCTCCAAAGAAGGAGCCTCTACCATATTCCAGGGCAGAGAGTTCCACTGCTGAACAGCTCTCACAGTTAGGAAGTTCTTCCTCATGTTCAGGTGGAATCTCCTTTCCTGTAGTTTGAAGCCATTGTTCCACATCCTAGTCTCCAGGGCAGCAGAAAACAAGCCTGCTCCCTTCTCCCTATGACTTCCCCTCACATATTTATACATGGTAATTATGTCTTTTCTCAGCCTTCACTTCAGTAGGTTAAACATGCACAGCTCTTTAAGCTGCTCCTCATAGACCCTTGATCATTTTAGTTGCCCTTCTCTGGACACATTCCAGCTTGTCAACATTTCCCTTCAATCGTGGTGCTCAGAATTGGACACCGTGTTCAAGGTGTGGTCTGACCAAAGCAGAATAGAGGGGTAGCATGACTTTCTTGGATCTAGACACTATGCCCCTATTGATGCAGGCCAAAATCCCATTGATTTTGTAAGCTCCCACATGACATTATTGGCTCATGTTTTACTTGTTGTCCACAAGGACTCCAAGATCTTTTTTCCATGTACTGCTGTCGAGCCACTCGTCCCCCATTCTGTATCTTTCCATTTCATTTTTTTCTGCCAAAGTGGAATATCTTGCATTTGCCTCTGTTAAACTTCACATCTAAACTGTTGTTTGTAAACAATCTGCTTTCATGTATCCTCAAGATGGAGTATATTGGCAAGTGGGACATTCTGGCAAATGAGTGTCTAGTAGCTTACCACACTAGTCCATTTCAAAAATAGATGGGCTGGTGGATTTATGCAGAGTCCAGTTCATACTTCTAGGTTAGACAAACATTTGAGACAATATGAATTGAATACCTCATGAAGTCATAAAAGCTGATTCTGGGCTCATGCCCAGCAGTGCTCATATGAGGGTATTGTGTGTCTTAAATAGTTTTGAGAACAGCTACTGTAGCAGAAATCATGGCAGCAATATGAAGAGCTCTCTTATGGAGATGCTCCTCAACATCTGTTGTGCTTATCTGGGAGTGGAACTATGGCAAAACTAGGCCATAGTGAAAAACTTGTGTGATGACTTCAACATGCACAGTACAGAATTTAGTCCACATCTAATGGAATTTGGCTCAACCTATTATGTGCAACTTTTTAACTGCTTGCAAAGCTACCCACACCTTATGTAGGCTGTGTTATTAACCATGCATTACATGAAATAATTAGACAAAGCACTTAATAACAAGGAAAGCTATATATAGATGGATTCAGCCCCATTTGCCATGATGGCACCATCAATGATAGCAGTTTATTATTGCATAGGCCAGTGTCTAACTGAATTTAGATTATGTGTTAGAGTCATTTCAGCTTCCCTGAACTGGCTTCAACTCTGTTATTTTTGCTTGATTGTGATTTCAAACTCTTTAGTCTAATGAACTAAAGTAAAAGTAATCAGGAGGAAGATGTTTTTGACATTAATGTCTATCATAGTTCTCAAGGCCAGGACCAATTTTTTTAACAAAATTAGATGCATATGCAGAACAATATAGAAAATACAATAACAACTTCTACAATATACATCAGAAGACAACTGATGAATACATCATGTTAATGCTGAATAATTACATTAAAGGCAGAAAAAATTACATAACAATAGAAATTGAATGGCATCCTGAAACTTATTAACGAGAGAGCTAGCTTTGGGTAGTGATTTGAATGTTGGACAAGGACTCTGGAGACCAGGGTTTGAAGTCCTGCTCATGGACACACCCTCAGTCCAGGACTGTTTGTGATCTTAATCAGAAGCAGGTTAAAATTGCTTTACATGAAAACCTACTCAGAACTCCCACCTCCCCAGAGTTCTTTCTCAACAACCTAAATTAAAGTTGGGAACGTGCTTAGGTTGCTGCTATTTCTAGAGAAATGGCAATTCGGAAGCCTTAGAGGTCTATCTGAAATAATTCAGAGATCTATCAGTAATCATGATCAGACTCTTTCCAGCCCATGTGATCTTTTTTCATATAAAATTATCAGAAGATGTGGGCTCTAATATCTTAGTTGACTTTGGTTAGCTGAGTGTAGGACGAGATCTATAGAGGTACAGCATGAATAACGTCATCTTGGAGTCACAGTCAAAATGAGTCATACCATATTTCTCGTGCAATAGAATCCATTTTTGGTCTTCTACCATTACAGGCATGTCATGCTCCCACTTAAAAGATTCATCAATGTTAAAGAAGTTCCCTATACCTCTTGTCATCAAAAGGCTGTGAAGTGGTATCTTTATGCATTAGCTATGAAAGGTCATTTTTTTTGCCAAATCTCTATTGTGTGTGCGCGCGCATTTTGTGTTGCATTGCCAATGTGTGATACACCAATAATGATTGCTATAGTGCTTTCAAATCAGTCTTTACCGTTGGAATTGGAGGGTTTTTTTTGTATGTCTAAGCCAATGATCAGCTCATTTGCAAATAAAAGTTAACATTTGTTGTTTGAGTTTTGATGTCATCTCCCTTTGAAGCTGAAGGATTATTTTAGCAAATGTCTGAATATTCATATTATTATAATGATTAATTACAATCAAGTAATTAGCTACAGAATATTCAGCAACCAAGATGCTTCTTTATATTTATATTAAGCTCATAAACCGCTGATATTGACAGTTGACTAATATCTTTCAGAAATGGTCCCAACCTGCAGGCACCAAGGCTGATTTCATACCATTGAATGAATGTAGTTTGACACCATTTTAACAGCCATGCCTCAGTGCTATGGAATCCTGGGAGTTGTAGTTTGATGGGGAATCAGAATTATTTGACAAAGAAGGCTAAAGAAGTTAAAAACTGCCTTCCATTATTCCATAGTATTCAGCCACAACAATTCAAATGGCATCAAACTGCATTAAATCTACAGTACAAATACACCCACTGACAGTCAATTGAAGGGACCTATCCTCACCTTTATCTTCCAGATAAATTATCATTGTACTCTTGGAAGCCTCCTAGTACAAAATCCAAGCGGAAATGGGATGGGATGGAGGGCTAGACAAAAAGAAGACTAGACCTTTGAGGAGCAGTTATGAGGGAACTAGATATAATCCTAATGTATAAAGACATAGTATTGAATACTAAAATTAGGATTGTCCATGCCATTATATTTCATATTTCTATTTTATGACTGGGAAGGATGAATAATTATGAAAACTTATAGGATGAAAATTAACTAATTTGAAGTGTGGTGTTGAAGAAGAGTTCCGAGGATACCACAAACTGATGAGAACACAAATAAATGGTCCTACAGTAGATCATACCTAAACTGTTTTTAAATATTAAGGCCAGGATAGCTAAATTGAGATGGTCGTAATTTGGCCCCATCATGAGAGAACATGACTCGTTAGAAAAGACAATAAGCCAGGGGTCCTCAAACTTTTTAAACAGAGGGCTGGGTCACAGTCCCTCAAACTGTTGGAGGGCCAGATTATAATTTGAAAAATCTATATAAATAAAAATGTAATGTTCGTTTGTGGGATTAACATAACTCAAAAACCACTGGATGGATTGACACCAAATTTGGACAAAATATATCTATCAGGCCAATGAGTGACCATCACTCATAAAAACACTGAAAAACACAGCAGAAGGGACTTAAAAAGCAACCTCCCCCCCCAAAATACATTACAATGCATGCACAAAACCACATAAACACACACACACACACACATATATATACAAACACACACAAAACACATACACAGAAAGGGGGAAAGAAGGAAGGAAAGAGAGAAGGAGGGAGAGAAGGAGGCAAAGAAGGAGGAGAGGAGAAAAAGAAGGAAAGAAAGAAGTGTAGAGAAGGAAGGAAGGAGAGAAGGAGGGAGAGAAAGAGAAAGAAAGAGGGAAAGGGGAGGGAAGGAGAGAAAGAAGGAAAGAAAGAAGGGTAGAGAAGGAAGGGAAGAAGCGAGAGAAAGAGAGAAAGAAAGGGAAAGAAGAAGGGGGGAAAGGAGGGAAGGAGAGAAAGAAGAAAGAAAGAAAGAAAGAAAGAAAGAAAGAAAGAAAGAAGGGTAGAAACGGAAGGAAGGAGAGAAGGAGGGAGAGAAAGAGGGAAAGAAGGAGGGGAGGAGAAAAGGAAAGAAAGAAAGGCAGCGAAGGAAGGAGAGAAGGAAATAAAAAAAGTGAAAGAGGGAAAGAAGGAGAGAAGGAACAAAAAAGAGAAAGAGGGAGGGAAGGAAGGAAGGAAAGAGACAAGGAAGGATGGAACCAAAGAGAGAACATCAGGAGAGAATGCTTCTGGAACACAGCCATACAGCCCAAAATCTACAACCCAGATGGTGTCTGTGTGTGTGTGAAGGGAGGGGGTTTTGTGTTGCTACCACCCAAAAAATGGTCTTTTCACCCATTGGGGGGAAATAGTCAGTGTTGCTGTTTCCCTAAATCTTGGCCTCTATGGATGCTCAAATACCTCAAGGAGACCAGTTCTGAATTCAGTAATGACAGGAGGGGAAAGAGGCAAACTTGGCATGCCTTTCTGGAGCTCAGATGTAGCAGTTAAGGCCCCTTTGGGGTTCTTTAAAAAAAGTCACAAAAGCGTAGAAAGAGAAATCATGTTGTATTTTGAGTATTAGAGCTCTCTTCTGTGTGATTTCCCTTCATAGAAATTGTCTATATTCTGATGCACACATGACTGACAGATTATTCTGTATAACATCATGTGCCCTTCAGACACAACAAAAGCTCTGCAGTTATCTGACTATGCTAAATATATGAAAGCCAAGGTTAACAATGATTCCCAGCGGCTTTTCATCACCAAGTAACTTGCAGATACAAGTGCATCTATTTCTATATGTGCATCATGGAGGGGAGTATATTTATTGCCATTTTCATAAAATTAAAAAATGGCAGTCACAGCATTGCTTTCTGGTAGATATTATCTGAAAACTAACATAAAAGGCATCATCTCTGTTATCTACTGAACTAGGCTTATATTTAGTCTTACATTTCTGACATTGGGTTCAACAAGAAAGTTAGTTCTGTTTTTCTCAATGAATTTCATACTGATTTTGTTAAAGGAAGGCAAAACCTTGTGTGAACTTAGGTTGTGTTTTAACTCCAGCTTTTATTCTGTGGTCTAAACTTAAAATAAGTTCATGCTGAAGTCTGTCTTCATCTAATGCAGAAGCAGGGAGCCTGCACCTGTCCCGATTTTGTTGAAATACACAGACCCATAATCCCCAGCCATGGACTCTACTGCCTGAGGCTGGTGAAAATCACCAGCATTTGGATGACTACAAGTTTCCTGCTGCTAATCTAATAGCCCAAGATGCTAGAAGTTACCCAAATATTGCAGAAGCAGGCTCCCTGCTTCTGCATTCTTGGGCATCTAAGATATGGTGATTATTGACTACAGCTTCCCTATTGCTAATCTAACAGCCCAGGATACTAGATGTTACCCCAAACCTGGATGTTACTCTTGGGAACCTAAGCTATTGGGGTTGGGGGAGCCATAAATCATGAATTTTGTTGTCAAGGGCCTAATAACTATTCTGTTAGAAAATGGCAACCTAAGCAATTTATGACACATTCAAAATGGCCGGGGGGGGGGGGGTTCTTCTCAAATTCTTCCCTAGTCTAGACCAGGGAATTGTAACCTTACAATAGCTAGAAAGCCACAGGGTTCCTGCCTTCACAACTTAGACCATCAATTCTTTTTATTTCCATTCACACTATAGTAATATCAACATTATCATATCTTAAATAATGAAAGCACTTTGAGAGTGTAACTGATACTTTAGCTGTCATGGTCCAATCCTATGGAGTCCTGGGATTTCTAGTTTGGCGAGGGACTCAGAATTCTCTGACATAGACCCTACATAGTACTCAAAAATCTTCACTAATCTCGGGATTCTGTAGGATACAGATGTGACAGCTGAAATTGTCTCAAGATGAGTGATGTAAATATGGTTTTAAGAGATTTTTCAGCCAGTGCAAAAGATTCTTTTACTTTCCCAAATATTTTCAAGATGGGAGTTCCTTAGACTCGCTGCCCTTGTATTTCAACATCTCTTTCTTTTTCCAGCCCTTTCGTTCTGACTCTCCCCTGCTGTGTTTGCTCCCCAAGACATTATCTGAACTGCTTTCTCGGCTTGTTTCATTTGTAAACAACTGGCTCCCTTTGTTCTTTCTTAGAGAATACATTTATATTTCCCCTCTTCTGCTTTATTACATTGGTTGCTAAGAAGATGAGATGGCACCTGAACTCTTGAGTACCACAGAGTTTACTGTGGAAAGTATAAAAGGATAAAAATAAGACTACTCCATTGTATTGCAGCAAAAGATGTAGGTCCTGGATTGATTGACATTGACAAGATAAATAATTGAAAATCTAATTAGCTAATTAGTTGTCGGGCAATTTGAAGTACATACAAATATATACACACAACTAAATTTTCCTATTACAACATGGTGTGATTTTTCTATCTGTTTTGAAGAGATTTTGCACATTTATAGGGAGTGGTTTTTGCTCATTTTTGAAAAATGTGCAGGACTGAAAAATGTTTTTTTTTAATAGACTGGTTATAGTGCTGGCATTGAAATGGTTGTTTTGTTTGTCTTTGCTATTGGGTACCACTGCCACTGTGAGAGTACTAAATTGATATGCAAAGGGCTAAAAGAGAGGCAAGAAATGGAGTTCCAACAAAATGAAGATTCAATAGACTAGTGGCTCCAAAGTCCATGAATTGGGTAATGAACCTGCCCTGAATGGGTTACATTGGCTGTATCCTTCTAAAGCCATTTCATGCCACATGTTTATAATAATATGATTTCACTTTAGCTGACCTGGGATTTGGTGAGACACTACAGCATCAAATCTCCCTTCCTGACCGGCAAATTCCAGAATTCCAGAGAATGTTGTCACAGCAGTTAAAGTGGAACTACAGTGTTATAACTGTGTAGTGTGACAGATTCTATGCATATTCTCATGCATGTGGTGTAAGTGGGTAAGCAGAATGACCATGGGTATGTGGCCCAAAACAATGCAAAGAACTGGAAATTTAGATCACCCTCTCATAATGAGATGAGTCCACCAGGGGGGGAATCTTTGACTGATTATGGAGATATCATCACAATGTGTGTGATGTGTAATGACATTAACAGGGTTATTACAGGGAGATGGAGTTATACCACTCATCCAGAAGTGCGGTGTAGGGCTGTACTTCTCTGTGGGTAGTGCAACTCTCTCTTCCCTCTTTGTCCTTCAATATGTGGAAATTTTTGAGCATCACTTCGCTTGCATGGGAGATTAATGCAATGATTCTGTGGTTACTGTAGTGTCTGGTACCCATTTCTTGGGGATTAGAATGTGCTGTCGCACGCTGGGCCTGTGCATAAGACTGTAGACAGGACATAAATTCTGTGTGCCCAATGGGACGCTGGGGCTGCCTCAGATTAAAGGCCTTTGGATTTCCTTAAAACAGAGTCTCTAGATTGCTCAAAGGTTCAACAAACTTCTTTATTAATGAAAACAAACAGGTACTTTAAGGCTTTCTTAACAGTCTATTGGCTCTCTCTCTCAATCTTGTCCACAAGGAACAGGCACTATCTTCATAACTGTAACTAATGGGGAAATCCTTAACTTCTAATCTGGGCAGTCTGTCTTTGTCTCTGTTGGCATGGAGCCCCTGCACCTGCTACCAACTGCTTCTGGCTTCCACGAGTGATCCTTACCAAACAGAGCTTTGTAGACTTCCAGGGGAAAAAGAATTCAGGTTTCCGTGATGGCTGACTGAAGTCCTTGAGCAAAGGAGCTGTAGGGCTGTGTAACCCCGGCCAAACTGTGGGCTGTATATCTCCCCGGCCAAGCCGTAGAAGACTAAGCTTTCTGCAGGAGCTCTTGGTATTATGTCCTGCATGAAAGGCTTCTCTGTGTGGACTGACCCAAACTGGCTCCTATTCCCTCCAAAACCCAAAAGGGGGGCGGGATCAGGGAACCTAACTGTAATTGACAGGTGGCTTGCCCTATGATTGCAGCCAAAAGAAGCCACCTATCTGCAGAGTCCCTGAAACTTAGGACTACAACAAACATTCAATGCAAAGCAAACAAAACTGGAGCTCCTGGTACAGTTGTACCTGCACAAGAATGTATATAAAGTATTTCCAATCTTTGGGCTTGTGTTCTGTTTTCCAGATTGGATGACAAATTTAGTTAGAACTAGGGAGGATTCTGCTTTTGTAGTCTGAAGAACCACTATCGGTATGACATATGTTCCTGGTGATTAATTTCCCCCCAAGTGATCTTAGTGCAGCCTCTACTTCACTTCCTAGAATTCTAAGTTTGTTATGCTTCCTCCTTAAATGACTTTGTCATCTTTCAATCTTTTTTGTATAGTTCTTCAGTGTATCACTTCCATCATCTTTGACTTTGTACTTGGTCATGTAATGTCCCCTGCTGGTCATAGAGCATTCCCTCTCATGGTTTAGAGTTCCCTTTGATTTCTCAGGTCTTGTAAAAGAAGTCCCCTTTTCATTGTCTTCTTCTATCCCAGCATTGATTATTGTAGTAGTTTTCCTTGTCCCTGCTCACAAGTCTCAAAATAGTTACATTCAGAGTTCTGACTCTTTTTCTGTCACCTTTTACTTTTGCTTCTTACTTGCCTTTAACTGTTTGAAAAGTTTCAACTGCCATTCATTGAAGCTTCTCTTTGTTTTTGGCTGCAGGTAGTGTCTTTTGCATTCCTCTCTGACAATGTCCCTGGCTTTAGGCAAAAGTTTTTCTGCTTAATTTAGCTTAATATTGCAAATCTATTTTCTACATTATCTTTACATTATACGGGATGTTCTTTAGGTTGTATTTTGGCACAAAATTGGTGTATACGAGTATTCTTGTTTTTTTATATATATATATATTTTATTAGGCTTTTCTTAAATACATAGTATAAAAAAAGGTATGGGGGGTGCATATTGGGGGGAGGAGAACAGTGAGGGTAGATGGGGTGTGGGGAGAAAGGGGGGGAGTCCATGCACACCTGGGGGATAGGGGAGGGGGGTTGGTTTGCTTTCATTCCTATCTGCATCCTATGTCCAATTACCACATTCTCTCCTGCAAGGAAGGTTAGGGGGGAGGGGGAATACAGGGGTGGATAGAGGGTGGTGACTTCCAAATGGGTCTGTGAAGATGAACTAATTGTGTCTTGACTTTCTTCTCTACTTAGTCTTTTTTCATGTTTTCTTGCTATGTAGACAATTTCGGTCTTTCTTTACTTTCATTTCTATGTGTTCTTGAGATATTTCAGGACTCTGTCCCAGTCCGTAGTTTTGGTTTTGTCTAAATTACTTGAGAGTTTATTCGTCAATAAGTCCATGTTCATTATATCATATATTTTCAGAATCCATTCTTTTTTTGTCGGTATCTTGTCGGTTTTCCAATATTGTGCTAGTTTAATTCGGGCAGCTGTGGAAAGGTAAAAAAAAATCTTGTTTTCATTTTTTTCCAGTGAAAAATCTATGATACCAAGCAAGAAGTATTCTGGCTTCAATTTAATTTTTATTTGGAGAATTTTTTCTATTTCCATACAAATCTGGTGCCAATAGGTTTTAACCCTCTTACAGCTCCACCACATATGTATGAAACTTCCATTAGCTTTCTGGCATTTCCAACACCTCCCCTCTATTTTTCCTTTGTTAAATTTAGCTATTTGTTCCGGTGTTAGATACCACCTAAAGAAAAGCTTATACCAGTTTTCTTTAATTTCATTTGCATAGGTAAGTTTTAACTTTTTCTTGTTTAGCTTTACTCGAGTATTCTTGTTTAGCTTTACTCTTTATATAAACATACAGAGAGAGTAGAAGTTTATAGTTTGTACCACAATCTGCTCCAGGTTTCTCCATTTGTTTGTTTGTTTGTTTGCAGGGAGTATAGAAGTTCTCTATCTTCTGCCTCCAATTTTGCTTCCATTCTATTTTATTTTTATATGTCTGTATCCCTAAACTACAAATCCCAATATTCTTTAGTATATCAATTAAAGTGGCATAATAGTATATAGTAGGGCTGGGCGGTTTCGTTTCATAATTTCGTAATTCGTTAAAAATTCGTTATTTTTTTTATAACGAAGCTATAACGAACCATTCAGGAGCAACTAAAAAACGAAACGAATTTTTAAATTCGTTTCGTAATTGTTTCGAATTCGTTTTGTATTTGTTTCGTTATCGTTTTGAAATCGTTTTGTTATTATTGCTGCATGTCTGGGGCAAGTTTTATAGTTGTTGTTTGTTTAATCAGTGAAAAAAAATTATAAATATCACACCAACAGTCAACAACAGAGGGAGAGGGAAGCTTCAGAAGTTCCCCCTGTCCCATTTGGAGCTTTTTTAGCGTATTTCGCGGTCGTGTCCGCCATTAACGAATTGATTCGTAATTGTTTCGTATTGTTTTGTAATTTACGAAATTTCGTAAATATCGAACTTTTTTAAAGAAAAATTTCGGAATTCTTTTAAAAAACGAAACGCAAAAAACCCCTAAAAACGAATTGATTTTAGAAACAAATTTTTCCATGGTTGCCCAGGCCTACTTGTGTGGTGTGAAAGAGTCCGTATTTTATGACAGAGATAAACCAGAAGCCTACTGTTTTTTCATTACCAGAGCTTAGAAGAAATACATTTTGAGATCCCAGTCCCTAGATATCACAGCCCACTACTGTCCCTGGAGTCCAAAGCACAACCTTTCCCGTTTTGTTCTTTATATGTCCAGTGTTCCAGTAAATTGACAAAACTCTGAGTTAATAATTTTCTATTCAGGTGTTTATTGATTATATAATCAGAATATGTTCCATCATGATAAACAGATAGATGTTGACCTACTTCACTCTCTTCTTTACATCAGGGCTGCCCAAGTGTGCTCTTTCTAATGAGTGTAAATAGATTATTGAACTAATTAGCCAGACCTGGACTGGAGGAGGAATAAACTTAATGACAGCAGAATTTGAAGAGGTTTATGAACAACAACAGCAACCACAACTACAACAAAGGAGTGAATGGCAGCATTTACTGACTAACCATTATAATTTTAATTTTATTGTTTTACCAAAACCACTATATGTAGATGAATAATGCAGCTAAACTGAACTGAATGCCTGAGGGCATTGCAAGGATTCTGCCTACTGAGGGCCTCATCACATTACCTTCAGGCTTATGCTTCCAGGGTAGAGCCAGAATGGAGACGGTTGGAGCTCATCAAATGATGCAGGACTACTTCTGGTGGGGCTTCATCCTGGAAGTGTCCTAGGTTGGAGTCCTGAGAACATGAGGGGCTTCCCGTGTTCATATTGGGTAAATGGGGGGAAGCATGGGAAGAAACCGGGCAGTAATGGTTTCCCCCATGGGATAGAGAAGGGGGTGATGTGAGGTATGGGGTGACAGTTTTCCCCGCTACCTACGGGATTTGCCCCACTGCCCCATGGATGTCCCCACTGTTCCCTGGCTTGAGGACTGGAATGTGATGAGGTCCTAAGTCTTTGCAACATTTATAAGAGCCCATGTGGGCCCTTATAATTGCTGCAAATAAACCTTTGTTGGAACAAGAGGATGTTCACAGGGGCAACATGTATCTGTATCGCTTATGAGGGGTTAGTTTAACCTCTGATTTGCTAGTAAAACGGAATTGCTATATTACAAAATGATGCATGTTTAAAATGGTGTGTCACTAACATGGAAGTGTTTGGAAACCTCTAGTCTAAAGGTTGGGTTGGATGCCAATGCCACATGTTTCTAGTGAGTTTTAAGATGGCAGCCAAGTTTCCAACAGTGCTATTTATAACTACTCATATGCAGCATTCACTGTTGCTATGGAATTGAATATGCATATCGCTCAGCCAACATGGCCCTCGGGAAAAGTTACTTTTAAAATTACAGTTCACAGAATGCTCGCTGGCTATCCTAGCTGGATGATTCTCAGCACTGAGTAAAAAACTAAATTTTCTAAGCCCTAGATCCGATGGCATGTTCTGCCAGTAATACACTCAATAGGTGGGGAAAGAGAGGGAGAAAGAAAGAGATATTTAATATATGCAGAAAAGTTTCCAAAAACACTATCAAATAATTCAGAGCAATATTCATCTTTGTAGTTATCATGAATCAAACAGAGGCATTAAAACATTAAATCAAACCCTGGAATGATTTCCAAGGAAAAACGTTTGTGGTTTCACTACATCCACCAGATGCTGAAAAATAATCTCCTCATTTGTTGGAAGCTTTCATCCATGGAAGGCAAAACATAATTGCCCTTCCAGTAGAAAAGTTACAGGAGACCCCTTTGCTTCCTTTCATCTTGCTGCAACCATTCCATGCAGGTCTACTCAAAGTAAACCCAAGTGATTTTAGAGGGATTAACTCCCAGTTAAACATGCAGATAATTCAGAGTTCAGGAAGGTTCCTTTTTGAGCTATGCCTCTCTGAAAGGCTAGTGCTTGTCCTGGCTTGAGGCCTCTGAAAACTATAGTGCAAAAAGGGGAACTTTTCCAATTTCTGCTATAATTGCAGCCTGCTTCTTGCAGATTGTCTGTTCTGGCAAAAGGCAACAAAACCCATTTGGAAGGTAGTGCCAGCATCATCTTTCCCAGAGAAAATAATGCTTTGCCATGCTATGTGCTTTGTTGATTCTAAATGGCTGGAGTATACTCACCATTTGTGTTCCTGCATGGCTCCATTAAAATTATAATTATGTCTTTAAAAAGGGAGATAATGAGTGCTGAAATTAAAGCTCAAAGCTCAGCCTTTTCCCCTGAAGAAGAGGAAGTGAACAAAATGTTCTAGCTTGTTATTATTAAAGAAAACCTGAAGTTCCTGGTGTGATGAAATTTGTGCTATTAAGAGCATGACAGTGACAGAGCTGTGAGCTGCTGAGCACAGTTCAGCTGTGACTCAGTGTCTTGATATAACCAATTGAACCATGTCTGTGCTATCAGTGCCTTTTATTTGCTTGCTAATCCCCTTCAGAATGTATGCTTGAGGAGGGAAACTTCAAAAAACCACTAGGATGGGATTTCAGTGTTAATTACATATGTAGAATAAAGTTCAGAAAAAGGGGTGCAAGGATCTATTCAGCACCATTGTTTTTCGTCTTCATTCGTTGTTGTGGGTCTTCAAGGTATTTCCAATTCATGATGAATCTAAAAGGAACCTGAGCAAGATTTGTTCAGATTCATTTGCCTTTGCCTTCTTTTGGGGTTGAGAAAGTGTGACGTGCCCAGAATTGCCAGGTGAGTTTCCATGACTGGATTCAAAGAGTTGTAGTCCAACATTCAAATCAGTACATCATGCTTTGTTTAGGACAATAAACAAGCAAATTTTACATTGTATGGGGTTGTGAGCAGTTTTAGATCATAAAGAAAATACTAGTTTATAGTGAGCAGGGATTTAAAGAATACACTCAAAGTTTTATGCCTTCAACAAGAAAGGATGCCACAACACCTCAAAACACCCAGTCAAAAAGGGGGAACCCAACCATTATAAATTAAGTCATACATATTTATTTTTCTTTAATACTTTGTTTTGTTGTTGTTGCTGTGTGTCACAGATCACTCTTGTTTGGGTGCAAAACTGTTTATGCAAGAGTGAATTTTTTGAACAGATAGATAGATAGATAGATAGAGATATGCACAAGCAAGTAATTTCACTCCACAGAGAAGAAATTTTTTGAAATTTTTCATTCTTGTGTGCAAGACCAAATTAAGCTTGCATTGTGTCTACAGAATCAAGAACATTCTGACAAAAAAATCCAGAGATAGAAAACCACACTGATTTTTACAGATTTTTTTTTGCCTCAAATGAGACAAATTTGCTAGCAACAGAAGGCATTGCTTCTGCTTGCCTATATCATGGTTCACTGAAAAACAGTATGGGATCTTTATAGTGGTATAGCTACAGGGGATCCCCAAATGGGAATTCTGCATTAAATTTTCTTTCAGTCCCTTAAATTTCTAGTATTGCAGAGAGTGAGATATTGAAAACTGTTCATGCCTAGAACTCATCTATTTGCTGTTTTCATGTTCTCTTGGTAACTTTGCTTGCTCTTTTTCTTTGGGGAGTGAAGGAAAAAATAATTTCTCAGGCAGAATTCCATTTGGGGGAGGGCAATGCTCCCCCCTGAAGCTATAAATCTGGATTCTTTAAAATATTCCAGTATATGAAAGTGATGACATTATCACACCAGGGCTTTAAGTGGGCCACCCAGCATTTCTGGCTGCATGCAGAATTCTGGGAAATGCAGTTTAGGGTGGGGCCTTTTGAATTCTCAGCTACAGAGGTTCTCGCCTTTCCAAACTCTGCTCTGGTATGATAACGTGGCTAGACAATAAAATCGGGTGAATTAGTGACAAATGCCAATGGTGGATTTACACTGTAGAATTAATGACACACTGTCATCGCTCAATGTTATCAAGTCATGAGATTGTTCTTTGGTGAGGCACCAGCACAATTTGGCAGAGAAGGCTAAAGACCTTCTAAGTCCACATCTCCCATGATTCCATAGCATTGAGCCAGGGTAGTTAAAGTATTATCAAACTGCATTAATTATACAAAGTAGAGGCACTTTGAAAGACTTAATGATACCTTTTTAAAAAGTTTTTTGTTTTGATTTGACTTTTGGAGCTTGTCTACACAAACACCCAAACCAGGATTCATCCTGAATGGACTGCATTGTATGTCATGACATACAATCGCTTGCAGTGAGTATCGGGGGCTGTTGTACCTTTAAATTGCCATTACCCCTGCAAGCTGAATTCTGACAATTCCCCTCCACAACACTAGAGGTAGTAGCTGGTGGCTCCCACATCAATGGAACAGTTAACCTGGCCTGGGATCTAGTTCAGCAGCTATGCAGGATGCCGGACCTGTTTTGGGGGATGATATTCAATACTTTAGATCACTGAAGGTTGGACTAAAACCTGGGGTTGCCATACAACTGTCATGGAAGCCACAAATCACTATCTTTCAGGCTGTACTTTGAAACAACTCACTTTGCTTTTAATTTTGTCAGACAACAAGCACTCCTGTTTTACATGACCCAGACTCTCATTCCTAACACTATATTTATATTGGGATGATCAACAAGGAAAATAGTTGATCTCCAAAAACCATTGGCAGGGTCATTGCAGTTGCTCTAAGTGAGAAAAGGAAATCAGTGATGGAACTGGCCTCTTAAATTCTGGCCAAACGGGAAGGGTAATTGCAAGTTGGGAAATGCATATCATCATCTAATTGCTGTTTAGGATGATATAAATCCAAGTTTGTTGTTCATTCGTTCAGACGTCTCCGACTCTTCGTGACCTCATGGACCAAATCCAAGTTTAGAATTGTATAAATCAGGGGTCCTCAAATTTTTTAAACAGAGGGCCAGGTCACAGTCCCTCAAACTGGTAGAGGGCCGGATTATAATTTGAAAAAAAAAAAACCATGAATGAATTCCTATGCACACTGCACATATCTTATTTGTAGTGCAAAAGACACTTAAAAACAATACAATAATTAAAATGAAGAACAATTTTAACAAATGTAAGTTTATTAGTATTTCAATGGGAAGTGTGGGCCTACTTTTGGCTGATGAGATAGGATTGTTGTTGTTGTTGTTGTTGTTGTTGTTGTTGTGTGTTTTCAAGTCATTTCAGACTTAGGTTGACCCTGAGTGAGGGCCAGGTAAATGACCTTGGAGGGCCGTATCCGGCCCCTGGGCCTTAGTTTGAAGACTCCTGGTATAAATGAACTTTTAAAAATGTTTGATGGGGCTGAAAGTATGTGAGAAGGGAAAAAAACCTGATTGGTCGACCAACAAAGAGCATAGAGCCACTGAATTTAAGTTTAGGTTAACTGGATTTTTTGAAAGAATTGGATTTTTGGAAAATTATCATAATTCATCAATCAGTAACTCCAGGTGTCTAAGGATTCTGGGAAACATAGCCCCCCCCCAAAAAAAAACATACCCAAGCTTTGGTGGCTAGCTACCTGATTTAGTGTATATGTTGCTGTCTTCCAGTTCTCATCCTCTCTTCACTTTTATGAAAACCAATTCCATCCTAAAGTGGTAAGGCTTATTATCTGGAGGAAGCTATTTGTTTAGTTTCATTTGAAGTGAGCATTTCCCCAACTGTATACTTCTGCCCTTTATTTCATGCAGGTTTTTATTTTGTATTTGGGGAGTTTCCAAATAACTGGAGGTGATAGTTTTGTGGTACCCCAGAGATATATCACCTTGTTTTTGCAGGTGGTGTTTGGCTTCTGTTTGTCTTCACCATCTTTCACGTATTTAATGGCCAACTGGTAGAAACTCACAGATGACTTGAAAATTACACCCAACCCTTGCTAGCAACATAGTAAATCAAGCAGTGGGCTGTGTTTATGCCTCAGCAGGCATGAAGGTGAAAGTAGATGGCAAAGGAAACAGACAGCATTTCAGCAAGTATGATACCCAGGGGCAAAAGAGAGCTACAAACTTCAGTTTCAAAACATCTTCTACTCTCATTTTGCCAGAACACAGATAATCAACGCGCCTTAGCAATATAACAAAGTAATGGTCAAATGGATGGTTTTAGGGCTGATTTTTTATAAAATGGGAGTTGTTCAGATTGGTTAATTGGCCACTGATTGAAGAAAAGGCTTGTTGACAACTCATCCTGTGTGTATACTCTTAAATACTGACATTTTAGTGTGGTGTTTGCTTTCAGTAGAATCCGTCAGTCGAGTCACAGTAAACCTAGGGGGATAAGTCTCCAATGAGTAAATGGAAACTCTGGCCTGATTGTTACTATAAAACTTGCTAAAACTGGAACTCTGGGCAGAAACCTTGCACAGTTTGGAAAAGTTACTTTTCATTACATCTCTCAGAATCGCCCAACTATTTGCCAAACTACTGTATTTTGCTGCATTTCACCTTTGTAAATAATGTGACTATTTTTGCAGAAGCTTCATAGATTCTTCTCTCAAAGAAGGCAAATCTCATAAAAGCTACCTGCTATTTAGATATGAGGAAGTGAGCCACTGATAGTAGTCAACTTCCTTTAAAAACAACATTCAGAACATTTTTAATGAATGCCATTTCAAAAGACAGAGCTTCTTCATAAATGGGGGTAGAGGGGAGGACAGCCACAAATCTGAAGAGACTCTAAAGGGGCTCTCAAATTTGGGAGTGATACAGTGTCCCAAAAGTGGACCACTGTAAGGAGTTCAGCATCATAATAGTTAGCAGATTCCCAGCCAGCTTAGCCCTAAGCCAATTGAAGGTTTAAAGGTTATATGCAATACCTTGAACTGAGCACTAGAAATAACTGACAATATTGTACCACTTTTTCAGTGTTTCTCCTCTTTCTCTCTTGCAAACTGTCTCTGCATTAATAGTTCAACTTTATATCCCCAAATCCTGCCTCCAATTCAGCAACATCCCAAATTCATGTCACAGCTTTGCTATGTTTGCTATGTGTCAGGACATGTCAGCAAGATATATGGATTCATGGCCATACCTTTCTGCTCTGACAAATAAATGAGCCAATTTTTAGTTTTGCCCTCATTCCTGTTGCACAAGTATAGTTTAGGCATGGAAGTTTCTGGGTATTCACTGTTAATATGAAGTTTCATATCTGAAAAGAGCTTGGAATTTTGCAACAGCCATATTTGTTGTACTCACAAGAGGTGTGCTCCCTGGCTTGCCATCTTCACCATCAGCCATCCCAAAGCTAGATACTAGCGTTCAACTCCTGCTGTGCAGAGGAAGAAGCTCCAAACCTGTGATCCCAAAACTCAGGGATTAGAAGACTGTACCCTCATTTGTATTCCTACTGGAATGTTTCATGTACAATTAAAATGTACCCCACATTTGCTGGGGTTAGGTGTACAGGGCCCATGTGAAATTGAAAAGGAGTGAATTTTAAAACTGCAATTTTTTTGAAACCTGAGAGTACATCTCTCTAGGAATTTCAATCAAATCCATAAATAATCAAATCTGCCAAATCCACCAACATGGAAGGCATTATTACTTTGGAAGCCAATCTAGGCTAAAAAGTGAGTTACTATTTTATTTATTTGTTCGTTTGTTTATTTCGGACATTTCTACCCCGCCTTTCTCCAAGGGACGCAAGGTGGCTTACAACATCATTAAAACTACATCCTAACATCAACCATATAAATCTATAGAAATAAAAATGTAATGTTCATGTGTGGGATTAACATAACTCAAATACCACTGGATGAATTGATACCAAATTTGGACACAACATACCTATCAGGCCAACAAGTGACCATCACTCATAAAAACACTGAAAAACACAGCAGAAGAGACTTTAAAAGCCAAAAAAACCCCAAAAATTACAATACAATACATGTGCAAAACAACATATATATATATACACAAACACATATATACACAAATATATAAATACACACAAAACATATATACACAAACTGAGCCACAGCAACTCGTGGCAGGAGACAGCTAGTAAGACATAAAAGTAACATCAACTATATTTTAAAAAGCTATAAAGGTAGAAAAGCCTTAAAATAGTAGAACTATCAAAATTGTAAAATTGGATTCAACAGAATACCTCTAAAATTCCCAGATAGCCATAATAGCAGGACTCAGTAAAATCCGTTAAAAGGGCTTCACTCCATTCTTAAAGGACATCAAGGTGGGGGCTGCTCTAATTTCCAACCCCAAATTGGGAAAGAAGTCGTCCAGGAATACCTGGCCGCTCTTAATGAGTTCAAGTCCCCAGGGCCAGATCAACTACACCCAAGAGTATTGAAGGAACTAGCGGAAGTCATTTCGGAACCATTGGCAACCATCTTTGAGAGTTCTTGGAGAACGGGAGAAGTTCCAGCAGATTGGAGGAGGGCCAATGTGGTCCCAATCTTCAAGAAGGGAAAAAAGGACGACCCAAACAACTACCGTCCGGTCAGCCTCACGTCGATACCGGGCAAGATTCTGGAAAAGATTGTTAAGGAAGCGGTCTGCAAACACTTAGAAACAAATGCAGTCATCGCTAATAGTCAACATGGATTTATCAAAAACAAGTCATGCCAGACTAATCTGATCTCTTTCTTCGATAGAGCTACAAGCTGGGTAGATGCGGGGAATGCCGTGGATGTAGTGTACCTGGATTTCAGTAAGGCCTTCGACAAGGTCCCCCATGACCTTCTGGCAAGGAAACTAGTCGAATGTGGGCTAGGCAAAACTACGGTGAGGTGGATCTGTAATTGGTTAAGTGGACGAACACAGAGAGTGCTCATTAATGCTTCCTCTTCATCTTGGAAAGAAGTGACAAGTGGAGTGCCGCAGGGTTCCGTCCTGGGCCCGGTCCTGTTCAACATCTTTATTAATGACTTAGATGAAGGGCTAGAAGGCATGATCATCAAGTTTGCAGACGACACCAAATTGGGAGGGATAGCCAATAGTCCAGAGGACAGGAGCAGAATTCAAAACGATCTTGACAGATTAGAGAGATGGGCCAAAACTAACAAAATGACGTTCAACAGTGACAAATGCAAGATACTCCACTTTGGCAGAAAAAATGAAATGCAAAGATACAGAATGGGGGACGCCTGGCTCGAGAGCAGTACGTGTGAAAAAGATCTTGGAGTCCTCATGGACAACAAGTTAAACATGAGCCAACAATGTGATGTGGCAGCAAAAAAAGCCAATGGGATTTTGGCCTGCATCAATAGGAGCATAGTGTCTAGATCTAAGGAAGTAATGCTACCCCTCTATTCTGCTTTGGTTAGACCACATCTGGAATACTGTGTCCAATTCTGGGCACCACAATTCAAGAGAGATATTGACAAGCTGGAATGTGTCCAGAGGAGGGCGACTAAAATGATCAAGGGTCTGGAGAACAAGCCCTATGAGGAGTGGCTTAGGGAACTGGGCATGTTTAGCCTGAAGAAGAGAAGGCTGAGAGGAGATATGATAGCCATGTATAAATATGTGAGAGGAAGCCACAGGGAGGAGGGAGCAAGCTTGTTTTCTGCTTCCTTGGAGACAAGGACGCGGAACAATGGCTTCAAACTACAAGAGAGGAGATTCCATCTGAACATTAGGAAGAACTTCCTGACTGTGAGAGCCGTTCAGCAGTGGAACTCTCTGCCCCGGAGTGTGGTGGAGGCTCCTTCTTTGGAAGCTTTTAAGCAGAGGCTGGATGGCCATTTGTCAGGGGTGATTTGAATGCAATATTCCTGCTTCTTGGCAGGGGGTTGGACTGGATGGCCCATGAGGTCTCTTCCAACTCTTTGATTCTATGATTCTATGATTCTATGATTCTTACGGCAGCTTATTCCATAATTTAGGAGCTGCTCCAAAGAACGTACCATCTCTAGAGATGTTTAGACGTAGGTTGTCCCTTGGAGAGAAGGATCTCCATACTGGATCTAAGTGATCTGCCTGGTCTTTAATGCCAGACCCGTTGTCTCAAGTAGCCTGAACTGAAGCCATATAGGGCTTTATAGGTTAACACCAGCACCTTGAGTTGGACCCAGAAGTAAATTGACAGCCAGTAGAGCTGTCTCAACAGAGGAGTAGTATGCTCCCTGCAGTCTGCTCCAGTCTGGAGCCTGGCTGACATTCTTTGGATGAATTGTAATTTCTGAGCACTTTTCAAGGGCAGTCCCACGTAGAGAGTGTTGCAGTAATCCACACATCCAGAGCATGTACCACCATGACCAAGTCCAGAAATGGGCACAGTTGGTGCACAAGTTTTAATTGTGCAAAGGTGACCCTGGTCACTGCTGTCACCTGCACTTCCAGGTTTAAGATGGAGTCCAGGGCCACCCCCCAACTGTGAACCTGAGATTTCAGGTTCAAGTTGTATCCCTATTCCCAGACTAATCCTATGCATAACCAGCAGTACCTCTATCTTATCTGGTTTAAACTTCAATTTGTTTGTTCTAATGATACCATATCAGTCAAGCCATCTCAAGGGCTGTGTCTGCTAAAGTCACGGAAGGTTTGAAAATGTAAGTGGAATTTCATTATTGAGATTTGTATTATTCTACTTGTGTTTGCAACTAATAAAAAAGTTAAGAGAGAGAAAAAGGAAGCTATGCAATATTATGTCCCTATTTAACTTTTTAATGCAACTCCAGCCCCCTTTACACAGCCAGATAATCCAGGTTATCAAAGCAGAAAACCCACATTATCTGATTTGAACTGGATTATCTTAGTATCCACTGACACATAATCCAATTCAAAGCAGATAATGTGGGTAGAAGGGGCCTTCATGAAATCAAATCCAAGCTGTCAGACTCCTGTTTCTACTGCAGAACTTGTCTCATATTGTTCATAGACATCCTTCAGATGTTTTTAACTTACAGTTCCCATAATTCCTAGACAACATTGCCAGTGCTGAGAGATTCTTTACTTTGCAGTTCAAAAACATTTGTGGTCCATGGCTACCCACAATCTTTAGACTGATTCCTTTTCTTGGCTTTTTTTTTTTTTTTGGTATCAGGAGCAACTTGAGAAACTGCAAGTCACTTTTGGTGTGAGAGGATTGGTCATCTGCAAGGACATTGCCTAGGGGACGCTCAGATGTATGATGTTTTACCATCCTTGTGGGAGGCTTCTCTCATTTATTTATTTATTTATTTAGACCATTTATCCCCCTTCTCAACCTCCGAGGAGGGACTCAGGGCAGCTTCCAAACAGGCAACAATTCAATGCCAAACATAATATAAAACATAGTAAAATGCAACCATATACATTAAAATAGTTATAAAATTTACATTAAAACAGTTTGCCAGATCAAAAATCATCGACCACACATAGGGAGCCGGAGCTGACAGAAGGAGCTCAACCCACTCTCTCCAGATTTGAACCACTGACCTGTCAGTTATCAGTCCTGCTAGCACAAGGGTTTAACCCATTGTGCCACCGGGGGCTCCTACTTTTCTTGGCTGAGGATAGGGAAGTCTCAAGACTTGATTTCTATGAATTCATTTCTCCGAAGTTATCTCTGAAAATGGTTTCAAAGTAACAGGTGAGGCAATTGATTATCTCTTCACTGTTTTAAGCCACAATTCTGTTAATTTACCTATTGACCTGTGATCTGAAAGAAACCTATTTTAAAAATTAGATAAATGTCCTTTTTCTCTCATACATTAAAAAGGGGATGTTATAACATTCCTCATTTTTAACCTAGCTGGGTGATCAAAATTGCAAATCAGCAATAACTAGATAGCTAGACTTTGCTCACTTCATCATAGAGGAATTTACAAAGATCGGATTCCTTCAATATCACCTTTAGACCAGAAACCATCTGACTGCCTTTTGATAAAACAGAAAAGAGCCAGTTTATTCCAGAATTCCTTCAACTGTACTGCCTGTGTCTATCTCTTAACTTCCAGGTCCAGTTCAAAGTACTATTTATTTATTTTGAGCATTTCTACCCCACCCTTCTCAACCCCCTAGTGGGGACTCAGGGCGGCTTACAACTGGCACATATTTGATGCCTACAATTCAACATAGTAAAATATATAACAACAATAATTATAAATAATTAAAACATCCAATTAATACAATAACAACTAATAGAAAAAGAAAAGCCAGTCTGGTGGCCAACGTCTCACTGAGTTCTGTAATCCGTGAGTCCATTCAGCTTTATCATAATCCTTTCCAAAGCTCTAGGCATCATTGTCCTTGTCAGTCTGCCAGATTACCCAAAGGCCTGGTCCCATATCCATGTTTTTAATTTCCTTCTGAACGAGAGGAGGGATGATGATGATCTAATTTCCCTAGGGAGTGAATTCCACAGGCAGGGGGCCACCACCAAGAAGGCCCTGTCCCTCGTCCCCACCAGTCTCACTTGTGATAGAGGTGGGGCCGAGAGCAGGGCCTCTCCAGAAGATCTTAAATTCCTAGGCGAGACGTAGAAGGAGATATGTTCAGACAGGTACGCTGGGCCGGAGCCATATAGGGTTTTATAGGTCAAGACCAGCACTTTGAATTGTGCTCGGAACTGGATCGGCAGCAGTAGAGCTGACATAACAGAGGGGTGATATGTTCCCTGTATGACACTCCGGTGAGTAGTCTAGCTGCCGCCCGTTGGACTAATTGAAGTTTCCGAACAGTCTTCAAAGGCAACCCCACGTAGAGCGCGTTGCAGTAATCTATTCGAGATGTAACAAGAGCGTGGACCACTGTGGCCAGATTAGACTTCTCAAGGTACGGGCACAGCTGGCACACAAGTTTTAATTGTGCAAAAGCTCTCCCGGCCACCGCCGAGACCTGGGGTTCCAGGCTCAGCGATGAGTCCAGGATCACTCCCAAGCTGCTATATGCTTTATATAGCTTATAAATTCCTACACATTACACTATAAATTATAAATTACTACACAGCTTGGATGCAGCATAATACAAAGAACACATCTGTCTGTATTGAATGAGAAAAAGACCCTTGTAGAAGCAATGAATGGAAGAATGGAACAGGACCTTCTTAGCTGTTGCACCAATACTTTGGGTCAGCAAATTGGCTCAAAAGTGCCCAGATATGGTAATTTAGAAAGTAAAAATGTCTTTGTTGCTGTTATTCTCAAAAATGTGGGTAAGTGTAATATTTTTCTGCTTTTTTATTTCCTTTAAAATTACAGCTCATTTGATATGTTTTATTAATCTATTGTAGTATATAGGTATTTATTGCTCAATTGTATTATGATTGCTATATAGATGGAATGTTATACATATCTTTTATGTTTTTCATATGTAATGATTAGTCTTTTCATTTCTAGTGCATTACCTGACACCAGGGAAATAAAAAGCTGTGGGATATCGATGGTGGAAGCAAATTGTAATTCTTTTAAATATATGTATACATTACAGTTATTCTTCCTACAGGAAAAATTTCAAAATGCATTCTGTCCCCGTCCCCCCTAAAAAAAATGACATTTCATAAATGGTTTTCCAGTCTCCTGTCTTGCTCCTCAACCAAACAACTCCATTAAACTCATAAGTCAGTTATTCATTTCACCATTAAAATGTATTATTCCGGCATTTTACCGAACCAACAAAGCAATAGCAGGGGAGAAGAAAGGTTAGATCCTTTCACACACACACATACACACACACACACACAAAATCATCTTCGTATTTAGTACAACATTCTTAAAGTGTTTGTAATCAGTGATCTAAACCAAACTTAATGAAATTTAAGATCTGCCTATTATTTCCTGCTTCAGTAATTCCTAAAGCATTTCAGTCTGCATTGAGAAACAATTTCTAACCTTAGGGATCTGAGAGAGATTGGGAATGAGAGAGAGAGAGAGACATCTGAAGGCAAATCAAAGTGTAATTAAACCACGAGTCTCCTGAATTAAAATCTATTACCAAGCTTCTCTGCTATTCTTAAATAAGAAAGTGGCTATCAGTGGGTTTTTTCACAAATGCATATTCCTCATGTGGACTACATCACATAAGCCTTTGTTAATTGTTTCACGTTTTATTTAATGTTCCCATTCAGATTGTTATTATTTTTTCATACATCCATTCATTGCTCTTCTAAAGGAGCTTAGGGCCATAGGCAAGGCTCCTTACCACCCATTATGTGCTTCCAACAGCCTTGTGAAGTAGATTGGTCAGGGTGCATCTACACTGTAGAATTATTGCAGATTGACATTGCTTTAACTGCCATGGCTGAATGCTATGAAATCCTGGAAATTATAGTGTGGTGAGGCACCAGAACTCTTTGACAAAGAAGACTCATCATCATCATCATCATCATCATCATCATCTTTAATTACTTATTAATTGCCCTCCATCCGAGATGCTCCAGGCGATTTACATAGCAGAAATTATACAGGATAAAACACATACATACAAATATTAAAATTAACATGGGTCAAATGCTCTAGTAAAAAGCCAGGTCTTAATTGCTAGGATAAAATGCCCTAAGTCACGCATGGCTCTCAAATAGGGAGGCAAGGAATTCCATAAGGCAGGGGCAGAAATAGAGAAGGCCCTGCGTCTGGTGCTTTCCAAGTGCACTTCCCTAGGACCTGGTATATAGAGCAAATCGCGTTGGGATGGTCGTGGTGACCTCCGATGATGGGAGAAGGAGAGATGGTCTCTAAGATACAATGGACCCTGGCCATATAAAGTTTTAAAGGTCAAGACCTTATACAAGGTCTTATACAAACCATGATACTCAATTGGGAGCCAGTGTAGATGCCGCAGCACTGGAGTTATATGGCATTTCATGGGTGTTTTTGTGAGTAACCTG
The DNA here is from genome assembly GCF_037176765.1 of Anolis sagrei. Taxonomy (NCBI): domain Eukaryota; kingdom Metazoa; phylum Chordata; class Lepidosauria; order Squamata; family Anolidae; genus Anolis; species Anolis sagrei. The sequence goes on along the minus strand of NC_090023.1, from coordinate 77,551,587 downwards.
GCTGCAGCATTCTGGACAATATGGAGCTTTCGGGTCATAGAAATAGGAAGGCCAACATACAAGGTGTTACAATAGTCTAGCCTAGATGTGACCGTGGCATGGATGACTGTTGCCAGAGCCTCATCCGACAGGTAAGGTGCCAGTTGCCTCGCTTGTTGTAGATGGAAAAAGGCCTGTTTGCTGGCAGCAGCGACCTGAGCCTCCATCGTCAGCTGCGAATCCAAAACGACACCTAGGCTCTTAATGGTAGGCGATGGAGATAGAGCAGCACCATCAAAGGTAGGTAATGGATGGGTCGGACCTATCGGGCAGCCATGCCACAGGATCTCAGTCTTCGCCGGATTCACCTTCAGTCTGCTGTTTATTCAGACAGTCTTTTAAAGATAAAGGTGTTTAAGATCTAGTCAGGGGGTGCTGTGGTTTTTAACTCTGAATATGTTTCGATGGATTTTAATTGAATTCTTAGTGGTATTTGTGCTTAATTCTGTTTCAATCCCCTCGGTAGGGTGATCAAAAATAAAATTGTTTTTGTTTTTGTTATATTTGTATATTTATATAGATAAATTATATACTAATGTTTTTATGTCAAACCACTTTGAGGCCCCTTAGAGGACATAAAGGTAAAGGTTTCCATTTGACATTAAGTCTAGTCGTGTCCGACTCTGGGGGGAGGTACTCATCTCCATTTCTAATTCTAAGAGCCAGTGTTGTCTGTAGATGCCTCCAAGGTCATGTGGCTAGCATGACCGCATGGAGTGCCATTATCGTCCCACCAGAGTAGTACCTATTATTATTTCAGGACCATTGATTATTGGTTCGATGGTTGCTTTTATATTGTTATAATGTTGTTTTATTTTGTTTTATGTTGTTGTTTATGTATTTTAGTGTGTTATATTTTAACTATGTTGATCGGGCTCATCCCCCTGTAAGCCGCCTTGAGTCCCTCCGGGGAGATGGAGATGGGGTACAAAATTAAAGTTGTTATGATGATGATGATGATGATGATGATGATGATGATTATTAATCTAGTCCCATTCGCATGTTTGCAAACCGCTAGGTTGGAAGAAGCTGGGGCTAACAGCGGGAGCTCACCCTGCTCCCTGGATTCAATCTTGTGACCTTTCGGTCAACAAGTTCAGCAGGTCAGTGGCTTAACCCACTGTGCCACCAGGGGCTTCAATAATAATAATAATAATAATAATAATAATAATAATAATAATGTCTTATTTTAAAGCAAATTTAGTTCTTCCCGATTTTATTTTTTAGTTTGTTATATGTTTCTTATTGGGTTGTTGCATTTTAATATGGGGTTTTATCATTTTGTATTATACACTTAGGTATTTTTTATTCTCCCTCATATATCTCACCCCAGTAACTTTTCAATGAAGAGTTAAGAAATATCTCTGATAAACAAGTGTGAAAGGCAATAAAGTCAAACCCTAAGGAAGGAAACATACAAGTATACATCTTTATTTAGTTCCAATGCTTTTTTTCTGTTTTCAGCATCCTGCCTGATTGTTGTGAATGCTTCAGACTGATTGCTTCCAGCATATGGGCTCTTTGATCTCATATGAGTTGAGGAAGGTTTTATTTTCCCAGTGCTTGAGACTAGCAAGAACCAATCGTGAAAAGACACACTGCAATAAACACCTTTTATAAAGTCATATTTTATACCTGAAGGCACAAATCAGATTTGTGGTGATTGTCCCCACCCTTTGAACCTTATTAGCTCAAAAAAGAACACAAAACAAAAGATGTTGCCTCTATGAAGCTATTTAAAGCTTTGTATCCTTAACAACCTGTTGCTCATTAGTAAGATTTCTATGAACCTGTCAGCTACAAATGGCTTCCAGGTTTAGTGAGAAACAACAATCCTATGGAGGGGAGATACTTTTCTCATTGGGTTTTAGAACTGATTTTTTCAGGCTGGGCTAGCTATTAGTCCTTTTGGGTGGGGTGGGTGTGGGTATTAAACTGCCAAAGAAGGCAATTGAGAGACAACAACATCTTGAGCACAGAGCAGTTTTCCGGTGGAAATTACGTTAACCAGCCACACATCTCTCCAAACGCATTGTCTGATGTGGCGTGCGTTCAAAACATTGCTGACGCTTTTGTGAGAAATCCATTAGAATATTGCAATAATTACCTCACGTTTTCTCATCTTGCCGTTTCCCAAACTGTCTGGTTTTAATTAGGAACTTGGGGCTTGAAAGCCAGGATTTCTCCAACTACCCTTCAATTCTTCTTTGTGTTAATGTTTATAGCGATGTTTAATTCAGCTGTCGGAAACAGAAACGGGGCTACACCTGACCTTCCTGAAAAGCAGTTCTGAGGAGAAGGTGGATTTGGAATGCATGACACACTTGCAAAATTTGAAACCCACAAGCTAGTGCGCAGACAAGCTTACTTTCCAGGGCTGGGCTTCCCTTCTGTTTAGCAGCCTATAATTAGAAGGCATGGGAATTAATTAACTACCCACTGTAAGTGGCCAACTAATGTTCAGTGATTGGCTACATCTGCAGTTGTAAGCTGTTCTTTTTGTTCTGTCAGCCAGAGTGAAAAAAAGGTGGGAGAGGGGAAGATGGGAATGCCATCACAAGGGCACCATGGCTTAGGCTCCAATTTAAGCAAATTATCCTTGAATCTGAACAGCAATTCTGACAAACTTGAGAGGTTCATCTACTGAAACTGAAACCATCTGTTCTCTCTAACAAGGATATGTTCAAGAATCGAGGCATGTGAGTGGATGTGAGTGACAAGCATGTTAAAAAGGGAACGCCGGGCTTGAACATTAATGGAATTTAAAACAGCTTTTCTCAGATGCCTTGCTGTATTCATGGAGGGGAGTGTGTTTCTTCCCTACCCCCATCACAAGGATTGCTGTTATCAGAAACGCAGAGGCAGCCATTTCAGTTCCTCACTGCAATTGAGCAAGGAAATCAGGAGGGCCATTTTCAAAACTAGCCCCCTCATGAGGTCCATGAACCCTTTCTTCAAGAAGCTGATAGGAACAAATTCAACACCAGAGCTAGACTGCCAGTACAGCTTTTTGAGGCATTAAGGACTTTTTTTCACAAAGACACTATTTCACAGCAGTCACACAAGAAGTGATAGTGGATATTTTCTGGTGTGAGCACCCCCTTTATCCCACTTCTCTCAATTCTCCAGTATATTATTATTATTATTATTATTATTATTATTATTATTATTATTAACAACAGCAACAATAAAAATAATAATATCAATGCCTGGGCCATCCCTGTCATCAGATATACTGCTGAAATTGTGAACTGGACACAAGCAGAGCTGGGTGATCTGGACAGAAAAACAAGAAAGTTGATGACAATCCACCACTCATTACACCTGCGTAGTGATGTCGACAGACTTTACCTGTCCAGAAAATCAGGAGGCAGAGGGCTTTTGCAAGTGAAACAAATGGTAGAAGAGAAACATGCACTGGCAGATTATGTGAAAGACAATCAAGAACCAACATTGATGGAAGTCAATAGTACAAAACTGCTTAAAGTGCAAAAGACAAAGAGGGAATACAATGAAAATACAATGCAGAGCAGGAGAGACAACTGGCAAAAGAAGGCTCTTCATGGACAGTTCTCCCCAAAAAACTGAGAGCAAAATTGACAAAGAAAAAACATGGATGTGGCTCACAAGTGGAACTTTGAAAAAGGAGATGGGGGGCCTGATACTGGCAACCCAAGAACAAGCCATTAGAACAAGTGCCATCAAAGCCAACATTGAAAAGTTGACGACACATTCCAAGTGCAGACTCTGCAAGGAAGCAGGTGAAACAATAGATCACATGCTCAGCTGCTGCAAGAAGATTGCACAGACAGACTACAAGCAGAGATATAACACTGTTGCTCAGATGATTCATTGGAACTTGTGCCACAAATGCCATCTGCCTGGTGGGATCACAAATCTGAAAAAAGCTACAGAAAATGAACATGTATGAATTTGGGACTTCCAAATTCAGACTGGCAGAGTTTTGGAGCATAATACTCCTAACCTCATGATTGTGTTTAAAAACAAAGTATGGATCATTGATGTTGCAATCCCATGCAACAGCAGGATTGAAGAGAAACAACTGGAAAAGCTGACATGATATGAGGATTTAAAGATCGAACTGCAAAAATTCTGTCACAAGTCAGTAAAGGTGGTCCCAGTGCTGATCGGCACACTGGATGCAGTGCCTAAAGACCTTGGCCTGCACTTAAATACCATTGGCACTGATAAAATTACCATCTGTCAGCTGCAAAAGGCCAGCCTACTTGGATCTGCACACATTATTTGCCGATACATCACACAGTCCTAGACACTTGGGAAGGGTCCGACATGTGATCCAATACAACAGCCAGCATAGTGACCTTGTTTGTTGTGCACTAATCTTGTTGTGTTTCAAATAATAATAATAACGACTTTATTTTTGTATCCTGCCTCCATCACCCCGAAGGGACTCGGGGTGGCTTACGTGGGAACAAGCCTGAGCAGACATAGATTAAAAACACAATGCAATAAAATAAACAACAACATAAAAACATAAACAGTATCATAAAACAACCAATATCATGAGCAGTAATAAATACTGGACTCAGAGAGTAGGAGCTTGTGCAATATAGTTTCAAGACAGGGGCTGGTGGAAAAGTGCAAGAGTACCACCAATCTGCTGATCCATGGCCCCATGGTCATATTTCCACATACCTTTATCATCCTGCCTTCCTGAATTTCAACTGCTCTGTAATTTTTATCATTATTTTTATTTAAGCAGTTGTGTAGTGCCTGCAATTCTACTGCTCTATAATTTTTATTATTATTATTATTGAGCAATTAAGCAGTTAGAGCATTGGTTAACTAAAACCCCAAAAAATTATCTTGAAGAAACCAGCTCTAAAACAGCAAGGAAGACAGAATTGAAGAGTTGGAGAATCCCACTGATATTACTTTTGGTTCATCACCCACTGTTGCTGGCCCTATCACATCAGGTAGGTGATGGAAATGTGATAAGATTGACAGCTATTGAATAGTCTTGCCCCTCAACGTTGTAAGAAGGGTTAATCATGGTAAGGAGGCAGCCCGGCAATGAGATGTACATGGCATTATGTGATAGAGATTGTCACTAAAGGTCATCGTCCTGCTTCAATGCCTCCAACATATGATAAAGTCCTAAGCAGATAGTCTGGAGCACCTGTCTCTCCATTTCTTTGTTCTGAGAGTTGCATTCTCTCATATTAAGCTGTCATTGCTTTGGAATCTTCTAGTCAGGTCCTATTCTCTGTCTCACCATCTTCTCCTGGAACATAGAAGAGCACCTTCTACATCAGTCCTTGCAGTGTCTAGGGGTGTAATGGCAAAGATGTGAGGCAAAGAATATTCTCTTGTTTATGGTCCCAGGATATTTTACACAATCTCTGGCATTTTTATCATTATATTCCCCAGCTTATAATCAATAAAGAAGCTGCCATCACTGAGCAGTTGCAACCTAAAGAACTATATACAGAGTTATTCTTCTTATTGTCATCCATTATTCTTGTAAGGTGCATAATGTTCTGTCTCCTCCTGCTGGAAGCTAAGGAAGATAGCCTTCTCATTTTCTAGACGTCTTCAGGTGAATGAGACCCAGCACTACATCACCACTGCCTGTGTTGATATGTCCTGGTGGGTGTCATAGTCCAAAGAGCTAGTTGGGAAAGCTGACTTTTAGGTTTGTTGAGAGGGGGGAGACCATTGTGCATGTCATCTAAAGCAGAAAAATGCCAGAGGGGACAATACCTCTCTCTGTTGAATGCCAAGGAAACTCAGGGCATTTTCAAAGACCTCTACCACTCTGCCCCCCACTAACAAAATTGGAGGCCCCTAGCCACTTTTAGTCCCCATTGGGAGATATAAGTGGGGTATAAACAACAACAACAATAACAATAATAACAGTGCCACAGAATAAAATCTAAACAGTTAATCCAAATACAACCAGAGAACTCACATTCAGCTATTGATTTGCAAAAGACAGGGATTGCAATAAACAGAGGTCTATAGTTTTAGAATGTTGGTGTGGAAGAGGATTCAAAAGATTTTAAACAACCCGTTGTATGCCTGTGTGGAACATTGTTTGTAAGAAACTTATGCTATAAAACCATTCTCTGTAGAAGTAAATCCTGACAGTTTATTGAAACCATTACACATTGTTACTGTTCAAGAATTAAATATTCATCATATTCTTGTTTTATGTTACTTGAAGAGTTTGTGTCTTCTTGAAAATGTTAGCAAGGAGGTGGCCTATGAATCAATAAATTGGTGGCAGCAAAGAAGTATATAATAACAGTGGTAGTATCCCACTGTCCTGTCTTGTGTGTCTGTGTCCCTCGGCCTTCGCTGGCCTATTGTCATTCCTATCACAGGGGGCACCAGCTATTTCCCAATCAACAGGGAAATAGAACCAAATTGACTGCTGCTGCTACTCTCTGATAAGTAGATATGGGAGGGATTGGGATGGGAATCACTGAACAGCATGATAACTACAGTGTTAATGCATTTGTAACTTCCAACATGATTCTGGTCAATGCATATTTTTGTCTTGTTTTATCAGAGTATTTATAAGCTCTCTTTGTACATAACTAGAAACTCCCAACGTAAGATCCATAGCAAATGTTAAAACAGATTATGATTATCATTTTATTTTCTTTCACCTCATCAGTACACATTATTTGTGTGTACTGATATAAGCAATAGTAAATGAAGATATGCAGAGCCCTTTTAATACAATCCGCATACCAATTGAATTGCAAGATTCTGATGCTGCCTTAGTGGTATTGATTTTGAGTCAGTTTGATTTCAATGATACCACTGTTAACAGTCTGTGATTCACAGCCTTCTACTGTAGGTCTGTTGGTATTTCCAAGTTTATTAACAGCTCTGTCATTAACAATGACTATAAGTAAGTAATTGGTTTAATAAACACAGGGAAGGAAAAGGAATTTGTACCTATTAAATATTCACAGCTTGAACAGTAATGGCTGGAAGAGAAGGTTAATTTTCCCAGTCGTAGCAGGAACCACAAGAGTGAGGACAAAGTCTTTTGCAGCAACGGCATCATATGTCACCTAATGTCACTATGCCATGAGAAGGACGAGTAGAGCAATATTGGATCTGCCAGCACACCACTTTTCCTAATGAATATTTAAACTTAACACTTAAGCACAATCCGTTTCTCATCAAGAATCTCATTATTCTGCAGGAACTTTGTAAGACTGGCCTTCTGGTGCTAACATGTGGCTAGAAGGGATGCTTTTGAATTGGAGAATGGAACTTTTGCTTGCAGGCTTATGAACTGCAGCTTTCCTCCCTGTGCAGTGGTGCATTGTGGATACAGCTGTCTTCACAGAATTCAGTAGAAAAGTCAATGCAATTCCAGCTGCATCAATAGGAGCAGAGTGCCTAGATTGAGGAAAGTCATAGTCACACTCTGTTCTGCTTTGGTCAGACCTCACCTGGAATACTGTGTCCTGTTCTGGGCACCACAATTCAAGAAAGATATTGACAAGCTGGAAAATGTCAATAGAAGGTAAAACATCTGGAATCCAATCCCTATGGGGAATGGCTTAGGGAACTGTGTATGTAGCTTATAGAAAAGAAGTCTGAGAGTGGACATGATTAGCCATGTTGAAATATTTGGAAGATTGTCACCGCTTTGAGTTGCCTGAGGGCTGAGAAAAGCAGTATATAAATAAAGTAAATAAATTGTCCCATTGAGGAGGAGGCAAACTTTTTTTCTGCTGCTCTGAAATTAGGTCACAGAGCAAAGGATTCAAATTGCAGGAAAAAGTATTCCACCTAAATATTACAAAGAATGTTGTGATGGTAGAGCTGTTCAGCAGTGAAATATGCTGCACTGGAGTGTGGTGAAATCTCCTTCTCTGGAGGTCTTTAAGCGGAGCCCGGATGGTTATCTGTTGGATGTGTTTTGACTGTGCTTTCTGCATGGCAGGGTGTTGGATTAGATGACTCTTGAGACCTTTTCCAACTCTATGATTTTATGATTTAATATTTATATTTTTGTTGGTTTTTAAACTGTGCAGTTTTCAAGATTGTGAGTGGATTGGTGTCCCACTCCTTGGAGAAAAGCAGGTACAAATAAATAGGAGGAGGATATAAGAAATAGAATTTCCCTTTAATTCAGTATGTACATATAAATACATACCAGACCACTGCAGGGAATGAGAGAGCACACTCATGTACACCTTCTGTATTCATCATATAGCCATCCCTTCTCTATATGCTATAACTTAGTGGAGATTCAGATCTTGAATAATGATGCTGAGCAGAAAAGAGCAATAGTTGGATGAAGAGCTGTCAGGCAAACAGAAATGTCACATTTTATCTGTTGCTTTCATATATTTACAGTCTATGCATCTCTGGACTGTGGTTTGGGAAGATACAGGTAAGGATGACTTGAGAATTGAATTTTACAGTTTATGGTAAGAAATTTCCATTTTCCCCTGGCAGGTTTCTTCATATTTATGATAGAAAGAACTTGAGTTTTACACCTTTTGAATGTGGAGAAAATGAATCCTGACTCATTCATACATGCAGGTCTGGGACTTTGAGTGCTTAACTCTTAAAGATTGGGTTTGAATTCCTAGTATCAAACCATGTTAATGAAGAATTAGGACTGTTGTTTCTTTTCTTATGAAATGCTCCTAATCTTTTAGCATTGTTATGCCGATATAAAATAATTTGGCTGGGGAGGAAGGGGGAGAATGTCATTTTCATCCGGTCTTGAAAACATACAAAATTCTTTGTATTCAAGACAATTTTTAAATAAAAGTCTGGATGTGGGAGAGAGTGGCACTGACAGAATTTCCCAGAGCTTGGAACTATAACTTTGCCCATCCCCATTTTTTTTAGCACTGCTCCTAGATTGTCACAGTAAGAAAGGCTAATTGCCATGCTAGTTGGGGGATTCTGGGCATTATCTGATTTTCTCCATTTCTAAATACAGAAAGTATCTGTGGAAGTATCTCCTGCTGATACTTCCACGTCATTTCCCTGAAATGAATACACTGCCATAAAGAAAATAATCCCATTTTGAGCTGTATTTCTATTTGGTGTTATGTGATAATACTCTAGCATGTAAGATAACCTGTAGCTCAGAAATGATTAAACTATTACTTGTTTACATGATATTGTACACAAAGCATTGGAATGTGTTGTGTGCTCTCTCTTTCTCTCTCTCTTTTTTGAAATTGTTTCATTTCAAGATTCCTTTCCTTCTCACTTTTTGTGCCAAGGCTGATTTTTGTCTTGATATTCACCAGCTAGATATTAACCCTGTTCAGAAAAAGGGTGATACTCAGAAGATTACCATGACCTTAAATCAAGTTTCACAGCTTACTGCCTTATTATATGGCCATTTCCTTTCAGTTAGTAAACCACCACTTCATCAGAAAGGACACCCATGTAATAATAAAAGGAAAAAAGTATGAAAGGCTATGAGATTATTTTGTTCCTATAGCTCTCATGAAGCAGAGAGTAGAGAACATAGCATCTACTCAGATCCATGAACTGAATATTGATTGATTTCTGTGACTTGGAAGAAAAGTTTCCTAAAATATTGCAATACAAAAAAAATATAATCTAACAGAAAGTTAACTCAATGCAGTGGCAGTGCAGCCCAAAAAACCTACAACAACCCAGTGATTCCAGCCAAGAAAGCCTTTGACAATTAACTGCAGTGGCAGTTTTTGTGGTGATCACAATGGAAGAAATTCAAATTACAGAGAGGAAACTTGGGGCCATTTCACACCATATATTTACAGCAGTATGATTCCGCTTCAACTGCAGTGCCCCCTCCCAACCCTCCCAATTAAAGGGCTTTTAGGGTACATCTGCTTCCTGGAAACTTGAGTGACTTTCATATTTTGCAACTCTAGAGCCACGGAAAATACTTTTAAAATAAAGAAAAAAAATCAGATATTTTGCTTGGGGTTTCTTTATAGCTTATAAATCTTTAGGGAGGGGGTGCTCTGGCTCAACAACATGCTTGTTGAGCCAAGGATATGATAACTGAAATTGTTTTTTACAAGCTGCTGGCAATAGGGGTGTGCAATTCAGTTAAACCTCATTCTGTTTTTGGTGTCCTGAATTCATTGGCCTCCTGAATTCATTGGCCTCCTTAAAGAATATCGGCAGTATTGTGGTATGCATTTTGACCGAATTACAATCTAGTTCAACAGATGCATGAGGTTTTAGCCTAAGTTGTTAGTATATACAGTACATTTCTCAGCAAAGACAGGATTATCAAGAGAGAAGTCAGAGGGAAGTAATTCTGATGATTATAACAGTGGCCATTCATGAAAGTGGAATTGACGGATCATTTTCTGACAACCCAAGCATCTTGGTATTGAGTTCGATGCACATTTGTTTTTGCTGCTGCACACTAACATGGCTAACTGCTCCAGAAATATGTTTAAGACTATGTACATAGCTTTAAATAATTTAAATCCATTTCAAAATACTCTAGTTTGTCGTTTGGGGGTGGAACGGCTGAGATACAGCAATGCCAGAGGGCATAGTGGAGATCAGTGATGCTGTAGAATCCACAAAACTGCCTCCTCCCACGCTCAGCAAACAGTGTCACACAGCCAACTGCTCTGTGACTCACAAAGCAAACAGAGCAGCTTAATGCTGCTCACATGAAGACCCCATACATACAGTGAACTTGGTAGCAGATCGGTTCTTGTATGAATACACCAAACCTATATGAGTAGAAGGAGAAATGCATTCAGTCATAATGTGGGACGGTTTATATTGAGTAGCTTCAATCTTTTCAGGAGCTAAGGCATAAGAAGCAGGCTCTTCTTTAAATCTAACAATCAGATCTCTTGAAGAAGTCTCCAGAACCTGTGGATACTTTCAACTTCTAGCTGCACTTCCTTGCTGTTAGAAATGCAATTTCTCTTTTGTTACCTCTTTCTCTCTCTCACACACACAAATGAAGATACCTTCACCAAAGTGAGGAGCTCTGAATAAGTTTGCCACCTCCCTAAAAGTGCCTGTAAATTTTGGATGTGAGTGTGCAAGAGAGTGAGGTGTTTTGTAATTTAGAGACTTACTACACTCTGCCTGTCAAGCCTATAGAATGAAAGTCAGTAAAGTTAAAATAAAACAGAAGTTTAAACTTGTGTTTATGTGCCTTCAATTTACCTGATAACTTACGGTGACCCATGAATTTCATTGGGTTTTCTTATGCAAGGAATACTCAAAATATGTTTTTGCCAGTTCCTTCTTTTGAAATATAGGCTACAACCATTGGTATGCATCGGCTACATCAAAAACAAACAAACAGGGAAATAAGTATACAGTAATATGTAATAAAATTAGGGAAATTCAGTAAAAATATTGTGAAGAATATAACGTGACCGTGAAGCATAAACAGATTAAAAGCCTGATGGTGACCTTACTTTCTCCCCATAACCCTAGAGCAGGGCTTCTCAAACTTTTTCAGCAGCAGGGCTATTTTTGAAGCAAAAGTTTCTCATGGAGCCCCAATAAATGTTTATGTATAATATGAATATAAATATATCAGGCATGGTCCAGGCCAGTGGCAGATGGATGGAGAGTGTTTGGGTGAACTAAATCACACAGTGCAAAAAAGGGAAAGAAAGAACAATACAATATTTAAAATGAAGAACAATTTTAAGCAACAGAAGCTTGACGGCCCCAGAGGCCATTCAGTCCAGCCCCCTCTGCCAGGCAGGAAAAACACAATCAAAACATACCTAATAGATGGCCAGCCAACCATTGCAATAATAATAATAATAATAATAATAATAATAATAATAATAATAATAATAGCAGAAACCCCAGGGACCATCCAGTCCAACTCACTTCTGCCATGCCGAAAAAACAATCAAAGCACCTCCAACAGATGGCCACTCAGCCTTTATAGCAACATCAACAACAGAAACCCCAGAAGCCATCCAGTCCAACTGACTTCTGCCGTGCAGAGAAAGCACAATCAAAGCACCCTCTGAGAGGTGGGAGGGTATTAGGGTTTTGGAAGCAAGAAAGGCAAGGGGGAAAGGATCTGGGCGATGAAGAAGGTGAGGAAAAAAGACTTTTGGATGCAAGGGAGGGGGCAGGAGGAGGAAAGAGGAGGGAAAGCATGGAGGGGAAGGGGGGACACTGTCATGAGGTAAATAAAAGAGAAAGAGAGAGAAGGAAAGAAGGCAGTTCTAGGCTCAGTCGGTGACCGTAGAAAGACAAGGAAGCAGGCAGGCAGGGTTGGGGCATGCAACCAGGTCAGGCTGGATTAGAACAGGAGAGGAGGAGGAGGGAAATATGGAGCCCCTCATTAGGCTTTTTCGGAGCCCCAAGGACTCCATGGAGCACACTTTGAGAACCACTGCCCTAGAAAAATGTGGTTGGTGGATGTTCTATGTGAGATGTTCTTGGTAGCCATACTCCAATTAAGGATCTGCATTCCTAGGGAGATGAGGTTCTCTAGGTGCAGATGAGGATGAGCTTGTAGGCCCCTGACTTCAAGCTGATCTGATCATGCAGAAGGGAGTTCCGCAGTTCCTGAAAGCATGGACCTTCAAGAATAAGGGGGGACTGGGACTCCAGCAGCAGCTCCAATACAGGGACCTCTCTTGCTTCTCTGCAAAGCCTCTCCATTTGAATGTAACCAATCCCTAATGAAAAGTAACTTTTCTTCTAATTTTTCTTCTTCATAGTGATACATTGTGTCTCTTTACTAATACTAACACTCCATAGCATGAACCTTTCCTTTTCCGGGCCGCAGATCCCTGCTGGCTTGGCTGGGACACTCTTACAGTGTCCCAGGGAGGCCGAAGCTGTGTTCCTTTGAATTGTGGATACAGGAACCTGCCTGGTCCCCGTATCCACGAGTCAACTGATCGACTCCAAACCGGTGCCAATCTTTTCCTGGGACTAATTTAAGACTAACTGCTATCTCACTTTCTGCTGAATGGATCTCTGCACCTTGGGAATTCACCTTTTTGTATGAAACCTCATGTGGGGACCATGGCTCCACGCTGCAGCTATGGACCTTCTATGTTTGTGTGTCCATTTCATGTACACCCAGATGCTTGTCAACCCCGGGGAATCCCCTGTGGTTACCCCTGGGACCCCCGGACCTCTGAACAGCCACTCTGGCCTCATGGATTGGATCTGTGATTTTTCTTTTCTTTTCATAAGTGGACTTCAACCCCTCAGTGCTCCCACTGACCCCCGTGCATTCCCCATGTATTTTGCAGGACTCATATGGACTCTCAGGAACTTACCAAGAACTTTTATGAACTTTTGCCAACTTCTATAAACTTTTTGAGAACCTTTATTAACTTTTGCAAACTCGTGGAACTTTTAGGAGCTTCCATGGACTCTTTGTCAAATCCCTATGAACTATGAACTCTTTTGGACCTTTTAAACAAGCTTTTTATTGATTTTGATGAACTTTGGGGGGGGGGGCTGGCATGAATTCCCCTGAGGCCCTGCATGATTTCACCTCTCCTTATGAATTCATTGTATATTCCCTTGCCCTATTCCCATCCCTTATATGTATGAGTCTGTATGAAATATGAAGGAAAAAGCCACTGTTTTCATAAAACCAGCAACTCCTGACCCTGGAAGCCTCTCCATGCTTCCTGAATTGATAATCCCTTAACAAAGGATTTCACCAAGCCCACTGGCATGGACAATAAGTAAATGGCTCTTATCAGACCAGACCTTGGAGGGCAAAACCAAGCCATCTGGGATGATAGGATCTATGAACATTTAAATCACTCAACACAAAGGGTATCTACCTATCTGCAAGGAAACAGGAATTCACCACAGCTTCTCCATTGTGTCATATCCTGACCGGCCAAAACCAACGTCAGCTTCATCCATGAACTCCATATCCCAGGACTATACAACAAAGGACCTAGCCCCTTGGGAGCTATACGAAGATGATGATTCAAAGGACTAAAATAATAACTCAGATCTGATTTGAGGGTTTAAGCTATCGTTGGGTCATTTGGCAAGCATTGGTCACCTTAATCCTGTCACTCTACATATCTCGTTCATTGTTTCCTGCCTGGCGCGCCTCCTGCCTCCTCATTGGCTGAGGAGCCAAAGTGGGGTAACCACTTTGATTGGACAGAACACAGCCTAGCTGATCGCATCTCCCAGCCAGCTGATGACTCCAACCAATCAGCACGAAGCTGGCTCAGGGGCGGGTGTGAAAAATTTGAATTTGACAGCTCTATATTTCCTATAAAAACTGTATTATTTTCCCAAATGAGTCATGTCAGCTCCTGGGAAAATGATTGTGATTGGCATCCATTCCAGCTGGAATGAAAAAAAAATCTTGGTGGCTTTCCTTCAACTTGGTGAGATTGATTGGGAAAAATAGGGAAAAATCTTTCTGGGTGTTTTCTGTCTCACCAGGTGTCTGGATCCTCTCTTCCGGATCTGGCCAGTCTCTGCCTTGACAGGGCCTCCCAAATCTGTGTTTGACATCGCAGAGACCTGTAAAAGGGACATATGATACAAGAAGATGTGGTGATTAATATGTAGAATATGCTCAAATCTATATTAACATTAAATATTTAATAAACGGATCCTACACTTTCCAGTAACCCAGGAAGTCAAGTTATAAGCAATGACTTGATAAACCTGATAAAAAAGCCATACACTCTTCCTCATTAAAACCAAATCTGTGAAGTTCAGTAGACAAAAGAAAACCAAGTCACCATGACATCAGAGACCTTTGAAGATTAAGACTGACTAAATTTGCAGAGATTCATCTGGAGAAAGTGGCAAAAACGAATTATATTCTCTCTTGTTATTTCAACTGCATGAAAGCACTCTTATTTAGAAAACTTTTTTTTCATTTGATTTTTAATTTGAGGGGATTTTGCCCATGTTTTTCTCTCTAGGCTTTGGAATATCAAACCAGCCCCACCTTTTTAATATAATCTACTGAATGTCATGTGAATTGTTTTGAAATAATTCTGTTTCTAAATGTCAACAGAGCTGAAGTACTAGGTGGGAAGGGGGGAATCCCATAGAGAATAGTTGCAGCTGCATTATATAAAAGGAAGAGACAATTTAATGGAAATTTTCATACTTTGCAGAAATGTGATTGCCTATTTTCTCTATGCAGATTTCTTATTAAAGTAGCTACAGCTGCTATGTGAAAGCTGCATTTTCCCTGATGGTTGTGGTGCCTAGGCTGATGCTGTATGTTGCGTTTAATGGTTTGTTTTGATGCAGAAGAGCTTTTAAATACTGGGGGAGGGAGATGAATAATAGTGCAAAGTCCTCTTTTGGGTAAAAAAGGATTTACACCTTAAAAGTGCTTCCATGGTTCAGGTTTTTAAAAAGTACTGTATGGTTCCTGCAAGCTTATAAAAGTTACATTTACTGTAGTGTGTAGAGTCCAGTGGTTCCAAGCCCTTAACCTCACTTCCATTTAAATAAGTGTATGTTCATGTACACATGCAAGTATATATGGAGAGTACTTTTCTGATCACAGTTCAATATCCTCAAATATCTAAGGGTGAATCCAGACAGCCCTTTGACTCTGAAATATTCACATTTTAAAAGTGCGAATGTTCCCAGGTCCTCATCTACACACAGCTCAGAAAACGTGTGCTTTCTGGGGCAGGTGTCCAGAATTGCTCCTGGAACTTTCCGGGAAAACACCTGGACACTCTAACTCCCTTCCCCCAAACCTCCCCAACCCCGTTTTAAAAATAAAAGACCATATCTGGCCTCCATTAGCATGTCAGAGCTCCCCTAGCATGTAGGAATGACTTGTCAGGAGAAAGGGGGCAGGTGTGATTTTCCATCATTCCAATGCGCCACGAGAGCTACAGCACCACGCTAATGGAGGCCAGATAAGTTATTTTAATTTTAAAGGGAGTGGAGAGGGGCTTGGTGTTCTTGTGGTTTTCCAAGCTAATTTAGATCAGAAAACCATGGGACTACTGTCTGGACTTTTGAAGGAGCAGTCCAGACAGTGAAAATAGTGGGTTTATCCCCTGCCTTTCAAGAAGATGCAGAATAAACCCACTAACAATTAAATTCATGACAAACCAGCGTTTTCCTAGTTTGTGGCAAATGAATTTGTGTTTCTATGGGACATCATCTGGACAGCCCCCTTTTAATTTCAGAAATTCCCACCATAAAGGAGCTGTCTGGATGCGCCCTAAGTAGTTTTAAACTTGGAATCACATACCCTCCATTATTACACAGATTAAAACAGAAACGTATGGCCAAGCAACATCAGAATGTGGCCAAGATAGCAAAATTTGTTTGTATTATGTTTTGTTATACTTATAAATGTTATCAATGAGGAAGTATAGACAAGCTAGGAGAAGCCGCAGCAGTTTGCATTTGCCTGAGCCTACAAGTAAGGGCAAGGTTCTGCCTTCATCCTTCCTCTCTGATGAGTTAATTGAAAGCAAAATACCTTTGTACATTGAACCAATCTTGTGTAACTGAAGTAAGTTGAGGACAATGGGAATAAAGAGGAAGAGAAGAGAGAATCAGTGACATTTTAAAAGCAACTGACAGAGTGAGATGAAAGAGAATTAATCAGGGCCATCCCAACCAAATACAGGCAGGTGAAAAGTTTGGAATCAAGCAGCCTTTTGTACAATCATTTTGATCATTCTAGCTCAGTATTGTTGATACTGTTTGACAGCAACTCAGTGGAGTTCAGATATAGTCTTTCTCAGCCCTACCTAAAAGTGCCAGAGTTGAATTTGGGAGCTACGATTCTCTTAACATTTTTGTTCCAGAGATATAGGCATGAAGTACTATTGATGCTTCCTAGATCTAACAATCCCAACAAATGTCTATGAATGTTTTGGAAGCCTTATAACCATATTCGAATGCCAAAAAGTTACTTTGGGGGACTGCAACTCACAGAATCTCCAGATGAAGGACAGCCATGTTGACTAGCAGATTACTGGAGCCACGTAGTATGGGGCTAGTTTACCTGGTCTGCTGCCTCCTCATGTTTTCTTTCAACTGAGTCCAATCCTATTATTTGGAAGACTGAGGCAAATATTGCCAAATCATATACTGGGTATAGCAATGGCATCCTTTCTGTAGGACTTCCTATCATGAATTCTCAGTCTACTCCCTTCTTATGAAAAACAAAACTATGTGTTCCAAATAATGCCATGTGCCTTATAAGCTAATCTGCTCCCTTCATATAGTGGACCATATCTTGTTGCCAGGGTTGATCTAAGATCCAGCGTCTTTATCAGAAGATAAAGAATTAATGCCATCTTCTTTGCCTTATGTTGAGAAATGCCATCTTCTTTGCCTTATGTTGAGAAAATGTCTGCCATTGGATTTTCTTTCTGTGGGGCAGGGTTTTCCTCTAAGGAAATGTCCAGGACAAAATGTGAAGCATTTTTATGAGGGAGGAAAATATATCCATCTAGTATCTTGACATCATAATACATATCAACACATGTTTTGAATCACAACTGGTTCCTGAAAATGTTCTAAGGAATGTTGAATTAGCAGCACATTATTTGTCAGAGCATGCTTTTTAAACGTTCATATCCATAAGGCAAGGTCTTTCTATTCTTCTAGAAAGCCAGCATTTGAGAAGAATATATTTTATTTTCACCTGGAGGAATTCAATGAGAGGAAAATTGATCAGAGGGAAAATAAACTTTAAAAATAAGATGAGAGAGAATTTATAGTACTTGGATTTAGTAATAATAACAGCTGTATTTCTTGCATTAATATATGCATGTTCCACCCCTTTAATACCATGTTCAAGGTAGCCAAATAGAATAAACAAAATATACAAAACAACATCACACGGCGGTCAAATAGAATAATGAGAAATACATCAAGCAAAAATATAGACTAAAGGTAGTGGCAAAAATTTATTAGTAGGCCTATATGCCTTCGTTCCTCTTGAAAGTGAAAGGTACAGTAATACTGTAATTATTTCAAATTCCTGGGGTGGTCAGGAAACAAAATACCCTGTGGGAGAATGATGGAATGAAACTTTTTGCTAGTATACTTACTGGATGAGTGGTAGCACTAAGGTCATTCATATTCCCCTTTCTACGCTGCAGTGACCATAAGGTTTCGAACTATATTCCCATGGTTACTTAAGTCAGGGGTGGACATCTATATAAAATAATCACACAAGAAGGCACTGCAAACCTTCTGCAACATCCAAAAATTACTGGAGTATTTTCTGACCAAGAGCAAGCCCATGGCAAACTTATCATACAGTTTTCTGAGACTTAGGGCCCTTCCACACAGACCTATATCCCAGAATATCAAGGCAGAAAATCCCACATTATCTGAGTGTGGACTCTATCCCAGTTCAAAGCAGATATTGTGGAATTTTCTGCCTTGAAATTCTGGGATACAGGGCTGTGTGGAAGGACGCTGAGTGTTTGTGATGCACTGAGGATCACTCAGTGGGTGAGCAGGGAATCAAGTGCTGGCCTCCAAAGTGATAGTCCAACTCTCAAACCACTGCACCATACTAGCTCTCTGGCATAGTTTCAGTTCCGACGTAGTTATATCAGTGAAAGCTAACCAGATTATTCTGGCAGTATAGTTTTAATGGCCAATGAAGTATCCTTTTCTATCCCCTTCTCTCACTCCTTTTTAATAGTTGCCTTGGTAACTGGAAGCAACACTCCTAGGGTACTTCCAGACAGGAGGTTCATATTAAAAAGCATGGGGACACTGTCTTTTCACTTCTCCCTTGGTGTTTTTTTTTCTGATGAGAAAAAAGGCAGAAGAAACAAAGGGGAAACACAGCAGGTCTGCACATTGCAAGCAACGGTATCTCTCCATGAATGAAGCAGCATGCATGAACTGTAAAAGGCTAATCTGGACGAATTTAGAGTACGTGCAATGTAAAAGACTAATCTGAGAGACTCTGCCCTTTTGGTGTCTCTGTGAAAGGATGAAAAGTAGCTTCAAATGTGGCACTGTTCCAGGGGCATTGTGGGTGGGAATAATGGCTAATCTTGCTATCCCTTTAAAATGAAAAATGTATATTTTCTCCACTCCCCCAGACTTAATGTGGCATTGAAAAACAGAAGCAAAGAAGCCGCATGAAACTTCTGTGGAAGGTTCCAGACTATTTATTTATTTACCACACTTTTATCCCGCCCTTTTCAGCCCGAAGGCAACTATGGGTTTCCTACCCAAAAGAACATTGTCTTTAGTTTAAGTCTGCACTGCTCTCTCTACACAAAGCTCTTTGAAATATATTCCATTGTCTTGTGTTGTGCCGATTGTTTTGAGGATCAAAAGAATGTTCCAAGGGAACCCCACGTAGGCTACTTTGAACCCTTGAAAGGGAAGGGTTTCAAACTGTGTTCTGCAGGACTCTGGGAATTGCTTAGAAGCTTGCAAAGAACTATATTATGAAAATTATGTCACAGTGGACAAAGTGACAATAAAAGGTTTCTCCATCAATGCACATCTTGTGCTATATTCCAGAACTAGGTTAAAACATTATGTGCTTCTTTGGATGCATTATCCATTGATTAGGGTGTCCTGATTATCCTCACCCAGATATTGTAAAACCTGTTGTCGAAGGCTTTCATGGCCAGAATCACTGGGTTGCTGTGAATTTTCTGGGCTGTATGGCCATGTTCCAGAAGCATTCTCTCCTGATGTTTTGCCCACATCTATGGCAGGCATCCTCAGAGGCAAACAAGGGAGCAAGAGAACTCTATACAGAGAAATGGAATAGACCAACTAAGGCTGGCTTCTGGGGGGGTGTTATGCTCCATCCAATAACTAATACAAAGAAAGGTATATACACTTTTGGGAAAAGATGGGGAACTGAAGCACAGGAGAGGAAAAGGCAGAGCCAAGACTTCACAGGTCCAGGGTGGGAGAAAGAACTCTTGTCTGTTGGAGGCAAGTGAGAATGTTGCAATTAATCACCTTGATTAGCATTACAAAACCTTGCAGCTTCAAGGCTTGGCTGATTGCTGCCTGGGGGAATCCTTTGTTCTGAGGTGTTAGCTTGCCCTATTGTTTCATGTCTGGAATTCCCCTGTTTTAAGAGTGTTGTTCTTTATTTACTGTCCTAATTTTAGAGTGTTTCAATACTGGTAGCCAGATTTTGTTCATTTGCATGGTTTCCTCCTTTCTTTTGAAATTGTCCATATGTGGTTTTCAATGGCTTCTCTGTGTAGTCTGACATGGTGGTTGCTAGAATGGTCCAGCACTTCTGTGTATATTTATTTATATATTGACTTCATTTCTACCTCGCCTTTCTCAACATGATCTCATGTTCAAATTGTTTTCCAAAATCCATAGTCCATTATTCAAGCTGTTGAAGTCTCAAATAATATGCTGTGTCCAAGTTGGTTCATCAAGTGCTGTGCTATGGCAGACTTCTCCGGCTGTGTTAGTCTGCAGTGCCTTTCATGTTCCTTGATTCATGTTTGGGTGCTGTGTTTGGTGGTCACTATGTAGACTTGTCCACAGCTGCATGCTATACAGTAGACTCCTGCAGAGGTGAGAAGATCCCTCTAGTCCAGTAGTTCTCAACCTGGGGTCCCCAGATGTTTTTGGCCTACAACTCCCAGAAATCCCAGCCAGTTTACCAGCTGTTAGGGTTTCTGGGAATTGAAGGCTAAAAACACCTGGGGACCCCAGGTTGAGAACCACTGCTCTAGTCCTTTGCTGCATGTAGCATTTGTTGGATTTTCTTAGTGGTTCTGTGGATAGTTTGTACGTTGTGTTTCTTCATCAACTTCCCTGTGGTCATACAGCCTTGAAAACTCACAGCAACCCATGTAAAGCCTGCTTGGATATTGGAAACCTACTCGGCCCGAATGGTTGTTGCAAACAGCTTATCATTCATTTTTAATGTTTTTGTCATGAGATTTTATTGTGGATTTAAGGTGCGGGTAGTATTTATTAGTCTTGGTTTTAACTTTTTGGTTACTTTTGGTCATTTATAAGTTTAAATTCATGTTGTTTATTTATTGTTATGATCTGTGATGTTGTTTTTTTCTTTGCTGAGTCCCCTTGGGGAGATAGGATGGGTTACAAATAAAGTTTTAGTATTTATTATTATATCAGTCAAAGGTGAGGACTCTACCACCTGTCCCAGAATCCATGGCAACATTCCAGAGTTCCAAGGCTTATGGAAAGGAATAAAAAATTGGTTTATTGGAGACAGTAAGTTTGACAAACCATGGGGTTGAGAAATTGCAACATCCAATTGTAGCAAATCTATTATGCCATTACCATGCATTTACCATGTGTTGTAGAATCCTTGTGCATGCACTTTTGAATTATAGATTATG
The DNA here is from genome assembly GCF_037176765.1 of Anolis sagrei. Classification (NCBI taxonomy): domain Eukaryota; kingdom Metazoa; phylum Chordata; class Lepidosauria; order Squamata; family Anolidae; genus Anolis; species Anolis sagrei. The sequence goes on along the minus strand of NC_090023.1, from coordinate 77,530,243 downwards.
CAACTCATTGACAATAAAGACATTATTCTCTTTCCCTCTCCCTCAAATGACAATGAATGAATTCTTTTCAGTATAGTTGCAGCAGACCAATTTTTATTTAAAATAATGGTCTGCTCCAAAAATATTCTGAGGAATATTGTGAAGCGATGCTTTGGGAAAATTCTGCACGTGAAGGTCCAAGAACAGGGGAGAAGATTCTATATTTAAACACACTGACAGGAATACAAATCAAAATGTAAGAAGACTCTTGTTCTGCAAATATTAGATTTATTTTTTTTGTCGTGTCAGGAGCGACCGCTCCTTTTGTGAGAGAATTGGCCGTCTGCAAGGACGTTGCCCAGGGAACGCCTGGATAATTTTTTTGATGTTTTATCATCCTTGTGGGAGGCTTCTCTCATGCCCCCGCATGAGGAGCTGGAGCTGATAGAGGGAGCTCTCCCCGGATTCGAACCTGCAACCTGTCGGTCTTCAGTCCTGTTGGCATGGGGCTTTAACCCACTGCGCCACCGGGGGCTCCTACAATTTTAGATATGATAGTCATAGTAAGGAAATCACTAAACATCAGAAGAACCTATCCCATGATAAGGCATTGGAAAACCAGCTGCCAGGCATTTTTTTTATTGCACCCTGCATTGAGGCGTGTTTGCACTAGATAACAAACTATTTAAGTTCCAGTTCTGTTTACTCTTATAAATATCTATCTGTGGAAGAAGGTGCTTTAGAGCAGGCAAGTAATTGCAAAGAAACTCTTAAATCTTTAGCACAGAACATGAGTAGATTTTTTAAAACTATAGTAGCCATGCTGACTGGGTGGAGGTAGATTCTTTGAATTGTAGTTCTGCAAAAGTAATTTGCCAAAAATATACAGCAGGACATAGTAATTTTCTATTACAGTTGTCTCCCACTTGACACCTTCTTCCTTATTTCCCTATTATAAAACCCTATTATGATCCAACCCAAATTAGTCCTTCATAAAAAAGAGCTTTCCTGGATGGAAGCACTCACGGGAGTTTTATACCTAGGGCATGCAATTCCTCCTTCAAATATTCAGAACATGAGGATGGGTATTTTCGCAAGCACATTTTACTGCTTGACTTTGGATGCTTGGGTGTTTTGATGACTTGCAGCAGCTAGTTAAAAAAAGGGGGAGAGAAGCAGAACATGTTTTCATCTTTGTCTTTTCCCCTCTTTTAAAGTCCATTGTTCCAGACAGCATCTTTGGTTGTGAAACTCGTTTGGTAGAAAAGCAAGAAAAAGCCTGCTCGTGGAAGGTGAAATCAAAGTTTAAGCAATATTTGTGGAATTGTTTTTGCAGTCCTCTCCCAGGGGTAGGCTAAACCACTTCTAACTCAAAATAGTTTGAAACTGAGAAATAGCAGTTTCAATCCCAGCAGGAATAGATTTTTGTCAAGAACTGAGATTTTAGAAAACACTGAGAACAAATGTTCAGGAGACTGAACTGCAGCAAGGTTAATGAAACCTTGCAAAGACCGACAATTCTATCTTAATCAACAAGCCTTCTATACAAGCTGTTATTTCTTTTATTTCCTTGGTCTGAAAAGATCTAATTCTGTTCCCAATAGAAAAACATACTCACGCTTACCCTACTGCAATGTTTGTTATGTAGTCTATTTTGTGGGTATGGTTCAGCACCCTGAATATCTCCTTTAAAGTTCAGATGAAAAAGCAAGAATGTATTTACTGAACTACTGACATGGAAGACATGAGCCACTAATAAGTGTCTTGGGATGTCTCTCATGCTCCTGAATGCCTAGTGGACATCTATACAGAGATTCTCCAAATCCAAGATGAGCAAAGTTTGCACAGAGACCCTTCCCTTGTGACCCACCTTGACCCCACATCAGTCGCTAAAGTTCCTATTAACCAATTTTTAAAATACAGCTGAAACCTTTTCCCCAAACTCCCCAAAGACACAAAAACCCCAGCCTACCTCCACAAGCACAACTACTCTACCTTTGTTTTGTTTTTTATCAATCTCAAATTGCTGACAGGAAATGATAGAACACCCCTTCCTCTTTGGAGAGGCATGCAGAGAAAAATGGAAGAATTTGGGATTGTTTGGGAGGAATACAACTCTTGGGTGTCTTGAAGGGAAATGGTCCCTGGTCTATCTGCTGTTCTCATGTTTTAAATCAAAAATGGAAAACTGGTGATTATCCAGACTGGTGACTATCAAGAATGGGAAACTGGTGACTATACGGAACATAAATAGACTATACACATACATAAACATTAAAATAATTTGTCTGAACAATAAAATCTGCATCATATCCAGTTGGCATGGTGAGGTTTCTTCTTGCTGCCTTATTGCACTATCCCAAAAGCTTGGTTCCACACTCAAATTTTTACCATCCTTCTGAAGGACAGAAGGGAGGGGGCTAATCTAATCTCACCAGAAAGGGAGTCCCATATCCAGGGGGCAATCACGGAGAAGGCCTTCCTTCTCAACGTTGCCAATTGGGTATGTGATAGTGGCGGGATGGAGAGCAGGGCCTCCCTGGAGGATCTTAATTTCTGTGATGTTTCATAGGACAGATAAATTGGGTTGGGGCCATTTAGGGCTTTATAGGCCAAAGCCAGCACTTTGAAATGTGCTCAGTAACAAACTATACCAAAAACAAAACAAAACATTATAACGATTGTGCAAAACCACATATGTATACACAAACACACATATATACATATATATACAAATATATAAACACACATATACATACACAAAGCACATATATACAGACTGGGCCATAGCAACACGTGGCAGGGGATGGCTAGTAATTAATAAAACATTACACATATTATTAAAAACGCAATTGGACAATCAGGCCTCTGAAATGGTACAATTAAGCAGTTAAATCTGTATAAAGTATGAAGTATCAAAAATATAGCTCTTCAATAAGGAAAATAATCACTGTCAATGGTATTCACCAGGATGGAGTTTATAATATTAGTCCTCCTCCTCTCCATGTGCTAATGAATAGAAATCGGCTTTTAAAGTTTTCTTAAAGCCCCCCTCCGATGATCGTAGGGTTTGTAGTTTGGGATGTAGGTTGTCAAATAGTCTGAGCCCGAACCATTTAGGGCTTTATAGGTAATTACCAGCACTTCATATTTAGCCTGGAAGCAGACCAGCAGCCAGTGGAGCTGCCGTAACATGAGGGTTATCCGCTCCTGGTATGGCGCTCCAGTTAGTAACCTGGATGCTGAACTCTGAATCAGTTGGAGCTTCTGAACTATCTTCAAAGGCAGCCCCATGTAGAGAGTGTTGCAGAAGTCCAGGCAGGATGTGACTAAAGCATGGACAACCATGGCCAGATCTGGCATCCCAAGGTACAGACGCAGCTGATGCACAAGTTTTAATTGTGCAAAGGTGCTCCTGGGGTTCCAGGGTCAGCGATGAGTTCAGGAGCATCCCTAGACTGAGCACCTGTGTCTTCAGGGAGAATGTTCCCCCATCCAATGCAGGACCGCCTTACGACTGACCAAGAGTACCTCTGTCTTGTCTGGATTTTGTTTCAACTTGTTGGTCCTCATCTCATCCATTACTGATGACAGGCACCACTTCAGGACCAGAACAGCATCCTTGACTTTAGGTGGAAAGGAGTAATAGATAAATTTATGCAGATGGGTGTCATCTGCATAAATTTGACACCAAACTCCAAAACTCTAGATGATCTCTCTCAGCAGTTTCATGTAGATATTGAACAGCATGCAGGAGAATTAAACCCTGAGGAACCCCACAGGCCACGACCATTGGCTCAAACAGGAGTCCCCCAACACCACCATTTGGGACCGGCTCTCGAAGGACTGGAGCCACTGTAAAACAGTGCTTCCAAGTTTCATCCTAGTGAGACAGCCCAGAAGGATACCATGGTTTATGGTATCAAATGCCATTGAGAGGTACAGGAGAACTAGCAGGGACACACTCCTCCTATCTAGCACTCTTAGTAGATCATCCACCAAAGCAACCAATGCCATCTCAGTTCTGAAACCAGGTCTGATACCAGATTGAAATGGATCCAATAATCAGTTTCATCCAAGAAACTTTGGAGCTGAGAGGCCACCACTTTCTCCAGAACCTTGTGCAGGAAGGGGAGATTTGACACTGGCCGGTAGTTGTCTAACTGAGTGGGATCAAGTGCTGATTTCTTTAATAAACCAGAATTTTCTAAACAGAAAATGTTGCTTCCTGTACAGAAAAATGCAAAGTTGGCACAAAATAAGTTCCAAATTTAAAAAATGGAAGGAAGGGAAAAAAAGTAAGCAATTACTCATTGCTTCAAAAAAATGAAATTAGTAAAGAATTACATGTATATATTCATGATTAAATTTGAATTCTGCCCACTATTGCTATATTTTCATTTTTATATATGTGCTGGCTCATGTACATTTCAGACATATCTACACATATATTCCATGTAGTCCTTTGGTGACATATGGAATATATTTCCTAAATGACAACTGTGCTGTGAGAGGTAGTGTTTTTCTTTCTTTCTTTTTCTTCATAATTCTTCCTTGATACATAAAGAGGACAGTGGTGGGAAGACTATTTTCTGCAGAATGAGATATCTGAATCATAGCCTGAGAAAAAGAAATCAAAATATTGAATAGGACAAAATCCAGTCCATCTGTACTTTGTACTTACTTGGTGATAACATTTGTTCTTGAAGATGTAATTCATGCATGGCTGTTTACAGATGGTTATCCGTTGCCTTTGCTCACTGTTGCCTTTCTTCTCTTCTCTTCTCAGGAAATAATCAGTTCCATAAGCTTTCCAAGAGCTCTATTTGAAAGGAACAAAGTGTTTTTAGAAAGCAAGTCTGGAAAAAGGAAAACGTTTCCTAGAGCCAATGTTACAGATAAAGCTGTTAATCATAACTGAATATTGGTGCCTGCCAGATAACTGCAATTCACCTTCTGAAAATGGATTTGTCAGCTGCATAAATATTACAGATTTTACCCATGGCTGTCTTGTACAAAAGGGTTTCCTCAAAGTTTGCCTGAGTGTGCTTTTTGGTATTAAGAAGAATTCCTTCAAGTTTTCCTAAGATAAATAGGTACAAACAAAAGGTCAGCAAATGAGCTTTTCACAATGGGCTGCAAAGTAAAACCACATATCATATTTGTTCCTAACTATGAATTACCACATACACTTATGTGTGTGTTTAAAGTCTTTCCCTTACATCAGAATTAGAAACCACATGAGTTTTCCAGATGTTAACTAGATATTACACCATACCAATTCAAGTTAATATGGGAATTCTACATGCAGGAGTCTATGTGCCTAGATTTTTCCCCACATATTGATGTCAGAAGTAGAGCTGAGAAGCATTGCGAAAGGATCACCACTGTAGTCCTGCAGACTTTCATTCCCATCATTCCCACTCTTTGACAACTATGCAAAGAGAAAATAATAAATTATTTTACTCCAGCAGGAAATTAAGCTTTTGAGGGTGACTATATGAACATTATTCTCAACAAGATCAGATGACAACAGTATTATATGTGCTGCTTTCATTTTGAACTATGGAGACTAGTTTCAAATCTTTGTACATCAGTAGATAAAGAATTTGTCTCCTGTAGTTTTCCATTTCAGAGATGTAGTGAATCCATTCTGAGTTTCATTGCAGACTTTTAAGGAGCTATCCAAGTGCTAAAGCTATGTTAAAGAGAAGATTCAGCATTCTTCACCCTTCTTCTTCAAATGTTTAAAAGCAATGCTTTTGGATTTTGATAGGTTAGACATTTATGAGAAACATTGCCTGGGGGATGCCCAACTGTGTTTACTCAGTCTTCGGGGAGACTCTTTCCATGTCCCCCATGGAACATTGTTTCCATCCTAAATATCTCGGTGTCACCTTAGATTGAACACTAGCATATAGGAAACACTTCTTGAACACCAAGCACAGGTAGCTGCATGCAATAACATCCTGCGAAAACCTACTGGCAGCACATGGGATACAGAGCCAAAATTAATAAGAACAGAGAATATGGAACTTCATGAATGAGAGAGAAAAAGGGGGGGCACAGGGAAAGATTGCAGAATGCAAGCAGTATTTCTGGGTTATGGGAATTCAGCTTATCCTTAATTATCTGGAGGACTATACATCAAAGAAACTGGAGAGAGCAGAGGGAGCAAGACTTATCTTAAGAAGCAATGGTTTAAATATGAATTTGTCAACATGGCAGAAATGAATACAGTTTGACAGGTTCTACATATTACCAGTAAAATTTACAAGTCTAAAAAGGCTAACCATTCATTTCTCGCCTTTCTCTCTAGGCACCTTGTTACAACTCTGTTTGCATGGATTATGAGAATTAGGAATTCATCTTGTTATTGAATTTGGTTCATTGCTAACAAATGGCATCAATATGTGCTTTAGAAATAACAATTGGTAGTTGATAAGAATGGACCAGATCAGGATCTCACTTTGTCTACTGTCTCATTAGCAACATTACTAGTACATTCCTATTTGTGGTATCTTCAATACTTCTACTGAATTATTGGTTAGAAGTTCAATTTGGAAAATGAAAGACATTTTATAGCACATTAGATATAAGCAGAGGAACATTTTATGGTGATATTTTATCCATCTTTTAAAACTTATATATTTTTTGTAAGATGTTTTATATTGTTTCATGTGGTTTAAATTGTAATAAATTTTATTGTCAGTATTGTCTGGAAACTTAAAGGGTTTTCAAAAAGACAAGGGAAAATCTTTTTACAATAATATAACATGACTACGGAGAAATTAAGAAGTATAAAGCCACTTTGATTTCATTGGGAGATATATATAATTGCTCACCTAATGCTTCTGTCAAAGTCAGTGCAACGTAATAAGCTTAAACTAGTCTGGATTCAAATGTGCTAGATTCAAATGGGCAAGCCATTCAAAGTTTGTTTTATAATGTATATTCTGAGGTGCCAGTATTTTCTGACAGCAGCAATATTTAGGGGACCAAAGTGGTTTGAGAGATACGCTGGTATCAATCTTGCTGGTAGACAAGGGATATTGGATAGTTTCCCAGTTATGTGATTAAGTAATCCCTTCTGGTGGGTCAATACTTTTTACACTGGTCTCCCAGATAAACAGGCAGACCCATGTAAAAAAAGGAATTATTGTGAAAGCCTGAGCACTTAATTGCTAAGTAACAAAACTGCTTAAATCCAGACAATCCAGAACAGAGCACCAAGAGACATGTTTTGTGCCCTATTACATCCAGACTTTGAGTTCACAGGGAAAGCAGGTGGTAACAATAAGACTCACTGTGAGCAGGAAAGCATAACAGTGGATAAGGCAGAGTAACATCTGGTACAGTCAGGTTAAGATATTGGCACCACTCATATGGGGGCAAAGAAGATGCTGTCAGAACCTTGGACAGATCACAGTGAGAAAGCAGGCCAAAGTGATTTTCTCCTTCTGGAAGGAGAATTTTCATCTCCAAGAGATAGACAGGCCTTTTGAGGCTTTTTGAAGTCTCCCAGTTCTTCTTTTGGAGATAATTCTGTATCCATTAAGAGCTGCTGCTTTCTTCTACAGCCATTTGGAGGGAGATATTTATTTATCGTGTCATCAGCAACCGTACCATTGTATTACAATTCTAACAGAGCAAAACAAACACACAGATTAAAAAAAAGAAAAAAAAAGAAAAAAAACATACACAGAGATAGCCTGTCATAAATGTGAAAGGGCTGATTAAAAAATATTCAGCTCTAAAAGAACTCAAAGTGGCTCATCATGACTTTTGAAGAAGAGCCTTCTATTCACATATGGTATCCACGGTCCTTGAGTAAAGATTCAAGTAGCATGGCAAGGCAAAGGAACATGAAACTTTGCACACTGAAAATCATAGATCACATCACTGACATTTTCATTTCAACAGGGATGGTTAAAATGTGACCTATGGGTTTCATTCAGATACCTGATCTTATTCCTATGGTCTCTGATGTAGTGCTACTACTACTACTAGTAGTAGTAGTAATCATAATCGTAATAGTAGTAATTATCTTTCTCTGGCACAAACCAGTAAAGGTGGCCCCAGTGGTGATTGGCACACTGGGTGCAGTGCCTACACTTAAAAACAATTGGGACTGACAAAATTACCATCTGTTAGTTGCAAAAGGCCACCCAACTCAGATCTTCACGCATTATTTGCCGATACATCACACAGTCCTAGACACTTGGGAAGGGTTCAACGTGTGATCAAATGCAAAAGCCAACATAGTGATCTTGTCTGCTGTGTACTAATCTTGATATGTATCAAATAATAATAATAATAATCTTTCCAGATGTTTTGTTCCTGCCCGACAGTCACTAGAGGACACAAGAGCTTTGTCAATACCAGTGTTTCTCAAACTCTTATCCTCCAGGTGTTTTGGACTTCAGCTCCCAGAAATCCCAGCCATCTTACCAGCTGTTAGGAATTGTGGGAGCTGAAGTTCAAAACATCTGGAGGAGCACGGTTGGAGAAACTCTGGTCTATACACTTCATTTATGCCTCCTTCCTAGCCTGACCATTTTAATGGTCCATTTTCTAAATTGCTCATAGCTGGGTAATGATGTTGCAATAGCTCATCATGATCGCATCATAAATTTTACAGTTATTTAGAAATAGAGCATTCTGAATTAAAGCATGGGAAAAGACAATAGATTTCAGTGTAAAACATTTTTTTTAAAAAAAATACTTTTGCAAAAGAATAGAAAAAATGCAGCCATGTGATAATTCCATTTAAGAAAGGCTATTTTCTGCATCATATGCCACATTGTCCTCATTCACAAGGTGAGTTTTAAAAGATGTATTAGAAACAAAAAGGCATTCTTGTGTCATCCCTGAAAGTGGCTCATAACTAAAATGACTAAAAGTCTGCAGGAATGTATTAAAAAGCACACACATTGTTTAATGAGACAAAACAGAAGTTGATCTAAGGGGCTCATTTGAGTACTTGCAGAGAATAGAGGGTTCCCAATAAGCTTTGAGAGAGCCCAAGGATGCATCTATATTATAGAATGACTGCATTTTGGTACCACTTTAACTGGCATGGCTCAATACTATGGAATCCAGTAGTTCAATGAGGCACCAGCACTCTTTGGCTGAGAAAGCCAAAGGTCTTATAAAAGTACAGCTCCCATGGCTTCATAACATTGAGTCATGGCAGTTAAAGTGGTGTCAAACTGCATTCATTCTACAATTAATACGCTATGTAGAAGAAAGTGTGTGTGTAGTCAAGTGCTTTAGAGTTTCAATGCAAAACCCAATTCTAAAGGACAAAAGGAAAAGAGGAGGGAGAGAAAAATACCTCTTGTGGCTGTTTGTGAACTGAAACAGCTCTGCACCTTGGTGGCCATTATTTCAGCAAGACAGAAGCAACACATATATTGTGTATGACATTTGAAAGACTGTACTGAGAAAAGATTTCTTGAGTTCAGTAAATGCAGTGAATCATGTTTGTGAATGGGGACAGCTCTGTTTTATTATGTTTCCTTTTCTTGTCATATCCCTTACTTAAAGTTAAAATGGATAGCATCCTGTGGAGCCATCTCTACTTATCTAAAGCAAATCTGTTGTGGTGAGGATCATGGAGACAGCTGGACCTTTTAAAAGGGGTCATAAAGGAGCAATTCTATTTGCACCTTAGTGTAGCATAACACACCTCTCTGGCATTGTGCATGTAATGAGTAAGATAATTCTCACTCAGTGTAAAAACATTTGCAGTTTCCAAGTCACGATTGACACGTGAAACCTGCAAAGCTGCTAGAAATCCCAAGAAAATAATTTCAGAATAGTTGTCATAGTTTGGGCCAAAATGATACAGCAGAAGTCATTCATAGAATCTAGAAGATATATGAACTCATGCTGTAGGTGGCCAATATTGCAGCATATCATATAACATTGAGAAAGAAAACTACAAGCAAATAAAACACAATTTGACACATTAAGAAGGTAATTTTAAATCAGTTTGCCCTTTGCTGCAGAACTCTATGGAAGATTTGCCAAATATGATGTCATCATCATGGTTGTTTTTTTTTCTTTCTCCATTTTACCATTTCAAGACTTACTGACTCAACTTGTCAGGTTCCCAATGGGAAATTGACAAGTCAATATTGATTCAACAGGTTCATTAGAAGTAGAGTAGACATTTAGGCATATGTAGTTATTCTCCCTTCATTTTAAAAGGGGAATTATTTTAAAATGTTGAATGTTTTAAACCTCAGCAGTGATGTGGCAGTGACATTTTTTCTGTTGTTGTTTGAGGTTTCAATTTACTTACCAATCGGTGTTGATATTTGAGTTTACTAGGCATGATTTGCTGAATGCAATAATGTGATAATAATACCTGCACATTTCTATCACAAATCTACTTCTGTAACAATAGTAGTATTAGTTATTATACTGACAATAATTGTCTATATGAAGCAATCAGGCATTCTTCAAGCAAAGTAAAAACAATAATCAAAATAATAAAAGTTTAAAAAGTTTAAATGCACTTCTCTCTTTCAACCCCAAAGACACACAATGAAAATATTATTGTAATCCTGCTAATCTCTTATTTTAGACAGTTTCTTCGTTCTACCTTGTTATCTCAATGTTTGACTTGCATATTTACTTTTTGGTTTTTTCTTAATAAATCATATAAATGGTTCCCATTTTTAAAGTTATCAATTGATTTCTCCTTTATCAAACAATACAACCTTTCCATTTCTGCCAGTTCTAGAATGCTTATAAACTAATTTTCTTTTGGGAGTAGTTCTTTACATTCCATTTTTGTACATAAAACAGTCTTGTTGCAATAATCATTTAATGTAATAACTTGAAATTGGTTGTCTTTTTGTTCATTTGGAAGTACCAGTAGAAATAAAGTTGCATCTAGCTGTATTGCATCAATTCCCAATATTCTGTTGCTTTGTTGATTGTGAACCACATATGATAGAGAATACCTCAATGTGTTTCACATTTCTAATATACATTTTTAGTGTTCTTGTCCTTACCAATTTGACTGGAGTCGGGTACCATCTATACATAATTTTGGAGAAATTCTTTTTTCCGGTCAAAACTTAGACTATCTTTTGATTCTTTTGACCACATTGTCTCACATCTCTCTAGGTCAATATTATGTCCAATGTTTTGCAACAATTGAAAATAAAGTTGTTATTTGTATTGTCAAAAATGCTCATGTCTTTTTATTTTAATGTGGATAACAACATACACCGAGTGACCACATTCTTCTTCACAATGTGAATATAAAGCATGCAGAAATCAACACATAAAATATTAGCTATAAATAAGATACTTAATTCTAACACATCTCTTCTGTGTAGTTTAATATTGTGACCCTTAACCCCTTATGATCTGAACATTAAAAAAAGGAGACACCTGTTTGCCAACAGACAGCTAAAGGATCGGTACAGAAGTCTATATTTCCCTAACAATTAACACACAAATTCTAATTTCAAAATAAAATAAAATAACACACAAAAAAGTTATATTGTCGAAGGCTTTCATGGTCAGAATCACTGGAGTGTTATGTGGTTCCTGGTCTGTATGGCCATGTTTTAGCAGCATTTTTTTCATGATGTTTCATCTGCATCTATGGCTGGCATCTTCAGAGGATTTAATTCAGAGATCCTCTGAAGATGCCAGCCATAAATGTAGGTGAAATGGTAGGAGAAAATGCTGCTAAAACATGGCCATACAGCCAAAAACTGCACAACATTCCAAAAAGTTGTAGTTTGAGCCAAAAACTGGAATTGGATAAAAAAAATGCCTTTGTCATTTGGTGTAATATATTCCACAATTTTGGCACTTTAGACACGAGAGTGTAGGAATAATAATGCAGAAACAATACATTTGTAAATGTGTACCTAGAGAAGGCACAATATAAAAAGGATGCTTTGTATGCCGTGTAGAAATTACTAACTGAATGCTTAGTAGAAATAAGCAGCCAGGAGTATGGGCTTGTGATATTTAGGAAACCCTGTGACAGAGGAGCTATTGTCAATGAACAAATGCTCCAAAAGATTTGCCCCGTGTACATTATGAAAAGTGGGCAACCTATGACTCAGGTGTGTGTGTGGGGGGGGGGGGGGGAGGGGGGGTCTTCAACATGGCAAGAAAGAGCCGATACAACCAGTAAAAGAAGTAAGTGCTGAGAAATGTCATGTGTGTACCCATTAAATAGGAAACCATGGATAATAATGAATCCTACTAAAATGAATGGCTATTGCCACAAGTTGCCACAGACTCATCTTTGTGGACCTAGCAAATTGCTAGAGAGGATACCTCTCTGTAAATTTTCTAGAACCCCCATTGAGCCTGTATAGTAACGTATGATATAAGCATCCCATGGAGTTGCTTGGAGAACTTGGAACATTTCTAGCAAGGCTAAATTTTATAAGTAGGTGCAACCATGTGTACCAGTCTGCAGATACTTCACTTATCTGAATAATCTTCAAATTAACCTTCTATCCTGCAAAACAGAATTTTTAAAAATGTGCATAAGTAATGTTAAACAACGGGTAACCTTTCCAGAAAGCTCATACCTCAGGGATATTTATCTGTGAACAAAATGATTCCAATATACCTTCACTTTAAAACAAACAAAGAAAAAAAGAGCAGAAAAATGCCAGTCCTACTGAATTAAAACACAGGAGACAGTGAGCAGGGTGCAGTCAAGGGGATCAATTCAGCGATTGGCAGAAAAGATCGATGGAACCACGCAGGCAGAAGAAAATCAATTCACCTTTGATTTCTGATGAAGGATGAGCAAAGTGATCCAAATAAGATAAAACATGGTCTGAGCATTTACCTGAACCAAATTCAAACTGAAATTTGCTCTTTGGAGAGTGGATGAAAAGTCAGCTGAGTTTGCATAACCTCTCCCCACCACCTCAACTGCATTTAGTACTGCTGGGTGCACACATCAGAAACAATCACAGGGCATGAACTGGACGTGAGCTAGTTTCTAAGATTATTTTCTACCCAAATATCTGAGTGGTTCTGGCAATATTGAGAAATCAGGCATACTTTTAAGTGACAGCACAAACAAACCCATTCCTTCCTATCCTCCTCCAGACTACATTAAAATAGCATTTTGCAAACACACTTTAAAAAAAACAAACAAACAAATGAAAATTATCATTTTTTGAGTGGCAACATGGTGGCAGCACTGATATTGCATTTTAGGCTTCTGAGAGGCACATGCATATTGTGATACGTTATGGGGAGAGGAAGATACAACATCATAAAGAGAAATGCCACTTTGGTTTTCAAGGTGTCTCGACTGATGATTTTATTTATCTGTGAAAATGTTTCTTGGCCTTTCCATCCTAAAATACTCAGGTTGATTTCCAATGAGGTAATAGAAACAGCTTCAGAGGGTAACAGTGTTGGGCCTTGTTGATTTATAGAGGTGACGACACTATCTGTCATCCCCTCAAACATCTTTCTTTCTTTTGAGCTTTTTTGCTGTTGTCACAGTTGCTCTCTGTATTACCTCAGCAATACTATATTGTTAGCAAATATCCTTATTGTAATGTAAAGTCTTTTGGAGTGTTTTGGACTTTAATTAGATGCCAGTAGCTCTACAAAAGACCTAACAACACCAACATCAACAACAACAATGTATGGATTGTTGATATTGCAATCCCAGGCAACAGCAGAAACAACTAGAAAAGCTGACATGATGCAAGGATTTAAAGACTGAACTGCAAAGACTCTGGCACAAACCAGCAAATCAGCACAGTAAATCAGCACACAAATCAGCACACTGAGTGCAGTGCCTAAAGACTTTGGCCTGCACTTAAATACAACAGGCACTGACAAAATTACCATCTGTCAGTTGCGAAAGGCCACCCTACTCGAATATGCATGCATTATTTGCCAATACATCACACAATCCTAGACACTTGGGAAGGGTCCGATGTGTGATCCAGCAAAACAGCCAGCAGAGTGATCTTGTTTGCTGTGTACTACTCTTGTTGTGTTTCAAATAATAATAATAATTGTTGTTGTTGTTGTTGTTGTTATTATTATTATTATTATTATTATTATTATTATTATTTCTCCCCGGTGGGACTCGAAATGGTTTACATATAAAAAAGGCAAACATTCAATCTCTCAAAATGGATAAAAACACATCAAAATAAGAACAAACCAAAACAACTTAAGGCAAATATGTCTTCTTTTTAGTGTGTGTGTGTGTGAAGGAACTCATTTCAGCAGCAGCTGACCTTTTCTCTGCCTGGGCACCACGAGTTCATTCTACTCAAGCAGCACAGCCAAATTACAAGAAACAAAACACTAAATCACAGGCGGTTATTTTACCTTGTGCCAAAATACACATTTCCCAAATAGTGTATGTGTACAAACATCCTTTTTGTTCCTAGGATTTGATCCCAGTGGAGATTAAACTGCTGGAACTGGTTTGTTGATAAGGATTAATACAGTGTAAGAGTGTTCCTTTGGACACCTTCAAGAGAAGCAACTGTATTTCAGGTTTTAATAATAATAATAATAATAATAATAATAATAATAAACTTTATTTATACCCTGCCACCATCTCCCCCAACGGGGATTCAGGGCGGCTTACATATGAATACATTGACAATATAAGATTACAATAAACACAATCACAGTGACAGTGGGTGGGCACATGTGCAGAATAAAATGTTAAAAAACCCGGGTAAGATAAAAGGAGGAGCAGGTTATTTGCAGAGGGGAGCTAAAAAAAACTGGGGTTGTGGAACCAAGCTTTCCGGGGGGGGGGGGTGTACTCCAGTGACAGAAACGTTGAGGGGAGCAGTAGTGTAAAGTTGTGTACCTACCTACTCACCAAAAGCGCAGCGGAAGAATCAGGTTTTAAGGTTCTTTTTAAAGATTTCTAGGGTAGGGGCTTTCCAGAGTTCCAGAGTTCCCTCTAAAATATAGCCAACAGCTACCAGTATTAATTGATGATCTCACTTCCAAGTACTAACCTGCTTAGCTTCCAAGGTCAGATCGGATCTGGTGCCTTTAAAACATGCTTAAAAAGGCTAAAGTTTTAAAAATGTCAACCGATGGTCCAGAAAAACATTTTGTTAGATGGCATTCAAGGTCACTTCAGAGTAATGAAGCTAAATGTATGAGGGAGGAAACAAAATAGCCACCATCCTCGTAGTTGCAGACAGGGAATAGAAATTAGGTTCTTGGATCTGAAGGAGAGTGTCCTCACTGCTGCTTCCCAAACTGCTATAGTTTTTTATGTTTATGTCTGTCTCCCTTCGCAGCCAATAAATAGCTATAGCAGGGGCTTAATAGTTGCTGGGAGAAGGACGGGACTCTTTCCAATGTTTAATTCTATTTGAATGTTTGTAGGTTTTAGGTTTTAATTCAGACATTACTATAGTTTTTATTATGTTAGCTGCTCTGAATGTCCTTTGACAAAGAAAAAGCAGGGCATAAATACATAATAAGCATGATTAGTTAAAGTTAAGTGCATAGAGTGCAAATTTTCACACACTCCAGTGTAGGATCACTGCTTCCATTTTTCAAAACTGAAAGGAGACTTCTGCTCACTTTGGATATTTTTGTTTGGGGCATTGTCCATGTAGCCCACCAAAGAGCATAAAATTGAGCCTCAAATCTGCTCCAGAAATAATTATTCCATCAGCCAGTGGGCAAGTGGATGGGAACCTATGATTTATTATTTGCAATACACTGTGAAGTAACACTAAAAAGTTTGGCTTTGTCCTGATACTTCATGCTCTGTTTTTAAATAATTTAATTTTTTTAAAATAGAAATTCCTTAGTTTCAGAAACTTCTCAAACAGCTAAGGAAAGCAAAGTCAGCAGTCATGCATGAGAGACAGGGAGTATTTCTGAATCTTTACTTGACTTGAATTGGTTTGAGCTCCTTGTATCTAATTGATTATGTACTTCCACAGAGAACCCTGCCTAACTTCATTGCTATGCTTTACATCTATGGAATAGCCTCTCTGTCTGGAAAACTGCTGACAAATACATGTATAACATCAAAATTGATTTTCCCATGAAGGAAACAATCTCTCCTTTGTTGTAACAAAAACAAAATCCCTGTCCCTCTCTTTTAAACTCCTTCCCATAAAATATATTAGTTTTTTTTTGCTTTGGATGTCGAGGCAGAGTAGATAAATTCCCTTTGCAGTGAGTGAAATAAAATTGGTCATCAGATTACATGGTCTTGCAATATTTCTGATATACCATCAAGTTCACAAATTTATGGAGGAGGAGAATGGCGATTATGATGTTTGAATTCAGGTTCAATCACACTTTAGATAGACTGAATCAAGTACCTGTAAATTTGATTAAGGGTGCATCTACACTTTAGAATGAATGTAGTTTGACACTATTTTAACTGCCATGGCTCAATGCTATGGTATTCTGGCATTTGTAGTTTAATGATACATCAGTACTCTTTGGGAGAAAATTCCATAGTATTGAGCCATGGCAATTAAAGTGGTGTCAAACTAAATTAATTCTACAGTGTTAATGCACCCAAGGTGGATCTAGTCTTTCTCCTGAACTACGCAAAGATAAACTTCTGACTTGAATCTTACATAATTCAGTTTTTATGTGGTTTCCTCCTCCATTGTTTTCATTTACCAAGAAAGTGTGTACATTTGGAATAGCTTAACTCTTAAACGTTTGTTATAATCTCTGTTAAGTGATTCTGAATATTGCCTTTGATAAAGGAATAGGCAGCCAGAGCTTAAATCCAAGCTAGAGTAGACCAATTGAATTTATGGGGACTTGCTAAATCTGCACTTACATTATTTCCATTGTTTCAGATTTATGTTCTGGTGCTCTTCAGAAGTTTTCTCTATAACTCCCATTGGACCACACATAGCAAAGCCAATTATGTTTTGAATCATCATACCCAATAACCAGTACATACCAGGTGTTTAATCAGAATTGGTCAATGGTAACTAAGTTAGTCTTCCATATAAGAATTATAAAATTGGACATTGCTCTTCTAACTAAAATCTGGCAACAAACGTGATGGAAAATCAGTCCAAGATTGGAAAAATATCTATTCCAATCTCTTCCCCTTCCAAGGGAAACTGGTAACCACAAGACAATTGCTTTATTTTCTCATGCAAGCAAAGTGAAGGTCAAAATTTTACAACAAAGACATGGAGCAAGAAATGCTAAATGCTCAAGTTGTATTCAGGAAAGGGAAAAGCACTGGGCTATCATATTGCAAACAAATGTTGGACAATGGAGTGCACCACTGATTATACCAAAGCTTTTGATTATGTAGCTCATGAAAACTATGGAAACTATGGATTTGGTTCCCTAGGGCTATTAAAACTCCCCAACGAGATCCAACAGTGGAAGAATTCTCCTGTCGGAAGGTTAGTGTGAGTACCCTGTTGTGACTAAACGATGTCCATTTATCACAGGATGATGTGTGAATGTTTTCCCAAACTCTCCAAATCTCATAGCCCCTAAACTATGACACTATACATATTTTTTGGTATTTATACTGCATTTCAATTTTTAAAACTCTGTTTCCACCCTGTTTCCCCTATTTTTGCTCTCTTTCCAAACTTTCAAGTTAGTCCAAATATAGAGCTTGTCAGATTGTCATAGCCACACTCAGTGAAAAGGTATTGAAACCTCCAGGAGATCTTTTCATATTCTTCTTAGTTTCTGTACAATAATACACAGAGTCATCCTGTGTCAACGGGAGAACACTGCCTGCTAAGTAAGGAGAGCTGTAAGAGAGAGTTACTAAAGTTGTGACAGATCCAGTGACTAAGGACATACCTTATAGAAAGCAATAGTAATTTTAAGAGCATTTCACAATTGCCTGGAGTAGAAGGAGAAATAGAACAGGACTTTCTTTACGGCTTTGCTAGTTATTGTCTCAACATACTGCTTAAAAAGAAGAAAGATTGAGAGTTTAAAGGAAGTATTCCCCAAATATCTGCAGCAGATGCAAAGAAAGCATATTTTCCTCCACTTCCCAAATTGTTTTCTCTCATTTCTGACACTCACAGCGATTTGTGCTATTTTTACAGCCTGGTCCCATCCATAAAACAGTGTTTGATATTAGCATCCTCAGGGAACAGATGCACTCCAATGAACTGAGAGGATAGCTCTTGATTTAGTTGTATAATTCTCAGTGAATCAGCTTGCCTGTCATGTTTCAGGGAATGCGACCTATAGGTCTTAGTAGTTAGGTTTACAACAAAATTAGGAACAGTTGCCTTATTTACCCCTTCAGAACACAATTAATCACAGATATGTTGGCATGGATATACTAGATACTACCTTTTTGCATCCTATTCCATTGATATGATCATGTCCCCTAGAGTTTGGGAGCTTTTTCTTTTTGTCGTGTTAGAAGCAACTTGAGAAACTGCAAGTCGCTTCTGGTGTGAGAGAATTGGCCATCCGCAAAGACATTGCCAATGGGATGCCCGGATGTTTTGGTGTTTTACCATCCTTGTGGGAGGCTTCTCTCATACCCCCGCATGAGGAGCTGAAGCTGATAGAGGGAGCTCCTCAGATTCAAACCTGTGACCTGTCGGTCTTTAGTCCTGCCGGCACAAGGGTTTAACCCATTGCGCCACCAGGGGCTCCAGTTTGGGAGCTGAGCTACACCTGTAAATCGGGATAATGTGCAGGAAATAATGTGGGTTCAGTGTTCGGAAATAATGTGGGGTTTTTTTTTTTGGTGAAACAGCTAAATAGTAGGGAATGTGTAGCTACTGGCAACTGGGATGTCAGGAAGGGAGAGGCTGACTACCCAAGAAAGATTACTACTACCACATCAGATCTAGATTATTAAATATGGTTTTCTGTGGGTAAGCAGATGGCGACTACTGGATGGCATATGTTCTGTATCAGAAACTAGAGCTCATGTGATCTATCCAATACAATTGTCTGAATCAGCACCCCAAATAACCAAACCAAATCTAAAGTTGAAAAAACAAATTTGTAATCCTTTTGGTACTAATGTTGGAGAGTGGTCCCTCGTCAAAGTGGTCCCTGGTTTTTAAAAAAAGGTTGTTAACCACTGATATAGCCAAATTAGACTGGCTATGCAGTATCACTCCAGCTTTCTCCCCCTTTCCTTTAAAGATAAAAAATGTCACCCAACATGAAACTGATGGACAAGAATGGCAGCATAGAAAATACAAATAGAAGAAAATTTTCAAAAATATTTGTTCTCTTCAAGAAATATTTTGGGTCTCCTCAAAATCATTACTTTCATCACCACCCCAACATGGGGCACAGCCCTAATTTAAATATAATGGTTCATATTTCATATTGCTATTTATAGTACTTACAAATGCACTGAGCACTGTCTACTAACCTGATCCCCTCTTCCTCCAATCTACTTTGCCAGACACCAACTGCATTATGAAATGGAGGTGTCTTTAAGTAGCTACCAGGGGCAGCAGGACAATGTTGCCAGCCCCCTCCTGCCATCAAGTGAAGCTGTGACAAAGAATTGCAACAGGGATCCTGTTTCTGATTCTTGCATGTGGGCAACATTATATGGAAAGAATGAAGCATCATAGTGTAGTGGTTTGAATGTGGGACTTGGCACCAGCGTTTGAATCCCCACTTAATCACAGAAATCTACTGAGTGACCTTAGGCAAATCATACTCT
The DNA here is from genome assembly GCF_037176765.1 of Anolis sagrei. Taxonomy (NCBI): domain Eukaryota; kingdom Metazoa; phylum Chordata; class Lepidosauria; order Squamata; family Anolidae; genus Anolis; species Anolis sagrei. Next base: position 77,510,586 of record NC_090023.1, on the reverse strand, counting down.
CTCAGCCTCAGCAAAAAGAAAGGGCAAACTTCTTCTGAACACATTTTGCCAAAAAAAAAAAAACTCAGTGAAAGGTTTGTGTTAGGATTGTCACAAGTGCGAAATGTATTGAAGGCACCCAACAAATCTGCATTTTTTTTTTAAAAAAGCAACACTTAAAAATTACATTCTTTTTCACTTCCCTATTTCTGTAATATCTTTCCCATTCAACATTCCTTAGTAGGATAAAGTTGTGTACACAATTTTTAGACTGCATTGTATTGTACTTCTGGAGCTAAGTAGAAGGCATGGGATGGCAGGTTGCATAGAGCCATAGAATTATACAGTTGGATGAGACCTCATGGGCCATTTAGGCTCCTTCTACATTGCCCTATATCCCATTATCTGATCCCAGGTTATCTGTTTATCCCAGATTATCTGGCAGTGGAAACTCATATAATCCAGTTCAAAGTAGATAACCTGGGATCAGATCCTGGGATATAAGGACATTGTTGAAGGGGCTTTAGACCAACTCCCTGTCATGCAGGAAAAATACTACTCCTGACATATGGACCTCCAGTTTCTGTTTAAAAGAGTGCAGTTGAGAATTATCAAGCTGTGTTATGATAACCAAAAGGATGGTCATGTAGGCATCCTTCAGGGCCTTCTAGAGGATTTTGAAAGGCTTGGAGAATGTCTCCACTATTATGTATCTGAGTAGCGTAACATGATTTGATGAACTTCAGTCTTCAGTGAGTCCAGGAGATTCATTATGACAAACCAAGTTTCTTCACTTGTGTGCCGAGTAGGTATTGGTACTGGAACACAACAGTCTTGTTTTGACTTTCTTTTCAGACTCATCAAAACCAATTTCTTATCTGAAAGGGAAAGCTTAGTAACACATTCATATTTGTATCTCACCTCTCAACAAACACTTCAGGAACATATTTAAAACATTAAATATAATTATCATTTTTAAATAATTTGTATCCTGCCTTTCCACAATATCACCAGATCTCACAACCAATGTAATAAAAATAGAGCTGCCATGTCCTGCATCCCAACTTTTTCTCCAACCTCTTCCACCCTGTCCCTTGTTCTGTTATTTCTGTCTCATCTCCTAATTTTTGTCTCTTCCCTTCCTCTCTCTTCACTCACTTCCCTTTACCCTAGACCTTGCTCCATGCCTTTTCATTTCCCATTCACTTTATAAACCAGGTGAACCTTTCATGTCTTTGTGCCTCTTCCTTTTGGTTTAGGTGTATGACAGAGCCAAGCTAGAGTCAAGAAGCCAAGCTTCTTGACTTTCACACCATGTCTCTCTGGGCCCATATGGCCATCTAGGGGCCATATGAAGAAGTGGCAGTACATGGCCTCTTCAGAGTATAAATGACATGAACACTTCTTACCATGAATAATTAACTCAATTGACAAAGAATGTGTGTATATGGAGGGCTGACCATACTACAATTTGTTCTAAAAACCATACATACAGCTTATTGACAAAAACTGTGATCCTGCATCAGAGGCTATGATGCACAACTTTTATGTCACTGATACGATAGACTACAATGCTACTGAATTGTGACATGTACAAGTGGACATGGCAAAAAGTTTCATTGCACATTGGGACACAGTGAATTTTGGGACACATTGTGTGTCAGTATCATGAACTATTGAACTAAACTTTGACATAGTTTGCAAAACGATGACTCCAAAGTAGCTGCACTTGAGTCACTCTAATTACTTCCTTTAAATTAAACATTTACATTGCTGTGACTGCAATTCCATCCCTTTTCACCACTACATTTAAAATCAAGCATTGGCAATTCTATCAGACTAGAGTCGCAGAACTGTCAGAGAAGGATTTGGGGAATCTATTTATTGATTCAGAGGAAAGGTTACTCTGCTATATGAAACTCGCTTCACTGTTCATCTATCATGCCATCCCTTGGACTTCTGCAAAATGGACTTCTGCAAAGCAGTCCTCACTTGCACTGTTTCTAAGTGATAATCAGCTGAAGGCACCTTTTAATACTTAGAATGAAATATCCTAAAATGCCACAGAACAATAGGGAGATATACAGGCAATTACAAATGAATGCTTGAGTGAAGCACATCAAAAGGGGATTTAAATACCAATAATGGAGATTTACTAGCTTACAGTAATACAGATTTATGTAGCACCATGGGGGGATGACCCAAGTCTACAATATCTGTGAGAAGGAAAGGGGTGACAGCTTCCTACTAAACAATTAAGAATTTGACAGTGATAGATCTATATAACTATGGAATTGGGGCACACAATCCCCATCCTTTCACAAGCAATAGATTAAGTTCTGACTGTGTTGCTTAGAAATAGGCCTAAATACCTAAATGCATCTGATCTTGGAAGCTAAGCAGGATCAGCCCTGCTTTCTACTTGGATGAGAAATTGCCAATGACCAGGTGCCATAAACTATATTTCAGAGGAAAGGTAAAAGGTAAAGGTTTCCCCTTGACATTAAATCTAGTCATGTCTGACTCTGCGATGTGGTGCTCATCTCCATTTCTAAGCCAAAGAGCCAGCATTGATCTACTCACATTTCTATGTTTTTAAACTGCTATGTTGGCAAAAGCTGGGGCTAACAGCAGGAGCTCACCACACTCCCTGGATTGAAACCACTGACCTTTCTGTCAGTAAATTCAGCAGCTCAATGGTTTAACCCATTGTACCACTTGGGGTTCGTTTCAGAGGGAGGAAGTAGTAAAACTGCCTTTAAATATTGCTCACCTAAGAAAAGCTATGAAGGTCGTGGGGTGACCATAAGTTGACAGATGTCTTGAAGGCACACACAGAGAGATGTTGCTCAAAGGAATGATTCAAAACAAAGGTAGCCAATGATACCTTGCTACCTTATGTAAAACAGAAAATGGTGCACACACCTCTCTTCCTCACACCCACCTCAAGTCAAAAAACTTAGGATCTGGGCCTGGTCATATTTTTTCTGGCATTTGACTCAGAACATTCCACAAAACATCTTCCTACAACTGGCAATAAAAGTATAAGAATAAATTAATAATTACCAATTTGTTGCCTGTGGCAGTCACCTTAGCCGAGCTCACTCTACTGTGACAATTGGTGGCTGGCAGAAAAGAATTCAGCAAGCACCGGAAAATGGTGAGAATGAAGAAATAGGTGGTGCCATTTGTTCCACCCCATTAGAAAATGTTATTAGATATGTTTCTCAATAGTCGTTATTTCATTTTTGTAAGAACTGGTATATGATAGGAAAAGGACAAAAGGTCCATGCATTCATTTTGCAGTCCTCAGATGTCAATACACTTTCCCCTTCTGCTTTCTCATATTTATCAGTCTTCCATTACTTATTATTATTATTATTATTATTATTATTATTATTATTAAACTTTATTTATACCCTGCCACCATCTCCCCTCAGGGACTCAGGGCAGCTAACATGAGGCCAAGCCCAATGAATACAGTAAAAAAATAAAATACATACAGCAAATAATAATTAAAATAAAGTACAAGCAGTAAAAACAATAAAATACAAACAATAAAAGAAAAATAACACAGTGGGATAAAACACTGGGTATGAAGTAAAATAAAATTAAAGACAAAGAGTATAAAACAAGGTGAGCTGGACCAGATGCAAGGATAAAAACAGGGAACATCAGTTGAGATGGAAAAACTGGAGTGATTTATCTGGTGGGGGATATAGGAGGAACAAGCTAAGGGATTTAATTTCCTGCTAGGACTAAGGTGAAGTGCATCAAGAGGGCAAGTATATGCTGGGACGGTCATGGTATGGGGGTTGTTGTTCATTGCTACACTGGAAAAGACCATATATGGTTCCGTAGTGTCCACCTATTTCATTTTTGTCTGTGATGGGAAGAATACAACATCAGCTGTAGCAGTATCAAAATAAAGAAAAAGAAAAGATTTTTCCAGACTTGGAGTAAAGAAGACCTGCAAAGATTTGCAACATTTCCAAATGAAAAAATGGCTGTCATTAATCACTTCTCCTCTCTCAAGTGGCAGGATAGAATCTTAGACCTCTCCAAGGGTTTGCTTGGTGCTAGACATCGACACAAGCTTTATTGATGGTAAATGTTCAAAGAATAGTAGACAGTCCCCTAATGGTTGGACATATACCAAGTCCTTGTGGCCATGGAAGATGGAGTCTGAACAGTTTTATAGTACAGAGGGGAAAAAGGCAGTGTACAAGCATGACCCTTTTGCCCTAAGTAGCCCTTATGAGAACAGTACAAGCAGGTTAACAACCAGGAAAGGGGGAGGGGTCACTCTCCCAGTGCATTCTCAGCTTTCTTTATTTTTTCTTAGCCCCAGACTGCAAAGGAAATGAAAAAAGTATCCAACAAGGTTGCTAATGTAGTTAAGCCGTTTATTTTTAACAAAGTTAAACAAAATTAAATGAAAATACATTAAAAACCACAATTAAAACAGATGCAAACACTTTTAAAACATAATTATAAATAATAGTTTTTTTTTAAAAAAATGCAGCACACCATTTCATACACATTGCTGCTATATAATCTGTGTCTTAAGGGGGATATAGCATCTGTACACTTGTTACGGCAATTTTTTAAATTCTTCATGAAGTATATAAATCTGAGATAAAGTTTTATTCATACCTTCTGGCTCTGTATACATGAGAAATTAAAAAATATGCCTAATCTCTAAAAATGTATCTCAGCATTACAATGCGAAAGGAAAATTCTATTTATAGGTGAGAGTACATTTGCATGCCTGTGCAGTGAAGTTGTTCAGCAGGCAAATAATAACAATGACCTAATTTGCATATGTCTTTAAAGATTTCTTTAAAAGCCTCTGAAAATGCAACAATCAGATTTGTAGAACTAGCCTGGGGTTGTAACATTCAGCTCATTCTTATTTTAAATTTAAAGAATAGGAGGTGAGCCTACAATGGTCACTAAATCCAGGACCAGTTATGCCTGGTACAATCTGCTGTTGTGTCACTTTGGCATCCACATTGTCCAGCTGGACCAAGGCTGCATCTGCTCTACTGGACTTTCACCTCACCCTCTGTGTCCTCACCACCACTCCCAACTGGACATGGAGCTCGATCAAAGCTCCTGGATGTTACGGGCTCCTCATTTTGACATCAGCAGAGGCACCTGCATGACCAGAAAGCAAGAGGGTTGAGAGATCCCCTCCTCCTTCTTTCTGGTTAATGAACATGTGTGTCAATGTCTGTGGCCTGCTGGGAACAGCCATGGTGTCAACACATCCATGATTCATCCCCTTCCATGCACCAATGAGTGAAGGGAAAGGGTAGTATCACTGTCCAATCTGGTCCAATTTAGGCCCCTTCTACCCTGCATATAATCCAGATTATCAAAGCAAATAATTCACATTATCTGTTTAGAACTTGATTATATGAGTCTACACTGCCATATAATTCATTTCAAAATAGATAATCTGGATTTTATATGGCAGTGTAGAAGGGACCTTACAGTCCAATAATAACTGTACCACATGCTTTCCATCCATGTCTTGGAGCCTGCTAGTGACAGTGATTTTCTGAAAAAGGCACAGAGGTTTAGAAGGGAGGTCTAGCATGGACTCTCGCAGTGGGTTGCCTTTCTGCCTGCTTTTGCTTTGTGCTTTCCCAAGCAAGTACTACTGAAAACTGTGCCATTTATAGGGGATTTTTTTTTCAGAGCCTGAAAAAAAAAAACATTTTGAAAACAGCTCCTAAAATCTCCCATTCAACATGCCAACTGGTAGATTCTGGAAGCTGTAATTCAAAAAACCTAGTTTTCCAATCCTAGGTCTTTATCTCAGGGGTGCCATCTTTGAGTACCCCAATGCAAGGTGCAGGTTCATGGGATTTTGGGCAGACAGGCTCGAGCTATTGCTCATTATCAGGGCCTGGGACTGGCTTCATCACCTGTGTGGCTTGTAGTACTGCTTTCCTTCTTCATTTGTGCAAAACTCTTGGTTCGAACTTAGGGCCAGACACAATTTTGAATGTAAAGATTCCATCTGAACATTAGGAAGAACTTCCTGACTGTGAGAGCCGTTCAGCAGTGGAACTCTCTGCCCCGGAGTGTGGTGGAGACTCCTTCTTTGGAAGCTTTTAAGCAGAGGCTGGATGGCCATCTGTCAGGGGTGATTTGAATGCAATATTCCTGCTTCTTGGCAGGGGGTTGGACTGGATGGCCCATGAGGTCTCTTCCAACTCTTTGATTCTATGATTCTATGATTCTATGATGAATATTTTCTTTGAACTCAGTCCCATTGTCTTCATCGGGGTTTACTCAACAAGCACTTAGTTTGCCAAGCTGAAATAAAGTTTTTAGAAATTATTCTATGAAGGTGAGGTGAACATTAGCAGCTCCTAACAGTTGGAAACAGTCCTATTCACACGACATTGTCTCAAACTCACTGCAAACTAATTTGCAGGAGATTTTTAGATTGTCTTTTTCAATGCTGCAGCAAATGGTTTCTTCTAATGTTAGCAGTGGTACGATAAGTCAAAAGTGCTGCTGCAGCAAGTTTGGAATAATACATATTGTATTCCATGTTGTGAGTGTCACTTCCCTACATTTCACTTATCAATCCCCAGACTACTGACCATTCCACTTCCAGTGAGCAAATGGGGAGGACCTTTGGTTGCATGGCCATAAGTTCTCACTTTTGCTTTGTTCACTTCCTTTTGCTTAGAGAAAGGTAACTGTGCAGTTTTATATGCTATTCTTGGCACTCATATGGGTTTCCATTGCCTCATAAGCACTTCCTTTGTTTGCAGGACCTTTTATTTGTTTTTGCAACATTTGTAGCTTTTGTAGCTCTCCGCACCCCAAAAAATTGTTTGACACTCATAAGCACATCTTCTTTTTGCAAAATACACAAATAAGGAAGTCTAGGAATTGCAAAATTATTTTATTTATATTAATGTAGTTAGAGGTACAATGCTTATGTACTCAGAAAATCCAAAAGTGGTAACCGTGAAGCTGCGAACTCACTCAGGGCCCGTCCAGACAGGACCTTTATTGTGGTATCTGCCGCAATAAAGGAGGGGCTGTCCAGACAACATCCTCAACAGTCCCGAATTAATTTGCTACAAACCAGGAAAACCTTTAGTGGGATAGATCCACTATTTTTGGGTCTGAGTTGCAGAATACTGCAGTCCAGACAGTATTCCCACAGTTTATCAAGTTAAATAAGCCTGGTAAACTGTGGGAATATCCATCCCCTCCGACCAAGTCCCCAGACCCCTTAAAAAAATAATAAGAACTTATGTGGCCTCCATTAAAAGTCTCGGCTGGCTCTCCCAGCTCATAGAAATCACATGCTGGGGGGGGGGGAGGGAGGAAAATCACCCCCCCCCAAAAAAAACCTCCTGGCACATCATTTCTATGCACCAGGAGAGCTGGTCAAGGCTTCAACTGGAGGCCCGTTCTTATTACTTTATTAAGGGGTCTGGGAGCTTGGTGGGAGTAGGATCTCCAGACATTCTCTTGGGCTAAGGCATGTAGGCGGGGGGGGGGGGGGGGCTTGAGGGGGTTCAGCCCCCCCCCCTTCAAATTCTCATGGTGGTCCATGAGAAGGCCTTACTGGTACATTATTTAAACTGTTACGTTTATTCATATCATGATCTGATCACCATTCTCAATATATCCCATATGCATGGGGGTATTGGGGTAACGATACAAAAGGTTTGCTAGGGTAGACCCTCTTTCACTCAGACTCAGCCCCCCCCCAATCAAACTCAGCCCCCCCAAATCAAAATCCTGGCTACGGGCCTGCTTGGGCTAGTCCCAAGAGAATGTCTGGACATCCACCCCAGAAAGCACATGTTTTCTGGGGTGGGTGTGGACAGACCCCCCAGAAGCGTTTGATTTTTTTTTTAACATGGATGCATCTCAGATAAAGGCCTGTCTGGATCCAGCCTCAGAGATGAAGCTACAAAATGATGAACTCTTGCAAGAACAAGTCAAACCTCAGATTTGAACAATTCGTTTGGTAACAAAAGTGGGCAATGCAAAAGTTGGCAATGCAAAAGTTGGGAAGAGTTAGGTCAAGCTAGTGCACTAAGGGTCCTTCCACACAGCCATATAACCCAAAATATCAAGGCAGAAAATCCCACAATATCTGCTTTGAGCTGGGTTATCTGACTCCACACTATCATATATTCCAGTTCAAAGCAGAAAATGTGGGATTTTTTTCAGCTGTGTGAAAGAGGCTTAAACTGAAAGTGTGACCAACTTTTGGAAAGCACTTTCAGCTATATCATGCAGTAAGAAATATGGTTATCCTTGTGTGTTGTGACTCTCTATGAGGACTGGTTTACAATGCCAGAACACATTTTTAAGGCCTCATGCAGTAATATCATGGATTGCTGAACTGGGGCTTTTAAATTATCATGACATTAATAATGTAAACAATCTTATTTTTGCAGGCATAGTTGTCTTTGAATAAACTTGATGGTAAGTTGCATGTATTTTCAAAGATTTATTTTTAATAATTAGAGTAACTCCAAGTCATTCATCCAGTTTCTATCTCTGTCTATATATGTTTGTGTATGTATTTATTTATCATGACACTATCTCATCGGAGCCTTGGCTTGTACATATATAACTGTTAAAAGCAGTGGAAAATTCAGTTCCCTTAGGGCCCTTTCACACAGCCTTATATCCCAGAACATCAAGGTAGAAAATCCCTCAATATCTGCTTTGAACTGGGTTACCTGAATCCACACTCAGATAATGTGGGATTTTGTGCCTTGATATTCTGGGATATAGCGCTGTGTGGAAGGACCCTTAGAAACAATTGCTATGAAAAAAACGTGTAAAATGAGAAGCAGATCTGTGTTTGCAGGGAGGATTTGTGTAATTCAGAGCCACATTTGTACATATTTGAGGCAGAATTGTCACTTTAAACTGTATTTACTTCTTTTGGCAGTGAGTTGATACAAACTGATAATTCTTTGGAAAGCAATGAGATGATATTATAATCCAGTGGGATACAACAAATGGAGATGAATAGGCTGGAACTGAAGATCTAACAGCTGCTAACTGTAATGATATCTTTTCTAAGCAGTTGTATTGACTTACTGAAATGAATAGATAAGACACAATGTGCCACCAATGATGATGTCGTTGATCGTGGGTATGTTGTTGTTCAGGGGAACTGTATACTATGTAGCACTTTAACTGTTAAAACTATGTCTGTCCATATGTCTTTATGTGCCTTCATGTTGCCTGTTGACTTATGCAAATCCCATGAATTTTATAGAATTTTTAAGGCAAGTATACTCTGAGGTATACTCCAAGCCTCCAGTGGTGCAGTGGGTTAAACTGCTGAGCTGCTGAACTTGCTGACTAAAATATCACTGGTTTGATTATGGGGGGTGGGGTGAGCTCCTGCTGTTAGCCCCAGCTTCTACCATCCTAGCAGTTCGAAAACATGCAAATGTGAGTAGATCAATAGGTACCACTCCAGCAGGAAGTTAACGGCACTCCTTGCAGTCATGCTGGCCACATGACCTTGGAGGTGTCTACGGACAACACTGGTTATTTGGCTTAGAAATGGGATGAGCACCATACCCCAGAGTCAGACATGACTGGACTTAATGTCAGGGGAAAACCTTTACTTTTACCTATACTCTGAGGTGGTCTGACTAGTTCCTTCCTCTGAAATATAACCTAGATATACAGACACAAAAATACATCCACACATTTCTGTATCAATACCTCTAGATCTCAAGAGTATAGTGGGAATCATGCAATCCGATAGATGTTATCAAACTGTATCTTCCATCAGGCCTTGCCAGCCAAGCCAATGGTGAGCAATGCTAGAAGTCATGTACCTGGAGAACTGCATGACTCCAACCCCTGCAAAATGCATTCAGCCACTGAAGGCAAGTTTTTAGATTCTTTTGAGCCTTTCCATTGTCAACTACTCTCTCAGTCCACCTGGCAGCCAATTCTGCACATCTTCCTTTTTGGCAACTGCAAGGGTTAGCAAGGGACACAGCTGGTCTTAGCTCTCTCATTTAAAAGAGGCCAGATATACTCAGGTTGCTTCGAAAACTCAAGCCTGCTTCACCTTCTTTTCATACCCTAGTTAACTTATTTGCTGAGTGGAACAAACTGTATGTGCTGACCTTTCTGTATTAATAATGCGACCCTACATGGAGAAAGCCTTATTTGGTCCACCCCAAAGAGGTGAATGGTGGAAAGAGGTCACCCAGAGCCTTGCCTGGCAGAAATGCTGGGCTCTGTCGATCCAGACTTCCTTCCTTGCTTACCACCTCATTTTAGTGCCTACGCAGGCATCTGTGTGGATTCTGGCAGGAACAGAGATGTAGATGAGGACTTTGGCATGATCAGCTGAGTTCGTTTTGACAGAAATTGACACTGTCTGGAGTCTGGTGTGTGTGTGTGTGAGAGAGAGAGAGAGAGAGAGAGGGCGGGGGGGGGGGGGTGAAGGATTTTAATTGTGTATACAGAAATCTGTGCCTGGAAGATTTCCTACCCATCTTTTCCCCAAACAGGCATTTCCATGAAAAATATTTGACACACAGAGTACTGGAGATATCTAAAACAATAATTTACTGATTATTTGATTTTTTTTTAAAAAAAATGATTAATCTGGAATCCCTACTGTGATGCCGAATCCTCTGGCTAATATCCTGTCATTGTTGTCATGGTTACAGGAATACCAGTTGCTAAATGTGAAGCATCAGATATAGAGAAGGGGGTGGGGGAAACAGAAAGCCAAAGCAGACAAATTTAGAGTAGAGCATGTTTGCCATCGCTAGATGAACAAGCAGAGAAGTGGAGAAGGAGCAGGCAAGGGGAAGACTCAGAGTCACAGAGAAAGCAAACAGGATATCGGTAAACGCGGAAAAGCTATGCAAGGTGCTAAAACATGAGGTTAGGTGCAGAAAAACATGATTTCTTGCTCTAAGCTAACATAGCACTACTAGAAAAGAGGGGTGAAAGAATATCTTGGAAACCCATCTACATATAAACGTGATTTATTTCCAGGTAGCTTCTCATAATCACTTATCTATACTTTTTCAGGATTATTACAAAGCAATAAGCCTTTTAAAATTAACTTAAATACCCAAAAATGTATAGTCACTATATAATGTCCATAATGCAAAATTCAAATTACCAAAATACTGTAGATTTCATACTAGGTCACCCTAAGTATGAAACAACTTGAAGGCACACCACAACAATAGTCCTAATTAGCTGCTTTGAACCTTTTTGTAGAGAGAAAAAGTGTGTAATAATAATAATAATAATAATAATAATAATAATTTTGACTGCATCAGCCAAAAAGCAGGCCCACACTTCCCATTGAAATACTGATAAATTTATGTTGGGCAATATTGTTCTTCATTTTAAATACTGTTCTTTCTTGCTTTTTGCACTACAAATATGTGCAGTGTGCATTCGAATCCATTTCTGTTTTTTTCCCCAAACTATAGTCTGGCCCCGCAACAGTCTGAGGGACCGTGAACCGACCCTCCTCTTTAAAAGTTTGAGGACCCTCCCTGTCTTAGTGAAATCTCTCCCAGCCTGGCAATTTCAAGATGGTTGGGCTTGACTGCCTAACAATTTCAATTCAATAGTTTGGGCACATTTCGGACTGGAAAAAGCTGCCCCACAGTGTGAAGCATGAGAAGTATATAAACTAATTGATCTGTCATGTTCTTCAAAACTTCCAAATTTTGGAAACAAAGCTTTCTTTCATCTGTTTTTTTCATTGGTTTTGGATTTCATTCAATTTCATTGGTAAGAAGTCTGTATGCAAATTCTTACACATAATTATATCTGCATTTTTCCTCACAGATACATTTTTGTATTAAATTTGATTTAATGAGCACACTTTAAAAGCAATTATAATGTGCATTTTAATAGGAGAAATATGAAAATTGCATTCTGGTCCAGAAAGTGTACAGCGGGGAGAAAGTTCTCAGACTCAGCACTCCAAATATCTTGTTCTTTTCTGCTGATAAACAAGCCCCACCTCCTATGTGCAACATTATTGGCCAGTTCTTTCAGAAAACTGCATAAGAACCCTAAGGCATATGTAACCACTGAAGGTTCAATGACAGTTCTCCTCTATTGCTCCTGTCATGCTCTCTTTCTCTGATCCTGTCTTCTGTTTGGAAGCTCTCATCTAAACTGGGTCATATATAGTTGGCATATATGCATACATGTCCTACTAAGGAATATTAAAACTCATACTAATCTCTATTTTTTTTTCTTTTTTGGTGGAAAAAAAATTAAAAATGAACTTTAGGCTACTTCCAATTTTTTCTTATATAATAATCCTGTTTCTCTGAAATAGAGACAGGTCAGCAATAGCTGCAGGCGCCTGTCCAGTCAATGCTCATCTCCAAAAAAAGCCTTCCCTAGGAATTTCCCAGCCACAGCCTGTTAAGCATTTGCCTGTGACAGGGAGGCAGGATGAGGCAAGCCTTTCTCCCATAGTTTTCTATGGTCATTTGTGCATTATTTGCAGAGTTTAGAGAACAGATTTTAAAGAAATGATCTTTCCTTGTTCCTTAGAAATCCAGGCATTCAGCTGCAACATTTAAATTTAGATCAAATCTCAGCACTGTACTTGTTTCTTTATCATATCTGTTTCAGCATACAAATTGCCTGAGTGTTGTCAGTGAGCAGCATAGAGCTAAGATGTGACATGGGTAATCATCTGAATATTGCTGCTAATTTGGGTTACAGAATACCATGAGTTAATGTTTAGGATTGAGCTAACCTATAATGGGTAGAAAGATAATAAAGGTTTTTCTGCTTCATTCAAAATCATCCAAATACTTGCACCTTTTGAATTCCCTCAAAATTTAGTTTCAAGATGCCATTTGTCTTTACTTTTTTAAAAAACCCTTTTTCCACTTTAGCTATATCTGGCATATATAGACAAAAGTTACTATCATATATTAATCAGTTAAGTGCTTACAACAATTTGCATATCTACGCAATTCTGTATGGAATATTTGATCTGAAGGTAAATAACGGGTAGGAAAAGAGCAAGTATGTTTGACTGAGACTTGGGGAATCCAGAGAGTCGCCATGGTTTCCCCATGGGTACATCCCATATAGATTACTGCAATGCACTCTACGTGGGGTTGCCTTTGAAGACTGTTCGGAAGCTTCAAATGGTCCAATGTGCAGCAGCCAGGCTGTTCTCCAGAATGGTGTACAGGGAGCATACAACCCACATGTTACGTCCACTCCACTGGCTGTCAGTCTACTACCAAGCACAATTCAAAGTGCTGGCTTTAGCCTATAAAGCCCTAAACAGTTCTGGCCCAGTTTACTTGTCCAAATGTTTCTCCCCTATGAACCATCTTGGAGATTAAGATCATCTGGGTGGTCCTGCTCCTAGTCCCACCTTCCCCGCAAGCTCAATTGGTGGGAACAAAAGACAGAGCATTCTTAGTGGTGGCCGCTCGGCTGAGGAACTCACTCCTTAGTGATATTAGATCAGTCCCCTCCCTCTTAGCCTTTTAAAGGAGCATAAAAACCTGACTCTGGGAGCAGGCTTTCAAAAAATCGCATAGTGAAATAATTTTAATCTGTAATATGTGCAATTATCAGCCTTAGACTTTGATTCCTGAATGGCGTGTTTTTAACATTGGAATGTATTTTAATTATGTTTAATATGTATTAATTTTAATCCAGTTTATTTTGACATTTGTATGTCTTAAAGCACTATGTAAGTGCCACATGTAAGAAACCTTGAGTCTCCCCAGGGTATAAATAAGATAAATAAATAAAAAGATAAATAAATCCAGGATGTCATCCTAAAGAGATTGTCAAGCTCCAGGTATAGCTTCTCTCAGCCAGACATAGATCATAAGGTAGTTGTGAGGATAAAATGGGGAAGAGGAGAGCCATAATAAACTCATTACAGGAAAACAAGGTGGAAATGTAACAAATACTAACATATACTTATGTCTAAGTCTAGAAAACCTGGGTCAACTTATCCATGGGTCAATCTAAGTACTATGCCTTAGTTGTCAACAGAAACGAAACCATAACTAACTCTGAGTAGTATGGCAAAAGGAAAGAACTTAGTCCATCTTTGGAAAACCTATAAAAAGCACTTTCCCTCTCTATTCTCTCGCCCATGGCAGCAATTCTGGCCTTTTTAAATGCCTACATGGGAAAATGGCAGTGGTGGCAGCCAGAGGTAGCTGGCCCACTGAGGTGACATTGGTGTTTTCCCTTCCCAGACTGATTCTCAATTTATTCACAGGCCATATCAAAATCCATAATTCTGGTACCAAAACTTACCCTCAATTTATACATGAGGTCAACTTACACATGAGTATGTATGGCCATTTGTAATTCTCACCATTCCAACATTTTACAGCTAAAAACAAAAGCATTCTTGTTACCATACCAAAGATCATTACCTCAAATGCACCACACTAACACCTAAAGATGATTGACTGATCCAGTCTATCTTCTTTATATTCATTTACCATGCTATAGCTAATCTCACAATAAAAGCTGGAGCAGGCTTAAATGGGTAAAAAGAGTTAAGCTCGTTTATTAGGGAACATTATGAAATATTGGAGATATGGAGCACTGAGATAAGCATGCCTGTGCTATCCCTCCATCGCCTGCAAAATGAAATAGGAAACCTGCCATTTAGTTTCCTGTTGATAGCAATCTGTGTCAAGAAGACACCATAGTCACACACCTGGAGCTATGTTTTATCACATGTGTTAGTTAGATGGTTAACAGCAGATCCTTGGAAGAAGTATGCTCCCAAGTCAGTACAAAGGTAGTCAGCAGAGCAATTCTAGGAAGTTCAGGTTGAGCATCACTTATCCAGAGTTCCAAAACCTGAAATACCCCAAAATCCAAAACTTTTTACATAGGTGGCTGAGATAGTGACACCTTTGCTTTCTGATTGTTCAATGTACACAAACTTTGTTTCATGTACAAAATTATTTAAAATATTATTTGATATTACCCTCAGGTTATGTAGAAAAGGTGTATATGAAACGTGCACAAATGTAATGTTTAAACATGGCTCCCATCTCTAAAATTATATACATATAAACAAATATAGGCATTCCAAAAATCAAAACCATTTTAGATACGGGATACCATTACATCACTGATCAAAAATATTTATACTCTTCTCCTTCCCTGAATTAGGGAGGGAAGAAAAACTAGAGAAATGTTCATCCTTTGTTTTAATCAATAGTTATCTCACAGCAGATAGCAGCAGCTGTAGGTTGATAATTGTTCACTGTTCAGCAAAGATTTTAGACACACACACATATGCCTACACCTGTTTTTTCTGAATTAAATTACTAGTATGAGTATGTCACTGTAGTTCTTATCAGCACGGCAGGAAAAGAATGACTGCTTGTTATCTGAAAACTATAGTGAAATTAAGGTTTAATTGGTTGTTTTGGAGAAGTATGATATCAGTCTTGAAGGGATTTAAAAGTGCACATTAAGAATTACTTTCAGGTTCAAAGGCAGGCTAGGAGCATGGATAAGCGTACTGCAAGGACAGCAATAGAGAATGAAGGGGATACTGAATTGCTTATTGCTGCAAATGAGCAATAAGGGGGGATGGAAGGGAACATTTTCTCCTTGTACCTCTGTCCCATTTTTTTTCTTTTCTTCAGTGAAAGAAAGCTGTGTCCAAATCAGAGACAAAAACCAAACACAAAATAAATGCATGAAAAATAGCAAAATGAATTCTAATCTCTTGACACATTCCTGTGGGGAAAGACCCTAAAAGACCCAAGAAATGCTAATGTGAAGGGAAAGGGATTGGCAAGAACAAATTGCTGCAAGGCATGACTGATAGATTATGCCATGCACACAATAATCCTCATACTTCATGCTCTCAGATACAGCTTGCTTTAATATATCTAACACACCTTATATATGTGTTCAGCCTTGGGGTACATGGTGGGCCCATGTGTTTAATTCTTGAAATGCTCCACACCATTGAACCTAAACTACTATCATATCTTGTAAGGCTCTCAGCAACTGCTTTGGAGTAAAACACCTGAAACTGCTCCCTAATAGCTTCTGATTCACTTTGTGAATTCATCATCTGTGTACTACAGATCGGAATTTCAGATCTAGGCTCTTCTATGTGCACATCAGGTTGAATTACCTGTTCAGGCAGCTGTTTCTGTTATGTAAGCAATTTCAGTTTGGTAGGGCCTGAATTTAATGTATCACTTTCCATCTTTAGTGTTCTGCACACAACTTACAGTAGATATATTCCAAACTCCCATTCCTTAGATCAGAAAATACACGTTAAGCTTGGGTCAGACCATCACATTATTTATTTGCAGGCTAATGAAATAGTTCATTTCACAATTACAAAAAAGATCTTAGATCTATTCTGTTATATCTGAAAGTAAAGAGACATTGGTGGTAGCTGATAGATAGAAGTGAAATAGAATGGGGAAAGCATCTAGAGGTCTTAGTAGGTGATGGCTGCATCTACAGAAGCACAGCATCCAAATCCTGGGAAGTAGTAGTAGCAATGTATTCTGCTTTAATTAGATTTAACCTAAAATACTGTGTTCCAAAATGGACATTACAGTTCAAAAATGGTATTGACAAGCTAGAAAGCACTCAGAGGAGAGGAACCAAAATGATCACAATGTTCATAAGGAATGTCTTAGAGAGCTGGGTATGTTTAGCCTGGAGAAGATGTTATATGAGAACCTTCTCTAAATGTCCAAATGGATGTGATATTAAAGATGGTAAAAGCTTGTGTTCAGCTGCATCAGAGACTAGAACAAAAAACAGTGAATTCAATTGATAAGAAAAGAAATTCCACCTAAAAATTACAAATAACGTCATTATTTTTAAGAACTGTTGGGACAGTAGAATAAGCTGCCTCAAGGGGTGGTGAACCCTCCTTCTTTATAAAAATAGCCATCTTTCAGGAATGCTTAGTTGTATATTCTTACATTGTAAGTAGTAGGACTAGTTGCCTTGTGTCATCCATTCTAACTCTATTATTCTAAGAAGCAGACTGCCATATCTGCCCACTACTACATCATACATGTGCTATGAGACTAGTGGCCAAAGATGAAAATGTATCTATAGGGAAATGTTCATCATGGAAAATCAAGATTGCTTTGAATCCAATTTTCCTGCTTCTTGGCAGGGAGTAGACTGGATGGCCCATGAGGTCTTTTCCAACTCAGTGATTCTATGATTCTACAATTATCTGGACCTTTAGCCAGAATGTGAGTGTTTAAAATGCTTAAAGAATAAACACAACTGTTTTATTTATTTTTACTATAAAGGATTTGAAAAAAATAAAGGAGGCAATTATTCATCCTGTCCACTGAGGCTAGAAATGAAAGAAGCAATAATTTAAAATGACTGAAAAGTAGAATTAGGGCAAACATTAGCCAAAGCTTCCTAGCTACAATTGCAGACCAGAAATGGAATAAGCTGCCTAAGGAGGTTCTTTGGAGGTTTCCGGGAGAGGTTGGCCAGCCATCACTTGGGAAACATTTGGTATTGGCTATTTTGTCTTGATCTGGGTTTCTTTTAGTTTACTGTCAGTGCTAAACAATGGGCAATTTAAAATTTGCATGCGTTTAAGTGGATTAACATGCTTTTTTTTTCTGTGGGAGGTGGTAATCCCAGCTCTGTGGTAGTGTTGGTCTCTTTCTGTGTAGCAAATCATTCATTTATTTTATGGGAATTAGATATTGTGAAGTAATTGGTTATTTGAATAAAACCCCTCAGTCTAGGCAGTTTCTAATCTCTCACACGCATTGTGCATGCCTTATCAGGTCACCCAGGGAAAGCTTATGCTCTCCCTCATGACTGCAAGTTGGGATGCAATCCCAGACTATATTGTAGGGAAGCAACAATTTTCTTTGTAGACTAACGAACTGGGAGAGGATGATTGTGTAAGCAGCAAAACAGAGAAAAGTGCATATATGTCTAGAACATGCATGCAAATGGATTAACACTAGAGCTATATATTTGTATATAGGTGGTCTGTTCTGTTACTTTTCAGAATCAATCTGTGCATTTAAAAAAAACCAATACAAACATTTACATTATTCCTCAACACATTTTCTCCACAAAGTACACATTTCAAAAGGTTCTTTACTTTTGTTTATGTTTATGTACTGCTTATTTATTTTTGCATTCATTTTATCCTAACATGAAGATTTCTATTTACAATATAGTACTTCTTTTGAGATGAAAATTGGATAGTTAAACAGGGAGAAGTGGAAAACCTGAAGAATGATTGCATTCACAATCTGTGTGTTTGTTTGAGATGTGCAAATCAGGATAGTTCACTTAAAAGCAGGCGCTCAACAAAATCCTCAGTCATCTCTATCTGCCACTATACTAACTCATTTGTTATAAAGTGGTCCCCATCGATATCTATGAACAAGGGAGGTTGTTTTTATGTGAAAGGAGAATTCAGTCATTTGGTCTCACACATGAATTATGCAATTGTGCATTTCAAGATGACCACTTCTTACTTGAGAATTTCAACATATGCCTCTGAAGGTTTCTTTTAAAAAAATGTAGACTGGGTACAATTCTGTTAAAGGCCTTTTTGCTTCTTAATATGGAAAGCTTACCCTCAAAGAGGCTTGACAGGACCAAATTAATCCAAGTCTCATAGCTGGTCAGACAGCACAGGCCCATCGAAATGTCCTCATTTACAAAATACAGTAGTCTGTTTGTAGGGCTATGAAAAGCCCATCCTCTGCAATGGAGACCTCTGTTCAAATATCTGCTCGGTTATAGTCTGATTTAAAGACAAAGTATAACAAGGAAGGAGATTAGGCAACCTGAAGTTGCTCATCATCCACACTTAGCACCTGAACAAGAGACACAGCCGTCAGACACAATCACCTGGTTACCACATTCCCCAACTGGGATTCATGAACCATATCAGTGAGATTTTTAAAATTAAATCTTGCTTCCTTGTAAATTCAACAGTAACAATTGATTTTAAAATAGATCACACTGGACATGACAATATTATAGTCAGGCTCACCAAAAATGATAAACAGATATCTTTTCAATAAATCCAGATTTTTTTCTATAATTTTCTTATTTGATGGAGTAGCTTGTTGGAGTAGCTTGATGGTTGTCAAAATGGGCCATACCGATTTGAGCTTGCTGTGCTCAAGGTAAGCTGAAGGACATTATCCTGTTCCTCAACTACAAGTCTGGTTGGCTTCTGATTATGAAAGATCATGCTCTCTTGAATTTTGCTTGTCAGCCAGGTGTTTCTGGTTGAGTCTGATGATTGCACATTACTCTAGAGAAGGGTGACAAACTCATTTTCCTTGAGGGCCACATCAGCATTATGGTTACCTTCAAAGACCTGTTGGACAGAGAATCTGTGGATACAGAGGGCCTCCTTCAGGAAGCAACTAAAAACCTACTTATGTTCCCAGGCTTCCCGGATTAACATTTGGTCCCTCTAGAGCAGGCTAATACGAGGGTTGAATAAAAAGTAATGCCTCCACCTTCGTAATTCCTCAACAGATGGCAGTACTGGTATGCAGCAGGTACTGGCTTGTTCAGTAGACTCTGCTCTACAGTTTCATTTTTGCGGGAAGCCTTTGCATTGAACGGTTGTGTTGTTAAAGTACAAAGTATGGAATGCTCAATGCCACTTAAGCAACGTGCAGTCATTGAATTCTCAACAGCAGGTGTCACCCCAAAGGATATTAATCAGAGAATTCAAGCTGTTTATGGTGATTGTGTTGATGTGAGTACTGTGCATCATTGGATGAGAAAGTTTAAAGATGTTGAGGTGGGAACATCTGACTTGCATGACAAAGAGTTGGACGCCCTGTGACAGCAACCACTGAGTTTCACAAGCAAAAGTTTGACAGATTGATTCAGGACGATCGTCATATCACTCAGAGATAATTTTCAAACATAATCAGCATTTCACAAGAACGTGTGGGTCACATTATTACTTTGCTTGGCTATCGGATGATCTGTGCACGATGGGTACTCAGAATGCTGACGCCTGAATTGTCGACATCTTCCATGACGGCTTCAGAAAACTTGTTAATCATTGGCAGAAATGTATCCAATTGACTGGTGATTATGTGGAAAAATGAATAGTGGTAGTTAAAGAGCACGTTCTAAGGATTATTTCTGCGTTTGATTTCTTAAAATAGTCCCATCCAAACCCAAGTAACAAAGGTGGAGGCATTACTTTTAATTCAACCCTTGTATTTGATTAGTCATCTATTTAAAATGAGGAAGGTTTTTAAAGAAATGAGCTCACATTTATAGTCCTGGAGAATTTCATCTTAAGGTGCATCTACACTGTAGAATTAATGACATTTAACACAATTTGGCTGAATGCTATAGAATCACAGGAGGTGTACTGTATTTTGACAATACCTTTAGCCTTCCCTGACAATAAGTGCTGGTACTTTAACAAACTACAATAGGTATTCATTCTACAGTTTTGACACACCCTTGAGCTCAGGTTTGCAGACTGCATGCCACTGGAATTCAAATTGCAGACTAGTTCAACTGATTTTAAATTGTTGCACTAGGACAAATAGATGCATATTCAACTTAAAGGTTTGCATTGAACCATGAAAGAATCAGTGACAAAACAGTTGGGAGCAATGGTGACAACAATATATGCTATTTTGGTTAAATATTATCAATTGTTTAAAAAGTAGTTATTTAATTAATAATCAATGCAACCTACTTAGTGGTGCTCCTCCAATAAATTTAAACTACACATCAATTCCCAATTTCTTATTATCTGTGTTAACACATTATTTCAAAAAATAATATTCCAAATTCTAATTTGGAAGGCCACATATTCTTTGTCTCTTTTGTAAAGGATTTTTAGTCTATCTTTCTGTCTTGGAATGTGGTATGTGCCTACTTTACTATAACCATTTTCATCAAGAAGTTCTCAGTTGTATGGCTCCCCTAATCCTAGAATATTACATCTCAAGAGAGCATTTGGTAATTTGCATATTTGAATATTCAAATATAGCTGATTAGGGATTGCACATCTCCATATCTAAACTTGACCTGATCAAAATTCTGAAGCACTAGTGTTTGGCCTTAATATAAACATTATACCATAGGCATCTGAATTAATGAGCAGTAGGTGAAGGGCTGCTTTGTATGCACACTGACTTAACTAACAACGTATAGTCTTGTACTACAGGTCAAATAATCCACACATCAGAGTCCTGTGTGGTTTCTAGGCTGTATTACCATTTTCTAGCAGCATTTTCCCCTGATGTTTCACTTGCATCTGTGGCTGGCATCTTCAGAGCGTCTCTGAAGATAGTCAAGCAAGTGGAGTATATATATCTCTGGAATATCCAGGGCGGGAATTTTTTTTTTTAATTTGTCTTTAACCACCACATACTAGAAAGCATATCTTTATGACTTGCTCCTGCACTGTCCCCAGCATTTTCAATCTGAACACTGTCCCCAGCATTTTCAAGTCTCCCATGTCCAGAGTTCCCCATTCTAGAACATGTTACCGATGCAGCCAGCATGGAAATCACTGTGCTTCATGTGATGGGATCCGGTGAGCTCTGTGCCGGCTGCGTCAGCTAATTGTTCTAGGATGGGGAAATTTAGCAATGTGATGAGGTCCAAAGATGGTTGACTGACAAGAAACAATCTTAGAGAACTGCTGTTGGTTTAGGAACTAAAGCTCCCTGAATATTTGCCAACTTCCCTTCTTCCTCACCTGTATGTTCATAAATAAAACATTACACAACCTCCCTTCAATCTCCAGCATTTCTTTCTTTTGAGAAAACTGATTCTATGTGCATGTTTTCCTTCTCATAAAGACATTTTTGGATTTGAGTATTGTAGCTCTGACAAACTTCTGTAAAGTTTTATTTCAGAAATAAATCCAGTGTCACTGAGATAGCTTCTATTTTGAAATGGTGAAAGTATATTTCCTCCAGGAAAATCAGCAGTGTTACAATTCTAGAAGGAAGTTTAACTTGTTCCATTTTTTTACTGGTGACCTCATCAGACAGGGGAAGAATCGGTGGCATGCTTCACTTCTCTGCCCCTTTAGGCACAGAGCTCACCAGCTCCCATTACATGGCACACTACTATTTCTGGTGGGGCTCTGCACCTAGAGGGGTGGTGAAACAGAGTATGCTACCACCATGTCAGCACAGGAGGCTTCCTGTGTTCCCTTGGATCAATTGAGGGAAGTCTGATGGTCGATGCTTCCCCCCCTCCCCCCCCCCCCAGTGTGATCACCCTGCCAGTAAGCCAAGTGATGCAGGTTGTGGGGCAGTGGTCACCAGATTCACCACAATGCATGGTGATTCTGGTGGCCAGTGTGAAGAGGTCCCTGGAGTGTTAAAATTTAGAAAAGAAAACAGTGAAACAGATTGCTCATGTTGTTTATTATTTTTTTCTGGAGGACCCTGATTGGAACCGAAAAGAGCAAACGGCAGCAGTACTTGCAGAAAGTTAATTTCCCAATTCAGAAATGCAAAAAATTAGCTTAGGATAACATGACAGAGACTCAGCTGTTGTTCTAACAAGAGAGTATTAAAGAGTATTAATTATGCATGGTGACTTATTAATTATGTATTTGCACCAACAATTGCCCGGAAAAAATATATAGGGATATTAGAATTCAGAGTAGCAGTAAGCCATTATGAAGCTTGCCATTTTAGACATGTCATGATTTTTCTCCTACTTCTTTCATTCATTTTAGTGAAGTTTGGAATCTACTGAAGTTAAATTGTCCCCGATTTAAAAGAAAATACACCTTAATTGTGGATTTCTACCATGTGACTCTCTGAGGAATCTCACCTTTTGTGCCATAGAGGGAAACTTGGCGGTAAAGGTTATATTATAAAGGAGAGGAACCATAGCTTGGTGGTAAACACATTTTTTTTCATTAAGAAGACCTAAGGTTTAATTTACAAAACCACCAGTTATAGACAGCAATAACCCCTAGGGAGGAGAGCCAGTGCATTGTAGATCCAGATTCCTTGTAGGTAAACAAACACAGGATAATTGTAAGTCAAGAAGAAATTGTTGGTTTACCAGGAAAATCAGTGGGTCCTCTGGATCTGTTGGATCTGGATCTACGATTTCCAGTGACAGTGAACTGCCACACCCCATTTTAGTAAATACATTTACATGAGCACATACACAATGAAACATGCACATTCACATCACCATCATTTAATAATATAAGTATTTGTGGCAGATTTTCATATTTGCAGTGAGTTCCAGAACCAAACCCACATGGATATGGTGGGTATTCTGTAGTGCTTATTACTTTCAATGTTGAGTGAAGTGAGAAGGGATAAAAGATGCAAGGAAATAAACAAAACAGTGGCAGACTCCAAAATCTGGATTGAACCCAATTTGTTCAAAATGATGCTATAACATCTATAATTCCTTGTATTCCTTCTTCATTTGTGAAGTTTGTTTTCAAAAGATACCACATCCAAAATATAGTAAAGGAAAAGCTTTCCTCTGACATTAAGTCTAGTCATATACAGTATATGAAAAAATATGAGTTATAGGCACATTATTGGCTAAGAATAGAATACATGTACAGATAAACTATGGAAAGGTATCAAATCACGCCTTACAAGGTTTGGAAAATTGTATTTTATAGCACAAGAATGCCTATCCTCACTACATTGTTTTCTATTCCTGTAAAAATTGTTCAGATAGATTTGGTACCTTTTGGAAACAAGCTCCATTTTTGTTTCTTCCTGTTCTTTTGGTTATGAGACTTTTCATACACGAATAGAATTGTGTATTTTTTGTTCTTGACGCTGGCATTTAACCTTGTTTTTTGGGTTAGAGTGGGTTATATCTATTTCAATGCAAGAACTATTCCAGTTTAGCCTATAAAGGAACCATTTTAATGTATCAGGAATTGGGGCAATAGAAAAGGCACATTTGCTCAAGTTCCAATTTGTTTTTCCGTAAGTCTATGCATATATGAATCTTCCTCTGCTCAATAACCCTTATAACATACTGAGGGACCAGGTAATGAGATCATTTGAAAAAAAATTAACCATGCATACAATTTAAGACTATGATTTGTACATAAAATATTGCAGATTTAACATAACCTGACCACAGAATGTTGATTTTTGGTTTTACATTAACAGGCCTCATTAACTTCTGCTTACATAATTACAAGACTGATGGCTCTTATTGAGAACTGAAGCATCCATTTCATAATCTCAGTATAACTTCTGTTTTCATGACTGAGTTGTGGTCTTTCAAGAGTGATTTTTTCCTTTATTGCAAGATCTCATTACATGAAAATTATAGATGAAAACAGCAGAGAAGGCAAGAGACACAATAGTGGGCTTGTTTTTCCATAATACTAAGAGTTTGTTGAAGGTTCATTTTGTCATTCATCATGGATATGGTTGTATAATTTATGATAATTGAACCCAAACATAACAGTATTGTCTTGCTTATTTTCAAAACTATTTTTGTACTTCCATATCAATACAGAAGTAAAATGCCATGCCTATATTTTACATTACTTTACATGATTCTGCCATTTGATGTCATAATAATTCACATTTTTTCTAGCTCTTTTTTAACAGAAAAAAATACATCATCCCTGGAACCATGGAACTGGTATCCACTGTTTTAGTTTTTGATCTCTGGCAAAATATGGACTCTTTAGGCCAGTGCAACTCTATGGCATCATTGGGCCAGGGGGGCTTCATTTTGATAGAAATTGCTATTACCTAGAGTGTCATGCATCCTCACAAAGTTCAGGAATGTACTCCCATGGATACGGAGGTCATGCTATACACTAAGACTTGCAGCTCCTGCGGAGATTTTCCAGCTCCAGCTCTAGAAAGTCATTATCTCTCTTAAGGTATCAGGAGCTGAGATCTTAAGAGGAGTCATGGCCAAAGGGACAATGCCAGTTGCTTCCAGAGCAAGGCAAAGCCTAGGAATGCCTAGGTCCAGGCCCGTAGCCAGGATTTCGTTTCGGGGGGGGGGGGGGGCTAAAAAATTTTCAGGGGGGGTTTTGGGGGGGGGGCTGAGTTTCAAGGGGGCTGAGTCTGAGTGAAAGAGGGTTTAGTCTAGCAAACCTTTTGTATCATTACCCCAATACCCCCATGCATATGGGATATATTGAGTATGGTGATCAGATCATGATATGAATAAACATTACAGTTTAAATAATGCACCAGTAAGGCCTTTTCACGAACCACCATGAGAATTTCGGGGGGGGGGGGGGCTACATGCCTGCCCAGGTCAACTATGTCTCCTTTTCTGAAAATCAAGCACTATTCACAACTCTCACACTCTTTTCCCAGTAAACCAGCAGGGAAGGTGTGGAAGAAGTAGCAAATCAGCAATACATATACACCAGGGCTAAAGACTATGCCATGCCATGATGTATTAATCTGAGTGGATTCCTTGGACTTCCATTAGTATTATATATCAAAAGCACTGGTAGATATTATGTAGTCTTTCTGATTCTGATGGGCTGGAATTCTGACCATCACTGTCACTAGATACACTATCTACAACCAATGTGAATTCTAGTCCTAAAATATCCAAAGTGGTACAAGATGCCACCTCTGATATACTCCTCTTGAAAGATCACCTGGTCTTGTTGAACCTTGACATCTTCTCAATCTTGACCTTTGACCCCCCCACCCCACCCAACTTTCTAGAGATGTAAACCGCATTTTCTGTGTAGAAAATAATGTTTATATGCAGAAACTCTATTATTTGCATAGAAGAAACTGCTTCCTGTGCAGAAAATTCTATTTTCTACTCGAGTGAACCACATGCAAAGTCTCCAATTGCAGCATGCATAGTTATATCGTTTCCTCTGGAGAAAAAGCTGTTTCCCACCCAGAATAGGTTCTGAACTATGAAAATTCTCATCAGTGCAGGATTCTTCTGATCAAGATATCTCAACACTAAAAAAAAAACTTGTTTTGTCCGTTTTGTGAATACTTCTTTCTATCTCTACCACTAGCATACCCTTCTGCACTTTCCCAGTGGTGATTCAAGTCCACTCCTTAGTTTTGATTAATTTGCACAAGCTGTTCTGGCCTTCTAAGCAGTTCTGATATGTTATTTTGCTATCAGTTAAGATGTTTCTTCAACCCAAACTTTGCTAGTCCAATCAATATAAAAGACTTCCACAAATGTGTTTAGGCATAGCTGGAGGGAAAACCACTGCTGTTGTTTTCAAAGCTTCAAATGAATATTGTTTATGGAATGCTTCACTGCTTTTCTGATGAATTCCAGATGATTCAAAAGATGCCACAAGCAACAATTCTGAAGTTGAGAACATTGTTCCCTGTTCCCTCCTGCTTTGGGCTCTAGAATAAATCATCATCATTTCTATTTATAAATAACCTTCTCCCAAGATTAGGACTCAGAGTAGCTGACAAATTAAAATGGTTACAATATACAGTAGTTTAAAACATTCAAAAGCCTTTATTGAAACAGAATTAAAATATTAACTCTAAGCAAAATATTGAAATATACACTTTAAATGACAAAAACAGTAATTTAAAACAATGCAGTGTCTCTTCAAAAAGACCTTTACTTAAATTCTTCAGTTCTAAATGCCTGCCAGAATAAAATAGTTTTCTCTTGTGATAAAAGGAGAGCAAGAAGCAAGAATTCTAGCCTTTCTAAGGAATGTGTTCCATAGCCCAAGAACTAACACTGAGATCTCATCCAGACGGGCCCCAAATGCAGGACTTGTTGGGCTTTTACCAGAGGTGTCCTCTGGTAAAAATGAATTAATTCGGGCCAAAGAAGGTGAATCCTGCTTTGTTCCAAATTAATTAAATACTCCATTAAATACCTTGAAAGGCCCGGGTCTAAAGGGGTATAGAGCCTGTGTAGACTGATTCCTGGGTAATCCCAGGACTACAAAGGGATCAGTCTCCACAGCCCTCTTGGGTTTTTGGGCTCCCTGAGCCCAAAGGACTGAGAGGACACCCCCCTTTCCCCCCACCCCCCACCCCCATGCACCAGGAGGCCTACCAGAGCACCGTAATGGCAGCCCAGTAAGTTTTTTTAAATTTTAAAGCTTCTTTTCACAGTTTTGGGATTTCCGGATGGTTACTGGGAGGGCATCTAAACACCCCCCTCAAGAAAGCCTGGATTTTGGGGGGAGGTGTTAGGACAGAAATGCATGCCAAAGCAGGTTTTAAAAACCCACTTTGGCATGCATTTCTACCAAGTGTGGAAGCACACTTAGAAGTCCTACCTCATGTCCTCTGTTAAGGTGTTGTAACCTGTATTGGCATGGATTCTAATCCCCCCACCCCCGCCCCCCAGCCAAACTCTGGACTTTCCCTCAGGAGTTGATACATGCTATTCCGATGGAAATCAGGATAGCATGGCACCACCCCCTTACCCCACATTTAGCCCCTAAAACGTACTTGAAAGTGGCTGCCAGGTATGGAGCCTGTTTGGTAAGTTCTCCTGGCATGCTAAAATGGCATGTGAGGAGATGGAAGTGTGGAAAAGGGAAATCCCCCCTCAAATGACAAGAGAACTTTACAAGCAGCCACTTTCAAATAAGTTTTCGGAGCTAAATTCTGGGATGAGGGAGAGGGGTGTGTGTGTGCTCTATTGCACCTTTGGACTCCAGGAGCCCAAAAGTGTGAGGTGGTTGTGTGGATTGATCCCTGGTGTCAAGAACACGGCCCTGGAAGTCAATCCCCACAGGCCCAATACCTCATTTCACTAAGATCCAGATCTAATGAGGTATTTAATTAATGCAGAGTAAACTGTCAAAACCCGGTTTACTCTCCATTAATTTATTTTTACCGGGAGCATCATTTGGACGCCTCCAGTAAAACTGAGACAGGTTCTGTGTTTTTGGCTTGTCTGGACGGGCCCTCAGTCAACCAGCTCTTTGAATTGTGTTTGGAAATAGACTTGCAGTCTGTAGTGTTGTTGGAGCATGGGAGTTCTATGTTCCCGCTAAGCAGCTCCATCTAACACTCTGGCAGTAGTTTTTTGTACCAGATGAAGTTTCCACCAAACGCTAAGCAGCTTCCTTGGTGTTTGGTTTAAAGGAGAAATAGTTTGGTGTCACTGAACTCAGTCACTAGCACTAGTCTCTCAGAGGGTGAATAGTGAAAAGGTGGGCAGAAAAAACAAAGATGAAAGTACGAACTGATCTGATCACATTTCTTCCAGCAACATTGATTATTTGGTTATTTATTTATTATACTGTCCTGAGAAACCTTGTTGGCATAATATACCACATACCGCAAACTTCAATGTATTTGTTCTATAGTGCTACAGCTGAAAACGAGTTGAATGGCCACACAAATTGGGAGGGATAGCCAATAGTGTTGCGGTTCGTTAGTTTATATTGAAGCTACCCAGCAGCCTTCCCAGCTCCAGGCCCCAAGTTGAAGTACACAGAATCATAGAATCATAGAATCAAAGAGTTGGAAGAGACCTCATGGGCCATCCAGTCCAACCCCCTGCCAAGAAGCAGGAATATTGCATTCAAATCACCCCTGACAGATGGCCATCCAGCCTCTGTTTAAAAGCTTCCAAGGAAGGAGCCTCCACCACACTCCGGGGCAGAGAGTTCCACTGCTGAACGGCTCTCACAGTCAGGAAGTTCTTCCTAATGTTCAGATGGAATCTCCTTTCTTGTAGTTTGAAGCCATTGTTCCGTGTCCTAGTCTCCAAGGAAGCAGAAAACAAGCTTGCTCCCTCCTCCCTGTGGCTTCCTCTCACATATTTATACATGGCTATCATATCTCCTCTCAGCCTTCTCTTCTTCAGGCTAAACATGCCCAGTTCCCTAAGCCGCTCCTCATAGGGCTTGTTCTCCAGACCCTTGATCATTTTAGTCGCCCTCCTCTGGACACTTTCCAGCTTGTCAATATCTCTCTTGAATTGTGGTGCCCAGAATTGGACACAATATTCCAGATGTGGTCTAACCAAAGCAGAATAGAGGGGTAGCATTACTTCCTTAGATCTAGACACGATGCTCCTATTGATGCAGGCCAAAATCCCATTGGCTTTTTTTGCCGCCACATCACATTGTTGGCTCATGTTTAACTTGTTGTCCACGAGGACTCCAAGATCTTTTTCACACGTACTGCTCTCGAGCCAGGCGTCCCCCATTCTGTATCTTTGCATCTCATTTTTTCTGCCAAAGTGGAGTATCTTGCATTTGTCACTGTTGAACTTCATTTTGTTAGTTTTGGCCCATCTCTCTAATCTGTCAAGATCGTTTTGAATTCTGCTCCTGTCCTCTGGACTATTGGCTATCCCTCCCAATTTGGTGTCGTCTGCAAACTTGATGATCATGCCTTCTAGCCCTTCATCTAAGTCATTAATAAAGATGTTGAACAGGACCGGGCCCAGGACGGAACCCTGCGGCACTCCGCTCGTCACTTCTTTCCAAGATGAAGAGGAAGCATTAGTGAGCACTCTCTGTGTTCGTCCACTTAACCAATTACAGATCCACCTCACCGTAGTTTTGCCTAGCCCACATTGGACTAGTTTCCTTGCCAGAAGGTCATGGGGGACCTTGTCGAAGGCCTTACTGAAATCCAGGTACGCTACATCCACGGCATTCCCCGCATCTACCCAGCTTGTAGCTCTATCGAAGAAAGAGATCAGATTAGTCTGGCATGACTTGTTTTTGATAAATCCATGTTGACTATTAGCGATGACTGCATTTGTTTCTAAGTGTTTGCAGACCACTTCCTTAACAATCTTTTCCAGAATCTTGCCCGGTATCGACGTGAGGCTGACCGGACGGTAGTTGTTTGGGTCGTCCTTTTTTCCCTTCTTGAAGATTGGGACCACATTGGCCCTCCTCCAATCTGCTGGAACTTCTCCCGTTCTCCAAGAACTCTCAAAGATGGTTGCCAATGGTTCCGAAATGACTTCCGCTAGTTCCTTCAATACTCTTGGGTGTAGTTGATCTGGTCCTGGGGACTTGAACTCATTAAGAGCGGCCAGGTATTCCTGGACGACTTCTTTCCCAATTTGGGGTTGGATGTCCTCCAATCCCTCATCCACTCCATCTTGCTGAGGTTGAAGACTCTCTTTTTGTGAGAAGACCGAGGCAAAGAAGGCATTAAGTAGTTCTGCCTTTTCCCTATCCCCTGTCAGCATTGCCCCATCTTCTCCTCGAAGAGGTCCTATCGCCTCCTTGTTTTTCCTTTTTCTACTGACATAAGAATAGAAGCCCTTTTTATTGTTTTTAATGTCCCTGGCAAGTCTGAGCTCGTTTTTTGCTTTAGCTTTGCGGACCTTTTCCCTACAGGTGTTGGCTATTTGTTTGAATTCTTCTTTGGTGATTTCTCCCTTTTTCCACTTCTTGTGCATGTCTCTTTTGTGTCTTAGCACAGTTAGAAGTTCTTTGGACATCCATTCTGGCCTCTTTGCACTTGTCCTATTTTTTCTCTTTGTTGGCACGGTTTGCAATTGCGCCTTGAGTATTTCACTCTTGAGAAGTTCCCATCCATCCGTAGCTTCCTTGTCTTTTAGTATCTGTGTCCACGGAATGCTGCTCAGCGTTTCCTTCATTTTTTGGAAATCAGCTCTCCTAAAGTCCAAAATGCGGGTTTGACTTGTCTTAGTTTCGGCCTTCCTTTGTACCTCAAATTGCAGGAGCACATGGTCACTTGCCCCTAAGGATCCTACCACTTCGACCGCATCGATCAGGTCCTCCACATTTGTTAGGATGAGATCAAGAGTAGCCAATCCCCTTGTTGCCTCTTCTACCTTCTGGACCATGAAATTGTCTGCAAGGCAAGCGAGGAATTTGTTGGACCTTGTACTCTTGGCCGAGTTTGTTTTCCAGCAAATATCGGGATAGTTGAAATCGCCCATGACTACTACATCTCTTTTCTGTGCCTGTTTGGTCAACTGTTGGCAGAAGACTTCATCAAGATCTTCCTCCTGGCTTGGGGGTCTGTAGTAGACGCCTACAACGACATCTTTTTGAGTCCCAGTTCCCTTGATTCTTATCCAGATGATTTCAAGCTGGTTTCCCAGATTGCTGTCTTGAATTTCTTCTGCAGCATAAGAGTTTTTGACATATAAGGCTACTCCGCCTCCTCTCCCCTTTGTTCGGTTTCTGTGAAAGAGGTTATACCCCTCGATATCTACATTCCAGCGATAGGAGTCATCCCACCAGGTTTCAGTGATGGCTATGATATCATATTTGTGGTGTTGTGCTAGAAGTTGGAGTTCGTCTTGTTTATTTCCCATGCTCTGTGCATTAGTGTAAAGACATGTGAGCCCCTGGGATCTTCCCTTGAGCTGTTTAATTGGGATTATTGTGCTTTTGGTACGTGGTCCTTGTTGTGTTTGTGCAGCCCTCCGTTTAGCCTTCTGGCGATTCCCAGACATTATGGGTAAAGTAGCGTTCGCAAGGCTGTTGTCCCCCTCCCCCGGTGGACCTAGTTTAAAGTGCGTCTAATGAGGTTTGCGAGTCTGTGAGCAAAAAAGTGTTTTCCTACTTGTGTGAGATGCACCCCATCCCTTGCCAGTAGGCCATCCTCCTGGAATAGCAGGCCATGGTCGAGGAAGCCAAAGCGTTCCTCCTGACACCATTTTCTAAGCCAGTCATTGACCTGTACTATTTTTCTGGCTCTTGTGGGTCCGTGTCTTACAACAGGGAGGAGGGATGAAAAGACCACCTGTACATTACATTCTTTTAGTATTGCTCCTAGAGCTCGAAAATCATTTGTGATCTTTTGAAACGTATGCCTTGCAGTATCATTGGTTCCTACATGAATCAACATGAGGGGAGGACGGTGATAGGGCTTGAGGAGCCTGGTGAGCCTCTGAGTGATATGGTGTATTTTTGCCCCCGGTAGGCAGCATATTTCTCGAGCCATCCCATCTGGTCTGGAAATGACAGCTTCCGTTCCTCTAAGGAGGGAGTCGCCTACTACCAAGACCTGTTTACTTTCAGGAATGACAGCGCCCCTTTTGTGCAATGTAGTGTGTAGGTCTCCAGAAAAGTGATCCTGTTGGTGTGAATTGTGTAGGTGAAAAGTGTTGTCCTCCTCCTCGACATCCCCGGTGCATTCGTCAAGGACAATCCATTGAGATTCGTCCGAGAGCCTATGGTTCTCCTGTATGTGTTCCTGTTGCTCCTGGTCTATGGTTGGGGATGGTACACCTGCAGGATTGTGCAAGTGTGAATGTTGTGAAGTGTTGTCCCTGTCAGGGCTATCCCCCGCACACTGATCAAGGATGAGCCACTGATCAGTATCTAAGCCATTCTGGTCTTCCCCAATATGTTGTGTTTCTTGGTCAGGTGCTAGTTGTGTGAGAATTTGGAATCTATTGTGTAACTGCAGCTGAGCGGAGGTATTCTGAGGAGGCTTCCGGGTCCTATGTGTCCTTCTAAGGGTGACATTTCTCCAAGCCTGAGGGTTGTCCACATCTGAGGTGCTGTTCTGTTGAGCCTCCCCGTAATGTTGGTGTGATATGGGCTGCGTGTCTAGGCCAGTGTGGTGAGTGGTGTCTAAGAAGAGCTCAAGTTCCTGAATGTCCTTAAGGGTCTTAATACGGTCCTCGAGTTGTCGTATCCTGTGTTCCATGCGAGTGATCTGTGTACACTTGGGGCAGATGTAATTGAGTAATTGTAGTGTGAAAAAGCTGAACATGCCACAGCTTGTGCATGAGATGGGAAGTTTCCGTGTTTGTTCCATCTGGAGGTTGCTAATGCTCTTGGTGTGTGTTTGATGTTGTTGTCTGTATGCAGGGGTGAAAGTATAGGTTACTGAGTGTCTTAGCAGTTAGTTTTTAAACTCAGGAAGCCCCGCCTCTCAAAGAAAGCAGCCCTGAAAGCTGTTAAATTCAAACAAAGCTTACCCTGAAGCAGAAGGAAACAAAATGGGTTCCTGCTTCCTCAACTTCTGTGGAAAGCCCAGCTGCCCCTTGGGTTCAGACACTGGTTTATATAGGATAACCAGGAAGCCCCGCCTCTTAGCAGTTAGTTTTTAAACTCAGGAAGCCCCGCCTCTCAAAGAAAGCAGCCCTGAAAGCTGTTAAATTCAAACAAAGCTTACCCTGAAGCAGAAGGAAACAAAATGGGTTCCTGCTTCCTCAACTTCTGTGGAAAGCCCAGCTGCCCCTTGGGTTCAGACACTGGTTTATATAGGATAACCAGGAAGCCCCGCCTCTTAGCAGTTAGTTTTTAAACTCAGGAAGCCCCGCCTCTCAAAGAAAGCAGCCCTGAAAGCTGTTAAATTCAAACAAAGCTTACCCTGAAGCAGAAGGAAACAAAATGGGTTCCTGCTTCCTCAACTTCTGTGGAAAGCCCAGCTGCCCCTTGGGTTCAGACACTGGTTTATATAGGATAACCAGGAAGCCCCGCCTCTTAGCAGTTAGTTTTTAAACTCAGGAAGCCCCGCCTCTCAAAGAAAGCAGCCCTGAAAGCTGTTAAATTCAAACAAAGCTTACCCTGAAGCAGAAGGAAACAAAATGGGTTCCTGCTTCCTCAACTTCTGTGGAAAGCCCAGCTGCCCCTTGGGTTCAGACACTGGTTTATATAGGATAACCAGGAAGCCCCGCCTCTTAGCAGTTAGTTTTTAAACTCAGGAAGCCCCGCCTCTCAAAGAAAGCAGCCCTGAAAGCTGTTAAATTCAAACAAAGCTTACCCTGAAGCAGAAGGAAACAAAATGGGTTCCTGCTTCCTCAACTTCTGTGGAAAGCCCAGCTGCCCCTTGGGTTCAGACACTGGTTTATATAGGATAACCAGGAAGCCCCGCCTCTTAGCAGTTAGTTTTTAAACTCAGGAAGCCCCGCCTCTCAAAGAAAGCAGCCCTGAAAGCTGTTAAATTCAAACAAAGCTTACCCTGAAGCAGAAGGAAACAAAATGGGTTCCTGCTTCCTCAACTTCTGTGGAAAGCCCAGCTGAGTATAAAAGGAAAAAATGTCTTTACTCTGGAGTAGTTAATACATGTAGCTTTATAAAGAAAAATACAGTAGCATTGAAAAACACATTGTCCATCGCAGGAGAAAGGAAACTTACAACGCAATGTATTAATCTGCTTCATTCCAGCAATCTTTGTGGAGTAGTTCCATCTCTGATCACTCCATCTCACCCACAACTTGCATCAAGAAAAACCTTCACCTGATATACATTCACCTTAACTTGATTGCTACATTGTCCATGTGTTCTTCCTCAACACACATATAAGCAAGAGATGATTCTTGTCAAGACTTACAAAATCATTTACTGTAACACTCCTCCTTGTGTGTAGAGGAAAACACAATACATAATACAATTACATGGTACACTCAAAAATTCCCAAATCATTCAAAACATCCTGATGTTTCTGTACACTCAGTGGTTTAGTTAGTACATCAGCTAGATTTAGATTTGTATTACAATATACTATATCAATTTCACCATTTTTCACTGCATCCCTTACACAACTGTACTTAATATCTACATGCTTGCTTCTTTGTTTTACTCTGGCCTGTGTTGCCATTGTGATGCATGTCTGATTATCCTCATATATTGTTGTTGGATCTTCAACAGGTATTTGCAAGTCTTTAAGCAGTTGTTTAATTACACAAATTTCTGTATATGCTAAGCTAAGTGCACCAAACTCAGCCTCACTGGAACTTAAAGCTACATAACTCTGCTTCTTCGACTTCCAGTCAATTACAGCATTAGAAAACTTAACTAAAACTCCTGTTGTCGATTTCCTATCAGTACAGTTGCCGAAATCACTGTCTGTATATACCTGCAAGGATAGCGAATCATCTGGACTTAATGCCAAACAAAAATCTTGTGTTTGCTTTAAATATCTTGCCACCCTCTTAAGTCCATTCCATGCAGCAATGGTTGGGTTGCTTGCATATCTGCTTAGAAAATTCACAGCAAATGCAATGTCTGCTCTGGTGTAATTACATATGTACAATAACTGACCAATAATGCTCTTGTATAAGGCTTTCTCTTTAAATAGTTCAGCATTTTCCACTTCATTTTGAAAACCTAAAATCATGGGTGATTTAACTCCTTTACACTCTTTCATGTTTAGTTTTTCCAAAATCTGCATTATCTTCCCTTTTTGGCTTAACACAAAACCTTGTTCAGTTTTCATAATTTGTACACCAAGAAAATATTGAATTGGACCAAGGTTTCTTAACTTAAAATGTTTTCCTAACTCTTCTGCAAATTTGTCAATTTCTGCTTGAGTTTCAGCCAAAAATGATACATCATCAACATATACAAACAATACTTGATAATCATGTTGTACATTTCTTACATACACACATGGATCTGCTCTGCTTCTCTGGAAACCCATTTTGGTCAAAACATCATTTAAACAATCATTCCAGACAAGCCCCGCCTGTTTCAATCCGTATAAGGCTCGATTCAACTTAAAATACGTATTGGTATCTCTGTACTTTGAACCTGGTGGAGGTACAATATATATATTCTCCTTTAGAGTAGCATTCAGATATGCTGTACTTATGTCAAAATGATATACCTTTAAATTCAAACATGCTGCAAGAGTTAAAATCAATCTTACAGAATTAGGACTAACAGTGGGCGAATACACCTCTGTGTAATCTATGTCCTTAATCTGTGTAAACCCTCTAGCAACAAGACGCGCTTTGTACCTTACTTGACCATTAGCATCAATCTTTTGCTTAAAAATCCATTTTGTATCAATAGGATTACTCCCTCTTGGTAAATCTGCAGGTTCATACACATTTAACCTTTTCATGCTTTTCAGCTCTTCATCTATAGCCTCTAACCATTTTTCTTTCTCTTCTTGTGGCAAACTTTCTATTTCCTCAAAACTTTGAGGCTCATAATTAACTAAACATACTCTTACATTTTGTATTGTGAACCTGTCAGGTTTCTTTCTGGTTCTTTCACTTCTTCTGAGTAAAATTTCCTGACTAGTTCCCTCTTCAGGATCTTCATTCACCTCATCATCCTCATCTGAGGGCCTAGGCCTCTTACATTTTCTAATTATAGGCTTACTTATGAGTTGAGGTGTAGCAGCACTTTCTTGCTTTGTGTTTTGTCTACCTTGCTCATGAGTTTCCTCTTTTGAAATAGGAAAGAAAACTTCCTGATTAGCATGAATCTTATCCCAATTCTGGCTACAGGCAAAGTTAGCAGATCTTGATATAACAATGTTTCCTTCATTATCTAAAAATCTCCAAGCTTTGGCTCCCTGTGCATAGCCAACCATTGTTAATCTCCTGGCTTTATCTTGGCCTTTCCTTCTTAATGGTTTGGGTATGAACACCCATGCCTGTGTCCCAAAATTCCTTAAATGCCCTAATGGAGGCTTCTTGCCATATAACATAAAATAAGGAGTGTTCTGAATAGGCTCACACCAGAGTCTATTAATTAAATAACATGCAGTCATTACTGCTTCTCCCCATAGATTTTGAGATAATCCAGAATCTTCTAACAAAGAATCTTTCACTGTTTGAACTTTTCTTACTAGTCTTTCTATCTTTCCATTTTCTGCACTTTGATAAGCACATGTGAGTCTGTGCTTTATCCCCTCTTTCTTCAGAAAATTTTCTAAACTATGTGAGGTAAACTCTCCTCCTCTGTCAGTTTGGAGAGCCTTTACTCCTACTCCAAATTGTCTCTTCACATATGCCACCCAATTCTTAAGAATCTCAAAAACTTCACTCTTTTGTTTCAACAAAAAACACCAAGAAAAACAAGAATAGTCATCTAATATACACAGTATATAACAGGCTCCACCCTTACTTGGTTGAAACGGTCCGATTAAATCAGCATGTACTAACTGAAACTTTTCTTCTGAGTTTCTTAAACTTTTCTTACTAATTGGGGCTGACTGTGCTTTAGTTTTCTTACATACATTGCAATCTAGAAACTTCGTGCAATGTTTTAATTTTATACCTTCACTAAACTCTGGCATTTTATACAACACTTTGAAACTTGGGTGACCTAATGTTCTATGTAAATCATGAATGCATCCCTGGTGTAATGGAGCATTCTTACTTACTACATTTACATCACTTGTGTTACCTCCTGAAGTTAACACATACAAATCTCCCTGTAATACACCAGTTCCACATAACTTATTCCCTTTCAAAATTCTGACTTTTCCTCCAGAAAAATTAACTTCATAACCTTCTTTATCCAGTTTTCCAACTGATAATAAATTGTAATCAATCTCTGGAACTAAAAATACATTCCTTAATGTTTTACCCAAATGCTTAACATAAACTTCCCCTTGCCCCTGTACTTTGTACTGTTTCCCATCTGCAAGGGTAACATTTGAACATTTAGGATTCACAGGATTACAAATCAAACTTTTGTTGTTCACTATATGCTGTGAACATCCAGAGTCCACGTAAAATATGTCTTCATCTGTTGGATTCCCTTGGGACTTCACAATGCTGACATGCGAGGAACTCCTCCTCTGGTTCACCTTCTTCCATCCTTGCTTCTTCTGCTGCTGCTTTGGACAATTCCTCTTTAAATGTTTTGGAGACCCACAATTGAAGCACCTTCTCACCACACAAACTTTCTCTGTCTCCTCCTCGAGTGCAACTCCGGCTGACTGCTTTCCTTGAGAACGTCCTGCTGTGTTTCCAGTCTCTAGACAACGATCTCTTCGCCTTTCGCAATCAGCAAGAATTCTAGCACAAATATATTGGAGGTTTAATTGTGCTTGTGGGAGTGATTCCAAGGAGTTTACTATCCCGTCAAACGAATCATCCAAGGATGACAGGACAATAAAACATTTGTTTGGCTCTGTGAGATGAAAGTCTCTCTCCTCCAATTGCAAAAACAAACTCTGCAATATCTGCAAATGGTCTTTCAGACTTTCATTCTTCTCCAGTCTCTTCCTGTAAAGTCGTCTTGCCAGTACAGCCACTGTTGCTGCCGAACTAGAAGCATATACTTCTCTGAGTCTCACCCAAATTGCGTTGGGAGTTGGCAGGCTGCTTATATGAACCAATTGGTCATCGTCAACTCCTAACATCAGAGTAGACCTTGCTCTTTCCAGAGCTCTCAGCTGCTCTGCTGTAGCTGGCTGCTGCACTGGGTTCTCTGTGCATTCCCACAAGGATTCTCTCCTCAAATAACTTTCCATTCTGACTTTCCAAATGGAATAGTTATTGCCATTTAACCTGGCCATAGGGAAAGCAAAATTCATTCCAGTATCCATCTTCTTGCTTTGCCAACAAAACACACAATGCAAAACCAAAAATGTCTTCAAAACTGGAACTGGAGAAAAATAATATCCAACTGGGCAATCTGGTCAGACTGGGCAAGCTGGGCAGACTGGGCCCATAACCTGTTGCGGTTCGTTAGTTTATATTGAAGCTACCCAGCAGCCTTCCCAGCTCCAGGCCCCAAGTTGAAGTACACAGAGTATAAAAGGAAAAAATGTCTTTACTCTGGAGTAGTTAATACATGTAGCTTTATAAAGAAAAATACAGTAGCATTGAAAAACACATTGTCCATCGCAGGAGAAAGGAAACTTACAACGCAATGTATTAATCTGCTTCATTCCAGCAATCTTTGTGGAGTAGTTCCATCTCTGATCACTCCATCTCACCCACAACTTGCATCAAGAAAAACCTTCACCTGATATACATTCACCTTAACTTGATTGCTACATTGTCCATGTGTTCTTCCTCAACACACATATAAGCAAGAGATGATTCTTGTCAAGACTTACAAAATCATTTACTGTAACAAATAGTCCCGAGGACAGGAGCAGAATTCAAAACGATCTTGACAGATTAGAGAGATGGGCCAAAACTAACAAAATGAAGTTCAACAGTGACAAATGCAAGATACTCCACTTTGGCAGAAAAAACGAAATGCAAAGATACAGAATGGGTGACGCCTGGCTCGAGAGCAGTACGTGTGAAAAAGATCTTGGAGTCCTCGTGGACAACAAGTTAAACATGAGCCAACAATGTGACGTGGCGGCAAAAAAAGCCAATGGGATTTTGGCCTGCATCAAGAGGGGCATAGTGTCTAGATCTAAGGAAGTAATGCTACCCCTCTATTCTGCTCTGGTTAGACCACACCTGGAATATTGTGTCCAATTCTGGGCGCCACAATTCAAGAGAGATATTGACAAGCTGGAATGTGTCCAGAGGAGGGCGACTAAAATGATCAAGGGTCTGGAGAACAAGCCCTATGAGGAGCGGCTTAGGGAACTGGGCATGTTTAGCCTGAAGTAGAGAAGGCTGAGAGGAGATATGATAGCCATGTATAAATATGTGAGAGGAAGCCACAGGGAGGAGGGAGCAAGCTTGTTTTCTGCTTCCTTGGAGACTAGGACGCGGAACAATGGCTTCAAACTACAAGAGAGGAGATTCCATCTGAACATGAGGAAGAACTTCCTGACTGTGAGAGCCGTTCAGCAGTGGAACTCTCTGCCCCAGAATGTGGTGGAGGCTCCTTCTTTGGAAGCTTTTAAACAGAGGCTGGATGGCCATTTGTCAGGGGTGATTTGAATGCAATATTCCTGCTTCTTGGCAGGGGGTTGGACTGAATGGCCCATGAGGTCTCTTCCAACTCTTTGATTCTATGATTCTATGATTCTATGACTAGTTATATTTTTTCTGATATCTCTGTGAGTTAACATACCAAGAATTACAGTAGAGTTAAAAACCAGCAAAAAACCCCAACTCAGGCATTTATATGTGACACATAATATTTGTGTTATTTTTGTAATACACGAGATAATTATTTATGCATGAAGAGGCTGTATTAAAATCTTGGGCTTTAAGTGTTATTACATATTAATAAAAGCAAGGTTTCCATAAAAGCTAAAATAATATTCACTTTCAGTGAATGGAAGAGATTGAAAAGATCCTGTAATAATGCCTTCAAGCCTCATTAGACTTCCCATTCTGTGTTGATTCGACAATAAAAAAAAACCTAAATCCAAATGCTAGTAGTTAGTGTTACTAACTCTTTGCCCCAAAGAGAAGAAAAAATGAGTTGAAACATGCCCAAGAAATTCATTCAAACGATATTCATCCAAAATCACTAAGATTATTTCAAAACACTGGCATTTACTACAGGACATTCCTGGATGCAAAGACAAACCTATAATTGCCCACAAAAGATCCAGAAATTTAAGGGACCTCATGATCCATTCTGAATATAACTCTCCTACTACATCCCATAAACTTACCACTAGGGGTCACACTAGCTGTGGACACTGTAACTGTTGTCAGCAATCACTTAAGAGTAGAATATACTCTCATCCAACACTCAACATTAATGTCACATTACAACATTTGACAACATGGTCCAGTGATAATGTAGTTTACCTATTAGAATGCCCCTGCAAACTACTTTATGTTGGAATAACCACTAGACCCCTTAAAATTAGGGTAAATGAACATCGTTCACGCATAAGGAATGGGTCCACTGACTCTTCACTATATGTACATTTTAATGAAAAAGCACATACACACCATAGCTTTAAATTTTGCGCTTTGGAAAAAATATTACCCAGACCAAATGCAGATGTAAAAAAACTCCTTCTGCAAAGGGAATCTTTTTGGATCTTTAAACTACAAACACTGGTTCCTCAAGGACTAAATGACAAAATTGAATACACTTGCTTCTTGTGAGATGTAGTTCTACTTAAGAGGCAGCCAAGTTATGACTCATTGCTCGTTATAGAACTCCTACTGCAACAGAGCCTGTATTACTGAAGAGAATGTAAGTAGAGTAGCGTGTTTCTTTACTGTCATTATAAAATGTTTCTCTAACAATGTTATTTTGGGAGTTTCATGTATCTATTGTGTATGTTATTTCTACTCCTTATTTAGTGCACTAAGCATAATATGATAACAGACTACACCCTGAAGAAGATAATTGTTCGAAACAAGGATAACATACCGGGAGACCTTGTAGAGATTTTGTTGCCTAAGAAAGACTTTGTTGCCTAAGAAGAATTCCTTGAGACTGTCTTGCCAAAAGAAGAATTCTTTTGAAGATAAAGATACTTTTGTATTCCTTCACTGAAATCTGACTCCAGGAAAGGATGGACTCTATTACCTTTAGTCTGTTGCTTATTTCTCTATGTTGACATGATAATCTACATTTATTTATAATGTGCTGATAACATTTTTGTTTAATGCTATAAAGTCTCAGACAAGTTATTCCAATAGAGAGCATAGAATACTGTTGTATATTACTTTCTTGAGAGTCTTATAAGATATACATACATACATTTTTGTTCTATGTCATTATAGATACTTGTGCATTGTTTGCTTCCAGTAAAACTGAGACAGGTTCTGTGTTTTTGGCTTGTCTGGACGGGCCCTCAGTCAACCAGCTCTTTGAATTGTGTTTGGAAATAGACTTGCAGTCTGTAGTGTTGTTGGAGCATGGGAGTTCTATGTTCCCGCTAAGCAGCTCCATCTAACACTCTGGCAGTAGTTTTTTGTACCAGATGAAGTTTCCACCAAACGCTAAGCAGCTTCCTTGGTGTTTGGTTTAAAGGAGAAATAGTTTGGTGTCACTGAACTCAGTCACTAGCACTAGTCTCTCAGAGGGTGAATAGTGAAAAGGTGGGCAGAAAAAACAAAGATGAAAGTACGAACTGATCTGATCACATTTCTTCCAGCAACATTGATTATTTGGTTATTTATTTATTATACTGTCCTGAGAAACCTTGTTGGCATAATATACCACATACCGCAAACTTCAATGTATTTGTTCTATAGTGCTACAGCTGAAAACAAGTTGAATGGCCACACTAGTTATATTTTTTCTGATATCTCTGTGAGTTAACATACCAAGAATTACAGTAGAGTTAAAAACCAGCAAAAAACCCCAACTCAGGCATTTATATGTGACACATAATATTTGTGTTATTTTTGTAATACACGAGATAATTATTTATGCATGAAGAGGCTGTATTAAAATCTTGGGCTTTAAGTTTTATTACATATTAATAAAAGCAAGGTTTCCATAAAAGCTAAAATAATATTCACTTTCAGTGAATGGAAGAGATTGAAAAGATCCTGTAATAATGCCTTCAAGCCTCATTAGACTTCCCATTCTGTGTTGATTCGACAATAAAAAAAAACCTAAATCCAAATGCTAGTAGTTAGTGTTACTAACTCTTTGCCCCAAAGAGAAGAAAAAATGAGTTGAAACATGCCCAAGAAATTCATTCAAACGATGAACCTGCATCTTTGGGGGAGTATAAGTTAAACACAGTTTGAATCCCTACTCCCTGAACTGTCTTTTGACTAACCAGAAGACTCTGAGCTTCAATTTGATTGGCTTTATCCAACTGAAACAGAAATTTAGAGAGAAACACCCCCTCCCCCAATCTTTTCTATTGCACTGGAGATCTTTAATGGGTTTTTATCTGATCAGGATCCCCATTGAGAGAGAATGGGGAAATGCTGGATGGTTCTCTTTCTCAACACATTTCAATGTATGTATCATTCTCAAGGGAAAGCTCATACATTTGCTCAACTTGTATAAGAATATTTCCCCACGTTTAATGCAGTATATATTGAAGTGCATTGGAAGTAAAGTCCCCGGTCTGTGGCTGATTTCATTATCTTACCATTGTTTAAGATCCCTCATGGTTTCAGTCCCTCATTGGTGAGTAAACAAAAACCTTCAAAGTATAATCCAAGGTAAAGCTGTACCAATATGCTTCCATCCATTCTTCTGAGCAATCTGTGAGTTAGCAGGCAGCAATTTAATTTAATTTAATTTAAATAAATCCATATTTGCCTTGTACAAATTGTGATTTCTTAAGAAGTCACCCTATAGGCATGCAGTTCGGAAAAACGTAATGTTAGGAATTTTCTACCTGTCGCAAGAAAGTCTTTATAATGTGCTGTTTTCAAAGCCTCCTCACAGTTTGAATCTTTTGCTGTGCAAAATGTGCAGGTGGTTGTGAGGTGAAGGAGGGCTCTGGAGGCACTTTGGGGCGAGGGTTTGGGGAGAGGCAGAGGGAGAGAGGAGGGAAGCCACAGATGAGTGATAGCCCCCCCCCCATCCTCCCCTTTCTGAGTTGGGGAAAGCACAGCAGGACCTCCCCAGGACTTGTTGGCTGGCTCTGCACAAGCCCCACCACTGTAGTGAAGAAAGGAGTAGGGCTTATGTTTTCCCCACGCCCCATGTTCATAGGCAAGTAGAGTAAAAGGAGGAGGAAGAAGAAAATGGGGTAAAAGTAAAGAGTGAGGGGAAGAGGACATGGAGAAGAATAGAGGCAGGAAAAGAAAAGAAAATGTTCTTCCACAGTGAGGACATTGGTTTCCAAGAGAAAGGCGGTCCTGGTCAGGTTTGGCTTGATGTGCCTTTCTCTTGGCTCGTTTCTCCCTTTCACCCTCCATTTATGCCTCTTCAAATTCTGCAGCACTGCTAGTCACAGCTGACTTCCAGTTAGAGAGCTCAAAGGCCAGGATTTCCCAGATCTCAGTGTCTCTGCCACGGTTTTAAAGATAGGCTTTAAGCCCATCTTTAAATCTCTTTTCCTTTCCACCAACATTATGTTTCCTGTTCTTGAGTTGGGAGTAAAGTAACTGCTTTAGGAAATGGTGATTAAGCATTCGG
Source organism: Anolis sagrei (assembly GCF_037176765.1). Taxonomy (NCBI): domain Eukaryota; kingdom Metazoa; phylum Chordata; class Lepidosauria; order Squamata; family Anolidae; genus Anolis; species Anolis sagrei. Next base: position 77,466,992 of record NC_090023.1, on the reverse strand, counting down.
ACAATGTGGCCAGTCCAATGGAGTTGATGGCGTAGGACAGGGGTCCCCAAACTATGGCCTGCGGGCCACATGCGGCCCACCAAGGGCATTTATCCGGCTTGCGCTGCCTGTCCTGGCCTCGCACAAAGCCCCTCGCTGCTTGCATCGCTTGGCCACGCCCACCTGGCGCCACCTCCACCATTCGCGGACACCCTCCTCACCATCAGGGATCTTCTGTTGCAGAGCAATGGCATCTGCTCTGCTGCGCTTCTCCCTCCACATGGGAGGGAGAAGCCTGTGGAGGGAGAAGTGCTCTCTGGTCTCCTGCGGAGAACAGAGAGCGAAGCAGAGCAGACGCCATTGCTCTGCAACAGAAGATCCCTGATGGTGAGAAGGGTGTCCGCGAATGGTGGAGGCAGCGCAGGGTGGGCGTGGTGAAGCGATGCTGGCTTCCCACCCAGCGCCGCCTCCAACATTCATGGACACCTTCCTCGCCATCAGGGATCTTCTGTTGCAGAGGAATGGTGTCTGCTCTGCTGTGCTCTCTGTGGCCACGAGGCGCCTCCCGCTCCACTCCCAGCCACGCCAGGAAAACAAGCGATGGGTGCGTGCTTATCTGGACCAGCAGCAGCTCCTGGAGCCCCCGCAGCACTGCTCTGAAAAGGTTTGGCCCAATTCTATTGTTGATGGGGTTCAGAATGCTCTGTGATAGTAGGTGAACTACAAATCCCAGCAACTACAACTCGCAAATGTCAAGATTCTATTTCCCCCATACTCCACCAGTGTTCACATTTGGGCATATGGAATATTCGTGCCAAGTTTGGTCCAGATCTATAATTGAGTCCACAGTGATTTATGGAGGCAGGTGAACTACAACTCCAAAACTCAAGGTCAATGCCCACCAAACCCTTCCAGTATTTTCTGTTGTTCATTGGAGTTCTGTGTACCAAAACTGGTTCAATTCCATCATTGGTGGAGTTTAGAATGCTCTTTGATTGCAGGTGAATTATAAATTCCAGCAAATCCAACCCCCAAATGCCACAAGTGTTCACATTTGGGCATATTGAGTATCAGTGCCAAGTTTGGTCCAGATCCATCATTGTTTGAGTCCACAGTAATCTCTGGATGTAGGTGAACTACAACTCTAAAACCAAAAAGACACTGCCCACCAAACCCTTCCAGTATTTTCTGTTTGTCATGGGAGAACTCTGTGTCAAGTTTGGTTCAATTCCATCGTGTCAAGTTTGGTTCAATTCTATAAATCCCAGCAACTACAACTCCCAAATGACAAAATCATTTTTTGAGTGAAGGACATACATTGGGTTGTTAGGTGTCCAGTGGTTTTTGAGTTCTGTTAATCCCACAAACGAACATTACATTTTTATTTATATAGATTTATTTCCTATATTTATACCCTGCCCTTCTCCCCCCCCCCCCGCCAAAAAGAGGACTCATGCTTACCTATGCCAAAAACCACTTTCAAAAAGACAGAAAATAGAATGTTTTCTTCATTTTAATTGGAACTATTTTATCTTCAGAAGTGCTAAAATTATGCTTTATGTTCAGATTGTAACAATAAAAATACATCATGCATATCAAATATTTACATTACGATTCATAACAGTAGCAAAATAGGACTTGTGCAGTGTGCATAGGAATTTGGTCATCTTTTTTTTTAAAAAAAACTATAGTCCGGCCCTCCAACGGTCTGGGGGACAGTAATCTGGCCCCCTGTTTAAAAAGTTTGAGGACCCCTGGCGTAGGAGCATCACTTCAATACTGGTGGTCTTTGCTTCTCCCAGCACACTGACATTTGTCCACCTGTCTTCCTAAGAGATTTGCAGGATTTTTCGGAGGCAAGGCTGATGGAATCATTCCAGGAGTTGAGTATGATGTCTGTAGATACTCCACATTTCACAGGCATACAACAGTTGGGATGACAATAACTTTAAAAACAAGCACCTTGGTCTTTCTACTTCACATTTTATTTATTTACTGTTTATTGCAAATAATGCTACTGCTGCCCAACACTAAATGTCTGTGTTTTTCCAGTTACTTAAAGCTTCATAAATATTATTGATTACTCAAAATGCACGATAGTTGTTATATTTCGTATCACTGTCACCTAGCTAGAATATTTCATAAATTGCATGTTTCCAGTCAAAGAGTTTCTGTAACTGTGGCAAACATTTATTAAAGGAACAGGCTGTCTATGACCTATTTTCAATGGTTTCTCTCATTTCAAATTAAGAATCAGTTGCTGACCTTGAAGGCAACATCCAAGAAACTCCATCAAGTTAATGCTCTTATATAGTCAGTGACAATGACCCTGGAAAGTAGAAAATCTGATGACCCAAAATATAATGATTAAAGGAAGAGCAAGCGAAATGTGGTTATTCATGTAGTTTTGGTCTGGCATACACACATTTATTTAGTCTATATTGCCATTATATTAGTCTATATTGCCATGGTCCCTGCCAGTGGAGTCCTGGGGTTTGTAGTTCAGTGAGGCATCAAAATTCTGTTTGTGAATTTTAAATGACTTGCTAAACTGCAAATCCCAAGGTTTCATGCCTCTTGCTATAGCATTTAGTGCAATATAGTGCTATTATTGGGTATTATGAATAGACCTCTGGACCAGTGAGTGTTTGGAGGTGCAGTAGTCATCCCCACCACCACTACTTTAGCTGTGATCCCTGTATGACTTGTATTTCCCATGCTTGCTATTCAAAAGGAGAGGAAAGCTCCCATTAACATTAATTCCAGATTTTATGTTTTTTATGCTTTTAACTGTATACTGTTGATTGTTATATTATGTTGTAAACCGCGTTGAGTCGCCGGCTAGGCTGAGAAACGGTGGTATATAAATATAGCAAACAAATAAATAAATAAATAAATAAATTTTAATAAAACAGAAATAAAAACTGTTGAGTATTAGCATAATTGAATAATCTTAAGCAGATCTGATTAACTTTCTTTGACCAACAGGGCTTTGACCTTGAACTGTCAAGTAGTATCTTTTGCAAACTCTTGCATTTGCTCAGAAATAAATTTATTTACTGGTAAACCCATTCTATTTCAATAAATACATATAATCCAGAAAATAGTATGCATTCATTCTGGAAAACAATACAGTTAACTTCTGTATGAAATTCAATATTTGTATTGAGATTTAGAGTCGGATAATATCATCTCAGTTGGCACTCTAATCTCCATTTCTCAAGCAATAGTTGAAGATTTTGTCAGGAAAGATATATAAAGTATTACTGAAGATGGAAATGGAAACAGAACTGATAAAGGATTGTATGATTAAATGGACACAGGTTTTTGGGCAAAACAGAGAACTAGATAAATGGTAAAAATGTGAACCATTGGCTTCAAGAAGATTCAAAGCTATGATCTTAGAGATTTTTTTTAATAAAATGATGAACAGGTGGTACCTGACCTCAGCAAAACTAGCTAACATGTGTAAAGGAAGAAACAAGTGCTGTAAATGTAAAGAAAAGGAAGAAACTTTCTTCCTCATGTGGTGGACCTATAAAAAGCAAAAGAATTCTGAGGCAAGGTACAAAAAACACTGCAAGAAATATTTCATTCAAAGATACAATTGAAGTCCAAAATATTTTTATTGGGAATGTCAAATAACCAAACAAAATTATTAAACTACAAAGTATTGTACTACATGATAATAGCAGCAAGAACAGTATATGCATAGTTCTGGAAGAAGGCAGATCTCCCAACAATAGAAGAATAAATGGTTAAAGTCTTAAAATAACAGAAATGGACAAATTAGCAATGATGAACAAAGAAAAAAACACAAAAAAACTTTATTGGGGACTAGGAATCATTTATAAACTATGTTGAAAAAGAAAGAAGGAAAAGTTTTATAGAAGGCTTCATAATTTAACCTATTAGAATCTGTGTAGGGAAATATAAATAGTAAATATCAGGCCAGAAAAGGATAGAAAAATAGTGTAATAGGAAGGAGGGACAGAATTATATATAAATGTCTTCATCCTAAGGGATAGGAAGTCATTAAGTTGGGAGGGGTGGGAGGAGGGGAGAGTATAACCAAATATGAATATTATATACATGTTAGGAATGTATTGTATTAGTTCGTGCATATATACATGCATATAGATCTGTGTCACTGTTTTTTATGAATATGTAAATTGAAAATAAAAACATATTAATTGTAAAAAGAATATTTTTAGGTGAATGTGTGTTTTAGCAATGTTGCAACCCACCTCGAGCCATGAGGAGAAGCAGGCAAGAAATACAAATTATTATTGTTATTATTATTATTATTGTTATTATTATTATTATTATTATTATTATTATCCTGATATACCTAGCCCTACACATTTAAGTGGAAAATGAACTCAATGAATAAAGAAGAACAGTGCCAAACCTCAATGTCTTTCCACAGAATTCAAAACTATCTTGACAGATTAGAGAGATGGGCCAAAATTAACAAAATGAAGTTCAACAGTGACAAATGCAAGATACACCACTTTGGCAGGAAAAACAAAATGCAAAGATACAGAATGGGGGATGCCTGGCTCGAGAGCAGTACGTGTGAAAAAGATCTTGGAGTCCTTTGGGACAACAAGTTAAACATGAGCCAACAATGTGATGTGGCGGCAAAAAAAGCCAATGGGATTTTGGCCTGCATCAATAGGAGCATAGTGTCTAGATCTAGGGAAGTAATGCTACCCCTCTATTCTGCTTTGGTTAGGCCACACCTGGAATATTGTGTCCAATTCTGGGCACCACAATTCAAGAGAGATATTGACAAGCTGGAATGTGTCCAAAGGAGAGCGACTAAAATGATAAAAGGTCTGGAGAACAAGCCCTATGAGGAGCGGCTCAAGGAGCTGGGCATGTTTAGCCTGAAGAAGAGAAGGCTGAGAGGGGATATGATAGCCATGTATAAATATGTGAAAGGAAGCCACATGGAGGAGGGAGCAAGCTTGTTTTCTGCTTCCCTGGAGACTAGGACAATGGCTTCAAACTACAAGAGAGGAGATTCCATCTGAACATGAGGAAGAACTTCCTGACTGTGAGAGCCGTTCAGCAGTGGAACTCTCTGCCCCGGAGTGTGGTGGAGGCTCCTTCTTTGGAAGCTTTTAAACAGAGGCTGGATGGCCATCTGTCAGGGGTGATTTGAATGCAATATTCCTGCTTCTTGGCAGGGGGTTGGACTGAATGGCCCATGAGGTCTCTTCCAACTCTTTGATTCTATGATTCTATGATTCTATATCTCTCTTAAATTATGCTCATCTGCACAATTTTCTTTGAAATTCCAATTTATATGGTCAATGTGAGAGAAGTTGAAGTCACATTTTGCTACAATATTATTTTTAATTATTTTTTATTCTCTGATGTTGTGGAATAGCATCTCTGGTAATAAATTATTTGCATCATCTTGTGACCTACAGTACTTCTGTGAAAAATTCAGTCTGTTCCTTTTTGACAAGTTTAGTCTTGTTGAAATTATACTCTCTTTGATGTACAGAGTCACACAACCTGCAGCGAGCCCTTTCTTGCCCTTCGTATAGATGTTACATTCAAAGAAGATCATATCTGACAGGTTCACTCCGTTCACCTACTATGTTTATGTTTGCTCTTATAAAAAAGTATTCCACTTCCTCTGTCTTGGTTTGGGACATGTATAGCATCAGAATATTTTGCCTCTCTTCATTCAAGTGTGACGTTGTTTTTTTCCATAAAAGAATCTCTGTACCTCTACTTCTTTGGCCATGTGTTCACTTGTCAAGTTAATCCATGTTAAAGCATTCCAGAGCTAATAATAATAAATAACAACACTTTATTTATATTCCGCCCTATCTCCCCAAGGGGACTCAGAGCAGATTCCAACAGACAAAAAATCAAAGGCAAACACTCAGTGCCTCGAAACAGCCATGAACATAGATACAATAACGGGCTACCCAAATCACAAAATAAACCAACATCTAACAACAAATTATAATATAGAACCTAAAATTACATAATCAATTAAATTTATATTGAACATAAAAAACATGAACATGAACCTCAATTTACAAAGCAATTAAAGGTTCATTAAGAAAAATATTTTAAAATTAATTATGTTGCAGTAAAGTCAACAGAACCAACTGAGCCAACACGGCCAGAGTACAATAGCAATTTCCATTCAGTGGTATATTATCTATCTATAGTTATCCAATCCTCCTCCTCTCCATATGCTAATGAGCACAGATGGGTTTTAATTGTTTTTAAAGGAGAGAAGGGAAGGGGACATTTTTATTTCTTTAGGGAGGGAGTTCAAGAGGTGGAGGGTGATCACAGAGAAGGCCCTTTCTCTTGTTCCCTCCAGCCGTACTTGTGACGGGGATTGGATCGAGAGTAGGGCTTCTGCCACTTAGTGTAGTGTCCAAGTTAGTTTGTAGGAGGAGATGTAATTTTGGAGTTACACCATAGTGTTTACAAAGCTCTTTGGTAATCCACATGGCAGGCTGGGTTGAAAGTCCATTGGGGTTGATGCGAGCACTGCTAACAAACAGTCCCTGACCCAATGACTTACTGGCAACATCACATTTCTGGTCACATAGCTATGTGACTTGGTGTGACATCACTAGAAGCTGAAACTTAGCAGTGAGTTCATTGGAGGTGTGGACAATGGATCGAGTGAGATCCAGGTATCCACACCTCTGAAGCGCTGAGGTTAAGAGTAAATCTCATGTTCCCTTGATGCACATTAATGTTTGAATATAGTGTGTCTTTTTTGTCATGTAGACAAGTTTTTTAAACTTACCATCAATTTGTGTTTATCTTCATCATATACTTCACTTACATCTTTATTTGAGTAATCAAGTACAATCCTCATTTCCCCATCATGGATGATTCTGTGAGAGTTGATTGGGGACAGAATTCTTATTTGGAGGGCAAATAGACAATATATAAAATTTCATTTGTCCTCCTTAAATTCTAATATACAAACTACTTCAACACAATATTTAAATATGTATGTGTGTATGAGTACAATTAGTTCTCCAAACTTGTAAATATTGTCTCTCAATTTCTGTCCAGCATAATTTTTTCAAGAAGTTGTCAAATGTTTTTTTCTTTCTCATCAACATACTTAATTTATCCATCTCCACAAATGCAAACAGTTTCAAAACCCATTCCTCATTTCCATCTTTTGGTATAAACTAAGCTGGCCACTGCTAACATATACTGAATTATTTTTTCTTGTTGTCTTTTAATTTGTTCATATTTCATAATTTATAGAAATAGTTCTGGCTCAAAGATTGTTTAATATTATCTATTATGCACACGTAAGATTGACAATTGGGTTATTCCAAGACATTTTGCTGCCTCCTCTCCCCCCCCCTCTCTCCCTCTCCCCCTCACTCTTTCTCTCTCTCAGTGTGTGTGTGTTACATTACTTGTCTAAATCCAGTCTTTGCCTACCACAGTCATGCTTCTTAGGTCTAGTTTCAAGATGTATAAGGTATTGTCTAAAACACTGTCAAACTTGCAGAAATGATTTGCCAATAGATCACAGCAAGACACAATAAATGCATCCTGCTTCCTAGGCAGTGAAAAACTATTATTGGAAACAATTTATTCAGGATTGACATGGGTGGGATAAAGATCTCCTAGCTACATGGTTCTGCAAGAGACAGTGCAAAGACTATTCAGGCAGACAGCAGGGATTTGTTGCAACCCGGTGTTCATCTAAACACAATGCTTTGGGATGACAGTGACAGATCATGGCATATTTCATCCATCAGTTCTCTACTCTTTAATGATCAGCATGCTCATACACTGTCACAGGCATTGGGCTTTGAATAGATTATATGCAGACATGCTCCACCTCAAAATGCCTCCTCCAGGTGAGGAACAAGCCTTACCTTGCCAACATAAAAGAGAAGAGATTCAGTAGCCACACTTTCAATAGCTGACCCTCCTTCTTCTGGAAAAGACATCTCATGAGCATGATGATGAATGGCCATGTACTCTTAACAGAAGCTTGGGCAAAAACAGCAAATTCAAACTCTCTTCTTGAGTAGCAGTATTCAGTTACAATAATGATCTGCTTGGAAGAAGCTCACCTGGGAACATTTGGGATATTGGCTGAGGATAGAAACCTTCAGCATTACAATCAGGACAGTGGCTCTTTCCAGTATTGGAAATAATACCAATGTTTGAGCATTTCACCTTGGAATCTTCTATTTGTGAAGTTTCATGACTCGTTTGCTGCTGAATTCTTTGATTCTTTAATGCTAGTTTACTACCGGACTCTTGACCTTGTTGTGTCCTCAACACATGCTTCTCATCTATTTAATGCATCACCAGAAGCATCACTTCTAGAGCAGGGACTGCTTCTTGGTAGCAATGCAGCAGTGTGTCCCCTGGAGATGTGGACAGTGGATTAGACCAGATCCAGCCTAAGCTAGCTGTCCACACCAAAACTCTGGGAAATCTCATGTTCCATTGACTCACATTAATGACTGGATGTAGTGTATCTGCTTCAAATTAAGTCATGCATTATGTGGACTCTCTGCTGCAGCTGGTTGGTGAATCCAACCAATCCATTTTATTTTTTGCTGTATAACCAAGTTAGTTTTCTTTGATTATGGTTCATACACCCCTAACTCTGATCAGCAGAGATCCATTATATGAGAATGACAGTTGAAGTCATAGTAGGGCAACAGCCATTCTGGTGTACTGGACATAGATACGTTGAACATCTACCCATCTTTCTATTCTATTTTCAAAGATATTCTTCAATTGTGTGTGTGTGTGTGTGTGTGTGTGTTAATTTAATTAATTTAAATCCAACCTTTCCCTCAATAGGGACAAAATTGACTCCTGAGAGAACAATTTGTTTCTGTGCAGGTCACCTGATTCAAGCACAACACTAATCTGCAGACAAGCAGGATCACATTTTGAGTTTAAAAAGATTGTTTACAAGACAACATGGATTTAATGATGTTAATAAAGTGGAACTATTAGTTGAATTATAAAAGTAGGCCATCTTGCCAAACCTGTCAAGAGAAAATTCTAAATATACTTAAGAAAGAGTCACTTGCTTGGTTTTTAAAGCAAAGAGTCTATATGACTGTCTTTGGCTCTAAGTGATTGGTTATTATTTCTTTGATCAGCAAAGTTCTATATTTCAGAATAGAATTGCAAAGTTTTGAAATTAGTTAATTTACATTTATTTTGTTGATCATGCTATCTCTTTCTCTCACAAATACAGCACAACTCACAACTGTGTATACACTGACTTCAGCAAGATTTCCAGGTACAAATAGGTCCTAAATCTCTATAAAAAAAGGGGGGGATGCCACGCTTCTTAGACTACAGCCAACTGTTACTTAGAAGACACATACCATCTGATATGTGAAAAAAGACAATGACAGTATAAACAGTCACCTTTGTTTCGGGCTGGAAGAAAACTACACAGAGAGTCATGTGGGCATCACAGAAAATGAAGGAAACTACACAGGGAGTCATGTGGGCATCACAGCAAATGAAGACATAGGGTTCTCAGACTCTCATTGGTTTATGAAGAGGCAGGCAAACACAACAAAAGGCCAGCCCCAAGGGGAAGGAAGCACCCATCCCTCTGTTTGATGGCAGAATTTTTGAAATTTGTTTTTAAACTTAAAAATTCCACACTGTGGAAAAAATGATATAAGTTGAGCATCCTTATCTGAAATGCTTGGGGCCCAAATTGTTTCAGAATTGTTGTGAATTTTGAAATAGTTGTATATACACAATGAGATTTCTTGGAGAAGGAACCCAAATCTAAACACAAATTTAATTTATGTCTCATATATACCTTATACAAATAGCCTGAAGGTAATTTTATACACAACATTGATAACAATTTTGTGCACAACACCAAGCTTGTGTACACTAAACCATCAGAAAGAAAAGGCGACACTCTTTCAGTCATCCATGCAAACGATTTTAGAATTTCAGATAAGGGATGCTGAATTGTATGCCTTATATGACTGACACAAATCCTGCTTGCACATAATTTTCAAGTCAGATTCTTGTTTCCCCCCCCCCCCCCCCCGCCCGTATGTTAGGATATTCCAGTAACTAGTGAATGCTGTTTTCTCACAGTAGCTGTTTCAGCACTTGATGAAACTTGTGTATCATCTGCTGAGTTAGCCTTTGTATCTGATCTGATTCACTGTGTACCATCTGCTGAGTTAGCCTTTGCACCTGATCTGATTCACTGTAGATACCTGGGACACAATGCCTAGATTAACATTTCAGAGAAGTCTTGACACCAAAGTGACAATTCATAGCTTGTGTTCCAGCATGCCTGCAGGAGCAAAAATGTTTCCTCCCAGTGCACTGAAAGAACCTGCAAGATACAGCCTGTTCACACAGTGGAATTATCCACACATTATTAGGGTATAAAGCACTGTGTTATAGGGCACCAGCTCTGCAGCAGCAGTGGGTCAGGGCTGTAGCTGCAGGAAGCCAAAATGGGGACATTGCCCCTCTAATAATAATAATTCTGTTCTCAACTGGAAAAAAAATCCTTCAGTTATTATTTTTTTAGCATTGCAGTGAGTGATAACTTGAAATTATTGACAGGTAGAGCAATTTTATTTGCTATGTTCAAATTTCCTTAGCAACTTTGCCTACCCCTTTCCTTTGGATACTACATTGTATTTCTAAGTGCTCAATGAAGGTTTTAAGTTGCTAAAATGTCATTGTAGACCAAATGCTGTAGTATTTTTTATTATTATTATTTATTTACAGTATTTATATACCGCTTTTCTCACCCCTAGTTGCAGTTCTGATGCCTGTCAACCACCATTAGCATTGGTGCAGTAGGTTCATGTGGTTGGATGGGTTTCAGGAAAGCATAGTGGTAACCTGTCAATTACAGGTGATTGGCTGATGGGTGGATCATAAGGAATTTAACTTTTCTGTCATCAGAGGCTGAATTATATACATTCACCTTTCAATGCACTATCTTCTGTCTGCTGAAGATTTGTCCCCACTCTTCCTCCTTTGGCATATCAGGATTTAATATGTAAGTTTGTTATTGTCACAACTTTTAGGTAGCGGTGTCCAGATCCAGTTGGTCTCAAATGGGCTGGGGCACAGAATAAGATCTGACAATAATCATGTTACAGAACCTACCAAGTAGGGCAATCAAGATCACACTTCAGTTTTCTGAAAGTGGATGCTGATGCCTCATGATCATGTGAGCTTATCAGCTGTTCCTTGCTCTGGTCAATAGGAAAGAGTTCCAATGGTTGAGCATTGCTCCAGGACTTCACTACTTCACTACCTTCACAGAGGCATCTGAAAAGACTGGAATCTCACAACATAAAAAACGCAAAGTGCTCTACCAGTAGGCACAAACCAGTCTTTCTGCAATGCCAGCAATACAGCTTAATGATGTAATGCTACAAAATGTTGACCATTTCCTCTACCTTGGCAGCCACCTCTCCACAAAATTTGACACAGACACTGAAATACAGCATTATTTCAAATAAAACATAGAGTTTTCTTGGATCAGGATATTTATAGAGACACCAAGATGATTGCTTATAAAGCTATTATCTTTCCAACTCTATTGCACACATGTGAAACACAGACTGTCTGCAGATGTCACTCTTGACTTCTAGAAAGATTCCATCAACGCTACCTTCAAAAAAATCCTGCAAATCTCTTGGAAAGATAGGCAGACAAATGTCAGAGTTGTGGAGGAAGCAAGGACCACCAGCACTGAAACAATGATTCTCCATCATCAACTTTGTTGGATTGGCCACATTGCCCAAAAGCAATTACTTTATCCTCAACTTAAAAATGGAAAATGGAATGTCAGTGGACAAAAAGAGGTTAAAATGGGCTTAAAGCTAACCAGAAAAAATGTGGTATGAAAACTGAAAACTGGGAAGACCTGGCACTCAAGCGCTGTAACTGGCGGCCAGCTGTTACCAATGGTCCTATGGACTTTGAAGAGGAACGAATACAAGGTGAAATGGAGAAATGTATTAAGAGGAAGACATATCAAGCAAACCCTTGTTGTGACTGCTTTTTATCTAGAAATTTATATACTTAATGTGAAAGACCATGTGAATCCAGAATAGATCTTCACAGTCATTTACAGACCCACTACCTAGACACGGCCTCTGGAAGGCAATCATACTTGGCCACAAGTAATTGCCTATGGTGACCACCAAGTTGGCTATGTTAATGGTGGTGAATCAATTTCCAGGTGGGTTGGTCAGTGTCTGAATCCAGTTCCATGCTGATGTCAAGCTTATTTTTTAAATTTAAACCAATCAACTGTGGCCTATTTAATCCAAAAATTGATGATGTGATTTTTGCATAAGGTGCTTGCAATGCTAGACCTTAGCACTGAAATAATTCCATTGAAAGAAAAGGATTCTTATATGGCTACACCCCTATATGGCTGTGGTATACATTTGTTTGGTTCACATTTTAATACAATAGCAAATTCTGTATATACACAATACACAAACACAAATACACAAACCAAATGAGATACACAAATGAACATCCAGTGAGTTTCATGGCTGAGTCAGAATCTAAAACTAAACTAAAAACTAAAATTTAAAAAATATATTGCAACATGAGTTTTCAGAGATGGAAATCTTTTCATCAAATAAATTGTATTGTACAGAGATTTAATTTTATAGTACAGTGCATTGTTGTGAGAGAGGTTGTTTAAAAGGAAGGGAGAATGACAGCAGATGTAGAAAATACCAACAGTTACATTTTCCTATTAACAATGGCTACACACAAAACACATTTACTGATAACACAAATGTCCCATGCAAGTCAATTAACACATGTTGTGTGCTAAGAATCTATTATTCCAATTCAAACCTCTGGTGACAGACCTGAACTTGTTAATGAATTGTAACTCTGCAGTCTCTCTTATCTCACTTTCAAGCTTTTTTTTTCTCCACAAAAGTGACTTTAAAGTCAGTTCTGGAAAGTTGAAGTATTTTCCCAACGGTTTCTGAATATCATCATTTCTGATGTCAGCTATAAGTCTCTTCATTCTTTTCAACAGATTGGTGTGTTTGCCCTGTATGGAATGCCCAAATGTGTTGGTGAAAACAGCGGGTAAAAAACAACACACAGGCTTGTGGAAGGTGAGTCAGAATTCATTCTTGCACAAAGTTAGAAAAACCAATCCATTTATTTAACTGAGGATTGCATGAGCATAATGTTGCAATATGATCCCCAACCCTCTAGTTTTACATCCAAATAGCATTAACTTGTATTTTATTATGTTGTCCTTCCTCCCTTCGATCCATGGAGTGCAGCAAGTAAGAAATAACAAAAATATGTTACATTTATGAACCAGTTCATAGATTAAGATCTTCTGGGGAGGTCCTGCTCTCAGCCCCACTGGCCCTACTGGTGCAGCTGGTGGGGACAAGGGACAGGGCCTTCTCGGTGGTGGCCCCATGGCTGTGGAACTGCCTCCTGAGCGAGATCAGGTTGTCCCTCTCCCTCCTGACCTTTAGGAGACAGTTAAAGACCTGGCTGTGGGACCAAGCATTCAGCTCATCATAGGAATATTTAAAATTAAAGTGAAAGTTGAAAGTGCAATGACCCAAGACCATTTATGGACAACAGCTATATCTTTGTGATATGTGATGTGTTCAATAATGTTTAATGTTTTATCAGGGATGGGTCAATTTTGATGTTTTATACTGTTTTTTATCCATAGCATTGAATTGTTGCCAACACTGCAAACCGCCCTGAGTCCCCTTCGGGGTTGAGAAGGGCGGTATACAAATACCACAAATAAATAAATAAATAAATATTACTTTAAAAAGTAATTAGTTATCATGACTGTTCGAATCCCTCAGGAAGTAGTTATTTACTATAAGAGTTATAACTGTTACAAATAAATGTCTCTGTTTTAATGATTCCTATTGATTATGTGATCCTGCTTAACAAGGGATGGCCTTGGGGTCTCTTCCACCTCTGTGATTTCATGATTTGTTTATCAGCAGAAGGCACAGCACACACCAGCACTTGAAATAGGAGATATTCCTTATCTGCTATTTACGATCTCATCACATTGAGATTTTTCCCCATCCTAGAACACTTCATGTTCAGTTAAAGGATGAAGAGGCACAGATCCCTACACATGATGCAAGCTCACTTCTCGCCATCGTCCCAGCCCTCTGTCCTCGAAATGAAGTGTCCTTGAAAGGAGGGAGTGCTGAACATGAACTCATCATCGCTCAGGATCCAAGAAAGTGGTTTTAAAGTACACTGCTCTTAGAAGGAAAAACCAAGCATTAGATGAGGCATTTTAGAAAGTGTGTGCTTTGGCTTGTAGACTTTAGGTAAAGAGTATCATTATTATTATTATTATTATTATTATTATTATTATTATTATTATCAAAGCCAAACACATTAATTATCATGTTAAGCTGGGTTTTGAGGAACCAAACCCTTTGCTCTCTGGAACAAATCCTAGGAGAAAAAAGAGGGGTCGGGGGGGGGGGGGGGGGAGAAAGGGGCTGAGAGGGAACCAGAGGCACTTTTTATTTCCTGGCTGGAGATGTCACAACCTCTGATCCTCTTTCTCTAGAGTAAGGTTGCAAGCCTTCTCTGCCAAAAAGACACATGCGATGGGGAGGAAGGTGGAGAACAACAGGAAAAGAAGCAAGAAGAAAACACGTCTGGTGGGAAGATCTAACTCGATATGAAGGGCTATATAAAGGTACGATTGCCTGCAAAATACAGACAGACCACCACAGATCTCCTGGTCCATGGGGTGAGGTCCTTAGCGAAGCCACACAGCCTGTAAATAGTGGATTTTAATGTTGAGAGAAATGATTGAAATGTTTATATATGTGTATAATGTATTTATGTCCTGGCATTGAATGTATGCCATTTGTATGTTGTGTTCCACCCTGAGTTCTCTTTGGGGTGAGAAGGGCAGAATATAAATGTTTTAAATAAATAAATATAAAAGTAGCTAAAAAAGTTACTGCTGCACCTCAGAATGAATTAAGGAATCTTACTGAGTTTGTATTGCAAAACAATGTAATTCTCCCTTAGTTACTGGAGAAAGGAATTAATTACAAATTATTAGTTATTTACAAATAATTATTCTGGTCAAGGTGATACTATGGTTAAGGTTTATGAATTAGGAAAGCCCTAAGTTCAAATATCATATCTGTTTCTATGACATTACGTTTCTTCAGATAAGCTCTTACTCTTCAACTTAGAATCATTCAATCATTGAGTTGGAAAGGGACCTCGTGGGCCATCCAGTCCAACCCCCTGCCCCTGTTGATAATAAAAAATACTCTCCTTTATTGCATAGATTATTGAAATAATACAATGTTTAAGCACTTCAAGCATATTAACAGAGCCAGAATAACCACCAACACCACCCCAATTTTTGTGTGTGCCATCAATTTGCCTGTAGACTTATGACAATCACGTGATTTCCATAGCGTTTTTTTTTAAAGCAGGGAATACCTCAGGTGTGGCTTTTTCAGTTTCTTCCTTTGAAATGTAGCCTACAGCATCAGTTATTTATTGGTGGTCCACTATCCAAATATTAACCAGGGCTGGCCCTGCTTAATTTCCAAAATGAGGTGGGATCCATGATATAACAACTAAGATGTTCCAGATATGTAGTATCTCCAAATGATTTGAAAATATGGGTCAGTTATTATTATTATTATTATTATTATTATTATTATTCTGGTGGGGAAATACAATGATGCTGTACTATAAGGCACATTTTTGAAAAGTAAGATATCCTTCCCAGTCAGTAGTCTTGCTTGACAGACACTGCAGTTAGTCATGAAGCAAATCAAATCAAAGCTATTAATGTCACATTAAGGCAATTCATTATTAGATGGAGCAAATCATTTTCCTACAAAAATCTACTCCTTCATGCATTCTAATGCAGTCTTTCTGATGCTTTCCTGTGGAGTACTCGATCCAGCAAACTTTGCATACCTTGAAATTGTTATACAAATCACACACTATCATAGAAACGGGTGAAGCATAGCTTTGCAAATTATAGTTTGGCTTTTATCTTCCACATTTGGAAAGATTCTATGCTGATCAGTAAACCCACTGAAGAACTGACCTGAGTAGGTCCATTTGGAGTATTTATAAGCTTTCAATCCCAAATTGTTATAGAAATTTCTTTTAAAGATTATAGAAATCATTTCAAATGGAAGGGTTCCCATTCTTTAGTCATCTATATTCATTATATCTAAAGATCCATATTTGTTAGTGAAGCATGAATTTGATTGCTCCTGAAGTGTGCAAATTTTTCAATACTCCTAGGAACAGGATACGTTCCCTGAGATTTTCTCCATTCTGTATACCAAATTAATATGACAAAGGTTTTAGCTTTTCTCTATGAAAGATAATTGACTTATTGAGGACAGTGAAGTGTGCAAAGAACTGTAGCCCTCTGTGGACAAAAAGAGAGTCAGAACCAGAAGTGAACATGAAAACCATCTCTCTTCCTCTCAACCGGCCATCCTTTTCCTTTGTTTCCTCCATCTTCTTTCTCATAAGCTAGTGGTTCCCACCTTTTGCCCTCAAGTATTTTTTACTTCAACTCCCAAAAGACACAGCCGCCTTGGCTGACAGTCATGAATTATGATAACAGAAGTCCAAACCTTATTGAGGAAAAAACAATTGAACCATTGTCATAAACCATTTGGAACTGAGGCAGAGGACAGAGCCAAGACCTATAGGATAATTTATTTATTTTATTTATTTACTACACTTTTATCCTGCCCTTTTCAGCCCAAAGGCGACTCAGGGTGGCATACAAACAGGCAACAATTAGATACTGAACACACATAAATACATAATTTAAAACAGGTTAAATGACATAATAAAATTCATAATAAAAACAGTTTAAAACTATAAAAAAGCAATGACTTCCGGGTTAAAATCCATGTTCATTTGCATTGTTAAGCCATTCCATATTTGTTCACAATACTGAGTTGTCTGGTTACAATGAAGTTCCAAAGACTTGCTCAAGGAGCCAGGTTTCACTGTTTTCCTAAAGGTCAGGAGAGAGGGAGCCAATCTAATATCCCCAGGAAGTTCCACAGCCGAGGGTCCACTACTGAGAAGGCCCTGTCTCTCGTCCCCACCAAACCATGATATATATGGGTTTATGCATATGTAAAGCTAGAAGTTATCTTTCGTAAGACAGAATTTATATTCAATGTACAGGAATTAGCTATGACCTCAGAAATACCCTGTGTTTGACAGAAACTGGAAATGAAATAGATGGTGGATATTATTACTTGCACTGTGTGGACAAATGTTTAAAGCTAAGATTAATGTCTAGATTAACAATTAACCCCCTTGAGCATTAGCATATACATATAATTTCATTATTGTTTATTGCTGACATTTTGGCTTGGAAATGTTTGGCTACAACCATCATTTTTCTTCATTAAGGGCTGTGAAAAGCAGTAGGTCAGAAATAAAAATAAAACATTATTTAAGGTCTTATTGTGCAGTGAATATCTAGTGAGTATTTTAATGTAACTGATTATGTTCCAATTTATATGGTTTATTGTCTGAGATGAGCCAGAATATTGAAATCTCCCATGCTCTCTCATCAGTGCCAGCATACACAGAAGTGTATTTTCCTTATGCACTGAGAAATATTTGGAAAAGTTACTCTTTTGATTTCATGTGTATTCAGATGACAAGCAAGCAAAAGTTATTTGTGAGAAAGAACACAGAAAAAGCTACTATTTTGGGTAGAGAAACCTTGGAATTTGTGTACTGAGTTCAGGAAAGTGTGAAAAGGAGAGAAAAACAAATGAGTCTTCTAGGAAGGAAGGGAAAAAATAGATAAACATCACTCACTCTAACTGAATGCAAACTACTATTGTACTTTGAACTCAGTTTACAGCAACTGAAGAAAGCCAATGAAAATGGAGGAAAAGTGAGAGAAGGTGAGAGAAACTGAGACATTTAAAAAGCAACTAAGAAAATGGGACAGTATGAATTAATTAATTTTTGCAAAACCAGGACAACTGACAGATATGCCTGCTCCCTAGTGACATAATAAAGTTAGGGTCTATCTACATTGACCATTTATCCTGAAAAGGCAGGGGGAGTGAATCAGCTAAGTTGTGGCTACATGATGAACGTAGCTCTTTTGGGTTAATGTGGCCAAGACTACTTAACAAAAGTTGTGGGTTCTTCTGAATTTTTGGGGGGAATCCAGAGTCTTACCATGTGTGGGCCCTGTGGGGATTGGACCCAAGAACCGTGTCATGTGATTCCTAGGCCCAATCCACACCACCCTTTTGGTGGGGTGGGTATGGATCCATTTCAGGCAGGACCATTCTGCTACCCAGGACTTTTCCAGTTGGTGTTATGGACCCCCAAAACACCCCACTGTGATCCTCCAATTCAGGGGGGGGGGGAGGAAAGCCACTTGAGGCTGCCAACCAAGCATGCCAGCATGGCATGAAAAAATGTTGAAGATGCCTTATTTCCTGCAGTAGTAAATATTCAGTCAAGATTTAATTCTTTCTGTAAAAATAAACAAGCACGTCCATCTCATTAGTGTGCTTTTGGCTTCCATCTTTAATAAATGATAATATTATATGTATATAAGTAATTGATCTAAAAATAAAATTCTGTATGATTTATTATCAGTAAATAGTACATACCTGTTTCATATACATACATATATCTTGGGTCACACAAAAACTTCTCCTGCAAAATGGGGTCACAAAAGTAAAAAGTTTAAGAAGCCCTGGTCTAGTGTACAGGATTAATACAACCAAGTCTTGATAACCACAAGCATAAGGCTATTGGCAAAAGTTTAAACTGCATTGGCTAACTTCTTTCCATTATTTTTAATATATGATGAATTCTATTGCCCTTTGCCTGATCTGTGCTAGAATATATAGCCATTGGTCAAACACTGAAGTTCCCAGAGAGTCCTATAATTCTCAAGGCCTTCAGAAGCCATGTAATCAACAAGACCTGTCAAATACACTTTCAGAGCACACTCTGCCTCTTATTGCCCACATAAAATATAACATCCAGCCAGCATACATGCCATTCTTTGATCTAAACCTACAAAGGAAAAACTCAGCAAGGTTCACATGAATTCAGTTATTTCCCAAAGGGTTTTCAATTCCAACTGCCCAGTCAGTCAATTCTTTTGAAATCTTTTAAAATCTAATCCTGGTAATAATAACTTTTTTTAAAAAACAACTCTATTGGCACAAACTCCCAATATCCCAAGACTCTTCATCTTTCTTCTGGAGAGTCTCTGCAACAGGGACATCTAGTAGCCAAACAAGATGATTTTGTGAAACCAGGAGATCGAACAGGCCTGTGCAATCAATTAAAATAATGTTTCAGTACACATTACTAAATTTGGGGGGGTTCTAAAACATTTCAAAGGGTGGTTCCAAACAGCCCTTTATCCCAGGATCATTCGCGTTTAAAAAATGTGGATGTTCCCAGGGGGCTGTCTACAACCACCCAGAAAGGGACCCTCCCCCAAAGCCCCCAATCCCCTTTTGAAAGTAAAGAAAACTTACCCAGCCTCCAGTACACTGTTGCAACTGCTCTCCCGCTGTGTAGAAATGGCGTGCTAGGAGAGCGGAGGGGAGGGTGGAGGAAAACCGCTCCTCCCTCCCTCTCCCCCCCCCCCCCCCACTCTCCTGGCGTGTCATTTCTACGCACCGGGAGAGTGGCTGCAACAGTGTACTGGAGGCCGGGTTACTTTTCTTTACTTTTAAAGGGGGTTTGGGGACTTTGGGAGAGGAGGGTGGGTATTCCCACAGTTTCCTAGACTAATTTAGTCTTGAAAACTGTGGGAAATGGTCCAGACACCAGAAATAATGGGTTTATCCCATGCCTTCCAAGAAAGTGCGGAATAAATCAACTATCTAATTAATTCGCTACAAACCAGGGTTTTCCTGGTTTGTACGGAATCAATTCAGGATTGTCCAGGATGTCATCTGGTCAGCCCCTTCTTTATTGTGGGAGTTACTGCAATAAATGGGCAGTCTGGATGTACCCAAAATACCATAAAGGTTCTGTATTATAACTATAATGAAGTAACAAATTTTCTATTACTTTTTCATTAAGCAATTGTGCCTATGGGGAAATTTCAGGGGCTCATTTCTCCCTCATTGCTGCAGGAACTAGGATGTAAAACAATGGATTCAAACTACAGGAAAATAGATTTCACCAAAATGTTAGGAAGAAACTTCTTATGGTGAAAGCTGTCCAACAGTGGAAGATACTGCCTCAGAGTGTGGTGGTGTTTCCTTCCTTGGAGGATTTTTAAACAGAGGCGGGATGGCTATCTGTCATAAGTGCTTTGGTTGTGTGTTGCTGCATGGCAGGGGTCTGGATTGGATGGCCCTTATGGTCTCTCCCAATTCTATGATTCTATTAGCTCTCCAAGACACGTAGGCAGATGTGTCAAATCTTCTCATTCACTTTAAGGGAGGGACAGTTCTCAAATGTATCTCTCTGCAGAAATGAAATGCTGCCTCTATCCCTGTGGATGAAGCAACTCATATGTGCCTCTTGCAAAATGCTTCCATATACTTCCAATCCTGTCTGCAATTCTTGCATTTGTATTGATAATGCATAAAAAAAGAAAACCCTGCTAATTAATTAGGAAGATTCTTTTCATGTACTAAAAGATTTCAGATGGATTAATTAACCAATTAATCAGCTAAATGTCACAGCTCTAGCTTTACATTGCACCATGCCTCATTTTAGCTGCCATCTGCTGTGTGGCCATAGAGGCATTTGCGATGTATCCAGTGACATCTTGCCAATAACTTATGAACAAGATGAGAGATGGTTTGTAGTGTTTTGCAGAAAATTTGTGAAGACCATATATGTTGTGCCTCTCCAGGGCTATTTTTCTTACAGATTTTCTGGCTGGAATTATCTACATATATTAAAATGCTCTGTTCGTCGTGAGGAGGCTAAAAGCAAAAAAAATAAAAAAAAATACTGGGCCAAATGACCCCAAATTTGGAAACAAAACGCCTCACAATCCAAGGTGTGTCCGACAATCACAAAAAATCCACCGAAAAGAACTTATAAATCCTAAAAAAGGAAAAGACATTACTGTGTGTGTGTGCAGGGGTGGGGGGTGCATGCGTGGCGGAGCCTGTGACGGCAATGGCTACACCAAGGAATAGTGCCTACCAGCCCTCTAGTTCTAGCTTTGCCCTGGAGGTGGTCTGGCGATATGGCTTGGAAGTGATGCACTTAGCCTGAACTACAACCCCCAGCATGCCACAGGACATTGCCATGGTAACCAAAGTCCCCTGCATGTGCCTTCTAGGCACATTTCAGATGTCCCACTCTTGTAACCAGGCTGCCAGGATTGGAGGTTTGGTCCATAGGTAAACCAACTCCCTCTCTCACCCAGTCATTGCTAGGCAACAGGAAGGTTAGGCAATGCATGGCTCATCTCCCGGCGGGGACTGCAGGTGCGGGCTCCTACTGGGCAACTCCTCTGCTCCCCTCAGCAGCACAGGCAGCAGCACTAAGAGTGCCAGGGGAAGGCTCCGCCCCATCCTCTGCCCAGGGGAACAACAAAAATAAAAACTTCCTTCCCCGGCTTCATCGGGAGAGACATCACATGGTCACAGGACTCACTGACTCAGCAAGCTGTCAGGAATCCCCAAGGACCAATGATTGGGGTGACTACCTTGGGACAAGAATGGATTTGGATTTCAAAAGATTTGCATATACATAATGAGAGATCTTAGGGATGACACCCAAGTTTAAATAGTACTATTGATTTCATCTCACTGAGCATGTTAAGTGTTTGGAAGAGTAGATCCATCTTTGTTTCCATTCACAGTGCTCTCCAGATGTAAGTGAACTTTGATTACTGCTCTGAATTATTATTAGTATTAAGCAAAGGCTGAATGGCCATCTGTCAGGAGTGGTTTCATTATGCATTTCCCTTATTGCTGAAGGGGGTGGACTGGATGGCCCTTGGAGGCATTTTCCTACCCTAGGATCCCATTATTATTATCAAGCAAAGGCTGAATGGCCATCTGTCAGGAGTGCTTTGATTGTGCTTTTCCCTTATTCTGAAGTCAGAATAAGGGGATTAGACTGGATGGCCTCCATAGGTCTCTTCCAACTCCTATTCCTATGATATCACTGACAATTCCTCCCAAACACTCCAGTATTTTCTGTTGGCCATGGGGGTTCTGTGTGCCGAGTTTGGTCCAAATCTGTCATTTGCAGGGGTCTCACCGGTCTGTGGAAGTTAGACTTGAATCAGTTGAAGCTACGGCAACTCCCATCATCCACACTCTCCCAAACATATTGTTTTTATGATTGTTCATTATGCTTTCATTTTTTTCAATTTGGAACAATAAAAATACATCCTGCCTATCAGATATTTACATTACAATTCATAACAGAAACAAAATTACAGTTATTAAATAATACAGACAATATTTTGGGGGGTTGGGGGTCACTACCACATGAGGACTGTATTAATGGGTTGCGACATTAAAAAGGTTGAGAAACACTGGCCTACTCCCTCAACCCAGGTTAGTTGGTAAGTCAAGCCAGCAGAGCAGAGCTTCACCAAGGTCTAGGTTTCAACCAGGCCTAGAAAGCCACATCTTCCTTCCTCTTGCGGCCACCATAGCTAGAGTAGAAGGAAAGTAATGGCCTTTCCTGATGAAGTCTCTTAACACAGTAGGCATTGTCAATTTACATCAGAACATGGATAGCTTATCACATGGACAGTAATATACTCCGTGTTCCACAGTCTCCAATCCAGACAATCTCCATATCTGCACAGATAGTGGAACCATGGCAAATATTACCAACCTGCAACCATACGAAAATCACATATATCTGAAACCTCCTCTTTCTCTATCCTTTCTTTCCAATTAGCCACAGCAATGCATGGCCGGGACAGCTAGTATTTTTTATAAAAATTCACCCCAGGACACTGTAGTAAAGGTTTTTGTGAGTGTTCAGGATTATAAAAAGAGAGAGGAAGTGAAGTTTAGTGATGGACGAATATGACAAAACTTTACATGAACTGCTTTCAAGTTTTTTCCAGGCCGGTACCATGCAAATTTATTATATTTATAGGGGAAATAATCTTTTTTTGTGCACTGATGTATGTTCTTTCTACACCTCTATTCTACTTATTGTGTACATTTTAACTGTATTTGTTTTTCTTTTTTTAAAAAATGCACTGCCAGTCCTGAAGAATGTAGATTCCCAAACGTAATGTGTATTTGGTCTACATCAATTTCAGGCCAGTAAAAATAAGGGAATTGGCAAGGTTTTTTGGGGGTGGTGGTTTGCATTAATATACTTTTATTCCAGTCTTTATCATAAATTCTGAGGCCACAATCATTGCAACAATAATGGCTGACATCCTATATTACAGCTATGACAAGAAAGGAGGTATCTGCTGTTGTTGATCGGGATGCAGTAGGATGACATTTCCAGACCTCTCCCACAACTCCAAATGGACTGACAAAACATCTGAATGAAATCACCATAAAATTGTACAATTACACGTGCCATATTATCTGATTTCACAGAATCTTCTATTTTTTGAATAGAATCTCAATCATTAATAGACCAAACACCTGGCCACTAACAGCTGATAGACTATGACACCAAGATAATAATAGTGTATATAGTCATCCCTCCACATTTGCGGTTTTGATTTTTGCATATTTGATTATTCACAGATCTATCTCTACCATAACTCTAACTTCCTTCAATCATTCTGGAAGACCTTTAGATTTCTAGAGAGCACACCTCTCTAGGAATCTCTAGTTCTTCAGGTGCGATTCTATGGCCATTTTCTTGCAGAAGTCAACCATAGAGTCATGCCAAAAAACCTAGAAATTCCTGTAGAGCTATTTTCTCCAGTTAAAAACCAGCTATTTCTTTACTTATGGTTTTTTGCTTTCACAGGGGATCCTGTGCCACTAGCCCCAGCAAATGTGGAGGGCTGATGGTAAACCAATAATATAAAATAAATAATATAAAATCCAAGAAAACATTTTATTTCACACTTCCCTAATGAACAGAGAATCTGATCATTATCATTTATCTCCTTTACATTTCTGAACAATTGTTGCAGTAACTGAAGTAGAAATGATCCTTTTCCAAGACCAGAGCTCTGTCAGGGAGCTTTTTTTTCTCAACGAACTCTCTCAGAGCCTTTCTTCTGTCTCTTTAAAGCATAGGAACATTGTGTATCTTAATTGCCATTTGGGGACTATAAAGAATGGGATGTTGATGAGCTTCTCACTGTAATTCTTCTTTGAATAGGACCAGCAGCAAAGCTTTTATATATGATGAATGAAAGAAAAATTGTGAAATGAAAACTGTTTCTCCGCTCTTGTATTTACATAAAACCCATCACCATGAAAAATGTAATATACCCGACTCAAATATGTAGAAAAAGACTTTGGCCCAACAGAATCAACTTTTTATTGTGTCAGAAGCGACTTGAGAAACTGCAAGTCGCTTCTGGTGTGAAAGAATTGGCCACCTGCAGAGACATTGCCCAGGGGATGCCTGGATGTGTTACCATCCTGTGGGAGCTGACAGACAGGAGCTCATCCTGTCTCACAGATTTGAACTGCTGACCTTCAGGTCAGTGGTTCAGCCAGCACAAGGGTTTAACCCATCAACAGAAACAAATTAAATCCAAGTAGTGAAAAAAGATTATAGATTACCAGAACTGTGGAAATACACATGGATATTTTGGATGCTATTTTTACTGAACCTCACATGAGGTTTGGGTTTGAATTGGTCTTTGTTTTTAACTTATGTTTTAACTGATGTGGTATGTTTTAAGGCACTGTGGAGGTGTGATAGTAAGCTGCCTTGAGTCCCTCTTGGGGTAGAGAAAGGTAGGATATAAATAAGGTAAATAATAATAATTTATTTGATTTGTCATTTAAAATTTTAACCAAGCTAATTGACCTTTGTTTTATTTTCAAGATATGGTTTTAAAAAAACTCGTTGATTCGCCTCTCAAATGACAATGCAATGCCTAGATACATCATATTGATGCAATATGTAAAACAAACACCACATGAATGTTAACCCTTCCCTATGCTATCCAAAGTGCTCTCTCTCTCTTTCTAGATAGATAGATTGATAGATAAATATATGACTCGAGTTATACTTAAAAATGTACCTATTCTGACTTACTAGCAAATTCAAATAAGAGCAAAACTACAGAACCCCTCTTGTTCATAATTTAGGGACTGCCTGTACTTCAACAAACTACAAATCCTGATTCCCAAGAGCCGAGGAGGTTCATGTGATATGAAACTGCTATAACAAAAGAGAATGAAAATGTGGCTTTGGGATCAAGCCTTCAGAGAACAATTGTAGGACAACAGATGGATATTGAATTATATGCAATGACCACTGGAATGGCCTAGATTATGATTGAGAATACCGTGGTTAGAGTGAAATGTAATGTTTTTAAATGTTTTAATGTGTTTTAATTATATCTTAAAATGTTTATTTTAATTGTAGATTTTTAAGCCATCAAATAGTTGCCTATGTGTAAAGCTGCCTTGAGTCCCCTTCGGGGTTGTGAAGGGTAGGTTATAAATATAGTAAATAAATAAATAAACTATATGTTACTAATCCTTTCTCAGAGATGAATGTCCAAAACTCCCCATGGGGAAGACAGGGGATCCCTCCTTCAGGCTTCAGTAGGAGCAGAAATATGATTCATAATTCATGTAGTTACAGTTAAAATGCTAGAGGCAGTTATCTGCCAATGCAAACATATATAGTCAGTGGCATGTCTGTACCTGCTTCATTATTACAACTGAAAACAAAAAGCCAAACCATTGTGCATTTCGTCTAAGACTGTTGCTGTGCCAATTCATGATACTAATTCTGCACACTCCAGTACAGTTTGTCCAAAATATTAGTTTTGTCTCTCCCACATCCACATTTACTTCCTCGAACTTAGATAGGGGAATACCATTTTTTTCCTAAAGCTTTATTGCCCCCTGGTGGAATATCAACAACTAGACACAAAGGTATATGGGAAGCCAACAACCAGCAACACAGACCTTGTTGAGGAAGGAAAACAGGTATAAGGACCTCAGCAATCAGTCAATCTACTTACTGCTATTTATGTACATGTTCAAGGACTAGCCTCTCTCTCTCTCTCATTCTCTCTCTCTCTCTCTCTCTCTCTCGTTCTTTGCAAACTAGATTAAGTCCCTGTATTTACGTATAAAACATATGAGTATTTCCTTTTTAGAAATGATTTTTAATTTTTGTAGATGATATAATCACATTTTAAAAATAATATTGTGTACGTTTTGTGTGTGTGTGTATAATCTTCTTTTAATTGTATAATAATAATAATAATAATAATAAAAACTTTATTTATACCCTGCCACCATCAAAATAAAATACGCACAGTAGCAAAATAAGATAAATAAAACAAATTAACACAATAGAAAATTGAACAGAATGGGCAGGCCAAATGGACAAAGTAAAATGATAAAACCCTGGATGAGGTAGGAAAGAAAATATGTAATTGAGGGGAACCCAAAAAGAATAAACAGTGGGGTAGGCTTTCAGTTTAGGATGGGGGAAAGTGCATCAGAGGGGCAACACTATAGATAGAGAAAGCAGAAATGGTCACTCTCCAAAGGCACATTGGAAGAGCCAAGTTTCCAAATTTTTCTTGAAGGCTGCTAAATTGGGGGCTTGCCTAAACTCGCCAGGTAATGAGTTCCAAAATCAGGGGGGGGGGGGGGGGGGCAGTGGAGAACTCATTCCCACAAGTCTTGCCTGTGATAAAGGAAGAGGCGAAAGGAGAGCCTCCCCAGAGGATTGGAGGGATTGTGCAAGTTTGTGGTAGGAGATGCAGTCACAAAGCCACCTTCACACTTAGGGCCCTTCTACACAGCCATATAACCCAAAATATCAAGGCAGATAATACACAATATTTGCTTTTAACTGGGTTAACTAAGTCCACACTGCCATTTAATCCAGTTCATAGCAAATAATGTGGGATTTTATTCAACTGTGTGAAAGGAACTTTAATTCTGGGAAGAAATGTGGGATATAAAAAAATAATAAATAATAAAACTTTATTTGTATACTGCCCTATCTCCCCAAGGGAACTCAGGGCAGTTTCCAACACATAAGGCAAAATATTCAATTGCCAGAAAGGAAAACATACAGGAAAAATTAAAATGAATATCATAAAACATAAAAACCTGCTAAAACATACAAATTTTTTTTAAAAAAAACCAATTTCATTATAGCTCCATCAGATTGGTTCAAAAAACCAACAGCCAGGATTAGAGAGTGGATGTGGCTAACTATAAAAAGGGTTGGGCAAGGGGTAGTGCAACAGAATATCATAGGGCCGGAGAGGTGGATAAAGTGCAGGACAGAGTACTAGCTAATGGCCTTGGGAAAAGCCTAGGGACTAATCATTCTCAAAAACCTGTTGGAACATCCAGGTTTTCAGGTCCTTTCGGAAGGAGGACAGTGTGAGGGCCTGCCTAATCTCTCTGGGAAGGGAGTTCCAGAATCAGGGAGCCACCACTGAGAAGGCCCTCTCCCTCGTCCCCAACAACACTTGTCATGGTGATGGAAATCAGCATGAATAAATGTTACAGAAATATGAATTTCTTATGTAGATCTTATTTTTAAAAAAACATATCACTATTGAAAGATTTTTCAAATATCATAAAAAATGGCAAGGTGGGGAAAAAGGGGAGGAAAGATAGGGAAGTTATAGCTGGGGACAGTCTGGGGGAGGGGGATATTTGGAGGGAAGGGTAGTGGAAATGGGTGAGTGGATAAAAATCAATGGGGAAGGGCAAGCAAGGAGAAAAGAGGGTAGGGTAATTTAAGGAAAGGGCAGAGGGGGTTGGTTGACTTCCCATCTTCTTTTTCATGGGATCTGTCTTCTGTCCTGCTCTCTTCTTAGTGTGTTTTTGGCAAATTTGCGGGCTGTCCACCCTTCTCCTGTTAGTATTTATATTAATATTTCCATTTTTCTTGTTCCATATATTTCATTAGTATAGTAATCTGCTATTGAATTATTTTTTCTATGTCTGAGGAGTTGTGTCTAACTTCCAACATCTTAATTAGCCATTAACTTAAATTCGTGGTTTCCTTTTCTCTCCAATATCAGGCAAAGACTATTCTAGCTGTGGATATTATGTAGTTAAATAGGATATCCTTATTTCTATCCAAATTAAAATCTATAATTCCCAACAAAAAATATTCTGATTTTAATTGAAATTTTATTTGAAGGATTTCTTGGGTCGCTCTATGCATTTCTTTCCATTATTTCCCGACTTTCTCACAGCCCCACCACATATGGTGGAATGTGCCGTTTTCTTTTTCACACTTCCAATATTTCGCATTAAGGTCTTTATAATATTTCATAACTTTGCCAGAGTTATATACTATTGATAGAACGTCTTATACCAATGCTCCTGGATATCATACGAGTATGTAAATGTTAGCTTTCTAGGCCACATTGCTTCCCATTCTTCCATTCTAATAGTATGGCCTATATTTGCCGCCCATGTTATAATACAATCTTTTACTACTTCTTTTTTCTGTTTCCCATTCTAATAGTTTCTTGTATGTTCTTGTCATAAATTTATTCTGGGTTTGTAAAGATCTATTCCCCCAAGGGGAATCTATTTCCATAAAACCTAACTCCTTGTCTTTCTTAAATTGTTCTCTTATTTGTAAATATTGATACCATGAAATGTTCTTATTTATTTGCCATAATTATTCTTGGGTTTCTTATGTAGATTTTATGTTCACTAATATACAGAATAGCACCCACTAAATTTCCTTGAAAAGTGTCCAGACACCAATGTAAAACCCTATGAGCAGTCCCTATGCCAAGATTGTCAACATCAAAAATACAGAAAGAAAGATGAAAATTATTCTGTCATAATCAAGCTTGTTTTCCAGTCTTAAAAAATCCTCAGCAACTTACAATACCCTCAATTGTTTGTCTCTAAATAGCTTACTATTTTGTATAAGTTATAATGAAGTCTCATTTTCCCCTCCTGATCTTTATGCATTAATAGGCAGAAGAGTTACAAAAAAAAAAAAAAAAGGGACCGGAACTCACAAAAACTTTTAATGATCTGTTTGTTCATTGAGTAGACTGAACAGTGCACACACATGTATGAGATTGACTCACAAATGGCTGCTGCAGTAAATTGTTTATTTAAACAATGCAGCATTCTGTGCAAAATGCTAGCTGGCTGACCTTGTTTTGACAGTCATTAGCTTGGGACTTGAAATGTAGGCTTCTGAAGGGGGAGGGGGAGCAAAAGGAAATTGGCAGCACCTTTAAAACTCACTGTTTTTTATTTTTAAATGAGCTTTCATGGATGGTAACCTACTTCTTGTATAGAGTACAGGGGGATAGTAAATGCTCAGGTATAAAGAATATTTCCACAGTTGTGAGAGTGGGGTGAAATGTTATAATAAAGAAAGATGCACATCATGACCCTTGCTTTAAATTTTCTGACAACCGCATAAGGTTTTGTTTTTTTTTTATGTCAGGAGTGACTGGAGAAACTGCAAGGCGCTTCTGGTGTAAGAGAATTGGCACTCTGCAAGAACATTGCCCAGGGACACTCTGTATGTTTTACCATCCTTTGGGAGACTTCCCACATGTCCCTGCATGGGAAGCTGGAGCTGACAGATGGGAGCTCACCCCGCTCCCCTGATTCCAACCACCAACCTTTCGGTCAGTGGTTCAGCCTGCAAAAGGATTTAGTCTAGCGTTTCTCAACCTGGGGGTCAGGACCCCTGGGGGGATCACAAGGGGGTGTCAAGGGGTCATCAAAGACCATCAGAAAACACAGTATTTTCTGTTGGTCATGGGAGTTCTGTGTGGGAAGTTTGGCCAAATTCTATCATTGTTGGGATTCAAGGGGCTCTTTGATTGTAGGTGAATTATAAATCCCAGCAACTACAACTGCCAAATGTCAAGTCTATTTTCCCCAAACTTCACCAGTGTTCACATTTGGGTGTATTGAGCATTTGTGCCAAGTTTAGTCCAGATCCATCATTGTTTGAGTCCACAGTGCTCTCTGGATGAAGGTGAACTACAACTCCAATGCACAAGGTCAATGCCCACCAAACCCTTCCAGTATTTTCTGTTAGTCATGGGAGTTCAGTTTGCCAAGTTTGGTTCAATTCCATCACTGATGGAGTTCGTAATGCTCTTTGATTTTAGGTTAACTATAAATCCTAACAAGTACAACTCACAAATGACAAAATCAACCCACCCACCACCCCTACCACCCCACCAACCCCACCAGTATTCCAATGTGGACATATCAGGTATTTGTGCCAAATTTGGTCCAGTGAATGAAAATACATCCTGCATATCATGTATTTATATCAGGATTCATAACAGTAGCAAAATTACAGTTGTGAAATAGCAATTAAAATAATTTGATGTTTGGGAGTCACCACAAGATGAGGAACTGTGTTAAGGGTTCACGGCATTAGGAAGGTTGAGAACCACTAGTTTAACCCATTGTGCCGCCGGGGGCTCCAGATGCATAAGGTGATATGGGTCTTTCAGATCTTTACAATGGTCAGTAAGGGTTGATATGTGAAATATACTTACCAAAAGTCAGTTTTGTGGAGTTCAAAACTCTCTCTGAAGATTTCTTTTGTTATATATCCAGTAGGAAGGACTTTTGTATTAATATATGCAGAGATCCATGAAGCTATTATCTTTCTTCATCCCTCTGCTCATGGATTGGAATTTGTTGAATATAATTCAGTTTAGCAGTTTCTCTGTCTGGTCTCAAAGTCCTCCTTCTTTGTTGCAGAAAACATTTTTTCAACCATATATATATATTCCAATATTATTTCCATTGCTGCTTCAAAGTGATTTCCCTGGGGAAGTCTATCATCTTTCCTTGTTAGATTATTTTGGTTTTCACATTTTAAAAAATCCCAAGTATTTTAACATCCTGTTAGTAGTCTATGGTTCTACAGCTTGCAGTGGGTTAAAGTAGCTAGATCTAATTAATGGAGATAGTTGTCTGTTTTCATTTGTTTGGTTAACACTCATACTCTTGGAGTACAAGAAAAGGCAAGCATAATTTGAGAATTTTAAAATCAACAAGCAAACCCCCAGTCCATAACTTCTGCTCATTTTCCTTCCACCCGTTGCTTCAATTTTAGGTAATGTAATAGCTTTCTAATTTAAGCACAAGCACTGCCACATTTCATCGTAGATGAAATGACTTGTGTATATTGCATTTGTAAAACACTTTAGGTGCTAGGTAATGGCATAATGAAATTGAATTTCAGAATCCCCCCCCCCATTAAAAAACACTCAGCCCCTCTTGATTGGACCACCTACTTGCATACCTTCTGCAAGCAAGCCCACATATTTTGCTATTTCCAGAACAGCAATAGCCAACACAATGCCCTTCATGTCAAAACATTTCTCTTCAAATTACTACTTCTAATCAACCACAGATGAAAGCATCTCTTTACCATGGACTTTGTGATCTTAATTAACTGTGTTTCAGTCTCCCTAGTAGGAATTTTTATAGCGCATGCCCAGTGCTGTGTAGTTACTTTTTGTGCTATAGCTCACATAACCCCCCATCCACTTGCTTTCACCCCATTTATAGGAAGGTGATTTATGCCTAAGAATCAGATTAAAACATGCAGAGATCCCAAACTGCGTTAAGTATAGTGTCTATACTATACTATGTCCCTGGACTATAGTGTCCAGATCCAGGGAAGTCATGCTACCCTCTATTCCGCCTTGGTCAGACCACACCTGGAATACTGTGCCGAATTCTGGGCACCACAATTGAAGGGAGATGTTGACAAGCTGAAACGTGTCCAGAGGATGGCGACTAAAATGATCAAGGGTCTGGAGAACAAGCCCTATGAGGAGCGGCTTAAAGAGCTGGGCATGTTTAGCCATGATGGCCATGTATAAACATGTGAGGGGAAGTCATAGGGAAGAGGGAGCAAACTTTTTTTCTGCTTGAACATGGAGACTAGAACACAGAACAATGACTTCAAACTATAGGAAAGGAGATTCCACCTGAACATTAGGAAGAACTTCCTGGCTGTGAGAGCTGTTCAGCAGTGGAACTCTCGGCCCCAGAGTGTGGTGGGGGCTCCCTCTTTGGAGGTTTTAAAACAGAGGCTGGATGGCCATCTGTCGGGGATGCTTTGAATGCAATTCCTACTTCTTGGCAGGGGGTTGGACTGGATGGCCCACGAAGTCTCTTCCAACTCTATGATTCTATGATTCTAAGTTTAATTCCCCCTCAAATGTGTATGGATCTAACAGATGGTTAACTCTTTTAGAAGTTTCTCATAATCTGAAGTCCTAAACTACAATTGATTTAACTTGTGCAAAAATCCAGCACTCCCAAGTCTGAGTACAGGTCTGTCCCACTCCATATGGCCTATACTGACTGGAATATGCACTTTTGGGATATGAAGTAGGCCCAGTTTACCTGTCCAACCGTATTCTCCCCTATGAACCATCAAGATTATTAAGATCTTCTGGTGGGGCCCTGCTATCAGTCCTGTCACTTTTACAATCGCGTCTGGCAGGAACGAGAGACAGGGCCTTTTCTGTGGTGGCCCGTCGGCTATGGAACTGTCTCCCGATTGAGCTCATATCTGGCCCTTCCCTCCTGTCCTTCAGGAGGCTAGTGAAATCCTAGCTATGGATTGAAGCATTCCCAGAATAATGGCTGAGATCGGCTACAGAACAAAGTTATTGACCATACATACAGACTGAGTTGAACATGATTTTATCTTGGCGATTTGGCTTATATGTATTTTATTCTATATGTATTTTGATCTTTTGTTGTTTTATGATGATTTTAGACTGTATTATTAGCACTGAATCCTTGCTGTGAGTTGGTCTGAGTCCCTCTATGGAGGTAGAGAAGATTGGGATATAAAAGTTTTTAATTAATTAATTAATACATTGTAAATAATGGAAATTAAAATTTTTGCATGATTGTGACTACAAACCTGTCTTAAAATAATTTTCTTTCTTTCTGTATCCAAAAACCTCATATGATTATATGAGACTATATGATACATAAAGTTTTGTAATCTCAGCTTAACATGAATTCTTAACTCCTTTGCTATGTTTCGAGAAGTCAGACTTAGCAAAAGCATATTAAAGCAAAATTGCTATTATCTAGTCTTGGCAATCTCATTGATCTTGGCATTAATTTATTACAAGAGTTCTTGGATTTTTCAGCTAATTACACGAGTCACTGTGCTTTCAATATAACCCCCCAAAATTTACAATTAAAGGCACAGATATGAAGTGAGCATTAATAGACAGATTTCATGCCTGCTCAGACATCAAATAATAATCACCACTTCCCATTAATAACTTAACAGGGTTCACTGATCCACTTCTTGTGGACTTCAGATCTTTTGTTCATTCTGTAGTTCATTAGTTGGAGTTAGCATATACAGTACCTGTCATTCTTAAGTACTCTTTTCAATGCAATTGTTTAACTTGTGTTGAAAGATTCCTGAACCAAGATGTGTACCAGGAGCGACTTGAGAAACTGCAAGTCACTTCTGGTGTGAGAAGATACTGAACCAAGATACTTCAAACTGTATGCAGGGTTTGGTTTAAGCAGACCCCTGTAAGTATTTTCTCTGTTTTTGCTTGCCTTCCCTGCCCAAGGCCAGAATAGTGGAAAGCAGCAGTGAGCATTTCTTAGGCCTTTGCTGAGTATTCTTTCCCCAAGCCTTGGGAAATGATACCTTCCTTTACAATAAATCCCAAAATGGTCACTGACTCTCTTTCAAAATGTATAGTGAGATACTTGAGCATTTCTGCTTTCTAGATTTAGTAGTATCTGGCACCGGAGCTCAGGAAAAGCTGATTTTTCAAACTACTGTTGCCAGAATTGCCCAAGTAGACTCATTTGTTTGGACATTCTAGGATTCATAATCCAAAAAATTAAGTCTTCCCAGCAATGCTTGCAACATGTGTGAAGTATTCAAACTAGAGCGAATGCAGCTATTGTTGAACGTTTATCAAATATCAATACTTGCATTGGAGAATTAAGCATATTCTTCCACTGGAATCAGTAGTAGATGCAACCTGATCCTGTACTTATTTATTCAGTTATCTGAGTTCTAAGAGACACGGGACTTTAACCTATCAACCTACTACAGTGGATACATGCTGTGCTGAGCACCTTGGATATTTACCTCTCTTCAATAGTACAAATGTGCCAATCTACCATTCTGTGGTCTCATGATCATTATTCCGCACACACATAGAACTACTGCAATTCCTTTATTTTTTAAATCTTATTTTATTTCAAAACAAAAAAAGCAAACATATAAAATATAAAATAAATAGAGTGGCATGCCAACACAGAAGCAAAAGGGATTAATCATACCGAGTTGGACAATGTGAACGCTGCAGGATTGAGAACTATTCATAGTTTTTCCCATCAATAGTTCAGGATGGGATAAACATTGGCAGGGTGTTGAGGCAAACTAGTAGCAGGATGTGATAGGGATTGTGCATCTGTTATGCCTAGGGCACATGCCTGTCATGGAGAGTTAACCATTCATCATATTAAGATATATGAATAGTATACACCTTTTATAAATCTGTACCTGGACAGGTCAATTTGCGTTGATTTGAAAAGGCTGCTGCCATGAGCTGTGATTAGTCAACACTTATGTAAATTGTTCTGTTTTGCCCTTGACACTGAATGTGTATTTGCACTGATATGCCTTGTCATATTTTTTAAAGAATGATCTCAGTGTCCCAGGCTTTGGTTTACCTGCATAACTCAGGTACACAGAATTACATTTGGCTCTTTTTATTTCAGCTGCAATGTGCTCTTTACATATCTCAAATACCTTTAAATCTTTGTTAAGAAAACCTCTATGTGCTAAATTGGGGGAGTGGGGAAGAAGGAATCTAGCTAGTACTTTCCCTCTCCAGGTTAATATTTTGTCCTTATGGTGACAAATTTTGTCCTGTATATTTTGTCCTTATGGGGACTGTACCACCATCGCACACTCCACTTCCAGGAAAGGTGAGACTAGTTTTGAGACTTAAAGTTGACAGGGAAATCATGACTTTGCATCCAAGTAAGATATTCAGAATAATGTGGCTATCCCTCCATCATTATAATGGCATCACCCTATTTTTTTAAAAAAAACTCATTAGAATAGGGCAATTAAAATTCCACTGGTAGCTGGTGGCTTCCATTTCAGTGAGGTGGTTAATCCAAACCAGGTTATTATAAAAGTGCTATCCAAGGTGCTGAACCCTTTGACCCCACTACTTTCTGCACTGGGTAGCTCCTTAAGGGCTGGAATAAAACCTGGAATGGTTTCACCACTCCTGGAGATGGAAGCCAGCAGCCACTACTTTTAACTTCTGCTCCTTCTACAGTAGATTTGGTTTCATGGGTGAAGCCAAAGAAAGAACAGCAGTAATGAGAGATCTCCAAGGATATCACAGCATCATTTTGTAATGAATGTTGCCATTTTTATTTTCTGTTACTTTGTCTCTTGATCATGAAGAGGACAACATTTTCTGCACCCATGGCTTCACTGACTTATGTCCAAAAAATATGTCCCCACTCTAGCAATTATCTTGGTACTATAGGCAATTCTATGATATTCTATCATTATCATAGAGTCATCCTGGAGTCTTCCAGCAGGCACCAGTCAATCCCTCTGCAATGGCAAAAATACAGCTTAATGGTGCAACATTAGAAAATGTTGACACCAACAACTGGGAACCCTTGTGTGCTCTAACTGGAAGTCAGCTGTGACCAGCAGTGCTGCAGAGTTCAAAGAGGCACAAATGGAGGGCAAAAGGGAGTAATGTGTCAAGAGGAAGACATGTCAAGCCAACCCTGACCGCCTTCCACCTGGAAACCGATGTCCTCACTGTGGAAGAACATGTGGATCAAGAATAGATCTCCACAACCACCTATTTATCCACTGCCAAGACACTACACTTGGAGGGCCATCATCCATGGACTATGAGGGATCGTCTAAGTAAGTAAGTACGTACGTACGTACGTACGTATACATCCTTCTCTACTTTGAAATCAGAATCCCAATCTAGAACATTATTTTGCAGAACATTGCTTTCGAATGTGATCCAGAAGCAGTAGTTTCTGTTAAGTTTCTGAAACATATAAGGGAAATACCATAATTTATATAAGTTGTAAGTCTGGCATCTGGATCTCCACATCTAAAAAAACTTTGCAGTTGTGATTGACAAGGCTTTTAAAGTCTTTACACTGTAGTGCAGTCTTTTTTTTATCCATTAACCAAAATGCTCTGTGCTCTCTTGACAAAGCAAAAAAGCTTTATCCAGTCAAAAAAGACAGGCTGCCATCTGGAAAGCTAATGACTTTGATCTTTCATTCAATATTGGCACAAATCCAGAAATACAGTTGGCATGTCCACTAGAGAACATGCTTATCACCTGCATCAAATCCTGCCCTTTAAGACTGCAATGCTCTGAAGGATGAAGCAGCTCAGTTTCCAATGCCTTTTCTTCAGGGTGAATATGTGATTATCTGGGCTCTGTTATCAAGGCAGGTCTGCCAGTTTACCTTGGCTCTGACCAGAGTCTATTCTCCAGCTAACCTTTTTCCTTCTTGGTATTACATGGCCATGGATAATCATCCAAGGCCCATCCAATCAATCCAGATCTTATCAGCCAAAATCAGCAGGGGTCAAGTTAGAATGGACCAATTCAAGCATCTTGTCAACATCATCAGGTCACAATAACTGAAACTGGTATTAAGAAGCATGATCATACGGAGCAAAGGAAAGTTACACAAATTTTTACTATTTCTAAGGCTCCCATCTGTTTTAAAACAAACCCTAAAACAGACAACACTTAATTTTTGCTATACCTGTGCATTATGAGCAACACTATTGACACTACTAATAGGGAACCTTTTCACAATACACAGTTGCTGTGCCATTATTCTACTTTGACTACCATGGTCACATCTTAAAGATTCTATGATTCTATAATCCTACTATTTGGAGTTTAGGGAAGAATCTTTAGCATTTTCAGCTTGAGAGCTCTAGCTCTAGCTCTCACCAAATTGCAAAGCAAGATTTTATAAGGTGCAGCCATAGACACTGAAACAGAATCTTAGCCCTTTGTATCCAAAGGGGTTTTGTTCCAAAACCCATAGATGCCCAAGTTCCATCAGATGCAATCGTATCATAAAATTGTGTTCCTTTTATAAAATGTGCAAAATACAGTTTGCTTTTTGGATTTTTAAAAAATTTACAAGCCATGGTTGGTTGAATCCGTGAATGCAGAATCCATGAATATGGCTGGTCAATTGTACAATAATTTTGTAGTGTAAAAAAAAAACCCCATCCCTGTTCTTTCTGTCCTTCAGGTATTATAATATCTCCAAGTATGTAAATCACCATTGAAGAATACCAACCACTGTCACCACTTCTGCTTACGTGTGTTATGTTTGTCCCACACTCCATCTCCCATCATCAATATGTGTTGTGCATTAGCTTTATACATCCCTGTGTAAATAATATACATAAGCTGCCCCTCAAAACAATGACAATTATAATATGCTGGACATAGCATATTATTTGAGCACACAGAAATGCTGGGTCACTCTAAAAACTACCATGTCGGGCTACACAGAGAAGCCACTAAAATCCACAAGCATGGGGGCAATTTCAACAGAAAGGAAGAAACCATGAAAATGAACAAAATCTGGCTACCAGTATTTAAAAACTCTAACATTATAACAGCAAATAAAGAACAACACTCCAACACAGGGGAACTCCAGACAAGAAACAATCAGGGACAGCTAATCACCTCTCATCAAAGGATTTGCCCAGGCACTAACAAGCCACACCTAAAAACTGTCAGGCCATCAAATGCTAATCCAGGTGGCCAATTG
This sequence comes from Anolis sagrei, assembly GCF_037176765.1. Classification (NCBI taxonomy): domain Eukaryota; kingdom Metazoa; phylum Chordata; class Lepidosauria; order Squamata; family Anolidae; genus Anolis; species Anolis sagrei. The sequence goes on along the minus strand of NC_090023.1, from coordinate 77,428,971 downwards.
AAACATTCACACCTACCTCCAACAGACAACAGTTATTTCTTCCACCCTGGACTTTCCACAGATATATAAACCCAATTTTCCTAGTTTCCAACAGACCTCACAACCTCTTACGATGCCTGCCATAGATGCAGGTGAAACATCAGGAGAGAATGTTTCTAGAACATGGCCATATAGCCTGAAAAACCTACAACAACCCAATATGACAATTTTGAAAATTGGTTCTGTTGCTTTCCCATGTAGCATCATTGTTATATGAAGGAAAAAGAGTCTTATATAACTTTGTGACTCACCCACATGCTATTATCTTAATATTCCTGAGTACTCAGGATTTTTTCCATAGCCTATTTGTTTTGAAATAATGTTATCTAAACAATGTGCCTAGAAGAATGAAAAAAAGGCATGCCTCTTTCTTTCTTATACACAGAGAGAGGTTAAAGTGACCTGAAATAGTATCAAAACAACTATCAAAAAGAACAAAATTAAAGGAACAAAGAAAAATGAACTATTTCTAGAAATTATGCTTGGATTTACACAGGGCATGCTGTGCATAAATAGGTGGGAACCAGGGTCTCAAAAGAAGCATGTCAACATTTGCAATGCAAATCAGGCAGACTTAATGAATGCTTTTGCTGTTCTTCCTAAAATTTCAGTGTGCCTTCTTTAGAATTCGAATGAACCAGTGATGTGCCACTCAAGAAAGTACTTTCCATTTCTTAATTTGCAATCAACGTGGTATAATAAGCCTAAGTTTTGCAAACATGGACCCTGCAACAAGTTTGGGAAGAGAGTAGAGAATGCACAAAATCTGACTTCTTCAGGGGTCCCGTCTTCATGCTTCTTTTTATTTTTGAGGCCAGCAGTAGCAGAAAGAAATGAGAGGGCATATGAAACTCCTCTGAGGATCTCAAGGCAAATGAGAATGAGACTTTATTTCTATCCCATCCTATCTCCCCAGTGGGGACTCGAGGCAGCTTACAACATATAGAGTGGCAAACATTCAATGCCATATAATTATTTATTTATTTATTTATTTATTTCTGCTACTTATACCCCGCCCTTCTCACCCCCGAGGGGGGACTCAGGGCGGCTTACAAAAAGAAGGCACAATTCGATGCCCTTATCCAAACACATACAAATATAAAAAACAATTACAATAGTTAAACAATTAACAGATTAAAACATCAATATATAGCACAATAGCACATCAATAAACAGTCTCATGGTCAGTGTTCCGCGTTCCATAGGTCCAATAGGTTCCTTCATTATTTGCCCATCATTATGGTCTTTCTTTTTAGCTGACAGAGTTTCCAAAAGCCTGGTCCCACATCCAAGTTTTCAGCTTTTTCCTGAATGAGAGAAGGGAAGTCGCTGATCTGATCTCCCCAGGGAGTGAGTTCCACAGGTGGGGGGCCACCACTGAGAAGGCCCTGCTCCTCGTCCCCGCCAGTCTCACTTGTGATAAAGGCGGGGTCGAGAGCAGGGCCTCCCCAGAAGATCTGAGACTCCGAGGTGGGATGTAGAGGGAGATCCGTTCGGACAAATACACTGGGCCGGAACCGTATAACAATACAGAATAACATAAACCAAAAGATAAAACCCAATTTACATTTACACAAGCAACAAAAACAATCAGACAATTGAACACAAACCAGCAAATTCACATTATAACAATTTCATATTTAACAGATTTTTAAAAATTAGAGTTTAAAAAATGAAATTAAAAGCATTTAAAAGCCAGATCCATATTCACTGGATTCACCAACCCACAGCAATTTATCATTGCAAATGTTGTTTTTAATAGGTTGTCTATTACTTTGGTTTTTTTTTTAATCTGGTGTTTTCTGACTTTGCTGTGACATCAAATATTGCACTGGTTTTCCGCTGTGTCGGGTTTTCTAGGATTGGAATGGAGGATCAGCGGTTCTGTTTTAAGTCTCCTATAGGTAATCCATAGGAGACTAAAAAACCTGATGGCTCAGTGGGTTAAACCGGTGAGCTGTTGAACTTGCTGACTGGTCGGCAGTTCAAATCTGGGGAGAAGGATGAGTTCCTGCTGTTAGCCCCAGTTTCTGCCAACCTAGCAGTTCAAAAACATGCACATTTTAGTAGATCAGTAGGTACCGTTCCAATGGGAAGGTAATGGGGCGCCATGCAGTCATGCTGGCCACATGAACTTGGAGGTGTCTATGGACAACACCAGCTCTTTGGCTTAGAAATGGAGATGAGCACCACCACCCAGAGTCAGACACAACTAGAGTTAAAGTCAAGGGAAAACCTTTACCTTCACTAGGTAATCTAGGGCAGTCAATATGATATAGTGGTTGGACTAGGATGGTGGAGACCAGGGTTGGACTAGGATGCTGGAGATGGATTAGGTTAGATTAGGATGCTAGGGTTCAAATTCTGCTTAGCCATGGAAACCGTGGAAAATCACAGTCACTGAGGACAGCAAAAGCAAACTTCCTCTGAACATATCTTGCCAAGAAAGGTTCTAGTGACCATGGCCCATCTACACTTCATTATATGGCACTGTAGATGGGGCCCAAAAATCAGAAATGACTCGAAGGTACCAAACAACATAGTTCATCTAACCAAAACATCTAAGGCAGATTATTATTATTATTATTATTATTATTATTATTATTCAGACATTTATATTCTGTTCTTTTCACCTCCAGAGGGGGACTCAGAGCAGCTTACAACCAGCAACCACTAGATGCCAACAACAATAAAAACACAGTTAAACATTAATTAAAATATCATCATAAGTTAAAAGACCATTTAGAACAGGCCACTGTGTTTTAAGGAATGGGATCAATATGTACTAAGGCAGATATTTTTATGCTGTACACAGTTGATAGCACAGTTACATGGAATAATATGCAAGAAAAACTTTAGGTAAGGAGCAGCAGACATTAAACAAACAGGTTTCTCAAAAACTACATACACTGGGGGTTCATCTGCACTGTAGAATTGAAACTACAAATCCCATAATAGAAGATAGAATAACTTAATTGTCATTGTACATGGTACAGTGAAATTAAATGCTTTCCCCAGCACACATCATAAACAACACACCCATCCCTCTACAATCCCACCTCACTGCACAGCCCCCAATGCCACATAAATGTGAAGCCATGGAGTACAATATAGTTAGAGCTGTAGGATAAAAGCTGTCTCTCAGTCTGTTTGTCCTTGCCTTTGTCACCCTGTACCATCTGCCAGATGGTAATAATTTTTAAAAAATGCTGGGTGAGATGGTTCTCCAAGAATGTTCTCAGCTTTCTTAAGGCTGCAAGACCTATAAAGTTCTTCCAAAGAATGGAGAGGGGAGAATGAAACAGTTCACACAAGAGAAATATTTGATGGGAATATGAAAAGGGATATTTTCAGTGCCATCTTCCAGAGCTTCTGAAACTCCCAGCTGAAGGGAGCCAGATAGTCCCTTCCATATTGTCCTACTCTGGACAAAGGCATGTTTTGTTCAAGTATACTTTTGTCATGTTTTTCATTGGTTAAGTCCTGTCTCTTACTTTTATTGCTGTGATGGTAAGTGCTTTTTAAAATATTTGTTTATGATTTATGATTTTATTTTTAAAATCTATTTTATTATTGATATCAATTTTGTGCATTATATTTTGATGAAAATTTCTGCACTGAAATCAATCAAACAAAATATATTTAAGCAATTTTGCAAGAACAACTTCATCATGGTCACAGAAGCCTCAAAGAAGAAAAGAAATGCAGTTTTCATAACATTTCTGTATTAACCCAGAAGTTTTTTTTCACATCAGCAAATGATTAGACAAGTCTGGAACCCAAAACAGCTACAGAACCCCTTCTCCAGGCTTTTGTATGCCACTTGAAGATGCCTAAATAGTATCCTGCATGGAAAATATTATATACATTCATATTATTTTAATAAATGTTGATTTAGTATGTGCTCTTTGCTATTCATGTTGCATCCTTGTACATATTGATCCCATTCCTTCACCATGGTTACCATAATGATTTTGAATGAGCTGTTGAACCCAGTTGCCATCACACTGGTTTTTATTTACTCTAAGCCTAGCTCTACTGCTCGCTGTATAAAAGATCTCTGAACATTTTAAAAGTATTTTGCAACATCATAATAAAATTTAGAAAGAAAAGTGCTTATCAGAGCTTTATTGATGCTGAGAACCGTGACCTTCAAAGGCCTTTTCAAAGGCTAATTTCTTTGCCTAGAAATTACATGTAATTTAAGATAGAGAAAAAATGGCTTATTACAGAACCTAGAACTTTGATCATGCTGATAAAAAGAGAAGATCACTGGCTGGAGAATAACTGGTGCACTTGAGGACAATGCATAATAAGAACTCATGAAATAATAAAAGTATTTTCTTATAATGTTGTCAATTTAGATTTACAGTGTATGGAAAAATCAGCTTGATAAGGTATGGCAAAAACAAGAAAGTAGAAGTATTGTTGAAGTCCAAATGTCTTTATTCCAAAACTTGATTTTGTGAGGATTGGAATAGGTCTCCATTTAATACACTGAAGCTTTCAGCAAAGTTATGCAGCTGTTGGAATTGCTCAAAGAGTACACATTCCATTTGAGTCAGACTACAGATAGTGACACACCCATAATTGGAAAACTTCTAATTAAATGTTGCCAGTTATGTGCTAGTTAGTTATCCATTCACTAGTGACACTTTACATTTTAATGTGTTGATTAACAGAACTCACCATCAGTGCTTAGTAATAACTAGTTAAAATCAATTAGCTAGTGCTAATTCATGTTTTGTCTTATTATTAACTGCAGGGCTACTTTAAAGTGGAGGAGAAAAGCATTTACAGAGCACTGAGGTTATTACTAGATAGAAATGACAAGAATTGAATCTAGGACCTCTGGCCCAAGCATGTAAAATAAATGTTGTGGTTTACATCTTCTCAGGTTATCTGTCCTCAAATCAACCCTATGAATTTGGTAGGGTTTTCTTAGATAAGGAATATTCAAGAGGTGATTTCCCAGCTCCATCCTCAGAAATATAGCCTACAACACCTGGTGGTCTCCCATTCAAGTACTAATCAGATCTGGCCATGGTTAGATTCCAAGGTCAGACAAGATCTGGTACCTTTAGGATATTTTTAACCCCCATACTAAAGATAAGTGAATGCAAAACAGCAAAAACAGTTCAACCTTTGCCCTCTTTTGCCTCAGCCAACTCCAGGTTTCAGCTGCTTATCTCCTGTAGTACAAATCTATGTAATTAAACTGTAACTGCAATATGATCATGTAGGCATCACACAACTGGACACAAGTAAATTAATAGGAATTAATATATTTTTAAAGCAAACAATCTACCAACCACACCCAAGATTCCTTTAGGATATTTGCCAAGTTGCAAGTGTCTAGATTTCATGAGTGTTGAACGATGGCTCTAACAGACAAAGGCAATTAGCCTGAGAGGGAAAAAATAATGAAATTATTGTAGATTATGTTTGATAATGTCTGTGCAGATTTTCCTTCTGCCTCTGTGGGCTTTCCGGGTTGTGTCAGAGCTTTTGGGATTTGCTAGAACTAGTTAGAAGCAGTGCTAGAAAAGATGTGCAGTATCCTTGACAGTGATTTGTGCCCCACAGAGATTTGGAAAACTGTCATAGATGGAGAAACCCTTAATTTTAAAAAACTTGTTCAACAGAATGCAATGACTGTTTGTGGGATTAACATAACTCAAAAACCACTGGACGAATTGAACCAAATTTGGACACAATACATTTATTAGGCCAATGAGTGACCATCACTCATAAAACACACAGAAAAACACAGCAGAAGAAACTTAAAAAGTCAAAAACTAAAAAATACATTACAGCGCTTGCATAAAACCAAATACACATACACATATACACAAATATCTACACACACAAAACACATATACACAGACTGGGCCACAGCAACGTGCGGCAGAAGACAGCTAGTTATTTATAAAAAGCAAAAGACAAGATGTTAAAGTGTGTGTGACTAGCACATAAAAACAGTGTGTCATCCAAATCCACCTGTGTATTTATTTTATTAGTTAACATTTATATCCTGTCTTTCATCCAGTGAATTTGTGAATGCATACATCACTTTTCCCATTCCTACTTCATCCCCACAAGAACCCTGGATGTTAGGCTGAGAGAAAATGAATCTCCAAGTGAATATGATGGATGAGTGGTGATTAAAACAATAACACCATTTTGTGATTGATTTCTAAAGTACAATAGAAAAAGAGAACCAAGGATAACATTATCCACAGTGATTCCAGCCACGAAAGCCTTCAATAATACATTATCCACTATGTCAAATAATTGTGAAAACATGAAAAATAAGAGTATGTACTATGATCAATAAGCTGGTTACTAATTCTTATTCTCTAAATCAATCTATATAAATATTGGCTTTTCTATATTCCATTAACACGTTATTTTCTATACCAAGCTATAGCAATTAAATCTGTACTGTTGATGGCAAAGGCTGTCACTGGAGAGAATGGAATAACAGAAGTCTGCTATCAGATCCACCTACTGACTAATATTGCATAGTTGTATCAGGCAATGGATGAGAGATGTCTTGCTGTCTATGCCAACTTTACATGTCCTTATTTGCTGCTGCTTTGGCTCCAAGTAGGCCAATTCCTTAAAATAAAAAAGCATCTGCCGTAGCTGCATTTTTGTAATACCCTGGAACAGTCACAGGCACAAACTTATGGGTGCCTGCACCCTCCTTGCCATGGGAAGAGGAGGAGGTGGAGGAGACAGTGGTAACAGGATTTCTGCTAGTGGTAGTGAAAGGAGGCAAGCTGACACAAAGTCAAGCTATTGCCTTCAATGCCTGGAGCAAAGCAACTAAGGAAAGGGAGGACTGTGAAATTCCTCTCTATCATAGCACAGTCAGTCTTCTTGCCCCACCCCATACCTTTGCTCCACAGGGCACTGAAGCAAGACTGTGCTAGCAAGGCGGCTAAAGATTGAGGATCTGTCTTGTTCCTTATTCTTTTTCCTTCTGTAATAGGGACTGTGGTGGGGAGGGATAGTAATTGGCTGGCAGCCATGATTGGCTAGTAGCCCAATAGATTTGATCTAGTCAGACTGGTTTAGCTCAATTCATGTTAAGTCACTGTTAATTACAATTCTGGGAAGGGGAGCAGGGGCAGATGCACTGAAACAATAGTCCTATAGCATAAGTACTGCTGAGCAAAGGCTGGACTTAGGTTGGTTTATATTTGCAGTCAACTTCTGCCCTTCCCCAACCTTCAGGTTGTAGCAGAGGTCTGTCTACTTATATTGCCATGTCAATATTATTTCAGGCCAGTGTTGAATGTTAGAGTGAAGTTTTGCATACCAGCATATTGAGTTTTCAAAAGCATATTAAATAAGTTGGGCATTTTTTAACTTGGAGATCAGTGGTAGAAGGAGAAAACATTTGGCTTATCTGCCATCTTTTTTGGTCAAGGTACTTGCTACCTTGTCTCTCTCCTGAGGAATCTGTATAAGGACCAAGTAGCAACAATAAGAACTGACCATGGAACAACAGACTGGTTCAAGATTGGGAAAGGCATACGGCAGGGTTGTATACTCTCACCCAACCTATTCAACTTGTATGCAGAACACATCATGCAATGTGCAGGACTTGACGAATGCAAGGCTGGGGTGAAAATTTCTGGAAGAAACATTAACAACCTTAGATATGCAGATGACACCACTTTGATGGCCAAAAGTGAGAAGGAACTGAGGAGCCTTCTAATCAAGGTGAAAGAAGAAAGCGCAAAAGCTGGGTTGCAGTTAAACATAAAAAAAACTAAGATTATGGCAACAAGAATTATTGACAACTGAGAAATAGAGGGAGAAAAGATGGAGGCCGTGACAGACTTTGTATTTCTAGGTGCAAAGATTACTGCAGACATAGACTGCAGCCAGGAAATCAGGAGACACTTGGGAGGAGAGCAATGTCCAATCTCGATAAAATAATGAAGAGTAGAGACATCACACTGGCAACGAAGATCCACATAGTAAAAGCAATAGTATTCCCTGTAGTCACCTACGGATCTGAGAGCTGGACCTTAGGGAAGGCTGAGCAAAGGAAGATATATGCTTTTGAACTGTGGTGCTGGAGGAAAGTTCTGAGAGTGCCTTGGACTGCGAGAAGATACAACCAGTCCATACTTCAAGAAATAAACCCCGACGGCTCATTGGAGGGAAGGATATTAGAGATAAAGTTGAAGTACTTTGGCCACACCATGAGGAGACAGGAAAGCTTAGAGAAGACAATTATGCTGGGGAAAATGGAAGGAAAAAGGAAGAGGAGCCAACCAAGGGCAAGATGGATGGATGGCATCCTTGAAGTGACTGGCTTGACTCTGAAGGAGCTGGGGGAGGTGACGACCAACAGGGAGCTCTGGCGTGAGCTGGTCCATGAGGTCACGTAGAGTCGGAAACGACTGGACGAATGAACAACAACAAACCTGCTACAAGTCTGGTTACATATTTGAAGGAACTGTAATGGACACCGTTAATGACTAGATGAGCAGTTAAAGAATCAGCATTATGTCTGGTGTACTGAAAAGTTTTGGTTGTTCAGACCAAACAAATATCAGAGTAGTTGAAGTCCCCCATTACTACTATATCTCTTCTTTCTGCATGTTTGGTCATCTGGTCAAAGAAGGCTTCAACCAGATCTTCCATCTGGTTTGTAGATCTGTAGTAGACCCCCAAGACTACATCTTTTTCAGTCCTTATTCCCTTAATTTTTACTCAGATGCTTTCAACTTGGTTTCCAGGGTTGAAGTACTGCATCTGTTCACAGGTGTAAATATTTTTGACATAATAATGCTACTCCACCCCCTTGCCTGTTTGATGTATTTATCTGAAATGGGTTATACCCCTCCATTGCTATATTCCAATCATAGGACTTATCCTACCAGGTTTCAGTTATGCCTATTACATCACGACTGGTTTTGCTGTGCTAGGAGTTCCAGCTCATTTTGTTTACTTCCCATACTCTGGGCATTAGTATAAAGATATCTAAGCCCATGGGACATTCCCCTTAGCTGTGTATTTGAAATTATTGTCCACTCACTGCTTGGTACTTGTTGTGTTTGTCCAATGCTCTCTTTAGCCTTTTGTCTGTCCATTCTGGACCTTGATAAACTACTGTTCCCAAGGATAATGTCACCCTCCCCCATATCAAGGCAGATAATCCACAATATCCAATTTGAATGGGATTATCTGAGCCCACACTACCATATAATTCAGTTCAATGTGGATTTTATACAGCTGTGTGGAAGGGGTCTAAGGAATTGAAATCATTTCATGGATAAGACCTAATACCTTGGATAGCTCCTTTACTGTTCAGGCTAAAAAAAAGAAAAAATCCCAGAGCCAACTCACAAGACATTCAAGTCACCAGAAGTTGTTGGAATACAAAAACATCTTGAATTACTTCACTCATTTTTATGGGCTGCTTTCATTTCTGCTGTGGGACAGGGGATTTAAGAGGTATGAAAGCAGAAATTCAAAAGCTATGTTTTTGTTATGTCTATCGCTGATCCTGGCTCTCCACTAATTGGGAGACGAAGGCAAAATACCTCTTTACATTATTAGAATTTGGAATATATGCGGCAGAGATGTGTGTTGTGACTATGACATGCTGACTCAAGAATGACAACTTTCAGCATTTCTTCACCTCCATTGGAGTTTCCTAGCTATAGAAGCAGGAAGAGTCACAGTGCTAAAGATTCAAGAGGTTTTGTGCTATTCGGGTAGTTCTTTCCAAACAATGGATTTTTGCAGATATCCAGCTCATTTTTCGAGTTCCTTGGAGTAGTGGTATTAGATTGGGAAAGGAGCTAGTTGTCTTTTGAGCACCCAGATGATCATTCCTTGTCCAAATAAACAAAAAATGGATGCTTCTTACACCTGGGATTTTTCTGGGATTTGCATGGGCTTCAGCAAATTAAAGAAAGTGAGAGTTAAAGAGGTGAGAGTATGAGGGAGGGCAAACTGAAAGCAAAATAAAGGTTTTTGAAAGGGTCGGTGAAAAGTCAGATCTTCAGAAACCCATGCAGTTTCTCTGCAAAGCTCAAAACAGGCAAGTGAGGAGAAGAAAATAAAGTTATGGATGGGATTTTTAATTTGCATGTTGATGAGGTGCTTACAGCAGCAATTTGAACAAATTTGAATCAATCGTGGCTGATGTGCCCATTGTCAGAGCAGTGATGAATTCACTTTGGGTCTCAGGTGCTAGCTTAGCAAAGGGGTTCAGCACCTTGGAGAGTGACTTTCAAGTTCAAACTAAACACTGTGCACCTACAGAATTAATGAGGGTTGACATTTCTTTGCCACGGCTCAATGCTATGGAATCTTGGAATCTATAATTTTGCCTCATCAAACTGTAAATCCTAGGAGTCCATGGCATTGAATCCTGGCAGTTAAAGTGTTGTCAAACTGCATTAATTCTACAATGTAAATGCACCCAGGTACATAGCTGCAGGCACATTGGAGTACCTCCACTCACCATTGATTTAAACGGCCATTTAAAATGAACTTCAATGTTCAAACTGTTGTTTCAACACAAATACAACTGAGTTAATTGTTTTAGCTTATCCATTATTAACTCAACCTCTTCAACACTTTCCACCCTCTTTCCTATCTGAATTAAAAGGAGGACAATTAACTGGGAGACAGTGTGATGAAGTGGTTTAAGTGTTGGGCTACGACTGGAGACTAGGGTTTGGATCCCTTCTTGACCATGAGTGAGCTTGGGCAAGTCACACTCTCTCAGCCTCAGAGAAAGGCAAGGGCAAGGCAATCCTGTGAGAGTGTTTCCTTGAGGTTGCTATAGTTCAGAATACAACAGACTAACAATATGAATTTCAACAGGGAGAAATGTATGATACTACACAGGCAATAAAAAATGAATTGAGTAGATATAGGATGGGTGACAACTTGAAAACTGCACATGTGAAAGTCTCAGTAGACCATAAGCTGAGCATTAGTCAACAGTATGATATGCAGTTTTTAAAAGCCAATGCAATTCTAGGCTGCATCAATAGGATTTTAGTGTCCAGATTGAGGGAAGTCATAGTCCTTAAATGGAACACTGTGTCCAGTTCTGCTCACTACCATCCAAGAAGGATATTGACAATTTAAGAAGGAGCCAAGCCCTGCAAGGAATGGCTGAGGGATCTGGGTATGTTTAGCTGGGAGAAAAGAAGGCTGAGAGGGGACAGGATAGCCATGTTCAAATATTTGAAAAGGCGTCACATTGAGGAGGGAACAAGCTTGTTTTCTTCTGCTGTGGAGCCTAGGACATGGGGCATTGGACTCAAGTGACAGGAAAAGAGATTCCACCTCCAAGGTTGACTGGCATGACTGCATGGAGTGCTGTTACCTTCCCGCTGGAGCGGTACCTATTGATCTACTCATATTTGCTTGTTTTCGAATTGCTGGGTTGGCAGAAGCTGGGGCTAACAGCGGGAGCTCACCCTGCTCCTCAGATTCGAACCTGCGACCTTTTGGTTAGCAAGTTCAGCAGCTTAGTGCTTTAACCCACTGCCCCACCAGGGCTCCATTATTATTATTATTATTATTATTATTATTATTATTGTTGTTAGAAACATAATGAGATGAGGCCACAGCAAACAAGATAACTCTGCTGGCTGTTGTTTTGGATCACACGTCGGACACTTCCCAAGCGTCTAGGACTGTGTGATGTATCAGCGAATGATGTGTGCAGATCCCAGCAAGGTGGCCTTTTGCAGCTGGCAGATGATAATTTTGTCAGCGCCAATTGTATTGAAGTGCAGGCCAAGGTCTTTAGGCACTGCACCCAGTATGCCGATCACCACTGGGACCACCTTGACTGGCATGTGCCAGAGTCTTTGCAGTTCAATCTTTAAATCCTCACATAGTGTCAGTTTTTCCAGTTGCTTCTCTTCAATCCTGCTGTCACCTGGGATTGCAACGTCAACAATCCATACTTTGGGTTTGTTTTTTTAACAGAATCATGAGGTCAGGAGTATTGTGCTCCAAAACTCTGTCTAAATTTGGAAGTCCCCGAGTAGTTTGAGTGTTCATTTTCTGTAACCTTTTCAGGCTTGTGATCCCACCAGTTCTATGTCACAGGCAGATTGTGTTTGAGGCACAAGTTCCAATTAATCATCTGAGCAACAGTGTTATGCCTCTGCTTATAGTCTGTCTGCAGGATCTTCTTGCAGCTGCTGAGGATGTGATCTATTGTTTCATCTGCTTCCTTGCAGTCTACACTTGGGATCTGTCCTCAACTTTTCAATTCTGGTTTTGATGGCATTTGTTCTAATGTCATCATCATCATCATCATCATCATCATCATCATTATTATTATCTTAACCTCCGTGATGGTTCATAGCGTGAGATATTTTCAAGTAGAGGCTGGATGGCCATCTGTCGGGAGAGCTTGGACTGTGTGCAGGGCAGGGGGTGGGACCGGGTGGCCCACCCCCTCTGCTCTGGTGGAGACACCTTCACCTCCCCAGGAAGAGAGGCCAGGTTGCCTTCCCCACTCGCCCGCCTCGCCGGGGAGCCCTGCCCCTCCTCTCCCCTCCTGCCCCGCCCCCCTGGCTCGGAAGCCACTTCCCCGTCGTGATTGGTGGCGGCGGGAGGCGCGTCAGTGAGGGAGACCCTACTGGGAACTCCCCGCCGCGGCGCCGGACCGGGCTGCTGGTGCTGCTGCTGGTGGTGGTGCTGCCGCCAGTCCCATTGGTCTCAGGGCAGAGGCTCGCAAGGCTGAAGCATGAGCTCCGACTACGACGTGGTGGTGATCGGGGCCGGCATCTCAGGTCAGTCTACTTCCCGCGCCTCACGAACCTCCTCCTCCTGGGAAAAGAGCCACCGAGGCAACTCTTCCCCCCAGTTCCTCTCCCTCCCAGAGACTCCCCAGCTCCGCCACTGAATGGAAGCGCCATTTGCGCCTGGCTTGTTGAGGAAAGAAAGAGTTAACTGGAAAGGAGGGAACGCTTCTGGCAGATGGCCATACAGCCCGGAAAACTCACAACAACCCAGTTCATTGGAAAACCGGGAAGAGAGGGAGAGGGAGATGGGGAGTGCCAGAGAGAATCCCACCCCGGGGTGCCCTGAAAGGTTCTCAACTTCCTCGTGTTGTGGTGACCCAAAACCATAACATTATTTTCGCTGCTACTTCCTAACTGTAATTTTGCTACTGTTCTGAATCGTCATGTAAACTGATATGCAGGGTGTATTTTCATTCACTAGACCAAAATTGGCACTGATACCCCATACGCCCACATTTGAGTACTGGTGGGGTTGGGGATGGGGTAGATTTGGTCATTTGGGAGTTTTGAAGGTGCAGAGATTTCTAGTTAACCTTACAATCAAAGAGAATTCTAAACTCCACCAACGATGGAATTGAACCAAACTTAGCACACAGAACTCCCAACACCAACGGAAAATACTGGAAGAGTTTGGTGGGCATTGACCTTGTGTTTTGGAGTTGTAGTTCACCCCCATCCAGAGAGCAATGTGGACTCAAACAATTATGGATCTGGACCAAACTTGGCACAAATACTCAATATGCCCAAATGTGAATACTGGTGGAGTTTGTGGGAAATAGACCTTTAACATTTGGGAGTTGTGGTTGCTGGGATTTATAGTTCACCTACAATCAAAGAGAATTCTAAACTCCACCAACGATGGAATTGAACCAAACTTGGCACACAGAACTCCCAACACCAACGGAAAATACTGGAAGAGTTTGGTGGGCATTGACCTTGTGTTTTGGAGTTGTAGTTCACCTCCATCCAGAGAGCACTGTGGACTCAAACAGTGATGGATCTGGACCAAACTTGGCAGGAATATTCAATATGCCCAAATGTGAACAGTGGTGGAGTTTGGGGGGAATAGACCCTAACATTTGGGAGTTGTGGTTACTGGAATTTATAGTTCACCTACAATCAAAGAGCATTCTGAACCCCACCAATGATAGAATTGGGCCAAACTTCCCACACAGAACCCCCATGACCATCAGAAAATATTGTGTTTTCTGATGGTCTTTGGTGACCCCTCTGACGCCCCTCGCAACCCCCCCCCCCCCGTCTTGACCCCTCTAGGTTGAGAAGCACTGACTTAAAGGGAAGAAAGGTGGATTATTTTTGGGCTACCCAATGGCCCATAAGGTGCAGTTTACCTATTGTTGTTGTGTGCCTTCAAATCACACAAACTTATATGATAAGGCCATAGGTTTCTGACTTCTGGCTCTGTCACGAGGTTCTTTTTTGGCAAGATTTGTTCAGAAGAGCTTTGCCAAGGAGGCTGAGAGAGCGTGGCTTGTCCAAGGTCGGCCAGTGAGTTTCCTTTCCATGCTGCGCTGGGATTCTGAGCCCGAGTCACTTAAGCCAGATCCCCATGCAGGCCCCTCTTCAGCTCCTCATAAATACAGGGTGCCACCCTTTAACAGGTCATTTAAAGGCTCAGTAAGTGCACTTATCAAAAGGAATGCACTTCCTAAACTTAAAGAAGAAACATTACACTGTTTTAAGGATTTCATCAGAATTCCAGATGCCCCCTTAAATCACACCTTGAGGTCAGATGTTCAAGCCTTGTCGAAGCCCAGTGCAGCCTTGTCACAACACAAGAGTTGCCAGTCTGTCTTCCAAGTTCCCCTTGTCGTTTTGCGACCCTTCTCTACTCTGAGGATCCTTAATCCTGTTAGGAGTGTGTACCTATTATGAGAAGGGGCATGCATATACATAACATATGGATCCATTTCAGGCACCAACAATTTCCGCTTCTCTTGCTGGCCCTGAGGTCTGTCCCTAAGAAAGGAGGCGGGTTGGGTCACTTGATTCCCGAGGCTCTCACAGTTTAGGAACAAGGTGCAGGTTGCTCCATATCTGTGGGTGAAATCCCTCGCAGTGCTAACTTGAGCATAAGCTTCCTTTACACTCCTTTTGAGCAGACGTTTGTGAAGGGGGGGGGGGGGTAAGGAGTTTTCCTCCATTTTGGGGGCTGCTGGATTCACAAGACCGGAGAGCTTTCACTCCAGAGAGTCCAAGGGTGTGGATTATTTGGTTTTCACAGAGCATGTTGTGTCACTTTGCTTTATTGGCTTCAGCTCTTACAGTCACTTTCACTCTGGTTTACTTTTCTCCTGTCATCGCCTTAATGAGCAGCAGTCCATTTCTTAAGGTTGTGGTCTCCTTTGCAGACAGGGCACTATAACAAAGGGCTGCAATAACCATTTTCAAAGTATTTCTTTATTGTGTCAGAAGCATGTTGAGGGTACAGTTAAAATGCATTGAAAAACAAACAACTTGGCATTGTGCTAAATGTCCTTTGACCACTTGAAATGGCCACTTGAAATGCCTTGGTTGTCGTTGTGATAAGGTCCTCCATTGTGCATGTGGCAGGGCTCAGGTTGCATCATAGTAGAACTGTGGTTTGTTCTTCTCCGCACTCACATGTTGTGGACTCCACTTTATAACCCGATTTCTTAAGGTTAGCTCTGCATCTTGAGGTGCCAGAGCACAGCCTGTTCAGCAACTTCCAGGTCATCCACTCTTCTGTGTGCCCAGAAGGGAGTCTCTTATCTGGTCTCAGCCACCAATTGAGGTGCTGGGTTTTAGCCTGCCACTTTTGAACTCTTGCTTGCTGAGGTATTCCTGCAAGTATCTCTGTAGATCTTAGGAAGCTGTTTCTTGATTGAATGTGTTGGCATGCTGGCTGATATCCGAACAGAGGATGGGCCAGAGATGTGAATGCTTTGGTCCTTTCATTGCTGGCTGCTACTTCCTGGCAGATGCAAAACAATCTCAACAGTGTAATTTCTCCAGTGGTGTGTGGCGTACACATCCTGTGATAATGTGGCATGTCTCATTAAGAGCCACATCCACTGGCCATGTGTATTCAACAGCAGAGTAGCAAAGCTCAAGGGCAGATGTCTTCACTGGCTCTGGTTGTGATTCCAAGGTTGTGCCAGTCAGTTCTCATATGATATTATTTCTAGCACCCACTTTTTGCTTGATAGTCAAGTAGTGCTTCTTGTAGGTCAGAGCATGGTCCAGGGTGACTCCCAGGTATTTGGATGTGCTGCGGTGCTCCAGTGGGGTTCTTTCCCAGGTAATCCTCAGAGCTCGAGATTGCCTGTTCTTAAGATGAAAAGCACACATCTGTGTTTTAGGTGGATTAGGAATTAGCTGGTTTCTGTTTAATAGGTAGCAAGAGCACCTAAATCTTTGGAGAATTTCTGTTCAACCAGCAGTAATGGCATGATCGTCAGCATAGACGAAACTCTCTGTCTCTTCTGGCACTAAATTGTGTACATATGCCTGTGTGCCTTCAAATCACCCCTCCACTTATGGTAACCCCATGCATTTCATGGGATTCTCTTCTTAAGCACGTAATGTTTAGAGGTGATTTTGTCAGTTCCTTCCTTTGAGATATATGGTAGTTGATAGTAATCATTGGTGGTGTCCTATCCAAGAATTGTGTGCTCCCTATAATTAACTCCAGTTAGAAACCTTCCCAGTGCAGTGTCTTGGCAGTGGATATGCAGGTGACCGTGGAGCCCTATTCTAGACAGGCATGTTCTTCCACAGTGAGGACATCGGTTTCCAAGTGGAAGGCAGTCCCAATCAGGGTTGGCTTGACACGCCTTCTTCTTGGCACATTTCTCCCCTTCACCCTCCATTTGTGCCTCTTCAAATTCCACAGCACTGCTGGTCACAGCTGACCTCCAGTTGCATTTTTATAAACTCCAGGACAGTTATAAAAGTGCAAAGTAAGGCTGCATTCCTATACCTAGGAATTCCCATTGAACTCAGTGAAAGTTACAATTTGGGCTAACATGCATAGGATTCCACTGTTAGTCTACAATAATGTATGCTCTGTCTAGAAGTGAGTCCTTCTTGCACTCACTGAGACTTACCAAAACAACATTTACAAACTATTAACAGGTTTTCTTGACAAGATTTATTGCCTTGGTGTTCTTGTGGGATTGAAAGATTGTGACTTGCTTAAGGTCACCCAATTGATTTCTATGCCTGAGCAGGGATTTGAAACCTGTTCTCCAGCATTGTAATTTGATGCTCAAACCATTATATCATACTGGCTTTTCATCTTCCATCTTATGAAGCATCATTGTCCTTTCTAATTAGTCATATCTCCATATGATACATCCAAATTATTTTCTCATTTTGTTTACTGAGGAAAATTCAGGCTTGATTTGATCTAGGACCCGTGTATTGGTCTTTTTGACAGTCTGTGATATCCACAAAACACTCCTCCAGAATTAGTTGATATCCTTCTTCTCAACTTTCTTCATTGTCCTGCTTTTATAACTATAAGTACACACTGGAAATAGGATAAGTCACTCTTGACTTTAGAAAGACCTCAGACAAGCCCCTACATTGGCAGTCTTCAGAAAGAATTTGAAAACCTGGCTGTTCCAATGTGCCTTTTCAGACTAGGAACCCCAGTACCAAATCCCAGAAGCACTTTAGTTAGAACCAAGATCACCGCACACCGCACTTATATTATAACCCCATATTCCTCCGACACATCAGCACTTTTAATCCTGTACCCCTACTCTGGCCGGCTCAGTTTTAATAATGTCTTGTTGTACTGCTATTGTTATTGTTTTTGCTTAACTGTTTATTTGCTAGGTACTGTATTGTTGTATTGTGTGGGCTTCGGCCTGTTGTAAGCCGCATCGAATCCCTTGGGAGATGCTAGCGGGGTACAAATAAAGTTATAATAATAATAATAATAATAATAATAATAATATTCAATTATATATTTTTACACTTGTAGGTCTGGTCTTGTTCCTACATAACAGCCCGTCAAAGTTCTAGCATTCTTCTGGTGCAGCTAAAACAATACAAACAGGAAAGGGGAAGTTGCCACTGGGTGTGTAACTCAGTTTAGGGAAGCTTCCTCTGTTCTTATTTCATGCAAAGTCCAGGGGTATGAAATATTTTTTTATATGTCAACATACATTGTTAATTATTTATTTAATTCTTTAATGTTCCCTCCTTTCTCCCAGATTGGGATTTGTGGTATTTCACGACATGGAATGAAACACAATAAAACTTTTTGAAAAAGCAGTAATTGTAAAACAAAAAGTTTTTAAACAATT
The DNA here is from genome assembly GCF_037176765.1 of Anolis sagrei. Taxonomy (NCBI): domain Eukaryota; kingdom Metazoa; phylum Chordata; class Lepidosauria; order Squamata; family Anolidae; genus Anolis; species Anolis sagrei. The sequence goes on along the minus strand of NC_090023.1, from coordinate 77,410,820 downwards.
AAATTAGCAATCTTATTAAAACCACTGTGGTGTAAAACAATTAAAATCACTTAAAATAAAACTTTTAAAAACAGTAGTTGTAAAACAAAAAAGTTTTTAAACAATTACATTAGCAATCTTATTAAAACCACTGTGGTGTAAAACAATTAAAAATCACTTAAATTAACAGTGGGAATAAAAGTACAGCATTCCTCATGAAAAGATCCTGTGGTAGCTGCCAGTTGATAACCAAAAACCATTCTAAATAAAATGGTCTTTGTTGATGAAAAGAGATCAGAGAAAGAAGCAAAAAAGCTGCACAACCTGAAGACAGCCTCCAAGAAGGTGGGAAAACATGATGTTAAAACTTTTTGGTTAGTTTTTCAGATCACAAAGAATAGGATGTATCAGCCAAATCAGCAAATGAACATAGTACCAGCTTTGTTCGTGTTCCCCTGTACCAGTTGGCTGGATCATATTGCTTCTTGGATGCTTGCCACAGCTAGTGGTTGTGAAAAAGCTCTGACTGTGCACTGAGAATGACCTCTCTTCGATCCCATGTCTCAACAAGCTACCAGAATCAGGCATCCTGTTTAGACTGAACAACAGTCTCTGTTATTTGAGTTTTAAAAGATATAGAGGCATTTTATCAGATAATAATGAAAGTAGATCATAAGTTGGACTGGGGCCTTGCCCATCAATCTGTGTTTGTTGCCAGGTCGTGGATATTATAACACATGAAAGAATGATGAAGATAATAGAGTGCTCTCTAAATAGTCATCCTTTGTATAGTCAGTGCCTGCTGACCTCCAAATATCCAATGGGCACCAGAATCAGAGAATAAAGCTTTAGAAAGAGCTTGGAAACACTTGTTGGACTACATCTTTTGAAATGGCCAGTGGAGGGATTCAAGAAGTTGTGATAAAAAAAATCACTTTTCTAAAATCTGGTTTTAACTAGACTTGAGTTGTGTTTGGATTCATTTAAGGGTGCATCAATGGAGTAGAATTAATGTAGTTTGACACCACTTTAACTGCCATGCCATGCCTCAATGTTATGGTATCATGAGAACTGTGTTTTTACATGGTCTTTAGCCTTCTCTGCCAATTAATACGGAGGCTTTACTAAACTACGAATCCCAGGATGCCATAGCATTGAGCCGTGGCACATTAAGTGGTGTCAAACTATGGTACATTAATTCTACAGCATAGATGCACCTTATAAAATCCAGATTTTAGTAGATGGAGACACAAAAAGTAACAAGAGCTTTCATAGCATGGCATTCAGTGTAGGAAAAATGGAATGAAGCAAAATGTGAATGTGTTGCAGAATATGTATGCCCAAGCAGCAGTGAGACTTTCATGGTCTGGAGCAGAACTAAAGGATATATCTCACTGCTGTTAAAATGACTGATTAGACTGCAACTAGAGCAGTGGTTCCCAACCTGTGGTCTGTGGACCAGCAGTGGTCTACAAGAATGAAAATATGGTCCACAGCCTCATCATTACTCACCGTTGCCTTGAAACCACGAAGCAATTAAAGTGACTGGTCTCGCAAAACTCTCTTACAGTGCTGAGGCAAAGAGGATGTCAGGAGGGGAGAGACTGACTACCCACAAAAGATTACTACTACCACATCAGCTCTAGATTATTAAATATGGTTTTCTGTGGGTGAGGAGGTGGCAACTACTAGATGGCATATGTTCTGTATCAGAAACTAGAGCTGATGTGGTCTATCCAATGAGGTTTTCTGAATCAGCACCCCAAATAACCAAACCTAATTTAAAGTTGACCCAAAACTGATTTGTAACCCTTTTGGTACTAATGTTGGAGAGTGGCCCCTAGTCAAATGGTCCCTGGTCAAAAAAAAAATACGATGGGAACCACTGAACTAGAGGTAGAGCAACTATTTTTGGATCTTCCCAACATGCCCAAAGACCTACAATACTCTAATGGCAAAGACTCAACAGGAATAAATGTGGGCCCTCTCCCACCCCCATCTTGGTAAAGCTGGCAATTTGTACAACAGTAGTCATGTTGGCTTGGATGCCCTGGAAGCTGTAATACAAAAAGATAATTTTCTCAGCCTTTATCCCTTCCTTTGGAGCTTGTCTGTCTTACCTCACAATTTTTCCATTTCATGAAAATACACTTGCCTATAGCTTGTACCTTCCCATATCCAATTAGGTTAGGCATTATGTGGTGTGCATCCACATTATGCTGGTGCCATGGACATAATTATAGGATGAGAGGGTTCTAGATCCAAGTCTATACTCTTTCTCCCCCTTTGACATTTTCCATGCCCCAGATACACCCACTTGAGGCCCAACTGGAAGGTCAGAGTTTTGACTTATAGAAGGACTATTCCAGAAATCTTTGGAAGGGACCAGAAGGAGGGATCCAGGGTTGGATTTACATTTTGAGTTTGGAATGTCATTAAGCATCATCAAATCATCAATAAGGAAAATATCCATCTTGCTTTGGACTCGGAACATAAGTTTGTAGTTAATTCTGGCAAATCCATTTTCCACTTTGGTCCAAACTCCAAAATAGCTATCCAGCCCTGCTCCCTAAGAAGGCTCAGCATTTTGGATTGCTCCTTTATATTTCAAACTAAATCTCTAAGCAGATTCACTGCCCTACTAAGCCACTACCAATTACAGCCCCACAATTCTTACAGAAAAATAGAATTGTGTGAGAATTTGCTATGGCAAGCAAGGCAGTGGTAGGATTGCTTTCACATTAGTTTCTTTATGTGTGCATTTATATGTACCTTCAACTTGCCATTTCATGAATTTCATAGGGTTTTCTTAAGCAAAAAATACTCAGAGCTGGCTTGTCATTGACTTCCTCTGAAATATAACCTACAGCGCTTGGTATTCCTTGGTGGCCTCCCTTCTGGTATGACTTATTAAATACTTTGCTTCTTGAGAGTGAAAGGTTTATGAGGGGGAAGAGGCTTTTTTCTTTTAAAGGGCAGCTCAATATTGTTTATCAGGTGGATATGACCTCTTTTCTCCCCCACATTTATAGCAAGGTATACACAGCATGAAAACAAGAAAAGTTTCGTGTCCTTAAAATGATAGAAAGACAATTGTGTTTGAAGACAGCAAAAGATTTACTCATGCTAGGAGTCACTTTTATAACCTGTCTTAAGATATATATCAGTTTGGGGAATATCCTGTTCCTTTTTTGAAGTTTGTTTTTAGATGTTGTAGTATGTACCCTCCCATCCCATATGGGCCCGTTGGTGGCGCAGCTGGTTAAACCGCTGAGCTGCTGAACTTGCTGACTGAAAGGTTGGCTGTTCAAATCTAGGGAGAGGAGTAAGCTCCCACTGTTAGGCCCAACTTCTGCCAACCTAGCAGTTCAAGAACATGCAAATGTGAGTAGATCAATAGCTACTGTTTCTGCGGGAAGGTAACGCTGCTCCATGCAGTCATACTGAACACAAGACCTTGGAAGCATCTACAGAAAACACTGGCTCTTCAGCTTAGAAATGGAGATGAATACCACCCCCCAGAGTTGGACACGGCTAGACTTAATGTCAAGGGAAACCTTTACCTTTACCTTAGCATGTGTTTGTGTGACTGAAGTGTGGCACAAGGGAATGAAAGCTTTTAGCTGCATTATTTCACCATTCTGAATCATTCTTCCATGTCGCTCTTTGTTGTTGAATATGAAATTATTATTACCATTTCTGTACACATCTCTGTCAGGGAAACTACAGTTATATGTGTATGACAGAAAGAGTTCAAGGGAAATATACAGTATCACACAGTTCCTTCTTTACTCCTCCAATTAAATCAGTGCTTCCTCCCATTGTGACTACTTTAGTGTGGGAAAGAAAAAGAAATTGTTCATATATGAGTCAGTCATAAATATCTCAGTGTCACATGTAGTTGGCCTTGGGATAAGAATTCTGCCTTGTTTGTGATTTATGATGCATAATTTCATTATTGCTCTATGTTGTACTTTAATGACAGCATCTAGGAGCGTAATGCACTTACAAAAATCTATTGAGTTCAGAGATGTCCAATAAAAATGCTGGTGCTGTCCAATAATCTAATTTCTCAGTCCTAAATGTATTTGTTTGGCAAATGAGAAATGTCTTCCTCATTCCTAGTGATAGCCATGAAGCATGAATATGACAGTAGTAATATTGTAAGACTGACATTACACTGTTGAATGTTCTTCCAGGATAAGGATATTGAGGTTGTCATCCAGAAGCCTCTGTGAGAGTGCATGCCTCCTCCATTTCATATGAATCATTGCCTGTGCTTACAGAACTGGATACATTGTACATGTGTGGAATGTTGTATATGGATAACTTAAATTGCTCTCATACATTTGGAGCAATCTATATACACTGGATACTTTTTAAATGGAAGTTCTGAAGGAATAGGACTAGCACCCAAAAGGGCCTGTTTCTAACCCATTCAGATGTCCACTCTGCATTGCATCCATTTGCACAAAAATGTAGTCTTATAAACACAACTTCCCGCCATAACTTCTTTTACATTTAAGGGAACTAGTTAAGACAAAATGCTGGAATATTACTACTACTAACACTACTACTACTATGTGTTCTCATCTTCTAGCATTACATGTTCTAGAAGTAACTTCTTTGCCTGGTTGAAAATAGCATTAATTTTCAATGCATCAGTTAATCAAGTGACCATTTTGAAAAGGGGAAATATTAGAATGATAGATTCATACAGTTAGAAGAAACCACAAAAGCCAGCCTGTCCAGCCCTCTTCTGTCACACAGAAATACACAATAAAAGCACTACAGGAGGCCACCCAGAGAACCTTCACTACATTCTGAAGAATGATATTCCACAACATAACATCTCTTATTGTCAGAAATTCTTTTCTAATGTTTAGGTGGAATCTCTTTGAGTAGTTTGATGAATTGCTCCATGTCCCAGGGTGCATCCATAAAGAATGGAGTCTGACACAACTTTAACTATCACGATTTAATGCGATGGAATCCTGGGATTTGCAGTTTGGTGAGGCACGAGTCCTATTTGTCAAAGAAGGCTAAAGACCTTATACAATTACAAATCCCATTGTATTGTCGAAGGCTTTCATGGCCGGAATCCATGGGTTGTTGTAGGTTTTTCCGGGCTATATGGCCATGTTCTGGAGGCAATTTTTCTCCTGACGTTTCGCCTGCATCTATGGCAAGCATCCTCAGAGGTAATGAGGTCTGTTGGAACTAGGAAAAATGGGTTTATATATCTGTGGAATGACCAGGGTGAGACAAACGACTTTTGTTTGCTGGGGCTAACTGTGAATGTTTCAGCTGATCACCTTGATTTGCATTCAATGGCTTGGAAGCGCCTGGGGGAAATCTTTTGTTGAGAGTGATTTCATGTGCCTGTTTGTTTCCCCTCTGTTGTTTTGCTGCTGTAATTTTTGAGTTTTTTAAACTGGTAGCCAGATTTTGTTCATTTTCATGGTTTCTTCCTTTCTGTTGAAATTGTCCACATGCTTGTGGATTTCAATGGCTTCTCTGTGTAGTCTGACATGGTGGTTGTGAGAGTGGTCCAGCACTTCTGTGTTCTCAAATAATATGCTGTGTCCAGGTTGGTTCATCAGGTGCTCTGCTATGGCTGATTTCTCTGGTTGGAGTAGTTTGCAGTGCCTTTCATGTTCCTTGATGCATGTCTGGGCGCTGCGTTTGGTGGTCCCTATGTAGACTGGTCCACATCTGCATGGTACACGGTAGACTCCTGCAGAGGTGAGAGGATCCCTCTTGTCCTTTGCTGAATGTAGCATTTGTTGGATTTTCTTGGTGAACGTAGCATTTGTTGGATTTTCTCTTGGTGGGTCTGTAAGTGGTTTGTATGTTGTGTTTCCTCATCAGTTTCCCTATGCGGTCAGTGGTTCCCTTGATGTATGGCAAGAACACTTTCCCTCTGGGAGGATCTTCATCTTTACTCTCGTGATTTGTTCTCGGTTTTGCAGCTCTTCTGATGTCTGAGGTGGAGTATCCATTGGCCCGGAGAGCCCAGTTTAGGTGGTTCAGTTCATCTTGGAGAAGGTGGGGTTCGCAGATTCTTTTTTCATGGTCTGCCAAGGCTTTAATTGTGCTTCTTTTCTGACTTGGGTGATGGTTGAATGTCCTAGTCATCCGCAAACCAGATCAACAATTGGGTCACACCGTTTACAGAAAACCCACACACACGGATAGATATCTACATAAAAACTCCAACCATCACCCAAGTCAAAAAAGAAACCATGAAAATGAACAAAATCTGGCTACCAGTATTAAAAAACTCAAAAATTACAGCAGCAAAACAACAGAGGGGAAACAAACAGGCACATGAAATCACTCTCAACAAAAGATTCCCCCCAGGCGCTTCCAAGCCATTGAATGCAAATCAAGGTGATCAGCTGAAACATTCACAGTTAGCCCCAGCAAACAAAAGTCGTTTGTCTCACCCTGGTCATTCCACAGATATATAAACCCATTTTTCCTAGTTCCAACAGACCTCATTACCTCTGAGGATGCTTGCCATAGATGCAGGCGAAACGCCAGGAGAAAAATTGCCTCCAGAACATGGCCATATAGCCCGGAAAAACCTACAACAACCCATAAATCCCATTAGTCCATCGCATTAACCATGGCAGTTAAAGTGGTGCATTCATTCCACAGTATAGATAGAATCATAGAGTTGAAAAAGACACTACAGTTGGAAGAAACCACAAGGGCCATCCAGTTCAATTCCTTGCCATGCACTCTGGTCTTCAATATGACATCCTTTCAAATATTTAAACATGGTTATCATGCTACCTCTTAAATTCCTCTTCCCCAGGCTAAACATACCAAGGTCCCCTATGCATCTCCCAATAGGGCAGTGGTTCTCAACCTGTGGGTCCCCACGTATTTTGGCCTTCAACTCCCAGAAATCCCAGCCAGTTTGCCAGCTGTTAGGATGTTTAATGGCTGGAGTTGTATATATTTCAGCATAGCTGCCGCTCAAAAATATTCCTATCCATGAAGTGTGGGAAACATGCAGTCTTTCAGACATAGTTGGATGGTAACTTCCATCAGCCTTTGGTAGCACACCTAATAGTGAGGAATGCTGGACATTGGAGATCAACATATGGAGGCAATGATGACAAGTATTTTCCATATAAATGGAGTGGTGATTCTTTGGTTGAGTCTGAACTTTAAAGCCGTCCTGTGTCCCTTCTCAGAGGTGAGAAGGATGGAATACAAATGCTCAAAATAATAACAATAATTATAAAAAGATTATCCAAAGCCAAACTCTATCACCCCCCCCCTCCCCAAGTTGGTTCAGCACCCTGTATTGCCCCCTTAAACTTTGGACTAAAACCCAGAAAAGACCAGTTGCTGTTGAATAGGATAGTTCCCAGTTTGTAGCTTTGGCTTCTGGCTATGCCATTTATTTATGTTAGGGTAATTCATCATTTTGTTAAATTATAATATGTGATAGATTATATATGTCACTGATTTAAATGCTGAACTTTTTCACAGTACAAGCTAAAACAATTAGCTTAATGGAAGATGTTTTAAAAACTTTATATGGTGATGATACAGCCTGGTTGTCAGACCCCCCCCCCCCCACATGGCCGTATCAGAACAACAACCTAATCTATTTTCCTTAGGGGAGAGGAAGTCTTAAATATACCTGTGAATATTATCTTTTATTGACATAATTTGTAAACTAAAAGCATTCCATTGTCTTAGCTATAAAGGTAATTAATGAAAAACATTTCTCTGAATAACATCAGTGAAAAAGTATCTCAGTTCATCTATGGGCAATTTCAGTAATGGTTAGGAATGGATCCTGTGATCTTTGATTTCATCTAGGACTATGTAAACATCAAAAAGAACTCTTTAGCCATATATATCTCTAAGTAAATGTGAGGCACACAAACTCCAAAGTATATTCATAATTAGTATTGAGACTCATCTGATTTGACACAGATGACTTTTATGTTGCAAGCAAGAAGCCACTTCCAACTATTTTCAAATGCATCCTGCTATATCCAGATAATTGGCCTCTCAGATTTGCTGCTAGCAGTGGAAAATCAAAGTGCTTCCTGCCATATTTATCTATTATAAAGCCTAAAATGATTTCAGAGAATAAGAAATATACTTATCTCATGTTGTTAGTCTGCTCTCTGTGTGTGTGTGTGTGGCTGGAGCAACTTGAGAAACTGCAAGTCACTTCTGATGTGAGAGAATTGGCCGTCTGCAAAGATGTTGCCCAGGGGATGCCTGGATGTTTTACCATCCTCTGGGAGGCTCTCTCATGCCCCTGCATGAGACGCTGGAGCTCACAGATGGGAGCTCAACCTGCTCCCCAGATTCGAACTGCCGACCTTTCAGTCAGCAGTCTTGCTGGCACAAGGGTTTAACCCATTGCACCACCAGAGGCTCCAGTTAGTCTGCTGTCTATGTTTCTGAATGTTAAAGGACTCTGAAATATTTCTTGTGAATGCTACAATAACATGAACTACACAAGTATGGACAAGACAGTTGAACTTTGGCTCACTACATGTAAGCTTAACCCCTTCCCATCTTGGCTAATAAAATCTAACAGGGATTGTTTGACTGGGTAGTCCAATGGGTGGTAAATGCTTCACTGCAATGAGGGGCAGGGGATCCCAGCCGCCTTGAAGGTAGAGTTGGTGGGCTCTCTCAAAAGGATGTTCAACGTGGAGGTGATAGAGCTGTGGATGCAGTAGGGAAATGCAGCATTGAGTAGGTTAAAGGGCAGCACAGAAATATCTGGATAATCTAAATTAATTCAAGTCTCCAGTGCCAGACGGACCGAAGATGTTTCAGACTCACTGGCAATCGTCTTTGAGAATTCCTGGAGAACTGTAGATGTTCCAGCAGACTGGAAGAAGGCAAATGTTGTGTTCATCTTCAAAAAGGGGAAAAAGGAAGACCCAAACAATTACCACCCAGTCAGCTGATCATTAAACAGATAATCTGTAAGCACTTAGAAAGGAATGCCATACTCAGAAAAAGTCAACATGAATTTCTTCAAAAGCCAGTTTATCTCTTTATCTGAAATAGTTACAAGCTATATGATACATTATAGCTACAAAATGAAGGGAATGCTGTAGATATAGCACATCTTGATTTGAATCATGACCTGAATCCAAATTCCTATATTTCATTATTACATTTTTAAGTTAAGCTGAATTTATCCTGTTTAATTGCTCTATTTCCATGCTATTTTCTAAGCTGCTATACATTTCTATTCACCTTATTGACTACCCTGTCCTTTAACTAGTTGTGCATATTGGCCCCCTCCCCCCTCCAAAAATGAGTCTGTTGTTGCTTTTGATGCTGTTTATTATTGTTATGCTGTTTTATGCTATTTTAATATGTTATTGTTCTGTTTTTAATTGTATGTTGCCTTGGGCTTGGCCCCATGTATGCTGCCCCGAGTCGCCTTGAGGAGATGGAGGCGAGGTAGAAGGTTCTCCTCCTCCTCCTCCTCCTCCTCCTCCTCCTCCGCCTCCTCCTCCTCCTCCTCCTCCTCAATTCTAGTGAGTCCCTTGAGAGAGCTGCAGATCTTGAAATATAAAGAGAAAAGTTTAATATTGAAATTTTATATACGCTTACTTCAGAACAAGCCTATGTGGTTGTTAAGCAAAATAAGAAAATGTGACCTGAAATAAATCAATAAAGATGGTGAAATCAGCAGAAAGCCTCTGAGTAATTTTCAGTAGTATCTGGTGGGCCCATTTCTGTGAAGTGGTGAAACTCTTGAGTTTCAACCTGAGCCTTAATGAAATCCAAGGAGTTAAGCACTTTTTCTAAAATAGGTTCAGCATCTTTAAAATTCAGACTAAAATACAAGGTGGATTCACTGCCATGTTACCATGAGTTTCTTAGCAAAATCCAGTTCATTACAAGATCGAAGCCAGGACAGTGAAGCAAAGTAGACCTAAGAGAAAACCTTAGACCCAAACATTATAATATATTTGATATATTCAAAGTAATTTTCTCTGCCAAGCTTTTTTTTACTCCCAGCTTGCTTTCAAATCAGGAAGCATTGGGTGGGGGGTGGAGAAGCAACAGATTAAGGGGGTGTTAATCCATTTATCTGTGTATTGTTTTACCTTTAGGAATATTACCAAAGCTATTTGCTTTTATATGTTCCATTCTATGAAAAAAAATAATAAGGGATTTATAGTTACTTACACCAACACTTTTGTGTTTGTTTTTTTGAAGAAAAGAAATTGTTCTGGATTTTAATGGTGTGCATTTTACCTACCATTTAGTACTACACTGGGAGGAAAAAAACTAACAAAGGGTCACTAAACACATATGTATCTGACATTTTCAGCAGCTGTACTAGGGTGTTCTTTGTATCTTATCCACCCTTTAAAATTGTAATGAAGTGCATACTTCTGTAATACATTCACATGAGCTAATTAACCAAAAATACTCAAATAGAAACATATTCTGTTTTATAACAATGACAACAACAACTTTATTTATAATCAGCCCTATCTCCCTAAAGGGAGATAGGGCAGGTTTTCTAGTCACTGCCCTGTAATGGACCACTAAATTTCAAAACTGATTTGTCTTTCAGAATTTACTTGTAAACTTTTGATAATCATGTAACACTCAGAGTTATTTCACATTATCTGCTGCATCATGACTCTGCAGAGTTTTTCTCTTTAAGGGTCCTTCCACACAGCCCTATATCCCAGGATATCAGGGAATGTTGGTGGGCAGAAAAAGAGATTTAAAGATGGGCTCAAAACCAACCTTACAAACTCTGGCATAGACACTGAGAACTGGGAAGCCCTGGCCCTTGAGCGCTCCAGCTGGAGGTCAGCTGTAACCAGCAGTGCTGTAAATTTGAAGAGGCACAAAGGGAGAGTGAAAGAGAGAAACATGCCAAGACGAAAGCGCGCCAAGCCAACCCTGACTGGAAACCAATGCCCTCACTGCAGGAGAAGATGCAGATCAAGAATAGGGCTCCACAGTCACCTACGAAACCACCGCTGGTACACTGATATTGGAAGACTATCCTACTCAGACAACAAGGGTTCGACTAAGATATCCCAGGATATCAAGGCAGAAAATCCCATAATATCAGCTTTGAACTAGGTTATCTGAGTCCACACTCAGATATTGTGGGATTTTCTGCCTTGATATGCTGGGATATAGGGCTGTGTGGAAGGGCCCTGATTAAACTGATTTTGAAAAAGCATGGTTCCTCAATACCCTTAAAAATAGTATATGAGCCAACACAGCACAAAGTTCCATTCTACTTATTACCTATTCATATTAAATGCTGGATCTTAGATAAACATGAAATACTGGAAAAATAAAAAAATTCCTATGGCAGATGCCTGTCATAGATGCAGGCAAAATGCCAGGAGAGAATGCTTCTAGAACAGGGGTCTTCAAACTAAGGCCCGGGGGCCAGATGCGGCCCTCCATGGTCATTTATCCGGCCCTCGCTCAGGGTCAACCTAAGTCTGAAATGACTTGAAATCATACAAGAACAACAATAATCCTATCTCATCACCCAAAAGCTTGAAATACTAATAAGTTTATATTTGTTAAAAGTGTTCTTCATTTTAATTACTGTATTGTTTTTTAAGTTTCTTTTGCACTACAAATAAGATATGTGCAGTGTGCATAGGAATTCATTCATGGGTTTTTTTTCCAAATTATATTCTGGCCCTCCAACGGTTTGAGGGACTGTGACCTGGCCCTCTGTTTAAAAAGTTTGAGGACTCCTGTTCTAGAACATGCTCATACAGCCCACAAAACCTACAGCAACCCAGTGATTCTGGCCATGAAAGCCTTCGACAATACAAAAGATTTTCCCAACTTTAAAAAAAGAAATCAGTTAGAGACAATCCCAATAGCCTTGTTGCTACACACCCCATAACTATGAAATTTGTTTTAAAAAGTTTATGTTAAAGATATTTATCAAGAAATACAAGAAATAAATACATTTATAGGAACCGGTTAATTATTTTAACTACAGTAAAAAAAAATCTATTGAAAAACACCTTTTCCCCATACTGTTAATTAGCTCTCTTGGTTTTGCCATTTGCATATTGTTTCCTATAGTTTTTGTAACTGTGGTATAACTGTATGATGACTACCACTTAAAACATTACTTCTGAATGATATACTCCACACGTTTCCTGTCTCCAGAACAGTTGCTATTTGAGGAACAAGCTTGAAGTGACATGCAGTGTGTCCTTGCATAACACAGACAGTTTTTAAAATGCAGACAAGTACTTGAGAGAAGTGTTATGGGTAGTTCTTAAGGTTACAGCAAGTGAGGAAGGGGTGTTTCCAATTATAAACTTCTTTGATGGGACAACTAAATGGCTGCCCTTCATATATTTTTGAACTGCTTGGTTTTTTAAAAAGAAACCCATCCAGTTTGACCTTATCTCACTGTTGTGCAATAAGGAACTATTCCTTGATAGATAACCAACAATTCTGTTGATATTTAACCATGTATTTTCTTCTGTTAGATATATTTCTGCATACTGTCTTCATTTTATCTACAGTGATAAAATGAAGTGGTGTTGATTGATTGTGGCTGGCCCCTCTCTGAGTCTGTTACAATTTCCTAAGTTAGACTTAGGACATTGTAACTGCTTTGTATTTTCATTTTGGATTGAGACACTGTTGCTGTGACTGCAATCTAGGGACTGGCAAAGCAACCCTCATGGACTAGATTTCCACATCCCTGTGAAAACATGAGAAACATTATTTAGCAGTTATGAGTAGAGGGAGGCAAGCTGGAGACTTACTAACACCACAAGATGTTAATGGTCTACCAAACGGGCCCCCTGTCTCAACATCTGAAATTGGCAGACTCAGAAATGGAAGACCTGGAAAAGACTCTAGCTGCTGCAAGACCAACCACCTGCTCCCTCGATCCTTGTCCCTCCCGGTTGGTTAAGGAGTGCTGGGAGGGACTATGAGATCCCTTAAGGAGCATCATCAACAGCTCCTTGGAGCAAGGAAATTTTCGAGATTGCCTTAAAGAAGCAGTAGTCCACCCTCTCCTGAAAAAACCAAGCCTTGATGCTGCCATACCTAGTAACTATCGCCCAGTTTCAAACCTTCCGTTCCTGGGCAAGGTGATTGAACGGACAGTGGCGGGGCAGCTACAGCAATTCTTAGATGAGACTGCAGGTCTGGACCCCTTCCAATCAGGCTTTCGTTCAGGTCATGGGACAGAGACTGTCTTGGTAGCGATTACTGACGAAATTCGTCGTCAGTTAGACCGAGGCGGATCAGCGCTATTGGTACTCTTGGACCTCACAGCTGCATTTGACACCGTGGACTATGACTTGCTGATTCATCGATTGGCTATGTCTGGTGTATGAGGTTTAGCCCTCAAATGGTTCAATTCATTCCTCCGGGACCGGAGACAGAGGGTGGAGTGGTCAGGCCAAAGCTCTGAAAGCTCCTGCCTTTGCTGTGGAGTTCCCCAGGGTGCTATCCTCTCGCCCCTGTTATTTAACATCTACGTCCGACCACTTGCTGGACTGGTGCGGAGCTTTGGCATAGAGTGCTACCAGTATGCAGATGATACCCAGCTACTCTTGCGTCTCGAACCTGGAACAACTGCGATTCCTGAGAACTTTAAGCTGTGTTTGAAAGCAGTGATGAGTTGGCTACGAGCAAGCAGACTAAAAGTCAATCCTGCAAAAACTGAGATACTCTGTCCTGGCTAGCCGCCAGAATTAACCCAGTCTCTGCCTGATTTCGATGGGGAAGCTCTGGTTCCGTCTGCCACTGTTAAAAGCCTTGGGGTTGTGTTGGACTCAATGCTGACGATGGAGGCCCAGATCACTGCCATAAGTAAGCAGGCCTTTTTTAATCTTCGCCAGGCAAGGAAATTGGCATCCTACCTTTCGGTAGAAGCATTGGCAACAGTAATCCACGCAACAGTCACCACGAGGTTGGATTATTGTAATGCCTTATATGCTAGCCTTCCGAAGTCAACGACCCAGAAGATTCGAATGGTCCAAAATGCGGCAGCCAGGCTGCTAGCGGGATCATCTATAAGATCCCATATTACACCGATTCTGCAAAAACTGCATTGGCTACCAATAGAACATCGCATCTCTTACAAGATACTGATCCTGACATTTAGAGCTCAAAATGGCCAAGGACCTTTATATCTTAGGGACCGCCTCATTCCTTTTCCCCATCAGTGGTCACCTCGATCCACCCAGGAAAATCTCCTCTACATACCGGGTCCTAGGGAGGCACATTTGGAAGCTACAAGGCGTAGAGCTTTTTCGATCTATGCTCCAATTCTGTGGAACTCATTGCCTCCATATATTAGAGCAATGTCGGAGTTGCGACCTTTTGCAAAGGCGCTCAAGACTTGGCTGTTTGGTTGTGCATTTAAGTAACCGGATCAAATTTTGTCATAGTCACTGCTGAATGTTTTTATGTTGAATGTTTTATGTTGAATGTTTTTATGTTGAATGTTTTTATATTGAATGTTTTTATATTGAATGTTTTATATTGTGTATAAACTGTTTTAAATTGTAAGTCGCTCGGAGCACCTTGGTGGAGAGTGACTAATTAAGAAATAAAGTGATGATGATGATGATGATTTCCGAACTTAAACCAGGCAAAGCCCCAAGAAGTGATCATATGCCCCCTGAACTGCTGAAAGCAAACTGAGTGATGGACACCAATACTAGCAGTCCTGTTCACATGCATTGATCAATCTGCTTGTATACCTTTTACTGGGGGCTTGCAATAATTGTCCCCATTTATTTTAAAAAGGCAGTAGAACAGATCCTGCCAACTACAGACCAATTAGTCTTCTAAGCATCATCAGCAAATTATATGCTAGTCATCTCCTAGACAAAGTATTAAGTTGGTTGGACGAAGAAAACTTCTTAGAAGAGGAACAAACAGGTTTTAGGATCAGACTCTCAAATGTTGATCAGGGCTTAATATTGCAACATTTAGTAGAAAAATATTCCTCTCCCTCCAGGGAGTGCTTTACACAGCCTTTATAGATTTTAAGTTTGCATTTCACTCAGTCTCAAGAAACAGACTATGGAGCAAACTTGAGGCCATCATACTAACAATTTTAGTTGTTAAGTTATAATTCTTGTTTATATGTTGGGTTGTTTAAATTTTGTTAGTATGGATATATTGTTTTTGTATTCGGGCATTGAATGTCTGCCTTTTATGTTTGGAATCTACCCTGAGTCTCTTTGGGGAGACAGAGTAGAATATAAATAAAGTTTTATTATTTTTATTATTAACATAGACAGGTGCCTGCTGGTTCTCATTCGCAACCTTTATGAAAAATGACCCTGAAATCCACCTTAAGAGCCAGTCGCCAGGCATGGCATGGGGCACTGCAGAATGATGTGGCCAGCCCACTCCCACCAGTGACAAATGCTGTGGGGAGCAGAAGCAGGGACCTCTATGGAGACCTATCACAAGTTCTCATGGAAGCCTTTCACATTGACAGGAGGGGAGCTGATTATGGCATATCTTGGAGACCTACTAGGCAGCAGTACACAAGCCTTTTAGGTGGGTTTTAGTGGTTGAATTGAGAGTTAAGGCACAACTGCAACTTCATGGGGCCTTGATCTACATTTATAGTCCATGTATCGTGCAAATAGCTCAAAGCAGCACAGACAATATTCTTCATTTTTATTCTAACAACATGGAGGGATCCAGACAGCTGAGAGATTGTGGTTGGCCCATAGTCACACACAAAACTTTACAGTTCAGTTGGGATTATTTGAAACCTGGGCTTTCTAGCAGTCCAACACACTCTAACTAGTAATCACCACTACACCACAGTGGCTTTCTATAAATAGTTACATTTATTACTGGGAATTATAATTCTCTGGAAAGGTCTTAAAAGCAATGTTGGACCATTACTTTAATTGTTGTTGTCATGAACTAAATAACATTTTAAAACAGCCTCATATTGAAAAAGGAAAAAAAATCTGGAAAGTTTATCCCTGAGGGGACTGTAGAAAATGTCATCTGGCTCATATTGTCAGCTCCACAAATACTTGGCACAGAGATTCTGGCTCGACTCACGAGAGCAGAGGTTAAGATGGCCACTGCCAGATTTCATTTTTCAGCTGAGTGCAGACATAATTAGATTTCCCATCGATGTAGTGGTGAAAGTAAATCACACGAGAAATACATTGTTTTGGTGGTACTTTAATGTAATCAAGATAGCAATGGCAATTAGCTTTCTTTACCATTAACTGATATGCTGTGAGAGAATAAGAAAGGTCAAAATTAGAAAAGTAAGCACCCATTGTGGTCATCAAGAACTGCAGAGACAAGACTATAAATGGCTTTGAACATACTTATTGTCAGCTAGCCAGGAAAGTGCTATAATGGTGTGATAGCTTTTTAATACTTTGAATTAACTCCCATTTTATTGAAGGTGGTTATCATATTAATGATTTCTTTCTACTCTTTATCTTCCTCATTGGTATGTGATGTCACAGGAAAACTATCAAGAAAAGGAACACTTCAGCAAATAAAGCTGCTTCCGTCTTCTTCAGAAATGACAGATAACTGTGTACTTAATTGCTTCCAAAAGTGGCTTGATAATTTGATAGCTGTGTTGCTTGAGTGTTTCTCACAGTCTCATGGTGAGATCCAGACATCACTTTTAGATGACATGGGACCATCACCCATTAATTCAGCTTATAAAGTCACTTTAATAATTCCACAGAGTCCCAAAGAAAGGTATTTAAGAATGCTTTGACAATAGGTGTGGTTTTATAAGCATAGCAATGAAGTATATAAGGAATCTAAAGCTTTTAACACATTAAATGCCAGATGCTTTGTGCCTTTCTGAAACTGCACAAATTATTAGGCATACCTAATTCTATTAGGTTCAGGGTTATTAAATAGTTCTCAGAGAGGTTCCTTCCACGAGGCACCTCCTTAGGCAACAAGTACTATAGCTAGTAGCAACAATGAGTGATTCTTTCTGAGATGGTAAGAGTGCTTTCCATCTGCTGTAGGACAGAACTGTGTACCACATGAGCTGCTTTGTATTTCCTCTGACCTGTTGCTCTCAGAGTTAGAGGATGCTGGACTGTCACCAGTGCTGAATTATACTTTCAGTCCAATTTATGAGGGGATGTAGTCCATCGGAGCCTGTGTGCCTTTGGACTAGGCCACTGGGGCACTAAGTTTAAATACCTACTTGACCATGAAAACCCACTGGGTGATGCTGGGAAAGTCACACTTCCTCAGCATGAGAGCGAGGCAAAAACAAACACTTGTTTGAACAAATTCTCCCAAGAAAACCATATGATAGGAACAACTGAATATCAGCATAAGAAAGGGCCTCCTCACACTAGAGAATGAATCCACTTTAAATCCAGTTGCTGCCTTCTGCAGAATTCTGGGGTTTGTAGTTTAGGGAGGAGCCTTTAAGAGCCTCTCTAAACTACAAACCCCAGAATTCTGCAGGAGGTAGTAACCGGATTTAAAGTCAATTCATTCTCTAATGTGATGAGGTCCTCAGAATGACTATAAGAAACATAGCGACAATAAAAATATACCACTATCAATGTTTTGAAGGAGACCTGAAAATAATTATATACTCCACAATTCACCATTTAAATATGCTGAAATCTTGCCATCAACCACACCAATAGCTTGGCACTTTACTTTGAAAAAATCTGTGCCTTTTTATATAGCATTGTTTGTGTGCATGCCTTTAAATCGTCTGACAGCTTATGGTGACTCATAAATTTCAGAGGGTTTCCTTAGGCAAGGAATACTCAGAGGAGGCTTCCTTCCTCTGAAATATAGGTTAATGCATCAGAGGTTAGTTGGGAGTCTCCCATTCAGGTACAAACCAAGAGTATTTATTCTTATTTATCGTATCAGTTGTGATGTATTTGTGATGTATTTGAGAAAACACGCAGTTTAAAAACTTTGCATTATATTAAATGTCCTTTGACCTGAAGCTGGCCACTTCGAGTGCCTCTGGTGTTTCTATAAAAAGGTCCTCCATTGTGCATGTGGCAGGGCTCAGGTTGCATTGTAATAGGTGGTCCATGGTTTGTTCTTCTCCACACTTGTGGACTCCACTTTGTGGCCCCATTTCTTAAGGTTGGCTCTGCATCTCATGGTGCCAGAGCCCAGCCTGTTCAGCATCTTCCAAGTTGCCCAGTCTTCTGTGTACCCAGGAGGGAGTCTCATTTGGTATCAGCCATTGATCGAGGTGCTGGGTTTTAGCCTGCCCCTTTTGGACTCTCACTTGCTGAGATGTTCCTGCAACTATTTCTTGTTTTAAGAACACCAACTAATCAGGGATGACCCTGTTTAGCTTCCAAGATCATACAAGATTTTGTGCCTTTATGGTATTTATACATAGCACTTATGAGAAACTTTTGATTTAAGGCCTGTTGGTTAATTAGTAGGGTGTGCACAGTACCATTTTTCAAAACAGGATCCAGCAATTCCAGAAGTTCCAGAAACCAAACCTTTGGAAATGGGATGGGAGATGTAGCTTGAATTGTCTCGGCCAAAATGAGTCAGTTCAAGTCAATATCAACTTATGTTGAGAGAGGACACAATAGCTGTGTTTAAGTAATTGCAAAGACATCACATTGAGGAGAGGGCACTCTTATTTTCTGCTGCTCTAGAGACCAGAACACAGGAAAAGAGACTCCACCTAAACATCAGGAAGACCTTCCTGACAGTAAGGGCTGATCGTAGTGGAATATGCTGTCTGGTGGAGTCTCTTTCTCTGGAGGTTTTTAAACAGAATCTAGCTGACCTTCTATGAGTCTATGTCAACTCTTTAATAGGGCTTTCTTGGCAATATTTATTCAGAGTAATTTGCCAATTCTTTCCTCTTAGGTTGAGAAAGTAGCACTTGCTGGATGTCATCCAACTGGTTTCCATGGCTGAATGGGGGTTTTCAGTCCTATTTCAAAACTCAACTACTAGTCCACTCTGGTTCTCTCTCAGCTAGAGTAGATCCACCAAAACACTTGTAAAATGTTAAGTCAATGTTTGTGCAAATCCTGTTGATTCAGTGGGTTTACTATAATTGCAGAACAGTCACAATCCTAAGGATCCACCAGAGGTTTTTTTTTTTTGTTTTGTTTTGTTTTGTTTTAAAAAAGATTCAATTATCTGTTCAGGGAATGTTGCAACAACATCCGAAGTTGCACACATGCTCCTGAGTGGATTCTAACTTGGTGCTTTCATGTAAAATACATTTAAGGACCCTTCCAGACAGACCCTATATCCCAGAATCTGATCCCAGGTTTTCTACTTTAAACTGTATTATATGAGTCTGCACTGTCAGATAATCTGGGATAAACAGAAACAGGGTCTGTATACAGCCGAAATGCATAACCCTTTGTTTTTTTTCCCCATGTCTTTGTTACTTAACATCATTTTCACATATTTAGAGTGTTAGCTATGAGAGTTTGCAATTGTGCAATTTTTTTAAAAAGTTAAAAGCAGGATGTTATCCAGCAATAGTCTGCTTCTGCTAGGTAAACTGGGCAGCTGTTCAGAATTAGTTTGTAGTCTTTAGTTTGACACGAATCTTTCTTTTGATTTTCCTGGACC
Organism: Anolis sagrei; assembly: GCF_037176765.1. Lineage (NCBI taxonomy): Eukaryota > Metazoa > Chordata > Lepidosauria > Squamata > Anolidae > Anolis > Anolis sagrei. The sequence goes on along the minus strand of NC_090023.1, from coordinate 77,391,233 downwards.
ATATCTCAAATTGTATATAGAAAGAGTGCATCTGTGTTTGGATGTGATGAGTTCAAGGACTTCTTGAAGAAGTAGGTCAGTCCTGATGCTCCATTTAGTGACAACAGTTTAAGGCCTTTAATAGCACTGTAGAATTGATTTGGGACACAGTTTTCCTCCAAGTCGATGAAACTTGAGTTGAGTTACTATGGAAACGCCTGGGCAGATCATTCAAAGGGCCATGACTTATTTATCCTGATCAAATAACAAGTATTGTGCCAAGAGCTCACAAATGAGTCAAATTTGTGAGAGGAAGGTTTCCTTGAAACATGGTGAGGAGAAAAGGCAGTGTCTAATTTCTTCTCAAAGTGCTAAGGTGAACAATATATTCAAACTTCAAAAAGAGAGAGTGAAAGAATAAAACAGGGAACTGTGTGCTAGTTCTGATGGCAAGAGCATCTGTGAAAGGCCATGTACAAATCAAAGAATATTAAAATGACAAATGTGATCAATCATCCCATCTAGCTATCGATCAGTCTGTGTATGCTCTTGTGGGCTAAATAGGTAATGCCTAACTAGGGAAAACATTTTCTGTAGGACAAGTAAAAGGTACTCTATCCAATGTGCTACTACAACTGCTGTGAAAGGCCATTCATGATGCTGGGGAATATTAGAAAATGATTTTTTAGAAACACACATATACACAACCGCCCCTGCCATTATGTCTTGATTTTGTAGCTATATTTGGAACCCTTATGAACAGATTTGGTCACTGCTCTTCGTAAAAGATAATAAAGAGTTAGATCAATTATTTATTCCTTCTAGAGGTAGAGTTATAGTATTCAGGACCTTTTAGGTTTGGAGCAAAAAAAGACATGTAGAGGGAGTAAGGATTAAAAGTATATTAGATTTGCCACAGTTCATATTTTTTTCTCCTTGTGTGTATTTGGGTGAGCTCCACTGCACTCAGAAAATGACCAGATAGACACTTTTTCATTGGATAGAAATAGGCCACAACTTTATTGCACACACACGCGGGTCTGAATTCAGGCATCAACCAACTCATTGTTGATCATTACAAAGTCCTTGGGATAGCATGAGAGTGCCCAACCCTGCAGATGCCCAGCATGGTCTTGTAAACCAGAGGATATAATATGACATATTTCTTCAGTCCTCTAAGGGGAAACCCTGTAACCAGTGCCTTTGAGACACTTGTTATCCAATCCTGTCAAAGTTGTGACAAATTGGAAATATGCATGACATGACTTCATATGTATGGAGAGGGGCTAGGATGAAGTTTGGAGCAAACTGCCTGGAAACCTAACTTGCTTCCAGATATATATTTGCCCATCTGGACAGAATGGAAACTTCAATCTGGATTCACCCATTCAGGGGCAGAACCAGCCAGACAATGAATTGAAACCATGATTTGAATCTATTGTCTGTCTTTTCCAATGACTACAAATTAAATTATCCTTCTCCAGACTACAGGGGGCTCTGGGAAGAAAACAGGTTCTGTGGCACTACAAGCCACCTCAACACTGCGTACCCTCCCCCGCTCCTGGTTCTACAGCCTCAGCCACCTTCCGAGCCAGAATCATCTAATTAATTGATGGATGATAAAGAAACCAACAATTTCTGCACATCTGATACAATTTAAACTGGAATTTACCAGACCTCCACATTTGTGACTATTTGGAAGAGCCAGAACTCATCATGAGATCAGATACTTATCACGTGGTTGTAGAACTGCCCTGTGGTTTAAGAAGGAAAAAACCCCACTTCTGTATTTAAAATTCTGAAGGAAAACAAAGCAGACATTGAATTTTGACTGGAAACGTTGCTGGCAGGAAAAGAAATAATCTATCACCAGCTTCTACTCATCTTCTCCCAAAACTGTTTTAGCAGCAACAGCTGTACCATCACTTTCCTACGTGCAGAGCTTGAATGTTTGTTCCCCATACAGAAAAAGAAACATTCTCTGTATTGTCGAAGTCTTTCATAGCCGGAATCACTGGGTTGTTGTAAGTTTTTTGGGCTGTATGGCCATGTGCTAGAAGCATTCTCTCCTGACGTTTCACCTGCATCTATGGCAGGCCATAGACTCAGGCAAAATGCCAGAAGAGAATGCTTTTAGAACATGGCCATACAGCCTGAAAAAACTACAACAACCTAGAAATATTCTCTATTTCATCCTTATGTAATACCCAAATCCCTGTTCTGTTGTTTAAAATGCAGTTTATGATCCACATATGAAGTTGTGGAGAATGCTAGACCTCGATTTTCATCTTCCTCACACCAAAAGTAGCCATTTGAAGACAGGAAGTTCCCTGCTATGCCTAGAAGCTCTCTCCAGGATGAGGGATCCCTGAATTTTAGGGTTACAAATTGCATGGACACTCAGCAAGCAGCGTGAAAGATGTCTCTCTTTGCAGACTATTGCTTTCTCTACAGTGGGGAGAGGGGCAGACTAGCACTCATCTGTTAACTGCATGTTAATTGTGTCTGCTTCTTAATTTCTTGAATAGGGCTTTACAGTTAGGAGTTACTACATCCTAAAGACACTGTAAACTGAGGGAAATATATGTCATAAACATAAAGATCCAAAACATAATCCAGAGCCTTTCCTTATTTGATTTCTACATTGTTGCAGGCTGCTCCATGTCCAACATGATCTTTAGGTTCTGTACATTGCAATCCTAGTTCTGAGAGCAAGAGGAAGTGCTCTGGAAAGTGTTTTCCTCTTGTCTCGGTGCCAGCTGATAGAGAGTCAATGGATGGATTATGTTTCCACTGCTATTCACATGATTGGAAGACAGACTGCTTCCTTCCTCTGATTGTTGGGAGTACTGTGTTCTGAGATTTATTGAGATGTTATGAAATTCTTTCTCACATACTCAAGACCTTCTATATTACTAGGCAAAATACTAGCATGTATACACCTTTATTTTGAGAAGGATTGAATAGTATTTATGAGATCCTTGGTGTTGTTTAGTCACTGGCCTATTCTCATCTAATTGGGCCATATCGTGTTTACTTCTGTACCATTTTGTTAGGCCACAGTACTGCAATGTGAAAGATATCTAAATGTTACAATTGCAGGGCAAAAAGACTGGTTATCTCTCATTAAGTTACAAAAGTGATGTAATAGTTATATTGTATTTTCTTCTTATGAAAATGAATGAATTGCAAGTAGTTAGTGATTTGTGTATACTTTCAAACTTTGATATAAAACTATACAGGTCAAATGGGTATTTCAGAGAATTTTCCAGTCAAATGGGTATTTTAGAGAATTTTCCTGCTCCCATCCTTTCCAGAGATGAGACATTATTTACATTTGACTGACCTAGATACACACGCATGTATACATAAGGGAGTAACAGTAGAAATAGTACTGAATGACTGAAAAATACTGTTTTATCATTACTTTAGGTCTGTCAGCAGCTAAGCTGTTATCTGAATCTGGACTTAAGGTTGTGGTTTTAGAAGCACGAGACAGAGTTGGTGGACGGACACACACAATTAGGGTAAGCAATATTATTTTAACCCATCCTTGTATTTTGCATATATGTTGTACTGCAAGGCATTTTGGAAAATTGTGTTACTGCTGCAAAAGATTCTATTTAATCCTCTAAACCATGTACAGAAAACATACAGTGGTTCTGAGTTTGAATATATGAGTTAGGCCTAATTCTGAGATAGTTTTCTTTGTTTTTATGAAACTTGAGTATTTTCAACATATTGTGTCACAGACCCTACTTGTGCAATTTTGTCTCTCTTTACAGAACAAGCAAGTGAACTATGTAGATGTTGGTGGAGCCTACGTAGGACCTACACAGAATCGAATTCTGCGACTAGCTAAAGAACTTGGCATAGAAACATACAAAGTGGATGTAGAGGACGCGGGGATCCTGCACACAAATGTAAGGGGGGGGGGGAATTGTTGAAATAATGTGATGTGAGAACATGGATCACAAGTAGAACTTTTCTATTCATTTATTGACAATCTGATAAAATTTCTAAGATGATAGAAGTTAGTCTGTTGCAGCAAAATATAAATGAAGAATTTTGTGTGATCTTTTTAAAAAATGAAGTTTTATTTTGTATAAGCTTTCATGTACCTGAAGAAGTGGGCTTTAGTCCAAAAGCTGCTGCGCTTACTATTACAGAATTATTAATGTTGTTGTTATTGTTAAAAACCTGGCTGCTTTTAGAATCATAGAAACATGGAATTATAGAGTTGGAAGAGACCTCCTGGGCCATCCAGTCCAACCCCCTGCCAAGAAGCAGGAAAATTGCATTCAAAGCACCCCCAACAGATGACCATCCAGCCTATGTTTAAAAGCCTCTGAAGAAGGAGCCTCCACCACATTCCGGAGCAGAGAGTTCTACTGCTTAACAGCTCTCAGAGTCAGGAAGTTCTTCCTAATGTTCAGATGGAATCTCCTTTCTTGTAGTTTGATTATTTTTGTTATTTTAACAATGTAAAATTGTTAATGTATGTTTTATTCTTCTAAAATGAATTACTATGAGCATATGGACGAACAATCAAGTACATCTGAGTGCAGGAAATTTATTTAGAACTTAGCAGAATCATGAAGTTTTATACATTCACAGAGCACTGTATTTATCCTCTTTCCAAAGCTATAAATTTGTCCACAGCACTGAGTTTTGTCAATGGAATAATATTGTATATCAGTTTCAGAAGTAAAGGTATGTTCATTATTCTACCAATGAAGGTGCTTTGGAAAGACCTGTACCTTAATTCAATGGGATGAGTATTAATTTGTGTCTAGATTGGTTAAGTTGAGAGCTTCAAACACAGCCCCCATCCTTGACTTGAATAACTTGTATGCCTCAAACAGCTTTTGTCCTATAAGAGACTTGACTCCTTCTATTTTTCTTTTACACTTCAGCAGTGAATACACTCATACAGACTTTATGAATGGTACAATAGAACAGGATACTGAAGTATTCCACCAAGGAACTGTGCCTGAGTTGTACTTTTTCTTTTTAAGAATAATTTTAAGTGACTTGGAGTTTCTGTTTCCTTCACCATGTTCCCCAAAAGATTTTTCATCACTGTCATACTTTGACTACGACAGACACTGGGTGATTTAGTCTGATCATAAAAGGCGGTCCAAGGCACTCTCAGAAAGTAGGTGTGAGGACACTGGGTTGTCCTCACCCAGTGTCCATGCTGGGACTCCTTCCCAGGGAGACTATACTGTAGCTGATTCTCTGTGCTTCCATCAATATGTAAAGCTTTTAATGGATAAATCTCAATAAAATAATTAAGAATAGAGACATTACATTGACAATGAAGATCCACATAGTTAAAGCAAAGGTATTCCCCATAGTCACCTATGGATGCAAAAGCTGGATCATAAGGAAAGCTGAGCAAAGGAAGATAGATGCTTTTGAACTGTGGTGCTGGAGGAAAATTCTGAGAGTGCCTTGGACCGCGAGAACAACAAACCACTCTATACTCCAGGAAATAATGCCCAACTGCTCACTGGAGGAAAGGATATTAGAGGCAAAGATGAACTACTTTGGCTACATAATGAGAAGACAAGAAAGCTTAGAGAAGATAATGATGCTGGGGGAAATGGAAGGAAAAAGGAAGAGGGGCTGACCAAGGGCAAGACGGATAGATGGTACCCTTGAAGTGACTGGCTTGACCTTGAAGGAGCTGCGATGGCCAACAGGGAGCTCTGGCGTGGGCTGGTCCATAAGGTCACGATCAGTCGGAAGCGACTGAACAAAAAAACCAAGAATATTTATTTAATTCCATAGAGAGTTTACTTGTGACATTGAATCTCAGTTTTGTTAGTGAAAGCAAGGAATAAATAAATACAGCACAATAAAATACAAAACTGAAAAAAGTAAGAGGCCAATGGAAAGACAGATCAACACAGAAAAGCATCCTGAAGAACAAATGGCATTTCAAAGAAAAAGCCAAAAAAGAGCATTCAAAATGAGCACTCATGCACGTCTTAGCAATGTCACATGTAAATAAAAGCCTGTTGCTATGTCAACCCAGCTTCATTGCATTCATACCACCCCTTATATCCTTCAGGCCAATTTTACCAATTTAAGTACAAGTTCTCAGTTCTTACTCAGAACACTTAACGTTTTGAATACAAAACACTTAGAATAGTTGCGTGATTGTTGAAGAGAAATTGCTGTCTTGAATGTTAATTGTTCTTGTGTAAATACTGCAGTCTGTTAGCCTTTCCTTGAATGTTTGTATCTGGTGATTATGAAATAGGCATAATAGATTATGCTTGCGTTAACTGAATAACATGCTTCCAATCATATCATATCTCCTAGAGCTTGATGTGTATCTTAAATCATTTCTAACTCTTGGTCACCCTAAGGCAAACCAATCACAGGCAAGATATGATTAGTGAGGGTTTGCTTTTACCTTCCTGTAAGGCTGAAAATATGACTTGCTCAAGTGGATTTCCAGAGCTGAGCAGGGAGTTAAACCCTGGTCTCAAAAGCCATAAGTGAGCCTGTGCTGTATAATTAATGCAGTTTGATACCACTATAACTGCCAAGAACAATACTATGGAATTAAGGTCTTTAGCTTTCTCTGTCAAACTACAGCTCCCATGATTCCATAGCATTGAGCTATGACAGTTAAAGTGGTGTCAAACTGAATAAATACTGCAGTGTAGATGCACCTACAGTCCAACACTCAGACCACTACATCATGCTTGTCCTCTCCTCATAGGGTTACCAACCAAAATATGTTGTGCAGTTATTTCATTTTCCCCTCCTGAAAGATTTTTGCTCATAAAATATACCAAACATTGCACTACTAATGGAAGAAGGCGACATGTAAAATTTGTTTTTGAGGAAATCCTCTAAAGTGTTTTCATGCTCTTGCAAAAATAAATCCCACATCTGATCAGATAAATTAAATAGTGAAAACTGGCAGAACAACCTTGGCCTAAAGCCACAATGACAATGCCGTACATTGCCTAGTTCTGTGTCACTTACAGAATTTAGAGTTGATTTAAGTGGGGTGTACCTTCCAATACTCATCCTGTAACATCCTCATCCATTATTCTTTTATTCAGTTACAGCTTTATCTCAGCCTGATTTTCTGGCCTTCTAAAGCTGGGAAACACTCCAAACTACTCTTCCCATCTAGGGGAAACCAGAGCATGATTTTAATTGGCAAAGCCTTGCTCTGTCCTTCTATCCTTGTCCAATTTTTGTGTGTCAGCTCATATCTCTTAGGACATTGAACAACAATGTTGGCAGAAAAGGTGAGGAAAATCTTTCCATAAAAAAGCAAGCAGTTGTGTTTCCTTTGAAGATTTGATGTTTTCTGTTTTTACTTTCTGTTTTAAAGATCAAATTGATGATAGCTTTGCAGGAGCAGAGCAATTAAACCAGCTGAAAGAACAAAATAAATGTTAATAGAGAGCTCTCTCCCCCCCCCCCCCCCCCCACATTGCTCAGAGGTTAGAAAATCTAGATCTCAGTAATGATTAACTTTTTTTTTTATTCCTGGGGCTATTGAATGATGAACCTTGAACATTACAAATCTTTTGGTTTCAGATTAGTGTGTGGGGATGTTTGTGTGCTTCTGTTCAAAAATATATGCTAAGTTGTTTGCCCTGTTTCCTCCTCCAGTTTGGGCCCTTCCACACAGCCAAATAACCCAGAATATCAAGGCAGATAATCCCCATTATCTGCTTTGAACTGGATTATTTGAGTCTACACTACCATATAATCCAGTTCAAATCAGATAATCCGGATTTTATATGGCAATGAAGACAGAGCCTGAGCTAGTAAAACTGAACAACAAAATCTAACCAATGATATAAATAATAAAATAATGATATTACAGTCCCAAAAATAAATCACAAGGTAATCTTCTAAAAGCAGCGTAAAAATAACTCAGAGAGCCAAGTAACAGAGAACTGGAAGAGGAAGTGTTTTTAAATGTTGTTGTGGAGATGGGCGGAGAATAGTACAGCAAATTCTGTTTTGCTGGCACCTAGAAAGTTTGCAAATGTCACATTATGCAATTGCTTACCTAGGGCCAGAGTAGACATTCTGAGAAAGTGCACATTGCATGCATATAAGCCATTTTCATGCCAACAGCTCTTAGGAGATGCATGTCTTTACAGGCACGTACTACAAGACCTTGTTTGCTTACTAATGACTAATCATAAAACAAAGCAACCAAAGTGGTGAGACATGAGTGACAAGGAAAGCCTGTTTTAGGACAAACAGTTCTGTTTTTCCACTAGAAGAAGGATTGTTTCTCAAAACACGCTCAACTAAACATATAACCTAGTTTGACCTCTCATTTGCAGCAGGTTCATGTCTAGCCTTCTCCAATATGGTGGGTTGGCCCTAACAGCAACTTTCTCCTGGTTTCCCTGTTGACCGTTGTGGGAATTGACATAGTAAGCCACCCAGTGGTGAAAACCTACTGATGTCTGAATTTATATTGGTAACACATCAAACACCACACCCTTTTGCTTTACATATGTCTTTAGTGAAGTCAGAACTACAACCTAATCCATATTCAACCTGGTTAAAAACCATTAATACTAATTCTCTCCAAAGCAGAATGCGAACTACTAAGTGTGTAGAGTATGCTCTCTCCTAACATGAGAATGGTATTTTCCAAACTTGGATCCCTAGATGATGTTAAATTTAAGTTTCCAGGAGTCTCAGCTGTCAGGGGTAACAGTCAAAAATTCCGAAGAGCTCAACAACGTAGTAGCTGTATCTATCTACACTGTCATAAAAGCACATTATCTGCTTTGAAGTGGATTATATGAGTCTACATTGCCATATAATCCAGTTCAAAGCAGATAATCTGGATTTTATATGGCAGTGCAGATCCAGCCATTGAGACCCAGTATTGGAAGTCATAGTGATGAGGTTAAGAAGAATCTTGAGAAACAGCTCAAAATCTACATTGTTACATTGTTCCATCATAATGTAGGATTGTTGTACTTTGTTCTTATGATTTGCACTTCTATGAAACATGTTCTAAACCACATTTGAATGATTAGGTCACATGTCTGATAATGCAGCAACAAATACCATAAACAACTGAATATTCCTGGAAGAATCAATATGCAACGTATTTGCTCTTTGGTTTCTTTTCACTTCTATTTATATTTCACAAAATAACAAATTATTTTCCTTAGGTTGTAATTGTAGTTAAAGAGCACACAGTGAGACAACCCTGTGGAAAATTAGTGTTGGCATTTTGTGAAAAACCATATGACTTTTGCGTAATTCATCCTTTTTTTCAATGCATATTGTTTATGGATTCATTCCCAGAATTGTTTTTTGAATTTTTATTGAACGTTGTTGGCTTAGCTGCTATAATTGTATAGTAATTATTGCCTATGAAGTCTAACACAGATGCCAGGAAACCCAGCACTTTCTTATTTGTAATTTACAGGGGAAATCCTACCCGCTGTATGGTTTCTTTCCTTCAACATGGAATCCTTTCACATATCTAGATTTTAACAATTTTTGGAGAACAATGGATGAACTGGGGGAAAAGGTATGTTGGGAGCACTGAAGGTATATCATGAGAATCACTAAGTATTTGCAGTATTTACAAAGGCTCAATGTGGAAAAGCATGAAATTTCTATGTAAGCAACACAAGAAGAAATCGGTAAAGAGGCAGCAAGTGCTCTCTATCAAAGCATTGTATAAAAAGAAACGTCCCAATTTAAAATAGAGCAAATCAGTATCACAATACTGTTGTTTGGCCATCTGCTTTGAATTTGTACAACAGATAAGGAAAGTTGTAGTGAGCAAGGCCTTTGTCACCAGGGGAAATTGCCATGATAACCTGCAATGTGTACACACTGGTATGTAGCCTGAAATGGGCATAAAGAATTAATTATTCCATTAGTAAGTTAGTTCTTTTAAAATAATGAACATTAACTAGGTGTCATGGAACTTGTATGCTCTCTTTGATTTGTTATGGCATTCCCTTAGATAAGAAAGTGAGATGAAGGTCTTTTTTGTGAACCATCCTCACACTACATGGCTTAGTGGGAAAAGCAGTGTACGAGGGGGAAAGTGGCTATAGTTGGTTCACCAAAGACAGGGGTGTAGTGGTAGGGGCAAGGGAAGTAGTCTCCAAATGTCTCATGTTGCGAAGAAGGCAAGGTAAAATCTGAAGAAAATAAATAATCATATAAGATAGTCTCCTCTCCATAATATTTTCCTTCAGGCCCCAAATTTCAAGCATTGCAGTGGGTGAGGAACTGAAAATTGTTTGCACTTAGATCTCTTTTATTAGTTGTGTTTGTATTCCTTTGGTAGCATTGTATGTTGCATATCTTTAGATGCCTTAATTGTGTTTTTACACACTAAGATAAAGATCTAAGGACACTTCTAAACAACATCAAAATGCGGGTTTTAAAAGTGGGGCAAAACATCCTGGGACCTGACAGCAAATCTGCACACAAACCTCTCAGTCCCAGGAAATGCTCCCCTGCTAAACTCTTGCCTTCTTTTGAAGTGGATCAAGATAGAGGGCAGATAGGGGACATCCAGTGGTTTTTTTTAAAAAAAATCTCTCAGAGATGCGCTAGACCTCATATGTGCTCATATGGAGATCCCAAAAATCCATAAGCAGAGTTCTTATTCTCTTCACCCAACTCTGAATTCAAGCTCTGTTTAATATTATAAAGATCTAAAGAATGGAATGGCTGTTCTAATTGCTTTCCAGTTGTGCTTCCCTTTAGCCACCTGTGTGTCCAGGACTCCATTTTTTGACAGTTTGATCAGGTGTTTTGGGCTTTTAAAATGCACATGTGTGCAGAAGCAGTTCACACAAGGGGATGGAAGGGAGTCACATGTTTTGCATGACTTCAGGAATTGTATTGTTGATTGTTATGTTTATATTGTTGTTTTTGATATGCCCTTGTTGTAAACTGTTTTTATATGTTGTAAACCGCCGTGAGTCGCCCTAGGGCTGAGAACGGCGGTCAACAAATGCAGTAAATAAATAAATAAATAAATAAATAATAAAGGTGCACATTTTTGTGGGTGGAATCAGGTTTTACATGCACCTTTTAAAGCTGATGACCTGATTCTGTCCACACTTTTCTCAAACATCATTTAATCACCTCCCCATTTATCCTGGTTACTTCCAGATTTTACTGCATGTGTAGAAGGGCCCCAAATTCTTGCAATGTTAGAATTTTAAAGACTAAAGGAGTATTTCATAGAGAAGGGGCAAGAGTCTCATTTCTCCAGTCCCCTTAGCCATCTTTAGCTGTGGATTCTCAGAGATTTGCAAAGGTCAGGAAGCTTACTACACTATAAGATATTCCTATGTCATGTGAAACAGTTTTCTTTGTCCAGCTTTTTGGGAAACTGGTTAAACTTTCCAGAGCCACATTTCCACCTTGCTTTGAACATCCAGCAGACCTAGTGGCTTCCAATGTGCTCATACTTGGGTCTGGGGCCTGCCATGGCAGAGTAGGAAATGGGTTTATAATATCTATTACAAAACATCCACTGTAGCCATGGAAAAACAGCTAAACTACTTTTGTACCAATACCTCTGCTTTATTTTGATGAATCTGTTTTAGTGCAGTTCCCCTGATAATTACAAACACAAATGTTAAAATGCAATGTTTTGTCAAATTTCTCCTTAGATACCTGCTGAAGCACCCTGGGATTCACCATGTGCTGAAAAACTGGACAAAATGACAATGGAAGAGTTTATTAACAAACATTGCTGGACAAAGTAGGTAATTCAGTTAATGTTAAAAAGGTTTTGTCCTAACGTTCATGTTTTTAGTTTTCATTATGCCATAGGAAATACATGCATTCAAAGATTATCCATGTTCTCTTTCTCTCAAGTGGAAACCAACAGAACAATCAACCCACATATATATAGCAACTCTTGTAAGGTTTTTGGATGAGTGACTGAGAGTTAAAATGGGAAGAGGACATAAATAAAACCCATCCCAGCAGTCTCCATGTGTGCTGGGTTTACTTTTGGCCTTCAGTGTAGAGTTTGAAAGTACAACCTAAGGCCTAAAATCTTTTGCTACTTCTTGAATCAATTGCTGAGTAATACGTCAATCCTTATGTAAATCCCAGTGAGTCAACTAGCTTTAAGCCCAAGTGTATTTCAACTGAATAGGCATATAGTCCCTGTTCAGACGTTTGTACTAAGAACATGATGATTGGTAATGAAACGAATGTTAAGCCTATTCACTGGAATGCAGGATAGAGTTCAAGTTCCTAGACAAATACACCCAAGAGTCATTTGAAACTAGAAAGTAAAATAGAAGACTAATGCTACAATCACAGTGGTGTTGTGACTTTTTCCTTTTCTTTCTGCAGTCCTCATAGCAGCAAAAACCTGAATATACCAAATTCCCAGAAAAATACCAAAGTTCTCAGGAGAGGAGAAACAAAACTCTCAATTTGGGTGCTTGTACATAGACGTAATCATGATATTATTAAGCTCTACTGTAATAACCTCTATATTGTTTTCTTCATTGTTATGGGCACTGCTGACTTGAAGGCCTGGTTTTACAAGGACAGCATTTCTATACTTGCACATATGGTCTTTCCGCTACTAAGATCATTCCTGGAACTTTTGGTCATTTTTGTGTGTTTCTTGTACACGCAGCACATCACATTTCTTAGCACAGTTTGTAGAGCAGCTGTTCTTTGGAAGCCGACATGCCTTCAATGTTGATTGAGATTATTGTCATTGTATTGTCGAAGGCTTTCATGGCTGGAATCACTAGGTTCTTGTGGGTTTTTTCGGGCTATAGAGCCATGTTCTAGAGGCATTTCTCCTGACGTTTCGCCTGCATCTATGGCAAGCATCCTCAGAGGTTGTGAGGTCTGTTGGAAGTAGGAAAGTTTTTCCTACTTCCAACAGACCTCACAGTAGGAAGTTTTTCCTACTTCCAACAGACCTCACAACCTCTGAGGATGCTTGCCATAGATGCAGGCGAAACGTCAGGAGAAATGCGTCTAGAACATGGCTCTATAGCCTGAAAAAACCCACAAGAACCTAATTATTGTCATTGTTGGTCCTGAAAAGGTCCATTGGCTGGTTTGTTTGTTGGCATGTTGCAAGTCATTTCTGGTGTGAGAGAATCAGCCATCTACAAAGACGTTGACCTTACAATGCAATCTGAGCCCTGCCACATGCACAATGGAGGACCTTCTTATAGCAACACCAGAGGCACTCCAAGTGACCAGCTACTGGTTAAAGGACATTTAGTATAATGCCAAGTTTTTTAAAATTTGTGTTTTTTTAAAATATCACAACTGTACACTCGGTTCACTTCTGATAAAATAAATAAATATAGAAAAATATTATAGTGTTAGCCCAGCCAAAAGAGGCAAAACATGTGAAAGTTGAGTAGTCTCTTCATCAATCAGGAATGCTAAAACCATTTTAGAGGAAGAAACATGATGATACAGGGTCATAGATCAATGTCATTTTTGAGAAGGTAAATCAGATAAAAGCCATAATCCTTGTTGGTTATGATTTTTTTCAATATTTCTTTAGCAGACAACCAGTTGAATAGAAGAAAAAAACGCTTTTAATCTTTCTCCATCTGTGTCTTGTGTTTTTGTCTTGTACTCAGAGCTGCCAAAGATTTTGCTACTCTCTTTGTAAATGTCAACATAACTTCTGAGACACATGAAGTCTCTGCTCTTTGGTTTCTTTGGTATGTGAAGTTATGTGGGGGAACAACACGGATCTTTTCTGTCACAAATGGAGGGCAGGTATGTAAAGCTTTTAAATTTTAATGAACGAATACTTAATAATGTGCCATCTGTAACAACATAAAGCTCAAGGAAGAACATTGTGGAACATGTCAGTCTGGTTTTACAGTTCTGAATCAATAAATTAGCAATAAAGCTAATATTTCATTTAAATGTCTTTACAAATTAGATAACTCTTGCTTTTCCTCTATCCCACTTACCCCTTATTGCTCTGCTATTGTGATGATGATCCAGTTTAGTTTCCATAGTCACTTCATGATTTAACATTGTAACAAGATATATCTCTGAACACACATATAACTGCAGCACTTTTCAAGAATAATCCCAAGGCTCTTTTGGGAAGGCCCTTCAGTTGAAACAGATTTTTAAAAAATGAAGTAGCATTTCTAAAAATAGGGAAGTAATGCTCAGAGAAATAAGTTGTACAAAGTACTATTGAAAGGCATTTACGTTTATGTTTTGGAAGTATTGTGCTTTTTCATTGCTCTTCATTAAGTCTATTGTGAATTCTCACACTGTTAGTGAAGACGACAGAAAAAGATTGTCTGACAACTTCTTTTCTCTTCTATGCCATGTTAAAGAAAAGCCATCTGCTTGCAGGCAGATCAAGTTCTGAAATGACAGTGCGACTTGGAAAGTATCTTGCTGGGGGATTTGAGGATTTGTCACTCAGAAAAGTATTTTTCCCATGTTCTGAAATTTACAGCCTAATCTTGAAAGGCCAGGGGACATCTGTTTTTCCAGTCGGAAATGAAGGGAAAGAAGAAAGCTTAACCTCTGCTTGCAGTGGCATAGATCTCTCACACTGCAGATCAAGGACTTAAGCATTATTGTGTTTTACTGCTGAAAAAGAAAGTATATTCTGAGATTGATGAAGCCATAGTGATTTAGTTGAGGTTTTTACAAGTTACTTTTGTGAACTATAACTTAAAAATCTCCTAGCTAGGATCTTTGCCAAACCTGAAAAAGAAAGTATATTCTTTCCCTGACCTTTAGGGAAATAAACCCACTTGTGGTTTCAAAAGTGTGTCTGTCTGGAGGCAGATAATCAATGGAGTTTGGAAAAGTTACTTTTGGACTACAATTCCCAGAGTCTCTGAAAAAGCATGGGCATTTAAACCTCTGAAATTTTGCTCCTAAATGATTGTGACTTAACGCAATTTGTCTTATACTTTTAATATTTTATTGTACACTATTACTCAATTCATTAGTTAAATGTGCCTTAAATGTTATATTTGTATATTTAAATTTTGAATTTTGTTAGTTTGGGCTATTTTATAATGATATTTTAATGTTGTTTTTGATTTGATCTCTTTTGTTACGTCTTGTTGGCATTGAATGTTTGCCATTTATTCTGTTGTACACCGCCCTGAGTCCCCTCAGAGAGATAGGGCAGGATAAAAAATTGTTGCTGTTGTTGTTGTTGTTGTTGTTGTTATTATTATTATTATTATTATTATTATTATTATTTTCAACCCAGAGCATTTTTCTGGATACCCTTCTCAATCTTCTTTTTAAAAAATTATGGCCCATGCCATCTTTAGCTTACAAGTATTCCTATTTATGTTTCTACTTTGTACTAAAATCTTAAAGTTATTCCTATTTTCCACATAGAGTAGACATTTTAAAGTCACATTTTCACATGTGAAACTTCTAAAATGACGACTGTAAAAGGATGAACGATGGTTTTGCAGGTGGCAGGGGAGACCTTTCCTTTTTATCCCACCGCTGCCACCAATGTAAGAGAAGATCATGTATTCTTACAGGCAGGAGAGACAACACACCGTCTCTAATCCCTCCTGTCAGACCCAAAGTGCTTCAACAAGAGTGTTGTTGTTATAACGTGAGTGTGTAATGGTAAGTTTACTGCCACCACCCCAAATTACAGTTTGAGGAATTGTCTTGTTGTTGTACTTGAGGTAAAATGTCCCTATACACCGGCTCTTCCTTTTGGCTCCCTTTCTGGTGACTGAACTGTAGAGATGTGGAGGCTAACTGGATCTAACCTTATATGATGAAACAAGGCTGAGGCAGATTAACAGTAAACTAGAGAACAGGTTTATTGAAGTATTTGAAGCAAACAACTGACTACTGAGAGGTACATACGCGTAATTTGTTTCTGAAGCACAGACTTATTAAGCAAATGGTTTCTTTAGAAGGAGTAACTTTTCCTTAGCATGAGCTACTTTCCTCACTCTATCCTGTAATATGTAACAGTGCGATTCTTTGACCAGCCACCCCTGGCTACTTTCCAGAGTATCTAGGTTTCTCATGGACTACCCTGACCTTTAGGGAAATAAACCCACTTCTGTCCTAATACAAGTAAACAACCCTTCACTTTGACTGCCCTAGTCAAGCTATACAGAAGCACTTGCTCTTTAATTATTCCCTAACAGGCTAATTCCTAGCTCACTAAAAAAACTCTCTTCTCCCTGTCTGAAATCCTAATCTTTTCTTTGCTAGATCAAATCCTTCTCTCCCCCTTCTGTCAGAAATGACAGCCTCTTTACACTGTCCTTCAACTCCTCCCCTTGGGGTCTGAATCAATCAGGAGTTAGCTGACTCCTCCCCTTGCCTCTCTGCCTATACCATCATGTCTGCCATCCTGAGCTGCCTTCCCAACATGGAGGCCAGCTCACTGACTTCCAGGCTGCAGCCTATGAAGAAAAGGTATGAGTTCATTACAATGACCTACTTTCTCAGTATTCAGTGTTATGGCCTCATCTTCTTCAGCACTACAATTGTTCATGAATATTCCACTACATGAGAAGAGCTAATCTTTGGGTGAAGGACTCTGAAGAAATGTCAGCAGGGTCAGCTTAAAATGTGTGAGGATCCAATACAATGGCCCTATATCATGTTGCCCCTTCCATCATGGGTGGAGGTGATCCTGGTTCTTGTTCTACAGCCAATTTATGTTTTAAAAGTCCATGTTGGATGAGCACAACTGGGGAAAGGAAACATTAAATGCATCTAAGTATAGACAACATATACCGGTAATTCTGCTCAGTGTTCCTGAACCTGCATGACTGCCAGCAGTTCACTCATTTTATATGATTGAAAATATCTACATTCTTCTTTCTATCTAACATCTTGAGTACTTTTAATGAACCCCTATATTGTACTGTCCTAAAAATATTCAGAGATAAAATGCCTATTAGGGGTACTTAAAGTTGTGTCTTCAAAGCACTTACTCCCAAGAAATAGTTCAGATGGTATTAGATTACTCTCTAGAATTCTATGACTTCCTAGCTCTCATCTTTAATAATACATAGAATACAAATCTTCTTTGCCTGGACATTCAAAGACACCGTTTCTACAAATCAGTGTTAGTTTGGCACCAGTTTCTGATACACCCCATCTTCATCCCATTTTCTTGTATCATGTCATTTGGATTGTAAACTGGCAGTCTGTAACTGTCTTGTTCTCTAATCTTTGTATGGCACTTAGTATATTTTGCATGCTTTTTATACATGCTTTGCTCTCTCTGCTAAAGAAAATGAAATTGGCCTGTCAGATTAAATTAAGCTTCTGTTCTGCTCTCCACTCTTTGATGATACAGAAACCAGCTGAGGTTCTGCTTTCTCATGAGAAATTTAGTAGCAAAATAACACTTTAAATAGCAAAATACTGTTGTTGATTAAGTGCTCCTCTGCTGGAGTCTTTTCATTTCGTATTTTTAGCTTGTCCCAGTTTTCTTACCTTATCTCCAGTAACTTATTTTTAAATGTACAAATAAATCTAATGTTTATGTACATAACAGTTCACCCAGCATAAATATACACAACTGCTGGCTATGTGAAATCTCACATCATTTAGTTTGACTGAATAGAGACAGTTCTTAACTAAAAATGTGACACTAAATAAAGATGCACCCCTTCCAATCTGCTCTGATGTCTCCTATCATTCAGTAATTCTCAAAGATTACACATAGTGACTCTGAAGTTACATCTGCAAGTTCCTTCAGTACTCTTTATTAAAGTTTGACAATCCCAATTTGAATTGAGGTACTGTTTACAACTGAATTTATACTGTGTGCTGTGCACTTTGAGTCTCCTTTGTGGAGAGAAAAAGTGGGGAATAAATAAACAGAAGAAGAAAAAGAAGAGGAGGAGGAGGAGATTTATCATAGCATGTTATTTAGCATTGACTCTGGGCTCCATTACCCAAATCATTTGTTACTGATGCTAATCATTTGTTGCTGATCCTCATTCTCTTGATGTTCTTTCCAGGAGAGGAAGTTTGTTGGGGGTTCTGGACAGATTACTGAAAAGATCCATGAACTACTCAAGGACAATGTTAAACTGGAGAGGCCTGTAGTTTATATTGATCAGTCCGGTGACAGCATCATTGTGAAGACACTTAACCATGAGACTTATAAGGTAAAACATTAAGAACATATGCATTTAAATGAGGCCATAATACAGGGTTAGTCAAAATGCATAGGCCAATCTGCCATTCAATTGAATGGCTTATTGGCCTATGCATTTTGACTAACCCTGTATAATCAGCTCTTAGGATGTTATCACATGAGTTTGTAAGCTGCATTGGAGGTTCACTAGCCATTAATTAAGAAGATTACCATCACATTACATCATTGCAAACTCATTGTAAACCAATCTTCAAGTCAGGTTGAAGCAGTCGTTTTTGAAATTCCATTTCAGAGCTGCTCAATCCACACGCAACCAGCCTTCCAAAGCAATTTTAGTCATGCAGTAATGTGAAGCCACTCCTGCAGTGACTTTGGGGTCAGGGGTTTGTTTTATTGGCGTGTTGTGGGTGTTCCTTCTCTCCACTTCTGTTGTTTGTTCTCAGTATGCTGCCATTGCCACTTCCAGTAAACAGAAAAAGAAAAAGTTTAGGTACTAAGCCAAAAGTTTCTCCTTTCTCCTCAATCACTTCCTTTTAAAAAAAATTAAATCAAGTAACTGCACTGATCCATGGTTGCATCAAGCTGCTAATACAAATTTCATCTCCTAATTAAACATTTCCTTTTCTTGCAAGGCAGCGGTTCAAATCCACAGATGGGGTGAGCTCCCATTGTTAGCCCCAGCTTCTGCCACCTAGTAGTTCGAAAACATGCAAATATGAGTAGATCAATAAGTACTGCTTTGGCAAGAAGATGACGACGCCCCATGCAGTCATGCTGGCCACATGACCTAGGAGGCGGCTATGGACCATGCTGGCTCTACGGCTTAGAAATAGAGATGAGAACCACCATACAGAGTTGGACATGACTAGACTTAATGTCAAGGGGAAACCTTTACCTTTACTTTACTTAAGTTGAATGCAGCATCTAATCTAGTGTGCACCCCAATTTTCAAAATCCTGAAACAAAAATAGTATTTACTGGCTATTGTAATATGCCAGGTACAATATAGGTTTGTGATGATCAAACCCGTTTTGGAAGCCTCATGTGATAACATCCTTAGTTCACTATAATAATCTCCACCCTTGCATGTTGTTCTGGGAATGTGCTTGAAATCTCTTTTGCTGATTTAATTATGAGAGCTTCTTCTCAAAGTCTGCTGTAATGAGGCTCTGACATTGACAGTTTCCTCTGTCCATGGCTTCTTTTTTTATTATATCACTGGACCAATACTGCATTGATTATGGCATTAATATTGTACAAATGTACATGTTATATTTGATTGAATGATATGCTGAGTGTAAACAGTTAGAAACAGTATAACGTTTCCATTTGTGCACTTGTAGGAAAAGAGCATCCCACTAATACTTAATAAGGATGTTAGTCTTTAGATGCTATGGTTACGCTTCTAGACTATATTTCCCAAAGGAGATGAGATGTATGAGATCAGCACTGCAGGGCTTTAAAAAAAAAAAAACAGCAACTGATGACACATTCATTCCTGTCTACATCTGGGTGAATTGTACTGTAGTTGGAGGGAGAAATCATCAGCTGCTGAGTTCAATTTTGGTTTTTAATTGTAATTATATTTTCATGTTTTTCACAGTCATATGAGTTGCTTTGTAAGAGCAGTATGCCTTGAAGTGAAGAATTAAAAATATTTTGAGTATGCAATAAAACATATCTCTGAAGCTTCCCTATATTACATTTTGCAGGGCAGGTATGTGATCAGTGCCATTCCCCCAGTCTTAACCACAAAGATTCATTTCGAGCCAGCACTTCCTACCAAAAGAAACCAGTTAATTCAGCGCATTCCCATGGGCTCTGTCATTAAATGCATGATGTACTACAAAGACGCCTTCTGGAAGAGGATGGGTATGTGTGTATCAAGTTATGCAGAATTTAATTGGAATCACTGAAAATACCATTTCTTGGGTGAGATAGATAGCATCCGGTGGTACTAAAAGAAATTGTAAATACATGTTGAGCCTCTCTTATCCAAAATACTTGGTCACAAAGATTTTTTAGGTTTTAGATCTTGTGGGTTGGGTTTTTTTAAATTCCTTTATTTGTTTATACATAATTAAGAAATCGGGAAAAGGATTAAACTACTCATTCATTAGTTCTGAGTATTTCCGCACCGTGTCTCAAACTCTCCTTACACCAGTCAGTGGCAGCATATGGCAGGATGAATGCCCTTTGCCAGGTAGCAGGAGCTTTCGAACATCCCCCAAGTCCATGGTAGCAGGATGCATTTAGACTTTTCCTTCTGCTTATATCTGCTTTTTACATGGGCTTTATGTAAGTCAAGCTGCAGGACCTGGAGTCTTCCCAGCCTTCTCTTTCCCCTGTCAAATTTCTGATAGTGGTGAAGTGAGAGCTCCTTGAGCAAACTTAGTGGGCGTAACTAGCCCCCTTTCCTCCATGTTGCAATTGTTTGCAACAGCAACATCAAAAAGTTTCAGTTTTTGGAATCTTTCAGGTTTTGGATCCTTTAGGGAAAAATTGAGCCTGTCTAATGTCAGAGCCTCTATCTGTATTCTTTAAGAATTAGTTAGTGAAAAATGAATTAATCACAGATAGTTGTAATTGCACATTGAACATCCCTTATCCAAAATTCTTGGAACAAGAAGTGTTTTTGACTTCTGAATACCTGTATTTGCATATTTGCATATAATGAAATATTTTAGAGATAGGACCCAAGTCTAGACACAAAAATAATCACTTTCATATACCCCTTTTGTATTATTTATTTATTTATTTACAACATTTATATGCTACCCTTCTCACCTTGAAGGGGACTCAGAACAGCTTCCAAGATATATATACATGCAATATATAATACCAGTATTATATATTGTACTATACAATATACAATATTACAATATATATTGTAATATTATTAGTAATATAAAATATATAATACTAATATCATATTATTAGTATTATACTGTATTACATTATATATATATACACACACATACACATATCTTGAAGGTAATTTTATACAGTATTTTTTGTAATTGTGTGCATGGAAGAAAGGTTGTGTACACTGAGCTATTAGAAAGCAAAGGTTTCACTGTTTCAGCCACTATTGCAGGCCTGGTCTAGGAAGTTCATATTAAATGTATACAATTGCTATGCTTAATGCTTTCTTTTCTTTTTTCAATTAGTCCAATTCATCCTTAAATACAGTATAACTTATTGTAATGTTTCAGTGGTTTTAAATATTTGAGTTGTCACTGTACATGACAAGGCGTGGTAAGATATACATTAAAGTAATTCTTGCATTGCTTTGATCAAGAGCCACACAAAGAAAGTCGGGCAGTTTAGAGAAATCAGAGGATTTGTTCTGAATGACAGTTTACAAGAAGAGAGCTTTTTTAAAAAAAAAAAAAAGATTGAACGTGATCATCTGAGATTTGGCTGGAATTAGTACTTCATACTGTGTATTTAATTCGTGGCTATCCTGTCTTCCTATTTCTTGTCAGGATTCTGTGGTGCCATGATCATTGTGGATGAAGAGGCTCCCATTTCAGTAACCTTAGATGACACTAAACCTGATGGGTCTGTGCCTGCCATTATGGGGTAATAAATCCAGTACTTTGTATACTGAGCCACAATAAAGATCTAGGCAGGACTGAATGATATTCAGTTGTTCCCCTTTATTCTTTTATTCTCTCCAAAAGTCTGTTTTCAAGGGATGCTGACCCTTCCAAACCTTGTCATAAAAGTGCACTGCAATTTGCAGTGGCGAGGAATGGATTATTCCCTGCCCAGTTTTTCTAGATCCCATTGGTCCATCAATGGAACATCACTACTCAATACAGTCAGGTCTTTGAATTAATGGGATCTGCATCTATGGATTCAACCAAACATAGCTTGAAAATATTTGGGGGTGAGGTGAGGACTAAACAAAAAGCAAACCATAATTCGCCACATAGTGAGCACTATGCTGATACATAGACATAGTCTGTTGTAATATCCTGTAATTTCAGTGATCTTCAGGCTGTCTCTAACATTCATTTGAATCACTTTCCATTATACAGAAGAGACATCACTTTACTCTACCATTGTATATAATGGGGCTTGAGCATTCACAGATTTTGATATACAGTAGAGTCTCGCTTATCCAGCCTTCACTCATCCAACGTTCTGTATTATCCAACGCAGTCTGCCTCCCGCCCGGATTCATAGCTGTTTCAATACATTGCGATGTTTTGGTGCTAAATTTGTAAATACAGTAATTACTACATAACATTATCATTAATTGAACTGCTTTTTCTGTCGATTTGTTGTAAAACATGATTTTTGGTTGTTAATTTGTAAAATAATAATGTAATTTGATGTTTAATAGGCTTTTCCTTAATTCCTTGTTATTATCCAACATTTTCGCTTCCCCAATGTTCTGCCAGCCCATTTATGTTGGATAAGCGGGACTCCACTGTACATGGAGGCAGGGTCCTGAAACTAAACCACATTGGATACTGTGAGCTCAGGGTTTCCATGTTTTTATTTACAGCTGTGCTAGGATAAGAAGCAGGATAAGAAGAATGTATGCTCAGAGGTTGCTCAGCATACTCTCATCAGATTCTTAAGTTTATCATGTAGTGTAGATCTTTTAATGTTCAAATTACAGCCCAGAGCAAATTCTGTACCCAATAAATAATCTGTATGATCTATGTATTTATTTTTATGACAAATATTTTACATGTATATATTTTTCAAACATATTAATTTATGCAATTCTTTTTCTATGTAGCTTCATCCTTGCAAGAAAGGCATTTAGATTAACAGAACTTAGCAAAGAAGAGAGGTAAGAATAAACAACTTCTAAATGTAACTATAATTGAAAAGTGTTTTTTTCTTTAATCAAAATTAATTTCTATAATTCAGAGATTTCTTTATAATCAGAAATTAAGGCATTTTTTCTGTTAACATATGGAGTAAAACAACAAAAGACAATCAGGATACCGTACTACTATTAATCACCACCATCATATATGGTAATTTCCATTCTTATTTTTATCAATTAATTAATTTTAAAATCTCAGTCTCCTTCTTCCATTGAGCTTTCATCTATGGCTTAGCTCAACAGCCTAGCCATTACTGCTAGGAAATGGAAAATTTGCAGCCTTTAAAATTGGCTACAAAAGAGAGAGAGAGAGAGAGAGAGAGAGAGAGAGAGACCTTTGTTCCTTTGAAGGATTTGACCTCAAATTTCTGTCCTGCACATTCAGTACTTCAGTTGCTACATCACATTGATTTTTACATTTACATGTTTCCCCAAAATAAATGCAATTTCACAGTCCATGAAACAAAAGCAGTGCAGTGCAAAGCACGTTTTTGCTCACTGTACAACAACCATCCATAACTAAGCAACTTTCTGTACATGCAGTGGATGATATGTTAGAGATTTCACTAAGAAAAAACAAACTCACTCTGTTTATAGATTGGTGGTTGGAGAGAGAATGAGATAAATGGTTTCTAATCTAGGCGACTGGTTATATGGAGGGTGAGACTAATACCCACTGCCTTCTGCTGTCATCTAAGATGAAGAAAAAACAATATGGGTTATTCTGCAAATAAAAATGGAAGCTCTCCAGATCCATCCAACTTCCAAATTGTAATGGGGTTGAGAATCCACCTACTGTATTCAGAAGCTGGATGAAGTCTAACTTCTTTGTGTTTAAACTTTAGAATATGTGAGAAGTACTGTTTCCACAAATCATGAAATCATAGAATCTTCATATTGGAAGATACCATAAGGGCCATCTATCTAACCCATCTCCCTGCCTTGCAGGAATATAAAAATAAAGCACTCCTGAAAGATGCCCATTCACCCTATATTTGATAACTTCCAAAGATGAAACATCCACTATTCTCCCAGTCCTTCTATTCCACTGTCAAATTGTTCTCACAGTAAAACAAAAAAGTTATCCTTCATCTTTATGAGGAATCTCTTTTCTTGTAGTCTAATTTCATTGGTTCATTTCCCTGTCTCTAGAGGAACAGAAAGCAAGCTGACTTTATCTTTTATAGGACATCTATCCAGATGTTTTAAAATGGCTAACATGCTACATCTCTGTGTTCTCCTGCCCAAATTAAATATATCCCACTTCCTAAGTCATTCACTGGAGCCCGCAGTGGCACAGCAGGTTAAACTGCTGAGCTGCTGAACTTGCTGACCAAAAAGTCAGTGGTTTGAAACTAGGGGGCAGGGTGAGCTCCCGCTGTTGGCCCCAGCTTCTGTCAATCTAGCAGTTCGAAAGCATGTACATGTGAGGAGATCAATAGATACCACTCCAGTGGGAAGGTAACAGCATTCCATGCCGTTATTCTGGCAACATGACCTTGGAGGCATCTACGGACAACATCAGCTCTTTGGCTTAGATATGGAGATGAGCACTGTAATAGATCTACCTTTCAGTCGGCTAGGCCGAAGCCTGCATGGCAGTGGCCGGCATCTTGGTAGTCAAGCAGAGCAGGAGGAGGAGTCAAGCTGACTCCTGATTGGGTATAGCCAGTGGGGGAGGAGTCAGCTTAGAGAGGGAAAATAAGCTGCCTGTTTTGACAGAAAGGGAGAAGGATCTTAGATAGAGACAGAGAAGGTTGTGGATTTTTTGAGAGGAAGTTACAGCAGGGATCTGACAGGAGAAGAAGAGCCTTTAGTGAGCCTTTAGCTTAGGGAAATAGGTTGAGACAAAGGCTGGTAATTTACTGTGCTGTGAGAGCCAGTAAAAGGAAAATTTGTCTCTGGAGCCTACTACCCTTGGTGGAGACAGATAGGGATCTGTGCTCCAGTGTAACTGTGTCTAAAGATAGAACAGTTTGCTAAAGAAGCCTCACAGTGGTTAAAGCTTTTCTGTCAGGGGAACTGTTTGTTTTAAGTAACAAAGTTTACGTAATTGCATCAAGATTCTGTACCACTCATCTCCAACGAGTTGTTTATTTATTTATTTATTTTTTGCATTTATTGACCGCCCCTCTCAGCCCGAGGGCGACTCGGGGCGGTGAACAACAACAAAAAAGGACAGTGTACAATAAAACAAAACAATACAAACCAGACAATACACACATAACATATACTTATACTAAAAATCCGCTTCGTCAAGTCCTGGGGTCATAGCCAAAATTCATAGTCCTAGTTCGTTCCAATGTCGTTCAAGATACACTCAGTTGAAGGCCTGCTCGAAGAGCCATGTCTTCAGGCCCCTACGAAAGGCCATCAAGGAGGGCGCCTGTCTAACTTCAACAGGGAGGGTGTTCCACAGCCGGGGGGCCACCACCGAGAAGGCCCGCTCTCTCGTCCCCGCCAGACGTGCCTGTGAGGCAGGCGGGACCGAGAGAAGGGCCCCCCCGGACGATCTCAAGGCCCTCGTGGGCTCATAGGCCGAGATGCGGTCTGCAAGGTATTTTGGGCCGGAACCGTTTAGGGCTTTGTAGGATAACACCAGCACCTTAAATTGGGCCCGGTAGCAAATCGGCAGCCAGTGGAGCTGGGACAGCAGGGGCGTTGTATGCTCTCTGCGTCCTGCTCCCGTTAACAACATGGCTGCCGCGCGTTGGACTAGCTGAAGCTTCCGGGCCGTCTTCAAGGGCAGCCCCACGTAGAGAGCGTTGCAGTAGTCGAGGCGGGATGTGACCAAAGCGTGTACCACCGTGGCCAAGTCAGACTTCCCAAGATACGGGCGCAGCTGGCGCACGAGCCTAAGCTGTGCAAATGCTCCCCTGGTCACCGCTGAAACCTGAGGCTCCAGGCTCAGCGATGAGTCCAGGGTCACACCCAAGCTGCGAACCTGCGCCTTCAAGGGGAGTGCGACCCCGTCCAGCACAGGCTGTAACCCTATACCCTGTTCGGCCTTGCGACTGACCAGGAGTACCTCTGTCTTGTCTGGATTTAGTTTCAGTTTGTTCGCCCTCATCCAGACCATTACAGCGGCCAGGCACCGGTTCAGGACTTCGACGGCCTCCTTAGTAGCAGGTGGGAAGGAGTGACAGAGTTGGACATCATCTGCGTACAGGTGACACCGCACCCCGAAACTCCGGATGATCTCACCCAGCGGCTTCATGTAGATGTTAAACAGCAAGGGGGACAAGATGGAACCCTGAGGAACGCCACAGATCAACGGCTGTGGCGCTGAACAGGAGTCCCCCAGCAACACCTTCTGAGTACGACCCTCCAGAAATGACTGGAGCCACTGCAAAGCAGTGCCCCCGAGACCCATCTCTGCAAGGCGCCCCAGAAGAATACCGTGGTCGACGGTATCGAAGGCCGCTGAGAGGTCCAGGAGCACCAACAGGGACACACTCCCCCTGTCTAGCTCCCGGCGCAGATCATCCACTAAGGCG
This sequence comes from Anolis sagrei, assembly GCF_037176765.1. Taxonomy (NCBI): domain Eukaryota; kingdom Metazoa; phylum Chordata; class Lepidosauria; order Squamata; family Anolidae; genus Anolis; species Anolis sagrei. The sequence goes on along the minus strand of NC_090023.1, from coordinate 77,364,757 downwards.
ACCAAGACCGTCTCGGTACCATGCCCCGGTCTGAAACCAGACTGTGCCGGATCCAGAATATCCGTGTCTCTCAAGAATACCTGGAGTTGTGAGGCCACCACGCTTTCCATGACTTTGCCCAAGAAGGGAAGATTGGAAACAGGCCGAAAGTTGTCCAATTTAGTGGGGTCGAGTGATGGTTTCTTCAACAGCGGCTTTACAACAGCCTGTTTTAGGCTCGCTGGAATCTTGCCTTCCCGAAGGGAGGCATTAACCACCACCGTTACCCACTCGGCCAATCCCCCTCTGGCCTCCTTCAGAAGCCAGGATGGGCAGGGGTCTAGGATGGACGTGGTGGGTCTCATTCCTCCAAGTATCTTGTCCACATCCTCGGGTTTCACAAACTGAAAAGAATCCAACAAAATCAGACAAGCAGGTGCTTGTGTCACATCCACAGAGACTGCATCTAATGTGGCGTCCAGCCCAGCGCGGATCAAAGCGACTTTGTCTGCAAAGAACCGAGCAAATGCTTCACAGCGCGCTGCCGAGTTGTCAGGGCTCCCACCTGAAGTAGGGGGAGTTAAAAGACCTCTGACAACCCGAAACAACTCCGCCGGACGGTTTTTTGCAGACGCAATAGTGGCCGCAAAGAAAGTTTTCTTTGCGGCTTTTATTGCCGCGGCATATGCCCTTAAAAAGGACACAAACCGTGCTCGGTTTGACTCGCTTGGGTCTGAGCGCCACACGCTCTCTAGAACCCTCTTCTTTCGCTTCATCGCTGCCAGCTCCTCAGTAAACCAAGGGGCTGGTTTAGCTCGGTTACTCGAGAGGGGACGTTCCGGAGCGATCTTGTCAATAGCCCTGGTCATCTCCCCATTCCAGAGAGCGACCAAGGCCTCGACATGATCACCTACCGCGGTGGCGGGAAACTCCCCAAGAGCCGTCAGGAATCCACTCGGATCCATTAGCCTCCTGGGGCGGACCATCCTAATGGGTCCTCCACCCTTGCGGAGGTTAGGGGGCGCAGTGAGCCTAAATCTAATCAGGAAGTGGTCGGACCATGGCAACGGAGAGATGGACAACTCCTCCACACCGCCACCCTGCTCCCATCCCTGACAGAAAACCAAGTCCAATGTGTGTCCAGCACAGTGGGTGGGGCCAGTTATTCGTTGGGACAGCCCCATGGTTGCCATGGCGGACATGAAGTCCTGAGCCGCACCTGTGAGGGTTGCCTCGGCGTGGATGTTGAAGTCCCCCAGCACAAGAAGCCGTTGGGACTCCACCGCCAGGCTCGAGACCACCCCCGCTAGCTCAGGTAGGGAGACTGTAGTGCAGCGAGGTGGACGGTACACTAGCAGAATCCCTATTCTGTCCCGGTCACCCACCCTCAGGTGGACGCATTCAAAATTTGTGGTCTGCGGGATGGGGCTCCTGGTTAGATGGATGGAATCTTTATAGACCACTGCGACACCGCCTCCCCGTCCTCCGGCTCTTGGTTGGTGTTGCACGGAGAAACCTGGAGGACAGAGCTGGGAGAGGTTTACACCCCCCGCTTCATCCAACCAGGTCTCCGTGATGCACGCCAGATCTGCCCGCTCCTCCAGGATTAAGTCCTGGATCCAAGATGTCTTACCGTTGACAGATCTGGCGTTCAACAACACCACCTTCAAGCCAGAGGGCCCGCTCACCTGGTTACACCAATTTACCTTCGGAGACCGATTGGGAATAGTTAATTTAGATAAGCGGTCCGAATTAAGCCGAATTCGAGGTCTCCTTCTCCCGCATCTCCTCCTTCCCACCACGACTAAATTGTTGTTAATATCAAGTTTAAATAAACTCTTTATTAGTTTACTGTTAACTGGTGTATGCCTCAATCCATTCGTTTCCCTCAGAACTCATTCTCTCAACTCATTTTAAAGTTCAGTCTTTATATCTTCGTTATAAGCACCATCCCCCTTTAAGCCATTCCCAAGATTTAGTTTCCAGTCTCTTGATAATCTTGATCATCCTTCTCTGAACATGTTCCAGCTTATTGATATCCTTTCTAAAATATATGTGCCCAGAACTGCCAAATAAAGAACCAAAATGGACTATAGTAATACAGAGTGAGCATCCCTTATCTAGAATTCTGAAATCTGAAATACTCCAAAATTATACACCTGACTGGTTGAGGTTGTTGTTGTTCATTCATTCAGTCGTCTCCGACTCTTCGTGACCTCATGGACCAGTCCACGCCAGAGCTCCCTGTTGAGGTAGTAACACCCTTATTTTCAGATGGTTCCGTGTAGATAAACTCTGTTTCATGCACAACATTCTGTATGCAATTACCTCCAGGCTATGTGTATATGGCACATATAGAACATAAATGAATTTTGTGATTAGGCTTGGGCTTCTTCTTCGAGATATTTATTTTGTATGTTTATGAAAACATGGAGTTAACAAAATCCAACAAAATCCAAAACACTTCTGTTTCTGGTAAGGAATACTCAATCTTTTCTTCCCTCAGTCAGAACACTGTACTGGTGAAATAATACAAGATTTGTCTGTAGTATTTTTGTCATTAATACTATCTTATCTGTTGAAACTATAACACTTTCTTTTTTATTTTTTCTATCTTTGTATAGGAAGAAAAGAATATGTGAACTGTATGCAAAAGTGTTGGGATCAGAAGAAGCATTACATGTAAGAAATAAGAGCAGCAAATACAGGTGGAATATTAAATGAATACAATTTATGGATCAGCTACATAAACTGTTAGTTCCTAGACTAGGTCATAAGTATCATATATCATAATGGATCATAAGTATGTTACCTTGCACTTTGAATGTTATTTTGATATTTGAATAAGAGAATACTTTTAAGCCCTTCTGTGTTAGGTTCCCAGTTAGAGAAAGGGGAGAAAGGAAACAATGAATGCGGAAAAAGCAGGAAATGTCAGATTCTGGCCTTTTGCTCTTCTTTAATAGCAATGCCCTTTTCTCAGTATTAAAACAACACATTTTGTGAATGTTAAAATCTTGAACTATACCCTGCTATATCAGAAAACAGGATTTTCAGAAGCTTGACAGATGAATACTGTTATAACTTTTAACAGTTTTGATTGAAGATATTATATGATTTCTAGCTTTTTGTTTTGAGTGGATGACTGAAACTGGATCCTGCCTTAGAGAAAGGTTGTTCAGAATCTGATACAAGATTACAGCGTATTGAGTCTTCTATAAGAGTCTTTTTTATCCATTGCATTCTGTTTATATATTGATTCAGTGATCCAAAGTAATCTGTTGGTTGAAGATCAGGGTTAAGATCATCACATGCTGGTATAAGCCCTACAAATTCAAGAAAACAGAACATGTTAATTCTTCCATAGGTCTGCCTCTCAATTGCTTACAACTTACTTTCCAGCACCCACATTTTTCCTTGGTCTTTCAGGCCCATATCCTGGTGGAGAGGATGAAGTGCCCAAGACCAGGAAAAAATGTCCCATATATTATCTTGCCCCTTATTGCCTTATGAAGCATCTGAGCCTGTATTGTTAGAGGAACCTTCCCATGAAAATTGATCCATGGGTTCTGTAAGTTGTACACAAACACAATGTATGGCATTGTAAAGCTGTCCCTCTGCATCCATGGGTTCCATATCAATGGATTCAACCACCCACAGCTAAAAAATATTCCTCTGCCTCCATCCCCATCCCTGAAATTCCAATGTTATTTTGCTGCACCATTGCATGTAATAGAATATGAGTATCCACAGATCTTGGTATCCACAGCATATCTAGTATGAGATATGAGCATAGTTTGGGTATATTTGAAAGATTGACAGTGAGGGTTGCCATAGTAGTGTTGTTGTTGTTGTTGTTGAATAGTAACATTATTAATATTTATTTATTTATATGGTACTTTATCATAAAAGAGACTCAAAGTAACTAAGCCCTGAAATTTCATATCCTGAGACCAAGTTATGATGCCTTTCCAAATAAGTTGCATTTTAAAGAACAGACACTTGCACACACAAAAAAATGAAAGGCTTATGGATGCTAAAAGGAATTTTGTTTCACTTGACCATCTTACAGCCAGTGCATTATGAAGAAAAAAACTGGGGTGCGGAACAATATTCTGGCGGTTGCTATACAGCCTATTTTCCACCAGGCATTATGTCCCAATATGGAAGGTAAAACTAAATACAACATTTTTCTTTGATATGGTTGTCAGAAACTTGAACTGTAGAGTATTCTGCTCATGCAACATATTTTAAGATAATTTATAGAGTAATAAATGTGTTAGGTAGTCATGTTAGCAAAACAAAAATCTTCTTTTTGCTTATAGACATGCTTCTTTTGCCCTGGGATTTTTCATTAAGTACATGAAGCTTTATCCTTGGATATAGATGGTTTGTGGTATATCTAAGCCAATATTTTAACACAGTTATTTATGGTTGATTGTAGATTATAGGTATGATAGACCTGGGTAAGCATGAATGTTTTTCTATAAGTCTCAAATGGGCAATGAGGCTTTGAACTCCCCATGGCAGCATCTTCAATTAGATATTAACCCAATTAGATAACATGGATATATTGCCGCTCCCTTCCTTTGAAGTTATCCATTTATGAAACAAAAATATATCCTCAAACCTGTAATTTTGTTGGGGCAGGTAGGATATTTCCTGAAGGCACAATTTCTTTTTAACCAAGCAAATTCAATGCAGCACTACACTCAACTGTGTAGTAGCACATCTCTCTTGCCATTGATGCATATTGGAATAAAAAAAAGGAGCCATTACCTGCAAGTGGATGATTGTACTGGCCATCACACATTTGGTTGCCTCAAATATTAGTATATCTGATCTGCTGATTCCAAAAATGGCATCAGTTTCCCCCTATCAGATCTTGTTGTTGTTGTTTATCCATTCAGTCACTTCCGACATGTGACCTCATGGATCAGCCCACACCAGAGCTCCCTGTCGGCCGTCACCACCCCCAGCTCCTTCAGAGTCAAGCCAGTCACTTCAAGAATACCATCCATCCACCTTGCCCTTGGTCAGCCCCTCTTCCTTTTTTCTTCCATTTTCCCCAGCATCATTGTCTTCTCTAAGCTTTCCTGTCTTCTCATAATGTAGCCAAAATACTTCATCTTTACCTATCAGATCTAGTTTTTGAGATAAAGAACATATGCAATCTGCCAGTCACCATTTGCTCAGAAGCCTCCCACAGGATGGTAAAACATCCAGGTGTCCCCTGGGCAATATCCTTGCAGACAACCACTTCTCTCACACCAGAAACAACCTGCAGTTTCTTAAGTCACTCCTGACACAAAAAACCCCCATAGAAAACAATGATAGCCATATCTAAGGTCCCTTCTACACAGCTGTACAAAATCCTCATTGAACTGGATTGTATGGCTATATGGACTCAGACAATCCATTTCAAAGCAGAAATTGTGGATCTGTCTTGATATTCTGGGTTATATGGCTGTGTGAAAGGAAGGACCCTAAGAAACTAAAGCTGATGTGTTCTATCCAATGCAGTTTTCAAAATCAGCACCCCAAAATAAACTTAGGAAGAGGCCTAAAACCCAAGACACCAATATTTTATTTTATTTTATTTTTTGCTGGGCTGTTTTATCTCTGTTCTCATAACATGTGTTGTAATGTTTCTTTCAAAGGGTAATTCGTCAGCCAGCTGGAAGGATCTACTTTGCTGGCACTGAAACAGCTACACAGTGGAGTGGCTATATGGAAGGAGCCGTACAGGCTGGAGAGAGAGCTGCCAGAGAGGTAAAGAGAGCTTATACTTGGGACTAGAAAGCTAATGTGGTGAAGCAGGGTTCAAATTCCCAGACAGCCATTAAAACCCACTGGGTGACTCTGGGTACATCACATTCTCTGAACCTCAGAGGCAGGCCCCTTCCACACAGCTGTATAAATCCACATTGAACTGAATTATATGGCAGTATGGAGTCTAATAACTCAGTTCAAAGCAGAGATTGTGGGTTATCCGCCTAGATATTGTGGGTTATATAGTTGTGTGGAAGGGCCTGAAGACAACCCTTCAAATAAATCTTGCTAAGTTTGCCTTAGGGTTCATTAGAGACAACTTGAAAACATGCAACTACCACCACCACAACTGTACTAAGAACTGTGCCAAGAAGCCCTGTGGTCTTGGTATTCGTATATGAATTGAAGTGATTGTGCTAAAGAAAGAAGGCCCATCAAATTAAAAGAAATCAAAAGCAGTTACACAACTCTAAACTAAAAATGAAAGGCTGTCACTTACATAACATAGCAAGCTGCTGTTGAATTCCACTTACTGTGGTTTAGTGTCCTTGAAATTGCTAAACTAAAGTGCTGTGTTTATGTCCAGCTACATTTTTCAAACAAACTGTTGATTACATAAACCAAAGTACATTTGTTGGCATACCGTGAAGGCCTTTCTACACAGTCATATAACCCAGGCCCTTCCACACAGCCATATAAATTCAAAGGCAGAAAATCCCACAATATTTGCTTTGAACTGGGTTATCTGAGTCAACCCTGCCATGTATTCCAATTCAAAGCAGAACATGTGGGGTTTTATTCAGCTGTGTGGAAGGGGCCTGAGTCATCTGGAAATGGTTTCTAAACAGTGTGCTTTTATTTTGCACACTGCAGTTTGAATTGATCTAGAGCAAATTGCAACCTAGGACTTTTCTGGGTTTGTTTTTCCCATCTCCTCTCTCAAGCCAAGGTAAAAACAAGGAAACCAAAAATGGTCTGCTGGCCATTTCTGAAATGTTATTCTTCGTTAGTATTTTTTTAGCATTCAAGGTATATATGTCCCCTAGACTACTACAAGGTGTCTGATCTGAAAGGAGTTTGAGTGTGAATGATCCTAGCATTTAGTGAGCATGTGATAGAATGAATTTAAGTGAACCTGTTTTTATCTGGGTTTGTTGGGGTCGGAGAAACTTTGCTCCCTGAGGCAGTAAATATATGTTCCTCTCCCCTGGGCAAAGTGCATAGTAGCCAAAGTCAGCTTAGTTATCTTATCCTATCCTTCTTCTTGGCAGCAAAGATACAATAATAATACAGGAAATAACAAAGAGCATGGTGTCCTTTTGTGATATTCCAAATCTGATCTCTCAGATGGCTGCCTCATTCTGTTGTATGACAGGGTCATCTCTGTGAATGAATTATGGTATCTTCATGGTGTGGCCTCTGTTCCATGTTGACTAGTGTCACACATACTATATACTATATAGCTGTACTATAATATTTGAAAAGGATCCACATGGGAGGAACATCACGAAGATATCTTCCTAGAAGCCATTGTTGCATAGATCAATTAATTGCCCCCCTATCCCTGATTCAGACATCACTATTTCAGTTTGGAATCCACGTAAGCAGAAATGCAACCCTACTGCATGCCTGGTCTCTTATTGCTTGATTTGAATGATATAAAAATTATTGTTATTTTCTAAAGCAATTTCTGAATATGATCATAGCTCAGGTAGTCATTGTGCTAGATGTCCCATAATTTTACAATTTTTGACCAAGCTACAGTACTGAGTTTCACATAAAAAAATCCAAAATCACTAAGAGCACATGGTGGGTTCCTGCCATAAATCACTAGGATTTTTTTAACAAGGCCTATGGTTCATCTACACTGTAGAATTAATGCAGCTTGGCACCATTTTGCCTGCTCAATGCTATGGAATCTTGGGAGTTGTGGTTTGGTGAAGCATCAACACTACTTGGCAGAGAAAATTAAAGCCCTTGTAAAACAACAGCTTTGGTGATTCCATAGTGTGACTGTTAAGTAGTGTCAAGCTGCATTAATTCTACAGTCTAGAAGCACACCTAGATAACGTTAGTGGGTTCTTAAACACACAGCTGCTAGTACCTGAGGTTTAAAAAGAGAGGAAAAATAAAAGAGAGCTCATTGATGTACTAATGGTAAGATTTCTGAGTTAAATTGGAAGAGGAGAAGTAAAGTTTGCCCCGCAGACCCCTTTCGGAACTAGTTGTGAACCTCAGCAGTTACACTTCGACAAGCCAGTGACAATTAGTTGTATATAAGGGCCCTTCCACACAGCCATATAACCCAGAATATCAAGGCAGATAATCCACAATATCTTATTCAAACTAGATTATTTGAGTCCACACTGCCATTTAATCCAGTTCAATGTGGATTTTATACAGCTGTGTGAAAAGGGCCTAATTTTCTGTTTTTCAGATATTATGCAGCATGGGAAAGATTTCAAAGAGTGACATTTGGCGAACAGAACCAGAATCAAAGGTAAGTGTTCTTTCATGTACCTTGATAAGATCCACTGCATTTTCTAAATTATTTGACCAAATATTTTTGGCCATTAGAATGAGGATATCAAATGGAAAAACCGTCATGACCTTAACACTAGATCTATTGGCCTCATTTCTGAAGTACGCGTTTCATAAACAAGGGCCCATATATTCCTGCAGCCTCCCATCTGAGAAATGGGAAACAGTGGCTATTTTACTGCTCACAGCATCTTCACATGGACTGAAATGTGAAAAGCTTTTTCTATGGGAAGTGACTACGGACCTCATCAAACCAGAGTGTCTATCCATTTTAAATCCTGTCGATGTGTCTTGCAAAGTTCTGGGGTTTGTAGTTTAGTGAGGTCCAGGACCTCTGAGCAGATTAAAGGCCCCTCCCTAAACTACAAATTCCAGAATTCTGCAAGTGACCAAAGGATTTAAAGTGAATAGACAGGGCAGAGTTATCAAACTCATTTTCCTCGAAGGCCCCATCTGCCTTATGGTTGTCTTCAAAGGGCCAGTTGTAATTGTAAGGCTGTATAACTGTAAGTATGTTGCCCTGACACCGAAAGTCACATACAATTAAATTAGGGGCCCAGATTTGGCCCGTAGGCCATGTGCTCTAGTGTGATGAAGTGGTAAATTTCACATTCTGCTTAAGACCTCATCACACTAGAGAATGAATCCACTTTAAATCTGGTTTCTGCCTTCTGGAGGTTGTAGTTTAGGGAGGAGCCTTTAACAGCCTCACTAAACTACAAACCTCAGAACTCTGCAGGAGGCAGAAACTGGATTTAAAGTGGGTTCATTCTCTAGTATGATGAAGTAGTAAGTGTATTGTGTTGTCTTTGTGATTGGGTAAGCATTACGGTGGAAGCACTTAAGGGGTGAGAGAATTGGGTTCTGTCCTCCCATCTGCATCATTTAGCATATCAGCACAAGATGATCAGTTCAAAAATTTAAAAATATACTTGAATTTTTAACATAACTTCTTTAAGAAAGTATCAAATGCCCCCTTACCTTCTAAGTTTTGTAATCAAATGTCTTGAATTATAGACCAGCATGAGAAATGCTTCTTAATTGGATACTTAGTAAAGTTTTTCCCTAACTGTGCCATTCTAATGAACTGCTCTGGCATCTATCTGAACCCTTTCTAATTCCCAACATTGTTTTTGATGTCTCTACTTATTTCTTTTTAATATATGGCTTCTTGCATATACCACTGATAGCCTTTCAAGCATTATATTAGTTATATCAAGCACCTATATGAGGAAAAGTATTTGCTAACCTTGTTCTCTCTGTTGTAGTTCTCCAAACAGGGAAAATAACATCTGAAAAGCAAAAGCCTGTCATGTATGTGACGGTTCTCAATGCAATCAGAAACCCACATTGCTGTCTGTGAGAGAAGAATGATAATGCATAGAGACAGGCCTAGTGTGTCTGTCCAAAGTTTACTAAATCCATATATAATAATATTTGAAGAAGACTTGTATTTCTCAAATGTCATAATTTTAAACTGAGGCAATTTTGCTGAGATAATAGCCAAGGGTTCTAGCTTTTGTGTGTTAAGAGTTATTTACTGGGCTTGTCCGGTGAAGGATGACAAATTACTTGACCCCAGTCCTATGTATGTTTACTTCAAACTTGCACAGGAGTTTGCATTTGTACACTAACAAGGGATATATTCTCATCTAGGATGTTCCAGCTCTCCCAATCACAACTACCTTTTTGGAAAGGAATTTACCATCAGTCCCAGGATTCCTGGTCCTTCTGGGATTTTCTTCCCTCTTTACTACATTGGCTGCAGTTGGACTCTTTGCTTACAAGAAGGGATATATCCCCCGAGCATGTATCTAATATAACAAATCCCATCTCCCCTCACACTGTGGATATTATCCTTCAAGAGGAGTCTTTCAGAATCTCTTTGGGACACCTGAATCAACTCAGTCAAATCGATTCAATACATGACCCATGGAGTAAATGATGTTCTATTTTCTTTCCTCACTTACTTTGCTTGATTGAAAGTCAGTGACCTTTCTTCTCACTGCATTCTATCCATCCCCTGGTGATACTAATGAGAACAAACCAGAACAGATTTTGCACATTTTCCAGTGTCTTTGGAAACCATCTGCTTGTCTTAATTTTTAAAAGAAACAAAATCTTATGGTGAACAAATAAATATTCAACTCAGATGCTTAGTCTGTCAAGTGCCTCATATTCTTACTGCTTTTGGAAAAACTGCTAATGTTTTTCAGCTATTATGTACTCAGTATTAAACTCACAATGGATTTGAATGAAGTGAAATAAATAATGTTAAACGGAGAAGCAAATTAAGAATGAAAGACCCTTTCCCAGGAGTTACATCAAAAAAAGGTTCCTTAGTTATTTTACTAAGCATTGCATTACAGGAAAAGATTTAGACTCCAGGGTTTTGGAAACTTATATTTTTGTTACTAAGTTCTAGAAATCCACGATCAGTCTGGCTGGTGGTCCTGACCTCTACTCCAGTGTTGATAATAACCATTGCTAGAAAGACATTTGGCCAATAGTGGTCTTTTTAGAAGAACCACATCCCTCATCTCTCTCAAAGCTTGAAAATGTTACTTTTTTGAGGCTGTGACTTCCAGAATATGGTAGTGGATATGTAAGGTAGTGTACTCTGTGAGTTGTAGTGAAAATATTTTCCACGATCTAGGATAATAGGATTTGAGTGGTCTTGTAACCTAGGTAGTTTATTCTGCAGGACTCTTGTGTTCCTAGCAGTTGGCCGTCTAGTCTTAATGAAATCTAGGGAGGATCAACCCACCCACTCCCCAGCAGTATCGGTCCCTTTACTGAACTTAATGTCAAAATGTTCAAACTACAAGTTCAATATCCTTTGTCCAGAATTATAAAATCCAAAATACTGCAAAATCTGAAATTCTCCACGTGGATGGCTGGGATAGTGACACCTTTGCTTTCTAATGGTTTAATGTACACAAACTTTGTTCTATGCACAAAATCACTAAAATATACTGTACAAAATTACCTCCAGGCTTTGTGTTCAAGGTGTGTATGAAATATAAATGAATTTCAAGTTTATACTTAGGTCCCATCTCCAAGATGCACAACAATGGAAGTGTAGGTATAGCAGACTCTGAAAAAAACACCATACACTTCTAAAATCCAAAACACTTTTCATCCCAAGCATTTGTCATAAGGGATATTCAATTTATACTTGCTTAAACATATTGTATCTAGTTTTGTGCTTAGGGGTAGCTACTGTAATAGCCTTTCAGAAATTGAAAGAAAACACATTTCCAATTATCTATTCTTTTCTGTTTATTAAAAGGCAACTTTCAGACATGGACATAGTACTTCAGATGTGGTCTGACTAAAGAAGACACATTCCTCAGTTCTTTATAAACCCATTTGATAGTATTTTGTCATTACTCCCCTCTTCTCCTATGAGCAAATTGAAGAACTCTTAATTTACAATAGAGAAAGCTAGGATTTTGAAGTGCAACAGAAAGAGAATTTTCAGTTGTGGCAACAGTCAATAAAATCAGATGTATTTTATTATCTTCCTCTCCCTTTGTTCCTAACACAATTCTTTGAGGGCCCTTTCACACATGCATTATAACCCAGGTTAAACCAGGTTAAAAGTTATGGGGTGGTTAAGCGACGTTCAGCTAAAATGCAGGAGGAATCCGATGAAAGGCTGCAAAACACGTGTTTAAAAGTTGCCCTTTAAATCCGGTTCTTCCTGAGAAACACACATCTTTCTATGCCTGTGTATCCTTGCAGGTGTGGAAAAATGTGTTTTCCTTCCCTTCCTCCTTTCTAGATTCCCCCTTGCCCCTCATGTAACTTTCAACTTACAGGACAAGCCTTCAATGCAGATCTGTCCCTCCTCCCTGGAAGATCTAACGGGGGCCTTGGGACAGAAACCCCCCTCCCCTACCCAAAGCCCGCCTTCTGCTCTTCTGAAGGAGCGGGGAGGAAGGTAGGGAGTCTTCAGGCTTTGGAGAGAGGGTGGGATATAAATAAAGTTTATTATTTATTATGCAGGCCTTGTCCCAGTAAATGCAGGGGGGAAGGGAGAATGAGGCTGGCAGTGCCAGTGCCCACCCCTGCTCACCAAGGGTGAGTATCTGGACATCCCCACTGCAAAATCCCAGGGCTGAGGCCAGCTGTGTAGGCTCCATCCCAAGAGGAAGTGGGATTTCCTTATCTGGAAGTACCAAGATAGGCTAAACTGGGAAATATTGGGTTGAATCTAAAGCCCCTTCCACACAGCATTTTTCTGTGTGTCAGGAGTGACCTGAGAAACTTCAAGTCACTTCTGGTGTGATAGAATTGGCTGTCTGCAAAGACATTGCCTAGGGGATGCCCAGATGTTTTGCTGTTTTACCATCCTTGTGGGAGGCTTCTCTCATGTCCCCACTGGAGCTGATAGAGGAAGCTCAACCCATTCTCCCCAGATTCCGCTGACCTGTCCATCAGCAGTCCTGCCAGCACAAGAGTTTCACCCATTGCACCACCAGGGGCTCCTTTCCACACAGCTGTATAAAATCTATATTGAACTGAATTATATGGCAGTGTGGACTGAGATATTCCAGTTCAAAGCAGATATTGTGAATTATTTGCCTTGATATTCTGGGTTATAGGGCTGTGTGGAAGGGTCCTAGGTTTCATCCAAAGCATAGCAGATCTACCAAAATTCTCCTCAAGTGTAGCTGTGTATTCAACCCAGTGACTGGACCATTGTCAGCTATTAAGCAAGTATTTTGAAGCTAATTGTCCTCTAAGTATACCTGTATTTCAAGGTGGTAAATGAACTAAATCGTTCTTTTAAAATAATTTTCCCTCCTACCATTTTAGCGTCTATAAAGATTAATCCCTGGACAAATGACAGCCTGGTTATAAGCAAATCTGTATATGCTAACATTCTCATCAGTAACCATTTTGGTAAAATAGTAGAAAGGTTCTGTCTGTCTTTGTAATTTAGTGAAATGTGCCTTTTGAACATGCCTTGAATTGCCATTAAAGTATCCATTTAAAACACTCCAGTGCGTTCATGCTGTGTTATTTTTATGACTTTTGTGAGGCAATTTATTTGCTACAGATTACCCATTAGCTGCTAATGCACACCGAGACAGCTTTTAAGGTGACATTTCAAATTTCAGCACAGGTACCAGCGACAGACCTAAATGTTCTTTCAGAAGGAGACAAGAAAAAGGGAATGAGCCTAGAACAGATGAAGCTCAGCCCACAAATGAAACAATAGTACATGGCCTTCTGGGCTAGAGGTGTGTGAAATGGCAGAAATCAATTTAGTTATTGTTTTGGTAAGATTTGATTCATTAGAGCCAATGAGGAAATTCACGAGACTTGTCTTTCTGTCATTTTGATAGCTATCAGGATGAAACTTGCCACACTTATAGAACATATTTATGACTGTAAGCTTGCCAAGTTTTAAAACATTTCGATCAACCACTAATATTTAGGAATTTTTAAAAAAACTATAAAATTTTAAACCACAAAGTACCTTCAAAGGGCATTTCCACAAGATGCTTTTATCACATTGTTGACTTGTCTCCTGTATTGAAATTTATGCAGCTTCCAAAAAAATGGCCAGCATTCCTTTGTTTATCTATTGCTTCTTCTACTTTTCCCCTTCCTATCATGACAGATCTATTAAAACATTTTTGTTGTTGTGGGCCTTCATGCAATTTCTGACTTACGGCAAGCTTAGGCACCTTGTCCCAAAACAGAAAATGAGCCTGAGCTAAAATCACTGCAATCTTTAAGGATGGCGCCACAGCTGCTTCCAGAATGGCAAAACCACTGCTACCTTTGAAGTAAATGAACATATTTCAGGAAGGAATACTTCATCCAGGATCCAGGGAACTTCAGTTGTCTTTAATCCTTCATCCTAAACTCTTGTTTGTTGGCCTGATTTAATTTATTCATCCTCTGATATTTGTTGTATTAATGTGAAATTTGGCATTTTGAGTTGTAAACTGCCATGGGAATATTGCAGCCTTTAGTGATGTGTAAGAAGTCCATGAGAGAGAATTTGCCTGTTATCTATAAATCTCCTTGTTCAATAATAATTGAAGCAAAATCAATGCAATGCAATGGAGCAGAAAGCATTTTAGTCTACTGTGAAAAACTACATACTTGCACCATGAGTGTTTCCTTCCATCCATGTTCACATTATTTTGTAGCTATGATAGAGACCCCCCCCCCCACCCTGTTACAAAAAAAAACTTTGAGTGTTTGAGCAGGGGAGGATTAATGCAATGGTTAATTTTGGTGAAAATTAGTTCCAGCTCCCCATGGGGGGACATGACAGAAGCCTCCCACAAGGATAGTGAAATATCAAAACATTCGAGCGTCCCCTGGGCAATGTACTTGCAGATGGCCAATTCTCTCAAACTAGAAGTGACTTGCAGTTTCTCAAGTTGCTCATAACATGAAAAAAAATCTAAGAGGGAAAAACAGTATGGAGTATTCTGTGAAATTTTTTTAATATGCATACCACTTCCATATTATGACCAGTTCAGAAGGAGCCCCCTAGCAAATGCAGACAGGGGGGAAACCCCGTGACTTAAAGTATGAATAGCATATACTTCAAAATCTGGGCATATATGCATATACGCATGGGCAAAGACTTTTCAACAGGGCCTGTATATAACTTTGATAGTTTAACATTGATCATATTATGATGGATTTGAATTCTTTATATGAATTCTAAACTTTTCTTCTTCATGTATGAAGAAAAAAAAGTGAACTTTATACCAAATTGTTGAGAGCAGAAAATGCAATTAATGTAAAGAAGAAGCGCATCTAACATTGGTGGAATATTAATAACTATGTTATGGCTAAACTGTCTAATTTTATTTATTTATTTATTTATTTTCCAATATTTCTACCCCATCCTTCTCAACCTCCAAAGGGGGACTCAGGACAGCTTACACTTGGCAACAATTTGATGCTGCTACATATAACAATGCAATAATACAACAACAATTATAAACAATAAATAGAACATTAATTAAAAACAATAAAAACTGTGGTCATGTTGATCTGTATTGGCCTTTGATTTCTAGACTAAAATATATTGGACAACAGCTATTTTATCTTTCACTTTGGATGAAATCTTGAAATCTGAACACTCAAAATCTCTGTTCTGTGTATTAAGTTTTCAGGAAGGGGATGAGGGCAGTTGAAAGAGGTAGAAAAAGACTTGGCATGAATATAATAAGGGAAGGAATTTTGTGATACTGAACCATTACTATCCTGTGGCTACTAGCAACACTAATTTTGGTCATGTCTGCTGTTGTAATTATAGTCAACCCTTTTTATTCACAGATTTTGCATTCATTGATTCAACCATCTACAGCTTGAAAATATATTTTTTTAATTCAAAAAGCAAACTTTGATTTTGCCATTTTCCCATTTCACTACACCACTACATACATGGATTTTGGTATTCACGGGTGTCTGGAACCAAATCCCAGAAGATACCCAAGGCCCACTGTAATGTAAGACAAACTCACAAGCTGATAAGAAGACTCCAAAGGCAGCAGAGGCAAGATTTATTTCTTCACAAACTCCAGCCAAGCATTTGTACTACATACACAATGCCAGGCATCCTGTTCGGAAATTATGATGGCATAAATTTGACTCACACCATTGCTATTCACTTTTACGGTTGTTGCACGGGTTGGAAGTCACTTAAACTTACCACTTAATTAATGTACAACTCCTCCTTTCTATGTTGTCAGAGAGCAAAGAATTTAGGCAGAACATGTCCAGTTCTTTTCCAGAAGATGGATGTGTGGTGACATCTCCCTGTAGTACCATTCCTGACAACATAGACATGATCATGTGGGTTGAGGCCAGCACTGCTTCAAGGGTAGGTTTTGGAGAGCTGCATCAGGAGGCTGAGGCTGTGTCTACACATGGTTAAAATAATATGGATTCACTGTTCGGTTCCCGTGGTGAATCCACACTTGCTACATCCAGCTATTACTCCATGATAGTGAAGCACAGGATTTACAGTGTCAGAGGAGTGGACACTGTTATACTCTTTATACTACAATTGAAAGAAAGAAAGAAAGAAAGAAAGAAAGAAAGAAAGAAAGAAAGAAAGAAAGAAAAGCTTGGACTTTATTTGCCATTTTACACTTTCCAAAATCACTACAATGTCCCTTCAGTTACAAAGGAGAGGGAGAGAGAGAATTTAAGAGTTGTATGGTGTTTCCCCTAAAATAAGGCACACCCATAAAATAAGTCATAACAGGATTTCTAAGCATTTGTGCAACATAAGCCATACCCTGAAAATAAGACATAGTGTTAGACGTGGCTATGCAGCCTACTGGTAAAGAAGATTAGCAGTTCCTTCCCAATTCTAGGTAGAGAAGGAAGATCAAGTCAAGTTAGCATGCGTTCCTCATTTGAACTCCATCAAAAGGAAAATGGGAAATCCACTCTGTTCTTATCAAAAGGGTCTCTGCTTTTGACAACATTGCGTGGTCTGCACTTTCAATTGGGAGCTGGAAATGTCTAAGATTTTTAATGAATTTGAGACTTAACCCCCTGGATGACAGCAGGAGAAACCAATTTGTGCAAGTTTTGGTTCTGCAGAAGGTACACCTTCTCTCTCATGCATTTTGTGGTCATAATACTGTAATCAGTAATACTTTTGTACCCAATGTAAATGAGTGGTATTAGGAACCCTTATTTTCTCCTACATATTTTCCCTGGAGACCATCAACAGCAAAGTTACATCCAACAGTGGGCTAAAGTATGATAGCTGGGACCTTATTCTGGTTGCACAAACTGGGTCTGAATGAATGAGGGGGACAGTGCAGTAAGTGAAAGACACAGCTGGGTCAGAGTTGTGGTAACATTGTTCGCCAGAAACGGGGAGAGGTAACATATCTCTCCTGTTTACTGTCTTCGTAAGCCATTGTTTATCATTTTACATTAAATAACTGTTACATTACTTCACTCTTATCCTCCCCCACCTGAGTTAAATTACTTCACTGCTATCCTGTCGCAGCTGCATCTCTCACTTGCTCCACTGTCTCGCGCACATCTTCCCTTCATTAATTCTGAGCCGCGTTGTGCAACTAGCGTAGCGTAGGGTCCCAGCTATCATACTTTTGCCCAGCAGTGGTACATGACTACATCTCCTAACTGGTGCGTGAAGAAAATGCCCAGTATGTGAGCATGCTAGCTTCCATTCCATGTATGGATACCATTCTGATTATTCTTATTAGCAACATGCTTCCATAACTGTATCAGAGTTGTTTATGCAGGGACATCTGTGACAAGGACTTTGGCATTACATTTCTTTAGCTACTGTCTCCATTCTCTGAAGGTTGCTTTGTAAAGTTTTCTAAAATTTCCCACAGAGAAAAGCACTTCTCATGACTGTGGGAATTGCAAACGGGATTTCAAATAAGAGAGGTTCATTAAAACAGTCATGACTATATCCTGCTGTTTGCTGACATGCTGCTGTTCCCACTGCAGGCAAATCTCTCCCTTTCTATTTATTGCTATAGTGGAAATCTATAAACTCATCTTTTTGCTGATTTCCGATGCTCACGACAACCAACTTCAATGTTACTGTATACTATTAATAATTTCTAAATTATGATGTAAAATATTTTTAAAAGCTGGTAAAGAGACAAAAAGTTGCAGAGATTTCCTCTGAAAAGGTGGAATTAAATCTACATATTGCTGTGGATAAGTGGTTTGCAGTTTCATTGGCCATCAAGTCCAACCATCTAAATCAGCAGTTCTCTAACTATATTCTGCAGAGCCCTTAGGGCCTCCCCGCTACTGCCATGGCCTGCAAGGCCTCCCCACTGCCACTCTGATGGTGCCTTTTCTGCATGGCAGAAACAGGTTGGACTGGATGACCCCTGGGATTGTTCTTCTTGTGGTGGTTGTTACTATTATTACTATTGCAAAGGCTGAAAGGCCATCTGTTGGGGTGATTTTACTATGTTGTATTATTATTATTATTATTATTATTATTATTATTATTATTATTATTGGCACAAAAGCACAGTATGTCACAGCAAACGAGATCTATATGCTGGATTTCGTATCACAAAATCACAAACTGAACACTTCCCAAGCATCTAGGACTGTGTGATGTATTTTTGAATGATGCGTGCAGATCCAAGTAAGGTGGCCTTTTGCAGTTGACAGATCATGATTTTGTCAATGTTTATTGTTTCCAAATGCCGGCTGAGATCTTTTGGCACAGTACCCAGTGTGCCAATGACCACTGGGACCACCTGTACTGTTTTATGCCAGAGCCTTTGCAGTTCGATTTTGAGGTCTTGATAGCGGCTGAGTTTTTCCTGTTGTTTTTCCTCAATGCGACTGTCACCTGGTATAGCGACATCAATAATCCAGACTTTTTTCTTTTCCACAATCGTGATGTCTGGTGTATTGTGTTCCAAAACTTAATCAGTCTGGATTCGAAAGTCCCACAGTATTTTTGCATGTTCATATTATTATTATTATTATTATTATTATTATTATTATTATTATTGCAAAGGATGGATAGCCATCTGTTGGGGGTGCTTTGACTGCTTTTCCTCCAAGACAGAAGCAGGTTGGACTGGGTGAGTCTGGGGTTGCCCTTGTTGTTGTTGTTGTTGTTGTTGTTGTCTTTGTTACTATTATTACTATTGCAAAGGCTGGATGGCCCCTGGGGTCTTCTACTGAAATCTTGTTAAGTATTTATGTTGGTTAAAATCATTCTTCATTTTAAATATTGTATTGTTCTTTCTTTTTTCTTCTTTCTTTCTTTCTGCACTACAAACAAGATATGTGCAGTGTGCATAGGAATTTGTTCATGCTTTTTTTCAGTTACTTCACACAAACATTCTCCATCCATCTGCCTCTGCCCAGCCCATCTGTCAAATTTTAAAATGCAATGTGGCCCCTGTCCAGAAGTTTCTTGGGGCTCCACAAGAAACTTTTCCTTCAAAAACAGCTCAGCAGCTTTAAGGGTTTGAGAACTCCTGCGCTAAGTTGACAGATACCAATGCGTGAGACTCTGCATGTATCTCATTGGGCTACCCCTCCCCCCAAACCGACCCCCCAGATTTTTAATAAATGTCTTTTGAATCAAAACACACCCCCTGGGTGTGGGGAAGCAATTTTGACATGTTTGAACTCTTCTCTTTAGATCTGGGAAAGACTTTTATTTAACACAAAAGCAAACAGGATGTTGACTTTTGTTTTTTATTTCTTGTCTCAAGAAAAGCCTCTGCTAAGTCTAAACTGCTTTGGGAGGAAAATACACAGCAAAATCATCTGGTTTGGGGGGGGGGGTAGTAAAAGATTATGAACATATTTAGGATAAAAATGGGATGATATGCAACCCAAAACCCACTTTTCACCAGCTTTGAACTAATTTCAGATAGGGTTATATGGTGCTCAAATGAGGGTTGGAATTTACTTAGGGACATACACTTGCACAAGTCATCCCACAGTACACATACAAGGCCAAAAAATAATTTTTGCACAATAGGTATATTCTGCTGATAGCAGCAGCCACAGAATTGTGCAGACATAATGTTGACCTGTGCCTGGTCTTTTAAAGTTGTACACTGTGTATCTGGCAGGACAGTATAACTGGAAAGGTTTAGTCAAGGGGAAAGGTAATTTAATTTTGCACACACTGATACATCCACCTCTCCCCCCACTGTTCTGGTCCTCCTCCAGTTTAATAGGAATCTAGCCCAAAAAGTCATAATACTGCCACCTACTGTTGTCTGCAAGAAAAGAGGAAAACAGAATAATTATGTGCAGAAGTCTTTATCACACAACACAGGCAAACCAGCCGTGCAGTGAAGCTTAGGGTCCCTATCACCTGATGCCATCATGTACATACTGCTCTGGTTTGCCTCCCTCAAATGATTCTTCCATTCCCTACCTGCCCATCCTGCAGATAGATAGATAGATAGATATAATTTAAAATTGCTATAATATATGGAATGATGCAATTGCTCCAACAAAATGCTATAATTGCATAATTGATAATGATGATGATGTTGATGTTGATGATGATGATGATGATGATAGAACTGCAAGACATGCCAGAAAAGCAGGGTTACAAGAGTGTGTGTGTCATGGACCACGGATTGGCAAACAGACACAGTTGTGCCACTGCAGAGAGATGTGACATTGAAGGAACTCAGCTCATTATGCATTCATTATGTATAGCAGTGGTTCTCAACCTATGGGTCCCCAGATTTTGGCCTTCACCTCCCAGAAATCCTAACAGCTGGTAAACTGGATGGGATTTCTGGGAGTTGTAGGCCAAAACACCTGGGGACCCACAAGTAGCGGACCACTGATCTATACTAATGTGATGATTGTGGGTTGGTGTGATAAAGTCCACAGAGTAGGTCACAATAGGTTAGTGACTCGGAGAGAACACCACAGAATAGGAAAGCAGGAGACTACACACTCTGCTTGTGAGAAGGTGAAGACTTCTTTCCTAAATTACCTGCTAAATCTCTCCTCCCAGATAATATACAGAGAAAATCAACTCTTCATCTCTGTAACAGAGACAGTCCCAGATTATATGGTCTACAGTATCATAAACCCCACACATTTCACAAAGGTCTATTTCTGTTCTGGAACAGCTGTTCCAGGAGTTCCAATTTTATTTCTTTAAATTAAATGTTGGTTTGCAATCCCAGGCTTGGGATTTTGCAGCAGGGTGGCTTCCTGTTATATTTTGCATTCATAGGACAAGCCACCTGTCAATAACAGTTAGTTTCCCTGGTCCCGCCCCTCTCTGGGTTTTTTGGAGGGAAGGGGCCATTTTTCAGTCAGTCTCAAAAAGAAAGTCAATGCAGAGGATGTACACAAATGTCCTCCTGTGCAAAGGCTTCGTCTCTTAAGACTTCCTGGGGGAGAACAGTTTTAAGATACTCTACAGATTCCCATAGGGTTCCAGGGAAACAGCTTTACAGCCATGAGGACTTCCGGAGGGAATAACAGCTCTGCTAATCAAGCCAGCTAAGTGACTACAGGCCTGTTTGTACGTCTGCTAGGTTCTGAGACACAGTTCAGCCGGTAGTGGACTCAAATCAGTCAGGTTTAGGTTCACAGCAGCCTGGGAGGAGCTAAAAAGGGGAATTTTCCTTTTAGCAAAGTTCTTGAAGATAGTGCCTGTTTCCTGTAAACAAGATTGCAAGAGCTAATAGACTGTTAAGCCTGTTTGTTCATTAATAAAGAACTGTTATATTTAAACTCAAGCCTCATAAAGACTGCTTAATAAGGGAAATGTTCTTAAAGGCTTCTTTTTGGGGGCCCTGGCTTCCCGCTGGATGCAAGTCTAACATCCTCTCTTAAAAGCATCTCATTTCGGCTCCAGCAGCAACAGAACAATTTCTGTCCATCCAGTGCCAAAAAGAAAAAGAAGAAGATTACTACATGGAGCACAGTGTCCTGTGAGCAAACTTGTCTCAGTTGCTCAACCCAATTGATTAAAAAAGCTGAACGTTCCTCAAAAAGAAAGACAAGAAAGGGAAGACTTTATGAGGAGAACTCTGATTACCATTTCCTTGTCATTCTTTAATGCCTATCCTCCCTCCCTCCCTTCTTGGTGCCTATCCCATGTATTTTTGTGTGTGTATGTGTCAGGAACAACTTGAGAAACTGCAAGTTGCTTCTGGTGTGAGAGAATTGGATGCCCAGTTTTTGATGTTATACCATCCTTGTGGTAGATTTATCTCCTGTCCCCACATGGGGAGCTGGAGCTGACAGAGGGAGCTCAATTCACTCTCCCCAGATTTGAACCACTGACCTGTCAGTCAGCAGTCCTGCCAGCAAAAGTGTTTAACCCACTGTGCCACCAGGGGCTCCTTTCTACACAGCTGTATAAAATCCATATTGAACTGAATTATATGGCAGTGTGGACTCAGATATTCCAGTTCAAAGCAGATATTGTGAATTATTTGCCTTGATATTCTGGGTTATATGGCTGTATGGAAGTGTCCTAGGTTCCTGCTTTGGTGACTTTGGAAGACTATTTTCTGCATTCTTATAGAATTCTCCCAAAAAGATGGCCTTGCAGATGGCCAATTCTCTCACACCAGAAGCGATTTGCAGTTTCTCAAGTTGCTCCTTACGTGACAAAAAAAATCAGATAAATTTCAGCAGCCAAGAGTCCTTTCTTTATTTCCCTTCTATTTGTGTTCTCTACTTTATAAATGAGTATATTTAACACTCAGTAAGGATTATTTTGGAGGAAAGGCAACATCTTAAGTATTCTTAACTTCCACATGCGTTTTATACCACAAAAGCAAGAATTTCACAAAACCTTCATTTCTGGCCAGTATTTAGACATTGGCTTGCCTATTAGTTTTAAACGTTTATAGAGAGGTTGCTGGCATCTCCCCAGAGTTCATTCCCCCAGATTTAGATTCTTGACAGGCTGGAAGAATTCAGAAGGTTACTTCGTAAATCAGGGTGAATGAATCACTGTGTTCTATTCTGTCACTTTCGTGTTTCTCAACTGTAAATTTGTTCCATTTTTGTATTAATCTGTATTTTAAAGGCCCTAACACTAACACAGCGGCATGCACATGCAAACATATGTTTTCTCTCAAAATATGCATTTGTAAACAAAATCCCATTCTTAATTTAGCCAAGAACAGAACAATCTGGGAGTGAGGAAGCAGCTGCATAATTAATTCCACATCTATATAATACGTTACAAGGGACAGACCAAGGTCAATTCATACTGAAATTTGAAAAGAGTGAATTCCTCCAACACAGGCCTTGTACAAACTCAACTGCAAGGCTTGAAAAGGAATGGAATGCACCACCTTTTACTTCTGCCCAAGAAAGTTTTGAATACAGTGGATTCTTGGTATCTACTTGCAGAACTCCCCATGGATACTCAAGTCTGTGGTTGCTCATGTTCCTTTATGTACAATTGCATAGTAAAATGTTGTCCCCCATATAAAATGGCAAGATAAAGGTTTGCCTGTGTTGGAATTCAACCCCACTCTACCCAAGTCTGCAGTCCTCAATGAGGAACAGTTAGCATTAGAATGTGCTGAGGGAATCCCTTCTCCCTGACTCCTGAATGTCAGTTGGAATATATCTATTTGTTCTCTCTCTCTCTTTCTGCTCTCATCTTGATTGGTGGTGTAGTATTGATATTCTTGCCTTTGTTTAAGATTTCTGCTTTTTCCATTATTGCATTCTGACCTCTCTCTACTCTCTGTGTTGGAAGAGATGTAGTGTTTGGAGGTTTTTCCTCTTGTTTTGGAACTTAGAAGGTATGGAGTTAGAATATTAGACGCAATTCTTTCCTATCAAAGAATGTAGTTCTTATTTGTAAATAAATCTTTTCAGTAACTTTAAAGATTGCACTCCGCATGTTTGCCTGCTAAGCTCAAAATTCTTTTGCAGCCAGCCACACAACACTTCACCTTTCTACTTGCTGTAAGCTTATTGCTCAGTTAAGTATCCTGCTTGTATTTTTGGATGCTCTGCCGTCTTGAGAATTTTGCTCACTGTCTAATTGTCTTTTTTTTTTTTTTTTTTTTGGCGGGGTGTGTGATATTTTTCAAGCTGTAGCTGGCTGAATCTGTGCATGTAGAATCTGTCAATATGGAAGGTCAACTATATTTTGTGCAGAGATGTATCAGAGATGGTCAAAGCAGACGCCCTGCAAAGAGACCGTTAGCAACAAGACAAGAAGTTTTGCTTAGATTAATTACAGGTGCACTGAGGGGAGATGGGAGGTCTTTAGCGGAAATTCTGTGCATGGCTAAAGGAAAGACATTCTTATTGGCATCAGTGTCATTTCCCCCCAACTCTGCCTTCTGGAATTGGGATTTAGAGTATAGTGGAACCTTGACTTAAGAGCATCCTAACTTAAGAGTATTTTGAGTTAAAAGTTGTCACTCTGCCTAGGTTTTGCTTTGACATACAAGCAGCATTTGAGTTATGAGCTAGAGCCAGAGGGAGTACTAGTTCGAGAGTACAAGATTTTGGGATTCAAAGGAGCAGCCAACATGTCTCGTGCCTCCATGCCTGGGAGAATTCTGTCTGCTTTGCTCTTGTCCACTTTGAGGAACTTTAGGTTGGTTGATTTTGCAAGGTTTTTATGTTTGCCTTCCTGAAGAGGGAGAGGGAGAGAGAACAAGAGATGGAGGGAGGCTGGAACAAGTACAGTATGTGATTTGTGATTACATTTCTGAGTAGCAATTCCCATAGTCAGTTATCTAGCATGGGAGTTGTAGTCCAAATATACTTCACTTTCTCAAATTTTGCTAGAGGAGGGAATAAGTCTCCCCTCCTATGCAGCATTTTCTCCTCCCCTTTCTCTTTCTCTCTCTCTCACTCACACATACAAAGTTCAAATGGGTGTTGTTTTTCATGCTCTATTTCATTTGCTTCCAAAATGCCATCTTCTCCGCAACACAGTCAGTGACATTTTAAGTGGATAAGCTGTGTCCAAATGGAAGAATTTCCTATATGCCGGAAGTTGCTTTAGTCCCTATCCACACTTGCCAAAGGGATGGTCCTTCCTCCCAACAAACATTGACCTTTCCATATTCTGTGTGCCTCCAGTGAATTTGGGGATATCATCTTCATCTTTTCTTTCACTGGGAATAAGGGAAAACAGAACCAAAAGTAGTGTGTAAAAGCCACATATACAAAGAGAGAGAGAGATATTCTAATGCACAACCTGCAGGTGGCAGCATTTAGCAATCCTCATGGCAGAAAGTGGTATGGGCTAACAGGAGAATGTGCAGAGCAAACAGAGTTACACAGCAAAGTATCACATTGACACACTGAAATATTTCCAAGGAAAAACAGACCAACGAGGACATATGGGCATTACACATATATCCTCTGCACGAACTTTAATTTCATATGGCTAAATACAGAATACAGTAAAAGAGATAAAATGTACCCTTTCTTTGCTATGAGTTGGAAGCAAGATGAATGAAGGTTAGAAGCCTGGAGAGAGCATAGGGGGAAAACAATAATTGTGTTTATCATTACCAAATACAGCTATTCCTTTTAGCAGAATAGGAGAGCACACAATGAGGCACAGGACAGGAATTCAAAAGAGAGAGAAATGGAGAGGGTGGTGCTAATAGTTTTGCAGCCATCATAACAGATACACACACACCCACAGAGAGAGAGAGAGAGAGAGAGAGAGAGAGAGAGAGAGAGTAGTAGGGGTTAAATGTAGCAAAGGGAGGAATAAGATAGTCCATAACAAATCCTTTTGCTAGATTAATTCTGGAATGAAATTAATCTGAATGGGAACATTGCTTCTACGAGGGTTATCTGGAAAGTAAAGTTACAAGGTTTTTTTAAAAAAATATAAAGAATGAATATAATTTAAGAAAACTTACATGGATTGTAGCATAGGTATTACATTATTTTTCCACATAATCACCATTCAGTTCAATACATTTTGTCATCAGTGGGATAAGTTTTTGATGCCTGTGTCATAGAAGTTTCCCTCCACCTTTTTCAACCACTTCGTCACTTTCAACTCGTCATCAGAAAAATGTTTTCCACCAAGGTGTTCCTTCAATTTAGTGAATAGATGATAATCACTTGGCGCGAGATTGGGGCAGGGAGAGGGGTGGCTTAAAACATCCCTATGAAATGATGACAACAAAACAACTCTTGTGTTGCATGAATGGTGTGCGAATACACATTGTCATGAAGGACATCCTGCCATCAGCACCCAATGACATTTGTTTTGAATGGCTCTGCAGATTTTTCATGGCCTCACAATATATTCCTTACCCATTTTGTCACATGCCATCTTGACATTATGTCCTCTCCATAAACTGAAATGATTTCGTGATTAATCGCAGTGGTGTTAATGCCCTTAGCATTTAGGTAGTGTATTATAGCACGAACTTCGCACTTGGAGGGAAACGGAATGAGAATGCTAATCTCTAACCTTCGCCACAACGCCAATTGATGAGCTACTGACAACTGGCACTGCTCATTTGCTTCTGATGGTTTCCTGCTACATAGCAATGATACCAACTTCCCCCACGAACATTCCCCACGAGAGCTACATACCTTGTAACCTTACTTTCTGGATAACCCTCATACAATACATACATTGCACAGTTTCATGACAAACAGACCCTCAGAATGAAGTATAAAACTTCTCAGACTGAAACTCCTCAGACTGAAGTTTCAGTCTTTTGCAGCATAAAAAGAAAGAAGGGGGAGCGAGGGAGGGGTGGGAAAATACATGTGGCAACACCTTTAATATTAACGTTTTTATTTTAGCATGAATTTTCATGGATATCAATGTACTTGAAATATAGTATCAAGTGGCATTAGGACCTTAGGTATAAAGGATATTTACACAGTTGTAGGAGTAGGATAGAATGTATTAGGATTCCAAAAGATGCAACTCATGTCCCTTGCCCTAAATTTTCAAAGGGGTGGCCCAGGTGGTACAAGCCTTTCAGATCTTTATAGCCGTGAGTTAGTGCTGACAGAAAAATTATTCTGGAGTAATGGAAATGACATAATCAGTAGGGAATATGTGAGATTTTAAAAATGCATTCCTATGTACAGTATGTCTATACTGAAATATGTCTTGTTGAGTTTAGTGGGAAAAATAGTTATGTGATATACTTTTTTTCCAGAAACATGTTTATATATACATGGAAAGAGTTTCTGCTCTTTGACAAAACATGGCAGTTCCCAAAAGTGACTACAAAATATTTTTCATGTCAATATCACTGAATATATGCAGAAATAGAAAACAAATATTCTCAAAAGACAAAATAAAGAGAGCTCAGAATTTAGTGCAGCAATATTTATTATTCCTTTGAGTCTGTTTTTTAAAAAGTTTACCACTGCCAGATAAAAATATTCAGGAGACATAGTAAATAGAAAAAAGGAATGCAATAACGGATTCAACATAAACAGCCACCACAACAGGCACTTGAGAAAAACACCACAATTCTATAAGGCACCAACAGACCATAACTTACCAAATCCATAGCTTTGTACTGTACTGTCACTTTTTTGTTTTACACAACAGACAGACAAACATGACCACTTATATTGGTAGGTGATCAAAGGAGGTAAATGCTCAGCTACAGTTTAGATCAGTATCTAATTAATTTCATTTGAAGGACTCTTTTTTAAAAGATCAGCTTACTTTGAAGATTTTGCTTCTATTTCCACTTAAACGGAAGCTGAGCAGACAAGGCTTTGGGCAAGGGATGCTGGAAGGAACGGTCTGTTTAATTAATGGGTAAATTTACTTACGGAGGATTGTAACCTATTTTTAATTGCACTGTTTAGGCTCACAAGGTAACTGGCAGGTCTCTGGTGGATTAGTGCTACACATGTTTTCTAGTGTGTGCATTTCTTCCTTTCTTAGAATCAAATATTTTTTCATCCCTCGGCAGAACAGATTCTCACTTTTAGGAGTCAACTGCCAGACATAATTCTAACCACTTGAATGCTTTTCTGCACTAGAGCTTCTCCACTTTGCCACATATCAGGCTAATGAGAGTTTCCTGAATGGATATCCATCAGAAAGGCTGTTTCAGGGGGAAAGGCTGTTCCAGAATAAAAAATTTCTCTAAGGAGAGAGCCCTTCCCCTTTTGAGATAAAGTACAATCTCTGGGAAATCTATTAGGATTGTTGCTGAGTTTGAAAGGGTTTGCTTTCACATTTGAGCAGAGCAACTTCTGATATGATCCACAATTTTCAATTGGTGTGTGTATATGATTGTAGGAAATAGAAACTGAATATACTTCAAATATCAAAATATCACAAATTGTTTTGCACTCTCCCATTTCTAGCTATTTGTGGGCATGTTTATCTGTTAGTGGGCTGTTTACTAGTAAAGATCATAGGAGGAAGAGTTAATAATGCTCACACATCGCCTGGGTATCCATAAATGCCAATACAAGCAGGGTTTCTTGGCTTCCATTTGAATTCATTTGCAAAAGGAGGTAAATCTTGCATACATACAGCTGTATCACACAGTGTACTACTTACAATATTTTTGTACATTCTGCCATCTAATGGAAATCATTGAGCCCACTAAGATCTGAAGCATTTCTCAGATGCAAATCATATTGAAGAACCCAGGCACACATTTGATTAGTTGGCAAACTGATCTAGATTTTGAAGTTTATGTATTAATTATTAGTCAGACCCAGATGGACATTTTAGTTTTCTATTTTATGTAGCATTCTAAGTGCAATCAGGTAGAAATATGCAAGCACTGCTATGGATTATAATTTCCTCCTCCCATAGTTACAGAGCTAAACTGAATATGAGATACAAGGCTAAGAAAACCATTGAGAAGAAAACAATGGGATATAAATGAAATAAAGAGCACCTGCCATAAAATCAGTTACCATTTGCAACATGTAAACTGTGAAATAGGCCTAAATAGCCTGAGAACAACCAAGTTGAATGTAGATATGGTGACTCACCAGACATACAATAGGACTTTTTTGTTGTTGTGAAGTTTGCCTACCACTGCAAAACAGAAATGGCAGCAAGGTAATAATATATGACTATTGCATAACAGTTCCTCCCCTATATAAATGAATGCTTCAGAAACATTCCAATGGGGATAATGGTGGGGACACTGGTGCCTACACTAACATTTTACCTAGTTCTTTGGAGACACCAATGACCAACCTGACTCTAATATGATCCTCTTTTGTCACAGAGTAGCTAATGAATATGCCCAGTGTGGATTTCTGAGGACAGAATTCTTCTGAATTTCAGAAGTAAACACCCAATTCAAGGGCAGGCCAATGATGATGCTGGAGCTGATGGGATCTGTTATCCAAACCAACAGAGGACATCAGCTTGCCTATGCGTGCCCTAAAGTGATTCCTTACCTATGTATCAAGTCCAATGGGTATATTTCAATAGTGTGACAATGTTGACATTGATCTTCCCACCAATTCTTAAGAACATCTTTGATTTCAGTTATAAATTCTAATACAGATAACATCTTGGATCAAGGTATCTCATAGAAAATATTAAAGCATTTCAATAAAACACATCAACAGTATGTTGCCATAGAATATTCATTTGACAAAAGGCAGAAAGGTATTCATTAATGAGCCATTATTAATTATCTCACTCTTACAGATTCAGCTATTGATTTTGCTAACTACACTGATATCAAGTATGGTATCAGCAGTACAATTACTACAACAATACAGTGCATAAACAGATACAAAGAAAGTAAAATGGATCAACACCAAGGGCAATTAACATTACAGTCAGCTGCATCCTTTCATGCATCTTCATTATCTTCTACACCATTTATCTTTTCTTGGTAAAATCTTCACCATAGTTTTAATAGGTAAAGTAATATCCAAAATATTTTCCACATAGGATACATTTAAATTTTCATCTTTGACAACTTTCACCCAAGTCAATTGAACTTGGTAACTCAAATTTCCTGTTGCACAAGTGCAATCACTCTCCATCCCATCCCATCCCATCCTGAATACTGCAACTGGCAACTAAAATGCCTCCAGGTGATACACATAATTGAATTCAATGTCAATAGTACTTTACACATATGTTCTTATGTGCACAAAATGCCCAAGCAATGAACAGATTGTCTGGCTCACTCAGAAAAAAGTACTGGCATCAGTAGACTATAAGACTGTTCCTCCTGCTCATTCCTGAATCAACAAGGAACACACATACACAAACACACATTTCAAAGTTATACCCCAATAAGGTCTAGAGGTCAATGGTTTCTAATTGAGGTGAGCTTCCTAACCAAACATACACTTTCATACACAGACTCATCCATTCAAATATATTTACTTGAACAGCAGCATAATATGTTGCTTTCACCGAATTGGTGATGTACAGGGTTTTAAGAAACATGGCAAATTTTCAATCATATATGATAAAAGACTAGGAGCATAGAACAGTCATTTTTAACAGTCCTCTTAGTATATAGTATTGTTCAGAAGCAGACCACTAGCTAGCTAAATTGCACTCATGGTATTAAATTATGGGACTTTTGGTTTCATGAGTCAGTAAACTAATCAATTTCCTCTCTACCGTGCTTGTCTTATACAGTTTTCTCCACAAACAAGATGGAAATACTATTACAGGCAGTCCCCGAGTTACAAACATCCAACTTACAAATGATACATAGCTAACCACGGGGCTGAGACAACAGGAAGTGAGAAAAATCTACTCCTAGGAAGGGAAATTAACTCCTGAAAGAGTTATTGTGGGGAAAGGGTGTCTCCATCGAAGCTTTATCACTAATCTTTGTTTCCCAAAAAGCCATATTTTTTTAAAATCCAATAATCACAGAAAGTGAGGTGAAATCTTCTGAACAGGGGCACAGACAGCAAAACATACACCACAGGGGTGTTAATCCTTCCCTCTGCTGTCCAAAGCTAAAGAATATATATTTTTGGCTGTACTTCTTCTGATTTACAAACAAATTCAACTTAAGAACAAACCTACAGAACCTATCTTGTTCATAACTTGGAAACTGCCTGTAGATTCAAAAACACTTTGTTTTGGAGAAGTTACGGTACTATTATCTGTTGGCAATGATCAAAACATGTAACCAATATTTGAGAAAGTATGTGAAAGAGATTCTCCCATTTTTTAATTTTTGTTACTTTACATTGGGTGGGCAAAGTGTGGCTTTGCTCATCTCAATGCAACTCACAGCATTCTCGCATTCTTTACTACTTTGTTTTGAACTGCTGGGAATCACAGTCCAACCAAGAAAACCTTGTGTTGTTCATCTATGTCTTAACATCAGTTCAGAATTTGCATGAGATTTTTAGAAAAATCCTTACAGATGAAACACACTGTTTTTAAAAATATATAGAGCCCTTGCTCTTTTAACTTGTTCCCAATTCACTGTGAATACTATCAGCTCAGAAAGATAAAGTACTTGGTAAGTAGGACAGGAGGAGGAAAAGACAATCTTGGAGCTCATTCAACTCATGCTTTCCTTTCTTCTTAACAGATTATTGGCAATAATAGCTGCTTTAAGATGTGAACATTGTACAGGAGCATACAGCCTGCAGTACAGATGTGAACTTTGGTTTATAATGACCCTTTGGTTATGCAGGAGTAAGTAATATTGAATAAAATAGAACTTCCTTCCAAGAAATCTTGTAAAAATAAAGAGCTAAAGTTCAGTGTGTTCAACCACTTGCCTAATGGCAAAATCAACCATCTACCAGACCTCATAGATCAGGTTATGCAACTCAGATCTTATGTACTATGCAAGCTATTTCTGTTTCTGATTAGGCCATGAAAAATAGCTCAGTTTCCTAGAAATACTGGCTTCCTTTCATCTCAGGAAAGGAGGAGTTGAAATGAGTAGGAAAAATGAAAATTCTGGGAATAATAATAACCATCATTATCTATTCTAATCCACAGACCATAAATATTAATTTTGGTTATTTGTCAAGAGCATCTGAGTCCTTGTTAAAAAGCAATAAAAATATAATTTTCTGAATGTCTATAAGTGCAACATCATGGGTTGGTGAGAAGAGGTAAAAAAAAAGATTAAATATAACCACATATTCACTATATTTTGAACTTCAGTTTTATTTTTTTCTATGCCTTCCAGATATCCCTAGGATTGTTTCCCTATTCATAAAGATCATCCACTAGAAACAAACTCTTTCAGATAATTTCTTGTCCCATCTTATGAAACAGATGTGCTATTAACATAGAACAAATTACAGAAGACCTACAAAAATGTAGTTTGTTCCCTACCTCTGTAAAATGTTGGATCTCAGCAACTCTTATTCTATCAGCTGCTTACCCTTAAGAGACAGAGATTGGGGTCATCTTTGTGTCTTATTCTAGTGTGCCTGTTAGTTTTCGCTATGTAATTTTTCAGGCATTGTGCAAGAAGGCATCTTGGTAAATCCTTGTACAAAATATTTTCCATGGCAGCTCAGTGTAAGTCTAATGGTACCATGGCAAACCAAACTTTGATGGGCCTGTTACATTACATAACTTGATGCATTCCTAACCATACAGCAGAAGTGCTGAGAAACCTCTTGACCAAATTATGAAGATGTGTAACATGACCACAATGTGCATTGGAACCATTGTGCATGAGCAATGCACATCAGTGAGCATTTTGTATTGAATGATGATTGAGTACCTAAGCACATTAGACACTTAGCTGGTTCTGTTAGGTAGTAATTTGTAAAACTGTGCAATTCTGGTTGCTAGAAACATAAATCCACTTGTGAAGACTCCGGCCCCAATAGGACTCTGGTAATATAGCTTGCAATAATGACTTTTGGGCACTCTGATTAAGATGTGTATAGTCAAGAGGAAGAAAGGAAGAAAGATAATTTTTAAAAACTGAAGGAGGGAGAATGTGACAAATACATAAAAGTAAAAAATACTAATAAAATGTTGGTAAAGACCTGTGGTTTAGCATAATAGATATAACTCCCCAGAACTAATGTAGGGTAATGCTCAGGAGTGTTGAACTGGAGTCTGGAAAGCCCAGGTTCATGTCCTCACTGAGCCATGATACTCACTGGATGATCTTGGGCTACTCATTGTTACTCCTCCTTTGTCATGAACAGATCCTAACCCTCCTGCCATGGATATATGAATCCTTCATGTCCTTTATTATACTCCTAGCTGTTTTTATTATTAAAGATTAAGGAATATGGAAATAAAACTATAAGTGAACATGGCTTTCTGTCTTTTGAATGCACATCCACATTTGTGGTTGATTTGCAGAAGAGAATGGGGCTACTATGATTTTATGAACTGTGTAAAAGAGGACATTTTGACAAAATATAGTTCATTATTCAAGTTGAAATGCCAATTGAAATGCCCTCCTATGTGCAACGATTAAAGGAGCCAGAAATCTGCCCTGTTTTGAATCTGACCAGAGTAACTCTACTAATCTGATATGCATAAATAAATATTCAATCTGCAGGTCCAATATTTTCACTGGCTATAGTGATAGGAAATCCTATTAAAAAAAACCTCTGTTCCAGCTTTGTAGTTATCATTTTTGCAAAACACCACAGGATCAAAAAAGAAGCCAAAATACAATGCCAAAGTTTTTGGACCCCCCCCCCCCCCAATTCCAGGTGGAATTGTGTTGCTGGACTTTATTAACAAACATCCGGGTGCTTATTTTATCTAATTCCCTAACATCTGGAGACAACACATTGTCACACAATTTTCTCTCTCTGTCCTATGGGTTTTGCCCTACTGTTGCCAGGAGATCTCTCTAAATATCAACTATATATGCATGTGTGTGCATAAAAAAGAAGTATAAGGACAGGTCTCCCACTACCATGTATATGTAGTCTCAAAACACAGACTGGACTGTTTCACAAGACCAAATTTCATAATATAAATACATGGGATAATTCAGAATAATGGTAACTGCTGCTCAGTGAGAGTAAAATGACTATGTGTTTGCACACAAACTTGTAGATGCACAGCTTCACATTCAATTTCGCACCAGCAAACCCTTTTTATATGCAAAGAGACCAGCTGCAGATGCAGCTGTAAAGAATACAGAGAATCCCATCAGTTTCAGTAGTGCAGGTACAGAAGGTAAGTTCCTTTCCCAAAAGGTAGTAGTGATTGGCAGTGCCGGGACATCCTAGATGGAAGAATAGTTACTATTAGTGTGGGCTATTTCCTTTTGATAGTATAAGCAACAAAAATACAGAAGCACTAGAAATGTCCTGAAAAAAGAAGTGACTGCTAGTGATATACACAGGCATTAAGTCCACCTTGCATCTATATTATTATTACCTTTAAAACATGAATTTTAAACATTTGCCCTTTGTTTAATCTTTGTTTAATTTGTGTATTTTGATATGTATTTTACAGAAATACATTTTAATTTGTGTATTTGTGGAATTTTAAAAATGTTTATGTGTTTCAGTTATTCTGTAATCTACCTCAAGACACAAGGAGATGCAAGTAAGAAATAAAATTATTATTATTATTATTATTATTATTATTATTTTACTAATACAAAAACACAGTATGTCACAGCAAGCGAGATATATATGCTGGATGTCATATTACAAAATCACAAGTCGAGCACTTCCCAAGTGTCTAGGACTGTGTAATGTTATTACTATTATTATTATTATTATTGTTACTACTACTACATCTTCAGTTTTTGTTATTGCAGAACTTGTTATTCTCTCTTACCACCTGCAATAGCTAAACCTTATCACCCCCCCCCCCCCCCCCAATTCACTGTTAGACTGAGATAGTCCCCACTCCCTATGGCCATTCTGTTGCAGGTGGAGAGTGGAGATGACTGGAGAAGCATCTGGTTGTACAATCAAAGCCAGTCACAAAGAGTTGGCATCATCTACTGGAACCATGGGGAAACTTCTGCAGATTATGGTGGAAGATGCCCACAGCATACTTCTGGCTATGGAGGAAACCTCAGGTGCTTCTCCAGTCATTGTTTATCTCCTCCCACAAACAGCACTCAATTCAAGTCACAATAGAGCTGGCATTTATTTGATTCCTTAAAGAAGCAAAACACCACCAATGCCACCAGCATCATCAGAAAACTGCACACTTACAAGTGATTCTGATTCTTTCTTCCAGATGTTTTCTGCTGAAATTTTTCCCATAGAGCACAATATCTTAAAAAAAGGAAAAACAGTTATACTTCAAAGATTTTTAAAAATCCATGATTTCCATATGAACTTAAAATGATTGTTGCCTAATGTCAGGATGAAAGCTTAAAAAAGAATGATTCACCAAGCAGATGGAAAGAGGTAAAATATCTTGAAATGCGCAGGAATTGCATGAAATCCTACATATTAATTTGTCAATAAAGTCAAAACACCAGGCAGGGCAAATCCAGTTACACAAAAGACTATCCCTACATAAGTAGGGAAGGAAACAGCCCTTTAATCTTCAAATCAAGCCAAATCTGGTTTTTAAATGAATAAATAAAAATACTAAAATTTCATTGCAAAATAATACAGTTCTATCCCTTTGTGTTCAGACAGGACTTCTACCAGATTTCATAATCCTTGTCTCAGTAATGGTTGGTGTGAAGAGGGTTGAAAAGCTGAAGTATCTTGCCAAACTACAAATCTCAAGATTCTATGGGATGCTGCCATATAATTGAATCATAGTGTTATAACTGTATGGTGTGAAATGGACTTCTGTATGTACCTCTCTGGCAGCTCTTTCTCCAGCCTGCACAGCTCCTTCCATGTAGCCACTCCATTCAGTAGCTGTCTCAGTGCCAGCAAAGAAGATTCGCCCATCTGGCTCACGAAGGATTCTTTTAAAAGTAATTGAATATAAGAAATGTGACAAACACATTGCTCTGATCCTAGGTTAAGTGAGACCATTCTAAATATTAGGGGTGAGCATTTTTTGTTAGTCATCATAAATCGTAGCAAATTCGTTAAATTCATATTTACGATGTGATACCTGACATGCGGACATGGCCCACGCCAAAAACCTATGAATCAAAACTTACCCAATAATTTTTCATTTTGATTTTGTAAATCCCAGAAGCTTCCCAAAGTTAGTTTCCTTTACAGCACAAAGAAGCCAAGCCAAGCCAAAAAGGCTCCCTTTCCTCTTTAAATTAATGGCCTCTGGTCATAAGGAGAGAATATCAGAAGGGAAAAAGCAGAGTTCACTGGGAAAGTGACTGAGAAAGCACAGAATTCTGGGAAATATAATTTGGGAAGGTGAGGAGCCCTATGCCAGATAATTCAAAAGGTCCTGTCCTCAACTACATTTCCCAGAATTCTGCTCAGCATCAGAAAACTCCAATCAGGATAGGAGAGAGCTATTTTCCCTCCATAGCAGCAGCCAGCTAGAGCTCCAATAAATTGTTGAATCTGCAAAGAGGAGGGCTGACTGATACTTTCAGTAAGTAAATTTCTGTGCTGGGAAGAAATCCCTAAATGGAAGTTCTATCGATTAATATGAGAGACATTCAATGAGATGGCTGTTACAACTTTTTAAAAAACATTTTTGTCAAAACTTTTAAAAATTCCCTAAAATCAGTAGAAGTATGAATACTTCTGAAAGTTTGGGGAAATTATTTCCTGTTATCACTGTATAAAAATTCAAGGATATAGCTTTTTTAGGTTTTAATAAAATGTTTATAAAAACTTTGAAAAATTCCCCAAAATTTTATGGATAAGTGAAATGTTCTGAAAATTGATGAGCTAACAGTGATAAATGTGTTCTACTATTGTAACAAGTTTCACCCCCCAATAGCTATAAAAATGAGGCAGAAAGGAGCCCCTGAATTTTCCCCACTTTCTCAATTCCTTCAATGAAAAAGTAATGAAATTTCGTTACTCTTGTAATAGTATCAAAAGTTTTACTAACAATACTTTAGAGACACTTTAGAAATGAAACACCAG
Organism: Anolis sagrei; assembly: GCF_037176765.1. Lineage (NCBI taxonomy): Eukaryota > Metazoa > Chordata > Lepidosauria > Squamata > Anolidae > Anolis > Anolis sagrei. The sequence continues at coordinate 77,328,049 of NC_090023.1, read as the reverse complement.
CACCCCCTAATGTTGTAATGACTTTTGAAACATTTTTATCAACTGCACATGACTACTAAATATCATTTTAATAATTGAGTCCTCTTTTACCTTTCTCTAGATGGCCTTTAGGCCCCTAAATAAGGTATCATATCCTGAACCGATCTTGGAAGCTAAGAAGGGTTAGCCTTGGTTAATACACACCAAGGAATCCCAGATGCTCAGAAGAAGAAACTGCCAAAAGTATTCATTGCCAGAGAAAATCCTAAGAAATTCATGAGGTCACCATAAGTCAAGAGGCAACTTGAAGACATGCACACAGAAGAGGTGTTATGGGGATCAGAGTTATCTTCATTGAGCCCCTACAAATTCCCATCAGGTTGAAGGTGGTAATACCTAAAATCCAATAGATTCTAGACACATTCCCAGGAATATGCCCTACTACATGTGATAGGAATCACTTCTGAATGTATGTTGTTCATACATTAGCCTGAGCTGGCTGTAATCAATTACCATATATACTTATGTATAAAGTGACCTAAAGTATACATCGAAAGAAGATTTTGGGTGACTTGTGGATAAGTTGAAGATCAAATGTAGGGACATGTAACAAATTTGTTTTTCCTTTCCTTTTCCAAAATGCATCGAGGGATCACAGGCTAATCAATATCCAGCTGTTTTGTCATCTATAATAACTATGAATATAAATCTTTGGTTACATCTGACAAGCAGAAACTTCTGTTTCAGACATACAGTAGCTTTCTAAGACAGGGTTATCTAAATTTAATTAAACCTTTTGATATAGGGCTATCCTAATCAAAATGGAGTTGTTGGGTGTAAGTAATCACGTGGATAAATGTGATATTAGAAAGCTCTTTAATATTTACAGGTGTCCATGTTCTTTTGAACTATTTGCTTATATCTTGGAAATTATCAAAGAAAGGGATATGTGGATTTTTATTTTATTTTTTTGCTCTTTCTTGACCTAAAGGATTGATACTTTGACAGTTGGAAAGATAACTTTCCTTTTCCTGTAATCGAATGGACAGAAAACTTAATAATACTTACAGCATTTGAAAGAATAAACTTGAAACAAAACCTACAAATAAACTTGTATTTGGACATTTGGTCAGCCTTTACAGACACCTATTGCTAACATGATTGTATTTTCTCTTTTTGTGTTCCTGTTTTCCTGCCTTTGTTACACAGGAATATCACAATGTACAATTGAGAACTGCTTCATGTACTTCCATTATGCTTTCAATAGAACTTTCAAAAATCTGGTGAATGAAAGCAATAAAATAATAATTTAGAGACTGGATTTTCCTCATATTACCACCCCACAAGAATTACATTTTTTAATTATTGAGTTTCTTAAATAGACACATACCTTCCAAACTGAGTCATGATCCCTGGTGGGAAATAGGCTGTATAGCATCCTCCAGAATACTGTTCTTCACACCAGTCCTTCTCTTCATAATGCACCGGCTACAAAGGAAATATGAATCGAAATGTGAAAGAGAAGTGAGACATCAAAATTTGGAGTAGAAAAATGAGAAGACAACAGGGAAGAATGTTCTCAACCTCCTATGAAGCACCCATCTTTGCTTTTTTTAAAATTTATCCAGATGACAATTGAATCAGCGGAGATACAGTTACATTAAAAGTGGGAGTGAAATGAAAACATATTATACCCAAACTTTGTGCCCTTTCTTGCCCACTAATTTGTTAAGATTTATTAGAAACATAATACAAGGCAGACCTTGAGAAAAAAAAAGGTTCAACAAATTCTAAGTCTTCTATAATAGTCCATGTGGCGGTTATCGGATTTGAGGAATTATAGTAAAAAAAGTAACTTTTCCAAGGTCTAACCAAATATATTGCACTGTTGTTGTTCCTAAATACACTGCTGAAAATATATTTCATTGGCATGAATGAATTTGAAATATCACCATGCAGTGAACAGAAAAGTATTGAGAATATACTTTTAAAAAATCATACCCAGAATCATCAACTGTCCAAAGCCAGCCACAAAAGATATTTTTAATAAAACATTGAAAAGATTGTTAAATTTATCTGGAAACCACAATGTGATTTGACTTTTTGTGCTAAAACTCAGCCATGAAGTATTTGAAGTAACTGTATTCATATTTTGTCTACTAGAGGAGAAAATGTGGCTGAAATCAACTATTTCCAACAACTGTTGGAAATGTTAGATATTTATATGTTCACAAAAGTAACTCTTTATGGCATTCTCTATGCTATACATTGAATCAGAAATTAATTTCTTACATGTAAGGCTTCCTGTGATCCCAGTACTTTTGCATAGAGTTCACAAATCTGGATTTTCCTGTGGAAGAAATTGTAAAGAATTATACACTGTCCCCCAAAGCTTTATTTAGAAAAACAATTGGTTTGTTGTAAATGGTTGTTTCTATATTTTAACATAATAACTTTTTCAGATTTGCAAAGACTCTGTGTTCACAGAGAATAGTAAGGGAAAAGCACAGGAAGGAAGACTTTTGTAATCTCTACACACAATGCTATCTGGAAATTAAACTGTAAGTATAAACAATTGGGTGATGATATGATTCTCCATCACCCTCAAGAAGATGTTGCCCCCGTGTGATCACTATGATCAGATGATACTTTGTTTGCTAGACAAAGAAGGGTTCTCAACACTTTAAACCACTGATTCTCAAATTTTGGTCCTCCAGATACAATATTTTCAACTTCAGGTACTGGAGCCCCTGGTGGCGGAGTAGGTTAAACCCCTGTGCCGGCAGGACTGAAGACCGACAGGTCACAGGTTCGAATCCGGGGAGAGGCGGATGAGCTCCCTCTATCAGCTCCAGCTCCTCATGCGGGGACATGAGAGAAGCCTCCCACAAGGATGATAAAAAAACATCAAATCATTCAGGCGTCCCCTGGGCAACGTCCTTGCAGACGGCCAATTCTCTCATACTAGAAGCGACTTGCAGTTTCTCAAATCGCTCCTGACACGACAATAAAAACAAAACAAAAAAACCTTCAGGTATTTATTCTACTGGGCCTGCCTTCCAGACTTACCAGAAGGAGCACAGAACTGGAAGACACCACATGGTCCATCAGTTGAACCCACTGGAACACAAAAGCCATACTGGAACACAAAAGCCCTCCTGATAGATGGCCACCCAGCCTCTGCTTAAAAACCTCCAGAGAAGGAGACTCCACACTCCAAGTCACCACCAAACAGTTATTACCATTTCAAAGTTCTTCCTAATGTTTAGGTGGAAACTCTTTTCCTCTCATTTATATGAATTGCTCTGTGTCCTGGTCTCAGAAACAGAAGAAACAAGCTGGCTTCATATGACACCCTTTCATGGCTATCATGTCACCACATAACCTTCTCCACTCCAGACTAAACCTGCCAAACTCTCTAACTCACTCTTCATGGGACACTGGTCCCTGAGCTGCCTATTTGTGATCTTCATTGTGGTCTTTTCACATGGGGGGAGGGTTAATGGCCCCTTTTCCCCTCTTTGAACTGGGCCTGCCGAGCACCATCAAATGATACTGGTTTGGCCCTGCTCCTATTGCTCCTGCAATGGACGGGAAGCATTGCAAGACACTTTCTCTGCTATGACAAAGAGAAAAGTTGTTTTTTGGTATCTGCAATTGAGCTACCTGCATTTTCTTTTCCAGGTGTGGCTCTGTAGGAAAACTGTGGTGCAAGTATCCCACAATGATGCACCCAGAACACGGTAGGCTTTCCATGTTCCGTAAGGAACAATGGGGCAGTGGGGGGGGGGGGGAACCGCGTGGTGACTTTCCCCACATATGATAGGGAATCATTGCTGTGAGGCAAGGTGGGGTGCAGGCCTCCAAGATTGCCCTGATGGCCCGCTGATTCACCACGGAGGCTGGCGAAGTCTAACACTGAGGCTCACCAATGTGATTAGTTCCATAGATATGGAAAGAAAGCTATGTCATATTTGGCCTTTGAAAGCAAACCCCACTGATTTATTGTTCATACCTTTCTTCCTTAGTGAGGTGACACAATCTTCTACACTTCCGAGCAAGGATGAAACTGAAATTTTCAAACACAAAGAATGCATGGAATAGATTAAGAGAGACAGATTTTTCTCTATGGACTATTTTGCTTCTGCTGTCTATAACACGGTATTTTTCTTTAGAAGGAGTGTATCTACATGGCAGAATTATTGCAGTTTGACACCACGTTTACTGTCATGGCTTAGTGCTATAGAATCTTTGAACTTCTGTTTCAGTGAAGCCTGGAAGTTAAAGTGGTGCCATGCCCACCCTTGTAAAACTACAATTCCTCTGATTCCATAATATTGTGCCATAGCATGGCACGTAAAGTGATGTCAAACTGAATTCATTTTAAAGTGTTGATTCACTTTAGAACTAAATTCTAATCATACAGTGCACACTTCAGTAAAGATACAAATAAGATACTCTTCAGATTTAGATCCTCCTTCTCACTATTGCTAATTCACAAGGCTTGTGGTTTAATTTACCCAATTATGGCTGGGAAGCTTCCATCAGGTTTGGTGTCATCTAATGTCAAACCAATAGCTGCATCGTCATCTTCAATAATCATAGTACCACAGTAGTCTAAGAAGGTATAAAAAGATATAGATGTGAGTAATCAGTGTAGTTCTAATGAGTATATTCACCGCATGCTTTTTTAAAACAGCTTCTATGTATTACATTTACTGCAGGAAAGCTTACTACATTTTTTTCATGTCAGGAGTGACTTGAGAAACTACAAGTCACTTCTACTGTGAGAGAATTTGCCATCTGCAAGGACGTTGCCTAGCGGATGCCAGTATGTTTTGATGTTTTACCATCCTTGTGGGAAGCTTCTCTCATGTCCTCACATGGGGAGCTGGAGCTGACAGAGGGAGCTCATCCATGCTCTCCCCGGATTCAAACCTGCGACCTGTCGGTCTTCAGTTCTGCTGGCACAAGGGTGTATCCCACTGCATCACTGGGGGCTGGAATGTATGCAACTCTTTCTATGCTGCAAGAAAGCCCATCTTCAGGGAGTGGCATTCACAAAGCCCCTAGAGCACTTTGGTGGATGTGGAGAGAGCTATGTAAGAAAACTGCTTAGAGGTGTTCTCCATTAACCCAGAAATAAGTGTTTCCCATTTTCTGTCTGAGATCTGGGAATAAAACAAAGGCTAGCACTGAAGAATACCTCACAGTGAACAATAGCAACAGAGTTTGAGTGATATCTACCGATCCTGCCCCCTCCGTGATGTAAATTGATGTTCCTCTACCTCTTCTTCTTCCCACGTAGCTAGGTTAGATCAGCACCCTGAATAATGTTCATATCTTAAAATGGAGTCTCTTCAATAAAACTTAGGGCTTTTTTCCCTCGAAGCCATTGGCATGTTTCCTCCTTAAATCAAGATCTCTGACCACTGCATGGACTCTAAGTCCATTACCTGTAGAGACACCAGAAGTTGAAGCCCAGAACTTTTAACAATTTGAGACTGTTTACAAATATGAACTGATGGACACCTGTAACATGTAAAGTAATCCTTAAGTTTAACTAAACTAAAACACCTTATCCTCCAGCTGCCTACTTTCTCCCTACCTTTTCCATTACAATGAAATACCTTTTTTCCTCCAGAATGCTTCCTTGTAATATACTATACATTTGATGACCGATCCCATGGGAATCCGATTGATCAATTGATTTCTCATGGAAGGCAAAGGTGGGTTAAAATGAATCTTCAAAGTAAGTGCTGGAGGTATGGCACAAATCGCATACTGAGCCTTGAAGAAGAAAAAACAAAATCATTTTCATGGAACCCATTTTTAATTTATTCAGTTTATAAGCTGCCTTTTCCCCAACCTTGGGGAACAAAGTAGCTCACAACATTAAATAATAGATACTACTACTCCAAAGACAACCAAGGAAATAAAGTACAACCATCAACATGTTTAAAATAAAGGATGGGAAAAGCTGATTCACATTTGGTAATTGGCTGACTACTGTCTAAATTGGAAATTGGAAAATTTGTTTTTCTAGACACCATGCCAGCTAGAGCAACCTGGTTGGTGTAGTCCAAAAAGTAACTAGTTTATGCTCTAAATTATTTAATTTAATATATTAATATACCACTTTTTGAGAGTCAATGGGGTATAGTGGTTTGAGTGTAGGCCACATGTGTCAAATGGAAGGCCCATGAGGCTTTCAATGCCAGAACAACATAGTTACATTTATACAGCATTACAATTACAAACAACCCTTTGAAGGTAACCATTGGTGAAAATGGGTTTGACACCTCTGGTGTAGGGCTCTAGGGGATCGGGGATGAAATTTCTGCTTAGCCACGGAAACCCACTGGGCGAATTCGGCAAACTGCAATATCTTCAAAGTACGAAGATAATCGGCCATATCAAAACACATGACACTCTTAGTCTTAGAGGAAGGAATGAATAATTCCCACTGGGGGAAAAAAAACATGTTGAGAAAACCCAGTGATAGATTTGGCTTAGGGTTATCATAAATCATAAAAGATTTAAAAGTTACAAAACAAGAATGAATTTCTACAATTGTATTTTTTGTTTTCTAAAGGAAAAAAATGAACTCATGTGGCATCATTGCATGGCATCTCCCTAACATTACCACAGAAAACCAATATAAGTTTTAGAATTCCATAATTTCAATAACCTCAAAGGTTTCGTGATCCAGAGTTTTCACTTTTACATTTCCACCAGTCTGATCAATGCAGCTTACTGGCTTCTCTAGTTTTACCAAATCTCCCAAGTACTCCATAATCTTCTCGCTGATTTGGCTAGAACCACCAATAAATTTTCTCTCCTGGAAGAAAAGGAGGAGAAAATATGACAGAAGAACGGGCAAAATTGTGTTTTCAAACAATACAAATATGGAATAGATGCTTACCTATAGAAGGCACTTTGGTTTTTCCTGCAGTTCCAGTTGAATAATTCATTGATATTACATTGAACAAAAGGACTTAAAATACCTCATGAATTTTGTTTGACTTACCTCCCAATGATTTAGTGCCAGTTTAAAGATCACAGCTAAATGAATAGTATTTTGCTGTGATTTATGCTGTAAGCTATGTGCCTGAAACCATAACCACTGCATTAATATTAATTACATTAATTCTCATGTTTCAAGAGAAAGACAGAATACAAAGAACATCTCCTATTAATTTTAAATATGTCCTGTTATTTGGAGATTGATTTTGAAGCAACAGTATGGGGATGTTTTCTGATGGAGGAGAGCAACAAACAAACAATAGTTTCCACATCAAGTGAACTATTTTGCTTTAGTCAGACAGCACCTAAATTATTGTGCCCAGTCCTGGGCATCACAGTTTAAAAATAATATCAAGAAACTGGGGCTTGTTAAGAATAGGGTGACCAAGAGTGCATCTAGAATTAATGCAGTTTGACACCACTTTAACTGACATGGGTCAATGCTATAAATTCAAGTTACATTAAAGATGATCTGACTAAACATTAAAAGAAGCAACAGTCTGACTAAATATTAGGGAGAACATTCGATAAGAGTGATTTGACCCTTAAACAGACCATCTCAGAAGCTGGTGGACCCTCTTTCATCATTAGTAATTTTAAAGCAAAATTGAGATAGCCATGTGTTGTGGATGCCTAAACTGCATTGGCAGGAGATTAGACAAGATGCTCCTTCCAACTCTACAATTCTATAAGATAAACAATTAAATTCGTGTCTGGTACACTTTGAGAAGATTCTATGCTTTGCTTGCTCAGGACTTTAAAAAAATGATTCCAACGATTACCATCATGGTCCAAAATTATTGGAGCTGAAAACAAATTAAGGTTTACAGTACCTGTCCTCCATTTGTTGTTGAAAATATCCTGGCTGTCCCGCCACACTGTTTAACGTACCACAGGAACCAGAGAGCAGAGACCTCATGAGGCTCAGAAGTAACATCCACGTTTACAAACAATGTGGCAAACCGCTTGGCAGCACTACACACAAATCAAGAGCAAAGACATAATATATTATATTACCAGCTCAGTTTTGTAGAAAAGTTATCCAATAGTGCAAGCCTGATTTCTGCTTGAAGGGAACTGAGGCCATTTGCCTTTCAGCTGATCAAGTGACTTGTTCTCATCTCTTCTAGAAAGAGAAAATAACAAAACATTGGGGACATTTAAATTTGATATTACGACCCCAGTATTTCTGAAAGGGTCTTCATATTCTTAATGTCTAAAACTATTGCCATTCTTTATTAGGCTCAACGTATCACAGTTCATGCTATGTCTTTCTTTTAAAGACTGAAGAGCTAGCAAAGGGTAATGTAGGTCTTACAATGCACATCCCAGAATTCCCACCTTGGATGGAAATAATCCTTGCGAATGAATGGTTGATGGGTTATATTTGGATGGAGAGAGAGCCATGTAAATAGTTAAAATATATTAGCTACTGCATTTTGATCTCTTGCCCCCTGCCCCTGGCAACTTATTTCAACCGACCGAATTGAAAGACCAATATAAATTAGATGAATATCAATTAAAATGTATACCTAAGGCATCCACCCACCCATCCCATTAGCGGAGACTGCAGACCCCAGCACAGCACTGGTAAGGAATGCTGGGAATAGTAGTTCTATAACATTTGGAGAACTATAGAGTTTCCATCTCTGTCCAATGGGGTGTTTCTTCAAACACTTCCATGAACATTCCAATTTTCCTATATTGAAAACAGACTTTTAAAAACCTTTTAATCTAAACTGTTTTGTAAACAGAAATCGCCAATATGTCATTAAATAATTAAAAGAAAAATGAAAAGAAAAAAGGCTGTAGACTTTTTTCTTCTGTGTTTAATTCTTTCCAGAACCCCAACATCTTCCATTTGTTCATAGCTGAAAGACCACATTGCACTGAAAGATGGAGTTGCCCTCTGAGGTGACCTGACATTTGGATCTCCTCCCACCCCATGCATGCTTATGACAGCTGAGTAGTATTTCTAAGTGGTCAACAACTGAAAAAGCAAGAATGCACCTTAGTATAATACTGATTATTTGTTTTGACAACCACATCACTGACCTATGCTTTATCATATTCTTGAGGAGTGTTAATCAGACAAATAAATAAGTGGCAAGTTCTACCGACTGTTGTGACAGAAATTGTTCCCAACTCACAGCCTAACACCCTAACTATGACACCATGCTGGCTCCCACCATTTTCCAAAAAACTCCTCAAAGCAATGTGCAGCTAGTTCTACATACCTATTGGAACTGTCTTAGTTTTGATAAATCAGAGCTTCTTGCACTGTAGTGAGAGACCTTCCTAAATTTCCACCAGATTTTCAAAGTGATTTGTTGAATATTTCAGGAGTGTGATTTCAGAAGCATCTCAGAGAATACTGTGTATACATGCAGCTCTGTGAATTGCATTGTATAGGATCAATCTGTAACATTAATGCACACATGCCATACTAGAGTTTCTGAGATGTTTTCCTTTCAGAGATATCCATACAGGGAAATAAATCTCTCAGTGTCTCTCTTTTTTTCACTCCCCTTTCGATTGCCCTTGAATGATGCACTGTGTGAAATATCTACAGTTTACAGGAAATCATCTGATCTATACCATTTTGTAACATAATTCTTCTGCTACAATCAGTTTGCCAAATGTGACTAGCTATCTAATCTGTCGTGCGTGTTCAACGACACATGATGGCCATTCCAGCATGTTATATAAAACAAAGGCAAACGTTTTCCATTTGTCAACCAAACAGAAGGGAGGGGAGAATTGAGATTACCCTTCTGTTCCACTGCATCCTAGTAAGGAAAAGATGTTTTAAAAACAGCAACATAGATTTTGATCACAATGGCAGATCAGAAGTACAGGAATACGTTAAATATTTTCGGTCCCTCATTTCTGAAAGTGGGGAGGGTTCTAGGCACATGGAAGCCTTTCCAAATGCCCAGGATTTGCTTGAGGCAATTGTCTCAAGTACCAGAGATTAAAGGTAAAACAATGGCAAACTTTTCCCTGTTCCTCCCAAACTCTTTAGCTGTTCTCCCACTAAACCAGTGGTTCTCAACCTTCCTAATGCCGCAACCCCTTAATACATTCATTGGACCAAATTTGGCACAAATACCTAATACGTCCAAATTTGAATACTGCTGGGGTAGGGGGAGGTTGATTTTGTCATTTGGGAGTTGTAGTCACTAGGACTTATAGTTCACCTACAATCAAAGTGCTCCTTGAACTCAACCAACAATAGTATTAGGCCTCCCTTCAGCTTTGCACGCTCTCCCTCGCATGCGCACCATGCTGCCATGCGCTGAGCATCCCTGCTCTCCCCTCCCCCACTTGGAGTCTCAGAAACAGCCCTCCCCTTTGCTGAGAGGCCTGCTGAGAGGCCGACCAATCACAACAGGTGAAAGAGAAGGACAGGCAGAGAGATTTTCAGCCTTCTCTGCCAAAGTGATTCCTAAGACCATCAGAAATATGTGTTTTCTGATAGTCTTTAGCAACCCCCCTGAAACCACCATGTGACCCCCACCCCCCCACCCCACCCCGGAGTCCCAAGCTCCAGGTTGAGAAACACTGCACTAAACCAAGCTACTGCTCTTAGGTGTCATTAATGATTTTTTTCTCCTGAATTTCTAATAACACAGAATATTATCACCAAGTTAGAGGATTTTTGCTAGTAAACCTATGAGAGATTGTAGTCAGAATATCCAGCAATGAACATAGAGGATTCAAATTGGCCAACATATTTGCTAGTGCCTTCATAGACCCAGACCAGCAAGAAAAGATGCTGATTTTATAATTCTTGGTACATTTATCTTTGCAACAGAATATAACAGAGCCAAATAAATGTTCAATAAACTTCAAAAATTTCAGAAATGCCTTCTGAATTTCAGACAATTAGGATCAGAGAACTAATTTGGTCATAAATTTTGCCAAAGAAAAAATAGAATTTCTTATTGGATTTTTTTTTCTGTCATTAATCATATTCCCTCGAGGTAATCTTTTTGGGCCACATGGCTGTGTTGCTGGGTGGAACCACAGTTAAAAGGACTCAGGGGCACTCCCACCCACTGTCTGTCCCCTTTCCTTCCTCCCACTTTCAGCTGATCCCTTCTTTAATTTTCCTTCTTCCTCCAGGCCTAGCACATTGCCACAGTATGAGGATGTTTGCCATGGTTATCTATCTGATAGACATGGTATGTATAAAACTATTTCTCACCTTGTCCAGCAGATTTTGTCTAGTAATTCTTGCATAGTCATCTTGTCCCATTCCTCAGCATGTGGTGCCTCCCAAGGAGCTTCATTGGGGATCTAAGAGAGGTAAGAGTTACATATCAAGAGAGAGAGAGAGAGAGAACACACATTTTGCAACAAAAATAGATGGTATTTAAAAAAATATTTAGAGGCCAACAACTCTTTTCATTCAAGGCCAATGTTTTTTCCACCTGAATTGTTTCATTCTAGAAATACTAGTAAATATATTAATTATATTTCTCATATTTTTTTCATGTCAGATGCAACTTAAGAAACTGCAAATTGCTTCTGGTGTGAAAGAATTGACCGTCTGTAAGGACGTTGCCCAGGGGACAACTGGAATTTTTTTTGATGTATTATCATCCTTGTGGGAGGCTTCTCTCAGTTCCCTGCATAGGGAGCTGGAGCTGATAGAGGGAGCTCATCTGTGCTCTCCCCGGATTCAAAACTCCGACTTGTCAGCCATCAGTCCTGCCGACACAAATGTTTATCCCACTGCGCAACTAGGGAGTTTGCATTCTCATAAATGTAATAGAAGTTATTTGACTCCATAAGAGTCTTGTTGAGTTGGCAATATGGGAAGCAGTTACAAAGTGGAATGAGGCCTTCATGAAGCACTTGAACCACTATCCCTGGTTCAGATTCCCACCCCTGGTTCAACCTTACATCCAAACAAAGTGAATGAGATTCCGTTCTGATTAAACAGGACTAACATTCTGCTGCAAGACAGTTCTAGCCCAAAGGATTACCTGCAGACAAATTGCTGAATAATTTGCAGTAAACTGACTGAAATTCCAGACTTCAAGTACAAATAACAACAATGACAACAATAAAGCCTGCCTTTCCACAGTAAATTGTTTCATTTACATTGTTAAAAGCTTGCATTTTTGTAGGGCAGAGCTGTAAACTTTATTCAGTTCTGATACTCACTAAGACGGGGTGGGCAAAATGAAGTGTATATGGGGTGTTTATGTGGTCCTCAGGCTCCCCCAGGGATAAACAAATGCCTCAAATGCTCTTGTGTTGGGCTCCCCTTGGACCATTTTATGTCCAAGAAAGAACTTCTTAAAAGCCAGATGTAAGCCAATATTTATGTTAAAAGCTCCCTGCTGGATCTAAAATGGTCCAAGGGGTCTAATAACACAGGGAAAATGATCCCATTGCTCCTAGGGAGCATTTGGGGAACATCTCAGTACAAAAGTGGTTGTTGTGGTATGTGTGTTATGCCCCCATCCTAGCTCATCCTGCTCAGAAACATTTAATCTGAACTTTCTCTGATAATAGCTCATTCCCCCACTTGCTCTTCAAAGTTATAGAAAAATCCCTACAGTCGTGCAGGAAAAGATGTTGGGGAGCGAAGAGGAAGAGGTCAGAGGGAGCCTGTTATATGATAAAGTGAGAGCAGAAAGACCTGCATCCAAGAGCATGGTGGATGAGCCAAGCAGTATCCATGGGGACTGGAACCAAAAGTCTAAGGTTACAGTTCTGAAATACCAGTGATCTCAACAATTGTGTTCCATAACTAATCAAGCACTTCATACCTCCTTCCCCATTTCATCCATTGTCCTCCACAGGTTGTTGTAATCCAAATAGGCAATGGGATTCCACATTGGAGGAAAAGGGCCTTTGAAAGGATAAGATTTGCCCTAATAAAGAAAAGAAAAGAAAAGAAAAGAAAAGAAAAAGAAAACAACATTCAAATCCAATCTTGATTCTGAGACTGGCAAAGTAATGTCCGTTTAATAGCTTAAACAATAAGACTTTGAAAATCTAGAGTTTTTCTTCACGTACACACACAAAGGGGTGTGTGTACACATACTTTACTGAAGCTGAAATCTGAATTCTACTGTACATCCCCCATGAGAGACATCATTTAGGCCCATATTAGACTAACTCAGATATGGGATTGATTTGACAAAAATGCACACTTATTTGTGATCCAAGGAAGGAAGGAAGGAAGGAAGGAAGGAAAGGAGGGAGGGAGGGAGGGAGGCAGGCAGGCAGGCAGGCAGGCAGGCAGGCAGGCAGGCAGGCAGGAAGGAAGGAAGGAAGGAAGGAAGGAAGGAAGGAAGGAAGAGCTGAGAAAAAGAGATGGAGGTGCAGAATAGGGGACAAAAAAGAAAAAGAAAGAAAGAAAGAGAGAGGGGGGAGAGGGAGAGAGGGAGGGAGGAAAAAGAAAAGCAAGACATGACGGAGAAATAAAAGAAAGGAACAGAGGTAGGTAGGAAACAGAGAGGGAAAGAAGAAAAGGAAGAAAGAGAGAAAGAAGGGGAGCTAGGAAAAAGAGAGAGAGAAGGGATTCAGAATTCAGAAAGTGAGCTGAAGTGCTTTGAACCTCAGACTATGGCTCTGAATTCATAGGGTGACTTTGGGCAAATCACACTGTCTCTGCTTTGTTCAGTGATTTCAGCCATCTGCTAAGACCACACGTTGGGGTTCAGAGCCCGGCACACTTCACTACGCCAAGGGCCATATTAAAATGCAAACCTGGTTTGAAAGCAACAAGAACAAAGAGTTATTCTTTTAGGCCCAAAAGGAGGTCTGAATAGCGTCTGCACTCTAAAAGATCTGACCTGTCTGCATTTGAAAATGCAGAGCATATTTATCCATTTTGACAGCCATTTGAAATATCCTTGCTAGCCTCTGATTGGCTGAAAAAATATTCAGCCAGTTTTTGGGCTCCCATTAACTGTGGATTCCTTCTGATGTCATTGCTGGTTGTTGAATCTCCATCACAGGAAAAATAAACAGCTGTAATTTATTGGTTTGAAGTCTGAGTCTGTTTCTGATTCTGTCCCCAAAAGGGATACAACTCCCAAGAATCTGGCTGGCAAATATGCAAATAAGTCCCTGATTTGGTTTAACAATTCAGACTGAGTAAACATGAAGGAACACGTGTGGTAAAACATTATGGGAAATTATGAGAGACAAACAGTACAGTACATGAAATTATGTGCTGACCTTTATCAGTGGATCTGAATGGAAAGCTGGAAAATCCCCCAGCAACAGCAAGAAACATATCAATGAGAAGAAGTCATTTGTTAATGTATCATTTGTTATGTTAAAAACCATTTGTTATGATCTTCAACAGTGATAGTCTTCTCTGCCTAGAGTGCGCCCCTCTTTCACATCTAGTCTCAGTGTGACAGGATTAGGCAAATTGAGTGTGTCTGCACAGATGCTTCCATTTTACCTTTTGTACTTGGGTCAGGTACATTGAAAATACTAGGCCTGTCGGTTTCGTTTCGTTAATTCGTTAATTCGTATTAAAATCGTTATTTTTTGCATATCCGAAGCGATATCAAAACATATTTTTAAACCCGGAAGGGTTTAAAAATATCGAAGCAGCAGCCCCATGTATTTTACGAGCTGAAGCTCCGCTCGTTAATGGCATGGAGGCTGCTGCTGAGCGCGCCATCCGGCTCTGGCTCCTCCTCTTCCTCCGGAGCCCATTGGATGCGCGCGCGCGCGCTCACAAGCGGCCTCCGCGCGCCATCCGGCTCTGGCTCCTGCGCCCCCCTCCTCCTCCTCCTCCTCCTCCTCCTCTTCCTCCCAGCTGGGAGGAAGAGGAGGAGGAGGAGGAGGAGGAGGGGGGCGCAGGAGCCGGAGCCCATTGGATGGCGCGCGCGGGCTCACAAGCGGCCTCCGCGCGCCATCCGGCTCTGGCTCCTCCTCTTCCTCCGGAGCCCATTGGATGGCGCGCGCGCGCTCACAAGCGGCCTCCGCGCGCCATCCGGCTCTGGCTCCTGCGCCCCCCTCCTCCTCCTCCTCCTCCTCCTCTTCCTCCCAGCTGGATGGCTCTGGCTCTTGGCTTGTGTGACTTTTCAGGGCTGTATGACCATGTTCCAGAAGCATTCTCTCCTGACATTTTGCCCACATCTATGGCAGGCATCCTCAGAAGTCTGTTGGAAACTAGGCAAATGGTGAGTTATATATCATCTAATATTATCTATGGAATGTCCAAGGTGGGAGAAAGCCATTCAATGCTAATCAAGGTGACCATTACTGCAACATTCACACTTAGCCTGTTTGATCAAGAAAAACATTTTTTCTAAAATGTTTTGTAAATAATAACGAAAATTCGTAAATAACAAAACATTTTTTTGGAAAGTTTTGTAAATATTTTAAATATCGAAACAAAAAAACACCCCAATTAAGAATCGAATTTAGAAACAAATTTTTTCTTGATCAAACAGGCCTAGAAAATACCCATATTTAGTGTGGCATCAAATGTAATGTGCACCTCAATTTTCTAAAGAAGGAAGGAGAAGCAGCACCCTTCTGCCAGGCAGAAGCTGGCAAGTTCACCAGCCCAGGCTCTTTTTCCTCTTTAGAAAATCCTTTTCTCAGTTTCTCCTTTGTCTCTCAACTGAGAGACTAAGGAGAACACTCTTTATCCTTTGTCCTTGTTAGCTGAGAGATGAAAGAGAAATGGCTTGGGGTGGAAAGAGGTGCCACTTCTCCTTTATCTCTCAGCTGAGGGATGAAGAATTTGGGAAGGGAAACCACTGCTTCACCATCAGGCTGAGGCTGGCGGGTTTGCCAGGCTCAGCCTGATGGAGGACACAGGTATCTTTTGGTGTGCAATTGTAATGTGTCATCAAATGTAATGTGCATCTCCTTTTTGACTTAACCATAAAGCCAAAAAAGATGTGCATTACATTCAAATAAATATGGTACATTCATACATTTCCAGATAATAGGTTAGAATGGGGGAAAGGATTTGTAGCCTGTTTGATGTCTCTCAACTGGCAACTTGTTAACATTGTGAAAAGAATACATCTCGCAGAGATATTTTTTTAAAAAAAAATCAAAAGTAAATTTCTGGCGAATGTCCCACATCCATCTTGCAGATTTCCAAAATGCACTACAACGGAACCTGTCAGAAAACCAGGGGACCATTTCCATGTCTGGACCCTGCTTAAGGTCCTGCGATTTTTAAATCCACTTATTGTCCTGGATAATAAGTCTGTCTGGAAGAGAACCCAACTCCTGTGACCTTTGCTACCATCTCCACTGACTAGTTTTGATACTTGGGAAATGCAAGGACACGGCACTTGAAATTGACACTGCAGCTATAATCCATATTATAAACCAATGTAATAAGGATTTAGGTCATGTTAACCTCTGTTTCCATCAAAAGAGCTATATTAGTTTCCATTTTTGGCTTAATTGGTTTGTGTATTAGACCGCTTGTGCATAATATTCATTTTTAACATTGATTGGAAAAAATGTCTGGTAAAATTGGCAAATTAATTCAAATGAACCATAACACAAGCATCATAATCTGATTTACCATGTTAACAAATTGACCACAATATGAATAACTTGACAAGAGAGATTTTATGCGATCGATTTTCTGTCTGGTTTCATTTAGCATATTTCACTAGTATACTATATTTCTGATGAAAGGTAAGCAGCTAATTCATGTAAAATATACCGCTGCTTTAATAGTGAAATGTAAACAAAAAGCACCTTCAAAGACTAGAAGTATCAGCTGCATATAGGATATAAGCTGATTTTAAAATTGTAACCTAAGAAAAGCAATTCAGTTCAAATGAAGCATCATATTTACACCACAAGAAAGTATCTTGGGATTGAGCAGTAACAAACTTCTTACCACATCTTACATTATCAGAAAAAAACAAGTCCGACATGTTGAAATAATATTGTCTGTTCCAGTGAAAAAGAAAATACTTGGAGCAGTTATAACAACCACCAAAAGAAAAATCCCTATTATGTTGACATTATTTGTGGAGTGGAAACTATCTTGGTTATAAATGAAATATGCTAAGAGATAGGGAATTATAAGGTGATTGATTTAGTTGACTTAGATTTTCAATGATTTATAATGTCATTTATTATGATGACAGCCCTTCACACACACACCTGGTTATGCTGCTGGGCATGAAAGGAATTAGTACAAAACATTTGCAGAGGATCAGATTGGTTAATAAAATATAGGCTGGGCAAGTTTGAAATCGGAGGAACCATTACAATACAGTGGACCTGCAACACAGAGTAGCTGCTACTCTGGTTATTCTCTGCGTTTCTGAAGAGTTCCAGCATCTCCCCTATACCTTTAACATGAATATAAACTGACTGAGGTGAGGCACTGTCTCAGAAATTGAAGATAAGTGTCATTTTCAGCAGAGCCCCCAGCTGAGGCAGTGGGCAGTCTATGTTTGGAAGCATTCATAGATTGAACAAGGGTGAATTAACAGAAACTCAATCCAGACAATGGGTTACAGAGATGCATTTGGATGGATACCTTAAGGATAATTTATCCCATCTAAGAATACACAAGCTAGAAACAGCATGGACTCCCTTTTAAGTCTAGGTGGAAATGCAGCTATCCAAGATGCTATTGAATGCTATTTTCCTGCTTCTTGGCAGGCTGTTGGACTGGATGGCCCATGAGGTCTCTTCCAACTCTATGACTCTATACTAAACACCTGGATTTCTACACTACAGGCAGTCCCTGAGTTACAAACATCCTACTTACAAACAGCTCAGTTAAGAACGGGGGTGGGCTAACAGGAAGTGATAAAAATCTACCCCTAAGAAGAAAAATTCACTCCTGCAAGAATTATTATGAGGGAAAGGTGTTTCAGCTGAAGCTTTATCACCAATCCTTTTTTCCACAACAAGCCAAATGTTTAAAATTCCAATTATCACAGGGACAGAAATTGAGGTGAAACTCTCTGAATAAAGGCAGAGGGCCCATCCAGACAGGCCCAAAACGCGGGATCTGTCTTGGTTTTACGGGAGGCATCCAAACGACACCTCTGGTAAAAGCAAATTAATTAAGGCTTTCCCTGGTTTACTCTGCATTAATTAAACACCTCATTAGATCCAGGTCTAATGGGGTGCTGGATCAGTGGGGACTGACTCCCGTGACTATTTCTGTAGTACTGGCATTGAGTCTCCACAGCCATCCCACTTCTTCTGGCTTTGAAAACCCAGAGGAGAAGGATGTTGCCCACCCCTTCCCCCAGCCCCCAATTTGCCCCCTAAAACTTCCTGGAAAGGGTCCCTGGCCATCATGGAGCCTCTCCTCACATCCTTGTGGTGAGAAAAATTGACACCTGAGGAAATTGGAGGGGGGGGGGAGAGGATTTCCCTCCTTACCCCTCCCATCTCCTCAAGTGTCGTTTTCTCATGCCACAAGAATTGAGAAGAGGCCCCATGATGGCCAAGCACCGTTTTCTGTAGTTTTAAAGGGTAAATCAGGGGCTTTGAGGTGGCTTCATGTTATCCCGATTTCAATTGGGGTAGCACATAGCCACCCTGGGAGGGAAATCCCAGGGTTGTGGGAGGGGATGGGGACTAGAATCCAAGTCTATTTCGGTGCAGGTTTTAGTGATGTGTGGAAGTGCCCACAGATAGCAAAACAATCACCACAGGGTATTAATCCTTCCCTATACTATATATATTTGGCTGGAGTTACACTTAAAATATACCTGTTCCAACTTACATACATATTCAACTGAAGAACAAACTTACAGAATCTTCCTTGTTCATAACTTAGGGACTGCCTGTGGTTTCTTTAGCCAGATTTCATTTATGCCCCAGGGGAAAGGTCTTCCAAAGAACTGTGGCTAAGATCTTTCCCCATCTCTCTGGCCTGCAACTAAAGGGAAAGTGAGAAGAATGACCGCACTCTGACTTTAAAATTTGGAAATGGAGAGGAAAGGCATTGTCTTTACTGGACATGGAAGCACAGCATGTGGTCAGGGGTAGGTTCCCTGCAGAAGTTTTCAGGTGTCAATTATGGGCTGCCAAAATCTATAGATTTCCACCGAGGAAGACCAAAACAAAGGATGATAATTTGTTTATGCCATCTCAACATTCCACAGATGAACACTGACATGTATGTCCAAGCAACAAACTATAATTATTAGCGTGAACATTATTAATGAGTAAGTACTCACAAGCTAGGCAAGTTTGCTTTTGCTTGAATCTATAGGGAAAGGCAAAACTCCACCCTCTCCTCTCTCCTCCTGCTGAGCTAATTAAGTGCAAACCATACACTTTCATGGCCAGAATCACTGGGCTGCTGTGAGTTTTTTGGGCTGTATGGCTATATTCCTGTAGCATTTCTCTTAACATTTCACCTTACTGATTGACTTTGCAAACTTCATGGCTACTCAAATGCTAATTCAAGCTTACTAATTACAACATTCATACTTTCTTTAAACAGACAAGGATTCTTTCTCCCATCCTGGACATTCCATATGTGTGTGTGTGTGTATGTATGTGTATCTGAAGATGCTAGTCACAGATGCAAGCGAAACATTAGGAGAGAATGCTACTGGCACATGGCTATACCACCCAAAATACTCACAGCAATCCTGCAAACTATTTATTCTGCTTAAATCAAAGAACTACCTTGTATTTCATCTCAGATTAAAATGGGTTTGTAAAGGAAAATTGAAAAAGAAAAATGGAAACAATTTAAGCTAGTCATTTGAAATCTACTTAAACTTATACTCTTTCAAATAACAGTGGCAAGTGCCATTTATTTTTGGAGAGCAAATCAGGGACAATAATAACTCACATGTTTCACCGTATTACTGCCATTCAAACCCACAAAGTTGCATGCATTCCCATACAATAATCACTTATTTTCCTGCTAATTAAATCTTAATCTAGAACAGTGGTTCTCAACCCGTGGGTCCCCAGGCTTACAGCCACTTTACCAGCTGTTAGAATTTCTGAGTGTTGAAGACCAAAACATCTGGGGACCCACAGGTTGAGAACCACTGATCTAGAAGAACCTCATATTTTATTAATGGCAGACTGTTGGTTCATCTATCACAGTAAATTTATTATTGCCAGGCAGCGAGTCTGTAAGGTTTAGACAGAAATCTTCTGAGTGTGTTCAGCTACCATCCTGCCCCATATGGCAAAGTGAACCACATGTCATCCCTTTGGTTACTGTTGTCCGATGTCATGCAAGTGTTGGTCGTCACCAAAAAAATGTCTTGATCTCAGCTCATATTTTAATATATGATATATATTCTAAGATTTGTGTATGTAATTTATTAGAATGCTCCCCCTCCCCTCCTTCCATTGGGTCAAAAAGTATTTTGTCAAATTGGCATTAGAACAAAAGCTTCATATTCTTGAGTAAAAGAAACACTTCAATTAGTGAATTTAATTTACTTTGAGGCACTCATAATCAGTAAAACAGCAGGTTTTTAACTTGATCTACAGTAAAGCTCCTAAAAAATACTTGAAGATGAGTTTTTAAAATGTCTTATAAAGGCATCATATAGCAACTATAAATGTAAGAACAATCCATTCTTGATTCATCAGGAACATATGCCAAATCCTACATAACCATAAAATTATAACTAACAGTTTAAGTTTATTTGACTTATACAGACAAAATGTTTTAGCACAGTGATATACACTCTCATGTCTGAACTGGGATTTACCTCCCTTAATCTCAGGTGTAAATCTTTCAATTTACTATGGCTCAATGTCAATTAACAGATATGACTTTGTCTCAGACCTCCATAACATTATGACTTCTTCCTTGTTTTTATTTTATTCTAAGCTGAAATTTGATTGCATGAGCATCAGTAAGAGCCTTATCTCATGATACAGGTAAATTGCAATTGCATTAAGATAATTGTGCCTTTGGCTGAGGCTTTTGGATAATGTAGTTGTTCTTACATTGTTCTTCAGCAGGATACTGTTTATAAAAATCAATTAATTATCTCCTTTCCTGCTTTTGTTATGCAAAAGTTCAACTGTGTTCTGTTGTGTTTTTATAACAATTCTGGATGGTCAGTGGGCATACTTTGAGGAAATATCAAGGGGAAAGGAAAGGGATGGACTTTTCAATGTGATTTCTTTTCAACTAATAAAGTAACTGCAAGAAACCTTTAAACATTTTTCTCTATGCCAAACTAGGAAAAGGGTTAGGGTTGGTGAACAGTCCTTAATGCTGAATGTGATAAGATTTTTAGCACAAACAATCACGGCAATCCCAAGATGATTCCAAAGAAAGAGCAATCTATACTGAATAGCATTTTTACAAGCAACTCTTGTAAAAACGTTATTCAGATTTTGCACCTTTGTAAACATTTTGGGATTACAGTGTTTGTTTGTGCCAAAACCTTATCACACAACTTGATAGTATCAAGGAGAGAAGGAAAACCTCATGCAACAGATTTGAAAACTACTTAAAAGCCAAAATCAGAAAGCTGCTGCAAGGAAAGCAGGCAAACTTACGATAGATAGTTCAGCATACTTAAATCATTTGGAAGACTTCACAGTAGGGTGCTCTACTTCCAAGACTTTTTTGCTTCTGTGTTGAACTTTAATAGGCATCAGTTTTATTTATTATCCACCATGAACAGTCAGCTTCAAACTCCATTTAAGGTAAACAAAATGATGTCCTAATCTATATTGGATTTTATTAGTAGCAACCAACCCTGTAAAACTGGAATCAATCATCTGAATATTCATGAACATTTCACATGCTGAGAGAACTGAGCTGTGGGAAGCAAATGTATCTGCAATTAAAACCACTTGTAGTTCCTCAAGAGATAAATGGTTTTATAGACTAGAACAATAGTTCCAATGCTCCTTGATGTGGTGGACCAGCATTTTCCCTTTTAATGGACCAGGAACCAGAACCAAATGTGCACCATTATAATATTTACAGAGGTTTCCAGAAACCCAAGGCAAATTGACAGCCAGTGGTGCATGACTGCCACAGACAAGTGCCGGGTCAGACTAAGGGTTGGGAATAATAGGTCCTGAGTGAATGAAGCATCTACTTTATGAAGACTAGAAGGGTGTTTCTAAAAGAAATGTGCTGAGTAGGCAATGGACCAAGTTCCACAAACCTACAGGAATGTGGAGTGGAGAAGGCACGCCTCAGGCAGCATGGCAGAAGGGGCATAAAAGTGAACTAGAGATGCCTAAGAGAGGGGGCTAGATATCTTAGAGTGTGGAAGGCACATAGCTGATACAGGACATGTTGTTATCTGAGGCAAGGGACATTCCATATATAGAAGATTATTAGATTGACATTTGAATCTTATTTTGATGCCTATGAAATTTGGCTAAATTAAAGACAAGGTATTGGATACAGCTCATACCAGCAATTATTTGTTGCCATTTTCCATCCCTGGCATCTGCTGCCCACAATGGTTGTCTCAATCTGTCTCATAGTACAGCCAATTCCAAAAATGTCAAGAAGAGCATATGCTCTTAGGAGAAGATTAATGGGAAAGTTGAAAGCTAGTTGATACATTAGCTTGATAAAACAGGATCGAGATTCAAAGTGAGGAAACAGAAACATAGTGGAGAAGGAAGGCAAAGAAAAGGGATACATGATACAATAGACTCGGTTAACGAGAAGTCAAGGAACCAGAACTCTCAAGCAACTGAAGAATTAATATTTAAATAAAAATGAAAATACATGTATAATGCAGTAAAACTGTGTTAGGTTTGTCTTTATTTATCTTCATTTGCTTTTAATTACTGTGTTTCAATATTAATATCAAGTCAATGCAGAATTGTATATTATGGAATATTATGGAATATAATATTAGTTAGGCATATTTTAATAGTAACTCTTAGGCTACCAGAAACTACATTTCCAAAGTCTAGATAGCAGGTGGAATGGGAAGGAGAATCAATGGAAGGAGATTTTAAATTGAAGTTACCCACCATTTGGTTCTTTTATAGACAAGATCTAGGTTTACACACCCAACAAAAATGTTTTCTGATCTCTTGATTTGTAGATCTGTTCCTGGGGTTATTTGGCACTCTGATTTAAAAAAAATTGCATTGGATGGACCGCATCATCTCTAGTTCATTAAATATGGTTATCACAATTCTTTATGAGTGAGCAGATGGCGACCGATATATGGCATATGTTCTGTATTTCAAGATCCAAAGCTGATAGGGGATAACTGGTGCCATTTTTTGGAAACAGCAGGTCAAATAAACCTAGAAACAGGTCTAACATTCGAGGCGCCAAAACGGCGTTGGCCAGTTTTGGCGCCTATTTTATAAACCCAAGACAGATTGACAGCTAGTGGTGCATGACTGCCACAGACAAGTGCCGGGTCAGACTAAGGGGTTGGGAATAATAGGTCCTAAGTGAATGAAGTATTTACTGTTCAAGTGCAAGTCTGCACACACAATGCAAAAAGAGTGAGTGACTGGTTGAAACATGAGTGCATCTACACTTCTTTGGGGAGTATTTACAATATCCGGAAAGCCAGAGGGGTTGTAAACCATTTGCTCTCAGTAATGATCAGTATCTGCCATTATAGCTACTGTAAAAATTAGTGCCACTGTCAAATGCACTGCCAAATACAATGTAATAGAATAACATAATGATTCATGTCATTGCCCTTGTGTGACATGCAGGTAAAATGACCCACAGAGTCATCATTAACCTTTTGCCATTCAAGAGAAACAAACTGAGTTTATGTAATCTGACAGTCAATCTCTGGCCCAGATTGAATAATTTAGTACAATATTCTGGTATTGCCTTCAAGATATAATTAGGGAAGTTCTCCAGGCATTAAGGCTTCTCAGTACAACAAGATCTTCCAATTGGTTTTCTATATATATATATATATATATATATATATATATATATATTATAATTATGTTTCTATCTAAGATTTATTCAAATGCAATGAAGATCTTAACAGGAGCTACACTTTTAAGTACAATGCAAAAATACCCATAAAACAAATGAAAGAGGAAGCATCATGTAAAAAATTACATTTTATATTTTCCTGAACTATTTCAGGAAATCAGTTCATCTTGCTGTCCTGTAGGCAAGATATTTTTGCTAATCTTGTCTAGAGGCCAACAAAAAGAACAGATTTCTTAAATTAGTTCATTTATTCACATTAGATTCCTTGTTTAATTTCAGGCAAATACTGTAATTTCAAAGTCCAAGATAGGCTAAAGAACAAGATTGCCCTTCATAGTTCTGTATTTAAAAAAATGATGTAAAATGAAATTTTAATAGAAAATTGCTATAGAAAATCTTGGTCTCTATCTTGTCTTGGTCCTTGAAATTAAAATTACTTGATCCACTCTAACTCTTTCCTTTTGCGGAAGTGACAAAGGGAGAAAAGCAATTGTGAACTTACCGGTTTCCTAGTTGATTGGACATTAAATTTTACACTTTAGTCATAATACATTTCCTAAGCACAGCTCAAGTCCTAACATCAGACCTCAAGAAAAATGACAGAAAAGTTTTAGCCAAGGACTTATACTCATCTCCCTATGCCTTTCCATATTTCCTTAAAAAAATGTTTGAAGGTCCTGACCCAAAGAGGAAAATTCTGCCCTTTGGAGACTTTCAAAATAACAAAAGGTGAAGGGGAAAAAACTTCAAACATATTTTCTTACCAAACTGTATAACTCATTAGTTTGAAGAATTGTTTCATATCTAATTAGCAAATAACATTTCACAAAAAGTATTAAATGATTAAAACAGTTCAGAGAAGGTTTTGCTCTTACTTTGACATGATGAATGAGATCCTCAACTTCATTCACTTTGTACGTCTCAAGTCCCAATTCCTTAGATAGCCTCAAAATACGATTTTGTGTTGGTCCCACATATGCTCCTCCCAGGTCTACATATTTCACATGTTTATTCTGATACAGAAACAGGAAGAAAACATATATTATTGGCAAAGAAAGATCAAATAAAACCTGAGACCCAATTTTTTTTAAAAAAAATCCGTGTTTCTACATCAAATACCAAAGTTTGTTTTGTGGGATGAAAATTAAAGAAACATGTTTCCAATACTCCCTGCCCTAGAACACAAAATGTCATTCAAAACAGTTTCTCTGTCATAACGAATACATGGAGTTAAGGCAATTACTAAAACACAATATGACTGTTCTATATACTTATGTAGAAGTCTAGAAAATTTGGTTAAAAACCCAACTCCCCAAAACAGGGCCGACTTATCCATGGAATCAATGTGAATACTGTACCTTAAGTCTTATGAAAAGAGGAGCCATCCTCTTCTCTGAGTAGAGTTCCAGAAGGCAAGAACTTAGTCCATCTCAAGAGAACCTGAATGAAGCCCTGACCCCCTCTAATCTCTCCTTTGTGGCACCACTTCTGTCCTTTTTGAATATCTGGATGGGAAAATGGTAGTGACATCCAGTAGTGGCTGCCCCTCTGAGGTGGCATTGCTGCTTTCCCCTTTCTATATAATGATCCTTGACTTATCCATGGGTCATATTAAAATCCATAATTTTGCCTCCAAAACTTGCTCTCAACTTATACATGAGATCAACTTATATTGCCGTTGTTATCTCTCCCACAGATGTTTGAATTATGCCTGTATAAGTAATTGAAATATTATATAAGGATATTAAACAGAATTACTTACTCTTACAGTGAATGTTCTGCCTCCGACCCTGTCACGGGCTTCCAGAACCACAACATTTAATCCTGAGTCAAAAAGCAACTTGGCTGCTGATAGACCTAAAAAGCAAACAAAGGCTACATAATGCTGTCCCTTCACACCTTCTTGAAATAAATCCTTAACTTTTAAAAATGTATTCTATTAAAGACAATATCACTAATTCTACAGTGAACCATGTTCACTTGGTTGTCTTCTGTTGATTTCAAAAATAAGTAAAGGTAAAGGTTTCCCCTTGACATTAAGTCTAGTTGAGTCCGACTCTGGGGTGTGTAAGTCGAAGAGCCACCGTTGTCCTTAGGCACCTCCAAAGTCATGTGGCTGGCAGCCTGCATGGAGCACCATTACCTTCCCGCCAAACAGTGCCTATTGATCTACACACATTTACATGTTTTCGAACTGCTAGGTTAGCAGAAGCTGGGGCTAACAGCTCACCTCACTCCCCAGGTGTGAACCACCAACCTTTTGGTCAGCAAGTTCAGCAGCTCAGCACTTTAACCCACTGTGCCACCAGGGGCTCTTAAAAAATAGGACCCATCAAAATGTCAGAAATTTAAATCATCCAACACTAACAAAAGCTGTGACGTGTCAACCAAACTGTGACGTGTCAACTAGCCAGCAATAAAGTGGCATTATTAAATCTAGAAAGATATAGCTTATTGATGGATAGAAGAAATTACTTATCATATGATGTCCTGCCCCAGCCACCTTAGAATATACTGTATGTGACCACAATCATATACAGGCAGTCTCTGAGTTACAAATATCCAACTTACAAATGACTCATAGTTAAGGACAGATGAGGCAACAAGAAGTAAGAGAAATCTACCCCTAGGAGGGAAAATTCACTCCTGAAAGAGTTATCATGGGAAAAAAGGGTCTCCACTGAACCTTTCTCACCAATCCCTGTTTTCACAACAAGCCACATTTTTCAATATCCAACTATCACAAGGACAGAAAGTGAGGTGAAAGCTTCTGAACAGGGGCACAGATAACAAAATAAACTCCACAAGGTTGTTAATCCCCTTCGCCATGCTATCCGAACCTAGCTGTGTGTGTGGCAGGAATTAAACTTTAAAATGTACCTGTTCCGAATTACATACAAATTCAACTTAAGAACAAACCTACAGAACCTATCTTGTACATAACTTGGGACTGCCTGTACTAAGTTGCCTTTAGTAAGACAATCAGTAAAGTGAAACAGATTTCACTTTATCCCTGTTATATTACAGTTCCACCCAAAGTGTAGGGAACAACTATTTTTAATGAACCACATCAAGAGAAAATAGAATCCCTTTTGAAAGTTTTCAAGAAACCATGTAGAAATGTGGGAAATCCACTTTACATAGGCCATTGCCGATTAGCCAAATCCAACCCTCAGGCTGGTTTTGTGGTTCCTCAAGTCATAGTCTCCCAACTCCTGCTACCAGGAGATACCTGGCTCTGGGAGCAGGATTTTGAAAAAAATAGTGCAGTACAGCAATTTTAATATGTGTAATTGACTACAGAATGGCCTTGGACTCTGACCCTGGATGGCGTGTTTAACCTCGGAATGTATTTTAATTATGGTATGTTTAATATGTATTAATTTTAATTCAAGTTATTTTTAAGTTAACATTGTATGTTTTTAAGGCACTGCAGAGGTGCCACATGTAAGCCACCTTGGGGTAGAGAAAGGTGGGTATAAATAAAGTAAATAAATAAATACCAAGGATTTGCCTACACGTACAA
Source organism: Anolis sagrei (assembly GCF_037176765.1). Classification (NCBI taxonomy): domain Eukaryota; kingdom Metazoa; phylum Chordata; class Lepidosauria; order Squamata; family Anolidae; genus Anolis; species Anolis sagrei. Next base: position 77,300,633 of record NC_090023.1, on the reverse strand, counting down.
TGAAATCTGGGGCCAGTACAGAACATCCTCTTGGCCGGTTGCCGCAGTGTCAGGGACAATACAACCCTGATCCATCTGCTTTTCCCTGTGCTGCCTAACCATATGAATAGTGGACAAATTGAAATGAGAACCTGGCCAGATGTCCACACTCACCTAGAGAGCTACTCCAGAGTTTCGCCATTTCATACAGTGAAGTAATACTAGGTGTTTTATAGCAATCAACTGTGTTGTATTCTGCCTTAAGATGCAAGAATTGGTGGGTAACAAATAAAATGCATTATTATATTATTATAAGCAGCCTTAGCACACATTCAAGCAACATGCACCAGCAGGTTGCTCATATACAAGCTAATGTTCTGCCTTGCCATGCTGTGCTAATGCATCCACTGTGCTATATCATTAGTTTTGTTCAAGAGATTCAATAGTCACAAAATTAATACAGACCACAAAGAATCAGCTATTTGTGCAAAGGGCAAAGTGGTGCTTAGATGGAGGTATTTATTTATCGTGTCATCAGCAACCATTGTATTACAATTCCAACAGAGCAAAACAAACACAGAGATTAAAAAGAAAAAGAAAAAAAAAAAAGAAAGAAAAAAAACCACACAGATTTTGTAAATTTGGTATTTGGTTAAATGTCCTTTGACCAGTATCTGGCCACTTGGAGTGCCTCTGGGGTTGCCGCAAGAAGGTCCTCCATCGTGCATGTGGCAGGGCTCAGGGTGCATTGCAGCAGGTGGTCAGTGGTTTGCTCTTCTCCGCACTCGCATGCCGAGGATTCCACCCTGTAGCCCCATTTCTTAAGATTGGCTCTGCATCTCGTGGTGCCAGAGCGCAATCTGTTCAGCGCCTTCCAAGTCGCCCAGTCTTCTGAGTGCCCAGGGGGGAGTCTCTCATCTGGTATCACCCATGAATTGAGGTGCTGGGTTTGGGCCTGCCACTTTTGGACTCTCGCTTGCTGGGGTGTTCCAGCGAGTGTCTCTGTAGTTCTAAGAAAACTATGTCTTGATTTAAGTCGTTGACGTGCTGGCTGATACCCAAACAGGGGATGAGCTGGAGATGTCTCTGCCTTGGTCCTTTCACTATTGGCTGCTACTTCCCGGCGGATGTCAGGTGGTGCAATACCGGCTAAGCAGTGTAATTTCTCCAGTGGTGTGGGTCGCAGACACCCCGTGATAATGCGGCATGTCTCATTAAGAGCCACATCCACTGTTTTAGTGTGATGAGATGTGTTCCACACTGGGCATGCATACTCAGCAGCAGAGTAGCATAGCGCAAGGGCAGATGTCTTCACTGTGTCTGGTTGTGATCCCCAGGTTGTGCCAGTCAGCTTTCGTATGATGTTGTTTCTAGCGCCCACTTTTTGTTTGATGTTCAGGCAGTGCTTCTTGTAGGTCAGAGCACGGTCCAAAGTGACTCCCAGGTATTTGGGTGCGCTGCAATGCTCCAGTGGGATTCCTTCCCAGGTAATCCTCAGAGCTCGGGATGCTTGTCTGTTCTTAAGGTGAAAGGCGCATGTCTGTGTTTTAGATGGATTAGGGATCAGATGGTTTTCCCTGTAATAGGCAGTAAGAGCACTTAGAGCTTCGGAGAGCTTCTGTTCTACCATCTCAAAGCTCCCTGCTTGAGCAGTAATGGCACGATCGTCAGCATAGATGAAACTCTCTGTCCCTTCTGGCAGTGGCTGGTCATTTGTGTAGATGTTGAACATGGATGGAGCAAGCACGCTCCCCTGAGGCAGGCCGTTCTTCTGTTTCCGCCATCTGCTTCTCTGGCCCTGGAACTCAACAAAAAAGCTCCTGTTTTGTAGCAGGTTTCCTATGAGGCGGGTGAGGTGGTAGTCCTTTGTGATATTATACATTTTTCTCAGGAGGAGGCGGTGGTTCACAGTATCATAGGCTGCTGACAAGTCTATGAAGACAGCTCCTGTGATCTGCTGCCTTTCAAAGCCATCTTCTATGTGCTGGGTCAGGTTCAGCACTTGCGATGTGCAGCTTTTGCCTTTTCTGAAGCCAGCTTGCTGTGGGATCAGACAGGGGTCTATATTTTCCATAATTCTATGCAAAATAAGTCTCTCCAGAACTTTGTAGAGGTGACACAACAGGGAGATTGGTCTGTAGCTTTTTGGGTCATTACGGTCTTTGCCTGGCTTCAAGATGGCGATGACTCTTGCTTTCCTCCAGATTTTGGGGATCTGACAGGATGCAGTGCAGTTGTTCATCAGCTCCAGCAGCCAGCGCCTTGCTTTTGGACCAAAGTTCTTGATTTGTTCCATCCGTAGATCATCCAAGCCAGCTGCTTTGCCATTCTTACATTTGTTGAGAGCCATGTCCAATTCAGTAGATGTAAAGGGTTCATGGAGGTTGTTGTTCTCAATCTCCGGCTGTCTGGCTATTGGTTTCTTTCCTACTTTGGTGGCAAGGTTGGGTTTCCCATTCTTCAAGAGTTGGTGTGCTATCTGATCTGCCTTTATGTTGGCATGGGTATTAGTTTGTGAGGGATCGTTGCTCAGCCGTCTCAGCAGCCTCCACGCCTTCTGGCTGCTCCTGCCCATGTCGACCTCTGTGATCAACTTGATCCACTGTTCTTTCTTGGCTTCAGAGATGGAGGACACAATGCTCTGCGCTGCCTGAAGAGTCTGCTCACTGAATGGGTCTTCGTTGTGGAGCCTGTAATAGTTTTCCAACAAGGCAGCTGTTTCAGGAGTAATGCCCTGGAGGTAGTGGGTTCTGCAGCCTCTCGGTATGGAGGCCCGTGAGCAGGTTTTCACTATTTCAATAAAATGTTCGTATTCCTCAGGGACTGGCGCGACCGATGTGATCATGTCATCTAACATGTCTGAGAATTTAGTCCAATCTGCCTTTCTGAAGTTGTATCTTCGTTTAAATCGAACTTCCTGAGGCCTTATTGTTGGGAACAGTTGGCATATTATTGGTCGGTGCTGTGTGTTTGGGATTGGTGGTCCCACTGATTTGGTGCATTGCTGTACGATGCTGTCGCTCACAAATAAGAGGTCTGGGTTATAACCTCGGTGCCATCTCCCGCTGTTGTAGGATGGTGGGAGCTTGCTATCATGGATGAGTGATAGTTTGTGCAGTTCAGACCAGGACAGGACAGCCTCTCCATTTCTGTCCTCTTGGGCATAGCCCCATACATGGCTATGGCTGTTGAAGTCACCAATTACTACCGCCCTTTGGTGCCTGTCAAAGTTCTCGGGGGAGGAGAAGCAGAAATCTTCATTTGGGGGCTTGTACACAGAGGTGATGGTGATGTTATTAAGCTCTACTGTTATAACCTCGATATTGTTTTCTTCAGTGTTGTGGGCACTGCTGACTTGGAGGCCTGGTTTGACAAAGACAGCACTTCCATACTGTGCATGTGGTCTTTCCGCTACTAGGATCATTCCTGGAACTTTGGGTCGTTTCTGTCGTTCATCCCTGTGTGTTTCTTGGACACACAGCACGTCACATTTCTTATCTCGGCACAGTTCATAGAGCAGTTGTTCTTTGGCAGCTGACATTCCTTCGATGTTGATTGCGATTATTGTCATGGTTGGTCCTGAAAAGGACCGTTGGTTGTTTTGCTTCCTTGTTTGCATGCTTCAAGTCGTCTCCGGTTGCTTCTGGGTTGAGAGAATCGGCCGTCTATGAAGACGTTGCCCAGGGGACGCCCGGATGTCTTGCAATCCTGCGAGGAGGCTTCTCTCATGTCCCCCTAGATGGAGGTTAGGCAAGGCAAATGCAGCAAGCCTTCCTAAGTAACTATGGCAACCTACTATCAAACAGCATCCCCTCAAAGATACTGCAACTAAGGAGACGGCCTTCCAAGGGCTTTTAGAATTCATGTTTAATCTGCCGAAATTGATCTCTTATCACAAAGTAATCTGTACTGAAATTACTAGATGACCGAAATGTCAGGCATCTTGGTAATTATTCTCCAATTTTGGCCTTTTGTCTTCCTGCTGGTCACTCTGTCCCTCACAGGTCCGCTTTAAAGATATGACCAAAGAGATTTTGACAATAGCATTTGTATCCTTATTATTTCTGATAAGATATTTTTGAACTAATATATTCCACTCCACAACATAACACAGTTACAAAACTGCAGAAGTGGAATAAATTATGTAACAGAGATCCATCTTTTGGATCATCACTAACTCTCTTGTTGTATCAATATAACCAGTCTTAAGTTTTAGAATGTACTAAATGCTAAAGACATAACCACAGAGTGAAGAAAATGCAATCTTCCAGATGTTACTTCTCTTCCTTAGTTAACGCAGCCAATTGTAAACAATGATGAGATTACAGATCAGCAACATTTGGAGAACCACATATTCCTGCATTAAGATGATATTGAATCTCCATGAAAATCTGTGCTGCTTTTTAAAATAAGAACAATAATGCAACAACTGTTCACAGTGTGTGAAAATCTGATCCTTAAACACTCCACACTTTAATTTGAATATAGAACCAAAGTATGACCTCTCATTCTCTAGTCTAGAGTTTAGTCTGGGGTTTATATTTATAGAAGCAAACTCTTTACAGTCTGTATCCAGTAAATCAAGAGATTAATGAAGCAGTGTTTGTATTTCCAACTGGTAAAAGAACATCAAACGAAGGCATTAAAATATAATTTGAGCAATTGTTTCACTTTTGCAGTATTTTTGCCCATTTTTAAAAATGGTGCTAAAAAAATAGAGGAAAACATTGAAAAAAGATATTCAATACATTTTATAGTACTAGACTACAGCCCTTTGCTCTGGTTTCATATTAATCCACATGATTTCCATGTCCTCTTCTTCCATCCATATGAGTGCAAGTATATGGACGACTCATCAGGAAAACGCAAAAGAATGGGGTGAAGTAGCACAAAGAAGTAAGAAGAATCTGTTCCAGGGTATAGCAATGACAGAGGATATGAAGTATTCTAAGTATTTAGAGATTTGGTAACTAAAAAGGAGAAGAGGTAAAATTACCAAGGGAATCTGAATCCAGACTTCTAGGTGCAATTTTTCACAAAGCTAGAAATTTGGAGATGTTTTTGTGTGCCTTCAAGTTATTTCTGACTTATGGCTAACTTTTCCAGGTTCACCCAGTGGGTTTCCATGACCAAGCAGAGATTTGAATCATGTTCTCCAGAATCATGGTCCAACACTCAAACCACTATGCCATGCTGGGTATCTAGAAATTTGGAGACTGAATGCATATTTAATGGAAGGAGGCTGAATTCTAATTTGGAGGGAAATTGTCCTCAATTTCCCCTTTCTGTAAACACAATCCTGCTTCTGCTATTTTTGACTCTGGCTTCAGTCACCATCAGCTGTGACCCCGATTGACTTTTAGTTGGGTTAACATTCCCATTCTGAGAGAGTTATGAATACTCTAAACATTTATCTGTGCTTTCTGTTTCTCAGCTCTTTCCAGAGATCAAAAACCACTTTTTCATCCACAAATAAAAACAAAGTTTAAGGGCAGAGAAGCATGGTATACAACATGAAGCTTTAGACTTTCATATGCTGCTCTTCCTGCAGATTTTCTTTCATGAATACATTAGGCCAGGGTTCTCAAACATTTTCAGCCACAGAGCCCTTTTTTAATCATTTTGGAGCCCTCCAAAATGTTTATATATTATGTTATACCATGCAGGAAAAGAACAATCAAAGCACCCCTCAAAAGATGGCCACCCAACCTTAAGAAAAAGAAGGAGGAGAAGAACCACCACCACCCCTGGGGCCATCTAATTCCTGCTTCTTGGCAGGGGGTTGGACTGGATGGCCCATGAGGTCTCTTCCAACTCTTTGATTCTATGATTCTATGATTCTATCTATCTGCTACTCGATTTTCAAAAACTCATTTCAAAAAGTGGCAGAGGAAATTCAGTTTACCTTCACAAATATTACAACTCTGAAAAGACTTAGCAAGCCTTACATAATTGAAATAAATTGTGTATACCAGTTATTTGCTTCACCTCAGGTCCATTTATGTAACATGCCTCCTGTAGATGTTCTGTAGGGAACCAAATTGCTTTGTGCCAAGATTATGAAGCACTTTGATTTCTTCAAACATAGAGAGAGATGTGCATGTTGTTGACACAGAGCAGGTGTAGAAAATAGATGCCAGTTCAAAACCACTCACATCCTTGACCAGTGGCCAAGTTGTCTGAGGCTGATTAAAGGCAGAGTCCAACAATGGCCTCAATCCAGCATGTGCCCAGTGTAGCATAAACACTAACATGCAGAGCTGTGCTATATAGGTCAGAGCCATATACCATTACCTGATTTACTGTAAACCCCCGAAGCCATCTCTCATGGTCATTCCATGCTTGATAGCAATCAGGCAGAATCGGGAAAGACTGACTACCGCATTACCAAAGCCAGATACATAATGATGACATCAGCATGAAGATCCATGGGGCTCTTTTGGAGCTTCATCAGTTTCGTAAGCATTGTGTGCCTGGCAGGGAAGGTTGCAAGATGCTTTTCCAATTCCATCTGCTCATCCTGAAGCACAGAATAGTCATGCGAGGTGGCTTTGAGGTTTTACAGTAAAGTGTGGGAGGGTCTTTGTGGGAGAACACAGATAGGAAGTAAATACTGATCCCAAAGGATCCAAGTTACACATCCACATGCACAAGGTACACTTGTACACGTGGATGTCCTAACCAAACTCTGAACAATATCTGGCAGAGTATGCATTCCTGGTTCAGCATCCTTTTAAGAGGCTCTTCTGACAAGTGAGTGGGTCACCTTGGAGAAGTCGCACACCCTTAAACCTGGAAACCCCTGTGATAGATTCAATTTGGTGTCACCATAGGTTGGAAACAACTTGAAGTTATACAAGGAGGAGGAGGGGAGGGGGAGAAGGCGGAGAGATATTCCTCTTTAAATTGTTTGTGTCTCATTATGTTTATGATCAAAATCAGGTCAGGTTGCAGATTTCTTACATATAGCCTAACTCACAAATTGATGCTTCCTTAAAAACATCAGTGATCACTTTGTAGCTTATTAGAATACACACACAGAGAGAGAGAGAGAGAGACATAAAATTATGGGATGCAGAGAATCAGAGAGGACAATCCCCTTTTGCTCACAGCTTAAAAAGCAATTTCCCCAACCTTAGATTTTCTTCTGAAGCCCCAGGATTCAGATTATTACATTACCTGGCCCGAAGCCTGAATGTAATAGCATTGGGCTTATTAAAGCAGTCAGCACAATATAAACAATCAGATTACTCCACAGCTGCTGAGATATTGAAGTTGGCATGAGGTATCTTTACCTCTGTTCTTATTCACAACCAATCAGTCAGCTAAAATTCTGTTTAAAAGGCTGTGCTCAAATTATTCAACTTTACATTGAAGTAAACAAAATTTCAGAAGGCTTTAGTTGTCCTCAAAAATTGTACTCATCGTATTATATCACAGACATCTGTACAAATGGATGAATGTGCTAATAAAAAGTTGCTTTTAGATTAAGCAAAGCATTTTGCTTTGTCTAATACAAGAAGTAGAGAATGTGTAGCCTGTAGGCTATATGTCAGCTACATTTATAGAGCCTCTCAAGCTCCTCTAAAGCCCACCTTTTGCAATTTTTGAGAAATTTTAACCCCAAAATGTTCCTAAATAGTTCATAATGTCATTTCCGGGTCACCAAAAATACACCAATCCAGCCTGCAAAGAAATCAGGGATGTTGGTCCCTTCTCCTGGTAAAGTGCTCCACCCCTGTATTAACTATAATGAAATTTTACTAAAACACTAGTAATAAGAGAAAGAGCACCTCATATGATGGTACTTTTATGTGTTCTAAATAGTTCAGGAGCAGTTCCAGTTTAAATTATAACATGTGCACCTTTTTAGGGTACTTCATTTCAAACATTATGGAATTACCTCAATTCTACTTATCCTAGAAATGTTAATCCTATGCAGATGTCAATAATGGAGACAGTAAACATACTTATTGAAACAAGGAATAGTACTGCATAGGAGGTGGCATCCCAAAGTGTTGCTGATGTTGTTTTGTGCCTTCAAATCAGCTGCAATGTATGTAAGGCCTATTATATGGGGGGGGGGGGGGTTCCATTAAGGGCCCATCTATACCGATCCCAAAATGGGGTTGAATCAGCTCTGAGACAACTATGGCCCCTTCTATAATGCCATATAAAATCCAGATTATCTGCTTTGAACTGGATTATACGGCACTGTACAGTCATATAATCCAATTCAAAAAAGATAATGTGGATTTATTTATTTATCGTTTCAGGGGCAGACCAAACAGTTGCACTGCATTTTTTAACAAACATAATCTGCTTTGATAATCTGGATTATAAGGCAGTGTAGAAGGGGCCTAAATAACACAGAGAGCCGAATTGGGTTAACATGATCTTGAACCATGTTAACAAAAATTTCTAGTTTCTTTGCATTTCCCCGAAGACCTCAGACTAGAGCAAAAAGTGACTTTGGGCTTAGGTAAGTGGTTGAACCAGTTCCGTGATGAAACCATCCACAACTGTTTAAACATCCATATTGTATTGGGATAGCATTCATTATCTCAGCAGCCAGGAGGCACAATTATGGCTAATGTCAGTTGTTCATCACCTGGAATGACACTAGCTGAATTGACAAGGTGGGGGGGGGGGGGGTAGGAGAAACAGACATCACTCAGTACATCACATGACCAGCATTAGCCATGTCATGCCAGCTAAAGAACTCAACAAGAACAGAAGGAGAATGTTAAGGGCGAGCCTCTGGCAGTGCTAAGTCAGATTCGGCACCATCAGATAATCAGGACCCCCTTCTGCCTCTGCAGTGATTGAGGGGCTGCCAGTCAAAACCACCCCAGGCCTGATTTGACGTTCACCACTCAAAATCTGCAACAGGAGAAAGGATCTGTGTAGAGGTTCCCTATGAACCTGCTACTTGCCCAATGTCACCCAGGTGGTTTGCATAGCTTGTTTTCTCAACATGCTACCTAATCCAATATTCCAAACATTGTTTATTTATTTGAGATGTTTTTACCACCACCTTTCTCCTCAAGCAGACTCAAGGCAGCTTACAACAAAGTAAAACCATACAATACAAAGTTAAAACATGGTTAAAATCACATTACGTCTTTCCAGCCTCTCTTTTGATATTTACTGTTGCGTTCCTGTGATTCAGCCCTGACTCACTCCACACAGTGGAAGGAGAAGGAGAAAGTATGAAATACACAGAACAGTCCCTGTAACATGCAAGACTTCAGATACATAAGCAATCTATAGACGAAGAGTAGGCTCCCTAAGTAAATATTTCCCATCAACATGTAGCTGGTAAATATTTGTCCATTCTTACTCCCATGCAATGGTAAAGGATTGCATGTCTCAAGAGGACTGTGGTGACTTTGGGTTCTGAACTGTACAGGAGGGTTCCTAATAATAATAATAATAATAATAATAATAATAATAATGCCCCACCTTCATCTCCCCTAAGGGACTCTGGGCGGCTTACAAAGGGACAAGCCCAGAGAGCACAAAGTTAGAAACATAACTTTGAACATACAGTTGTTGCTTCCATGCAAACTATCAGCTGTAAATATGTATGTCAGGAATAAAGCTTGTTGCCATTATGCCTTGCTCACACACACATGTACTTGTGGATTGCATCATAAAAATCTGCATATGTCCAGAAACAACACATGCAATTATGAAAGAATGTCCAACTCAATCTTGGGAAACCTTGAAGTGGCAAAATTCAGCCAAGTTCCGGCTTCATTTCCCAGTCATCTCTATTATTAATAGCCTCTAAAGATATTGGAAGCAGAGGCCTTCAGCACTAGCCTCACATTCTAAGAACATCACTCCTTCTTCCACAATAGGTTTGGTTTCAATCAATTTGGACTTATTCGGTGATTTCAAAAAATGGCCTTGTGACTAATTATGCTGCTATTTAAAAGAAGATTGTGTAACTTGCTTCAATACTAGCTATTTCCTTTGTAGGCTCTCAATATTCAAAATCAAATAGATTATGAAGTATATGAGCTAGGCGAAGAATTACAATGGGCATATGAACTGTTTGATCAGCTGTTTCAGTGTGCTTAAAATCAAGCAAACTAGAGCCAATGCCTTATCTAGACTGTCAAACACACACACAAAGAGCTGATGCAAGTGACAAACAATAATATGCGCAATGCCATATGCCAAAGAAAAGTCTATGAGGCTGCAATCTAGAATTAACCTGTTGTGTGAAACGACTGGGCAAATCATTGTTCTTGCAAAATAATATGCTGCATGTATCTTCAGTGTCATTTTCATAAGCAATATTAAAATGCCTTTTATCTTCAGTCAATAAATGTCCTATCAAGCATGAGGAAATAGTTAATTACATTGTGAGTCACCATAGCCCTCTTGAGACATGCAAACTATTTCAAAACTCTTTAAACATCCTCATTTATATGTTTCTCCACCAGTTCTACTCTAAGAGTTAAAACAACTATTCACTCATAACAAAATTGCTAAGCAAAGACGAAGGAAGAGAAATGGTCCACAGTGATTGGAGATATCACAAAGCTCTGAAATAATCTAAGTCTTAGATATTTTACATAGTTATTATAAAATATTTGTAAGAAAGTCAATGCACTAAACCTTTGAGAAATGTGGCCAGAGTGTATTATAATCACACAAAACTACTAACTGATTAATTTATACTATAATTGGAAATACTTGACTGTTAGCTGTGCTATAAAAAGCTACATGTTTGATCACTAAGTAACCAGACTCGTTATGCTAACCATGACGACAAAAACAAAGACTTGGAGTTAGGCTTTGGATCCAATCTTTTCACCTGCTTTAGATGCTGGCCAAATAAATGCTATCCATTTCTGTATTTGCTCGACCCCGCTCCCACTGCAAATTTGCTATCATGAACCCTGTTGTGCAAGTTTGGAATTTATTGGCAAACTTGAGCTTCTTTTTCAGAAAATAAATTATTTGGATCCATTTTACATATGAAACTAATTTGATTGCCCATAGTTTTACTACAATTTTTCTTTTGAAATCATACGTGAAATAATGAATTTGATCAACACTATGCACATTTCCTAGTAACAGTATAAGAACACTTGAAAGTAATCAAAGCAATTTTGAATACAGTTTCAGTTTACTGTGCTAAGTATGTTCAGTGTTTATAAAGTTGGAGCATTACATAAATTTTGTACAGACAGGCCCCAAGTACCAAATATCCAACTTAGAAATGACTAATAATTACGAATGTGAAAGAAAGTAAGAGAAATCTACCCCTCAGAATGGAAATTCACTTCTGAAAGAGTTACCATGAGGAAAAGGTGTCTCTACTGAAACTTTATCACCAATCCTTGTTTCCACAACAAACCATTTTTTCCAAAATCCAATTCCCGTTGGCCTTCTACTGGCAAGTAAAGATCATTTTTATCCAGGCAGGTCTTGGGTGTGTAAGTTTCAATTGTTTGGGGGTGTCTTCTTCTTTTGTTGCTGTGGTGCTTTTAAATATATTTTTATTGATTTGATCCTATGTGTGCTGTCGCACGCTGGGCCTGAAATAATATCTGTTTACAGGACGTGCCTTCTGTATGCCCAACGGGATGCCGGGGTGCCTCAGCCGAAGGACACCTTAGATTTCCCAACACAAAGTTCTATTGAGGCTCAAAATAAGTTCAGCGAAGTTCTTTATTTGGACTTAAATCTTCAAACAAATGAATTAAATGCTGTATAACCTTGGAAAACCGGTAGCTTCCTCAATCTGCTATCAAGGGCAGGCAACTGGTGGTAAACTGTTCCTTTCTTCCATAGGGAAATCTTCTGATCCCTCCCTGGGCAATCTTTCTTTACTTTGCTGGCGTGAGACCCCTACTCCCAGCTCCAAGCTACTTTATGCATAGCCCGAGTGGTCCCTTACCAGACAAGTTTGCTGTAGATCTGCCAAGCCAAAAGGTGTCCTTTAGTTTTACTCCACGAAGGCTGTAGGAACTGTCCTGTTGCCCCAGCAAAGGCTGGCTGTATTCCCCCAACAAAAGCTATGGGACTGTCCCTTTACTCCCCCAGCAGAGCTGTGAGTAGTGAAGCCTTTGTGCAGGTGGGAAAGAGAATCCCACCAGCACAGTGAGACTGAACAAAGGTCCTCCTTTGCCTCCAAAACCCTGGGGAAAAGGTGGGTCTAAAGACTCTAACGATTATTGCCAGGTTGCTGGCCCTATGGCTGCAACCTGGGGAAGCTACCTGATTGCAAAAAGCATGGCTTAAATAAATTCATACAAACCAGCAAAGCAGGAAAAAGAGATTCAAATCTCCTGACACTCCTGTGCCAGCACACTATGCTTTAATTCAGATTTTGTGTTTAATTTGTATTTAATAACATTATTTAATAAAATCTGGGGGGAAATCTGTTCCTGGTTTGAAAGTGTTATTTCCTGTTTAACTGTGCAGTACTTATTTTGAAAGTAGTTGTTATACTCCAGAAACTTCATTTTTGTGGCTGCCACAAACTATATTGAATTGGTTGAAACTCTATGGGTGCTCCCAGACAGTGCCAAAATCTGTGTTTTAAATTTAAGACAAAATATCCTGGGATCTGACAGTTGGTCAGTTCCAGAATACAGCCCCCCCCCCCCATCCTAACTTTCTTCTTTTGAAGTGGACCCAGATGGAGGGTGGGACATCCAGTAGAAGTTTTTTGGAAAAAAAATCACTGGACCATATATGCACACATGCAAATATCTTAATATAAACACAAGCACGTTCACATTTGCACATATGAGATCCAGTGCATAATGAAGGGGATTTTTAAAATAAAGCTTCCATCTGATCTTTCTCTTCTCCAATTCTTAATTTGACCTCTGTTTAAGATTATAAAGTGTAAAATAAAGAGTCTGCAAGGATATACAGTCATGCAAAGGGGCACATTTTTCAAGCGGAATCAGATTTTAAGCGCATCTTTTAAACATGTGCTTTCTACCTCTTAACCCCATCCCTCCCGCACTTCGGCTAAACGTAGTTTAGTCACACACACACACACACACACCTTTAAATCTGGAAGCTCTTGGAACAAAAGCACACTCAAAAAGACAAATCCTTGAATACAGCTTTATTTCCGTCTTACCACAGGCAAAAGGAAGACAGCTCTGAAAGTTTCCCACCAACCCCTGAGTATGTCATTCAACTATCCCATCACCCTTTACTGGTTACATTCAATTCCCACAATTGCTATCCTACAGTTTCCGTTTTCTCCCCAGCCCAGATGGCCTTATCTCAGATGTGTTCTCATTCATTCTCCCAGCTTCCCCCTCTAAACATCCCATGGGGTGGACGGAGCAGCTAGTTCCAAACTGGTATGGACATCCTGACACTTCTAGGTTTTACATCATGTGAAGAAGGGCCCTATGAGATATTCAATGAAAACTTATCGCAAAATGTGCTGCAGGATAAACTACAGTTTAATAAATGTTTTCCATGTTTTTATGATAGAACCAATTAGGAAATAATATTTATAACCAAGGAACAAAAATCACAGTGTTGCATAGTGTTATTATTAGCCGTGTCATAGTCCCTTTACACAAAAAGTCAGGAGATCCAAAAATAATTTAAAAGCATCACAAGTGCACTTTTAGAATTTCTGATCATTTATCATGTATATTGAAATATTTACTTTGTCAATGTTCAATACAGCCATCGTGTAGTAGTTTAACTTTCTCCTATATGAGGAATCAATATTCAAAACTATATATATTATACTAGGGATTAATTAAAACATAATGTCTTTTTATAACAACAGAATGATTAATTTCTGGCATCATTATTTAAAGGCAGTCAGCCAAATCCCCAAAAAACATTAATAAATATGCAGACTGGGGTTTTTTTTTTTTTTGTTCAGTCCATTACATTGGGGTGAGTCATTTTTTGTGTGGGGTGAAGTAGAAACACAGGAATAAAATGAAAGTTTCATTGTTTCTTTGGAAATATCTGGCTTTGAAATCATTCCCATTGAAATGTAAGACAGGGTTCACTTGATCTCTCTATAATATATATCTGCTTTCTTGTACCTCTCAAAAATGGAAGAAGACCCTCATGACCAAGTTCATGGCTCTTTATTATTTGGTTTGTCTTCCCCATCAACCTAAATTGGATTTGTGCATGTTGAAACAGTGATCATGCTCCCACAACCCTTTGGGGTTAACAAGCCTTGCTTCTGGAAGAATGAGATAGTTATACCTCTGTGCTATAATATTCCTTTGGGGAAGGGTGACTAGTAATTCAATTGAGACCAAAAGCAAGCCTTCTGTAAATGGCAAATCACATTATTTGTATTCACATCTTTCTGAGAGAAGAACTGCCAACAAATTTTTGACCAAGAAATACAAAGTGTGGTTCTTCATAGTTGATATAGGCATTAAAAGTTTATCTTGTAGACTAAGAGGTTATGGCCTCAATTCCTCTACACAAATGTTTTCTTACTCTTCAGCAGTAAGACTATAGTAGAGGCTAGCTACAGGATTTGGGCCTTAAACTGAAGTAGTAATGAGTGTGAATGTTTCACCAAGAAACTATTGTAGATAGAAAAGCACAAATGGGAGGCCCTATTTTTTAAAAAGTATTTCTGATTATAAAGCTGTCATGTCCATTTGAATTGGGCAGAATTAGCCATTTCCATTGGCTTTTGGTTCCATGGCAAAATCTAATGTTGAGAGCACTATATGTGCCACCAGGCCTGTAGCCGGGGGGGGGGGGGGGGGGTTAGGGGTTCAACCCCCCCCCCCCAATTTTTCAGGTTAAAAAAAAGCCTGGTTTACTCATGAATTTTAACTGGTTAACCAAATCCCCATGTTAAGTCTATGAGATGAAAAAAATTAAGAGTCCCTCCAGAACTGCAAGCACTATCTCAAGCAAATATTGACAATTTATTCACACTGTCATTACTTGCAACAATAGCCGATGTAGCGAAGCAACCAAGTTGGGGGGGGCGGTGTTGAATGCTCTCATTAAGGAGGCCAGACTTGGTGGAGGTGGTTGACAGGGGCGGAGCTGCTGTGCACTTTGCTTCAGCGTGACCCTAACCTACCCCCCCCCACCCCGAAATTTTCACCCCTCCTGAAATTTTCAACCCTCCCTGAAATTTTCAACCCTCCCCGAAATTTTTTTCTGGCTACGGTCCTGTGTGCCACACACTATATGCATTATTCATCACTGGAAAGAGTATACCATACAAGATCTCTTCTTATTGCCATCACATGCCCTGTTGGCTCAGCGGCAAGGTATATAGGCTTCTTTCTGCTCTCCAATATTTTTCTCTGGAGTAAAAGGAGAGTATTGTTTGCCTAACAAATCACTACTGAAAAGTCAACAGACAATGTGAAGGCACACAAACACACAAAAGGGGAAACTGCCAGCTAGGCATCCAGCAACTATTTTGTGTCATTTTCCTTCTCTCCTCCTAGCAATTTATTATATTTTATTTTGGTACCGCAATATTCTAGGAACCCCAATATTCCAATTAACAAAGCATAACGGAGAGATTTTTTTAAAAAAGAAAGTTTAGGATAGAGAAATGTTGGATTTGGGAGAACAATTAGGATCTTTCCCAAATCCAATTTTGTTCTGTTGGTTTCAGAGTTCTGGGCTCTTTATATTTAAGCAGCTGCCACCCTTGTTTTATGCGAAATTTACACATAAGAAACAAAGGGATTCAACTTCTCTGAATTATTAATCCACTATCTGTGTCACGCTGGGCAAGTCACAGTCTCTCAATGGCAGAAGAGAGCACTGGCAAACTACTTATGAATACATTTTGCTGAGAAAACCATATGATTGATGGAGTCACCTTAGGATCTCTATAGGTCGGAAGTGGCTTGAAGACAAACTACAATGTAACAATGTAGTTCTAGAGCACAGCTTTTCTTTCTTGGTTTTCTCTGTTGTTTTATTTCGGGTTTTTTGGAGGGATATTATTGTAACAGTGAAACTGTCCGCTGGCACTCAGTATATGAATCTTTAAGATAATATGGACAATGTTACATTCTCATCTATTAAAAAATTGCTCAGTTCAAAATACAGGGAACTACAAGTTGGGTTCTATAGGTTTGTTCTTAACTTGAATTTGTATGTAAATCGGAACAAGTATATTTTCTAAGTGTAACTCCAACTACACACACACACATATGGACAGCATAGGGGTTAACACCCCTGTGCTGTTTGTCTTGCTTCCAGCCCAAGGAAAAACAAATTACAAACGTTTATAAAATATTATTAAAATTAGACACAGAAGTACATCTAATCAAAGATTGTATGTTTCAATGGTCAAAGAATATGAGCCATAATGGCCACCGAGAGAAATAGGAACTGATGTGGAAAACAAAGATAAAATTCACAAGATTTTATGAGCAAAGAGAAAATTTCTACAAGATGATGTATAGATGGTACATGACCCCAGAAAGATTAGCAAAAAGGGAACCAATTTTTTCTAAAAAAAAATCTTGTAAATGTCATAAAATTAAATAACTTTTAACCATATGTGGTGGACATGTCTTAAAACTAAAAAAAATTGGATTATAATTCATAAGAACATTGAAAACATCTTAAAAATTAAAATACTACTAGAACCAGAATCCTTTTTGTCGAGACTTACAAATTCAACATGACCGAAACAAAATTCTGATATTCCCTTTGTACATGGTAACTGCAGCAAGGATTGTTTATGCTTACTATTGGAAACAAGAAGACAAAATGCCTACCTAAGATTTATGGATTGCAAAAATGTTGGACATTTCAGAGATGGACAAGCTGACTAGGTTAATACAATTGCCCGATCCTTCCAAATTTGAAGAAGAATGGCAGCCCTTTATTGACTATTTAAAAGAAGAAAAGAAAATGAAAATATTGAGTTTTCTATAGCATCAAGGGAAACTTAGTAGTAGAGAGATGTAGGAATAACAAGGAAAAAAATAGAGAAGTTAGTGACAAGAATAACAGGATCCCCAAAGATATCCAAGGGATCCTAGAAAGTTAATCTATCAGAGATAAGCTTTATGAAAAAAATAATAGGTTTTTTGAAGAAGACAGCACAGACAAAGTAGGAAGTGTTAGTTAGGGCTTTCTATTTCCCGTTTCTCAACTTTTCTATCAGTGGCGAAGTGGGTTAAACCCTTGTGCTAGTAGGATTGAAGACTGACAGGTCAGAGGTTCGAATCCGGGGAGAGCGTGGATGAGCTCCCTCTGTCAGCTCTAGCTCCCTATGTAGGGACATGAGAGAAGCCTCCCACAAAAATTATCAAAAAAAATCAAAACATCTGGGCATCCCCTGGGCAACGTCCTTGCAGATGGCCAATTCTCTCACACCAGAAGCGACTTGCAGTTTCTCAAGTCTCTCCTAACATGAAAAAAAAACTTTTCTATCTTCTTTGTTTCAAAATACTGTACAGCCATTTTTCTATCCTTCTGTTTCAGATCAGAAAAGAAATACTTTTTTTCTCTTTTCTTTTTTTAACATCATAGAAACTTTTTTTGTATTAGATAACAACGGAAGAAGATGAAGCGAATATACAGTGGAAGTGAAGAACAGATTTGAAGGACTAGATTTAGTAAACAGAGTCCCAGAAGAACTATGGACAGAAGTCCGCGACATTGTTCAGGAGACGGCAACAAAGTACGTTCCAAAGAAAAAGAAAACCAAGAAGGCAAAATGGTTGTCTGCTGAGACACTGGAAGTAGCCCAAGAAAGGAGGAAAGCAAAAGGAAACAGTGATAGTAAGGGGAGATATGCCCAGTTAAATGCGCAATTCCAGAGGTTAGCCAGAAGAGATAAGGAACTATTTTTAAATAAGCAATGCATGGAAGTGGAAGAAGACAACAGAATAGGAAGGACAAGAGACCTCTTCCAGAAAATTAGAAACATTGGAGGTAAATTTCAGGCAAAAATTGGTATGATAAGAAACAAAGATGGCAGGGACCTAACAGAAGCTGAAGAGATCAAGAGAAGGTGGCGAGACTATACAGAAGATCTGTATAGGAAGGATAATAATATTGAGGATAGTTATGACGGTGTGGTGAATGAATTAGAACCAGACATCCTGAGGAGTGAGGTTGAATGGGCCTTAAGAAGCATTGCTAACAACAAGGCAGCAAGAGACGACGGGATCCCAGCTGAACTGTTTAAAATCTTAAAAGATGATGCTGTCAAGGTGATGCATGCCATTTGCCAGCAAATATGGAAAACACAAGAATGGCCATCAGACTGGAAAAAATCAACTTATATCCCCATACCAAAAAAGGGAAATGCGAAAGACTGCTCCAACTTCCGTACAGTGGCCCTTATTTCTCATACCAGTAAGGTAATGCTCAAGATCCTGCAAGGAAGACTCCAGCAGTACATGGAGCGAGAGTTGCCAGATGTTCAAGCTGGGTTTAGAAAAGGCAGAGGAACGAGAGACCAGATTGCCAATATCCGCTGGATAATGGAGAAAGGCAGGGAGTTTCAGAAAAACATCTACTTCTGCTTCATTGACTATTCTAAAGCCTTTGACTGTGTGGATCATAATAAATTGTGGCAGGTTCTTAGTGGGATGGGCATCCCAAGCCACCTTGTCTCTCTCCTGAGGAATCTGTACAAGGACCAAGTAGCAACAGTCAGAACTGACCACGGAACAACAGACTGGTTCAAGATTGGGAAAGGCGTACGGCAAGGCTGCATCCTCTCACCCAACCTTTTTAACTTGTATGCAGAACACATCATGCGATGTGCGGGGCTCGATGAATGGGGTGAAAATTGCTGGAAGAAACATTAACAACCTCAGATATGCAGATGACACCACTCTGATGGCCAAAAGCGAGGAGGAGCTGAGGAGCCTTCTAATCAAGGTGAAAGAAGAAAGCGCAAAAGCCGGGTTGCAGCTAAACATCAAAAAAACCAAGATTATGGCAACAAGAATGATTGACAACTGGAAAATAGAGGGAGAAACCGTGGAGGCCGTGACAGACTTTGTATTTCTAGGTGCAAAGATTACTGCAAATGCAGACTGTAGCCAGGAAATCAGAAGACGCTTACTTCTTGGGAGGAGAGCAATGTCCAATCTCGATAAAATAGTGAAGAGTAGATACATCAGACTGGCAACAAAGATCCGCCTAGTCAAAGCCATGGTATTCCCTGTAGTAACCTACGGATGTGAGAGCTGGACCTTAGGGAAGGCTGAGCGAAGGAAGATCGATGCTTTTGAGCTGTGGTGTTGGAGGAAAGTGCTGAGAGTGCCTTGGACTGCGAGAAGATCCAACCAGTCCATCCTCCAGGAAATAAAGCCCGACTGCTCACTGGAGGGAAAGATACTAGAGACAAAGTTGAAGTACTTTGGCCACATCATGAGGAGACAGGAAAGCCTAGAGAAGACAATTATGCTGGGGAAAGTGGAAGGCAAAAGGAAGAGGGGCCGACCAAGGGCAAGATGGATGGATGGCATCCTTGAAGTGACTGGACTGACCTTGAGGGAGCTGGGGGTGGTAACGGCCGACAGGGAGCTCTGGCGTGGGCTGGTCCATGAGGTCACAAAGAGTCGGAGACAACTGAACGAATGAACAACAACAACAACTTGGCATATTTGTTGGGTCATTTTGAATTAGTGTAGAACTGGATTAAACAAAATTTTTATTCAGTTATTTATTTATCTTCACCCAGTTGTTCATTAACAGTCAAGGTTCATATTAACAAATCTTTAATCTTCTTCAGTCAATTGTGCAAATGTTTGTGTGTTTTCAACAGTGTTGAGTAATGTCTGACAATATATGAAACCTATGCAAAAAACTGAATACAGTAGTCATCAAATATTGGGGAAAAATAATTAAGGGTGGAAATTAAAGTCTTTTGCAATATCTTGCCGCAACTATAACAGTATTTTATCTGAAACTTCTGCCTGCTTTACTGATAATGTCTAACAGATAACAGAAAGGCCAGCTCTTTCTCAACTTTTATTATATATCCTTTAGCTTAAATGTGTTATGTCATATTTGATAAACCGGTCTTAATTGATCAGATGAGACCTTTCAACCCAGAAATCACCAAGATCTAAAGATAAGACTAATAAAGTTTTTTAGTCTCATAAATATATACTAGTAAGCATTGATATGACAAACATTAAATGCTTTTACTACTTACACAACAGAAAGATAACAGGGTCAAACCTTTCTACATAACACCATATCCATTTTGGCCAAAATGACATCTGGTGAGTCTAACTGTCAAAGTCTCAGCAAGAAATTTTATGCTTTAATTGATATTAAAACTGTATCCATTGTAATCATATCATCTCAAAAATACTTGATCAATATGATTAAAATGCAGAATATTCTGAACAGATTTGATTTTTACTGGAAACTATTCCTCTTGTCGCATTGCTCCATCTGTGGAATATAAAACCGAAAAAGTCTTTGGAATGTTCCCATGTAGAAAATACTAAGCAACAACAATTATACTCAAATCCATTCTCAATAACAATCCAGTTTGATCAAGAGGCTTTTCCAGGTGATCTCAGAAGTCCTCAAAATTTAACTTGTCTTGTAAAGAAAAGATTTCAACACTCAGATCATTTTTGTTCACCTTTTTTGCAACATTCTGAACTCTCCAGTATCTTATTTGAGTTGGAGTGGCACAACACATAAAATCCAACAAATGCTAGGTTCAGCAAAGGACAAGAAGGATCCTCTCACCTCTGCAGGAGTCTACCGTATACCATACAGCTGTGGATAAATCTACATAGGGACCACCAGACACAGAGTTGCCTGAACACAAATCAAGGAACATGAAAGGCACTGCAGACTACTTCAACCAGAGAAGTCAGCCATCGCAGAGCATCTGATGAACCAATCTGGACACAGCATATTATTTGAGTACACAGAAATGCTGGACCACTCTAACAACTACCATGTCAGAGAAGCCATTGAAATCCACAAGAATTTCAACAGAAAGGAAGAAATGTTGACAGGCTGGAATGTGCTCATAGAAGGGCAACTAAAATGATCAAGGGTCTGGAGAAGAAGCCCTATGAGGAGTGGCTTAAAGAGCTGGGCATGTTTAGCCTGAACGAAAGAAGGCTGAGAGGAGACATGATGGTCATGTATAAATATGTGAGGGAAAGTCATAGGGAGGAGGGAGGAGGGAGCAAGCTTGTTTTGTGCTGCCCTGGAAACTAGAACATGGGACAACAATGGCTTCAAACTACAAGAAAGGAGATTCCACCTGAACATTAATAAGAACTTTCTGACTGTGAGAGCTGTTCAGCAGTGGAACTCTCTGCACTGGTGTGTGGTGGAGGCTTTTAAGGAGGGGTTGGATGGCTATCTGTCAGGGGTAGTTTGAATGCGATTTTATTTATTTATTTATTTATTTATTTATTTATTTATGAATGACATTTCTATCCCACCTTTCTCAACCCCGGAGGGGATTCGAGGTGGCTTTATACATAGGCAACTATTTGATGCCATTAAAAACAATATACAATCAAAAAGAGTATTTTAAACAGAATTATAAAATACACTAAAACGTTTAAAAACATTTAAACCAGTATCACAATTTTTAAACTATGCTGCCCATAATCGTAATCGTGGAAGTTCCAATAGCCTTTGTACATAATTCTATTTCTGTTTATTGCACAATTTCTCCAAAGTCTTGATCAAAGAGCCATGTTTTTAGGGAAGATCAGAAGGGAGAGGGATGATCTAATGTTTCCTGCTTCTTGGCAGGGGGTTAGACTGGATGGCCCACAAGGTTTCTTCCAACTCTATGGTTCTATGAGACACTTCCAAAGTAAGAGTAGTAGTAATAATAACAATAATAATAATAATAATAATAATAATAATAATAACTTTATTTTTATACCCCTCCCTCCATCTCTCTGAAGGGACTCAGGGAGGCTTACAAAGGGACAAGCCTGAGAAATACAGATTAAAACAAGTGCAATAAAACAGAATAAAAAACAACACATCAGGTAAAAACATATCACAATCACAAAGCAAACATCATAAAAACAATATCACGGTTGAACAATAATAGAAGCTGAGTTTGGGGGGCTCAGAGTTTGTGTAGTGGTTCCCAAACAGAGCCGAGAGAAAGTGCAAAACTCATTAAGGCCAGATTGGGAGAGTAATGTCCTTAGCCATTAAAATTTCAAGATTATAGGGGAAAGGGGCCAAACTAAAGTGCAAGGATCTTTGATAAAATGGACCAATTCTCTGGTGAACTGCCTAGTCAAAGGAACAGCAAAAAAATCCAAGTGTTTAAGCCCTTGCGGAAAATGGGCAGAGTAGGTGCCAGTCTGATCTCCCTAGGTAGAGAGTTCCAGAGCCGGGGGGCCACCACAGAGAAGGCCCTCTTCCTCATTCCTACCAATTGCGCTTGAGATGGTGGTGGAAGCGAGAAAAGAGCCTCCCTGGATGATCCCATCCCATCAGACACATTGCCCTACTTATCCACCTCACTCAGGGTTTTAAAATTCTATCCTTTTGTACTTGGCCTTGCCCACTCAGTTTAATGTCCTCATTATTTTGTTGTGCCCTGTGTTTATTTAGTATTATTTTCTTTTCACATATTTTATTGTATTTCATTTTATGTGTGATTTTATGATTGTATGTTGTATTTGTTTTTGCTTTGTTGTAATTGTTGGGCTCAGCCCCATGTTAGGCACCCTGAGTCCCCTTGGGGAGATGGAGGTCGGGTATAAATAAAGTATTATTATTATTATTATTATTATTATTATTATTATTATTATTTGTCTTAAATAGGCATTTAATCAAGACTGGCAAGGTTCTGCAAGTGGATAGGTCATCACTAGGGACGTCATCACACTAGAGAATCAATCCACTTTAAATTCAGTTTCTTCCTCCTGCAAAATTCTGAGGTTTGTAGTTTAGTGAGGCTATTAAAGGCTCCTCCTTATGTATCTCCTCTGACGTATCTCTCCTTATGAACCATCTAGGACATTAAGATCTTCTGGGGAGGCCCTGCTCTTGCTCCCACCTTCTTCGCAGGTGCATCTGGCGGGGACGAGAAACTGGGCCTGCTCAGCAGTGGCCCCTCGACTGTGGAATGCCCTGCCTACTGATATAACATCGGCTCCCTCCCTCCTGACTTTTTGAAAAAAGGTGAAATCCTGGTTTTTTTTAGCAGGCCTTCTCAAATATGGCATAGCTAAACGGAATTATGGAACTACTTGATAACACAGTGGAATAATGATTTGACATGGAGACGCTCACAACTTTGTATGGTTTTTATATATTTTATATCATACGCTATTGTTTTTAACAGAATTTCTTGATTGTTTTTTACTTTTTATAATTGTTGAATTGTTGTCAATTTGTGAACCGCTCCGAGTCACCTCTGGGCTAAGAGGGGCGGTATATAAATATAGTAAACCATTAATTAATTAATTAATTAAACGACAAACCCCAGAATTCTGCAGCAGGCTCAAACTGGATTTTAAATGGATTCATTCTTTAGTGTTATGAAGAAGTAGTTATTGATGGGGGGTAGGGTAGAAGGGACTCTCAGCTCCAACTTTAGGGTTTCATGATGACAGCTTGAAGCAAGGAGGATAGGCGAGGTGGTTCCTTGTTATGCTAAAAATGAATGAGAAGGGAGTTTGGGGAAGAGAGGACACATCCCAGTACCTTGCAAAAGGGGCAGGACTGGGGGCTGCCAGGGGAGCAATGCCACCAGCTCAGCTCAGCTCAGCTCAGGAGGCGGAGGTGGGTTGTTCCAGGGGCGGGAAGCGAGGGGCGCCCACGGATTCCCCAAGCAGTGGGCGCAGGAGCCTCCCCCAAACCTGGGACTGGGGCCCTCCCTCCGCCTCTCCCCTGGGGCTCCATCCTCCCTGGTTGCACTGACCTGAGATGCCGCCCCCGATCACCACCACGTCGCATTTGTTGCTGCCGCTGTTCATGGTCGCAACCGCTTCCTCCTCCTCTCTTCCTCTTCCTCTCCGCCTGGCTCTCGGTGCTGCTCCTTCTGGCAATCGCGGCCGTGCCGAGGCCCCTCCAGAGCAGCTCCACGCCCCTCGGCAGGGATCGGCCCGGCGGGGAGGCTCCGCCCGCCTGTTGCTGCTTCTTCCCCGGCGCCGGGAGGAGGAGGACCAGGAGGAGGAGGAGGACCAGGAGGAGGAGGCCACAACAATGGAAGAAGGGCGCAGGACCGCGTCCTCTGCACCGGCTAGATCTCAGTCTCTATCCTCAAATCCAAAGAGGGTCTTTGAGGGAAGGCTGGGGGGATTCGGTTCCTCTGACAAAGGCCACAGAATGAGCATCACCTTTCCTCCCTGGCAGGGAGCCCTTCTGTCCCTAGGTGGAGTCCTGCGAGACCTGTGAAGATCTGTGGGAATCATCACCTCATCACACCAGAGAATGAATCCACTTAAAATCCAGTTTCTGCCTCCTTCAAGATTCTGGGGTTTGTAGTTTAGGGATGAGCCTTTAACGGCCTTACTTAACTACAAAGCCCAGAATACTGCAGGAGGCAGAAACCAGATTTTAAGTGGATTCATTCTGTAATGTGAGGCAGTACTAAATAGAATCATAGAGGTGGAAGAGACGTTATAAAAGCATCCAGCCCAAACCCATTGTGCCCTGCAGGAAAAGCATAATCGAAGTCTCCCTGGCCAATGGCCCCCATCCAGCCTCTGTTGAAAATCCTTCAAGGAAGAAGCTTCCACCACACTCCAGGCTGAACAGCCTGTCTGACATTCAGGAAGTTCTTCCGAATGTTCAGGTGAAATCTCCTTTCCTGTAATTTGAACCCATTTTGAAGTGGATATTATTAGTATATGAGGGACGGGAAGGGATGCTGGGCCAACTGTTCTGGCCCAACTTACCTGTTTGAACGTATTTCTCCCTATTACCAGTTAGAGCAGCTTTTCTCAACCTGGGGGTCGGGACCCCCTGCGGGGGTCACTGGCAATGAAGATCTGCGTGCGCTTTTGGAGAGTAGCCATACTATTATAGACAGATGCTCCCCCTCAACGTTTTTTTGTCCCTAGAGTATATTTCCCCACCTGTAGGTAAAGGTAAAGGTAGTCCCCTGACATTAAGTCCAGTCATGTCTGACTCTGGGGTGTGGTGCTCATCTCCATTTCTAAGCCAAAGAGCCAGCGTTGTCCGTAGACACCTCCAAGGTCATGTGGCCGGCATGACTGCATGGAGCGCCGTTACCTTCCCGCCGGAGCGGTACCTATTGATCTACTCACATTTGCATGTTTTCGAACTGCTAGGTTGGCAGAAGCTAGGGCTGACAGCGGAAGCTCACGCCGCTCCCCGGAATCGAACCTGCGACCTTTCGATCAACAAGCTCAGCAGCTCAGTGCTTTAACACACTGCGCCACCGGAAGGTCTATTTTAAGACCCCGTTCCTTTATGAGTTTCTCCCTCACAAACAATCTGCTCCATCCCTATCTCATCCTGATTTTTAGTATTTTTAGTATTTTAGTATTTTATCTTGCACATGCGGCTTGCTCGTTGTTATTTTATTGTGTATGATTTTGTTTTATTTTTTTGTACTCATATGTTGTATGTATTTTGCTGTGTTGTTATTGTGTTTTGGTTTAATTTTATTGTAATATGCTGTTGGGCTTGGCTTCATGTGAGCCACCCCGAGTCCCCATTGGGGAGATAGTGGCAGGGTATTAAATATTATTATTATTATTATTATTATTATTATTATTAGTTAAAGCAATGGTATTCCCCATAGCAATCTATGAATGTGAGAGCTGGACTATAAGGAAGGCTGAGTAAAGGATAAACACTTTTGAACTGTGATGTTGGAGAAGAATTCTGAAAGTGCCTTGAACTGCAAGAAGATCCAACCAGTCCATACTTCAGAAAATAATGCCTAGCTACTCACTAGAGGGAAGTATATCAGAGGCAAAGATGAAGTACTTTGGCTACATAATGAGAAGACAGGAAAGCTTGGAGAAGATAACGATGCTGGGAAAATGGAAGGAAAAAGGACGAGGGGCAACCAAGGGGGGAATTGGATGGATGGTATCCTTGAAGTAACTGGCTTGACTTTGAAGGAGCTGAGAGTGGTGATGACCAACAGGGAGCTCTGATGTGGGCTGGTCCATGAGGTCACGAAGAGTGAGAAGCAACTGAACGAATAAACAACAACAATGCCACTTTAGCTCAATGCTATGAAATGTCATAGTACTTGTAGTTCTACAAGGCCTTTAGCAGCAAACTCCAGATCACAGGATTCCATAGCACTGAACCTGGCAGTAAAAGTGGTATCAAATAGTCTCAATTCTATAATGTAGATGTCTCTAGTTCCTGTTTCCATGCCTTTAGTGTTTCGGCAGCAGCGGCAGTGGCAAAAAAATGCAACTATTGACCTCCTCTTTGCTTGATTACATCTTTTCATTGAGAAATTAAAGCCAGTATGATGTAGTGATTTAAGTGTCAGACTGCAGCTTTGGAGACCAGAGTTTGAATCCCTATTCAGTCATGAAAACCCATTGGGTGACTTGGGCAAGCCACATTCTTTTGGCCTCAGAGTAGCCCTCCTACTGAACAAGTCTTGCTAGAGAACGACATCGTAGATTCACCATGAGATCATCATATATTAGAAGCTACGTGAAGGCACACAAAGCAACAGCTTGCAGTTATCTCAATTGTTTATCATAAAGGAGCATTCTTTCCTTATCTGTTGTGAAGCCTTCATTGCAAAGCCTTCACCCAGATCCATGCTTGCCATGAAAACATGAAAGTATTGAATCTAAACTTAATTAAGAGTAAGAGATTAAATTTCTAGACAAAAAACCTTTCTTCTTTTTCTATGTATTGAGGAGAAGAGAACAAGGAACATGACTAGATCCTTTCAATACAGCTAGTGTGTAGACAGTGAGCATCGGGAATGCTTTCTGTATGGCATTATGAAGATGTTTATTGCTCAGAAACTAGGAATGTAAGAGAATTCTCAATTTTCGGAGGTTTTAAAATGGATTTACACAAGCCACATCATCCAAAGTAAACTAAACCAAAAATGAGGAAGTCCATTAATGTGTTGTTTGCAAAATGTGCATGCATTGCAGTTTGGCTATCTTTACCCATGAGTAAATCAGTTTGCATGTTTCTCAAAGACACAAACTGTCAGGGAGTAATTGTTATCAGCTTTATTGGGAAAGCCTACATCTCTTAAAAGCAGTCATGTTAACAGATCAGACAGATAACACCCCGCCCGCTACCACCCCTCAATTCTAGTAAAATAAGAGACATTCCTTTGCTACTTATCTTTTCCCCAGATAAATCCAATGGCTCAGTCTCAGTATTTTTAGCCAAATTCTTCCCTTTTGTATCAGCCTTTTCAATATGACCTTCTGCCTCTATATCTCATGCCTCTCTCCCCACAACCCCTCCTCCCACATTTCTCTGCCTCACCCTCTCTTGGATACACACTGCTATTAACCCTTCCTTCCTTCCTTCCTTCCTTCCTCCCTTCCTTCCTCCCTTCCTCCCTTCCTTCCTTCCTTTCTGTGCTCTTTCATCCTTGATTAGATTCCTTGCTTTTCCTTTGCCTCCATCTTCATCTGTAAAGTTCCCTCTGTATAGTCAACCCACTTAAAGTGTGATAGAATACATGAGGATATTTAACCAAAAACAAAAAACCCTAATCTTACACAGGAATGGAACAGGCTGGTCCTTGAGGTGGGAAATGATCAAAATCGATAGAAACAGACTTGACAGATCTGGCACTTCAAAACACTCCAGTCATTTTGCCCTTAGCTCAGTACTGGCCTGATTTGTTCATGCTACTTTGGTGACCATCAGCGCTGTTTCTTCAAGGGGAGTTTCACATGTAAAGCCTTGACTAATCCAACCTAGAGACTCATGTGGTAAGGTCTATGATCCAATAAGAGATTAAATGCTCTCCATGTCTGCAAGATCCAATAGAATTATCTTATACGATGTAGCCATAGTATCAAAATGTTTCCCAGTGAATGATCAAATAAAGGAACCACCAATTTGTGTAAGTACATGAAAGTTCCACTGGATTTATGAATTCCACCCTAGCTTAACCTCCATTTTACAGTATGTGAACTCAACCTAAACCTCACACAATTGATTACAACGTTTGAAAACTGGTTCAAAAACTAATTCCAATTAAGCAGACAGATGTCCATTGGCTCAGTGGTAGTTCTCCTTCTTCTCCAGCCTACTCCTCCTCAGATCCCAACATCCTCCCCAACACTTCAGAACAGATTTTCAGGGCTGAATGTGAAAGAGGAATTTCAACCATTCACAGAAACATGCAGTTGGATATAACCCCAGGACAGATGCTTCATCTCCTGTGGTCTACAAAGCCAGGTGTCATTACTGTAGCTTAGTAGATGCCATCCAATGTCGAATATTCAGGTATTCTTTTCTTGTCGCTTCATTAGAGGTTAAATCAATTTGAAGGCATAGCAGCCCCATGGATGCAAGTAAGTATTTCCCATGGTCTTCTTCTGCATGTTTCTTTTTTTTTTGGGGGGGGGGTGGCAATTGTAGAGTTAATTTTTATATTCTTGACAGATATCCCAGCTCACTCAGAAGAATAGGACAGTCCATCTCAACTAAGCCAGTAGGGTGCACTGTTCATATTTCTCTCAAGGTAGAGATTCTTCCTCAAGGCTATTTAAGCAGTCTCATTTGCATTTTAAAAATCATCCAGTGACTGCCCAAGCTCAACCATCATATTTTTGATGTGCAACTGTTACAACTCAGCAATACAACAAGACTTATTTTCTTCTGACACGCTTAACACAAGCATTATACAGACACACCCAACGTGAGTGACTTTACCCATTGCTGCTTATGGGTGTTGAGGAGGGGTTTGCCCCATAGAATGGGACTTTGAGGTCACCTTGAGACCACTTTACTTCTATACATAGAATAGAGAGTAGAAACTCCAACTTTAGCTTTCCCTCAGGTAGCAGAATGCCTTGGGCTGGCCCTTAAAGCTTGGTCAGTTAGCAATCTTCCCACAAGAATGGCTACATTTCAGTACTGGCAATAAATGCTTCCTCAGTGACATGAAGGGCTAATACATTTGTTTTCAGTTAACAAACACTCCCCCTCCCTGCTCTACCTTTACCAAATAAAAATGCTGAAACATGCTGTTTTCATCTGCCAAATCTTTCTAGATCTGCTTTAATGTAGGGTATTAATAGGCCACGGACTTCACCCTGTTATCAGGCTGGCTTTGGTGCTTAGCAACTATCTAATCCACAACATCCACTCACAGGGTTGCTTTTCACATTTTATTTCAAAGATGCATTTGCTCTTTTCTCAGGCCCAACCATGTCTGCAGCCTGGCATAAAGGGGAGTAGCTATTTCTATCAATTTGAATAGGATTGTATTTAGCAGGTTTGTTATTGTTGTTTTGTGTGTACTGTACCAAATGCTGATTAGCCAATCTAGAAACCCATGATTATGAAGGGAAAATAAAGCAAAAATGAAATTTGTGCAAACCTATATCCTTGTGCCTCTGTGTTACACTTACAGGGTGTAAAATTGCTGTGTAATCTTACAAATGACAGGAAAACAACAAAAAGTGACCTACATCACTTATCATCGTTCCACTAGGGCTGATATCCCATGTGGATGTTAGCGTCAGCAGAAGTATTATAAAAACTCAGAATAATGGACTCTGGAGTCGTCAGTAAAAAAGCAGGTTCAGCTTTACTTAAGCAGGTCCAAAACACAACCATCACCATAAGCGAGCAGACGTGAAGTACACAGAACAAAGGAAGTGGAAAAATGAAAACAAAACTGCAGCTGGCTAGTGGTTATCTCACTGCTACTCCTTAAACTCCTTAAAGTTTCACACAGCTAGAAATCTCAGGTCACAGGGTCACATTCTCACAGCCTTCTGTGTAAACATACATCCTGGCAATACAATCCCATTGCAACCACATTTCTACTACATGAAATTACATTTAAACATACATCATACATGAAAATACACACTGACAGTGGATTTAACTACCATCATCCTTCCACACTTGTGGCTTTGTCTTTTTCAGATACGATTATTCAAGGATTTCAATTAAAATATTCTTTCTAGAAATCTTGAGGTCCTCCAGTCTGACTCTATGTTCAATTTTCTCTGATCATGGTGGAGAATCCCAGATGGAGGTAGAGCCACAGGCAAAGTCATCTGATGGCTGCTGTGGGGCTCCATACATTAAGAAAGCTCTAAGCATCCTAGGATGCTTATTTTGAGCAATGTGATGAGGTCCTGTATCACATTGCTCAAAATCTGATGATGGATGGGAGTTTCTTAAAGGTGAGATACTGAAGGCACATATGCAAACAATGCCAACAAGGAGAGAAAAAAGAGAAGTCTAAATAAACCAGAATGTGTGTCCAAAGAAGGAAATAAAAAGGGGGGAAATCACCAAAGAGGAATTCAAACAAATAACCAGCACATGTGTGGAAATGGTCTGAAAGGCTAAAGTGCAAAATGAGCTCAGGTTTGCCAAATAAATTAAGAACAATAGCATCATATAATCATTGAGTTGGAAGAGACCTCGTGGGCCATCCAGTCCAACCTCTGCCAAGAAGCAGGAAAATCACATTCAAAGGGGTTCTTTGGTTATGCCAGTAGAAAAAAGGAAGAAAAAAAGGAATTGGTAGGGCCCAATTCTCCCAAAAGGAAATTGGTGTTCAACCTGAGCAGTATGGAGCGGTCAAGGTAATAGGATGTATGCAATCCAAAATAGGTAAAGTAGTAGTCCAGGAATACGTTTGTGCATTTGAGGAATGAACAACTAATTCCCATGCCATGTCCCATCCCAGTACCAATTTGTCTTTCTGATGCACTTCATCTCATCCCTTAGTGGAGACTACCTCATTGTTTATCCCACCTAAAGCTTCCACCAGACACAGCACTCTATCTATCTATCTATCTATCTATCTATCTGTATCTATCTATCTCACCCACGGGTTTTACCATTTTTATCCCTTGCATTTGGCCCAGCTTGCCCTTGTTTAAATTTCTTTTAGCATTTTATTCTTTGTTTTATTATGTTATTATCATTATTTTATTCCATTACTATGTTAGTGTTAAGTATTTTTATTTGATGTTGTTGTCTGTTCTGTATGTATTTTATCTTGCTTTATTGTAACTATTTGGCCTTGGCCTCATGTTAGCCACCCCGAGTCCCTTCAGGAAGATGGTGGTGGGGTATAAATAAAGTTTATTAGTATTATAAGTTTTATTACCGGGCTGCTGTAAATGAATTCAAGTCTTCAGGGCCAGATGAACCACATCCAAGAGTTCTGAAGGAACAAGCAGAAGTCCTTTCAGAACCACTGGCAATAATCTTTGAGAACTGCTGTAGACAGGAGAAGTCCTAGCAGACTCGAGGAGGGCAAATGTTGCCCTATCTCCAAGAAGGGTCAGAAAGAGGATGCAAATAACTACCATTCAGTCAGACACCAATACCAGGAAAGATTCTGGAGCAGATCATTAAGGACACAGTCTGCAATCACTTAGAAAAGAAAAATCCCTTTACAATTGTTTCAATTACAGACCAAGATACAGAGCATGACATTTGGAATATTGTCTGGTGATTTCAAATGCTCCAAGCTCATTATAATATTAATTACTTCTGTCTTTTAAAATGGCAATCATTAATTGCTCACTAAAGCAATATTCTATAGATAAATAACACTTTGTGGCCTCATTTTTTAAGGTTGGCTCTACATCTCATGGTGCCAGAGCACAGCCTGTTTAGCATCTTCCAAGTCATCCAGTCTTCTGTGTGCCCAGGGGGGCGTCTCTCATTCCATATTAGACATGGTTTGAGGTTTCGGGTTTTAGCCTGCCACTTTTGGACTCTCGCTAGCTGAGGTGTTCCTGCGAGTATCTCTGTAGATCTTAGAAAACTATTTCTTGATTTAAGGTATTGGCGTGCTGGCTGATATCCAAACAGGGGATGGGCCAGAGATGTTACTGCCTTGGTCGTTTCATTATTGGCTGCTACTTCCCGGTAAATGTCAGTTAGTGCAATAACAGCTAAACAGTATAATTCCTCCAGTGGTGTAGAGCATAGACATCCTGTGATAATGTGGCATGTCTCATTAAGATCTACATCCATGAGAGAAGCCTCCCCACAGGATTGCAACACATCCGGGCATCCCCTGGCCAACATCTTTGTAGACTGCTGATTCTCTCACACCAGAAGCGACTAGCAACAGGCAAACAGCAGTGCTGCTCTCTACAGTATAATGAAAGTAACAACTGTAAGGCACCCAGGCCACACGTTATGATAAAAGCAACTTTGCACTGTATGTATATGTCTGTGTGTTGCTGGAAGGAAAAAAAATGACCAAGACTGTTTCTGCAGCACAGATGGCGGTGAGGGGATCCATGTCACAACAAGGTTCTCAACCACCTGTCCATTTCCCAATCCTGTTTCCCTCCTATAACTACTGAGTACAACTGAATCTGAGTACCTTTGTTGGTCCCACAACACAGATCCATTGGCCACTCCTATCTTAAGTTAATTCATTTTACTTGTGCACACACATACATTCGTAGGAATACCAAGATGCTTGTTTATAAAGTGATTGTCCTTTCAACTCTGTTGTACATCAGTGAAGCACGGATCATCTACAATATTACCCTCAACTTCTGGAAAGATTCAAAAAATCCTGCAAATCTCTTAGGAAGACTGGCGGACAACCATCAGTGTTCTGGAAGAAGCAAAGGCCACCAGCACTGAAGTGATAATCCTCCACCATCATGTTGTCCAAATGTCCTCTTATCATCTCCCAAAGCAGTTATTTTACTCTCAACTCAAAAATGGAAAACAAAATGTCAGTAGACAACAAAAGAGATTTAAAGATGGGCTTAAAGTAAACCTTAAAAAATGTGGAATAAAGACCAAGAACTGGGAAGCCTTGACTTTAACTGGAGGTTCAGCTCTTACCAACAGTGCTGTCAGTTTCGAGGACCACAAACAGAGGATGAAAGGTAGAAATGTGCCAAGAGGAAAGCATGCCAAGCCAACCCTTGTCGGGACTGCCTTCCATCTGGAAATGTATGTCTCTACAGTCACTTACAGACCTATTGCCAAGACTTCTGGAAAACAATACTATTTGGCCATGAGGGATTGTCAATGATGATGATGATGATGATGATGATGATGGTGATGATGATGGTGATGATGATGATGATGGTGACGATGACAACACATACATAAAACTACATTTTATGCAATATGTGGTTTGGCCCAGAAGCTGTATATCCATAAACTGATTTGCAGGTTTGCATTGTATAACTTCATCCCCATGGATATATACATCAATTCCACAAGTATATGATTGCAAAGTATCATGATTGCACCACTTTTACAGGTTTTCTGAGTGTGCTTTGGCAAAGCTTGATGGCTTACATCATTCCACTTTGGGAGGACTTTGGGAAAGACAAGGAAGCACCTAGTTATGGAATGCAGACTTTGTTGGCACTGATGCTTGTCTCAATTCAGTGCCAAATTAAAACTTGGCTTTACAGCCTAATAAGTTTATGCAATATATGATTTTATAATTTATTACATTTGCTTTTTGAACTGTAAGACATTTATTATTGTTGAATGTCTATGTTAGTTTTATTATTCAAATTATTTTAGTCTTAAATTCTAAATTGCTTGAATTCATTTTATAGTAAGCCATCTAGAAACCTTAGAGCAGTGGTTCCCAACCTGTGGGTCCCCAAGTGTTTTGCCTATAACTCCCAGAAATCCCACCCAGTTTACCAACTGTTAGGATTTCTGGGAGTTGAAGGCCAAAACATCTGGGAACCCACAGGTTGAGAACCATTGCCTTAGAGTGTGAGATGTTGTTCAAGTCAACCTTATCATGTAGCGTTATTGGCCAAATTTATTCAGAAAAGGTTTGCTATTGCTTTCCTTTCAGGCTGAGCAAATAGGACTTGCCCAAGGTAATCTAGTGAGCGTTTCCATAGCTGTTTAGGGCATAATGCCCTGGTTTCCAGTATTCAAGCCACTACATCACATTTGCTTATATGATTATGAGATGGCTAAAAATACTGAAAATAAATACATAAATTCCCTATTTGTTCTCAGGAGCAAAATGGAAGCCCAGAGAGATTTTACAAGTTAAGCATTACTTATCCAGAATTCTGAAATTCATAATACTCCAAAATCTGAAATTGTCTACAGGTTGGCTGAAATAATGACATCATAGCTTTCTGATGGTTTGATGCACACAAACTTTGTTTCATAAACAAAATAATTTAAAATATTGTATTAAATTACCTTCAGTCTATGTACATAAGGGATATGTGAAACACATGAATTTCATGTTTAGATTTGGCTTCTATCTCCAAGAAACGTCATTATGTATATAAATGAAAATACAGGTATTCCAAAATCACCCCAAAAATCTGAAATCAAAAACACTTCTGGTCCCAGACATTTTAAATATGGAATACTCAATCTGTATGATGTAAAATTCAAGATCAAGACATTGTAACTAAGATGAATTAATAGTGCCCAGATTTGACACACACTGCAAGTAAGATAGTGCAGATGAGCAGAAACCTTCAATTAATATAGAATAAAATTTCCAAGAGAAGAAGTGGCTACCTTTATGTGTTCTCCCTCCACTATGCAAATCTTCACCACTCTCACTCCCACACCATGGGCAAGAACTTGGAAAAGTTTTAGACTATAACTCTTTAGCCATTGGCTAGACCAGTGTTTGTCAACCTTCCCAATGCTGCCACCCCTTAATACAGCTCTTCATGTTGTGGTGACCCCCAACCATGAAATTTTGTTGCTATTTCATAACTATAATTTTGCTACTGTTATGAATGTAAATGTAAATATCTGGCATGCAGGATGTATTTTCATTCATTGAACCAAATTTGACACAAATACCCAATATCCCCAAATTTGAATACTGGTGGGCTTGGCGGGGGGGGGGGTTGATTTTGTCATTTGGAAATTATTGTTGCTTTGATTTATAATTAACTTACAATCAAAGAGCATTCCTAACTCTACCAACAATGGAATTGAACCAAACTTAGCACACAGAACTCCCATGACCAACAACAAATACTGGGAGAGTTTAGTGGAACATCCAGAAACCAGTGTGGACTCAAACAATGATAGATCTGGGCCAAACTTGGCACGAATACTCAATATGCCCAAATGGGTACACTGGTGGAGTTTGGGGGAAATAGACCTTGACATTTGGGGGTTGTAGTTGCTGGGATTTATAGTTCACCTACAATCAAAGAGCATTCTGAACCCCATCAAGTATAGAATTGGGCCAAACTTCCCACACAGAACCCCCATGCCTTGAAGGGACGTGCTGATGCAAACCTCCCTCCTGCCTTACAAGCTCTCCTTCACCTGCATATGTGCACCACACTACCATGCACCAAGCACGCCTGCTCTTCCATTCCCCTTGGCTGAAAGGCTGCCCAATCACAGCGCAGGAGGGCTTTTGGTGGGAGGATTCACCACCTGTTTCCAAAAAGGAAGAGAAGGACAGGCGGAGAGATCTTCACCCAAAACCATGTTTTCTGATGGTTTTGGGTGACCCCTCTGAAACCTCCTCATGACCCTCCAGGGGCCCTGACCTTCAGGTTGAGAAATGCTGGGCTAGACTATCTGGGAGATTCTAGAAACTGTAGTCTAAAAAAAAAAGAGAGAAACATTTCAAAACTCTATACTAAGCAGTCCACATTACCTGGCCCAACCTTTTGGTATTCATAGAACAGTGGGGTCATCAGCAGGGGAAAAGCCTTCATGCATGTCCGAGTCTATGCAATCATAATTCTGGCACAATCCAATGACCCAATTGTTGAGATGATTACATGAGAGACGCCATTGTGCCTGGAGCCTTTTCCCCTGCAGATAACCCCAATACTGTGTGGCCATCTGTTATAGGGATGCTAGAGACAGAACTAAAATAGATATCTTCACTCTCCATCATTCACATTAAATGCAACCGTTTGTTTACCTAAGCAGCTATATAATAACCTCCTTTATCCATGACAGTGCACTCTCTGGCTACATATATCCCCTCAGTCCCTGATTCCTCAGGTAAGCCCTGGCTGCCCCCCCCCCCTTTTTTTTTTTTTGCAAGAAAAGAATTAATTGCCTCCTACTGGAAACCTCCAGGAATGGTGATCAGCCTTTTAAATTAGTTGCAGCAGCGCCTTCCCTGCACTGTTTCACATGTTGTATAAAGCTCATTTTTCAAGATCAGAAGTAAATTGCTTGGAGGTGTTTTCAGTTATCTGGGCAGCCTCAAGGTCCCAAGGCAGAAAACTGGCCCTCAGACACACTGGCCCACCCTGATTTATGAATACAACCCTCAGTCTGAGTTAATCACAGTTCTTCATGTCAAATGCTAGCATATTCCAAGTTACATCTTCAACATTGCATTCTAAGGCCCCTTCCACACATCTGAATAAAATCTCAGGGTCCCCATATAACAGAATATTAAGGCAGAAGATCCCACAACATCTGCTTTGAACTGGGTTATTTGAAGCCCCCTCCACACAGCTGTATAAAATCCACATTATCTGCTTTGAACTGGGTTATCTGAGTCCAACACTCAGGTAATGTGGGATTTTCCACCTTGATATTCTGAGATATAGGGCTGTGTGGAAGGACTCTCACTTTATCTGCTTTGAACAGGAATATATGGCAGTGTGGACTCAGAAAATCCAGTTCAAAGCAGATATTGTGGGATTATCTGCCTTGATAGTCTGGGTTATATGGTTGTGTGGAAGGGCCCAGAGATACATTTTCCCCATGGCAACTCTTTCAGATGTGAATTTCTCTTCAAAGTAGCAGATTTCTCTAACTGTTTGAAAGGGCCCTAAGCAAATGAACTGTACTGGGAAACACTGTTTGCCATGAAGAGTGAGATTGCTTTGAAATCAGACTGAGAACACTGGAAAAGAATAGACTGGCTGAAAGGACACTGGGAAAAAGTGAACACCCAGGGCCCATCCACACAGACCTATATCTCAGAATATCAAGGCAGTGTAGACTCAGATAACCCAGTTCAAAGCATATATTATGGGATTTTCTGCCTTGATATTCTGGGATATAGGGCTGTGTGGAAGAGCCCTGAGACCCTTTGAAGAGGTGTGGATGGGGGACAGGCTAGCTTAATGCCATAGTAATCTTAGTGGAACCAATGTGGTCTAATGTTGGAAGGTTTGAATCCCCTTTTAGCCATGGATACTCCCTACATGACCGTAGGCAAGTCTTACTTAGGTGATCCCTCGTATTCCGAGGATGATGGTCCTCCAAGTGTAGTGTCCTGGCGGTGGATCCGTAGGTGACTGTGGACCATGGGACTTTTGTTGGTTTGTTTTTATTTTCCTTGGAAACCGCCTGTGTGTGATTTTTTTTTGGAGGTCAGTGCACATTGATCAACACACAGTCTTCACAGAGTGAGGTTCCTCAGGTGGCATAGTTTACCAAGATGACTGTGGATTCTCAATCTGTAGCAACCTTCTTCCGCCTTCACAGCCATTGTAACATGTAACATGTTATCCTCCACCTGCTCTGCCATTGAGGCCTTTGGGTCTTCGGACTGTGCTTGGTCTGGAACCTCCCCCACAGCCTCTCCTGGGAGTGCACAACTCCAGTTGTTGTGCCCGGAGGTTCATTGGAACATGCCAACCCCCTCAGCATGACAAAGTGACAATCCATCGAGGGGGTTAGGCAAGTCACAGACCCAGAGGAAGGCAATGCTCTCCCCTCTCCAAATAAATCTTGCCAAGACAGACCTAGGATTGAGCTACCATAAATTGGAATAGCCTCAAAAGCATCTGACAACAATTGCAGCCACATTGGCTTCAGAGCTAGATAAAGTAGCTTCAAAGAAACAAATAACATTGCCCCAATGGCATTGCTCTTTGTGTACAGAGTCCTGATTTTAGCATTAAGCAGGGAAAATAAAACATTTGCTTCTTCCACAATTCAGCAATGCACGAGTGCCACCTAAAGGTGACATGTATATATTCCGATTTGCAAGTCCTTGAAGGTACATTTTAAGTAAGATGGAACGCATGAGGGCAGCAAGAATCTTGTCAACCATTTTCATGATATGCCTATTTATCTCCCAGCAGAATGAAAGTCAAATGCATAATTTTAAGGAAACATGTAATTCCTGGATTGTGAAATATCTCAGGTTCTTGATTTCATTATGGAAACTTTCATTTCTTCAGACATTAAAAGATTATTGTATACAACTCTAGTATTTGAAAAGATTAAAATGGTTTATAGAGTCTTAAAACAAAAAGAGAAATGTATAGTGATTGGTTTTTCTTAAGAACAGGAAACAAATCACTAGCAAATTAGCAACAAATGTAATCATTAATCTATCATAATTATAATTATAATGTCCAATTAATATTAATGCAACAGGGCTAAAGGGCATATGTTAATACTGCTAATCAACATTCCCTTAATATTGATTAGTAATGGCTGCTTTTCAATAAAAAAAATAACAGAAGAAACAGAGAAAATACAAAGGGGAGAGAATAAATCTCATCCTGAATTTGGGTTATGTCTTCCAGAATTGTTCATCCATCCCCATCCATCAAAGTCAGAGGACAATTTGGAAAATCTATTTTTGAGGAGCCAAAACACCCAGGATTCTCAAGCCCATATGATCAAAAATATTGGTAAGCTTCCCAAGTTCCAGTTCACACATAATTATAAACAAGGGATACTAGAAGAAGGAAGAGTTGGCCCTAATAGGTGGTCACTTCCTCCATGTTGCCACCATTGCTGCTTCTAGCCAGCCACAGAGCTCTGCCCATGTGCTTGGCCACTGCAGTTACTTCTGCTGATGTCAGAATGGGGTGCCCTCACATTCAGCAAGAAGGAGGGGGTTTCTGGTCACATGGGCATTTGCAGGTACAAGGGATGGAGCTCTATGGCCACCTATGTGTGACAGCAATGTCACCCCTTTCCTTGTATTGAGCAGCACAGGGAAAAGAGGTTATGGCAATTGTGTCCATCTGAGGTGCATCTACACTGAACATTTAGGTCAGTGTGACAATCAATCGGCCCAACAGTGACTAAACATTGCACAGGGCCTGCTCTGGGTTAAATGGTGGGGGTGGGGACTGAATCATTAACCAAGATTCAGGTTATTTGAGGTTAACTGGTTTCAGCAGTCTTGACAAGCACCCCTAAACTCAGACAGTCTTGCCCTATCCCCTCCCATCATGTTGCAGCTGCTGCAACTGTGACACAAGCACCTACCTGTCCTGGGTAGTCTGTTAGCCATCTGCCAGACCATGGCCTCCCTAAAGAAGCTGGGGGGGGGGGGGATAGGAATTTCCACTACCACCACCCCTCAGCTATCTTAGCCACCAGTGATCTGGCTGATGTCAACCAGAGCCCCCACCCCACCCAAAAAAAGACAGGTAAGTAGAGTGTCATGACTGTCACTGTCATAACACTAGGGAGGGGATCCCCTTTAGGTCCCTGTCCAGCAGCATCCAACAAGGCTCATTGTAGCTGGGTAGTTGGGCCTCCCTATTATCTCCAAGGTGTTCCTATCAGGCCACCAATGGGGTTGATCCAACATCTGTGATCTCAGATTACCCCACTTCATTTGTCAGCGTAGAACTTTCCCTCAACTGGGCTAAAATGCACACAATTCAGGTGTCTGAACATCCTGAAAACCAAGGGATACTCTGGAGTTTTAGCTACACTCCTGAATGTTCCTGACTTTGTTTAACACATGACAAAGTTGGTTAGAAGGCAAAAGACTCGGGATACTCATTGCCGGCCACTGTGTATCATGAAGGTCCATTCATGGTGAGTGTGGGTTTTCTAGCCCTAAGACACTTCTCCATTTATAAAGTGAAATACCATTCACTACATTTTCCAGAACAATCAATTCATTGTATTGTCAAAGGCTTTCATGATTGAGTTGCTGTAAGTTTTCAGAAGCATGTTACAGAAGCATTCTCTCCTGACATTTCACTCACATCTATGGCAGGCATCCTCAAAAGTTGTGACCTCCCAACCTCTGAGGATGCCTGCCATAGATGCAGGTGAAATACCAGGAGAGAATGCTTCTAGAACATGGCCATACAGCCTGAAAAACTTACAGCAACCCAGTCAATTCACTCCTTTGATTATTATTTTTTTGGAAGAAAAGGGCTTAGGGCTTGATGAACATAGTTGGTGTGACATGTGCCTCCCAAGGCTGTGGCTTTCCCACCGCTGATTTGTCCCATCTATATACATGCTTGCTTGTATGTGTGTTATTGTGGCATCATCAGACTGAAATAATGTCAATTTTATATTTGGTTGCAATGACTGAGAGCCAGTGACTTTTTACCTATCCAAGATTTTCTTTAAGAAAAAAAGAAAGTTGTTAATTAAAACAGGAACAATTTTTCAAAACTCCTTTTGCAGGGCCAGCTTCTGCCATCATATAAGACACAATATGCAAAGCCAAGCAATAACAGGTTATGCAAAAGTAATTTTGCTTTTGTAGTATTTATGACTCACAAAGGTGCACTCATGCCTGTTCAAAAGCTGTTTAATCTCCAACACTGCTCAGTCTGAAAGGCAGCAATTTATTACATACTTACAGTGCGTCTGTTTCGTGAGATTTATGAAGTCACCATGCTGAACTTATCAGAGCATGTAAACATTTTTTACCACAAAGTTTTAGATCTAGTTGAAGGCAATTGCAGACTCCCCCTCCCTCCCCGGCCCTCAAAATAAAGGTCAGCCTGCTTTTGAAACCATTTTTTGGCTCTCTAGAAGCAAAATCACTGGAAATGAAACGCTTGTAGCCCAGGGTAAAGGGTAAGACTTGATTTTAGTCAACCTTAACACCTGCTGCTTAATTTAACTTTTATTGTGTTTGAAAAAAGCCTGAATAAGGCAGTAAGTAATGGAAAGTGTTTTAAACTGTGAGAATGAGCAATAACCCATGAGATATTACAATTATTTATTTAAACTTTTGGAAATATGTATTTTTAATCAAAGCCAGCTTAGTGTAGTGGTTTAGCACTGGACTATGGACCTCATCAAACAATGTTTTTTCCCCGCCCTAGGATGCTGCTGAGATACAGCCAGGATGGAGCCCACCAGAGCCCATCACATGACACAGAGGTATTTCTGGTGGGGCTCCATCCTGGCATCATCTCAGCTGTATCTCAACAACGTGTTGAGAAGTTGCCCTGAGAATAAGGCAGTCGCTTCTTATTGACTAAGCCAGGAACAAAGCCGGGGGCAGATGGGAAAAGCAGTGGGATAGTAAGGAAGCGATGCAGGGCGCTGCCCAACAGTTTCCCCTGCTGTCCCACGGATTCACCCTGCTGCCCCATGGACTCCCCCACTGCCCCCCAGTTTATGGACCTCCATCTGATGAGGTGCTATGATGCTGGAGAGCAAGGCAAAGAATTCTAACTATCCCTCCCTAAATTGCAAATCCCAGATATCCATAGGATATTGCCATGATGCTGAAATTGTGTTCTGTGAAAGGACCTCACTGTTTACAACTACTTTTCTATTGTCCAGACCTCAAGAACACAGGTCCTCCTGCATTCTGGGCCCTAAGAATTCTGCCCACCTGGCTCTCCTTTTCCTCAGCCCTGTCTCAGAATAAAGGATTTTTCTTTCCTCTTTGTAGAAATAATGCTGTTTGATATCACTTCAACTGCCATGGATCAATACTATAGAAACATGGGAATTATAGTTTTACATGATATTTAGCCCTCTCTAACAAAGAGTGCTGGTGCATCACCAAAGCATTATTCCAAAGCATTGCACTCAGACTCCATTGATTCCACAGTGCAGATGCATCCTTAATCAGGTATTGCTGCATGAATAAGTATGCAAGGAATTCTGAAAGGGGGCACAGACTGGAATGGAAGAATATTTGCTATTATGTATCCAGAACTTTTCATTTTAGTTTCATCTAGTGTAAATTTAAATTCAGGGGAGTTGACCTCTCTAGCTAAAAATCTTAAATATTTCAACAGACTACAAATTCCAGGATGCAATAAGATGCAGTCACTGCAGTAAAAGTGTGACCGAACTGCTATAATTGTCATCACCACCCACACATCATATATTTCAGGGTTTGATTGTTTTTCAAATGCCAGCATGATTTGCCATGGCACCCAATGGTCTGGATTTGTGTGACGTTGTTATTTGCAATTTTGTCAATGACAATAGTAACTCTTAATTATGCTTTCCTTTTTTTCTGTGACTTCCTCTTGTATATGACTGCATTGTGATTTTGTTGGTGTATGCTACTAAAGGCTGTGTTATGTGGTCAAGGCTCCTTCTTTGGAAGCTTTTAAACAGAGGCTAGATGGCCATCTGTCAAGGGTGCTTTGAATGCAATTTTCCTGCTTCTTGGCAGGTGGTTGGACTGGATGGCTTCCAACTCTATGATTCTATGATTCTATGTATGTATGTAACATTTCATGACTAACAGGCTCATAGAAATCTGACTATAGTGTAAGAAGCAGTAGGCCCGGTATCCTCATGGTCTGCATTCTTAGAATATAAGTCAAGGGAAGGTTTTCATTACTGAAAATTTCAGAAAAGAGAAATGAAGTAAAATCCTGAACTTAGCATCTAAGGGCACTTCCAGACAGCACTAAATCATGGGTTTTAAACAGGGGCAAAAATCCCAGGACTTCAGAAGAGATTGACATAAAGTCCTGTTGCTCCTGGGATTTCTGCCACCATTGTCCAGACTTGATGCTTTGTTGCAAGATTTAGAGGCTCCCAAGATGGCTGCCATGGGACTTCCGCTAGTAACTTCAGTGGTTTTTTTAAAACCTCAAGATGCAGATATGTGGAGAATCACTGCAAAAGTTCTGTTCTTTGTCCTGGCCAGAGAAACTCTGCCCTCCAGACATTTCATGAAGTATCTGCAACACAAACAAAGTTTACGGGGTAGGACTGCTTCTGCCCAAGTCAGCACTGCACAATCAAGCAGGAATACACACTTTCAACCAGGAACAGAACTCTGTCATTATTGACACTTTTTAGAGCCTGGCAGGCCTGGCCATCTTTCCAAACAGATTTGGTTGTGTACTTATGGCATCAAACAACAGGGTGCTGTTCCTGGGTTATATATGGCTGTCCCTGATTGCTCTTCTTGTGAAAAAAATATACAACGTTGACTAGGGTGCCACAACTTTGTCCTGGCCAGAAGAAATGTGCCCTCCACACGTTTCATGAAGTTTCTGGCACACAAAGTTTTTGCCTTCTACTCAAGTGTCACCTTCTTTTTAGGAACCAACTAATCAGGAACAAACATCTAAAACCCGGGAATGAACCCTGATTTTAAAATCCTGTAATTCTTTATATTCAACAGACAGACATGCGAAGATCTGCATATTCAGCTCAAAATCGCAATATTCCCGCACCTGGAAATCTTGCAATTTTTGCCTCTTGTAGCAATTGCTTCCATTTTTAGAGGCAATGGCATCTGGCCACCCTTCAGTTTGCTGCGGAAGCTCCTGGGATAAAGGTACTGTCTGAACAGGCCCTTAACTTGTTTCATTCTGCCTTATGCTCATATCTCCCTTTGAAGTGGCAGTGGGTCAGTAAACATAGTAGTTCACAGTACATGACCTGCACTTAAATTAATGGAAATACATATGGAGCAGAATTCAATAGTAATGTGTTACAAGTAATGTTACCACTGGTGTGTTATGTTGTTGGGAGTGCTGAATTGTTTTTAACTGAGTTTTTATTAATTTTAAAGTTGTATTTTAGCAGATTTTTTAAATAATTCATTGAATTAAAATCTCTTTTTATT
The DNA here is from genome assembly GCF_037176765.1 of Anolis sagrei. Lineage (NCBI taxonomy): Eukaryota > Metazoa > Chordata > Lepidosauria > Squamata > Anolidae > Anolis > Anolis sagrei. The sequence goes on along the minus strand of NC_090023.1, from coordinate 77,256,820 downwards.
TCTGCATTTTAAGTTGTTATCCACTTTGTGTTCCAACTTGAGAAAAAGCAAAGTACAAATACAGATGATGATGATGATGATGATGGGGATGATGATGATGGGTTGGGCCATGAGGGGCGACAGTGACATAGTTCATAGTATTTATGTTTTAATAATAATTTGTTACTTTGTGTGTACGTGGGAAACAAGCAATGGTTGCTCTTTATATTTCCTTTTACTTTGTTTTGAGTAATTTTGAGATAATTTTTGTGTTTCTTTAAAGCAATTTTAAGAACCTAGCACATTAAAATGTGTTGTCAATGACTAAAATGCAATACCAAAAACACAAAGGAAACCTTTGAGACCAGCTGATAAATAAAAATTGCGAAAAAGGAATTTCTGGCGTACGTTTGTGGGCTCTTATCACATCCAAAGCAGTGTTCACAGATGCTTATGACAGAAAATACTAGAAAAGTTCTTTTTCTTGGTCTTCAAGCCAATGAGGGATTATTTTGTATCAAAGATCATGGTGACAAATGACTTTATCCCAGGGAGGTGATGAACTAATGCGGAAGCAGGACCTTTGGTGATAGTCCCTATGGCACAATGTCATATGACATCCATTGCTGGTCACCTCCCCACAATGAAGCTGTCCCTTGCTATTGATGGGCAAAATCTATCCATAGCCCCTGGTTGCACTACATTCCTAGGACTTACCTGATATGATGAGGTCCAGGTGTTTCAGTGGTTAGGGGTTATACTCTCTCCTCATTGAAAAAAGAGGGATTTCTTTTTCACTATATACTTCATATAATTGCTAAGTGTCTTTTAAAAATTAAAGGGGGGAGTTGCATTGTGGGAGGGTGGAATCACAGCACCCACCTAGAAGTGTGGCCTCACATTGCCAAGGTGCCACATTTGCATGATGTCAACATAATACCAATAAACAGTTGCTATTCCAGGTTGTGGAAATGCCATGGGATAGCGACTTCAGGAAGTAAAGTCCTAAATGTTTTTGCGTTTGTTTTTAAAGCATCTTTATCCTATTTCTTATCTGAAAAGGCTCCCAGAATTATTTGTATAGTGTTTATTTCACATTTTAAAAAGTCAGTACTTGCCTGCAAGTTTATAATCCACAAAGACATGGGACAAAAAGAAACAAGGAAACGAGGGTGGTGACGGGAAAAGAAAAGTAATTCTATTTCAATAGGGTAGAATGAATGGCCTTGTGTCCCACATCATCTTCTTTCACTGCCATTTGCTGGATATAATAGGAATTGTGGTTCAGCACATGTGGAGTATATCAGGGAAGTGGGAAAACTATACTGGGAAAAGTTCACAGCAATCCAAATCACATTACTCTCTTGGTTTCTTGAGCAAGCTTGCAAAAGTGCCCTTGACATGTTTTATTTCTATACATGCTGAATTAGCGTAGCACTTAGGCTCAGACCGAAGAACTTTAAACAGCTAGCAATCCCACCAACAAAGTGACTTTTGTTCTTAAATGTATGCATACACGCCACTGCTTTGTTGGATCCATGCCTTAGCCTTCAAGGTTTACTAGACGTTTAAATGAGCATTGTGTTCTGGTACATCCCAACCTCCTCCTGACAGATCGTGATATAAAACATTTTACTGCACTTCTTACAAATAAACAATACCAGCAAGGAACTTAGTTATATTATATTTTGTGCTCAAAGCTCCCATCTCTCACAACCATGGCCTCTGGAACATTCCAGGCTCTCACTAAATCATTCATTTATCCAACAGAAATGTAACCATCCTACTGCTGATACAGTTCTATATAACGTGAACCAAAAGTTAATACTATCAGGCTTATATATCATATAGGGTTAGCATTATGGGCACAGGCCAGATTGCTATGTCCAGTGCCACATGACTGGGAGAGAGAATATGGGTAGATGTTGTTCATTCATTCAGTCGTCTCCGACTCTTCGTAACCTCATGGACCAGCCCACGCCAGAGCTCCCTGTCGGCCGTCACCACCCCCAGCTCCTTCAAGGTCAGTCCAGTCACTTCAAGGATGCCATCCATCTTGCCCTTGGTCGGCCCCTCTTCCTTTTACCTTCCACTTTCCCCAGCATAATTGTCTTCTCCAGACTTTGCTGTCTCCTCATGATGTGGCCAAAGTACAAAGCACACCGCCATGAGTCGCCCTAATGGGCTGAGAATGGCGGTTAATAAGTGCATCAAATAATAAATAAATAAATAATACTTCAACTTTGTCTCTAGTATCCTTCCCTCCAATGAGCAGTCAGGCTTTATTTCCTGGAGGATGGACTGGTTGGATCTTCTCACAGTCCAAGGCACTCTCAGCACTTTCCTCCAGCACCACAGCTCAAAAGCATCTATCTTCCTTTGCTCAGCCTTCCCTAAGGTCCAACTCTCACATCCGTAGGTTACTACAGGGAATACCATGGCTTTGACTAGGCGGATCTTTGTTGCCAGTGTGATGTCTCTACTCTTTACGATTTTATCGAGGCTGGACATAGCTCTCCTCCCAAGAAGTAAACGTCTTCTGATTTCCTGGCCACAGTCTGCATCTGCAGTAATCTTTGCACCTAGAAATACAAAGTCTGTCACGGCCTTCACATTTTCTCCCTCTATTTTCCAGTTGTCAATCATTCTTGTTGCCATAATCTTGGTTTTTTTGACGTTTAGCTGCAACCCAGCTTTTGCGCTTTCTTCTTTCACCTTGATTAGAAGGCTCCTCAGCTCCTCCTCGCTTTCGGCCATCAGAGTGGTGTCATCTGCATATCTGAGGTTGTTAATGTTTCTTCCAGCAATTTTCACCCCAGCTTTGCATTCATCAAGCCCCGCACATCGCATGATATGTTCTGCATACAAGTTAAAAAGGTTGGGTGAGAGTATGCAGCCTTGCCGTACGCCTTTCCCAATCTTGAACCAGTCTGTTGTTCCGTGGTCAGTTCTTACTGTTGCTACTTGGTCCTTGTACAGATTCCTCAGGAGAGAGACAAGGTGGCTTGGGATGCCCATCATACCAAGAACTTGCCACAATTTATTATGATCCACACAGTCAAAGGCTTTAGAATAGTCAATGAAGCAGAAATAGATGTTTTTCTGAAACTCCCTGCCTTTCTCCGTTATCCAGCGGATATTGGCAATTTGGTCTCTCGTTCCTCTGCCTTTTCTAAACCCAGCTTGAACGTCTGGCAGCTCCCACTCCATGTATTGCTGGAGTCTTCCTTGCAGGATCTTGAGCATTACCTTACTGGCATGAGAAATAAGGGCTACTGTACGGAAGTTTGAGCAGTCTTTCGCATTTCCATTTTTTGGTATGGGGATATAAGTTGATTTTTTTCCAGTCTGATGGCCATTCTTGTGTTTTCCATATTTGCTGGCATATAGCATGCATCACCTTGACAGCATCATCTTTTAAGATTTTAAACAGTTCAGCTGGGATCCCGTCGTCTCCTGCTGCCTTGTTGTTAGCAATGCTTCTTAAGGCCCATTCAACCTCACTCCTCAGGATGTCTGGTTCTAATTCATTCACCATACCGTAAAAACTATCCTCAATATTATTATCCTTCCTATACAGATCTTCTGTATAGTCTCGCCACCTTCTCTTGATCTCTTCAGCTTCTGTTAGGTCCCTGCCATCTTTGTTTCTTATCATACCAATTTTTGCCTGAAATTTGCCCCCAATGTTTCTAATTTTCTGGAAGAGGTCTTTTGTCCTTCCTATTCTGTTGTCTTTTTCCACTTCCATGCACTGCTTATTTAAAAATAGTTCCTTATCTCTTCTGGCTAACCTCTGGAATTGCGCATTTAACTGGGCATATCTCCCCTTATCACTGTTTCCTTTTGCTTTCCTCCTTTCTTGGGCTACCTCCAGTGTCTCAGCAGACAACCATTTTGCCTTCTTGGTTTTCTTTTTCTTTGGGACATACTTTGTTGCCGCCTCCTGAACAATGTTGCGGACTTCTGTCCATAATTCTTCTGGGACTCTGTTTACTAAATCTAGTCCTTCAAATCTGTTCTTCACTTCCACTGTATATTCGCTAGGAATGTTAGTGAGATCATATCTAACTGGTCTGTGTATTTTCCCTGATCTCTTTAGTTTTATTCTAAACTGAGCAATAAGAAGTTCGTGATCTGAGCTACAGTCAGCCCCAGGTCTTGTTTTCACCAACTGGATGGATGTCTGCCATCTTTGGCTGCAAAGAATGTAGTCAATCTGATTTCGGTGTTGACCATCTGGTGAGGTCCATGTATAAAGCCATCTTTTGGAAGAGAGTATTCGTTATACACAGCAAGGTTTCCTGGCAAAATTCTATCAGCCTGCGTCTCGCTTCATTTTGTTCTCCCAGACCATGCTTGCCTGTGATCCCAGTTGTCATTTGACTTCCCACCTTGGCATTCCAGTCTCCTGTAATGAAAATAATGTCTCTTTTTGGTGTATTATCCAGTAGGTCCTGCAGATCCTCATAGAACTGATCTACTTCTGCTTCTTCAGCAGCTGTCGTTGGGGCGTATATTTGGATCACTGTAATGTTGAAAGGCTTTCCTTGCACTCGAATTGAGATCATTCTGTCATTTTTTGGGTTGTATCCAAGCACTGCTTTAGCAAATTTCTTATTAATTATGAAGGCTACTCCATTTCTTCAATGTTCCTCTTGTCCACAGTAGTAGATCTGGTGGTCATCTGATGTGAAGTGGCCCATTCCAGTCCATTTCAGTTCGCTGACCCCCAGAATATCTATCTTTAGTTTTGACATCTCACCAATAACAACATCCAATTTGCCCTGGCTCATAGATCTTACATTCCAGGTTCCTACGGTGTGTTGATCTTTAGAGCATCGGATTCGTCGTTCACCTCCAGTACCGTCGGCCGCTAGCCTTCCTTTCGGCTTTGAGCTAGCTGCGTCATCACATCTGGGACTAGTTGAACTTATCCTCTGCTCCTCCCCAGTAGCATTTTGGCCATCTTCCGACCTGGGAGTCCCATCTTCCAATGGCATACCGACATATCTCTGGTTGTACTGGTCCATTTAGTTTTCTTGGCAAGGATACTGGAGTGGTTTGCCATTGCCTTCCCCAGGGATCACGCTTGGTCTGACCTCTCTGCCACAACCGTCCCGTCTTGGGTGGCCCTTCACAGTTTCGCTCATGACATCATTGAGGTGCTCAAGCTCCAGCACCACGACATGGCGGTGATCCTTTGCCGGAGATCAGGGTAGATAGGGATCTCAAATGCCAGATTTATCATTGTATAACACACTAGCCATCCCCTGCCATGTGTTGCTGTGGCCCAGTCTGTGTATATATGTTTTGTGTATGTATATATATGTGTATATATGTGGTTTTACACATGTGTTGTAATGTATTTTTATTTTTTTGGCTTTTTAAGTCCCTTCCACTATGTTTTTTCAGTGTTTTTATGAATGATTGGCCTGATGGCAGTATTGTATCCAAATTTGGTATCAATTCGTCCAGTGGTTTTTGAGGAATTATGTTAATTCCCTAAACAAATTCCACAAACGAACATTACATTTTTATTTATATAGATTTTTTTCCTCCCTTCCCTCCACCCCTGGACTGATTTGTGTGGAAAATTCAATCGGACAATGTGGATTAATAAAATGATATTTTAGACACTTGCCTTTACATTTTTTTTACACAAAATGCATCTGGATGTTTATTCCAGCATTTATAGAAGCTAGTCCTAGGTGTTGGGAAAATGTTTTGCAAAGCATGAACACTGGGAATGTGACAAATGCAGGCCCACTTGCCTACTTAAGAATGTACAAAATAGGTAATAGCTCTTTTGTAAATATAATGACCCTAGTTTAGAATTTGAATCCATTGTACAGAATGGAGATAGGTTAATGCAACTTTCCCCAATCTTCTACCATTGGGCACTGCTACCACAGCCAAATTATTTATTATTTATTAACTGCACTTCTATACCACTTTTCTCACCCCTGAGGTGACTCAAAGTGTTTTACAACATAATAAATGGCAAATTCAATGCCTCGCATATATACAGAAATATCACATATCCAAATCAATAACATATAACTATAGAAAATACGTGGAGTGTGATCAGGTCTTGTCAGGCCTTTTTGTTCTGTTTCTTATTGTGATATGGCCTAAGGGCTAATCAATAAAATTACTACTACTACTATAGAAAATAACCATTAAAACTATAGAAACATCAAGCATAGACATAAGCATGAAACATATTATTGCTGCAATTAACAATATAGATCCCTTCTCTTTCGCCCCCAACTTTCTCTCCATAGCGTTTCAGCCCTTCTTTTTATACCCTCCCTGCCCCCCCCCCCATCCCATCAGACACAAAGTTATTTAGGTACAGATTGAATACAAGATTGGAAGGGTAAAAAAAAACAAAAACACGTCTTGGGCCTTCTTGGGGGATGGTAAATGTGATATAGGGTCCTTGAGGCGGATGGAGGGAGAGTCTTATCTGATGTTGGTAGTAGTCTACTGATCAGTTTAGTAAAAGTCAGTTGTGGTGTCATAAGTCAGGTGTGAACTATCACTTGCCAGTAGACTCAGGATGGGGAGGGGCACCGAAGTGTAGCTGCCATCAAGGAGAGTTGGTGTGTAGGCTGCACCTGCCACTCTGGAGGAGCTGAAGTCTCCTGCCCTCCTTTTAACTTCCTCCTTGCTGGCTGTTGGTGGGAGGGGGCAGCGAGGTGTAGCTTCTGCCGAGGAGAATGATGGGAGTTCTCATCTGACACATCCTGAAAAGTGCCAGGCTGGGGTGTTTGCTTCCAAAACACCTTAAATGTGCTGCACTTCAGTCAATCTGCGATCATCAATGACTGGAAAATACCTACAGTAGCAGAAATTTTCTTATTCTGAGTTCAAGAATAACGTTTCCATTCCAATGGAATTCAAGAGGAGGAGGAAAAACAACAGGGACTGGGTAACCATCACTCATAGAAGGACTCAAGTAATGGTGTTCTAACCAGGGGTGCCTCCAGGTGATGTTTTTTCATTCCCTCCCCATACTCACTTCGCAGTTGGAAATTATAGGTGTGAAAATAATCAGATGTGCCAGTCACAAGTCCTATTCCACAAAACATCCTGCTTGCAATGGGAAGGGCATGGGAATCTCTCCAGTAATAACTTTTCACTACTTCAATAAAAAGAAGTAATGGATTCATGATGGTGAGAACTTAGGTGGAAGGGGAAAAGCTAACAAGCACTGTGTGTGAGATTATATCCATCATATCTGGTAACTCATTTTCAGTATCATAGTGAGCTAACAAGCAAGATCAAATCTTTCTGTGTGAAATAAGCAGTAATATCAGTAATATAATGTTCAAATAACAACCCTTCATTTCATATATATAAGCCATTACAAAAAGTATATATTAGTTCTGGAATTACATTTCTGGAAAACATCTGCCTTTCCTGTTTTTGCCCAAGAGTCATATACAATGATTAACTAATTTATACATTTCTAATAATAAAAAGATTGTTCTGTCAATGTTTTGATTTTTTGTTTTACTTAATGGACCTACTTGGCTGAAAATATTTGGTCAATTAAGTTTAAAACTTCAGCTTTCTAATGTTTTCATTGCAAAAATACTTTGAAAATTCACATCCAAATAGACAGGATGGTTTGGTAGCTTAGCTATCTTTCTCTGCTGTAGAATGCCTGCCATTTTTTATAACAATTAGCTTGTTGAATTGTATTTCAGCTTCTGTCAGTCTCTGGAAGTGTGTAAAAGATCAATTCAGTTCTATACACATCACTGAAAATTAGTTATATTTCTTTCTTGTAAGTCTCATTTACTGAATATACTCACTATAAGTCAAGATCATGTTTTGGGGACAAAATTATGGGTTTTATCTGATCCATGAATAAGACAAGGCTCATTCAGCAGAGAGAGGACTGTGCCAGTGCCAGTTCAGGGGGGCCAGCCACCCCTGGCAGCCACAGTCACTATTTACCTACTGAGGCATTCAAAAAGACCAGAAGTGGTACCATGGCAGAGAGAGTAGAGGCTGGTGGGGCCGAGAGCAGGACCTCCCCGGAAGATCTTAATCTACGAACTGGTTCATAGCGTTGAACCCCCTTCTGGGGATATAAAATGGGGTATAAACAAATAAATATTGTAATAATACTATTTTGAAACCACACCTCTTGAAAAAGGGAGAAAAGTAGCTCTAATTCAGATGTGCTGTGTTATCTATATGTGCATTCAGGCTTTCAGCATTTGGTAGCCCTAAGACAAACCCATTGCAGGGTTTTCTTGGCAAGATTTCACATTGCTTTCCTTTGATACTGTAAAATGTAACTTGCCCAAGACCACCCAGCTGTTTTTTACGGTTGTGTAAGGATTTGAACCCTGGTTTCTTCCAGCCCTAATCCAACATTCAAACCCCTGTGCCATGCTGGCTCCAGACTACCCCTCCTCCTCAAGTACATTCCTATTCTATGTTCATGTTTTACGTACTTTCCCTTCACTCCTTTCCTCTTTTTTTAGTCATATTTTAAAATCCATTTTTAAAGACTGGCCATGCTATGTGTGTGTGTGTCTCTCTCTCTTAAAAAAATTGAACTTCCTATGATCTGGGGGAAAATGGAAGAAACACAGAGGAAACATAAAACACAGAAGGTCAAGGATTAGATGTGATTTCAAGATGTCCCATAAAATGTGAGTCCAGAAAACATAGCAATTTCAGACTGCGTGTGGGAGCAACCCTTCCCCCATATCAGTTTGTTTACACTATTTCATCCTAATATTTTACTAGCTTTCTTTAAATTTTCAGCATTGTTTTAAACATCCAGCTTTAAACATTGGCAGAGAACAGGTTTTGATGTCAAAATAAGCATATGATCATGACCATATGGAGACCTGGAGTAGTGTAGCAGTTTGAGCATTGGGCTACAATTTGGAAGACCAGGGTTCAAATCCCCACTCAGGCCCCTTCCACACAGCTGAATAAAATCCCACATTATCTAATTTGAACTGGAATATATGGCAGTGTGGGCTCAAATAACCCAGTTCAAAGCAGATATTGTGGGATTTTCTGCCTTGAAATTCTGTGTTATATGGCTGTATCAAAGGGCTCTTTGACATGAAATCAACTAGATGACTTTGGGCAAGTCATATTCTCTAAGCAAAATGTTTTCCCTAATGCCGCCCTAAGTCCAAAATGACTTGACAGCACACAACAAACATCATCATGTAAGTAGTAAAAAGGGAAGGCATTCATGAGTTAGTATTAATAACACACACATACCTTTTGTGTGTCCTACTGTGGTGATAATAGCACTGACAGTGTATTAGCAAAGTAAATATGGAAATACCCATAATACAAGTTCTTTTATCTTGCTATTAATATATTTCTAAGTTTGTTCTGAAGTGAAATGTTGTTGTTGCAAAAAAATTCCACCTTCTCTGTTTACAACGGGGAGAGGGAAAGAATGACGTAATCATATGTTTTTCTGTTCCTCATCTTTATCTAGTTCTTTCTTTCCTAGCTTGGAAATATGATCAATACGTACAAATATCTCAAAATGTCATTGAGTGGGTGGGAAAGGGCTGAAGATGCTAATGCAGGATTTCGCATTGAGAAATGCCAATAGTACAGTTAACGAGGACTGAATAACAGGGCATTACATTTCCCTGGATAATATAATCTAGCTATTGAAATAGTTTTAATAATGTGATCTACAACTCTCGACTACTCATGTCCAAGAAACTTGGTGGAATACTTGGTGGACTATATAAATGTGTCAAATACGGATGCCGTCATTCAATTTATTATTCTTATTTGCCGAATCAGAACAAGAGTTTCTGAACTCAAAAAGATGTCGTTGTAGGCGTCTACTACAGACCCCCAAGCCAGGAGGAAGATCTTGATGAAGTCTTCTGCCAACAGTTGACCAAACAGGCACAGAAAAGAGATGTAGTAGTCATGGGCGATTTCAACTATCCCGATATTTGCTGGAAAACAAACTCGGCCAAGAGTACAAGGTCCAACAAATTCCTCGCTTGCCTTGCAGACAATTTCATGGTCCAGAAGGTAGAAGAGGCAACAAGGGGATTGGCTACTCTTGATCTCATCCTAACAAATGCGGAGGACCTGATCGATGCGGTCGAAGTGGTAGGATCCTTAGGGGCAAGTGACCATGTGCTCCTGCAATTTGAGGTACAAAGGAAGGCCGAAACTAAGACAAGTCAAACCCGCATTTTGGACTTTAGGAGAGCTGATTTCCAAAAAATGAAGGAAACGCTGAGCAGCATTCCGTGGACACAGATACTAAAAGACAAGGGAGCTATGGATGGATGGGAATTTCTCAAGAGTGAAATACTCAAGGCGCAATTGCAAACCGTGCCAACAAAGAGAAAAAATAGGACAAGTGCAAAGAAGCCAGAATGGATGTCCAAAGAACTTCTAACTGTGCTAAGACACAAAAGAGACATGCACAAGAAGTGGAAAAAGGGAGAAATCACCAAAGAAGAATTCAAACAAATAGCCAACACCTGTAGGGAAAAGGTCCGCAAAGCTAAAGCAAAAAACGAGCTCAGACTTGCCAGGGACATTAAAAACAATAAAAAGGGCTTCTATTCTTATGTCAGTAGAAAAAGGAAAAACAAGGAGGCGATAGGACCTCTTCGAGGAGAAGATGGGGCAATGCTGACAGGGGATAGGGAAAAGGCAGAACTACTTAATGCCTTCTTTGCCTCGATCTTCTCACAAAAAGAGAGTCTTCAACCTCAGCAAGATGGAGTGGATGAGGGATTGGAGGACATCCAACCCCAAATTGGGGAAGAAGTCGTCCAGGAATACCTGGCCGCTCTTAATGAGTTCAAGTCCCCAGGGCCAGATCAACTACACCCAAGAGTATTGAAGGAACTAGCGGAAGTCATTTCGGAACCATTGGCAACCATCTTTGAGAGTTCTTGGAGAACGGGAGAAGTTCCAGCAGATTGGAGGAGGGCCAATGTGGTCCCAATCTTCAAGAACGGAAAAAAGGACGACCCAAACAACTACCGTCCGGTCAGCCTCACGTAGATACCGGGCAAGATTCTGGAAAAGATTGTTAAGGAAGTGGTCTGCAAACACTTAGAAACAAATGCAGTCATCGCTAATAGTCAACATGGATTTATCAAAAACAAGTCATGCCAGACTAATCTGATCTCTTTCTTCGATAGAGCTACAAGCTGGGTAGATGCGGGGAATGCCGTGGATGTAGCGTACCTGGATTTCAGTAAGGCCTTCGACAAGGTCCCCCATGACCTTCTGGCAAGGAAACTAGTCCAATGTGGGCTAGGCAAAACTACGGTGAGGTGGATCTGTAATTGGTTAAGTGGACGAACACAGAGAGTGCTCACTAATGCTTCCTCTTCATCTTGGAAAGAAGTGACGAGCGGAGTGCCGCAGGGCTCTGTCCTGGGCCCGGTCCTGTTCAACATCTTTATTAATGACTTAGATGAAGGGCTAGAAGGCATGATCATCAAGTTTGCAGACGATACCAAATTGGGAGGAATAGCCAATAGTCCAGAGGACAGGAGCAGAATACAAAACGATCTTGACAGATTAGAGAGATGGGCCAAAACTAACAAAATGAAGTTCAACAGTGACAAATGCAAGATACTCCACTTTGGCAGAAAAAATGAAATGCAAAGATACAGAATGGGGGACGCCTGGCTCGAGAGCAGTACGTGTGAAAAAGATCTTGGAGTCCTCGTGGACAACAAGTTAAACATGAGCCAACAATGTGATGTGGCGGCAAAAAAAGCCAATGGGATTTTGGCCTGCATCAATAGGAGCATAGTGTCTAGATCTAAGGAAGTAATGCTACCCCTCTATTCTGCTTTGGTTAGACCACATCTGGAATATTGTGTCCAATTCTGGGCACCACAATTCAAGAGAGATATTGACAAGCTGGAAAGTGTCCAGAGGAGGGCGACTAAAATGATCAAGGGTCTGGAGAACAAGCCCTATGAGGAGCGGCTTAGGGAACTGGGCATGTTTAGCCTGAAGAAGAGAAAGCTGAGAGGAGATATGATAGCCATGTATAAATATGTGAGAGGAAGCCACAGGGAGGAGGGAGCAAGCTTGTTTTCTGCTTCCTTGGAGACTAGGACGCGGAACAATGGCTTCAAACTACAAGAGAGGAGATTCCATCTGAACATTAGGAAGAACTTCCTGACTGTGAGAGCTGTTCAGCAGTGGAACTCTCTGCCCCAGAGTGTGGTGGAGGCTCCTTCTTTGGAAGCTTTTAAGCAGAGGCTGGATGGCCATTTGTCAGGGGTGATTTGAATGCAATATTCCTGCTTCTTGGCAGGGGGTTGGACTGGATGGCCCATGAGGTCTCTTCCAACTCTTTGATTCTATGATTCTATGATTCTATGATTCTATGAATGCCTTGCTCCCTTTAGATCCTTGTTGAGCATAAACAGGAACTTCGATCAAGACTTGAAAATATTACATTTGTTTAATTACAGTTCCCATACTCACGGCAAATTTACCAAATGGTAAAATTTCCAAGTTCTATGCACAGTACATTGACCTTGACACCTTTCCCAATCCTTTACTGAACAAATAGAAAGTTAGCATTTTGAAAATATTAACAATAATTTGTGGCAACCAGATGGTTATTAGATTCTGACCACATTCTGAGTATCCTTTATCCAAAATTATTGAAACCAGAAGATTTTTTGATTTCCAGCATTTTAAAAAATTGTAATCATTACATCTGGCCCGGCCATAGTTTTTAATTGCGTCATGGTGTTATTGATATCGTTTAAGGTTTATTGCTTTGTTTTATGAGTTTATTTATTGTTGTATTTGTTATGTTGTTGTTTTGCTGATGTATTTGGCCTCGGCCTCTTGTAAGCCGCACCGAGTCCTTCGGGAGATGTTAGCGGGGTATAAATAAAGGTTTATTTATTATTATTATTATTATTATTATTATTTAATTTTTTCCAGATTTTGGAATACCTGCCTCTGCACATACATTCCTAGTGAGCTTTCTTGGAGATGGTACCCAAGGCTAAAACATGGAATTCCTTTATATTTCATATAAGGTTGACTCTCCATATCTATTCTACATGAACTGATTCAACCATCCACAGCTTGAAAACACACCAAATTCCAAAAAGCAAATCTTGATTTTGACATTCTATATAAGAGATATCATTTTACTACACCATTGTATATGACAGGACTTGAACATCCATGAATTTTGGTATCTATAGGGGGTCCTGGAACCAAACCCAAGTGGATACCAATGGCCCACTGCACACCTGATATCGTAATGCTAATTCTAAACCATATTTTTAATATTTTTGTACAACATTTGTGTACATCAAAGCATCAGAAAGCTAAGATGTCACCATCTCGGCAATCTATGGAGACAATTTAAGATTTTCGAGTATTTTGGAATTTTGGATAATGGATGAATGTTAAGAAGTTAGTCTTAAATCTGATGTCTTGTCTCCAATATTGATTGATAATGAATTTATTCAGTAATGAATCAATTACCGAATGGTAAATCAACAATGGTATATCCTACAAATTAAAAGGTTTGCTAAAATTGAATTGCCAATTGGGTGCAGGCTCTAGGTTTAAAGGACTTTCCCCCCGATAATACAAAAATGACTCTCTGTTAATTGTTTGAAGCCACTTGCAGCAGGAAGAACTTACTAAGTGGATGGAAGTTGATAGCCTTTCCTCATTTGTAAACAGGAGCAGAAACACTTCAGTGTGATATTGTAGGCTTTATGTGAAAGCATAGATTGAAAAGTCTGTTCCAAACAGCAACCCTCAGTTCATCCTGACCTTGGCCATGTTAGTTAGTGCTGATAGGAGATGGAGTCTATAAGTTGCCCTGGGACAGACATTAAATTTTGGTACCTGTATATAAACTAGATCCATAATACAAACAAAATGTATGTCAAGAGCATATGAATATAATGTGTACAACTTATTTTCACAGGGCTGAAGATCACTCAAGATGAGGCAATCCCTAACTATCTATGATGACCTAATGTTCTTCACATTTCTGTCCTGGATGATATCCTGTCTGTGAATTTAGCTTCAGAAATCCACTCACACCTGCCACTAATCTCCATTTTCTTTAGTTTATTGATGGAAAGCCAATAACAAAGAACTCTGGCGTTCCCTGGATGATCATAGTTATGGGCATGTAGGTCATAAAGCTGCTTAGCTACAAATTTGTTGGGGACATGTCATTTGTTGTTTTCATTAGCCAGGCAACCATTCCCCAAGAGACAGGAGGGACTCCTTCAGTGCGTTTAATGGAATCTCTGTGATGTAATTGTCAAAATCCTGGTTGCTATATATGGCAATTATTTCAGACAGATTAGATGACACAGAACAGATGGGCTGCTTGCCTGCTCTCTTCAGGCCCCCAACATTACTTTTTTCATATTTAGCATTGTGCAGTGAAACCCTTCCACCTAATTTAGTATGACCACAGTTCTTAGATCTTTATACAACTGATTGGGGGATTGGAGTGGAAACTGATGAATAATTTCCTCATATGTTCTTTGGAGCTAAAAAGGTTCTAAAACTGATTAATGACTCCTGTTTCACAATGAAAGCCTACATTAACCATCAATGGCCAGGGAGAAATAAAGTCTACCCTCTTTGACTATACAAACTTGCCCAGCTCTCATTCTTCCAACAAGAGTTATCTGATCATTTTAAGATGAGAATTCAGACTCCACCATTTATCTGCTGTCAATAATAACTCTTAGATGCCACTTCATTTATACCTTTGAAATAGGTATTATATTTACTGGAGAATGGAAAGATGAATGAAAATAATTTCTCAAGTATCATTATTTTGTATTTGGTTAATATAAGCTGCCCATGCTGTGATGAAATTGTTAGTTTTGTGGTGTCTTCTTGGTTCTGCAAATTTAAAGGGACACTTTTCTGAAGCTCATTGTTTTGATAATTAATGCCCTAGCTTTAATTAATTGAGATATTAATGTGCATCACAGTGATTCAATACACAAACACATATGAAGATGTGAATAGTCTTCCAGTCTGAAGAATTGTGTTTAAGGTAGTTATAGCAAGAAAGCACGTATAATCTGTATTTTGTCCAGGTGAAAACCCATTAAGGTTGCACTTACCATGTGATTAACACGATAAAAAGAAGTCTTTTTTAAAAAAGTTATACCATATCAGACATATGAATTGTATAGTCTTCCAGATGTTGTTGACTTCGGTTTACAATATTCTTTACTTTTGATGGTTGAGTAAAACTGCCTAGGCTTGAAGTTCAAAGTGATTCCACAAGATTCATACTCTTGTACTGTATGAATGAAAAGACATGGCTACTTTGGAAGCTCTCAGCCCTTCCTTGTAAATATGTCTTCCAAACATTGCAGGAGCCTCACAAGTAGGTCAATAAATTTTCTGTTATTTATTTAGTAACTGCACCTAAATCACAATAAGTTGTCCAGCATTTGGCTGCCAGACCAGATAAAATATAACTCTTACCATCAACACAGTCCATTTTCAAGGCCAATATAAACTAAGGGACAACATTAAAAGATACAATAGGCTTCTATATACAGAGACATCATCTTTCACTTCTTCTAGAACAAAATATTCTGTACACAATGACATTCATTGTACATATTCTATATGTCTTGGCTTTTTTCTGTGTGTTTGTTACATTACTGGCAGGACATTCAAATGGTGAGCCATAATTCCTAATTGGCCCATAGTTAGGATTAAAGAACTGCTGAGACAAAAAATATACCCTTATTATCTTTCTAATAAAAATATATTTCCCAGTATTCAGGTCCTTCCGTTCCCATAACATGAGTTTTTGTCTTCAACGTAAATATACATTCCGATGTCTGTTTCATGATTTGGCACTTTCCCAAGCATTGTCAATGTTCACACACACTATGTAGCTTGAAAATGAAATCCATATTAATGATCCTGTGTGCGAGTATGCTGTTGAAAGGCTACCCTGGTGTCCATTGTTGCCACTGGGAGCACTGCTGCTGAGCTTGTGTCCCTTTCACTTATTCTGCTGCAGCAGACTTTTCCTCCTCCTAAGAGTTGCACTCCTCACAATGGCACGAGAGGATGTAACGGTAGGTAGCGGTGAGCCTCATGCCACCTGAGCAGCGCAACCTCATGGCCTTCAGTTTAGAAGTCTGTGGCCGGCAGCAGTGGCATGTGGATCGGAAAGGCTGTTTCAGGACTGTGCTGAAGGACACCATCGGCTCAGAGCGTGACGTCTGAGTGCAGCGTCCCTCACAACGAGCCAGGAGCACCATCTGAAAAGGAGGACAGCAAACAGATCAGGAAAGGTAGCCCTGGAGTAAGAGCAATATGTGACCACAAAAGAAGAATGTGCCATGCCAGAACTGACTCATTTCTAGATTGTATCTAATTGTTTTATTATAATTGTCATATAAAGAAAGATACAGTGGGCTTCACTGTTGCAGATTTGGTTACTCATGGATTTGATTTAAATGTTCCTTTGGGGAATCTTTAGATCTCCAGTGTGACTCTCTACTGTCAACTTCTGGGGAGTCCAAAATAGGTTTCTCTGAAGTTAAAAACATTTTTATTTGTGTTTTTTTTTACTTTGGAAGGCATCCTGCACCCTAATCCTAGTGAATGTGGAGGGCTGACTCAAATCAGCACTTCTAAGAAACCCAGAATGTTTCTCATGAGAGCTATGCTCTGAGTATATTAAATAAGAAAATGTCCTTTATAAAATGAAGAATGTTTAATTTACATATGACAAGGATAAATTATGGCTGAGGGATGGTAAATTATACTAACTCCATGATCTGGCATCCTTGGCCATTCCAGAAGACTTTCATTTAAAGTAAACCACCTACACATGTGTAACATTAACTGTTTCTTCCCTATTCCTCATAAACCCGGTCCATTTTATGTTCAAACATAAACCATTAGCCCCAGCGCACCTGCCCTAGCAGGTCGAAATCGGAAATTTGAGTAGATCAATAGGTACCACCTTTAGCAGGGAGATAATAAAGGTGCCCTTAAGACATCGATTGGAGGAAAACTCCTCAGAATGGAAGATGGAGTGACAGCACCCCTCCCATGGCTGGAGTCCAGCAAAGCCTCCAAGATTCCAGAAATAAGATGGGGAAAAGTTCCTTTACCTCAATTTGTGTTGTCTGTCCTTGTTAATTGTATAATCGGCATTGAATGTTTGCCATATGTGTGTTCTGAGTCCCCTTTGAGGTGAGAAGGGCAGGGTATAAATACTGTAAATAAATAAATATTATCATTGTCTTTCTCACTACCCAGCAGACTGCTAGGAAAAAGATAAATGGCTCTTGTCAGACATCGAACAGGTTGATAGCAAGGAAGTTCAGAAATCTGGCCAAGGACCCCAGGATATTAGATCCACTGCTGATTACTTACCCATGGCTTAAAACCTAATGGATATGTTGTGGCAAAATGTACATTTCATTAGATGCACTAGTTAGTGAGATACTTTGTCATAATGCATTTGTTAGCTTTTAGGATCTTTTGCTGCAACAGATGAGAACCTGGCTGCACCAGCATTTGTGCAATGCTGGTACCACTTGTTTGTGGTTTTCATTTTTTCTTCAAGTAGAACAGAAGGGACCTAATTCATATTTCAAGGTATAACAGTCTTGTCCTTGTGCAAATTTTGAGATTTTTTGAGCTAGAAAACTAGGGCAAGGACAAAATAGTCAGCAGCAATGGCAGCAGGTGTCAGGGCTGCAATGGATGCTGCTCTCACACTTTCTCCCCTTCCACCCAACAGGACACAGCAGAAAACCCAACAGCTGCTATTAAGCCATACTGAGTATTTCCAAGCACAACATTTCAAACAAAAACACTTTTTTGGCATTTTCTCATGTTTCTAAATGAAAACGAAAGGTTGGCCAAAAATCACTTGAAACCATATGTAAACCACATTTACTGCTTTTGGCTCAAATGAAAATAAAGTTTGAAGCATTCATGAATGACGGATGTGGATAAGCCTCATAGATGTGAGTAAAACTCCTATCCCTCAATAACTGCAGGAATTTTACCTAGATTTTGTTACCAACAGGAATAGGAAAATAGGAAGAGACCATATATCAAGTCATCTCATCACACTGACCCATTTAGCACAGTATTGTCTCCAACACTGGCTTCCAAAGTCCATCTTGAAAATTCTAAGCACAGGACCTGGACCTTCCTCATGCAATGCATTGCTCTAAAGTGTTCCTTTATCAAATTTAAGGAACTTTCATTTCCAGATATTCAATTTTATGTGATTATTTTTTCAGTAGAATGTCCATTTCATACGAAGGTGGTCAATACAGATCTTTTTGTATTTATTTATTTATTTTGTTTATTTATTTCCCACCCTCTTTTTCTCATTGAGGGACTCAGAGTGGCTATGATTGCATGACTTTGTGATGATATTCAGAATGGATACATATTACATGTTTAACTAAGAGAAATACAACCAGCCCTCCACACTCATTGGCATTAGGGATGGAGGACCCCTACAAACGTGGGGAAACAATACAAAAAATCCTACTTTTTTCACCAAAGGGAACACCTCTTTGAGAAATCACTAGCTTCTCCATAATGGCTGTATGGTCAATCTTTGCCAGAAGTAGATTATAGAATTGCACTGGAGGACCAAGAGATTCTGAGAGAGAACATCTTAATCAAATCCAAAGCAAATAATCTGCCAATGTCAAACTCACAAACATGAAGAGTCAACAATACTTTTTCGGGTCAAAACATTCTAAGGCCCAAAATGACCACCAAGATATTTATGCAATATCACCCTGGCAGTTGATTATCTGCCTAAATATTTCTGATTTCTGTATGCGGTTGCAAAAGCTGGACAGCAAATAAAGCTGAAAGAAAGAGAAGAAAACCTGATGCTGGAGGAAGGTTCTATGGTCAAAATACCCAATAAATGGGCGTCAGTGCAAACCATTCCAGAAACCAAAATGACCAAACGATTGTACTTTGGACATATTGTGAAAAGACACAAATACTAGATAAAGGGAAAGGTAGTAAGGGAAAAAGGAAGTCAGGTTACAGGTTGATAGATACAATCAATGAAGCTGTGGACTCAAGTTTGCCAAATTTGAGCAGGATGGTGAGTGACTTGGAGATCTCCTATTTGGCAACTCTTATAGAGTTGCCATAAGTTGGAGCTGACATGAAGGCAACCAACAAGTCAAACTTCCCATCACGCTCCAAAGTGAAGAAAAACACTTTTTTGTTTGGGGCTTTTTTCCCGCTCTTTTCCTTCTTTTTTGGTGACCAAAATTGTTCTCTGCAGAGAAAATAGTTCTCCTGTCTTACAAACAATGTGTCATGTGTGGGAAACACTGCACAATAGCTCTTTGGTAACACTTGAGAAAATGCTGGATCTATTCATTTTCTCCTGCACCAAAAAGGAAAAAGCCATCATTATTTGTTCTCACATGCAAAGACAAACTTGTCAAGATCTGTATCCTATGTGAAGTCGAAGAATTTTGGCAAACACATCCTCTATGAGTAAAATTCTACCCATAAAATGTGATTTGTTGCCATTTTTGGCAACCTACCCCTCCTGTCTAACTAAATTGTACTTTATTCAGCAGGATCCCTGACCCCTCTATATAGGATTTTGAGGACATTGGAAAATTTGGGACACTATGCCTAACAGAGCTTCAGCCCAAGAAAATTCAGGCTACTTATGCCTTTACCAATACAGTAGAAACATTAGTATTTTGCTTCAAGTGTTTATTTTAAAATTGTTTTTAGACTGCTTAAAACTTGTTTCATTCTATTCAACTTTATACTATTTTTGTCACTTCATGGCCCCAAGTGGGCTGAAAAGGAATGTACACTTTTAATACAGTAATTAAAAAATGTTTCCCTATATTATTTGCACATATTCATTAGTTGCTTACTTGTAGTTGGTCAGGTATGTGCCTTCAAGTTGTCTTATGACAGCCCCATGAATTTCATAGGGTTTTCTTTGGCAAGGAATACTCAGAAGTAGTGTATACATTTTCTTCAAGCATTTTTGCTGTCATATCATATTTTCAGATTCATAAACATTCAAACCAATTGCAACCTGAAACATTAAGGCAGTTCACACATTCTACTTTGTGTCTACACAGGTTGTCTAAGTCCTTATCCAAGAAAGCTAATGTGTGACCAAATATATGTCAGCAGAAATTTTTATCACAGTTATGGTTGGAAACAATTTTAACCACACTCAAGGGAAGTGCAGCTGAATAAATTAGTAATGGGCCAGTTTATATATTTCTTCATGCATACACATACCTGGAGAAACAAAAATTATATTGCCTTAACCAGCAATTGGTAAAACTATTATGAGAGCATTCCTTCAGCATCAGATTCTAGAAAGTCTTCCTGTTTCTGAAAACCCCACGTTCAGAATCGAAAGAAATATATAACTACCGTAGTCCTGCATACTGAACTGGGCTTTAGGCCTTGTGTTTCTTGAAAAGCATGGTCATGACACATTCCTTTTCAAAATAACGAACCAAAACACTTTGCAACAAGCTATTTGTAGACCTAATAGAGGAAGAGCATTGCTAATCATGTTTGCAAGGCATCATTATAACATTCACTCCAAATGCTAAAAAATCTGGTCTCTCACCAGGAATTACCCCTTAAATATTATGTTTATTTTAAAGGAAACTGGACTGGACTTTTAGAGTTGTCACAGAGGACTTTTTGCCTGTTTCTATACAAACAACAGTTAACATCTTTCTGTATGTGACTACCTCACATTTTTGAATCCATGTTATTACAGCTCTCTGTTTTATTATGTTGTGGTATTTATTGCATAGGATTAGGATGTAAGATTTTTCTTCATTTCAGAACTTGGTAATATTTTTGTAGAATCCCCCACCAAGCATCTGGAAATTGTAGTAAAAAAGGAACTTTTTCAAAAGCTTGCTTGATTTTGGATACAAGTACACTCACGGTCACCAAGCAAGCTGTCTTCTATTTCTCACAGACATTGTTCCAACATTTTCACACAAATTGGAATGATGTTGATATAGGCTTACTGAGTAGATTTGCTCTGGTGCAAATTCTTTTTGATCTAGGCAAAGCAGTTCTCTCCCTCCCGGTAATGGATGAGACACATAATGTTCTTATTAATATAAAAAGTTTTTGACTATAGTGTCAGCCATCTCAATAAGATTACAACGTGGGTTGAATGTTAACACAGAATGCAAAAAAAGGGTCTTGTTGGTCCCTTTTTATACCCTCCTCCTCCCAATAACAAAAGAATACATTCAGATGCATAAGTCAAAAATTGACCCTAAACCCGTAGTTTGACTTTTCCATGGGTCAATATAAGTACTGTGCATTAACTCTTATTTTAAAAGGGCAGAGGTTATAATTTTATGTGACTTGCTTTATACTTTTGTCCCGTTTTTACCTGTTGTATGTTATATGTGCACCCTGGAGTACCTTGTAAGCCAGCCTGAGTCCCTTCGGGGAGATGATGGCAGGATATTTAAAATTATTATTATTATTATTATTATTATTATTATTATTATTATTTCTAACCCCTCTTTTGAGAACAGTGACTAAAGGCAAGAGAGGCCTTAAGAACCACTTATGTCCTGTTTTCCATTCAACGTAATGCTGCTTCTTACCTTTTTGAATGACCGAGTAGGAAAAAGGTGGTAGCAGCCAGGGCCAACTGGCCTATTGAGATGGCTCTGACCTTTTCTCCTTTCAGTGGAATGACTCTTGACTTATTCATGAGTCACATCAAAATCCATAATTTTGTCCCCAAAACCTACCCTCAACTAATACCTGAAGTTGACTCATTCACAAGTATATATGGTAATGAAGAATAACCACATTTGACAAAATTTCTGGGATGAGTTGGATGTTGGAAACCATCTATGAAACTTCCAAAATGGCACTAAGCCCCATCCTGATGTGCAGCATGATGTACTTTGTTCACAGATTTGAAACCCATTATTTCACTTAACCAAACTCCAAAAAATATTCCCCCCACTGTGCCCTGGAAATGTTTGTAGGCATCTCTGGATCCTCCAGTGCACGTACCTTTGAACTGCACTTGTACAAAGGGTGACTGATGGAATCAACATAGTGATGCCTCATACAGCGTCCTGGATCTGAATCCATCATGAAAGTGCCGTCAGTTTTACTGTCCGTGTCTCCCATTATTGCCAAAAGGGACAGCACAGAAATCGAAGCGGCTAGTACATGATTTCCCATCATTGAAGAACTTCTCAGGAGTAACAGTAGAGGGCGGTAGAGTATCAAAAGAACTCTAAAGGCTGAGATCCAGTCCCTTTTGAGGGAAGTGAAGGGTCTGTTGTAAGTCTTTGGGTTGTCATTGCCGGTTTTGGGTCCCACCGTTGTTGAAGTTATAATCCATCAAAACATCTCGGGTATAGCTGGAATAATAGAGTAAGTAAAAATAAAAATAAATTATGATCCTGAACTAGGACAACAAAATTGTCTCTAGACAATTGGCATAAATAAGAACAAGGTTGGAAAGGGTGATGTTATCCAAGAAATAACTCACTGAGCAAATATAGTCCTCCAGTAGGTGTAATGAAAGAAGAGTTCAAAGCCTTGCCATGTTTCTCATCTTTTCTATCAACACTTTAATAATGAAGACATTCGTTTTTAATATCAGGAGAAAAGTATCCATGAGATGAAAGACCCCGGTGAGATTCATTTCAGTATGAATTATTTAGCAAGAGTACCTGAGGATTTCTGAACATTAAAAGGAGTGCATATTCACATGAAATACCAAAAAAACAATTAAATAGAATTATTGTTACCATAAAGATGGAATGTTTCTCTCAGGAAGAGAAGAGGAATTCACAAGTTCATCCCATTCCCTTGTGCACTGTCATGTTGTTGCCTTCAAAGTTATTTCTGACTTAGGATGGCCATAAGATAACCCCATTGTGAGAATTTGCCTTTGCTTTTCTCTGAGGCTGAGAAAATGTTATTTGCCCTTAGTTTCCCAGTGGGTTTCCATGGCCAAAGGTGGGTTTAAAACCTAGTCTCCAGGGTCATAGTCCAATCACTACGTGACATGGGCTTCTGTAAACTGCAGACATTATGGATCAGTAATTTCCCTACTTAATCCAGAGCTTGAAAGTATTTAATTAGATAATTAATACTTCTTTGTTGTTGTTATTGTTGTTATACTTTCAAGTCATTGCTGACTTACGGTGACCATATCAAGAGGGTTTTCTTAACAAGACTGTTCAGAGCAGATTTGCCATTGCCATCTTCTGAGACTAAGAGTATGAGTAGCCCAAAATTACCCAATGGGTTTTCATGGCTGAGCAGGGATCCAGACCCTGGTCTCCCAGAGATCTAGTCCAACAATGGTTCTCCCAGTGTGTTGATCCATTCTCAAACATCTAAAATACATTTCATTATTAATGTAATGAAGGTTAAATCTACTACTCTTGTGGTGTAGCTTAAGTTTTCTATAGGTATGGGGTATGACTCACAAATGTTGGTTAGCATTGCTTCCACTATATGTCTGGAAAACCCATGTAGAAGAACAGACTTCCCCTTGCAGAAGGTCTTTGAAGTGTTGTGGAGGGAGGGGATAGTGTGCTAGTCTTGGTGCAAGCAAATAACATTTTGCAAACAATTTTTGAATATCAAAATGAGTAATAGGATTTTTTTTGTTAAAAGAACAGCTTTGGACTAAAATAGAAGTGAATTGACTTCAGAATAAGATGCTCTATCTATCAATCTATCTATCTACAATCTATCTTTCCATAAGAATGTGTGTGGTCTGCTGCTTTGCTTTAACTTCCTTAATAGTGAAAGGCAAATCTTATTGGATCACAGCAAAGGACAATCTGGCTTAAAAAAAATAATTCCAGTAACCAGAAAACACAAATACACAACAGACTGGTCACTCTCTAGGTCAGACCACACTGCTGTGCATGAATTCCTGCTGGTTTTTCAACCAATTATTTATTTATTTATTTATTTCCCGCCACCATTTCCCCAAAGGGACTCAGGGTGGGCACAAAGTGCTGTACATAAAATAAACAATACTTAAGCATGTAAACAATGACAACACAAATTTACACACACAAAACATCACATAATAAAAAATTTAAAATGCATAAAATGCAGCAGTGCCTGTGGATAAAATTGGCGGTCTTCAATTAACAACCCAATGTTCCAGAGTGAAGCAATATTTAAGTCCTCAAATCTAAGCATTACAAAGTTGAATCCACGACATGCGAGTATGGAGAAGAGCAAACCACTGACCACCTGCTGCAATGCAACCTGAGCCCTGCACGATGGAGGACCTTCTTGCGGCAACACCAGAGGCACTCCAAGTGGCCAGATACTGGTCAAAGGACATCTAATCAGCTACCAAGTTTGCAAAATTTGTGTTTTTTTAATCTGTTTGTTTGTTTTGTTCTGTTAGAAATGTAATACAATGTTCTGGTTGCAGATGACATGATAAATAAATAAATAGCATTAAAATCTACTCATGGTCAAAGACCTGTCTAAAAAGCCATGCTTTTAGACTAGACCGAAAAGCTTGGAGACTGGGAGCAATAGCCTTAAAATGGAGGATCATACTCCTGTATACATAACATCCATATCCAACAGAGGGCTGATGTTATGCTGCATTTTAGTAGAGCCTTCAAAATACCAGATGAGCATTGATGCTTAATGTACAATGGGACCAAAGCACTATGACACCAATGCTTTTGTCTTGCTATACGTTAGATTGGTATTGCTGCACACTGGGTACCAATGTAATTGGGCACTCTTGCTGGTATCCTATTAAGCAATTTAGCAAAAGGAGTTACTATAGTTATATTTAAAAAGGTAAAGGTTTCCCCTTGACATTATGTCTAATTGAGTCCAACTCTGGGGGGTGGCGCTCATCTCCATTTCTAAGACGGAGAGCCAGCATTGTTCGTAGACATCACCTAGGTCATGTGACCAGCATGACTGCATGGAGCACCATTTCCTTCCCACCAAAGTGGTACCTATTGATTTACTCACACTTCCATGGTTTTTAAACTGCTAGGTTGGCAGAAGCTGGGGCTAATGACAGGAGCTCACCCGTCTGCAGATTCGAACCACAGACCTTTTGGTCAGCAAGTTCTGCAGCTCAGTGGTTTAACCCACTGTGCTCCCGTGGCCCCTAGCTATATTTAGCTGTATCTTTATATATATATCTAGGTATACATAAAGTTATATAGCATACGATTCCAGTGCATCACTCAATCTATCATCAATATATATCTCTTTCCTGGCAATGGAGAACTCAGAGGTCCAGTTACTTTATGGATCACTGATTACACAATAACCACTCCTCTTCTAGACCAATTTGCTAACACTTTAGCCTGCTGTGTTCTACTTGTTGAGAGCAGTTTTGTACTTGAAGAGTTGTCGCAGGACAATCCTGTTGTTGAAGCTGTCATCTGTCTCAAATGCCATCCAGCCCAAATCTGTTTTAATGCAAAATAATGAGACTGAGGAACAAGGGCTTGTAATTTGCTTAACCATACAGACCCCTGGACAGGAGGCAAAACAGGCATACAGTTCATTTCATTCCATGGCAGGACTTAACATTTAAATAGTAACATTTGTACCCAAACACATGGAAATTTTATGCAGCATAAAAAATAATGTATGTTCTTTGAACACTTATCTGATTTGGAAGAGTTTCTTTTGGGATGATAGATTTCTGAGGTTCTAACCCTGTAGTCTATCAATCTAGTAATTATAAGAATATTGTTCAAGAAATGGATTGCTGTGTAAACAAATGATAGCCATATCTTAGATTTTCTGATCTCTGCAGATTGGTTCCCTGTAATACTGTGTGACCTTCACATATGTTCACTCTGTACATACAAATATATGCTATTGGACAAGATGCCTATCAATTTGTGTGTTTGGCTCCCGACCTTCTCTATTACCATTTTACCTGCCTTTGCCATGAAATACTAGATGGCCCTGGAGGGAAATACCTTCTTTTTCATCCTATCAATAGAGCTGTAGGGCAAACACAGCTACTGAAAAATCATAGCAGAATAACAGGTTAAAGTCAAATGTGGGCTGGTGGAGGTATATGTCTCTTGCCTCTCTCCCCACTTCAGACTTTCTTCCAGCCCCTGAGACTACTTACTATAGGAAGAGTTGAGGGGCAATGCTGGTGAACAAGTATTCAAGGGAAAGTGATCCCAAAATCAGATCTGCAGACTTCCATCCCCAGGTCCAGCTCAGTGTATGTGAAGCATTCTGAACATGCTAAAGCAGTAAATAAATTTTACTTAAGTATTTGCATCTTATTTTTCAACTCAAATATAAAATATAAATTCCACAATAAAACTAGATATATAACAGCAGCGGTCTGTTATAGTGATAGCTTGGCTTGGGGAAATAATAGTCTCTTCATTTTGGTGAGTGAAAATGTGCCTGTTGGAGATAATTGAAGCTGCCCTATGTGTTTCTGTGTAAGTGTCTTTATCTATACACACCTGAACTTGGAAAGCTACTGTCCTTTCAGATTACATACCCCAGTCTGAGAATTCTGGGAGCTGGCTTAAAAGGTAACCCTTTTTCATCTCTTGTACATATTTATATGTTGCTGCATGTCACAAGGAACATGTGATTCCTGGTCACATGGAGCAGAATTGTTAAAGGTAGCAACCTCAGATAACTAGTAATAGCTAGTTTGTATGTGTATTTAAGAGTTTAAGCACATTTCACCATTTCCTGATTGTTACTCCTAACCACAATTTCTTTTTTCCTGCCTCAAGTTAACCTGCAGTAAGAGTCCAATATTCAGTAACTTGTAGTTCTTTCTGTTTCCTCCACATTTGAAGAGTTCATATTACAGAGCTTCTCATCATGAGATTTTAGAAAAAATTCAATGTTTTTAAATAAACCTGCTTAGTAAGATTTTCCCAAAGAAGACTAACTTTCTTTATTTCTGTCACGTTGCCAGGGCTCTGCCTTATTCAGGTAGAGATGAACCAAACTCCCAGTTTGTGTTAA
The DNA here is from genome assembly GCF_037176765.1 of Anolis sagrei. Lineage (NCBI taxonomy): Eukaryota > Metazoa > Chordata > Lepidosauria > Squamata > Anolidae > Anolis > Anolis sagrei. The sequence goes on along the minus strand of NC_090023.1, from coordinate 77,229,769 downwards.
ACAATTTAATTAAAACAACACTTACTTTCTGGCTGTTTTAGTAGTCCAAAACATAAAACATAAAGATAGCACTCAGCCAAAGAATATAAAACAAAACTGACAGCAAACGCTGTTGCAGGTTCAAGATAACACCATAGTCAGAAGGTCCTGTCCAGTGGTCAAATGCTGAGAGTTCACTGAGCGAAATCCAGGGATCAAGAGTCTATACCGTAGTCAAAAGCCAGTCCAAAGATTCAAGGTTCCAAGGGTTCAAGAGACAGGTCATGATACCAAAAATCCACAAATCTGGGGGGAATCCAGCAGCATCTACCACCAAAATAAGACAAATACTTTTCTCCCAAAGATCAGTCCCAAGGCCAGCTATTATCTCCAGAAACACCCAGCTGCAACCTATCTCTTGCATACCTCCACCCTTAACTGCTTTCACCCATAAACTCTTACTTACAGATTACTCAACCCTTTAGAACTAAGATTTACATTAAGCCTTCCATCACCAACTGCTCGGCCTACCACCACCAACCATCACCAACTGCAGAACATGATACCTGACAATTTATCTTTTAGACTTTTCTGTCAGTGGTGGTGATGTGGGAATGGTTGTTGCTCTCCTTCTGTTTGCAGGCACTAATTATTCTAGGTTCTTGTGGGTTTTTTCGGGCTATAGAGCCATGTTCTAGAGGCATTTCTCCTGACGTTTTGCCTGCATCTATGGCAAGCATCCTCAGAGGTTGTGAGGACCTCACAATCTCTGAGGATGCTTGCCATAGATGCAGGCGAAACGTCAGGAGAAATGCCTCTAGAACATGGCTCTATAGCCCGAAAAAACCCACAAGAACCTAGTGATTCCAGCCATGAAAGCCTTCGACAATACTAATTATTCTGCTTGTGAGAGACACTACTGTCCCCTACATTCCTGAACAAGAAAATGTATAAAGCTGAGATTTGAGGATTATCAGAAAATGCATCATGCTCAGTTGTATTGCCAACAAACATTGTGTTGCCTTTTCCCTCCCATACTCATACTCATATATATTGGGTTATAAAACATCAAACAAGGAGTAATGATCCACTCTCACATGTAGTAGAAGTTTCTAGTCATTTGAAATGACCTGAGGCAGCAAAGAAAGGATGTGTATTATACAGTATGGCCCCCAAATCCATGGGAGTTTCTTGACTTACTACGAAAACATGAATATGCACATAATAGTGAATCCTATTGAAATGAATTGCTTTTGCCAGAAGCATACCATAGAATCGTGATGGAGGACATACAAAATTCCTAGGAAGAATACCTCTCTAGCAATATAGCCCCCTTCCCTCAGCATGACTCTATGGCTATGGCTCTCAAACTGTGGGACCCCAGATATTTTGGCCTTCAACTCCCATAAATCCTAATAAATGGTAAACTGGTTGGGATTTCTGGGAGTTGTGGGCAAAACACCCGAGGACCCACAGGTTGAGAACCACTTCTCTGTGGTCAACTTTTGACAGAAGCATATCATAGAATTGCACTAGAAGACTTAGAAAATACCTAAAGAGAACATATTTTTCAGATTTGAATAAGTGAAACAGTAAGTACAGCTCTCAAGAAAATCGGAGTCGTACTGTATATTCAGAATATCAGAAAAATTCCTCACCTTCTACAAGGAGAGCTGTCACAGGAGAACAGCTGAGTTCAAACTCCATCAGCTGTGGGGAAATTATGGGCTGCAGAGCTCCTTCAAAGTCTAAAATAATTTTTACCGTCCGGTCAGCCTCACGTCGATACCGGGCAAGATTCTGGAAAAGATTGTTAAGGAAGCGGTCTGCAAACACTTAGAAACAAATGCAGTCATCGCTAATAGTCAACATGGATTTATCAAAAACAAGTCATGCCAGACTAATCTGATCTCTTTCTTCGATAGAGCTACAAGCTGGGTAGATGCGGGGAATGCCGTGGATGTAGCGTACCTGGATTTCAGTAAGGCCTTCGACAAGGTCCCCCATGACCTTCTGGCAAGGAAACTAGTCCAATGTGGGCTAGGCAAAACTACAGTGAGGTGGATCTGTAATTGGTTAAGTGGACGAACACAGAGAGTGCTCACTAATGCTTCCTCTTCATCTTGGAAAGAAGTGACAAGTGGAGTGCCGCAGGGTTCCGTCCTGGGCCCGGTCCTGTTCAACATCTTTATTAATGACTTAGATGAAGGGCTAGAAGGCATGATCATCAAGTTTGCAGACGACACCAAATTGGGAGGGATAGCCAATAGACCAGAGGACAGGAGCAGAATTCAAAACGATCTTGACAGATTAGAGAGATGGGCCAAAACTAACAAAATGAAGTTCAACAGTGACAAATGCATGATACTCCACTTTGGCAGAAAAAATGAAATGCAAAGATACAGAATGGGGGACGCCTGGCTCGAGAGCAGTACGTGTGAAAAAGATCTTGGAGTCCTCGTGGACAACAAGTTAAACATGAGCCAACAATGTGATGTGGCGGCAAAAAAAGCCAATGGGATTTTGGCCTGCATCAATAGGAGCATAGTGTCTAGATCTAAGGAAGTAATGCTACCCCTCTATTCTGCTTTGGTTAGACCACATCTGGAATATTGTGTCCAATTCTGGGCACCACAATTCAAGAGAGATATTGACAAGCTGGAATGTGTCCAGAGGAGGGCGACTAAAATGATCAAGGGTCTGGAGAACAAGCCCTATGAGGAGCGGCTTAGGGAACTGGGCATGTTTAGCCTGAAGAAGAGAAGGCTGAGAGGAGATATGATAGCCATGTATAAATATGTGAGAGGAAGCCACAGGGAGGAGGGAGCAAGCTTGTTTTCTGCTTCCTTGGAGACTAGGACGCGGAACAATGGCTTCAAACTACAAGAGAGGAGATTCCATCTGAACATTAGGAAGAACTTCCTGACTGTGAGAGCCATTCAGCAGTGGAACTCTCTGCCCCGGAGTGTGGTGGAGGCTCGTTCTTTGGAAGCTTTTAAGCAGAGGCTGGATGGCCATCTGTCAGGGGTGATTTGAATGCAATATTCCTGCTTCTTGGCAGGGGGTTGGACTGGATGGCCCACGAGGTCTCTTCCAACTCTTTGATTCTATGATTCTAGGATTCTAGGATTAAACTCCAACACTGAAAAAATTCATCTTGAAACACCGGGTACCTTTTCCTGACACATCTCCTTTGGACAATGAGGACTACATGGGCTCTTATTACTTTACAACTCATACAAGAAGGACTTTGACATCATGCCACCTCAGCAAAGCATCTACTTCTTTTTGTAATGCCTTCTTCTTGTTCTTCTGAAATGACATTTTTACACCTTGCTGATAAATGGCAGGCAAGTAAAATACCTAAATGTGAAGTAAGCTGATGTTAGAAACATGAGGGATGTGGAAGGGAATCTAAAATCAACAGTTGGCAACTATGGTGTCTTTCTTAAGATCAATGCTTTTTTATTTCCTCCCCAATTGTTTTGCAGAATAAGTGGGGGGGGGGGTTGCAAATGGTAGAAGCCAGATGTTGTTATTCATACTCAAGGTGTAGGATATGGACTGGATTAATCAATCACAGGTAAGTACTTCCAAGATTATTGTGGGAAAAAGTAGTAACGGCTGCTCCCCTTTCAGAAATGAAACAAACAGGATATGAGCAGAAAGCAGAGATAAAGAAAAAGTATATATTCAGAGCAGTCTGTGTACCAAGACTGCTTTGTCTATGACTGGAGACTGGGTTCCACATGTATTTATCTCCACGCACTGCACAACAAGCTTTCTCGGTTATCTTTGGAGTGTGAGGGAGAAATCATAGTGACATGCATTTGGCTTCTAATATAATGACTAGTACTGAGCCTACAGTGCTCTCTTCTTTTCTGCTTATTTGTTTGGAACTGTTCCCCAACAACAGTTAGAACAGCCAAACCAGAATTGCAGGGAATTTTGAACACAACTCAAGTAGGTTCCAGGCAGAGGTCTTTCCCACTCTTGCTGAATAAAGTCCCTTCCAGCATCTATAAATGAATCAATCTGAAGATTAAATTGCAGCAAGTTTTCCTAGGGCAGATCTATACTAACTCATTATCCCAGACCTGATTTGGTGTGGCATATGGCAGATTGTCCCATAGTGCCCCCTCCCATCAGCTCCTGCAGAGGTGGAAGAGAGTCCGCACTGCCCAGTGGTACTTAACCTAGTTGTCCACTACCAGACTGCCACTCTTACTGTCTCCCCTCATGCTCTGTGTTTCAATGGTCTCTAATTGTGTTATAAGCCCTACCAGTTGGTCATCGCCTGCAGTAACATTGGCCAGGGCAATGGGGTCATGACAGTGGGGGAGAGGAGAAATTGCCATCTTCTCACCCCACCCCCACCCCCTACCCTGATTGCCCTGTCACTCCAGCTGACATTACAGCAGGAAATGGCCAACTGGTAAGACTCATGTCATGCTTGGAGACGTCCACAATTCTGTGAACAGGAGGGAATGCTAAGTATCAATCCTTGTCATCAAGGCATATGAACCCTGGAAACATAGGACAACACTAAAAACATTTGTGACTGATTCCATCTCAAAATCAGCCCAACTGTTTACATGGGCCCAAAGGCAGGGGATACTCTGAATTCAGGGACAGAATATGGACTCCCCCCTGCCTTTGGTTAACCTGGGGCAAGGTGGCCTTGCCTAACATTACTCTGGATCAGATCTGTGTAGCATTTGGCCTCCATGGAGCTGATCTGCAGCCCTTCCATATTGCATGATCAGTGCAGATGTGAACAGAAGGAACTCTGGCGTCAAAGAGACATTAAAAGGAATGTTTCATTTACTATTATTAACATGTTACTCTCCCCTAATAATGGGATTTCCTCAGAAATACACCAAGACTTGTCAATTAAACTAGTGTTTATCAACTAATTAGCAATCACAGAACAGAGTGAATGCAAAATAATTGAGAGGGGGGAAAAACATACCATAGTGAACAGACATCTTTCACTACTTGAAGGAGCACCTTTCCCAAATACATTATTATTATTATTATTATTATTATTATTATTATTATTATTATTATTATTTATTAACAATAATATCCCGCTTTATCTCTCCCAAAGGAAACTCAAAGCATATGCATAACTTCTCAAAGACTTCTAAAATACAAAGTACGTTTAACTAAGGGCAAAGTCCAGCAATGTTTCTGATAAATAAGGTTTCTCAGAAAGCATTCCCTCTGTTCCACATGCCAGCTCCTGTGGCTTTTGTGCGCAGTCATCACATTTATATCATCCCTCCAGGCAAAATTCCCACACATTCCCAAATATTCCTAAACAAAGCACTTCAACTAAATATACATAGTGACTAGATGTGCTGTGTGTATGTACAACACACAACCATGGAAAGAAGTTTCTTTTTTTATGAAAACATTTTTTATCCCATCCTACATTTAAAGATCTGATGTCAATATATAAAAAGGTCAGTTTCACATGTGGAGGGTATGTGATAAAGCAAAAATAAAATGTTGGATGTAGATACATGGTTTAATGGAAGATAGTTTGAAATTTTAAATCCAAACTAATAGATTATTAGTACAACAAAAAGTATGGAAAAATGTTGGAGTACATGATTACCGCTACCAGACTACTTTGTACACAAAGTGGAAAGATACAGGTATTCTATCTCAAGAGCCCCGGGTGACACCGTGGGTTAAATCGCTGCGCTGATTAATTTGCTGACTGAAAGGTTGGCAGTTCAAATTTTGAGGTGAGCTCCCACTGCTAGCCTCAGCTTCTACCAACCTAGCAGTTTGAAAATATGCAAATGTGAGTAGATCAATAGGAACCGCTCCTATGGGAAGGTAATGGTACTCCATGCAGTCACTGCAGCCACATGACCTTGGAGGTGTCTACGGACAACACTGGCTCTTCAGCTTAGAAATGGAGATGAACACCACCCCCCAGAGTGAGTCACGACTAGATGTCAAGGGAAACCTTTACCTTTTATCTCAAGAAGTTTGATGCTGAAAATGGCAGAAATGGAACAATTAGTGACACTAATCAAAACTAAATCATTAACTGCAAGCAAGCCTGGCAAACTACTGTAAGAAACTACTGGGAGAAATTATCACTATTTGAATTTGAAGAATAGTAGTCACACATAAGTAAAATAATAATTATGCTAAGTAGAAAAATTGAGGAAGTAGCATATGGGTTTACTTAGTGCCATCAATGAGATAATTGGAAATTATGTCTCATTTTCCTCCGTATTTTTTTGTATTTTAGATTGTAGCCAAAGTGACTGAACTGAAGCTATCATACCTTGGACAAATTATGAGATGAAATGGCTTATTAGGGAAAAAATGATAATATTTGGTAAAGTGAAAGATATGGTTAGAAAATAGTAAGACCAGGTGGCCTGCATTTACAGAACTGGAGCAGGGCAGTTGATGACAGGACATCTTTTATAGAGGTGTGTTATAATATGTGCATTTGTGGTGATTTAGCTGTGCTTATGTGTTTTAATCATTCTATAATCTGCCTCGAGCCACAAGGAGAGGCAAGTAAGAAATAAAATTACTATTATTATTATTATTATTATTATCAATATCATCATCATCATCATCAACACCAACATTGTCATCATGTTAGAGTCCTCTCATTCATAGGGTCACTATAAGTTGAAGCTGACTTGACAGAAGTTAACAACAAATCTGGATACCATTTGGATTCCTCTTTGGAAGAATGAAGGAATATAATTAGAGTGAATGTATAACTATATTAAAATAATATCTATTATGATTACTGATGTTTATTGTTTTAGGGCCAAGAAAGTGGAGGTTTATGACACTTCCCTGCCTCAACTGCCAAATAGCCTGACTCTGTGTTGGCATTTTGGACAGGGAAGACACTAGTTTATCTGCCTCAGACAACAAATGCTTTGGGCTGGCCTTGGAAAAGGTCTGGTGTGCATTACGCACTCCTTTTCATTGTTGAGTACAGAGAAAAAAAAGAACTTGGTCACTTTTGCCCTTTGTCTGCTGTAAATAAACATTACAGCTATGGGTTTGTCTGCCTACCCGCTTCCTTCATGTTTCCTTATTTAAGTATTTCTGCCTTACTGATGACTGGGCAGACAATGATGTGACTGCATTTGAAACTCTTGCTCGACATTGTCATCCAACTTTAAAATGCCTGGTGAAGTCATAAAGCAGCTGTGAGTGCTTTCCCACTCAGAGGGAAAGTGGTGAAAATAGAGAAATGAAGCAGCTTAGAAAATATTTCTAAGCAATTCAGAGGGATCACACCCCACAACCAACCACATGTATGAAGACCAAATTCAACATGTATGGATAAGAGACGGCTCCATGCAAATTAGCACTGAAGTCAATGGAATACATTTACATCTGTTGCAGTTCTGGCCCACAATTCACACGTTAATCCAATATTATATAAACAACATTTGGCACAAGAGCAAGTATGGGCTTAAACAAGCTTTTCAAATGTTAAGGATGGGCCCGCTCACTTTTGGCTTCTCTGTTTTCTGTGCCGGCCCCATCCTGACCGATGAGCAGCTCTACAAAGACAGACTCCACCTGTTATATTCTTCAACATGACCCTGTAATTTGGAGGAAAAGCTGAGGACACTGTCATTTCCTTGAGAGTCACTTTACTTGGACTGGGTGTACAATTTACTATCACTTTAGGTTTTTTCCTCAGTAAGGTGAATAGCTTAAAATAGACTTAACCTAAAAAATAAAAACTAGGTAGACATTGTCATGGCCTTTTTAAAAAAGCATTATAACTCTGCAATTTTGTTTTTTAATTTCACTGTAGTCAAAAAGAGACAATATTTCTGAAGAACCAGAAATCTGAATATATTTTTAATGGCCAACACAGGAGGAGTGGGCACAGAGCTGTGAGTGTTTTGGTATCTTTCTGCTTAAGGTTATGTGAGGGTTCACAAGATTTGTTAGAGGAACAGCATTCTTCTTCTCTTCCAGACAGATCTTTAAAAAGCATGAATTCTCATGATGCAGCTCAGTTGTTTTTTTCAGGTTCTGTTGTTTGTTTCTGCCTTCGTCTGCAATGGCTGCATTCTGTTGAAGGGTTATTTGTGACTTCTTGGATTCTCACTCTTCCAGAGACATTGCAGCTCCAGCTGGCTGTTCTTAAGATGCTCCATTTACTGGGAGAGCAGTGCAGATGTCATTCCACAATGCCCAGGTCTGCAGCAGGTCAGAAACCTTTCAGCTAGGGTGCTGCCAAGCTAAAGCAGCAGGCTTTCAGGGAGTGGTATCAGACCTGACTATAACCACAAAGCTTCATCTTTGCATCCAAACATGAAGGATCTGGTTGATACTTTTTACAATGGAAATTCATATCTAATAGAAAATTGGAATATGTTCCCACCTGGACAACAGTTTCCTGAAACTGTGGATATGACCAAAGCTTACTTCTGGCCCTAGCATACCATAGTGTTTTGCTGGAGGGTTTAGCAGATTACTATGGAGATATCTTCTCAAAGAATTCATTGAGTCCTCAAATCCAATTCTATAGTAACTAACTTTTGGGGAAAGTATACCATGAAATCACCTAGTGGACCTAGCTAAATCATAGGGAGACCATTTTCCCTGGATGCAGGTATGTAAAACTGCAGGCATGTTTTTTGTAGTTGCAGGGGTCTTAATGTATAGACAGTTTTAAATTGAGTAAAAATGCTAAAACCAATACCAATATAAAGACAAAGTACAAAATGGAGGAACGGGGGAAAATGTGTAAATGTATGTTTCTAGTAGGAACATGCAAGTGAACATGCTTGGACTTTGTGGAGAACAGAGCCCCATATTGTAGGACCCACCTTTGTGGTACTAGGTAAGAGCATTACAATGGTTTTAGAACATCCTCAAATGTCTTCACTAAGGATTTCTACTATATATCATGGTCTTGATGTGGTTTTATACTGTCAACAATCAAACCATGAATATTGATTGGCAGCCTGGATGCATCGGTTTGGGATTTTAGGCAATATCCTATCTCAGCCTTAGCTGGAGATGCCAAGGTCTTTTTGCAATGAGCTATAGCCCTTCCATGTGTTATACCAAAATTTTAATTCTTCTACTGCATTAACAACCACACATACTTTCAAACATGCATTATATGAGTACATGCCACAGAAAGATCTTAACTAGCTGTCATTTCCGCCTGTACTATATAACAAACATCTTGAAGGCTTGGTTAAGTGTCTTTTGGCATTAAGTATTCTCCTGTCATAATTTGCAAGATAGCTATGTGTCATCTGGAATGAACCTTGATCCCATTGTATGTACAGCAACTGTAAGTTTAGTGAAAAATACTCTGGATTTGTGTTGCATATCCATATCTGCAAGATAAACACCCTCCATGAGAAAAGTGGTGATGTGTAAAGGGACTACAAGGAAGTAAAGAATAACCATTTACATTGGCTGAGAAAAGAACAGGAAAGGGGACAGACTTCCCACAGGATCAATGGGATTGGGCCTAAGAGTTCCTATTGTATCCGTGGAACACATGTATGTGAGTCCTGTCTGTACTGCCACTTGGACACTGCAAAGGCCTTGGAAAATGAAGACACCCCCCCCCCCCCAGCATCATTACACCAAAGGCACACTATCCCTAAAAATCCATATTCATAAGGGATGTTTGCAAAATAAGAAACTTTGGGATTAAAATCCTGCCCTGACATGCCCCTCGAAAAGCTTTAAAAAGTTATTTTTCTGAAGTACACATCCAAGAATTTCTCAGCCCATGCTGACTAGGGATTCTGGCAACTGATTTGCTACCTAATATGCTTTGGGAATTCTGGTTGAAAAAAATGATTTTCCCCCTAAGCTTTATTAAGCCAGGAAAGAGCCTAAATATTATCTTGCCTTAACTGCATACAGAACATGTTGAAAATTGAAATATTGATAAGCAAGCTCTTTGTCCCTGGTGAAGGAGGAAATTTCCTTCTTTACAGGTAGACTTCTCTGGTTTCTTGCAGATATGTCCTCAGTATCTTATAGAATCATAGAATCCTTGAGTTGGAAGGGACCTCATTGGCCATCCAGTCCAGCCCCCTGCCAAGAAGCAGGAAAATCGCATTCAAAACACCTCCATAGATGGCCATCCAGCCTCTGTTTAAAAGCCTCCAAAGAAGGAGCCTCTACCACACTCCTGGGCAAAGAGTAACACTGCTGAACAGCCCTCACAGTTAAGAAGTTCTTCCTCATGTTCATGTGGAATCTCCTTTCTTGTAGTTTGAAGCCATTGTTCCTCATCCTAGTCTCCAGCAGAAAACAAATCTGCTCCCTCCTCTCAATGACTTCCCCTCACATATTTATACATGGCCATCATGTCTCCTCTTAGCCTTCTCTTCTGCAGGCTGAACATGCCCAGCTCTTTAAGCCACTCCTCATAGGGCTTGTTCTCCAGAACCGTGATCATTTTAATCAAGTTAGTTATGGCTTAGTTATGGTTCAAAGTATACTGGGATTGCACCCAACTTTTATTAAGGTGGAGGCATACAATTTTTTGAAGTCTTGTAGGCACTATTTTTTTTAAAAAATAAACATTTTCAAGCCAAATGTTTTTGGTCCACCAGCGGAAGTGCCATCATCTATATGACATAACCCCCATTGAAGGATAGGAGTTTTGCTATGGTTAGAGTTGTAATCAGGATAGGTATTCCCAAGCACTCTAATCATAGAATCATCTATGAGAGGAGATGCAGAACACCAGACTAAATGGGAAGATTTTTTAAAGAGCAATAGTTGAGTTCAAGTTTGCAAAAATGGAAGGGGTTTTCTCATTCCAACTCACTCTGCAGACTACCCTATCCCCATAGCTAAGAAGCACATTCATTTGACGCTTCGGTTACCTCCCATGAAGTCTAACCCTCCCTTCAGAATCTGAGTGTTGAGCTGGCAACAATGCTTTAGGAATGCAGTCTAAAAATAGTGGCGTGTGTAGGTATAATTGCTTTGCATGTCTAGAGGGCAAATATAGAACAATCACAGGTAGTTATATTGATCCATGTGGGTAGATGGGAAACTGACGGTAAGGTAAGATGCTTTGAGGACCAACTAAGGTTTAAAAAAAGCTAGGCGACCATATTCCGTTTCTACTTCCTACATTCTAACATTTGAATGCTAATGAATATATGAATATATCTGTGTGATAAGTATTTTTAACAGACCAAGGTGAATAAATCAATTTTGATGAGATTTGATAAATATAAAATTTAACCATTAAGGGAAGGAATCTGAAAACAAGATGAAGATGAACTTCTATTCTCTAAAGATGGGATATAGTTTTGGTGTATTTTATTTATTTATTTATTTATTTACTATATTTGTATACCGCTTTTCTTAGCCCCCGGGCAACTCAAAGCAGGTAACAATAGCAAAATTCAATGCTCAGATCAACATAAAACAGTTAAAAACAATTAAAACAGTAGCATATTAAACAATCAATTATACATCAATAAACACATTGTTAGCGTCTCATAATTAGAATCAGGATCCAGTCTCATCATGCAATTGTTCCATATTCCTATATTCATTACACTGCCTATTCAAATGCCTGCTCGAACAACCAGGTCTTCACTTCCCTCCAAAATGCTAACAAGGAGGGGGCCGAGGGGGGGGGGTGTAGGGAATCAAATGCCCTGCTCATACCCTGCCTGTACTTTCATGGAGTCTTTCCCTAGTGAATGATCTAAAATCTATTCAGTTAATTTAACTACAAAGGTTGTATTTCCTTCTCTTTTGGTTTGTCTATCTGTCTCATCAAGAACACAATTTTCATTAATAGAATGTGAAGTGGTAGTATGAAAATCATTTTAGGCAATAATACATTAGGACTCTCATATCCGCAGGGGAATATGTTCTCATATTTCATGTGGATACACAAATCCATACAAAATAACAAATCCTATTGAAGTGAAAGACCTCCAGCCCAGGAATTCCATAGAATTATGATGGGGGCGGAGAAAATTAAAAAAGCACCTAGGACCTCATCACATTGCCTTATACTCTGTTTCTGAGGTGTGCATGCAATTGCCAATGGTTCTGATCACATGTCGTTTGTTCCCTTTCATCAGCAACCCATTGGAAACCATCTGCAAAACAAGGTAATTGAGCATGGAATTGAAATTGTGTTTTTTTTTTTTTTACCTCAAAGCACTTCAAATGTCTAGCTTGTAATGAGATCCACTTGAGGGTGGATTTGGGGGTGATTCTGCTGACTGGGGATTGTTTATGACAGAAGCAGCCATCAATTCTCTTTCAATAGTTTCCAGGGAAAGACCTTCAAAAAGTTTGTTTAGTAATTAATAACTTTCTTTGATTTCTTTTAAGTTTTTAAATGCTGGATCTGCGTGATTTTTGGAATTTCTAGTGCTGCACAGATGCAAGATCTTTCAAAATTTCATGGTAATGCTACTTTTAAGACTTCCGGGCTACATAAATGTATAATATTTACCCCAAAATAACCTTTTTTTAAAGAACAAAGGGTGTCATCAGGAAATGTCAAATGGATTGGGAGGAGCAACCCATCTGTGGTGCAATGAGTCAAGGCACACTATTTTCAAAATGTAAAAATCAGGTATGATTTGTACCCATCCCATGTGTATAGAGTATGCATCCAGCCCTTATAAACAACGGGATGCATACAGATATAGTGTTTGCCTATATCCCAGAATATCAAGGCAAAAATCCCACATTATTTGAGTGTGGACTCAGATAACCCAGTTCAAAGCAGATATTGTGGGATTTTCTGCCTTGATATTCTGAGATATAGGGATGTGTGGAAAGGCCCTCGGAAATTTCATGAAATGACACAAATAACTCAAAAAAAGTTTTAAAACTCCATTGCATTGTATTGTGTACGCTGCTTGAAGTTAAGCCTTTTACACACTAATGGTAAAATTGTTTGATGACATTTCCTTGGAGACTGGTCCTAGGAAAGCAGAGATCAAAGACATACAAATATGAATGTATTTATTTTACCAAGGGAAACTGTATCCTTTCTCAGTTTCCATTCAGTCTGAGTCTCAATGCTATGGCAAAGATGTGCATGTCACTGCCATGGTATGTTTAACCTTTGCCAAATCAGACTCTGAGTATTAACTCCAATCCTAAACTTGCAGGTCCTAAAGGGCAACATAACCCTTTCCACCTTCAACAATGCCAGGCCAAAGTGGATTAAAGCCTGGTTATAATAAGCAATAACATGAAAACTTTATCAGCAGCAGACTCCCTGACAATGATTGTTGTTGTTAAGGATGGGGTGGTGCTGGCGATGGTTTTTTTGGTGGTCACTAAAATAATATTGATGTAGCTGAATTCCTGGTGGCTCAGACACCCTCTTGATATCAGCTGGCCAGAGTGTTTGATGGACAAATGGTGAGAACATTCAGGGGAAAGAATACACTGTCTGCCATTTATAAAGTAGCTGCTCAGTGAAATTCCAGCACACAGAACGAGAGCCGGTGAAGCTTGGAGGTGGTATTGCCAATGCTACCCGAATTCTATTCTGAATTAGATTATGTGAAGGGGGGAAAACAGAGAGAGAATATATAGACAACCAGCTGCTCCAAGGCTTACTCCAACCTTGCTTTTATTGTTCTGCTAAGTTAGAGGTGGGGCATCAGAAGGATTCCATGCATACCGTCACTGAGAAATTTTAATATGTTCCACTCTGACACATATAAAAAGGAAATAACAGCTGATCATAAGTCAGACCAGGCGACAGCATCCCTCTCCCTGCTTCCCTCTTTCTCCCATGCAAGAGCAGAACTGTGGGTCCTTAGTGCACTCCACATCCTAGCCTGCAAAGAACTGAGAAGACTAGCTCATATAATCTGAGCAACATTTCTAGGAAATTGAACATGGACACTACAAACACCATGGGCTGCAATCCACAAAGGCATTACTCAGAGATAATGGGTTGCAGTGACAAGAAGGCTTTGACAAACATCCTTTCCTCAGTTCTCATATTGCAACATCAAGTCAATGTCAGAGAAAGCAATCTCTGGAGCACTGTTATTGCAGAATATTTTCTCTTTGCATGATCTTGTGGAACTCACAGCCAGAAGGCTTTTTCTGAGATCAAGGGCCCTTCCGCACAGCCCTATATCCCAGAATATGAAGGCAGGAAATCCCACAATATCTGCTTTGAACTGGGTTATCTGAATCCACATTCAGATAATGTGGGATTTTCCTGCCCTGATATTCTGGGATACAGGGCTGTGTGGAAGGGCACCAAGCGTAACTAAGGAGGCTTTGAAAACCAACAAAATTGTTCTATGGGAAGTATGAATAAAAAAATTTTACATGCAAAGATAAACTTTTAGAAGTTTATTAGTTCTTCTCTTGTACTTTTAGACAGAAAGCAAATTGTACCTAGACACAAAGAAACATTGTTACAAGTATAGAATATAATCTGAATTTAAATGCTTACAATAAGTTATTTATATTTAATTCTTTTTTCCTCACAGTGAAGGCATTTGTTACATTATAATTGTAACATGATGAGGAATAAGTTTATTCCTTTTCCAGTTACCTTTATAGTCGTAATTGTGGCTTCACTAATAAGAAGAATATCACTGGCTTATTCTATGTCTTATCCTATTGAAGCACTTACATTTTTTAAAATGAAGTACCTACTTAATTGATTTTTTAGAAATTGGATATGACAGTATTACTTTTAAAAATTACAACTACAATAATAACTATTTGGGGGCTTGGAACTGCAACTATTGGTAATTACTTTTACCATGTGATCTCGACTATTTAATGCCACTGACCATGTGTCATTTGCTCTACTGAAGTGGTGATGATCCAATAAAGCTGGATAACACATATCCTGCTCAGTAAAATGGTTTCTGACTTCTTATAAAATACATACAGTCCCCAAGTTACAAACAAGATAGGTTCAATAATAACTTTAATCATTGAAATGCAATGTATTTTAATTGTGCTATATCCTACTTCTGTTTTTGCTGGGCTTGGTCCCCATGTAAGCCACCCCAAGTCCTTTCGGAGAGATGGTAGCGGGATATAATAATAAAGTTATTATTATTATTATTATTATTATTATTATTATTATTCTGTAGGTTTGTTCTTAAGTTGATTTTTTTGGTACATTTTTTAAGTGTGACTCCAGCAGATAGATAGATAGATAGATAGATAGATAGATAGATAGATAGAAGATAGATAAACTTTAGATACCATAGGGAAGGGTTAACATCCCTGTGGTGTTTGTTTTGCTGTCTGTGCCCCTGTTCAGAAGATTTCACCTCACTTTCTGACTTGTTGTGAAAACAAGGATTGATGAAAGAGTGTGAATTTCTCTTCCGAGGGATAGATTTCTCTCACTTTCTGTTGTCTCATCCCCATTCTTAACTATGAGTTCTTTGTAAGTCAGATGGGACTGCTTATACTATTTTTGTCTGCCATACCTCTTAAAATAGTGATAGGAAGTAAAGTAATGAAATTTTCTGTTGTCTAGGTTCTTGTGGGTTTTTTCGGGCTATATGGCCATGTTCTAGAGGCATTTCTCCTGACGTTTCGCCTGCATCTATGGCAAGCATCCTCAGAGGCTCACCTCTGAGGATGCTTGCCATAGATGCAGGCAAAACGTCAGGAGAAATGCCTCTAGAACATGGCCATATAGCCCGAAAAAACCCACAAGAACCTAGTGATTCCAGCCATGAAAGCCTTCGACTTTTCTGTTGTCGTTCTTTTAAGGACTGTATCAGAAAATAGAAATATTCTGGTAGTGAGGGATCTGAAGGAAAATTTACTCTAAACCTCTAAGCAATTCTCATTCATGATATTGTAACATTAGTGGTAGGGTGAAGGAGGCTACATGTTATCTAGTACAGTAGATAACCCTTATCCAACATAAATGGGCCAGCAGAACATTGGATAAGCGAAAATGTTGGATAATAAGGTGGGATTAAGAAAAAGCCTATTAAACGTCAAATTACATTATGATTTTACAAATCAAGCACTAAATCATCATGTTTTACAACAAATCGACCGAAAAAGTAGTTCAATATACAGTAACATTATGTAGTAATTACTGTTTTTATGAATTTAGTACCAAAACATCACAATGTATTGAAACAGCTGTGGATCCGGGCGGGAGGCAGACTGCGTTGGATAATACAGAATGCTGGATGAGCGAAGGTTGGATAAGTGAGACTCTGCTGTAATCTGAATATATATGCCTCATCTATGGATTCAGCTATCCACAACCTGAAAATACCCCCCTCCCTCAAAAAAATCCAAAAGGCAAACCTTGATTTTGCCATTTTATATAAAGGATAATGTTTTACTATGCCAATGTGTATCATCAGAATTGAGCACCACAGATCTTGGTATCCACAGGGAATCCTGGAACCACAACTCAACTTGTACCAAGAGCCCACTATACTTGGGGGGGGGGGGGGAGAGCTACAGTTCCTAAAATCCCTCATATATCAGTGACCAAGCTGCCTGGAAGACTCTGGGAGCTGAAGTCTCAAAACTTTTGTTTGCGCTCACCAACTGAGACTGCCATCAAAGGTCCATTAACCAGCATTTTATATTAATAATAAGTAAACTCCGCTTCCAAATGAATATCCCTATGTAGCCCAAATTGTGTTATTGAAGCACAAGTGGATGTACCAGAAACCTTGGAGTATCTCCCAAACTCTATATTTTGGGCTAGTTTTAGCTCTGTGTTTTGGGCTATCTTCAGAAATTCAATCGATTCATAAATCCCTTGTATGCAGGGATTATGTAGCCCCACTACTGAAATAGCTCCACTAGATGATTCAACTCCAGTGCTACCAGTCTGTTTCTGGGCAGAAATCAAAGTACTGGTTAGAACACAGTCCCCCAGAATGTTGCAGGACAGACTATAGTTTAAAAAAAATGCACGAATTGCTATGCACACTGCACATATCTTATTTGTAGTGCAAAAGAAACTCATGAAAGAACAATACCATAGTTCAAATGAAGAACAAATATCACCAGCATAAGTTTAGTCCCATCACAGACACTACTTCCACTATCTCCTAAAGACCAGCATCCAATGGCTGGTCCCAGGCTGTGGCACTCCTTTCCATAGGAGGTCCAGTTGGCCTCCTCTGTGTTCTCTTTTTTTGCCAGTAGGCAAAGATCTTTTTATTTAGGCAGAACTTTGATGATTTCAGTGTGATGCTATGTGCTTTTATCTACTGTATTTACTCAAATCTTATGCTCATCTTTTAGCTAAATTAGGATGTACATTAGATTTATATAATATGATAATCCTGGTGCTGAACCAGAGCAAAAGGGGAAGCTCCTTCAGGATCTGCATCTGGAGCCCCTATTTGAGGGATGCCATCTCTAATTTAATTGCCATGACTCATGCTATGCAATCCTGGGATTTGTAGTTTGATGAGGCGACAGCCTTCTTTGGCAGTCTCCATGATCCCAAACTACAGCCCCCATTACCCTATAGCAGTGAGCCAGGGCAGTTCAAGTGGATTCATTCTACAGCTTAGATGGACCTTGAGGCTTTCCTTTCCATTGCTGAAAGCTTTGGTGCCCAAACACTTTTGTTTTTAAAGAAGGCAGCCACTGCTACATGCACCTTTTTTTGCCAAATTACAAACATGTATTTTTGTTGCTGTGCATTACATTCACTAGCAAATACTTGTTTTGGTTTCAGGGTTTTGAAAATTGGTACTTAATTATCCTTTCAAATGGTGCTGGAAATATCTGAGAGTGCTTTTAAAAATAGAATTGCTTGTTTAATTGCTTTTTTCAACTATGTAAATTACATTTTAGCTGATAGTTATAAACTACAAGAGGAGAGAGATGGGAACAATCAAACAATATACAAAAAGGAGAGGGCAAATCATCCTTTACAAGGAGTGCAATACATTTCAGTAAAGAGTGAGCAAACGCATTGTGCAGAGATTGTCAGCAGAATGTTGAGGAGGGAGATGAACCGAGCCAGAAAGTGGCGCACAATGAAATACTTGGGGAAGGAACAGGACTGCAGAATCCCAAACATAACCATTTCACACAGTAACATTATGGTGCAGCTAGCAAGGACCCATACCCAACACCTCCACCCCACTCCAGCATCCACCTGCTCTGCAAACAAGAACCCTGCTAGGAAAAAGGTGGCAAATCAGGGACCCTTTCATACTGTACAGTTAGGGTACCTATGATTTCACTTTGACTTCCATAGTAATATCCTTGGGTTTGTAGTTGAGGGACATAAATTTACAGTTCTTTGCCAGGGAACTCTAGTGCCCCATCAGATTATAAACTACAATCTGATTCTGTCAGAATTTTTTTAATGTCACGAGCAACTTGAGAAACTGCAAGTTGCTTCTGGTGTCAGAGAATTGGCTGTCTGCAAGGACGTTGCCCAGGGGACACCCGGATGTTTGTGGGAGGCTTCTCTCATGTCCCCATATGGGGAGCTGGAGCTGACAGAGGAAGCTCAACCCGCTTTCCCCGGATTTGAACAGCTGGCCTATCAGTCAGCAGTCCTGCTGGCACAAGGGTTTAACCCATTGCATCACTGGGGGCTCTATCAGATGCAGCCATGCAGGCCTGTAGCGAGGGGGGGGGTAGGGGTTCAACCCCCCCCCCGAAATGTTTCAGATTTAAAAAAAACCTGGTTTACTCATGAATTTTAACTGCTTAACCAAATCCCCATGCTAAGTCTATTTATTTATCGTGTCATCAGCAACCATACCATTGTATTACATTTCTAACAGAACAAAACAGACAGATTAAAAAAACACAGATTTTGCAAACTTGGTAGTTGATTAAATGTCCTTTCAGCAGTATCTGGCCCCTTGGAGTGCTTCTGGTGTTGCTGCAAGGAGGTCCTCCCTTGTGCATGTGGCAGGGCTCAGGTTGCATTGCAGCAGGTGGTCAGTGGTTTGCTCTTCTCCACACTCGCATGTCGTGGATTCCACTTTGTGGCCCCATTTCTTAAGGTTGGCTCTGCATCTCGTGGTGCCAGAACGCAGTCTGATCAGCGCCTTCCAAGTCATCCAGTCTTTCATGTGCCCAGGGGGGAGTTTCCCATTTGGTATCACCCACGGATTGAGGTGCTGGGTTTGAGCCTGCCACTTTTGGACTCTCGCTTGCTGAGGTGTTCCAGCGAGTGTCTCTGTAGATCTAAGAAAACTATTTCTTGATTTAAGTCATTGACGTGCTGGCTGATACCCAAACAGGGGATGAGCTGGAGATGTCTCTGCCTTGGTCCTTTCACTATTGGCTGCTACTTCCTGGCAGATGTCAGGTGGTGCAATACTGGCTAAGCAGTGTAATTTCTCCAGTGGTGTAGAGCGCAGGCACTCCGTGATAATTCAGCATATCTCATTCAGAGCCACATCCACTGTTTCAGTATGGTGAGATGTGTTCCACACTGGGCATGCATACTCAGCAGCAGAGTAGCATAGCACAAGGGCAGATGTCTTCACTGTGTCTGGTTGTGATCCCCAGGTTGTGCCAGTCAGCTTTCGTATGATATTGTTTCTAGTGCCCACTTTTTGCTTCATGTTCAGGCAGTGCTTCTTGTAGGTCAGAGCACGGCCCAGAGTGACTCCCAGGTATTTGGGTGTGTTGCAATGCTCCAGTGGGATTCCTTCCCAGGTCATCCTCAGAGCTCGGGATGCTTGTCTGTTCTTAAGGTGAAAGGCACATGTCTGTGTTTTAGATGGGTTAGGGATCAGTTGGTTTTCCCTGTAGTAGGCGGTAAGAGCACCTAGAGTTCGGAGAGCTTCTGTTCAACCATCTCAAAGCTCCCTGCTTGAGCAGTAATGGCACGATCATCAACATAGATGAAACTCTCTGTCCCTTCTGGCAGTGGCTGGTCGTTTGTAGATGTTGAACATGGATGGAGATGTTGTACAGGCAGGCTGTTCTTCTGTTTCTGCCATCTGTTTCTCTGGCCCTGGAACTCAACAAAAAAGCTCCTGACATGAGAAAAGCCTCCTCGCAGGATTGCAAGACATCCGGGCATCCCCTGGGCAACGTCTTCGTAGACAGCTGATTCTCTTGCCTCAGAAGCAACCAGATGCTAAGTCTATGAGATGCAAAAAATTAAGAGTCCCTCTAGAACTGCAAGCACTATCTCAAGCAAATATTGACAATTTATTCACACCGTCATTACTTGCAGCAATAGCCGATGTAGTGAAGCAACCAAGTTGTGTGTGTGTGTGTTGAATGCTCTCATTAAGGAGGCCAGACTTGTTGGAGGTGGTTGACAGGGACGGAGCTGCAGGCTATTGAAGGCTGCTCTTCCCCCTGCTGTGTTCTTTGCTTCAGTGTGAGCAAGGAGGCAGGTTTCAACTGCCCCCCCCCCGGAAATTTTCAACACCCCCCCCCCCAAATTTCAACCCATCCTGAATTTTTTTTCTGGCTACGACCCTGCAGCCATGGTAGCTGAAGTAGGATCATATTCAGCATTTCACCAAATCTAAGGCAACATTGAATGTAAGGTACACCATGTTTTTGAAGCTTCAATTTTTGGGGGTAAAATGAATATTTTCTGGAATTTTCTCTACTTGCATAATACTTTGTTTTTGTTTCAACTCTGAAGTCATCTTATCTGTATGCCTTAAGATGGAGCCCCTAAAATGGGAAAAATACACCTTAGAATGGGTGAAATACAATATTAAACTGAGCAGTGGCTGGGTTAGTTCTTGGTGCTGGCATCTGAGAAAAGATGGTCAATGTATTGTCGAAGGATTTCATGGCTGGAATCACTGGGTTGTTATAGGTTTTCCGGGTTGTATGCTCACGTTCTAGAAGCAGTCTCTAGAATGCTTCTAGAACATGGCCATACAACCCGAAAAACCAATAATAA
Source organism: Anolis sagrei (assembly GCF_037176765.1). NCBI lineage: Eukaryota > Metazoa > Chordata > Lepidosauria > Squamata > Anolidae > Anolis > Anolis sagrei. Next base: position 77,208,909 of record NC_090023.1, on the reverse strand, counting down.
CCCAAAAGACGGTCACTTTACATGCCTACATGCTCACACACCAGAGGGGAACAAAATACTTCAGTTTGTATGTCAGATACAAATATAAAAATAATGCCCAAGATTTTAGATCAGCCACTTAAGTATAACTAAGTAGCATTTCCTTCCCGACCCACCTCCATCACTGACTTAGAAGGCAGCAGCCACTGCAGGCAATAGGGGTCTGTTGTACTGTTGATCAGGGTGCAGGAGTCTGGTGTTTCCCCACCACTAGCATGAATGATCTCCAGGTGTGAGAAGGAATTACAATAGTGATCCTGCTTCTGTCTGTAATGTTGGAAGCTGATCATGAGGTGTTTGTGAAAACATTAGCCTGCTTCATCCCAATCAGTAGAAGAACAGACCCTCATCATTCACAGCAGCTGAGGACTGGGGGTATTTATGATCCATATGCATTTCCTACAGTATCAAATACATAGGGATTGTGAATACAAAAAGAACTACAAATGTTTAACCCTAGGCCATTGGTTCTCAATCTGTGAGTCCCCAGGTGTTTTGGCCTACAACTCCCAGAAATCCATGCCAGTTTACCAGCTGTTAGGATTTCTAGGAGTTGAAGGTCAAAATATCTGGGGATCCACAGGTTGAGAACCACTTCCCTAGGCTATACATTTGTAACTGTGGTCATGAATTCCAGTCAATTATTATAATTTAAATGGAATCATAGTACATCACATCAAAGTGTGACATATGTCCCTGCTCAGTCTGTCACACAGTTGTTAACAAACAGATTTCAGACTTGACTGGATGCCTTTGTACAGAGCACAGATGCATTCCCTAATACTCCTATCTCTTCCTCTGGTGAAAAAATCCTTCAGTTTCTAGAAGACGTTATCTCATTTACACCAACCAGCAGCCAGCAAGTGATTTCAGTGTCCAGCAAATAGCTACAAATACACTCCACATTTGGATCTCAACTTCACAAGGAATATCCAAGGTGCTGAATCAGGTTTGGATCTCAACTTCACAGGAAATATCCAAGGTGCTGAATCAGTTTTGGAAACTAGGCTTGCTACTTTGGATGGTCTTCAGGGAGAGAGGGTAGGCTACAAATAAAGACTGAATCTAGGTGTGGAGTCAGCAGTCAGGCATGAATCGATCTTCAGCTCTCCATTCACTTGTCCATATAGTCCTCCTTCCCTTTTTCTCACTTTTAGATTGGAATAGAGTCTTTAGAAAATGGCTTTATACCTAGTCAGAGTCAGAGCTTGGAAAAATTACTTTCTGCATAGCAACTCTCACAATGCCCCCCAGCTAACAAGGCTAAGCCAACCAGGGGATTCTGGAAGTTGTAAAAAGAAGCAATGCTTACAATGTTTGTTCACACTGTCAGTCAACCAGTGTTGCAGCTTTCACATGACTCTTCAGAAAGAAGCTTTCTTAACCATCTGATTTTTTTTAACTGAAGACTATAATAATAATAAAAATAAAACTTTATTTGTATTCCGCCTTATCTCCCCAAGGGGACTCTGGGCAGATTCCAACATAAAAATGGCAAACATCCAATGCCTACATAAGCCACACGATACTAACATAAAATCCCAGAAAACCCCATATAAAAGTAGCATTAAAGCCTAACATCAAATTAAGACCTAACATCAGTAAATTAAACCTGACAACAATAAATTAGACTACACATAATCAGATCAAATTGTATAATAACATAAATTTAAACAAAACAAAAGAAACTGAAGGATGGATTTAAGGCTTTTAAATGTGTGTCCTAACACAGAGAAAAGCTCCTTACTCCCCATTTAATCAAAAGCCATGGAAGAAGAAAGTAATAGGCTCTTGATTCCTTCCATTGAGAGCAGAATCTACTCCACTTAAATGATCTAGCTAAATGGGATTACCCTAAATTATGTTAAATTAAGCCCTAAAAATATTGAGACTGCTATTTCCCTTGAACCATCTCAGAAAAAAATAAATGTTACCTGCAATCTGTTGTTGTTGTTTATTCGTTCAGCCATTTCCGACTCTTCGTGACCTCATGGACCAGCCCATGCCAGAGCTCCCTGTCTGCCGTCACCACCCCCAGCTCCTTCAAGGTCAATCCAGTCACTTCAAGGATCCCATCCATCCATCTTGCCCTTGGTCGGCCCCTCTTCCTTTTTCCTTCCACTTTCCCCAGCATAATTGTCTTCTCTAAGCTTTCCTTTCTTCTCATGATGTGGCCAAAGTACTTCATCTTTGCCTCTACTATCCTTCCCTCCAATGAGCAGTCGGGCTTTATTTCCTGCAATCTAGTCACACATATTTGGAAGAAAGCAACGCAGAACACATAAAAGGCACTTCAAAGTGCATGTTGTACTTGTAATAGTCTTCATATTTAAATATGTTTGAATGATAAAGGATGGGGGGAGAGTAATTTGCTCTCTCTGTGCAAGTACTTGGGAGTACAGGGATCTTTGAAGAGTTTTTAAGGATTTTTTTTCCTCTCAAGAACCAGCATGATATAGAGATTTCAGCATTGAACTATGACTTTGAGGACCAGGATTCAAATCCTCACTCCGTCATGGAAACCCACTGAACAAATTCACATTCTCTCAGCCTCAGAGGAAGGCACAGGCAACCCTCCTGTGAACAAATCTTGCAAAAATAAACAACAAACCAAACAAATCATGATAGGCTTGCCATAAGTCAGTAATGCCTTCAAGATGCACAACAACCAACCCCTCAAGACTAGTAAAAGATCATTAAGATTTTTTGTGCATACTTAATTGTTTTTACAGAACAGTAGCAATGCAGAATGCAGTGAAGAATAAAAATACCACCAAACAAAGCACTTAATCTACCATTAAGGCATTGACTAAATAATGAACGATTAAAAAAATATCTAAAGCATGTCAGCATCAAGGAAAGGGTAAATGTATAAGACCCCATTAGTGAGTACCAAAGCTGCTTGTAAAGTAAGTCACTGCTAATCAGCAGTTTCTCGGTTAACTATTCCTGAATCTTGATTGCTGATTATTTGGGTAGAGGCTCAGCCCCTTTTGTCTAGCCTTGGGAAGCTTCAAGTTCCCTTCCCCATCCCAGTGTCCCTGAACAAATAAGGCAGTTTAAGGGCAACCTGGCTCCCAAAGTTGAGCAGCCCTAACCATAAAAACAGCTTCAAGATCCCTGTTTTGCTGTCTGTGTTGTGCGCAACTGTAGAATGACAAGCTCTGATGTTTCCCCTACTCTACAGTTTGACTTTTTATGGGATTGCAAATTGAGAGTCAAGGAAAAGGTAGCCTTATTACCCTTTCCTGAGAACCGCAGGCATTTTGCTCCTAAAAGCAAATGGCACACCTCCCTATATGTACACTTACTCCAAGTTCAAGTGTAAACCTTCCAAGTATATCTATAAGAAAAGAATACAATTTCAAATTAAATAACTATTTGCTGCTCTTTTATGATATCCCAAATCTCAGTCTACTTGTCTCAGAAATGCTCACAGGTCTTTTCAAGTATCTTAACATTTTTGTAGGTTCATGTAGCCTTTCTGAGTTGTTGGTTTGGGAAGGGGTTGAACTTGCTGGATAGGTTTAGAACAGTCATGGGCAAACTTCAGCTCTCCAGGTGTATTGGACTTCAATTTCCACAATTCCTAATAGCCGGTAGACTGTTAAGAATTGTAGGAGTTGAAGTCCAAAAGACCTGGAGGGCTGAAGTTTGCTCATGCCTGGTTTAGAAGGAGAGGGAGAACTGTGGAGGAGTAGCAGTTACCAGGCAATATTCAATACATACAGCGCAGAAAGAGATACATTCACATACTTGGACATAGGTAACAAGAGGAGCACAAAGTTAATATTTTTGGACTACATGAGGAAATCCTTTCTTTTTCTCTCCTTTGTACACTAAGATATAAGAGCTTGAAAAAGCAACTTACATTGACCAAAACCTACATGTTCTCTAAAGTAGGATACTTCTTGTCTTTCAGAAACAACAGAAGACTCCTTTCTCAGTGTCTACAGGAAAATCATTTCCCTGTTAGACACATTTGCAATTCATTTCAAATGATATAAAACAAAACATAGGAATTATCTGTCCAGCAAAGAGACTCATCTAAAGAGAGCAGATAAAGAAAAGTTGCTTCTCTCTGTTTCCTCAAAGTCTTTGGTTAGAGGAGCAGAGTTCTGAAGGGTGGCCAGCAAGTCGACTTGAGCACACTGAGTGTATGTTTTGAGAGCCAGGCAGCTGTCTCCACCCTGACAATGTGCAAATTGTATTGCATTAGAGGCAGGCAGCTTGGATAGCTTTGTATTAGCACTCCGACATGGTGGTTATACTACCTGAAGTCAGAGTAGCCTTTGATTCTATCTTTGAAGTATTGATGTACAAATGATTCTGATTAAAAACTCTGCATCAGGAAGTCCATGCCATGTGGACTTCTGATAGCAGTTAGGAAAATGAGCATATTTATTTACTAAGTCCTTAGTTCTGAGGCTAATATTTGTATGGGCAGCCAAGTAAGGAGTCTGAGAAATAGTCAAACATTCACATACAAATAAAAATTGGCTCAGTGTTTTTCTGGTCTCCAAGATTTCAGGAACGAAACAGCCCTGCTATGCTCTTGTTTCTGAGATGTCCTCATAGCATTTCCACAATGCGCTATCTTTTCAGTCTTTCAACAATAATGGTTAGAAAATGCTTTTGAAAGACAAAAGAAACAAATAAGCACTGAGATTGGCAGACTGTTGAATGGTTCGTTCTGAATTCCCTGCCAACTGTAACTATCTAGCGTTCATACCATCCTGCTTTATAAGCCTTTTGAATCACTAAAGCTAATAGCCTCTATGAGATACTCTGACTAATATTTCCTATGAGAGTATGGTTCCCCTCTCCCAAAAATGAATGGTGCTTATCCTGTACTAGTTCAAGAAAATTTTGTATCCCCAGTCCTCTCATCTAGAGATATTCTTTTAAAAATTTACATATCATCTTCAGCAAAGGCAACTAACACTGTAATGCATCATAAGCATCATGATGCATATGTGAAACTGTCTAGATCTAAAGGCAGATACAGCCAGTTTCACCCAATGTGATAACTCAGAGGAAAGACTCTGTGAATGAGAAGTGAGGCTTACAACTAATATATTTAGGCTTGTTGCAAAGAACCTGGGGCTTCCTACAGCTGTATATTTGTGTCATGTTGTATTCCCTCTTCTGTTTATGACAAGTTACTGCTTTAATTCAGTTATTTGTACTATTTTATACAGTGTTAAATGTGCTATTGTTTTTATTATGGATGTATCTGTTAATGGAATAGTTATTTATAATTATTTCTATTTAAATAAAACAATTATATGATGTGTGTAGTATGACCCACTTAACTGTGGGGGATGTGTTTCCAGAGGTTTGTGTAGATATGTGAAACTGGATAAAAGAGAAGCCTATTGAAATGAAGGACCTCTGTTCCAGTAATACCAGAATCATACAAGGACCTAGAAAATGTTTAAGGAGGACATATTTTGCCAGATATGCATAAATGAACTTGAGGCTATTGGTAACACAGATAAAAAGTTCATACTGTAGTTCATTTTATATACCATAAGCCATTTGGGGCAAAATTACAATTGTATGGAGTTAATATGCAGTTGGAAATAAAACAGCAAGAACCTATGGTACTGTAAGAACTAATCAATTCATTATATCATAAGCTTATAGTCTGCTCCATCCATGCTTAAAATATTGCCCAGTATTTCACTGTTATTGTAATTGTTCATTGCATTCTTGTGTTTTGTATTCATTGCTTATTGTATTCATCATGGTTTTATTTTTATTTTACTGTGTTGTTGCTTGCATTTTGGTTTTTTTATTTTATGGTATTTTACTGTATTGTAATTTGCTGTTTGGGCTTGGCCTCATGCAAGCCGCCCCGAGTCCCCGTTGGGGGAGATGATGGCGGGGTATAAATAGATATTATTATTAATCTCTATTTATTAATAATAAGATGCCCTCAACTTACAAATATGAAGCATCTTTTCTAAGGCCATTTTAGAATAAATACAGCTTGTTATTTCAGTTTGCCTTGCTAGGGATCAAAGGCATCTAATATTTCAAATAGGGTGAGAAGGATGTCGCCTCTGAAATAATCTTTTATCTTTCCTTCAGGAAAGATAATGTTGGAAGAGTTTGCTTCCTAAAGCAAGATTATCTTCTTTTTTTCCTTTTGGCACAATATTTCTCTTTCTAAAATTCAGGTACAGCCTATAAAGAATAGTGTAACACCAATGTTCTTATGCAACAAGGTATTACATTTATATGTTTATCACTAGCTGGACTCTATCGTTACTTCAATATCTGTTGGCACTAAGTGCTCTTTAATAATGTTTTGTTTAAGGATTAATCCAAGACTGCGATATACGTTTCTCCATCGCTTCTCACACTGGTACATTTACATTACAATTATATTGTTCAATCCAGCCCTTTAATTAGTTTTAATGTTTATTGATTATGATCCTTTTAATGGTTTTGTTATTACTTAAAGTACTGTTTTTCTCCTTTTCTTTTGTTGAACAAACAAGTAAGTAAGTATGTGCATGTGTGTGTTTCAAATTGCCAGTCAGCTCATGCCAATCCCAAGAATTTAAAAGAATTTTCTTACACAAGGAATATGTGTCTAAGAAAATAATAAAGAGATGGTTTTGGAAGTCCCTTCCTCTGAAATATAGCCTGGAGCACCTGGTATTTGTTGGTGGTCTCCCATCCAAGAACTAACCAGAGCTTCCCAGACAAATAAGAACTGGTGCGCTAATTAATACATACACAGCCTGTTACATTTTTTTTTGGTTTCACACAGTGATGCTGTTTTAAAGGAAGTATTTAGTTTTCACCCTGTCCACACAAATGGACACAGAGATACACATATACAACTCAAGAGAAAATAATTCTTTTCAATAGGTAGCACTCAAGGCCTGGCCCTTTTTTTTCTGAATGTGATGCCCTGCTTGAGCATCTCTCGGTGTCATCTGCCCACCAGACATCCCAATGGCATTATCAGTCGTACAGGAGGGGTGAGCCGGCTGCTCAATATATCTCCTCTGTTCTGCAGCCAAGACAAACACAGTAGATTTCCTCACCATTTTTAACCAATCAAACACACGTATTAAATCCCCCCTAATCCATAACCAGTGCTGTGCAGTCCATGGCTCAACTTCCCAGGAGTTTGGATAAACGCTAAAGTTTGGAAAAGGGAAGGAGGGAGGGAAAGCGGGGAGCTCCAACAAAACCTATAAGTATTCCCTGCAAAGCATGACACACAAGGCTGGAAATAAATGTTGCCTAATGTTTCAAATTATTCTAAGCACTTCAATAGATGGACTGACAGAGGGTAGCATATGTAAGTTATAACAAAAGTAAACACATCAATTTTAAATCTTCACTTTGACTGTCTTTGTGCTGTCCCACTGCAATGAGACAAAGGCAGTGATGGAGATGCCCTCAGCTCCCTTTTAAATACATATAATGTTTCAGCATTTCTCTGTACTACTTCAGTTTCTGGTGAAATGAGAGCCAGTGAAAAGCCATAAAGAAAAAGCCACCAGTGAAGACACAAAATGACGACAATCATGTTAAAGGCAGCAGTGCTGTTGGTTTCTAGTTGAAGGCTCACTAGCATCATCTTCAGAAGGTACACATTTAAAGATTGGCTGGCAATAAAAAGATGTAGGCAGTGAATCTTTAAACCTAGAATGCATTAACAGTAAAAAAAAAATAAACTGTTTAAAGAGCATGGGGTAGTCAAAGAAACCAATTGTTCTCATTTAGGATCTGGAATATTGTGGGTTCTGTACAAAAACCCTTGCATGCTTGCTTACCTTTGCAAAATGTGCTGCTCCTTCCCTCTTCTGGACTCCTAAAGCGAGAGCTAAAAAGAGGTCTTGTTACTTCCAAATGCTTTTGTTCTTCTGTCCCCCGTCACATGGCTTGCCTTTTATATTTGCAACACACAAAAGTTAGGGCTGTTGTTTAAGAGAGAGAGAAAGAGAGACAGAGAGGGAGAGAGAGAGAATGTCAAATGGAGAAGTGCCATTGCAGTCATATATCAATCAGGCTCGCAGCGGCAGCAGCTCACAAGCAAATGGGAATTCCACAGAAACGCAAAGCTCTTGTTATCTGAGAAATCACTAAACACCACCAGTCGAGCTCCCTTCGGCAGGGACTTCTCATTGGAGAGCTGAAACCCTGGATGCAAATACACAGAGATTCAGGATGTCTCCTTTTTATGGCATGCAAGGCTCCAGCGTTCAGGTCCAAATTCAATTCTGCCACAAATAAAAAGGGATTTGAGGCAGGATAACTGGACCACCACAGGGCAGTCTCATTCAAGTTCCTGCTAACCATGTGAAATGTCAAAGGAAAAAGGGGGATAAGTCTATCTCTGTATCTCCGGCACAGCTTCTTTCACACAGGCATTATTCACATTTATGGGACAAGTCAGCTTTTGTCTAAAGAACAACTGGGGTGATTTTCACTGGATTTATGACTTGGATCCTAAATGTGATGTGCCCTGACTTACTGCAGTTCATCAGACAAGATATATGATGTTGCCCCATCATCAAACCTGAATGAATAGCCATGCATTTTCGAGTTTCCCAAACGCTTCTCCCGACCACTTTGAATGTTCATTTTATTAAAATCAGAACAACAAAATTAGTTCACTGGCATTAATGTCTATTTGTCTATGCATGCAAGCATTTTGTTTCTTATATTTTCTCTCATCTGCACTCTCTCTATTAAATATAAAAGCATGCATTATTTTCTCATTTCTTTTCTTGCTTAAGTATTATTGCACCAAAGACAAAATGGCAAATATCCATTTTCAGTGTTGATAAAGTTGAAATGTAGAAAATGCCCCAAATGCAGCACATCTTTTAAGTTAGATTTATCTGTCCTCCAATAAATAAATAATAAATAAATAAATAATGGAAGGTGCTGAACAGACTGCGCCTTGGCACTACAAGATGCAGAGCCAACCTTAAGAAATGGGGACACAAAGTGGAGTCCACAACATGCGAGTGTGGAGAAGAGCAAACCACTGACCACCTATTACAATGCAGCCTGAGCCCTGCCACATGCATAATGGAAGGCCTTCATATAGCAACACCAGAGGCACTCCAAGTGGCCAGCTACTGCTCAAAGGACATTTATTATAATGCCAAGTTTTTTAAACTTTGTATTTTTAAAAAATACATTACAGCTGTACTCTCGATTTGCTTCTGATATGATAAATAAATAAATCCTCCAATGAGTTTGAGTACTGTCTGTGTATCTCCTGCCCCTTCAGTTCTTTTTAGAACAAGTCTATGCAGTATGTCAGGCAGAGAGAAAGGCACTGGCTGAGACATTACCCAAGAAGTTACATTCAGAAAAATATTCCTTGATGGGTTGTTGTTGGTTTTTTTGTCATGTCAAGAGTGACTTGAGAAACTGCAAGTTGCTTCTGGTGTGAGAGAATTGGCCGTCTGCAAGGACGTTGCCCAGGAGATGCCTGGATGATTTGATCTTTTTATCATCCTTGTGAGAGGCTTCTCTCATGTCCCCGCATGAGGAGCTGGAGCTGATAGAGGGAGCTCATCTGCCTCTCCCTGGATTCGAACCAGCGACCTGTCGGTCTTCAGTCCTACCGGCACAGGGGTTTAACCCACTGTGCCACCGGGGGCTCCAGAACTGCTTGATGATGGAATATTCTGCTACTTCGGATGGTGGTGGAGTCTCTTCTTGGAAGATTTAAATAAAGGCTGGATGGCCATTTGTCAGGAGTGCTTTGATTGTGTATTTCTGCATGGTAGGGGGTTGGACTGGATGGCCCTGGGGATCTCTTCCAACTCAATCATATTTGATTATATGGCTTATTTGGGACCTGAAACACGCATGCCTGTATGTCTATGCAACTTCTGAGATTGTGAGGGAATTTATAAAATCATGCTCTTCACTTGTCGAATCACAGATAGGATAGTCTTTGTTATACCATCACAGCCCATTCACTTTCCCAGCATAGTTCTACGGTGTCTAGAGAATCAATGATACCACACAAATGACAACAAAGCAATGCAGCTAATTGAAAGCAAAAAAATTGGGCTCGAGGCTAAAGAACAAGGAGGAAATCTTTCCATTCACAAGTACTATATAAGTAGAAAGTTGGACTCCTAAACAGACAGACATCCTGAGTGAATGCCATCACAAGTCCCTTTAGAGCTGGACAGCCTGGGTGTTGTTAATATCGAAGCCTCTTATGTGGTAAAAGATCAAAAGACAGATGGAAATGATGCTATAAAAATAGACTCCTCTGAAAGGGGAATGGCGTGTAGATGAGTAAGCATAGTGCACACAACAAAGGAAACATATTTTGGCTTGATCGGTACAGTCTGATTTGGCTGGAAGGGAAGCAAGTGGGCCACTCCAGTGTTAGTATAAGAGACTGAGCCATTTATTCCACCCAAGGAGGTCTTTGTGAAATGCTCAGTATATTGTTTTGCCTTTCTTTTGGACCCCAGGTCCCAGAATCCTGCAGACAGAATGCTGATTTGAAGAATCTGCAAGTTGTATTCCTCCCAAAACTGTAAGGTTTTTTAAGGCTCTGTTTGAAAGTTGCAAATCTAAGATCTCTCTCCCTCTTCCCATTTCATTGGTGGCTCATTAATATTAGGAAGAATTTCATGATGGTGAAAAGTGTTTACAAATAGCATGGACTACTGGATGGAGATCTCTCAGGAATGCATTTTTCTATATTGTTCCAGTTAATCCTCTGCTGCCCATTTACTTTGTGGCTTTTAATATGTCCCAGTTTCTCTCTCCTCCTCTCATTTTCCTCCTTTATCTTCAACTTACTTCAACTCAATTGTTGCAATCTGAACTCAAAGTGCAAATTAGCTTTCACTCAATCAACACAACAGGTGGGAAGGGGCAAAGTTCTGTCCTTTCCAGTTGGGTTTTTTTTATTCAGGTAAGGTAAAGATAAAGGTTTTCCCCTGACATTAAGTCCAGTCGTGTCTGACTCTGGAGGTTGGTGCTCATCTCCATTTCTAAGCTGAAGAGCTGGCATTGTCCATCAGCACCTCCAAGGTCATGTGGCTGACATGACTGCATGGAGCACTGTTACCTTCCCACCAGAGCGGTACCTATTGATCTACTCACATTTGCATGTTTTCAAACTGCTAGTTTGGCAGAAGCTGGGGCTAACAGCGGGAGTTCACCCGACTCCCTGGATTCAAATCAGTGACCTTTCGGTCAGCAAGTTCAGCAGCTTGCTGACCAAAGGGGACAGGCCTTTCTAAATTCAGTACATAAACTGAATGATTCCTTTGAGTAAAACAGCAGCTTTCTATATTCCTCCCCATTACTAATTTTTACTCTCTTGTTGTCTGGCTGCAACCTTTTGATCACTGTCTGATGTTGCTTGGCCACAGTGCATCATAGTTTTCATCTGCAAAATGTTGGCAAGTATAACCCCTGAAGTCTTCCAACTCTGATTTTATGATTCCAGAAGTGAAGATGAGTAAGAGATGCTACCCAGAACCATATCCATTTGGCTCTGCATTCAACGCAGCATGTGTGGAAATGCAATGTACATAATTCACAATCTAAGTACAGAGAAGGGATCGTGACAATTGGAAGCAACTTAGTGTTCAACAACTGATTGAAATATAGCCAGATTTTCTTTACATGTACACCAGAGTACAAAGCAAGTATAATGAAGATAAATATTTATTTATTTATTTATGTCCCCTGTTGTTGCGTATCCCAGTTTAAGTGTTCAACAACTGATTGAAATATAGCCAGATTTTCTTTACATGTACATCAGAGTACAAAGGAGGTATAATCAGGATATTTATTTATTTATTTATTTATTTATGTCCCCTGTTGTTGCGTATCCCAGTTTAAGATCTCTAATTCAGATTCCTGCGCATGTGTGTGCTATTGTCATTTAAACACTGCATTTTTGAGCTGCCTATGGTGTGTATATTTATTATTTATTTATTTAAAACATTTATATTTCACCCTTCTCACCCCGCAGGGGACACAGGGCGGAGCACGGCATATATACGACAAATATTCAATGATGGGACACAAAACCATAAATATATACAAACATTAAAATCACTTATCCACATTAAAATCAGTAGCTTAAAAGCCATCTCAGGACACCATTTTGTCTTATTGCACTGCCTTAAAAGGCTTGGTCCCACAGCTAGGCCTTCACCATCCTTCTGAAGGACAGGAGTGAGGGGGCTGATCTAATATTGCCAGGAAGGGAGTTCCATAACTGAGGGGCAATCACTGAGAAGGCCCTGGCACTTGTTCCCACCAAACGTGCTTGTGCCAGTGGTGAGACTGAGAGCAGGGCCTCCCCAGAAGATATTAGGTTCTACGGTGGTTCATAAAGGGAGATCCATTTGAACAAGTAAACTGGGTCGGGGTCGTTTAGGGCTTTATAGGTCAAAGCCAGCACTTTGAATTGTGCCCAGAAGCAAACAGGCAGCCAGTGGAGCTGACATAACATGGGAGTTATGTGCTTCCTGTATGCTGTCTCAGTTATTAACCTGGCTGCCTCACATTGGACTATTTGAAGCTTCCGAACCATTTTCAAAGGCAACCCCACATAAAGCACATTGCAGTAATCTATCCGGGATGTAACAAGAGCGTGGACCACCATGGGCAAGTCTGACTTCCCAAGGTACAGCTGGTGCACAAGTTTTAATTGTGCGAAAGCCCCCCCCCCCCCCCGCCACCGCTGCAACCTGAGGTTCCGGTCTCAGCAATGCGTCCAGGAGGACTCCCAAGCTGCGAACCTGCACCTTCAAAGGGAATGTAACCCCATCCAGCACAGGCTGTAACCCTATACCCTGTTCGGCCTTGCAACTGACCAGGAGGATCTCTGTCTTGTCAGGATTCAACTTCAGTTTGTTCGCCCTTATTCAGACCATCACAGCAGCCAGGCACCAGTTCATGACCTGGCTCTGGTGGAAAGGAGTAATAGAATTGGACATCAACTGGATACAAATGGCATCGAATTCCAAAATTCCAGATAATCTCACCCAACAGCTTCATGTAGATGGTAAACAACATGGGAGACAATACTGAGTCCTGTGGGACACCACAGGACAATGGCTGTGGGGCTGAGCAGGTGTCCCCCAACAACACTTTCTGGGTACAATCCTCAAGGAAGGACTGGAGCCACTGCAGAACAGTACCCCCAAGGCCCATCATCGCAAGGTGACCTAGAAGGATACCATGGTCCATGACATCGAAGGCCACTGAGAGGTCCAAGAGAACCAACAGGGACACACACCCCCTGTCGAGCTCTCTGTGGAGATCATCCACTAAGATGACCATGGCTGTCTCAGATCCATGACTCAGTCTGAAACCAGACTGCAACGGATCCAGACAGTCAGTTTCGTCCAAGAACCCCTGGAGCTCTGAGGCAACCACACGGTCCAAGGCTTTGCCCAAAAAGGGGAGATTGGAAACTGGCTGAAAATTGTTCAAATCAATGGGGTCCAGTGATGGCTTGCAGGGAGAGATGATAAAACAAGTCTTGCCAAGTAAGAATTATTTCCAAAAATGAAAGACTTTGGTCTGTAGATTTCTAACATTTCAATGATTTCAATATTTCAGAGGAGCATTTAGAAATACAGTTTAAGCAATCCAAGGAAAGGGAATTGGCAGTTACCAAGCAATACAAATATAGCAAATAGAAGAGTTCTGGCTGTAAATTATTTTATTTTTATTTTCTATGAAGGATGTTCAAATAAAATAAAAATAACACATGCAAAATAGAAAAAAAAGATAAAGAATATAGTAAGGAAAGTTAATGAAATAGAAATATCTGATTTCCAACTTTCCTTGTGACAATTATGTAGAAAGAAGAGGAGTATGAAATACCAAACATCCATTTCGTTTTGAAATACAAAATGGATTTTTGGCATTTCACACTCCTCTAGAGGAGACCCAAGGCAGCATTCTTAAGACCATTCCTCCACATTACTGAAATGATTCTACTTGAGTGAATCTGACAGATCCCATTCCACGTGATTTTAAGCACTTCCTCCCATTTCCAGGCGCATGAGAAGCTAAGAAGACAATTTCTCTCAGCTTCAATTCCCACTGTTTCTACATACTTCTGACAAAGTTCACTGGCTGATGATAGCTGGAAGTCTGTCTACATCATATTATGGGCTCTATGGTTCTTGGTCTATGAACTGTTTTTGGAGTATGTGGAAATTTGGGGGGGGGGGCACACAGCACGTGCATGTGATGAAGTCCTGTGTCTGCCTTCCAGCAGAGGTTGGTGTGATTATGTCCATTTTGGGTTTGCCCATTAGATGGCTCTATGGTGATCCTGGAGTTTAGTCCATTGTTGTTGGTCAATTTCCAGATGTTTTGCATTTAGAAAAGAAATGGAGAGCCCATGGAATTGATTGTTCGGGAACAGGCAATTTTTCCCTGCATGCACAAAATGTTCCATTGCAAAACAGTTGTTTAGGCCAAGAGTCAAGTAATGCAAAAGTTCTGTTATGTTAGCTGGTGTCAAAAGTGGCTGATGATGATGTGAAAAAGAAAATGAATAGTCCTCTAGCACTCCCAAATCTGATCAAGAATAGTCATTTCTCCTTCCTCTGCCAAATATAATCCCTGCAGACCCTCACCACTACTTTACAAAGAGGGTTTGTCAGTGTTACCAAGGTGAAGTACATTAGCCTAGAACACAGGGACCCTTTCCCTGACAAGTTTTGTGAAGATGTCAATGTTACATGATGTCAGAACACACCCAGTATGTTCTTCCATACTTGGTTTTATTTTAAATGTTCTTCACACCACATAAATGTGAGGAGTTCATGCTGTCTCTGTAATTCTGAGCATGTTTCAAATTTCAAATTATTTCACTCCCACTGCTTCTAGGCATTCATGTGCCACTGAATAAGATGCTCAGGAGAAAGAGGAGAAGGTTCCTGCCCTACCATTTTAGATCCTGGAGCTGCCCAGAGCTCAAGGTGGGTGCTGCCATTGGGGGATTGGGCACAAAGGGAAACATCATTATAACTGCTCTTTGTTTCTGAATGGGAATGATGGAAAAGAATTGGATGGAGGCAACCCAACCCATGTCCAAACACAGTGGGGGTTGCTATTCCCACAATCACCAAAACCTCATTAGGTATAACTGACTTTAGTAGTGCCTAGCATATATTTGTGTTTTCCGAAGCATACCAACTCCTCTGGAGAAAGCTAAAGCAAATGGTGCCATCAGATTAAATTATGGCCAAATGGGACTCTTTCTGAAGCGTTCTAATACAAATATAGGTTACTATAAGACATCCTCTGCTTTGCAGGATACAAATAACCTTCCATTTAGCATCCGCTGTATTGTAGGACAGGATTAAAAGAATAGGATTTCAGCCAAGCACAGCTCCATTGTGCACCCATGGTTGCTAGGTCAGGATTATCCCAGCCCCAGAAATTTCGAGGCCAGTTTCACACCCAGAAATGATCCCCTTGTGAAGTCAAAGAAATCCAGTCTGAAAATGTTACCAGGATAATACTGAAGGGCCAGACCATAGTTGCACAGAATGTGTTATTAAGAAATCAAGTGTAACACATACATACTTTTCAAGACAGTACTGTTACCCAGAGATTCCTCCCCCTCACCTAGAGGACCAGAGAAAAGAGTCCATACCCTGAGATCTGGGAATAATTCCTGCAGACATTCTTATCACCATCTAAAGCCAATGATAGTCTGGCCCTTCCCTCTACACGAAGGAGTAAATATGTTGTGCTTTGAACTTTTCACAAATTATATGGTACTACTTGATAATAGTAAACCCCTGTGCCTCTTTGTGTGCAATTCTATTCTGCAATTCTATTCTTACTTACTAGGGACTGTCATTTGAAGGCTAATGTCCATAACCATAGTCTGTACTATATTGTTAGAATGAGCAACCTTTTCATGCCTTTTTTCACTAATTGCTAGTTTGCAGATTTTCTATTGCTTTGACACACCCACTCTCTCCTTCCTCATCTCCTCTAACCTGAAGCAATTTTTATTTTTGCTATTCTCCATTTTATCAGACTGCACATGATTATGAAGAAGTAAAGTTATTTTATAAATCCCCCCAAAAAATATTAAGCATGTCTTTTATCTGCTTGTTGATGTGTGTGGGGCTGGTTATTGTTCAGCTTCTGCCATGTCAATTTGATTATAATTTGACCAACTACTATTTCTCTCATGAATTTTATGTGAGCTTGAGGTAAAACTTATTTTAAAAATACAGACCAAGGATGGAAATTACATGGGCTTCTAGATCTTTTTAGGGTGATTTTCCCAATATTCTGCACCATTAGAAGGACTGCAAGGGCGGCTGGGAGTTTCAGTCCAAAAACATCTGGAGGCCTACGTAGTTCCCACCCCAATATAATAGGTGACCTATACACACACAATTTCTGAAGTCTAATTTGTCTGGAATTTGACAGTCTTCATCCACTCAGAAGGAACTATAATGCCTGCAAATTTAATCCAATTTTGCCCCTCCAGTTTTTTTCCTCCCGTCTAGAGGCATTTGCTCGTTCCCCAAGTATAGTCAATATCTGAAACTTTGGAAAATGAGGTAAGGTTGCAATTTGGATCCCTGCCAAAGCAGCACGTCATGCCATGAATCTGAGCCAAAGCAGGCCTCTCTCCATGTTGACAAGGTTGGGCTCTATGATGAATTCCCTGCCCCTGCCCCGCTCCCATATACAGCCCTATTGATTATTTTGCTTTGTCCAAATTTTGCTTTTATTATTATTCAGTCAATATTGTTTCCAATCTGTGCCACAGACATTAAAAAAATAATTCATTACTTTGTGGATCTTTAGATCAAAAAGATACAGATTCATAAATAAAACATCTAGTGTCTAAAGAACAAAAAAAAGGTTTGACCATAGCTTTACTATTATGGTGCATGAAATCTATTCATAATACATTCTGACTCAATAGAAGGAACTAAGAAGTATGCCTGTTCTTTCTTCATTTGCTTTGTATCTTTGGGTTGACTCTGGCTTACGGAAGCCCATTTTAGCGTCTAAGGAGAAATCAGGTTTGATTTGCCTCATGTTATCTGTTTTCAAGCTATTTCTAAATTAGGGTGACCCTAAGGTAAACTTATCATGGTGTTGTCTTAATAAGATTTGTTCAAAGTGGGTTTGCCACTGTTCCTCTAAGGCCGACGGTGCATCTACATTGCAGAATTAGTGTAGTTTGACATTTCTTTAATTACCCTGGCTCAATGCTATCAAATCTTGGTAGCTGAAGTTTTACAAGATCTTTAGCCTTCTCTGCTAAAGAATGCTAGTGTTTCACCAAACTACAACTACCATGATCCAATAGCATTGAGCTTGGCAGTTAATGTGGTGTCAAATTGCATTAAATCTACAATGTAGATGCACCTTAAGAGTGTGTGACTTGCCCAAAGTCACCCACAGGGATTCAAATCCTAGTTTCTTAGAGTCTTAGGTTGGATCCACATTACCAAATAAAGCTGTTAAAACTGCATTATATGGTCACTGTGCATCAATATAATACACTTTGAACTGCATTATATGGGTCTATACAAGTGGTTCCCAACCTTTGGTTCTCCAGTGTTTTGGGTTTCAGCTCCCACAACTCCTAACAGCTTTTAAACTGACAGATTTCTGGGAGCTGGAGTCAAAAACACCTGGAGGACAAAGGTTGGGAACCACTTGTATAGACCCATATAATGCACTACAAAGTGTGTTATATTGGTGTACAGTGACCATATAATTGCAGGTAGACTACTATTTTTAGCCAGGGAAGACTAAATTGATTGCATGGATCTTTTAACCAATGATTACTGCCATATTTCATTTATTCTATTGCTCTCTTTATTGTTATATGTCTGATTTTAATGTGTTAATGGTTTTAATGTTGATATATTGTGTTTTATGTGTTGTATGGCACCATTGTGTGTTTTGTAAGCCACCCCGAGTCCGTATGGGAGATGGTGGTGGGGTATAAATAAATAATAATAATTATTATTATTATTATTATTATGGAGCCCACCGGATACATCAAACGACACACAGCTGTTTCCGGTGGGGCTCTGTCCCTGAGCTGTGCTAAAAGCATCCTACAACAGAGGCTTCCTGTGTTCTCGTTGCCTCCAATGGGGCAAACACACAGGGAAGTCAGGCAGCAATCCTTACCCCCGTGTGACGGAGAAGGTGGTGCTGTGGGCAATGCTGGGCACATGGCGACGGATTCCCCCACTGCCCCACAGATTTGCCATGATGCTCCCATGGCAAATCTGTTGCCTGTGTTAGGGCACCTAATGTGATGAGGTCCTTAGTTTCTTCCCAAAAATGGGAGAGTAGGACATCAAAACATAGAATCATAGAGCTGGAAGAGACTCAAGAGATATCCATTCCAACCCCCTGCCACACAAGAACACACAATCAAAGCACTCTCAACAAATGGCCATCCAGCCTCCATTAAAAACCTCCAGAGACGTAGACTCCACCACATTCCGGGGCAGAGTATTCCACTGTTGACCAGCTCTTATTGTCAAAAAGGTCTTCCTAATGTTTAGGTAGAATCTCTTTTTCTGCAATCTGAATCCATTGCTATATATCCTAGTTTCCAGAGCAGCAAAAAACAAGCTTGCCTCATCCTCAGGGTGACATCTTTTCAAATATATAACCATGGTTATCGTGTTCCTCTCAACCTTCTCTTTTCCAAGCTAAAAATACAAATATACAAATTACTACCAAAAAGCTTCAAGTTCACAAATTGAGCAAATTTGATTAAAACACACACACACACACACATTTATTCTTTTCCAGCTCTAGGCATAGGACAGATGAACAAAGATCTTGGGACTTGAGGTTCAGTAAAGGCACAGTACCAAGAGCTTTGTTATCCATTGCTCCATGCCAATGAATCCTCACTCTCCTCATTCACTCTTTTCACTTCATTCAGTACAAGAGATTTTTAAATGAAGTCTTAATCCCTGATTTCCAGATGAAAATCACTTTGGCTGTCACCCCAGTGGCTTCAATCTGTCCCTTCAAAAGAACTACAACATTCATAGCCAAGTGAATGAGGTGTGTAACCTTTGTTTTCTCCAAAGTGATTCCTCTGACTCATTGCATCCATACAGAGGCATGACTAACTATAGACACCCTTCTGAATACAAAGGTTCCTTCATGCTTTTTTTCCCCCTTGAGAGTGTGTTGTAGTATGCTTCATCTGCTTCCCAACTCAGACTTCTTAGTTCGGTAGACTATAACCATTACAGCAAAATGGCATGCCAAGGCTCCAAACCTTTAGAGGTGGAGCATTGGTGGCCCTCCAGAAGTTGTCACATTTCAATTTCTATCAGTCAAGATGACTATTACTATACAGGAATCCATAATAAATGTACATTTTCTCCAAAACTAAAATACACTGTGAAGTTTAACCACACCCTGACTTCACATAATATGCTGGCTTGTAGTAACCACAAGTTTAACTTTACATTTTCTTTTAGTTTGGGAGAAATTACAAAGCTATGTCTACTGTAGTTTCAATCCCAGGATGCATCACCCTGGATGTGTATAGACTCCATCGCTTTGTTTCCAGTCTCACACATCTTGCTTACCCTCTGCATCTTTATGCAAAGCTTGTGTCAGAGATGCCACTATGGGAAAGCCTTTCC
Organism: Anolis sagrei; assembly: GCF_037176765.1. NCBI lineage: Eukaryota > Metazoa > Chordata > Lepidosauria > Squamata > Anolidae > Anolis > Anolis sagrei. The sequence goes on along the minus strand of NC_090023.1, from coordinate 77,189,197 downwards.
TTCAGCCTATCAGAAACATAAAATCAGGCAAAGCTTGGCACTGCTTCTGCTGGATCCCTCCCTGTGAGGAGCCAGATTTAGAAACCATGACATGCCATCACCCAAATCCTGTTTGTTGCCTCTTTTGTTCTTTTACTGCTGCACAGTCATTAGCCTTAGCAACTGAATAACATCCTTATTCCATGACTGACCGGTATGTCTTGGTTCCTCATTGGTTGCCCTGGGCTATATAAAACGGCACAGAGAAAGCAAGAAATGTTTAAGCCACATGACAGCTGCGGTGCTTGTTTGTTGCTCAGATGCCAGACTGGTTTATGCTCTCACCTTGCCCCGTCCTTGCTCCTGCTTTTGAACTTGCCTTTTGTGAGCGTTCCCACAACTGTCTGGCTCCGGCTCTTCTTTTGTTTGGGAGCTGCTGAATTCTTGGTCCTATCCAGGTACAGTGGCTTGTCTGTGACCCCCGGTTTGTCCTTTATGGACAGTCATTGATTTGTTGCTTTGACTATTCTTGCCCTTCAAAACTGGCAGCTGACATGAAAGGGCCTGGGCAACAGTTTTAGTACCATGTCAGCATGGGGGTATACAGGTACACACATGAACACAATATGTCACAGGTGTTAATCTCAATAAACAATGTTGGGAGCTTTTAAACCTCTCATCCCTGCCTACTAAATATGACATATTACATTTAGACAGGAAAAACAAAATACACAAATACGGGTTGTGTGACACCTACAAAAGAGTTACAGAGGTCTTAGTAGATCACAGGTTAAGCATGAGTTAACAGTGTAATATAAATACAATTATAGGCTGTATCAACAGAAATATAGCATCCAGATTGAGGAAAGTAACAGTGTCATTTTATTCAGTTTTGGTTAGACCTCACCTGCATTACACTGCCCAGTTCTTGAGAAGCATGATACAGGAAGGATATTGATAGCTTAGATATATCCATAGAGAAGACACCAGGATGGTAAGTGTTCTGGAAATCAAACTCTATGAAGAATGGCTTAGGAAGCTGGGCATATTTATCTTGGAAAAGCTAACATTGATAAATAATATGACAGCCATCTTTAAATATGTGTAAGGATGTCATGTAGACAATAAAGAAATCCCCTTTTTCTCCAGATGCTAAGACATGGATCAATGGACACTGCTTACAAGAAAAAAAAATTATATTTTACCATCAGAAAGATCTTCCTGAGAGTAAGAACTGTTTAGTTGCACAACTGACTGCCTTATAGGGTGGCTGGCTGCCCTTTTAAAAGGTGTTTAAATACAGGTTTGATGGCCACCTTTCAGGAATATCTTAGTTGTATATTTCTCTATGACGCTAGAGTACATGGCCATTGCATTCCAAGTCTATGAATCTATGCTATTTAGTTGTTGTGTTGTGTGCCGTTAAGTCATTTCTGACTTATGACAACCCTAAGGTGGACTTAACATGGGGGTTTCTGGGAAGCATTTGTTCAGTGGTAGTTTGTTCTTGCCATTCTCTGAAGCTGAGAGACTGCAGCATGCCCAAGGTTTTCATGACAGACCAAGGATTCAAAGCTTGGTGTCCCAGGGTCCTGGTCCAAAACTCAAACCACAGCACCAGATGGGAAGTAAAAATATCTCCTATCTCCATCCAATCTCTGCAGTAATTTTACTGCTGTGCTAGTGGTCTCGGAGGTCAGGGCATAGCATTTTCACACTGACAAGTCATGCTTCTGCGAAAGGGGATGGGGGCCTCCCAGTTTCAATGACTACTTAGGAAACAGCAAAGTCATACACTGCAGATTGTGCAGCCCAGCATAATGTTGGAACACAAACCCAATGGTTGAACTGTGTGTAGCCTCAGGACTTTGCTGTTCCCTGTATGGCCCACTGAATTTGAAGGATCCTTTTTCAGCAACACATCCAACAGGACTATCTAGATATCCCAAGACCTTTTCCTACTTGAGACAAAGAACAAGGTGAGACCTTCTTCTCTAGCTAAGGAGAAAATCATATTGTATGCTAGAGGCACTCAACTAATTTAGTATAATCTGCATTTCTTTCTTTTCCACTGAAGGAAACAGATGGAGAATTCAGGAATGTCATCCAAGAAGCATCCACTGCTGTCCCCAGCATCTACCATGAGGCTGTTGCCTTAACCTTCTTAATGGTAGGGATAGCCCTGACTCCTTGGAGAAGTGGAATATCTCTTGTTGAACATTGGCTTCAAATCTTCTTGGCCATAGGCAGAGGAAAATATCAAAGAGAGTCAGCTTTTCCAGACATTTGAATTCTTTTACTTCCCCTTTCTTTTTTAACCAGTTGTTATGAGACTTCAAGTCATTTCTGACATATGGAGACCCTGATGCTGCCTCTACATTGTAGAATGAATGCAGTTCAACACTCCTTTGCTTTTCTCTGTGACAGGGGCATGACTTGCCCAAGGTCACCCAGAAGGTTTCCATGGCTGAACAGGAATTAGAATTCTGGCCTCTACAATTGTAGTCCAATGCTCAAAGCACTACACCACATGGGCTCTTCTAAAAAAATAATTCATATCCTCTTTCCTAATATTTAGAGATGACAGTCGACACTGAAATACAAAATAAATGTCTTCATAACCTAGTGAGTTTAATGGCTGTGGGTTGCAAAAAAAACAAAAAAAATCAAACCCTAAAACAACGGAGTAAGTAGGAGTCATTGCTCTGGCTCGGCTCAGCATAGCATATTTTGACCCCTCCAATGATTTTTACAAGGTTCTTCAAAGAAACCAAATTTTATTTTAATAACACAAAGCATCCTTCAAACTTCAAACATTAATCAGATAGTGGATTTGTGGAAATAATGGAATAAAGTCCCACTAAGTTATAAATCTGCGCATCTTTGAACTTCAGTGGAAAAATACACCCTTCCATTTTAAAACAAAGCCAAATTACTACTTGGAAAAAAGAGAGTATTTCCTTTTTGATCCATTTTTGTCTTTCTGTGGATCTAGTTCAGCTTCATCAGTAAAAGCCAATACTCTTCAGCACCACCCAGGAGGCAGTGAGCCATAGTGTTTGGTCCATATCTCATTAGCATTAGATGCAGAAAAAGGTCCATGGGAAAATGGTCATCTACCCGTGAATTTGGCACTGCCAAGCAGCAAACTCCTTTACTTCTGTTTTTCAGGACAAATAGGCTAATTCCCCACTGTCATTCTGTTCAACTGCCCGGAGAATAAACAGCCACATAACTCCTTCTGTCCTACAATGGAGAGTTGGGGCATAGTAAAATGAATTGGATTCTTTCTTTCTTTTTCTTTGTTTCTTCCTCATAAGACTTTGTGGTACTCAGCCTTTTGCAATGAAACTTCTTTTTAAAATGTTCCGATATTCTTCCAGAAATAACTTATCTATCCAGATCATCTTGCTCCCATATGCAGTTTTAGCTGGGAGATTTTCACAGAATCAGACTAATTACTATTATGTAGTCATTATTCAAGTCTAGGGATAAAGGATCAGACCTGGGAGTGAAAGCTCAGAAGTGGGAGCACGGATGGATTGAGTTGAAGTTTCTCTTCATTCCCAGCCAATATACTGTGTAATTATAGGTAATTCCAAATAGAATTCACCAAAAAATCCCACAAAAATTCAATTGGATTTTCTGGTGACCTTTTCCCTACAGCAATCAATTCCAAATAAAATATATTTTTGATATCCTACTTAGCCACTTAGCGAGTGGATGATTAGCTCAGAAGATGCAGTTGTAGTTTAAGAATAAACAATTGAGGTTGCCATGTTTCCAGACACTAACTAGAGTCTCATAAAGTTGCTATGCCTCAACAAGTGAAGAGACAAGTCAGAAAAGAGGCACTGAAGTAGAAAGGACTGATTTTTAGATGTGAGGTGACTTGAAACCTAAACACACATCTATATCCATTGGTATGTTGGTTCTGAAGGCAAAAAGTCAAGAGCAAGGAAAGGGAGAAGAACATTTGGGATTTTATTGCACAAACCTGATAGTCATTGAAAATTAGAGACATACAGGGTTGAACACCATCAACATCACACCTCACTTCACACAATTGTGCTAATTAGGCAATTCATAGTCCTATAATTGTACTTCCACATGCTCCTGTAACTCCACCTTCCTGCACTTCCACTGTTATTTGAGAGCAAATTAGACATTTTAGCCTTAAAAAAACAAAAAGAACTGTAATAGTGCTGGGGGGATAATCTCACTTTAATTCCAACACGTACATTAAGAGGTTACCTTACCTCCAGCATGAAGGCACAGAAGCTACGTAAATGATACGTAAAAGACACACAAGATACATAAAGAAAATCCTGCAGGGTTGTGAGCTACTGATAGATTTTTCTAGTCAATAGCAAAGAACAAGAGAATCATGAGAAGAGGGCAGACCACCAACCACATGGCACGGTGCAGTAGAACCATCACCAAAGGCAATGGTCTAGCTTCAATGCCAGTTTGCCTGCTTTCATGCAACAAAGTCCCAATGTGTGCAGGTGCACTCATGTCATTTGTGTTCAGGAAGGAGGTGGAAGTTTAGCAATATGGCTTGTGAGCCCTCTTGTTTTTCTAGATGAAAGCAGAAATGTAATGATTTGGGGAAGAAAAAGATTTCACAAAGGCTGGTGGTGAATTTTTGATAAGCCCCATATCATTTAGAGCCCTGCATATCAAGTAAGCTGGAAATAGCCTACATGGAGTGTAAGTCTTATGATCTCATTGTATGGACTGCCGGAATCAGCACATATCATGGTGAATCTGGCGGTGCCCATTGCAGGGTGTGAGGAACTCTTCGCCCCACGTGCCACATTGCCCAACTTACCCATTGCCCCATTTCACGGGGGGGGGGGGGTGTCAGGCACCTGGCTTCCCTCCATTGATCCAATACAACATGGGAAACCTCTTGTGTGGCTGCTGTGGTGACATGCACTGGTTCGTCTTTACTTTTGTGAAGTAGCTCTACGTTGTGGGAAGGGAGCCAGCAGGCTTCATTACAAAAGTACAGACGAACTGGAACATGCTGCCAAAAAGTTCCCCGTCTGATGAGGTTGTAAGTGAGAATGGTACCAGTGCTGTCCCTGTCCCACAAGCCTCGGTTGCCATTTTAACAGGTTACCTGGCTTGTATCTACATTTCAAGTTCATTTACTTGGATTGCTGTCATGGCTGTTTCTGTAACCCAAAGGCATACTCCCAACCCTTGTCTACTCCACTTCTGTGACATTACAAGGACCCAGCCCAATGACATCACAAGGTGCTGCTCCACAACATCATAAGATTCTGCTCCTGGGATCTCAGTTTTTGGCCCAGGAACCAGGCCACAGGAAACTTATGAATTGGCATCACTACAGACGATATCATGTATCATGGGTGTAACAGGAACTTGTCTAAGCTTCAACATTTGGGGAGGAGTGATTTATTACTTGTTAATAAAACTATATTTCCAAAGTTGAACGTATTTGGTTTCCCCTTAAGATTTGAAATGTAGCCTGCATTTACATTGCAAGTTGTCAAATCCTACTTATCATATCCGATTTATTTAAGAAGCACTATTTGAAAAGATGAGGTGAACAGCTACTAGTCTTAATATGGAGTTGCCATCTTTTTTATCTCCTTTTTCTACACTTCCCTGGGGAAGGCAACGGCAAACCACCCCAGTATCCTTGCCAAGAAAACTAAATGGACCAGTACAACCAGAGATATGTCGGTATGCCATTGGAAGATGGGACTCCCAGGTCGGAAGATGGCCAAAATGCTACTGGGGAGGAGCAGAGGATAAGTTCAACTAGCCCCAGATGTGATGACGCAGCTAGCTCAAAGCCGAAAGGAAGGCTAGCGGCCGACGGTACTGGAGGTGAACGACGAATCCGATGCTCTAAAGATCAACACACCATAGGAACCTGGAATGTAAGATCTATGAGCCAGGGCAAGTTGGATGTTGTTATTGGTGAGATGTCAAGACTAAAGATAGATATTCTGGGGGTCAGCGAACTGAAATGGACTGGAATGGGCCACTTCACATCAGATGACCACCAGATCTACTACTGCGGACAAGAGGAACATCGAAGAAATGGAGTAGCCTTCATAATTAATAAGAAATTCGCTAAAGCGGTGCTTGGATACAACCCAAAAAATGACAGAATGATCTCAATTCGAGTGCAAGGAAAGCCTTTCAACATCACAGTGATCCAAATATACGCCCCAACCACAGCTGCTGAAGAAGCAGAAGTAGATCAGTTCTATGAGGATCTGCAGGACCTACTGGATAATACACCAAAAAGAGACATTATTTTCATTACAGGAGACTGGAATGCCAAGGTGGGAAGTCAAATGACAACTGGGATCACAGGCAAGCATGGTCTGGGAGAACAAAATGAAGCGGGACGCAAGCTGATAGAATTTTGCCAGGAAAACTCGCTGTGTATAACAAAAACTCTCTTCCAACAACCTAAAAGACGGCTTTATACATGGACCTCACCAGATGGTCAGCACCGAAATCAGATTGACTACATCCTATGCAGCCAAAGGTGGTGGACATCCATCCAGTCGGTGAAAACAAGACCTGGGGCTGACTGTAGCTCAGATCACGAACTTCTTATTGCCCAATTTAGAATAAAACTAAAGAGATCAGGGAAAATACACAGACCAGTTAGATATGATCTCACTAACATTCCTAGCGAATATACAGTGGAAGTGAAGAACAGATTTGAAGGACTAGATTTAGTAAACAGAGTCCCAGAAGAACTATGGACAGAAGTCCGAGACATTGTTCAGGAGGCAGCAACAAAGTACATTCCAAAGAAAAAGAAAACCAAGAAGGCAAAATGGTTGTCTGATGAGACACTGGAAGTAGCCCAAGAAAGGAGGAAAGCAAAAGGAAACAGGGATAAGGGGAGATATGCCCAGTTAAATGCACAATTCCAGAGGTTAGCCAGAAGAGATAAGGAACTATTTTTAAATAAGCAATGCATGGAAGTGGAAGAAGACAACAGAATAGGAAGGACAAGAGACCTCTTCCAGAAAATTAGAAACATTGGAGGTAAATTTCAGGCAAAAATTGGTATGATAAGAAACAAAGATGGCAGGGACCTAACAGAAGCTGAAGAGATCAAGAGAAGGTGGCGAGACTATACAGAAGATCTGTATAGGAAGGATAATAATATCGAGGATAGTTTTGACGGTGTGGTGAATGAATTAGAACCAGACATCCTGAGGAGTGAGGTTGAATGGGCATTGCTAACAACAAGGCAGCAGGAGACGACGGGATCCCAGCTGAACTGTTTAAAATCTTAAAAGATGATGCTGTCAAGGTGATGCATGCCATTTGCCAGCAAATATGGAAAACACAGGAATGGCCATCAGACTGGAAAAAATCAACTTATATCCCCATACGAAAAAAGGGAAATGCGAAAGACTGCTCAAACTTCCGTACAGTGGCCCTTATTTCTCATGCCAGTAAGGTAATGCTCAAGATCCTGCAAGGAAGACTCCAGCAATACATGGAGCGAGAGTTGCCAGATGTTCAAGCTGGGTTTAGAAAAGGCAGAGGAACGAGAGACCAGATTGCCAACATCCGCTGGATAATGGAGAAATGCAGGGAGTTTCAGAAAAACATCTACTTCTGCTTCATTGACTATTCTAAAGCCTTTGACTGTGTGGATCATAATAAATTGTGGCAAGTTCTTGGTGAGATGGGCATCCCAAGCCACCTTGTCTCTCTCCTGAGGAATCTTTATAAGGACCAAGTAGCAACAGTCAGAACTGACCACGGAACAACAGACTGGTTCAAGATTGGGAAAGGCGTACGGCAAGGCTGCATCCTCTCACCCAACCTTTTTAACTTGTATGCAGAACACATCATGCGATGTACGGGGCTGGATGAATGCAAAGCTGGGGTGAAAATTGCTGGAAGAAACATTAACAACCTCAGATATGCAGATGACACCACTCTGATGGCCGAAAGCGAGGAGGAGCTGAGGAGCCTTCTAATCAAGGTGAAAGAAGAAAGCGCAAAAGCCGGGTTGCAGCTAAATGTCAAAAAAACCAAGATTATGGCAACAAGAATGATAGACAACTGGAAAATAGAGGGAGAAACCGTGGAGGCCGTGACAGACTTTGTATTTCTAGGTGCAAAGATTACTGCAGATGCAGACTGTAGCCAGGAAATCAGAAGACGCTTACTTCTTGGGAGGAGAGCAATGTCCAGTCTCGATAAAATAGTAAAGAGTAGAGACATCAGACTGGCAACAAAGATCCGCCTAGTCAAAGCCATGGTATTCCCTGTAGTAACCTACGGATGTGAGAGCTGGACCTTAGGGAAGGCTGAGCGAAGGAAGATCGATGCTTTTGAGCTGTGGTGTTGGAGGAAAGTTCTGAGAGTGCCTTGGACTGCAAGAAGATCCAACCAGTCCATCCTCCAGGAAATAAAGCCCAACTGCTCACTGGAGGGAAAGATACTAGAGACTAAGTTGAAGTACTTTGGCCACATCATGAGGAGACAGGAAAACCTAGAGAAGACAATTATGCTGGGGAAAGTGGAAGGCAAAAGGAAGAGGGGCCGACCAAGGGCAAGATGGATGGATGGCATCCTTGAAGTGACTGGACTGACCTTGAGGGAGCTGAGGGTGGTAACGGCCGACAGGGAACTCTGGCGTGGGCTGGTCCATGAGGTCACGAAGAGTCGGAGACGACTGAACGAATGAACAACAATTTCTACACTCTACAGGGCGTGCCCTTCCAGTAGAAAGAATGAGGCAGCCATTTCAGGCAGCAAATACTTATTGGGGAGGTAGCAATGATAGCCCCCTTTTTAAATGGAGGACAATAGCAGTATATTCATATCAGCTTTTCCATAAACCAGGGGTGGGAAAAATGCCACAACTGGATTCTGTATGACCTCTCTCAGATCAATTTGGGAAAAATACTAGGTGAAGCCTTTGCTCTTAAATGCCCTTGTTCCTTTTCTGTTCAGATAAAAGCTATCTTCTGGGCATACGTCAGCCCGAAGGGACCGGGAGATTGATGAAATTTCACCTTATGGCATGAGGTAGGGGGGCAATTTGGAGTAAAAATTGTGAAAATTTGCCATGAAGTCATGATGGAGGATCTTTCGATTAATCAAGACATTTTTATCCAAATAATTAAAAAAATATTCCTTTTTTTCAGTTTCATAGAGGTCTTGTGCCCCCAATCCGCACAAAAGTGGAGAGCCTACTGTAGTCTGAATGTATTTATAAAGTAGTAAGCATGCCCCTTGCCAAAAACAAAGTGCCAAATAGAATTTATATGGAGCAGACATAAAATAGCTGACTGGATTCAGCCAAGATTTCCCATGGTTATTTTCCACTAAAATTGGAAGCATATGCTTCTCTGGAAAGAGATAAGTGAGTTAATGGGAAAAAAAACCCAAGGTGAAATGATACTGAACAAACTGTTAGGAGCTTGCTGAAAATACAAATAGCAAACAATGGTTTGAGTATTATCAATCTCTCAGTGAAATGTGAGAACAAAGTTCATCTGGAAACTCAGTATAATTCTCCAGATTAGCATCAAAGTGGGTAAGAGGAATTTGGGTAAGAGGAATCAAGTAAACAATTGATGGCTTGAAAATACTTTGTGAGTTCCATATTATTGCTAGCAGAGGCCTCTAGACAGAATAGGACATTGCATGCAAACAATAAAAATAATGAAAACAAGCAAGCAAAAATGTTTTTGATACAAATTCAGATTATTTCAAAAACAAGACTAGGCCACATAAATGAATAACAGAAAGCTTTGAGAGGAAACAGAATATTTCGGGGTGAGGAGGTCAAAAGACATGGTAAATACTTTACATTTTCTTCTACTTCACATGTATTATTGTTTCTAAAATAATCATAAGGATTCTGAAGAAGTTTAAGAAGTATAGAAATCCCATTACAGTAAGGCATAATATGTGAAAGATTTCTCATAATCAGAGGCATAGATCGAATTGTTAGGACTTCATCACATGAATCAGGCAAACCAACATTCCCTGCAATGTGCAATGAGGCATGACACTGTCACATCCTGCTGTCAACCTGCCTCCTCTCCATGATTATCCTATCCCTAGCTATTATTGGGTATAACCTCTCAATCCTGCAATATTTCCATTGCTGGATCCCTTCTGCTTTTGTGACAGCATATCATCAGCAGAGTGAGGGCAGTGAGCAGGATTATCCTCCTCCTCCTCCTCTTCCTTCCTCCCATTCACTATTCCAAAGCTGTCAATTTCTGTTTATTTTATATTTTATAGTTATATTTGCATTTTTGTGTGTGTTTCAATACTGGGGTTGCAAAGATATTACCTAAGAAATTGACCAATAATTTAAAAACAGATGTTGAAAAAGCTTTCACCATAATGAAAGAGACGATAATTTCCCCTCATAGCTTCATAGCCTTTCTCTATGAAGATATGAGTAGTACCACAAGACTCCTACATAGCCGAAACCCATGAGGAACTACCAATAAAAGTATTCCAGTTTATCAGCATCTTTTTTGTTCCCCTGCTAATAGTCTTCTATACTTTCCCTTTTCCTTGTTATACTGATTTTGTTTCAGACAATTGTACAATGCTCCCTTCATTATTTTGCCATTAGTTTCATAGTAGTTGCATGATTAACTGTTTTCACTGGTTTTATTATCATCATCACTGTTTTACTCTTCCTTGTATTCTGTGATTTTGTAAAAACACACAAGACGGCACACAAAATTCATAACGACTGGTCTGCCAATCTTGCGCAGACATACCCCACCATAAAAATAGTTCCATAAAAATACAGCACTTCGGTAAACTATGCTCCAGAGCAAATTGCAAACAACCGTCCAATATTTCACAGATAAAAGCCAGAATCTGCATAGCCAAGCAACATCAGACTATGGTCAAGGTGGCAACATGTATTGATGAGGAAGAACACACTAGCTAGAAAAAGCTATAACAATTTAGTTTTTCCTGAGTCTGCAAGGAAGGGCAACATTCTGCCTGTCCTCTCTCCACTGCTGAGTTAACAGACTGCAAACTACTTTTGTATTTTGAATTTAGTGTTCAACAATTGGAATCATTTCAGTCATTTGGAAACAGGATTTCAAGAATCAAACTGTTTCAGTTCTCAAAATTGTTTCCTCTGGGAAGTCACATTATGTCTTATGTGTCCTGTAATTTAAGGTGCTTTTGAACTCTTTCCTCTGGCAAGTATGATTGTGTGGAAGAGAGAAATATAGGTTTACATACTGAAGCAGTGGGCTTTCACATTGATTTATGGCCATGTAGGAAGGTAGATTTACAACGGTTTTTCTGCCTTCTGGTGATTTTTGTGTCACTTCTGAACAGAAGAGGATTGATATTCTTTTATTCCCTCCTCCACACACACACACAAACACACACACACTACTTGCATGTCTCCCTGTAAAACTGTATTTATTTGGAATGCTTTTTTAGAAAGACATCTTAACCTTTCTGCCCTGTATGGTAGTATTTCTTTGATCACCGGCAGCAGGTGTTGTAAGCTTGAAGTTTAACAGCAAGAAAGCACAACTGGAAGAAATGCGGATGGGGGTTTAACTTGTATTTTACATGTATATCTTATTGTATGTCTTTTAATAGTGTTTTATCTCTTTTTTTAATGTTGTTGTATCCTGCCACAAGCTGCTGGGAGAGGCAGGTAATAAATTCATTATTATTATTATTATTATTATTATTATTATTATTATTTGATACACAACAAGATTAGTACACAGCAAACAAGATCACTTTGCTGGTTTTTGTCTTCGTTCATATGTCAGACACTTCCCAAGTGTCTAGGACTGTGTGATGTTTCAGCGAATCATGTGTGCAGATCTCAGTAAGGTAGCCTTTTGCAACCGACAGATGGTCATTTTGTCTGTGCCCATTGTTTTTAAGTGCAGTTCGAGGTCTTTAGACACTTTATCCAGTGTGCCAATCACCACTGTTGTTATCAAGTCTGAAAAGAACCCACCTCCCTTTTATTAATGAGATAATGCAACTGTTCTGCAGGTCTTCCCAGGCACCAATGGAGCCACTGGCAGCCACCCACAAACTGAATGGACACAGCAGCCAGCAACTCCCTGGAGAACTCTACAACCAGTTCCTAAACTTCATTAATAAAATTAGATAAAATAAACCCAGATTTTCTATATGCTCTCTATGTTTTTGTCTATTTTCCCACCACTAAATTCAAACCACTAACTAACGAGACTGGAAAAGCCAGCGCAGACCTACTATAGGGTCTTCAAATCCTTCTCCATCACCATCACAAGTGTATAAAACACTAATAAAATCCTGGCCCCACCGGGCTCCAGGGGCTGCATCCCTTTAAACTGTGGATATGGGGGGCCATCTTTCCTCACTCCATATCCACAATCTTATGTGCCAGGCATTTCCCGGACTCCTCAACGCCCCTCATCTAACCTATGACCCTCTAGGAGCTCTGGGTTTCCCAGTAGCTCCACGATCGCCCCTCTAACCTTTCCTTTCCCCAACTAACTACCTAACCCATAATCCCTTACCTAGTGTAGAGACATTGATCCCACCAGTATTGTTTTGTACCTAGGTTGGGTTGGGAGACCCAAAAAGCCCCTAGCTGCCCACTGATCCCCTGTGTATGTTTCCCTAAGCCCACAGGCCCACTCTTGCCTATGGGACCCTCATGTGCATGTCTTCCCTCTCTTGTGTTCCCACACTATCTGGTTATTCCCCCTCCCCCTCATAAGAAGACTGAGAGAGGTAGGAGCCCCTTGGAGAGCCTTACATGCCCCAATCTGTGTGGAGAGCCTTATGTGCTCCAATCCATGGGGATCAGTATCCAGTAGGATACCCCTGTAACCATAGCCCCTCATTTGTGTATATATATAATCTTGTTCATGCTTTTGAATCACTTTATGAAATTATGGGAGAAGTTGTGAGCCTAGCCTTGCAGTGACCTTCACCCACATTCTTCCTGTCCTGGGAAGATCAGCCAACATCTTGCCAGGCTTTATTTGCATTTGATTGGATTCAATCAGCTATATCAACATAACCCATAAGACACAGGTAACCCAGAGGTCAACAGGAGCCGGGGGACCAACCGATCTTTGTGTTGCTGCATGGACAATATGTGATATTTGCCATCTTGATATGGAGTTCGCAGTTAGGGGAACCATGCCACTGTCAGATGGTATTTGTGGCACAAGTTCCAATGGATCATCTGAGTGACTACTACTATTACTACTACTACTACTACTACTACTACTTATTATTATTATTATTATTATTATTATTATTATTATTATTATTAATTTGAAACACAACAAGATGAGTCCATAGCAGACTGCTGGCTGTTGTACTGGATCACATGTCAAACACTTCCCAAGTGTCTAGGACAGTGTGATGTATCAGCGAATGATGCGTGCAGATCCCAGTAAGGTGCCCTTTTGCAGCTGGCAAAGGGTAATTTTGTCAGTGCCGATTGTGTTTAAGTGCAGGCCAAGGTCTTTAGGCACTGCACTCAGTGTGCTAATCACCACTGGGACCACTTTTACTGGCTTTTGCCAGAGCCTTTGCAGTTTGATCTTTAAATCCTCATATCGTGTCCAGAGATGGCCCTAGGTAATTTTCAAAGGTAAGCAAACAGTATTTTGGCGCACCGCACCCCCCAACCAATCATTGATATATATTTTCTGTTCATCGTGGGAGTTCTGTGTGCCATATTTGGTTCAATGCCATCATTGGTGGAGTTCAGAATGCTCTTTGATTGTAGGTGAACTATACATCCCAGTAACTACACTTGCCGCACTTGCTCCCTTGCCTGGCCTGCTTTGAGTCCGGAGGTGTGCCTGAAGACCCCGGCATGTGCACCAAAAGTCATCTCTTCTCCTGACTTTCTCCTCAGCCATTGGGACCAAGAGAGAGAGAGGTGGAGATGCCCATCTTTCCTGAAGGTAGGCGCAAAAACAAAGGTGGGAGCGGAGGTGGGAGATACCTCCAGCCGGAGGGGCTCTCTCTCTCTTGGTCCCAATGGCTGAAGAGAAAGTCAGGAGAAGAGGCGACTTTTGGTGCACACGCTGGGGTCTTCAGACACGCCTCCGGATCCAAAGCGGGCCAGATGCGGCGGCTCTGCCCCTTGGCCCACCCACGGATTGGGGAGAGGAGAGGAGGCGGGTGGAGCGCCGGGGGATCGGGAAAGGGAGCCGTCATGGGGAAGGGATTGAACATGGAGAATGATTGAGCACCGGCTCTGCTCGCGCACCCGGTGGCCGGGTGGAGCAGGAACGAGAGGGGCTAGGCGAGGCTCAAGGTCCCGGCCTCTTTGGGAAGAGAATCGCTCGGCTGCGAGACAAGAAAGCCGAGGCTCCCCCCAGACTGCTAGGGCTGTTGTGAGCTGGCACTCCTCAAGTGGCAGTTGAGGGGCATTTACAGAGTTGCCTCTGTGCCCCTGGCAAAAAAAAGTGTTCTGCGTCCTGTTACTTCGCGTAATGGACGAGCCGCCCCTGATCGTGTCAGCTTTTCCAGTTGTTTCTCTTCAATCCTGCTGTCACCTGGGATTGCAACATCAACAATCCATACTTTGTTTTTTAACACGATTGTGAGGTCAGGAGTATTGTGCTCCAGAACTCTGTCTGTCTGAATTCAGAAGTTCCAGAGAAGTTTAACGTGTTCATTTTCTGTAACTTTTTCCAGCTTGTTGTTGTTGTTGTTGTTGTTGTTATTTCCCTGCAGCACACAATCACAACCAGATTACATAAGCCCATATTTTGAACTATCTAGAAACTACTTGACAATTTCTTTCAAAATGTATTCAGTTGTTTTTTCCTTTCTTTCAGCAGCCTCTATTTTACTTACGATTTCCATTTTGGTGTTTATTTAATTTTGAAGGAGCTAGTAAACCAGATTTGTCACTTCAACCCCCTTTCTCTGATTTATTTTTCCCACATGTTCAGTAAGGGATTCTGGAGGCAGCCACTATTTACTTTGCCTGTTGCATGACTGGCTGGAGTAAAAACTCCCCAACTCATGCTTTATTGCATATTTTAATGGAGATACATTGCTGCAACCTGATATTGTGAGTCTGTATTTCTTCACCATCCTTCAGCATCCTCTCAATGCCAATGCGACTAAGATGCCTCTCCTCCTTCTTGGCAGGGGGTTGGACTGGATGGCCCATGAGGTCTCTTCCAACTCTATGATTCTGTGATTTGATGATTTGGGTTAAAGTACAATTAGAAAAAGGGGTTGAATGGGCATAAAAAAGAATTTCTTTGTCAGAGGCTTTCTTAACTGAGATATACCAGTAGTATGTTTATGTCTGATAGCTAAATTGCATTGGAACAATGGAAAAAATAGCTAACCCATAAAACAGCCATGATAAGATGAGATTCTCCTGGATGCTAGCAGTCTAAGTCTAAACTGGAATTTGGGTTCTGTGGAGCTTCCAACGTAGCTCACTGATGTGCATCCCATGGCCCATCATCAAATATAATAGATGTCTGTTCTATCTTTCTGCTTCTGCAAAACTGCCGTTGAGATGTGCCTGCATCCCTCTGTATCCATTTAACAACTAGTTCGATATTGTGGGTACCTCTTCATGTTGGCAAGCAGAGAAGCTTGGCATAGGGAGATATAGAGATCTATGAAAAGGTTAGTATTCAACACTGGTGTGATAGTTATTGGCCCAATTAGGGGTACATTTTGGCTCTGCGGATGTTTAGGGACTGCACATCCCATCACCTATAGCCAGTATAACCAATGATAATGAATGTTGGGAGTTACAGTACAAAATCTAGATACTTACGCTGTTGTCAAGCCACAGCACCACCACCATCCCAGAATATTTGTAGATCACCAAGAGACTCCAAGGAATATATATGGTTTTTCTTTATTTTTAAAACATTTTCTGTGACTCCAAAATAGCAAAACATCAAAACTGTTGGAGAGATTCTGGGACAAACCTAGCAGCAACTGTAACAAATGTAACCCTTCAATAAATGTATAAACTTGAGGTTTTATGTGTAACTTGTATCTTTTGTGTATTGGGTCAATGCCTAAACATATAAATGATATAAAATGAATGTATCAAAATGCATCTAGAAGGCAGCTACCTTTTGTTAGTATAATCCCTTGGGAACAAAGGATTATAGCCAGGGTCCTTCCAGCTATTTCTGTAGACAGAGAAATATCAAAACCATTGTGTGTATGTATGTGTGTGCAGGCAGGTGATCCTTTTGTCACCAAGATGGGCTCAGGATGTTTGTTCATTCAATTTGAGGTTGAGAGTCTGGTGCTCACATAGAAGAGAGGGCTCAGCAAATATGAATTCACTAACTCTCTATACGGGCAGCCAAGCCCTTGATTGTCTGGAATTATCACTTTGCTCTTTGGATCTTGCACCCTTTGTTTCACATGGAACTGGGCACCTGAGTTAATCAGGGACTCAGCAGCATATCCACATCACCATTTCCTCCTGGATTGTGCCCTCTACAGTGGACTGGCTTTGTAAAGTAATCAACTGTCAGCTGTCTTTCTTCCTGCCAAGGGAATCTCCTCCTGAAGGCTATGACATCAAAGGAACCCCTGGCAATGACAGCTGGGATCCTAGCCTGCCTCTCTTTTCAGCCAACCAAGGGAGAGAGCAGGAAGTCTGAATGTCAGAAGTGTATAAGATGTCCTCAGAGGCGGCCCTAGGTAATTTTCAAAGGTAAGCAAACAGTATTTTGCCCCCCCCCCCCCAACCAATCATTGATATATATATTCTGTTCATCGTTGGAGTTCTGTGTGCCATATTTGGTTCAATTCCATCATTGGTGGAGTTCAGAATGCTCTTTGATTGTAGGTGAACTATACATCCCAGTAACTACAGTTGCCGCACTTGCTCCCTTGCCTGGCCTGCTTTGGGTCCGGATGCATGCCAGAAAAGCCCGGCGTGTGCACCAAAAGTCACCTCTTCTCCTGACTTTCTCCTCAGCCATTGGGACCGAGAGAGAGAGAGAGAGAGAGAGAGAGAGAGAGAGAGAGGTGGAAATGCCCACCTTTCCTGGAGGTAGGTGCACAAACAAAGGAGAGAGCGGAGGTGGGAGATACCTCCAGCCGGAGGGGCACTCTCTCTCTCTTGGTCCCAATGGCTGAAGAGAAAATCAGAAGAGGCGACTTTTGGTGCACATGCTGGGGTCTTCAAACACGCCTCCGGACCCAAAGCAGACCAGGCACGGTGACTCCGCTCCTTGGGGAGAGGAGACGGGTGGAGCGCTGGGGGATCGGGAAAGGGAGCCAGTCATGGGGAAGGAATCGAATGCGGAGAACGATTGAGCGCCGGCTCTGCTTGCGCACCCGGTGGCCGGGTGGAGCAGGAATGAGAGGGGCTAGGCGAGGCTCAAGGGCCCGGCCCCTTTGGGAAGAGGATCACCCGGCAGTGAGGCAAGAAAGCCGAGGCTCCCCCCGGACTGCTAGGGCTGTTGTGAGCATATGGGGCGCTCCTCAAGTGGCAGTCGAGGGGCATTGACGGAGGCGCCTCTGCACCCCTGGCAAAAAAAAGTGTTCTGCGACAGCTTACTTCGCGTAATGGACGAGCCACCCTGGATGTCCTGTATTTTTCTGTGAATGTGGGCTTGTACCTTTTGAGGCATAATAAACCTCTGTAGCTATGCTTTCAACCCAGAGTGCCTGTACTCCAGGCATGTAGCCGGGGGGGGGGGGCTTGGGGGGCTTCAGCCCCCCCCCCCCCCCCCGAAATTGTCATGGTAGTCCATGAGAAGGCCTTACTCGTACATTATTTAAACTGTTATGTTTATTCATATCATGATCTGATCACCATGTTCAACATATCCCATATGCATGGGGGTATTGGGGTAATGATACAAAAGGTTTGCTAAGGTAGACCCTCTTTCACTCAGATTCAGCCCCCCCCCCCAAATCAAACTCAGCTCCCCCCGAAACAAAATCCTGGCTATGGGCCTGCTGTACTCTATCCTGTCTGATCTGGTTTAGTGAAGGCTCACTGGGCATAGACCTCTCTACCTGTGCTCCTAGCTGAAATCACTACAATACTATGCCCTTCTGCATCCTACATGCAATTGCTAATCTAAAATGGTTGGCGTAATGAATCAATTGTTGAATGGTATGTAAATTCCATTGCTTCATTGATCTATTCTACTCAGGAATAGCAATTAGTTAGTCTTCATTTTCTAAAACATAAAAATATTAATCCATCTTTGCGAAGCGCCTTATTTGATGGCAATTCACACACATATAAACATCACACAAACTCACATTGTTCAGTCATTTGTCATTGAATACTATTGTGTTTGACTCCATGTGGAAATCTCTGCCCAAGGTTTTTGCTCTTCAGTGGCTGATTTTATATACAGAGAATTACTGAGCTGATGTTCCAGGTACTTAATGATGAATGTGCATGTGGGAAGGCATTCTTCAAGATACATGCTTTTCTATGGGTGCATGTTAGAGGAAAATCAAAGGGAAGAATAAGATTTCGCATCTCTTTGAGAGGCAAAAATCATCAAAATTTTGCAAGTGGAAGAAGCTGGCTGATGTAGCATTGGCATATGGAGAGGATTACAGGAAGGCATGCATATGCAAACATTAAGAAAATGCCAGATATAAACAGAGATACCATTTTTGTTTGCTTCAGGCAGGACGCAAAGCCATTCCAGAAATTAACTGGAGCACAACAGCCTATACACACTTTAGAGAGACTACCAGGATAATCAAGACTGTGTGGGTGCAAACACGAGCTTCTGACTGACATGCTTTTAGTTCTTGGAAGATTGTATTGCCTTTGTTACTCAAATGCATTGTGCTGAATTGAAGGAAAAAATCTGATGTTAAACCAGGCTATGAGATTGTCAACTTCTCTCTTGTATCTCTGTAAGTAAATCAGTAAGGAGTACAGGATTCAGCATAACTCATAACTCATTCTTTCATTCTTTTCTACAGTTAATGCTATTAAAATTG
Source organism: Anolis sagrei (assembly GCF_037176765.1). Lineage (NCBI taxonomy): Eukaryota > Metazoa > Chordata > Lepidosauria > Squamata > Anolidae > Anolis > Anolis sagrei. The sequence continues at coordinate 77,170,231 of NC_090023.1, read as the reverse complement.
AAGCTTTCCATAAAAATAAAAGGGATCTTCAAGATCGTTATGGCCTACAGCCAAATGGCATGGGAAGAAATCCATGGGGTGACACCAACGCTAGTGATGCAGCTGCCTTGCACCATTTTACTCGGAGAAGTGGATGGATATATAAAAGACTTAATGCTGTTCCTTACCTTCTATCAAAAAAGAAGCTTCCCTTTTTCTGAGTACAGAGGTGAAAGGTTAGAAACTAGTCCACTCCAGGTGAACTTTTAAAAAGCATGAATACCCTCCATACTCTCCGATTCAGCAGGGAAGCTCTGAAGAGCTTCTAATGCTTCTATTGTCCCACACAGGTTAATCATGTATCTGACATTGGTTTATGGTTAGGTTGAAACAGTTTTTTGGGTTGATGTTTTGTCTATATTTTTTACTTTAAGATGATTACATTGGTGTTGTTGTTGTGTGTTCAAGTTGTTTCCAACCTACACCAACCCTTGGCCAGAGTCATCCAGTGGATTTTCATGGCTCTTCAGAGAATCAAACCTTGGTTTTTAGATTCATAGTGCAACACCCAAATAATTATGCACACTGGCTCACATAAACATATATTGTATTTAAATTAGTGCTGGTGTTGTTTTTAATAAAATAGCTGTTGCTGTTTTTTTTACTATAATCATTAGTTTGGGCAGTATTTTGTTTTCATTTATACCATGAGCTACCTTAGCAACAATGTTGGAAGAGACAGGAAGCATAAAACGCAACAATGAAATAAATAAAATAAATTTGAGTAGACCTACAGAGTTCTTGTGATACAATATGCAGTGATTCTCAACCTGTGGGTCTCCGGATGTTTTGGCCTTCAACTCCGAGAAATCCTAACAGCTGGTAAACTGGCTGAGATTTCTGGGAGTTGTAGGCCAAAACATCCGGAGACCCACAGGTTGAGAACCAATGTGAAATGGCGTCTTTTTCACAACAATGCTAAACACCTTTACTTGGAATGAACAGCTCCATCAATTTCCATAAAACTTACTTTGCACAAAGTATGCTTAGGATCACATTCCTCAAAATAAAAAGGCAACTCACATAATTGTTGTTACTAATCCTAACAGTCAGACTTAAGTGAACTGGGAAACTAATACAACTATTCCTCCCTATTTGACATTATCACTTCTGTTTATTATTTTTTAAGCCACTTTCACCTTGTTTTTACAGGACAATCGGTTTATTGAAGTCTCTTTAATCTACAGGACAATTTTAGAAAAGATCATTGGAGCGATGGTTAGAGTCCCAGTAAGGTTTAGAGAAAGTTAAAGCTGCTGATACAGTCAATGGGATAAAATAACCAACTTTATGCTTCCATTTTCATTGTTTTCATTTAGGAATTATTCCTGTTTGCATTTAGCAACATGACTAGTCATCTTATTGATGATCTATACTTCATATGAGTTAGAAAAAGCTGGGCTAGCTTATTAGAGCATAAGACAGAAGCATTCTGATAGAAGAGTTCTATTATGGATTCATCTGACAAAGTTTACATTTTCTCTAAATTTAATCAGCTTGCTAATCAAATTAGCAAAATGCCTATACTGGGATTGCTCTTGAACTAATATTACCACTTGTAACATTATTTGGTCCTTGAGCTATCTCCTAACTGAAGATCAAGGACACTTAATCATTGTTGATTAACCCCAATTATTGAACTACACATTATTCTCTTTGTATGAACATGATGCTCAACTAACTAGGCAACAGGGGTTACAGTGCAGGGTCCATGCGGATAAGAAATGAGGACATCAAACAAAAGCTAGGTTGGATGAACTGGTGGAGAGGAAAATGCTGACTGGCAAATAAATAAAACACAATTTGGATGTTGGGAATGAGGAGGCTTTGTTGCTCCAGCTTTCAGAATGGTGATTGTCTGGTGTTCATTTGGTTGCAGTTGTAGAGAGTTGGCAGAAGATGATTTTGGCATTTGCCCTGGCAGACCTGCCTTTTGTGGTGGTCAGCATGGCTCATGAATCCAGGATTGGATGAAGAATAGCATTCAATCATTGGAAGTATATGGGAGTTACCTTCAGAGATTTGGGGGTGTGGCATGGAGCCAGCCAACCCCAGCCAGGATATGGCTGTGAGATCACACTGGGCTTCACCCAGCTGGAGCATCTCAAGCTATTCCATGGGATTGACAAGCAGGTCATTTTGACTGGCTCATCAAAGCCTGGGTCCAATTTATCTACAGTTGTAACTAGATAAAGTTGTGGCCCATTTCCTTCCATGAAATGGTGTCTGACTGTTCTGTGATTTACCATTTATTATGGAACTCACTACTGCACACAAACACATACACCTGAAGACACCACTACTCTGAACAAAGTTATTAAATGCTCATTTGTCCATTTTTGACCAACTTTGTCCCCTTCTCTTCAAAAGTTCTGGACCACCTTACAAAATATTGTTTTATATTGTGAATCCCAAATCTGCTAGCTACCATAACTGTCATGGTCACAAGTCCCTTTTCCAAAAGTTGTGTGTGTGTGTGCCTTCAAGTTGCCTGACAATTTATGGTAACCCCATGACCCTAAAAGTAATGTTAGTTCTGCCAACACCATATATAAGCATAATGCACTATAAAAGGTAGGCTTCCATACAGATTTTACAACTCTGATGTAATATCTCAGATGAGACACCCAAAAAAGTTTGATGAAGGCAGACCACTATTAGCACCAAACAAGAATTACCACTTCCCCTTCTCCTCTCTTATCATATTTCAAATACATATCACGTAGAAAGGAGGGAAAGTAGCAACTAAACAGCAGTCATAGCCTGGCCCTCTGTGCTCTATCTGGATTTCATTGTGTCTACAAAAGTGATCCACTGTGATATATGACTTCTAGTGCTGCCATATAATACAAATGCTTACCACAGTATAATGAGTATGACGGGAATTGTTTCAAAATTTATAAAGGGGATTTTTTTTGCTGTAGTTTTTTGTAGCCCATGTGTCAGGATTTGCCCTCTTCAATTATTTATTAAGAAAGCAATATTTTTCTAAGGTGGGTGTACAGCTTGTGTCCTCTGCTTTCAATTAGTTGGGAATTTACTATGTTCAGCCAAATGTCCATTCATCAAATTCCCCATTTCTGGCAAAGTGGATGAATTCTCCATTTACATTCTTATGGTTAAACCAATGAGTCTACTTATGTCTCATGCTAAATCTCAGCTGACAACAGACCTGCCTGGATGGTGGTGAGATGTGATTACTGAGGTTCTTTCCATATATTTATTGGTTTTAGTGGAAAGTCATGCTGTATTTGGACAGGTTGCTTCACCTGTCTAAACTGGTGGCCATCTACTCATTAAGAACGTAAGTACAGAAAGAATGGCATGGCTAAATCAAAGCAATTTCATCAGGGTTATACCAAGACACTGCACAGTTTGAGCTAAAGGGCAAGATGGGAACCCCACTCCAGAAACAGAGACTAATCACACAGACAATTGAATATTTTTTTAATGGCTAACTTCGGGATGTCATCCTTAACACTTAAAATGCAGACTGCTTGGACAGACTGACAAGGTAGTATACCAGACATACATCTCTGTCTTATAGAAGAGAGAGAGCAAGGAGTTCATGAAATACATCTAGAAAGCTACCGAAAGCATAAATTTCCTGAGCCACTTTCCTCATTCTGTCTAATGGAAAGGCCAGTCCTACTTTAACATATAATCCAGCATGCTGCCTCACAGTAGCCACCAATATATCTCTCCAAATTCGAGATGCAAAGATGATCATCTTATACTGTTCTCCCCAAGGAAATGTTATTCACTAGTACACTATCCATAAAATGGAATATCTATCATGGTTCGGTCCCCTTGAATACCTATGTCTTCCATTAATTTGCCTCGCTTGTCTTCAATCCAATGACCACTAGTGTGTTTTGTGACAAATAGATCAATGCACTGAGAACAAACCGTGGGATGGAACACTTTCCCTTGCCTGTCCTGAAATGTACTATCCAGCACTTGGAAAAGTTACATTTTATACTGCAATTACCAGATCTGCTGCAGACACATTTCTCAGAGTGGTAGTTCAAAAATAACTTTCCAATGATAGTCTTAGATGAAACAATCAATGCACTCCAGACAGATGGCCATTCAGCCTCTGTTTAAAACTCCAGAGAAGAAGACTCCATGACTTCCAAGGCAGCATATAACCCTGTTGAACAGCTTTCACCCTCAGGAAGTTCTTCTTGATGTTTGCGTGGAATTCCTGTTCCTGTAATGGAATCCATTGCTCTAAGTTCTAATGCTAGGGCACAACACACACACACACACACAAACCTGTTCTCTGTGCAGAACACAAGGAATTTTCACACACACACACACCCCACACACACACACACCTTTAATTTTTCTGAAACACGTTGGGACATTTAAATAAAGGGGAAATACTTTGGATGAATGCTTGTTTTCTCTCACAGCTGGGAGAGAATGACTGTGATGTGTTTTTTGCATGCAAGAATGAAATAGTTGGGGATTTACATCCCTACCTCACACATTAAACCTGTTTTTCTTTTTGCTGCTTCTTCAGCCAGTTGGTCATCCTGTTTCTGAATTTTCTCTGAGCTACTACCTTGAAATGTCTCTATCCACTTGTGTGAGCCCTTCTCTGTATACATTTAAATGCAGCCGTGTAGCATCCTGCTGATCTTGGAAGAATACTGCCTATTCCTTCATATTATCCCATCCCCAGCTGGAATAATAACCCTTATTATTACATGTTATTACTCTTAGAAATTGCTCTCTCAGGTCTTTCTGAATACTTCCCAAATATGTAGCCTTACAAAGCCATCCACAGGCCATCAATCTGTCCTTATTTCCATCCTATCACCAAGCCATGCAGAAAGTTCTCTCCAACTCCATTTGACAAACAGCCAGTAACTTCTCCCACACAAGCTGCTTCTTTTCATCTTCTCCAGCCTGCCTTTCCATGGCGTGATTTCCTCCCTCTCCATTGTGTCCTAACAGATGACACTGAACCACAGTTCTGATTTAAGCCATAGCTACCACAGAATTATTTCTTGTCAGCACAAAAGCATATGACTCCAAGAAGACAGCCCAGTCATGGGACCTCTCCATATCTTCTTACATAGTTTTCCTAACAAATCTAAACCTTTTCTGAGCCAGACACAAAAGGCATGAAAAATAAGTTTTTGTTTGTATCTGAATGGTATGCAAAAATGTGTGTGTGTGAACTAACCCATGTTTGTATGCATAATTCTGATCATTGGTTTATTTCTTAGTAAACAGTTATGACACATCAAAATAATCATTCTAAAGCATAAGAACAGTGTAGAATTGTTTTGTCTTGTTTGCTTGTTGTTGTGCCTTGCATGAGGGATGCCTTTTTGGTCTCAAGTATGTTGTATTTGACAGTAATAAATTGGACCTGATCCTTGGCGCAGAAAGGCCAGACCCACCCTGTGGTTTAGGAAGGACAGCATTTTTACCAAATCTTCCTCCCAGGCTTTGTATAGAAGCTTCTCTGCAGAGGTTTGTATTTAATATGTTCTCTTACAAATCTCTAGGACTTCTGGTGTTGGAAGGTGCCCAAAGGACTGGGCTGAAGAACATGGAGATTACTAGAGACATATTATCCAGATAATAATAATATTGCTGGAACACCCCAGCAAGTGAGAGTCCAAAAGTGGCAGGCTCAAACCCAGAACCTCAATCAATGGCTAATACGAAATGAAAGACTCCACCCTGGGCACACAGAAAACTGGGCGACTTGGAAGGCGCTGAACAGACTGCATTCTGGCACCACGAGATGCAGAGCCAATCTTAAGAAATGGGGCTACAAAGTGGAATCCACAGCATGCGAGTGTGGAGAAGAGCAAACCACTGACCACCTGCTGCAATGCAACCTGAGCCCTGCCAGATGCACGATGGAGGACCTTCTTGCGGCAACACCAGAGGCACTCCAAGTGGCCAGATACTGGTCAAAGGACATTTAATCAGCTACCAAGCTTGCAAACTTTTTTGTCTGTTTGTTTGTTCGTTTTGTTAAAAATGTAATACAACTGTCTGGTTGCTCCTGACACGATAAATAAATAAATATCTCAGATTTTTAAAAATAGCATTTTTATTCAATTTTCTCCACTTTTGCAGGAGCCCTATGCCCCCAACCCCAGCAAATATGGGGGACATGTTGTATTAAGCAGGTGCATGTAGGATCAACCCTTACACAGTGCAGGCTGAAGGCTTTCGTGTCATTAGAGTATTAAATCCCCTCTGGATTTTAGTACAAACCTGAAAGGAAATTTAGAACAAACTTAAAGGAGGCTTTGGGGATAGGTTTGAACATCCTGGATAACTCATTTAAAATTCAGATTCCAACCCAAAAAGAGTTACTGCTCCTCTGAGATAGAAGCAACCAACCACTGTCACAGAAATAATAGGGAAAGGGGAAACTTTCTGCATGTAGGAAAAGCCAAAAGCATGGCAGGACATGCAAATACTTTGCATACAAAAGCTCCAAATCTTCAGCTGGCAAAGATACTTACTTACTTAGGTGATCCCTCATAGCTTGAGGATGATTGTCTTCCAAATGTGGTGTCTTGGTGGTGAGTCCTTAGGTGGCTGTGGACTCCTATTCTTGATCCGCATGTTCTCCCGCAGTGAGGACATTGGTTTCCAGACAGAAGATGGTCCCAGTCGGGGTTGGCTTGATCTGCCTTCCTCTTGGCACATTTCTCCCTTTCGCCCTCCATTTGTGCCTCTTTGAATTCTGCAGCACTGCTGGTCGCAGCTGACCTCCAGTTAGAGTGCTCAAGGGCCAGGGCTTCCCGGTTCTTGGTGTCTATGTTTTTGAGGTTGGCTTTAAGCCCATCTTTAAATCTCTTTTCCTGTCTGCCAACGTTCCATTTTCCGTTCTTAAGTTTGAAATAGAGTAACTGCTTTGGGAGACAGAAAGGGGAATGATAAAAACGTAACAAATGTACAGTCTTCAGAGTTGTGTAATATCTTGTTTTTTAGGTTCATCCAAATATCTCAAGCATATCAAGCTTTTGAGTCTTCCATCATCATCAACAACTCCTGCCTCATTTCTAGATTGAGACACAAAGAAGCTCAGAATCCTTCATTGCGCTAGATCTTATAAAATGTAAGAAATGGGGGGAAACAAAAACTCCCAAAACCTGTCCGGATGCAGTGTCCATCTGGTGACCAGCAGTCTTCAGGGAGACTGGCTCCCAAGATGGGGATTTGCAGTGGCTCACTGAAGAAAAAAAGGTGTTGAAACATCAGTGCGCATGGCTCTCTTCTCCGATAACAAAAAAGACAGAGATCTGTGAGATCTGTCCATTTGTTACAAGTTTGAAGAACCTCAGCCTTGGCAGCTATATTTGTGTCCACTGGCTAGCAATGCTTTGTTTCTTCTTTGAAACACCCAAAGGGACATTCTACATTCCTTTCTACAGCTGAAGTGTTTCCTTTTTACACAGGAGCTTCTCTTTGTTTCTGCAGTTTGCCTTCAAGTCGTTTTCAGCGTACGGCGACCCTAAGGCAAACCTATCATGTCTCCCTCTCTCATGTTCTCAAGCGTGAGCAATTATGAATCCTTGTGTTTATTTTACTAGAATACACCTGCAACCTAAATAGTGTATGATAAGCAGATGTTCATGCCTATAAACTGAACCAAGCACTATGATTTATAGACTCCTGAGATTCAGAGTTTGCAAGTGAAAGCCAAGGTCACTGCTGGATTTTTCACATTTAATAAATCTTAACAATGCTTGGGAGGTTGAGCTTTGGGTGGGGGAAAACAAATCCATTACAACTTGTAACAGTTTGAGAGGGATGCCAATGATGATCTGTGAAGCAGATGTAAGACAGGTTGATGTTGATATGTGAAAATGACCTCGCAGAGTAGATCGAACACTTGATTTGGAAACACATGTGACATACTGGCTGAATTGGAAGTGAAGGTTGGGGCATCACTCCTGCTCACATTTATCTGGGAGTAAACCCCATTGAGCTCAGTGGTATTCTTCTGAGACGGCAATCCACGATTGGGTTGTTGTAGGTTTTTTGGGCTATATGGCCATGTTCTAGAAGCATTCTCTTCTGACATTTCACCTGCATCTATGGCAGACATCCTTAGAGGTTGTGAGGTTGTGATCTCAGGATGCCTGCCATAGATGCAGATGAAATGTCAGGAGAGAATGCTTCTAGAACATGGCCATACAGCCCGAAAAACCTACAACAGTGATTCCGGCCATGAAAGCCTTCAACAATAAATCCAAGATTGGATGTGTGAACCTTTAAAAAATCTGTCTGTTTACCTGATAACACTCCACACTCCAGCAAAACCCAGTCATGTTTACTCAGAAATCAGTTGCAATAGTTTCAATAGGACTTTAAATGTCACCCTTTAAATGTTGTTGGACTACAGCTTCCAAAAGCCTTTGCCAGCATAGTCACTGGTGAGAAATGCTAAGAGCTGCAGGACATGAATCATTCAATGTATAAGCTACCAGCTCTTTTCATTCAACACAAGGGTTGAATGAAAAGTAATGCTTCCACCTTCGTTACTTGGGTCTGGATGGGAATAATTTAATAAATCAAATGCAGAAATAATCCTTAGAATGTGCCCTTTAATTGCCACTATTCACTTTTCCACATATTCACCAGACAATTGAATACATTTCTGCCAATGATGAACAAGTTTTCTGAAGCCGTCACGGAAGAAGTCGACATTCTGTTTCTGCAACCAGCATCTCACAGTTCTCCCAACATCTTCATCAGAAGCATAATGATGTCCCCGCAGATCTTCTTTCATTATCAGGAACAGATGGAAGCGAGACAGTGCCAAATCATAGAATCATAGAATCATAGAATCAAAGAGTTGGAAGAGACCTCATGGGCCACCCAGTCCAACCCCCTGCCAAGAAGCAGGAATATTGCATTCAAATCACCCCTGACAAATGGCCATCCAGCCTCTGCTTAAAAGCTTCCAAAGAAGGAGCCTCCACCACACTCCGGGGCAGAGAGTTCCACTGCTGAACGGCTCTCACAGTCAGGAAGTTCTTCCTAATGTTCAGATGGAATCTCCTCTCTTGTAGTTTGAAGCCATTGTTCCGCGTCCTAGTCTCTAAGGAAGCAGAAAACAAGCTTGCTCCCTCCTCCCTGTGGCTTCCTCTCACATATTTATACATGGCTATCATATCTCCTCTCAGCCTTCTCTTCTTCAGGCTAAACATGCCCAGTTCCCTAAGCCGCTCCTCATAGGGCTTGTTCTCCAGACCCTTGATCATTTTAGTCGCCCTCCTCTGGACACATTCCAGCTTGTCAATATCTCTCTTGAATTGTGGTGCCCAGAATTGGACACAATATTCCAGATGTGGTCTAACCAAAGCAGAATAGAGGGGTAGCATTACTCCCTTAGATCTAGACACTATGCTCCTATTGATGCAGGCCAAAATCCCATTGGCTTTTTTTGCTGCCACATCACATTGTTGGCTCATGTTTAACTTGTTGTCCACGAGGACTCCAAGATCTTTTTCACACGTACTGCTCTCGAGCCAGGCGTCCCCCATTCTGTATCTTTGCATCTCATTTTTTCTGCCAAAGTGGAGTATCTGTACTGTATGGAGGATGTTGTACAGTGGTGAGATTCAGTCTCTGAAGTTTCAAGCCTCTGCGCTTTCATTTCAGGAATCAGCATCCTGGGTACCCATCATGCACAGATATTCCGATAGCCAAGCAAAGCAATAATGTGACCCATACGTTCTTGTGACATGCCGATTATGCTTGAAATTTCTCTCTGAGTGATACGATAATCATCCTGAATCAATCTGTCAACCTTTTGCTTGTGAAACTCGGTGGTTGCTGTCACAAGATGTCCAACTCTTTGTTTGACACCTCAACATCTTTAAACTTACTCGCCCAACGAGGCACAGTACTCACATCAACACAATCACCATAAACAGCTTGCATTCTCTCATGAATCTCCTTTGGAGTGACACCTTCTGCTGTCAAGAATTCAATGACAGCAGGTTGCTTAAGTCACATTGACTGACCATCTGTGCAGGGTTCCATAATTTGCACTTTAATCACAGAACCATTCAATGCAAAGGCTTTCTGCCAAAATGGAACTGTAGAAGAGAGTCTACTGAACAAGCCAGTACCTGCTGCATACCAGTACTGCCATCTGTTGAGGAGTTATGAAGATGGAGGCATTACTTTTCATTAAACCCATAGGAATGTATATATAGGGGGAAAACATAGTATACATCCACAGTTTCAGACATCCACTGAGGGTCTTGGGACATATGCACCATAGACTGGGTGGGAGGAGAATATTATGATGATGATGTTTATGTTTAATATGTTTATTTATACCCTGCTTTTTCTCTCCACAAAGGAGATTCAAAGCGGTATTATCTCCCTTTATATGGGGGCAGGTTATCATTTGCTGTTCCAACTTGGACTCCCAAAATATCTTGGCCTGGGTTTGCCTCTTATACATGCATCATCTGATATGAGGTAGTATAAGTACTGATCATAAAACAGGCACTTAGATGCCTTTCAAGAAAGAAAAAAAAAACAATGCTTAAGACTATTCTGGGGCATTCAGTTTCCTTGTAAATTTATCACTGCATTCAAATGAATACATGTGGGTTTTAGGTCTAAGCTAGAGCCTCTGAGGTTTAGCAACAGATCAAGGTGATGCATTATAGAAATGATGTCTTTGGGGCATTTTGAAAAACCACAAAAGCAAATATCCCATTTCCTTTTATTGTCTCTTTTTACATTGTGATTCATCTATTCTGGATAATAAACACTGTGGGGAAAGGATGTTTGTCCTTTATGTCTGTTGCAGTGGGGAGGGCACTTCTGTAGAGCTTGATCAAAACCAAATAACAATATATGTGCCATCTGGAAAGGAGATAGGTTTTATGACCTTCTTAATGTAATCACTTCAGGCATTGTAAGAAGCATAAGGAGGATGAGTCATATTATCTTGTATACAACTTGTAAAAAGCAGGCAAAAAATAATGTCATTTAGTGATAATGCTAAATTACTTGTGTTGACTGCTGTGTTCTTGAATACCTTGGATTTTCAGCCCATTTTAAGAATGTCAAGCTTTGCTTTATTTTTATAATTCTTACTGAAACCAACCCTGAAATTCACAATCTGAAATATAGAGGGGGGGGGGGGGATAATTAGGAAAAACTCAAAAATCTAAATGATAGAAGTTGGATTATTGGTTGCATAAACACAAATAGGCTAAATTATTGAGGTAATTTGTTTTTGTTGTAATTGGATGTTGTTCATGTTGTATTCAATCAAACTGTGTATTGTTTTGATGATATGTAATTCTATTATATGTGTGGCACCTTGAGTACTTTGTTAGCTGCCCCGAGTCCCTTCAGGAAGGTGATGGCAGGATACAAATAAAGTTTTATTTATTATTATTAAATTTATTTATCGTGTCATCCGCAACCAGAACATTGTATTACATTTCTAACAGAACAAAACAAATAAACAGATTAAAAAAACACACAAATTTTGCAAACTTGGTAGCTGATTAAATGTCCTTTGACCAGTATCTGGCCACTTGGAGTGCCTCTGGTGTTGCTGCAAGAAGGTCCTCCATCGTGCATGTGGCAGAGCTCAGGTTGCATTGCAGCAGGTGGTCAGTGGTTTGCTCTTCTCCACACTCACATGTCGTGGATTCCACTTTGTAACCCCATTTCTTAAGATTGGCTCTGCATCTCATGGTGCCAGAGCGCAGTCTGTTCAGCGCCTTCCAAGTCGCCCAGTCTTCTGTGTGCCCAGGGTGGAGTCTCTCTTCTGGTATCACCCATGGATTGAGGTGCTGGGTTTGAGCCTGCCACTTTTGAACTCTCGCTTGCTGAGGTGTTCCAGCGAGTGTCTCTGTAGATCTAAGAAAACTATTTCTTGATTTAATGTATTGTCGAAGGCTTTCATGGCTGGAATCACTAGGTTCTTGTGGGTTTTTTCGGGCTATAGAGCCATGTTCTAGAGGCATTTCTCCTGACATTTCGCCTGCATCTATGGCAAGCATCCTCAGAGGTAGTGAGGTCTGTTGGAATTAGGACAATGGGTTTATATATCTGTGGAATGGCTGGGGTGGGGCAAGGAGCTCTTCCCTGCTGCAGTTAGGTGTGAATGTTTCAGCTGATCACCTTCATTAGCATTTGAAGGCCTGCCTGAGCCTGGGAAAATCTCTTGCTGGGAGGTGTTAATCTGTGCTTGGTTGTTTCCTCTCTGTTGTTTTGCTGTTGTAATTTTAGAGTTTTTTTATACTGGTAGCCAGATTTTGTTCATTTTCATGGTCTCTTCCTTTCTGTTGAAATTGTCCACATGCTTGTGGATTTCAATGGCTTCTCTGTGTAGTCTGACATGGTGGTTGTTGGTGTGGTCCAGCATTTCTGTGTTCTCAAATAATATGCTGTGTCCAGGCTGGTTCATCAGGTGCTCTGCTATGGCTGACTTCTCTGGTTGAAGTAGTCTGCAGTGCCTTTCATGTTCCTTGATGCGTGCCTGGGCGCTGCGTTTGGTGGTCCCTATGTAGATTTGTCCACAGCTGCATGGTATACGGTAGACTCCTGCAGAGGTGAGAGGATCCCTCTTGTCCTTTGCTGAACGTAGCATTTGTTGGTTGATTTAAGTCGCTGACGTGCTGGCTGATACCCAAACAAGGGATGAGCTGGAGATGTCTCTGCCTAGGTCCTTTCACTATTGACTGCAACTTCCCGGTGGATGTCAGGTGGTGCAATACCAGCTAATCAGTGTAATTTCTCCAGTGGTGTAGGGCGCAGATACCCTGTGATAATGCGGCATGTCTCATTAAGAGCCACATCCACTGTTTTAGTGTGGTGAGATGTGTTCCACGCTGGGCATGCGTACTCAGCGTATAATAAATAAAACTTTGCTTTGAATGCGATTTTCCTGCATCTTGGCAGGGGGTTGGGCTGGATGGCCCTTGAGGGCTCTTCCAACTCTATGATTCTATGATTCTATTATTTATAGTTAACCCTTTGCTTGAAGTGATACATGTTATGCCAGGTTATGGACCTTATCAGACATCTGGGGGGATCATTTTGTAAAGTAAAGAGCGGAATCATGAATAGACAGTACCTTTCAGTCATCCGTCACCCCATTGCATGATTTTTCCTCTCATCCGATGTATCAAACTTTGGAGTGTTTCCACATAAGGCACCCAATATCTTCCTCATCATATAGAACTAAGAAGTCTCCGCCCCCTGCGTGTTTTTGTTTTTGTTGTTGTTGTTTTTAGAAAAGTATATCTACTAAAATGTCTATAATATCCAGACAGGATTCCTTACATAGGACAGCATATATATCATAACAGGAAATAATAACAAACTGTTTTTTAATATTTATTACCATTTGGATTTGGAGTTCTTCATGGACATCTCAAAATAAAAACAGGCTCCATTACTATCAAATTACATTTTGAAATACAGTAATGGGAAAAGTGTGCAATAAGAAAGTCAAGTATTTTTCTGGATAACATTTAAAGAACTTAAGAGTAAACAATAATAAGTTTAAATCAACCAGGAAAAGAAAACTGCCCATTCTCTCAGTTCCAAGGCCTCTATTCTGCAATATCTGTCATTTCTAATTAGAAAGGGATTGCAGCTCTCTGCTCTATGGACCACCCATCGGAATGCCCCTCTTCACCCTGCCAAGTGCCCAAACGGGATGGAAACAATTTCTCTCCATGATCACAGATCAGCCCAAATTAACGATAAATCTGTAGTTGTTTGGCCGGGGAGGGGGGCAGGAGTGACGACTGAAAGTACAGCTTTGTCGTCTGATGGCAGTCATGACTCCCCATTATTTTTTGGTAACTAACATTGAAATGGGGGGGGGGGGTGTCCATCTGATAAGGTTGTGTGTGAAACACAGAGAATGGCATGGTAGTTGTCCCTTTTGAATTTGGAACAGCACTTTTGTTGTTGCCACTTTCAAATGAGCTGTTTTTCTCTTTAAAGTTGTCTTCTACCAACCTAGAATTGTTCCTCCATGTGAACCATAAAGCACATAATATGATTATTATTATGTGGGAATAGTGAGAGTCCAACACATCTGGGAACTGTCATGTGGAGAAACTCTGCCCGGGAATGAGATCTCATCTCATCTTACAAAACCTTCAATTCTGTTTGTCATTAATCTGCATCACTCTTTTCTTCTCATTGCCATCAACGCATGTATGTCACTCACCCTTCCTAAACATTAATAAGGAATTACTTCGTTCAGTTGGAGGTCCTGTTCCATTCAAAAGGCTTTATCACACCAGGCTGGCCTCCTGCTACATTAATGTTGTTTCTAAAAACAATTTTCCATCAGGATTGCCCTCAGTCATTTTGCACCTTGAAAACGTTTCCACAATTGCAAACTTCTTTGCACTACAGCTTATCACAAACAGCCCATACTGCCAGTATTTCATTCAAAACATTATCCCTCCCCTTTTCCTAGTTTGCTACAAGTGCACATGCACACACACACACATACAGATGCTTCCTCACACAGGAAGGTGCGGGATAAACCCACTACTTCCCACAATTTACCAGGCTAAATAAGCCTGTCAGACTGTGGGAATACTCCCCTCCCCTTAGAAAGGTAATGAAAACTTACTCGGCCTCCATTACAGGATACGAGCAGCTCTCCCAGCACTTAGAAATAACGTGCCAGGAGAGGGGGGGGGGGAGGAAAATCGCTTTTATTGCTTTTCTAACGTGTCAGGGGGCTTTGGAGGAGTGGTAGGGCCTCCAGATGTCCTCATGGGCCAGTCCCACGAGAACATCTGGAGACCTACCCCAGAAAGCGCACGCTTTCTGAGGTAGGTGTGGACAGGCCCCCAGGAAAATCCGTGTTTTTAAAACACGGATTCTCCTGGGATAAAGGCTTGTCTGAATCCGCCCTTGATCAGCAAAACACTCCATTGCATTCTAAAACACTTATTTCTCCTTTCCATTATTACTTCACAAACTTGGCTATTTTTCTGTTCCTTGAACCCAGTTCTTCTGCTATGTCCTGGAACATGATCTCTCTCTTTCTCTAGAAATCACACAAAATAATGTGATGAATTTCTTCCAATTCTAATAATCCTCTTCTGTGTCAGCAGACCTTCTGAATTGCTGAATATGAAAGAGGAAGTGGCACCTTGCCTAGCAAATCCTGATTAATTCCATTGACCCAATTCACAAAGACATATTTTTAACTTTTATGCTAAAGTTGAAATCAATATGAAAAAGCATTAACTATTGGAGTAATTCAAAGGTCTACTCTGAGCAGGGACAATAAAACACTCAAGAGTTTTACTCAAGTAAATGGATCTGAGATGAATGATCAGTCCTTGATTTTTTGCTTTAGTAGGTGGCTCTTGGATGTTTAATTGCAGTTCTGTTAATCTTGTTGTGTTGTAGGTTTCATTGTTCTTGCTATCTCAATGTCAGAATCACCATCAGCAATATCTATATTAAAATGTCCTAACCAATTATTGGTAGACAACGAAATAAAAACAAGTGGGACCTGCAAAAATGCTGCTGAGTAGGTTGTGCCTATCCAGTTCACATACTCTTTTCCAAATGCTCTTTCATTTCCCCTTCCTCCTCTTTTTCTTGCAAGCCCAGGGATGAGTCACACTCCACTTGAAATAACACATGGGCAGACATGCTTGAATGGAAGAGGTAGGTCCCACTCTGCCACCTGGGGTGCGTGATAGACAGCACTTCCAAGCAGGATGTGGCCATTTCTGCTTTACACCCCTAACTCCCTTAGAGGGACCCTCATTCTAAGTCATCCATGCTATTCCCTCTGTCAGCTTCAGCTCCTCCTGCGGGGACATGAGAGAAACCTCCCACAAGGATGGTAAAACATCAAAACATCAGGGCATTCCCTGGGCAACGTCCTTGCAGACAGTCAATTCTCTCACACCAGAAGCTACTTGCAGGTTCTCAAGTCACTCCTGACATGAAAAGAAATTTCTAAGTCATGGATCCAGGACTCATACCATCCATCCACCCCAAATTATGATAAAATAATAATACAAACTGAAGCAATACCTGCAATATGTAGCATATGTAACAAGAATATTAAAAATGCATTATGGATATAAAGTGAGTAGGTGTTCTCAGACAGAATGCCTGAGTGTATTGGGAGCAGGGCAGGCATGTAGCCAGGGGGGGGCTCGGGGGCTTCAGCCCCCCCCCCCCGAAATTCTCATGGTGGTTCGCGAAAAGGCCTTACTGGTGCATTATTTAAACTGTTATGTTTATTCATATCATGATCTGATAATGGCCGACAGGGAGCTCTGGCGTGGGCTGGTCCATGAGGTCACAAAGAGTCGGAGACGACTGAACGAATGAACAACAACAACGATCTGATCACCATACTCAATATATCCCATATGCATGGGGGTATTGGGGTAATGATACAAAAGGTTTGCTAGGCTAGACCCTCTTTCACTCAGACTCAGCCCCCCCCCCCAAAACTCAGCCCCCCCGAAACCCCCCCCCTGAAAAATTTTTTAGCCCCCCCCCCCCCCCCCCCGAAACGAAATCCTGGCTACAGGCCTGGAGCTGGTTATAAATACCCACTGTCCTGCCCAGCCAAAGGCTACAGCTGAATCACTCCAGCCAGGTATGCCAGTTAGTTGATACAAACTGTCATTTAAACTCATTGACTGGGGTTTCCCAACTTCCTCCGAGCCATGCAGACACACAATGGATGCTAGGAAGTGGAGGCCAACAAGCCGCCATTTCTAGAGGACCCACAAATGTGTCACAATGAGTCAAAGAGCATTATGTTTCTTTTTCCTAAAGAGGAAGTCAGACGCCTTCTAACAGTCCCTAAGAGGTGTTCCCATTTGGAGTAGTTGGCCTTAAAAATGTACTCATGTCCCTCTTTTAGTTCCTCCAAACTTTCTGATACTTTTTTTTTTGATGGCACTATTTGTTTGCTTAATGATATTTTGGCTCCATAACAACCTACATTTGGAGAATTAGTTTGTTTTTTATTAATATGATGCTTTCGCTTGCCAGTAAATTTTTGCAAGGGTCTTTAAAACAATGTAAGCTGGACGTAATTTATAAGTATGCTTAAATTGGGCATATGCACATTATTTAAAACACTTACATCCTGTTGTTCAAAAAACAGGCTTCCAAGACAGCTCACAACAAACTTAGCTGACAACATAAACATAAGACTCATTTATAGTAATATACACTGAAATTTCCTAAAATATGTTTGAGAATAGATGTGAACGATGTGTTTTAAAGCAAAAGATAAATCTTAAAATATGGAAAAGTACTTTCATTGTTATATGCCTCCAAGGCAACTTGGACTTACAGTGACCCTATCAGAGGGTTTTCTTGGTAAAATGTATTCAAAGGAAGTGCCTTCCTCTAAGGCTGAGACACTGTGAATTGCCCATGGTCACCCAGAAGATGGAGCCCCTGGTGGTGCAGTGGGTTAAACCCCTGTGCCGGCAGGACTGAAGACCGACAGGTTACAAGTTCAAATCCGGGGAGAGACGGATGAGCTCCCTCTATCAGCTCCAGCTCCTCATGCGGAGACATGAGAGAAGCCTCCCATCCGGGCTCCCCCTGGACAACGTCCTTGCAGACGGCCAATTCTCTCACACCAGAAGCGACTTACAGTTTCTCAAGTCACTCCTGACATGACAAAAAAAAAAAACCAGCAGATGTTCAAGGCTAAGCCAAGATTCAGATTCTGGCTTTCCAAAGTCATAATCCAACATTCAAACCACTGCAGTCCCCTAGATCTCCTGAACATTTTTTTAATAATTTTAAAAAAGAAGAAAGGAGGCAAGCAGTGACTCACATCCCTGCAAAATTTAAAACTGTTGGCCACATGGGTTGCTGTGAGTTCTCAAGGCTGTATGGCCATGTTCCAGAAGCATTCTTTCCTGACGTTTCACTCACATCTATGGCAGGCATCCTCAGAGGTCGTGAGGTTTGTTGGAACTGAGGTTTATATATCTGTGGAATGTCCAGAGGGGAGGGGACAACTCTTGTCTGCTTGAGGTAAGTGTGATTGTTGCAATTGACCACCTTGATTAGCATTTAATGGCCTTCTAGCTTCAAAGCCTGGCTGATTGCTGCTGGGGAGATCCTTTGTTGGGAGATGTTAGATGGCCATGATTTATTCTTATATGGAATTCCCCTGTTTTTGAGTGCTGCTCTTTATTTACTGTCCTGATTTTAGAGTTTTAAAATACTGGTAGCCAGATTTCATTCATTTTCATGGTTTCCTCATTTCTGTGGATTTCAATGGCTTTTCTGTGTATTCTGACAAAGTGGTTGTTAGAGTAGTCCAGTATTTCTGTGTTCTCAAATAATATGTTGTGTACAGGTTGGTTCATCAGGTGCTCTTCTATGGCTACCTTCTCAGGTTGAATTAGCAGTGCCTTTCACTTTCCTTGTTGGCTACATGCTTGAACACCCCCTTCCCAAATCCCATCCATACAGGTGAGAGGGAGCTTTGTTTTTCATTGTCTATAGTCAACCAGTGGCCTTTGCTGTCTCTCACCTCAAGGATCGCTTTCTGCATTGTTTTGTTTGCAAGGCAGTGTTTGCAAAGGTCTTAGATGTATGGAGTTGCAAATATAACAATTACTTGTAAGGAATTATAATGTTTGTATTGAGTGCATAATTATGTGACATTTCCAAAGTAATGTAACAAGTGGGAACAAGTTCATTAACTGGTGTAATGAGCAACATTTTCAAGTTGTGTATTAGGTCATTTGGACTAGATTTGTTCAAGTTTTGTGTCATTGTCTTATCAAGTTTAATTTTTTTAAGTGACTACTACAGTATTTACTTTTTACTTGTTAAACACACTGTACAAGTTAGATGCTTTAATTACTTTTTAAAGTAAACTTTCAAACTCTGGTTTCGGGAAAGAAACAATTTAGGGATGTTGGCCTTACACATCCCACAATCTGTTGCACGCAAGCATTACAAAGAGCATGCATAGCAGTATGTAAGAAATATTTTACTTTTTTTAAAAAAAATCTCACTAAGGTCGATTTGACAACTTTCCAAAGAAGCTTTCCTTAGCATGGTTTAAAAACCTTGCCCATATCAACATGTCCTTTTAACTCTGGTCAACCCCCACTTTGGATGTATTTGAAGCAGTATAACAACCCCAAAACACTTTGTATTGGAGCTAGAAAGAGATATGAGTATGCATTGTAAGTAGCAATCTCAATGTCAAATCCCCTTGTACATAGTGAACAGTATCCATCCTAAGATGGCATTTTACGCATTTCGTATGCATCACATGTGGAAGGAGAAGCAGCATTGCACCCAATATTTGTGACCTTCCTTGTATCAGCATACTGGGACCCCTGGTGGTGCAGAGGGTTAAACCCATGTACCAACAGGACTGAAGACCGACAGGTAGCAGGGTCGGATCCGGAGAGAGCACAGATGAATGAGCTCCTTCTGTCAGCTCTAGCTCCCCATGCGGGGATATGAGAGAAGCCTCCCACAAGGATGGTAAAACATCAAAACATCTGAGCATTCCTTGCACAACGTCCTCACAGATGGCCAATTCTTTCACACCAGAAGTGACTTGCAGTTTCTCAATTTAAATAAAAATCAGCAAACTGGAAGAGATGAACCCATTGCAGCCAGGAACCAGAAAATATAATCACATCTCAATAAGCATTTTCAATGGGACTAACTTCAGAGCAGACATGTCTGAGATTACAGTGTTATTTTACCTATGATGTGAATCATGAACAGATGAAATGTGAAAAAGCACTGGTCATGAAAAATTAATTCAGAGGACATTCTTTCCTCTCTTCTTTTTTTTCTTGACATCCCATATTAATATGTAGATTAGTGGGTGTATATTCAGTGTTTCCTGATCATCACAAATTGATTGCTTATTCAATTTCTCATTGTTGAAATAAGTTCTTCAAAATCAAAGTGCTGGTTCACAGCACTGACAGCTGTTTCCTTCAAAGCTTGCAGCTCTTCTGTTCCCCTCATGGCCTCCTTAAGGAGTCTAGAGGGATGCCCTGCTGTGTAGGATACTGACTGTGAACTATTCATCATGGCCTTGCTCCCCAAGGAGTCATCCACCTTGAATCATTTATCACATAGCAGTGTGTGTGTTACTGCAGAAATAAATCAATGTGGGGAACACCAGATGCACCACATAGTTCTGCATTAATTTATAAAAGTGTGTTGAGAATTGAAGAGGGGAGTGGAGAGGATAGCTAGCCAGCTACATGGGTAAAACCTGATGAACAAATATTACAGTAATGGAATGGAAAGCAATCCTACACATCTGCTCCAAAGTACCATATATACTTGAATATAAGCTGAGTGTTTCAGCCCTTTTTGGGGGGCTGAAAAAGTCCCCCTTAGCTTATATTCGAGTGAAGGGAAAAAGGCTCTGAGGCTGGCTGGCGGAGTCCCCAGCCTTGCCTTCACCTTCGCAGCCTCCTCCTCCGCTGTAGAGACGCCCCTGCATCCTCCAGCCATGGGGAACCCTGTGCCCGTGGGAAGCCCTATGTGGTAAGGCCTTTGCCCACAGTGAGCCCTCCATCCCTGGGGAGGCCTCCATTGTGAGCCTTCCACCCGCAGCGAGCCCTCCTCCATGAAACTTTACCTTGGCTAGTTTTTTTTAAATTGCTTTTAATGATAATTATTTAATGCAACTGTTTATTTTATTTTATTGTACAATATTTAGTATTGCCTTTTGTTTAATTTTTATGGGGCTTTGGTTATATAGGCATTGAATATTAGGAAGCTGCCCTGAGACCCCATGGTGAGATAGGGATGGGTACAAATAAATAATAATAATAATAATTATTATTATTATTATCATAGAATCATAGAATCAAGGAGTTGGAAGAGACCTCATGGGCCATCCAGTCCAACCCTCTGCCAAGAAGCAGGAATATTGCATTCAAATCACCCCTGACAGATGGCCATCCAGCCTCTGTTTAAAAGCATCCAAAGAAGGAGCCTCCACCACACTCTGGGGCAGAGAGTTCCACTGCTGAACGGCTCTCACAGTCAGAAAGTTCTTTCTCATGTTCAGATGGAATCTCCTCTCTTGTAGTTTGAAGCCATTGTTCCACATCCTAGTCTCCAAGGAAGCAGAAAACAAGCTTGCTCCCTCCTCCCTGTGACTTCCTCTCACATATTTATACATGGCTATCATATCTCCTCTCAGCCTTCTCTTCTTCAGGCTAAACATGCCCAGTTCCCTAAGCCGCTCCTCATAGGGCTTGTTCTCCAGACCCTTGATCATTTTAGTCGCCCTCCTCTGGACGCTTTCCTGCTTGTCAATATCTCTCTTGAATTGTGGTGCCCAGAATTGGACACAATATTCCAGATGTGGTCTAACCAAAACAGAATAGAGGGGTAGCATTACTTCCCTAGATCTAGACACTATGCCCCTATTGATGTAGGCCAAAATCCCATTGGGTTTTTTTGCCGCCACATCACATTGTTGGCTCATGTTTAACTTGTCCACGAGGACTCCAAGATCTTTTTCACACGTACTGCTCTCGAGCCAGGCGTCCCCCATTTTGTATCTTTGCATTTTGTTTTTTTCTGTCTAAGTGGAGTATCTTGCATTTGTCCCTGTTGAACTTCATTTTGTTAGTTTTGGCCCATCTCTCGAATCTGTCAAGATCGTTTTGAATCCTGCTCCTGGCCATCCCTCCCAATTTGGTGTCGTCTGCAAACTTGATGACCCTGCCTTTTAACCCTTCAATTATTATTATTATGTTATTGCTGATACCATATTCTTTTTTGTTGACCCTCCTTTTGTACTTACAGAGGTAGTTTACTGTTTTTTCTTTGAAATATTGTAAATATTCAAAAACATTTAACCTATTGATGCCTCAATTACTATAATTTTATTGGTATCTATCTTTATTTTTGAAGTTTGCCAGTAGCTGCTGCATTTCTCACCTGCGGCTTATACTCAAGTCAATACGTTTTTCCAGTTTTATGTGGTAAAATTAGGTGCCTCGGCTTATATTTGGTTCGGCTTACACTCAAGTATATAGGTAAGTCCTCATGCATTAACTGGCACTGATTAAAACAGTGAGCTGCAATCCAGTTCAGGAATGAAGGGCAATTTGGTGATATGGCACTGGAGTTGTCATCATCCCCAAGGAGTCACTAACTAAGGCTGCTAAGTGCTATAATCCAGCAACTTCTGTAGGAGTATACTCTGGTCATCCATTCTATACATACTTACAAGGAAGTCAAACCTTTCAAGAAGAACCAGCATGCTGTGATGATTTGAATGTTGGACAAAGATTCTGGCAAAGTAGCCACAGAAACCAATAGATCACCTAGAACAAGTCACACTTTCTCAGCCTTATAAGAAGGCAATGTCGACTCTCCTCTGAATAAACCTTGCAAGAAAACCCCATGAGAGGGCTCCTCTAATTAGGTCTTGACTTGGAGGCACTAACAATAACAACAACAGCCACCCATTGAAAATGATGGATCTTCTGTCTGAGGAGATGTGTATAGATTTGCACCTTTAGAGGAAAAATGGGATTTGTAAGTGCTTGGGAAAATAATGAAACATGAAATCAGTGAAAGCAATGAAAGATATATTATACGTCTCTTAATTAAAATGTGAAGCAAGCTTTCCAAGAAAAGTAAAATATACCAGATCCATATGTTTGGAGCTTTGAGGCTTGGATGTTAGTTTTAAGAAAAACATACATGCAATGATTCTACAAGTTCTAGAAATCAGGTTTTCCTTTCTTATTAAGTTAGGGCTACACATTATATAATTTTAAAAGCCTGACAAATATATAGCCTGCCAACACTTCCACTTCTTCATCCTGCTGAAAGTGGCCAATTATGGTTCACAAACCTGTGCTCATTTCTTGTAGGATTGTTTTGCTCTTGAAATGGATGCCAAGTTAAAAGCAAGTCTCAGGTTTATATAGCAAAGAGCCACGCTAGACCAAAAATCCTGCCTTGGTTCACGTGGTTTTGTTTTTTTTTTCTCCCCAGACCAGGATCTATAGATGGGTGAGTATTTAAGGTACAGGAAAGCCTTCCTTCATGTTCCTATTGAGCCACAGTGGCACAATGGTTAAACCCTTGTGCCATCTGGACTACTGACCTGAAAGTTAGGTTGCTGATCTGAAGGTTGCTGGTTTGAATCTGCGAGACAAGGTGAGCTCCTGTCAGCTCTAGCTGGCGAGGATATGAGAGAATCCTCCCAGCAGTATAGTAACACATCTGGGCATCCCCTGGGCAACATCTCTGTAGATGGCTAATTCTCTCACACCAGAAGTGACTTGTAGTATGTTCTCAAGATGCTTCTGACACAATTAAAAAATGTTCCTTTTTAGGTTGTGATTTATCTATAGATGCATAGCATATTCTACTATTGGATGGTGAGGAATGTTTGCACTTGATACAAAACCCATATGGATCCCAAAGATAAAAATACCCCTGAAATAGGATTGTGTGGTCTGAAATATGGCCTTTCAATTCCAAGCAAGAGTGGTCCCACACAGCCTACACTCATTTTTGATTTCTCATACTTTGTCTCTTTTATTATTATTGATTCATTTCAAATTCTGTTTTCTTTCAATCTGTTTTCCAAATGTCGAAAAACGGTCAAAACACAGGTTAGCTTTGAAGCAGACATGCCCTTCCCCCTTCAGCACCTTCCAGATGATTTTAGGACATCATCTTCATTGGTTGACAAAAAACATTGTAGTCCAAAATAGTATATGGAGAGCACTAAATGATAGGAAGCTATTTTTATGTTTTATTTATTCTTCTGCCCTTTTCTAATATATTTTTTATCTCAATTATAAAATCAGCACGTAACTGCAAGCAAATAAGTACATCTCTACTCAGTCTGCCTACTGAGTAGGAATAATGTTTATTTATGTTTTGGTTTTTATGTCTTAATGGATTGTTTCGTTTTTATTTTATTTTGATACTTAATTCCTTTGTTGTAAATTTTCTGTTGTTACTCTCTGTTATTTTGTATTATTTTGATGTGTCTGTACCTATTTTGAGGCACTGAATGTTTGCTTTTTATGTGTAACCTCTCCCCCCACATTATTATTATTATTATTATTATTATTATTAGTATTATAGAAATATAAATCTTCACATTCATCATTGTTTCTCTCATGTCCTTTGAAGACACGAGGCAAGCTTCCCACAAGATGATAAAACATCCGGGCGTCCCCTGGGCAATGTCCTTGCAGATGGCCAATTCTCTCACACCAGAAACGACTTGCAGCTTCTAAAGTCACTTCTGACATGGAAAAAAGGTTTGTCCTTGTTGCATGCAAAATTAATATTTGCCACAATATTTTCCCTAATGGAGGAAACCAAGATTTTTGTGTTAATTATTTTGTACAGAAATAATATGCATGCTTTTCTATTAAGAAGCATGCCTTTTTGTTTGTATATCTTCAGAAACCATGTTTCCTATACAGAGAGAGGTTTTTCTTACACTTGGTTCTATGCACAGAAAACACACGAGTGTGCTCAGAATATTCCCCTGGAGATGTTGCAAAGGACAATGAATCTTTTGTTGTTCTGTTCTTCTCAGATGTGGTTTCTTAAGCAAAACCCATTGTTCTCTCAATAAATGTACACTGATTTCTACTTTTTCCAAATCTTACTTTCTAGCCAAAAATGGAAAGTGTCAGTTTTATCCAGATGTATTGACATTGAAGATTCTCCAAAACTGGTAGTACTATCCAATTTCCATAAGTTGTACTCTTAACATTTTTAGGGAACAGCAGTTTGGGGAAATCTGCAATCCAGTTACCACTTGTAGGATGCTGTAAGAGACAGCATTTTGAATACTTATACAGGAAGATGCAGAATACTGCAACGTTTCATGTGCAAGAGCATCACGCCACAGAATTCAGCACCTCTTTCATTCATTCTGCTGAAAAGAAGGCTGCAATCCTATGAGTGCCTTTCGTAGGAGTAAATCCACTCTGAAATCTTTAGGACATATTTCTGTGTAAACATGCTTAGAATTGGTCTCCATGCATATTAGGAAGCTCTGCTTGGCCATGGAGGAAGGTTTGTTTATTCTTCTCATCGAACCCAGCTTCCAGTAAAGCAAGACTATTCTCTCCTGAGAGGCAAGCAAATAGTTGAGAAATGCCATAAATTGCAAGAAT
The DNA here is from genome assembly GCF_037176765.1 of Anolis sagrei. Taxonomy (NCBI): domain Eukaryota; kingdom Metazoa; phylum Chordata; class Lepidosauria; order Squamata; family Anolidae; genus Anolis; species Anolis sagrei. The sequence continues at coordinate 77,145,008 of NC_090023.1, read as the reverse complement.
TCAACTTAAGGGCACAAGAAAACATGATCTGCATTATAACTACCTTGCTGTCATGGGCTGCTTTCTTTGGGGAAAGTTCTCAGTGGGAGCAAAATCTTTTATCTTTGTCTAAAGAAAATGTACAGGGAAAGGTTTGAATAAAGCAATTTCAGCTGGTTTTAATTTGCCCAGAAGGGAAAAGTACATATTTCTCCAGTATAAACACGATTTTTAAAAACACACACATAAAGCTTAAAAAAGGGACATGTTATTTGGAGTTTTATTTAGAATTATTTTTTACACTTTAGTGTGGCAGAGTTTCCCCTTTTCCGCCTCCCTCATCCCAAATATTTTTCTCCAGGCTGAGAAGGAAGTTTGGCTCCACTGGAAACTTTGTAAATTTAGGATGGAGTAAAAAGGGAGGTTTGGAATTAGTTGCTTCTGTGCTTGCCCCCCAAATGCTTTGCCAACATAAATCCTTTTCAGTGTCTTGTGATCCTTTTCAGTTGAGAATTTTAATAGAGAAGCCTAACCTCAGGAAAATCAGCTATTCTTACAAATAGAAGAAAAATTTAGCAAGAGTTTGTGTTTCCAACTAATCTGTTACTTGGGAGCTACAGAGTGTTATGCTAGTGTTGCTGTGTGTTAAGGAACAGTAGGCTTAGGCTAGTTGATTTATCAGCAAGTGGAGTATTTCACAGAATGGAGAGAGCATTATCACCCAAGGCGCAGAGAGAGAAAGCACTAAGTAAGCAGTTTGGTCTCATTCTTAATTTCTTCCCAGACTCTTCTGTCCTGTGGGTGTGGGTGCCCATATTTGAGTTTCTTCTTAAGGATTGTAGTGTGCATTTAAACACTGAGCCATTGATCTTCATGTACTCAATTGAAAACTGTTAACCTGAGAATGGATTTGACCATTACATAGTACTTTTGCTGTTATCTGCATAATTTTGTCATCTCTGAAGACTGAAATATGGAGTGGGGGGGAGATATGTGGGGTTTTTACCCTTTGGTCATAGCTTATCACTTCAAAAAAGAGAATCCATATTTCTCAGTTGTGCAATCTGGATCAGGACTGCCATGGGAACAGAGAAGAGGTGCACTGCAGATCCCACCATTTAAAATATCTCAAGATATTTTCCTCCCAAGTCTTGCAGAACAACACAAAATAGTTGCACGTGACTTCTGTGGTGCAATGTAAAATAAACCACATGTAGTTCATGTTTGATCAGCCCACACACTGCCTTGCCAGAGAAAGAAAATATGCCACACAGATGAATAATGAATAACAAGTAGTTTACTCTTGGTAGTTCAGAACAACATATGTGCAGTGTGATCATTTGTATCAACTCACATAACAGCCTTTTATGAGAGATTTAAAATGGTCTTTCTTTGTCCATCTGGATAAACTCCTTCAGCAGTTCATGAAACAAGAGAACACTCCAAACTCTGTCTCTCTCTGCTTCTCTCTCCACTCTCTGCTCTTCCAAGCACCTTCATAGCTCAAGCCTGAACGGAAATGTAACCGTATCCAAAAGTCCCAGGCTCAGCCTGATCCCTGGCATAGCCTACCCAATCAGCTTAATTCATCTTATTTTATAATTCACACACACACACACACACACACACTCATTCCTTACATGCTCCAACAACTCCCACATAATTTAAAAGAGGTCCCAAGCTACCCACCCACAATACATTTTTGTGGCATCCTCCAACCCTATCCATACAGTTGAAATCAACTATGTGCAGCTATGTAGTGCCCTCTTTGACAAGTATTTGGCATTGCTTGCAGGCAACGGCATATATCCTTGCAATCTGATGCACAGACTGCCAATACTGGCTCCTAGTTATCATTCTGCTGAAATCAATGAGCAGAAAGATGAATTAATAGCAACCTATAGCATCGTGAAGAAGGCCCGGGAAAAAGCAAACTGCTTTCCTTCTATCCACTGATAAGTTCAGTGTGAAATACTTTTGCACTTTGATGTCAGTTGGAAGTAATTGAAGTAAATTGAGCACAAAAGTGGGAAAATGGAAGGAGGAAAGGACAACTACAGCATTTTAAATGCAACTGAAAAAGTGGAATAATAGAAGATTATTCAGGATTGTCCCTGCCAAATTAGGACAGTTGGAGCACAAGCAATATTAGTGACAGGACAATTCCTTAAATGAGGGCGAGGAAACCTTAAGCTAATGCAGGAGGTAACACGCATGCCTCTAAAACAGTGATTTGTAACCTTTTTTTGATCAGGGACCACTTTCACCAGGGACCACTCTCCAACATTAGTACCAAAAGGGTTACGAATCAGTTTTTGGTCAACTTTAGATTCAGTTTGGTTATTTGGGGTGCTGATTCAGAAAATTGCATTGGCTAGATCACATCAGCTCTAGTTTCTGATCCAGTAGTCGCCATCTGCTCGCCCACAGGAAACCATATTTAATAATCTAGAGCCGCTGACCTTATTTTAGGTCTCGTAGCCCACAAGTTGGGAACCACTGCTCTAAAACCACCACTGAGGGAACTGCCATACTCTCTCTAATGATAGAGCCAGCCTTTTGAGCATCACTAGTTTTGGTTTATTTTTCAACATTATTTATCATAACTGTCCATTGCCCTGTAGAAAGAAATAAAACTCATACTCTCCAGCAAGCATTGATTTAGTTTCTAGGCCAGAATGAATTTCATTTTGTATCATATTTCATCAAAGCAAAACAAACCTCAAGAATATTTTTAGAGCGGTGATATATAAAAAGACGTTTGGCACAAACTATTTTCTTGCAACCTTGCTGCATTTTAGCACTGCCATTTCCTCTTCATTGTATATTGGAGCAGCTTTTCTTGGGACACATTTCTGAAAAAAAAGTTATCTCTCTCCTCTACCACCCAAGATGTAATTACTAATTCATATGCAAACCTTCCTAATATATTAAGACACTAGCTGTGCCCTGCCACGCGTTGCTGTGGCCTATAGTAAAACTTATCAAAGTTGAGGTAGATATCTGGACTATTATGAAAGAGAGGTACCTACCTATTCCTTCCCCCTTTTCCTCCCCCTTTCTCTACTTTCTTCCTTCTCTTCCTCTTTCTTTCTTTCCTTCTTTCACTACTTGGTTTCATCCTTCTCTCTTTCCTTCATTCCCTCCCCCTTTCTTCCTTTGCCTTTCTTCCCTCCCTGTTTGCTTCCTTCTTTCACTTTTTATTTCCTTTTATTTCACCACCATCATAACAATAACAATAATGCAATGCATAGCCTCTGGGACCTGACACCTCTCCCATTCCCCCTAAAAGGGTCTCATAGGAACAATAGCATCATCATAATAATAATAGAAATAACAACCTTTACCCGCCACGTGTTGCTGTGGCCAATCTTCCCTCTTTCTCTCCTTCTTTCCCTCCCTCCCTCCCTCCTTCCTTCCTTCCTTCCTTCCTTCCTTCCTTCCTTCCTTCCTTCCCATCTTTCCTTCTCCTCTTCTTTCTCTATCTCTTTCCTTCCTTCCCCCTTTTTCTTTCTCTTCTGCTGTCTCTCTTTTCTTTCCTTCCATCTTTCCTTTTCTTTCCTTTTCTTCTTCCTCTAACTTTCCTTCCTTCCCCCTTTTTCTTTACCTCCCTTTCTCTTTCTTCCTTCTTTCTTTCCTTCCTGTCTTTCCTAGATTTTGACAGGGCGGGAAGGGGCGGGGTGGGGTTTGGAGGTGGCCTGAAGTAAAAGGAGGTAAGATTGGGGCAGGGGAGTGATGGAGCGTGGGGTTGCGTGTGTGTGTGCGGCGGCGGGGGGAGTGATGGAGCCTGGGGTTGCGTGTGTGTGTGCGGCGGCGGGGAGAGTGGGGTTGCGTGTGTGTGCGGCGGTGGGGGGAGTGATGGAGCGTGGGGTTGCGTGTGTGTGTGCGGCGGCGGGGGGAGTGATGGAGCGTGGGGTTGCTTGTGTGTGTGCGGCAGGGGGTGTGTGTGTGCAGGAAGCGGCGCGGCGGGGCTTGGAGTGGGCATGGTTTCCGCAGAGGGAACGTTGGCCGGAAGGCCATGTGTGCGCGCGATGGAACTTGCGGCTGGGCGCCAATGCGCATGCTCAGTTGTTTTGCCGTTTTGTGAGTGTGTTGTGTTGTTTTTCATTTTGAGTAGATATGTTTGTACCTTGTGGGTTGTGTTATGGGCACGGGAATTTTGGTTAAGTTTCGTTGGGGTTTTTTTGAGTTTTGTTCTTTTGCCGTTTTGTGAGTGTGTTGTTGTGTTGTTTTTCATTTTGAGTAGATATGTTTGTACCTTGTGGGTTGTGTTATGGGCACGGGGATTTTAGTTAAGTTTCGTTGGGGGATTTTTGAGTTTTGTTGTTTTGCCGTTTTGTGAGTGTGTTGTTGTGTTGTTTTTCATTTTGAGTAGGTATGTTTGTACCTTGTGGGTTGTGTTATGGGCACGGGGATTTTGGTTAAGTTTCATTGGGGGATTTTTGAGTTTTGTTGTTTTGCCGTTTTGTGAGTGTGTTGTTGTGTTGTTTTTCATTTTGAGTAGATATGTTTGTACCTTGTGGGTTGTGTTATGGGCATGGGGATTTTAGTTAAGTTTCGTTGGGGGATTTTTGAGTTTTGTTGTTTTGCCGTTTTGTGAGTGTGTTGTTGTGTTGTTTTTCATTTTGAGTAGATATGTTTGTACCTTGTGGGTTGTGTTATGGGCATGGGAATTTTTGTTAAGTTTCGTTGGGGGGTTTTTGAGTTTTGTTTCCTCGTTGGATGCCCCTAACAAATTTATATATATAGATAGAATGGATTGACAGCCATCCAGAGTATTGTAAGTCACAATTAAAAATTTCAAGTGTTATGCCTTTCCACATTTTTGAAATTAGAAAATGCCTGAAGGTCTTAACTGGAGTTGGTGAAGGCAGTTATTTTATTTTATTATGTTAACTTTCCACCATTTTTCTGTCCTTTCCCTGCAAGAATTCTGGAGCAGGGGTGGGAAAATTGCAAACCACGGGGCCCCACTTTTGCCTGCAAACAATGAAATGAACACACATTGAGGAGACAGAGTAGTAGTTTAGAAATAAGGTGGTATGGTAGATGTGGCAGGCAGTTAGTTCCCCTTTCCTTAATGGCCTTGGGAAATTTCTCTTTCTTGGAACGATTTATATAATCCTAAGAACCCTGACTAACCTCTGGTCATGTGTCACCAAGGGCGATGCTGTAATATTCATTTTCATTGTTTGCCAGCTGCCAGACCATCTTTGGCAAGCTTCTAAGTCATCCACCAAATATGGAGTCTGGGCCCAATCCTACCTTGTGGATAATCACAAAGGGCTGTTTTGGCTTGAAGTCAACAGAAGATCTTTTTATTTCCACCCCAGCTGCTACACTGTGCATAGTTGTGCAAACATGGACCTTACAGCAATTAATAGCTCACCATAGGTTTGCTGTGCTTTGAAATGAACAGTATTAGGCATAATATTTGCTTTTGGGAGCCTTATCGAAGCCATTCATTTTTCAGAAGGTTACTCACAGATTCTATTGCCATTTGCAAACATTTGTGGGGGAACACATGTGGCCATATCTCAGGACTGACTCTTCCTCACCCAGTTTTGTGCCTGCATTTCAAAAACTATTTCTATCCATGCAGTCAGGGAAGAGGATGAATGAGGCTGACTTAAAGGTCAGCTATAAGAGATAATGCAACCTTAGATTCTTTTCAAGGGCATATTCTTTGTGGTCAAGGAGGATCCTTGACCACAAGGGAATATGCTCTGCGGTCAAGGAGTAGGGAAGGGATTCTGCACAATCCTTCCCCTTCCCTACTCCCACCTTGTCGAGATAACTGCTAACACGACCATTAGCAAAAGAAGAAATTACTCAGCTGGCCATAAACATTACCAGAACATTAATATTAGGACTGTAGAACTTCTGTAGAGACCCTGTAAAGTACATGTGGTGACTTACAACATGAAGACCATGAACTGGAGACGAGGGACAGGGCCTTCTCTGTGGTGGCCCCTCGGCTGTGGAACTCCCTGCCTAGGGATATTAGATCCTGACTTTTCGGGAGAGAGTAAAAACCTGGCTCTTTGAGCAAGCATTTGGAACCCCGGAATAGATAGTCAAGCTTGAGATGGAGAATGACCCAGAAACGGCCAAGATGATGAAACGGATGAGGATTGGAATGAGAGGATATAGCTCTTTTTAAATTGTTATTGCATTGTCTTTTTTTGTCTAAATGCACTTAATTGTTTTTGCGTTTTGAATGTATGTATTGATGGCATCGAATTGTGCCGATATGTAGACTGCCCTGAGTTGCCTGCGGGCTGATATGGGCGGGATATAAATAATGTAAATAAATATAAATAAATAAATAAATATGCTTTGCTTTCTTTGGTTTTCATTGAGATTGTTTCTACAAGGTTCTTCTCTGTCACCTGGAGAAACTATTTTTTGTCCAATGAATTTTCTAGAGGTGGATTCAGATAATGCCATCTGTTCCTCAACTCCCACCTCATTGTTCCTATTATAATGCCAGCAGTATTTATTTCATTCAGGCAATAGTTATGATTCCAAAAGGAAAGCTGAGTTTGAAAACATAAATGCAGTCCAGCATATGGTGTTTCAAACAAGTCCTGGGCAGCTAGCTAAATGTCTATGAAGCTGCCTCTTTACAAATAGGCTCAGCTCAACATTAAATCATCCACTTCCACGTGTCATAAAATCTACTTCTGAGCTTACAAGCAATCCCCATGTCTTCTACCATGCTTCCCAATTTGTATTTAGCAGTTTATAAGCCTCCTGAGATATTAACCATATCTTGACCTGGTCATAGCTTGGAAAAGCTACTTTTTTGGATTACAATTTGCAAATCCCCCAACCAGCATGACCACTGGCCGGAAGGAATTCAATGAAAGGTATTCCAAAGAAATATTTTTCCCTAGTTCTGGGCAAATACAGGTCATAACAATAGAGAATGACAGGAAGATAACTGGTGCTATTTTTTTTATTGCTATGGGCATCCAAGTGAGTTGCCATTTATAAAATCAAATCTGGGTGCTGCTCCATTTCAGGGTCAAAAATATTTCAGTGATTCTATTAGTTGGTTTGGGCTGACCATACAGAAAGGATTTTCTTTCTCATGCTATTGTACATCTATTTGCTGGTTCTTCATAGTTTGCAACTGCTGTTACCGCTTTCCAGAGTTCCTGTTCAAAAGTCAACAGGTAGCTTTTGGATAATGAGGAATGGAAATGGAAAAAATGACAATGATATCCCAGAAATCATGGGGACACACTGGACCGTGCTGGGCTTGTTGTGGGAATAAGTAGAGGTGCATAAAATTGTATGTGATTTGTGAGGGCGGGGTTACTGATCACCTCTATTATCCCTATCATGTGCACATCCACTAGAGCAGTGGTAGCCAATCTATGGCACACACCCCTTTCACCCATTTGCCCACCCCCCCTTGCTCACTCACCCATTCACTCGCCTGCCTGCTCTCCTCACTCTCTCACTCACCCACCTCTAGCTTGCTCGCTTGCCTGCCCACCGCACTTGCTCGCCCACTTAGCCACCTCCCACTCCCCACACTCACTACCCCTGAGTGCCCAACACCCCTCCCCCCCTAAACTCTAAAAGGTTCATCATCACTGCACAAGAGAAATCCCATAAGACTTAGTGAACCTGCTTCAATGGGTGTCAAATGTATATTGGAACATTTAGAGAATGAAGATGTCACCTTCCAAATATTCATGTATCTGGGGTGTATAAATTCACTTGCTTGATGGAACGGGAAGAAGTGATCTCTTCTCAAAATATACCCTCTGGAGAGCTTTAACAGAAATGGAATTAAACGTAAACTTTGTACATTACATCACACTCTAGTTGGTGGGGGAAAGGGTGACAAAAAATGGTGTTTCTGTGTGGCTTGAAGCAGTTAATCCTGGAGCTGCTAAGAGAGCAGTCACCATGGTAAAGATAAGAATACTCTAAAGGCCAAGAAGACCCGAGGTCAAAAACATGAATCTCAATAGTGGTTTAAAGGATGGCTAATTCCTTAGAATGAAGTTCAGACAAAATGGCAAAGCCAATCAATCAAAACCAGTGTTAAGTAATCTGCAGGATTTGTAGATGGAGTGGATTGAGGAGAGAACCTATGTTGATAAAGCTTTTTTGTGCAAATTAATTTGGAGCAATTGGAAAAGCTCTCAGCTATTTGGGGTGAGTAGCAAATCAAGCATAGCAACATTATGAATGTATTTCTATGAGACAGTTTGTTGGCACAATTACCTTCCTGATTGCTTGGAGAAATGAAGTCATGGCATATTAGAATGTATCTTTTGACATCTGAATTGTGGTGGGCTCCCTCTTGTATGGGAATGATTGAGTGCTCTTTTGCTTGATTTCGTTAATCACCCTCCCAGTTTCAAACAAAAAGAAAATTAATCTCATTCTTGCTATAAAAAGGATGATTAACCTTTAGGCTCTAAAATACTATACAATAAAATAACAAATTAAGTAAGACATTTATATGGCTACACTTCAGTTACAGAGACATGGTACTCTATGAAATGGGATAACAACTGGTAGGAGAGAGAGATTTTGAATGTTTAAAAGCTATTTTTGCTATTTAAATTATGCATTGACAAGGGAGAGGAATTTGATGCTCCAGGTTACCAGGCAAAGTGAAAATGTCACCCACATAATGGTTTTTTTTCTTCACTTCTATCTAATCTCTCTCTCACACACACACACCTACCTGCGGATAAAGTCAGGGTGAAACACAATTACTAGGTCACTATGGTCATGGAGAATATAGGAAATCTCTAAATCAGTCTAAAGCATTGGTTCCAAACCTTTGGTCCTCTGGTTGTTTTGGACTTCAGCTCCCAGAAATCCCAGCCAGTTGTACCACCTGTTAAGAATTGTGAGAGCTAAAGTCCAAAACACCTGGAGGACCAGAGGTTGGGAACCACTGGTCTAAAGCTTTTATTTCATTTTAACTTTTTTTCTGAAATAGTATTTCCCTTTATATTATCAAGACCATCAAGAAAAGAAGGGGGGTCTGAAACCTTCACATATTAAGAGGATTGCTTTCATGGCTATGGCATTCCTTAACTTGAGGGAAAACTTTATTGAGTCATCAACTCTGAAAATAAGTTATTGTCTCTAAATAACACACTCCTCATACTATCAGGCACAGGTAGTTTGTTACCATTACTCAACTAAATCTCCTAATGGGAATTTTATTGTGAGTTGTTTGTTTATGCTATAAATAAACTTCCTTTGTAACGTACAATCTGTTGCTTATGGACATATTAACCACTGCATTTCCATGTCCCTTCACTCTTCTCCTTTAATATGAAAATCACTAAAATCAACATAGGTTTTATGAAGCAGCTCATCCTTACAAAGTAAGAAAATGTGATTATAGTACCTAACAATCAAACATTATCAATTCATTTATTTAATTGAGGGATATGAAATAGTATCATTCAGGCTACTGGGTTGCTGTAAGTTTTTTGGGCTGTATGGCCATATTCCAGAAGCATTCTCTCCTGACGTTTCACCTGCATCTATGGCAGGCATCCTCAGAGGTTGTGACCACCTCTGAGGATGCCTGCCATAGATGCAGGCAAAAGATGCAGGAAAGAATGCTTCTGGAACATGGCCATACAGGCCGGAAAACGTACAGCAACTCAGTGATTCCAACCATGAAAGCCTTCGACAAGACATTCTGGCTACTGGTGTGAATTTCCCTTTCTGTTGCTGTTTTTCCTGTAAGGTTGTAATGCCCTCCACCCAAATAATTGAATTTGGATGCAAGTAAATGCCACTGTTTCTGACATTGAGGTCAAAATATGTAATTCCTCTTACCAGTCACACAATTTATCATGAAGCAGTCAAAAACATAAAGTTTCCCTACATATTTATTACATCTGACATGCCTATTTGCACAAATCTCATCCCTGCATTCTGTTATCAATTTCTTAATAGTACTTTTCATACTATTTAGTGTGTGCATTTTTTTTTCAACTGAGTGTCAGGAAAAATGAAGAAAAGCAGTTTTTCCATCATAACTATAGAACTAGTATGAAAGGAATCTAGAAGCCATCCAATCCATCCATTTATATCAGGGCTGTACACCTTGTGCCTCTCTATAAGTTGTAAGACTCAATTCCAAAGCATCCCTCACCTCTAGTTTTACTAGCCACGATTGATGGGAATTGCAAGCGAGTGTCAGGAAAGAGCAGAATTTGCCAATTCCTGCTTTGCACTGATACAGATGTGCATAAATTATTCATACTATAAATCTGGCTTGCCAAAAAAGCCACTTCTAGGTAGTATACATTACATCATAAAACAATGTAATAAAAACAATATAGGAACGTTCAAAACAGGTTACAATTATGGGAAAATTGAGCTTCAGAAGTATGTTTTCAATATATGTTAGTGCTAAAGCCTGACATAAAAGGAAGATCATCGAACATGAACAGAGCCTCCACAAAGAATGATCACCTCTGTGTCCGTAGGCCACATGGTTATTTTCTGATGTTTCTAGTGGCTTTGGAATTCATCGTGTCATATGTTGACATAATATGGCCCCAGGTTGTATAGAGCTTTATATATTAATATCAACTCAAATCTAGTTTGATAGCAGAGCAGCAGCCAGTGTGGATCTTTTTGTTGATGTGTGCCTTCAAATCATTTCCAACATATGACAACCCTAAAATGATATTATCATGGGATTTCCCTGGCAAAAGATTTGTTGAGTGGATTTGTCTTTGGCTTCCTCTGAAGTTGAGAAAATATGACTTACCCAAAGTTACCCAGTGAGCTTTCATGTCTGAACAGAAGATATTTTAGAACAGATGTAATATATCTCTGATAAAGCATTCCAGTCAATAACCACATGGAGCTTCCAAATCAATCCAAAGCATGTAGATCACATCAATAATAATAATAATAATAATCCTTTATTTGTACCCCGCTACCATCTCCTGAAGGACTCGGTGCGGCTTACTAGAGGCCGAGCCCAAATACAATAGTAAAAACAACAGCAACAACAAACAGCAAAATAATTCAAAAAACAAAGCAATAACATTAACAACACACAATGACGCAATTAAAATCAATGGCAGGGCCAAATGTAAAATTAAAATTAAAAGTGCTGGGCATGACCAGGTGGAGTGTTTGGAGGGGGATGGGCATGCAGATATCATGGATCTCTGATAAAGTGCGTTGGGACATAATGCTAGGAGTTTCAACTGCACTCTCCTCATCCAGGAACAGGTACAGCTGGCATCATAGCCTACAGTGGTAGTAAATTCTTGTCTTCACATTTGCAGTTCTGACATCTGTTGATTTCATTAAAATATTATCTTGAGGAATCTCTAGATTCTCTGGTGATTCTCTATGGTCAGCTTCCTCTCATCATGTTGGAGAACCTAGAGTTTTCTAGACAGAACACCTCTCTAGAAATCCCTAGGTCCTCCAATGCAATTCTCTATGTTCGGCCTCCAGTTTGTTTTTTTTCTGTCCTGTCAGGAGCGACTTGAGTAAAATTGACTATAAAGCCATGTTGAAAGAGCTAGAACTTCCTAGAGATGTGTTCTCTCAAAATTAAAAAATGTTATTTGTTTATTCACTTTTTTTTTACTTTCACTGGAGTCCTGAGCCCTTAACCCCAGATAATGTGCAGGACCAGCTATGGTATTAATTGTGTAATCTATCCAAACCCAAAGGTTGCAAAACTTTTAAGAGTAGAAGTTTCCCAGGAATACCTTCTCTTCCCTAAAACTATCAAAACAGGAGAGGGTGGGTCCTCCCGTCCTCCCCCATTTTAATGCCATTCTTAAAGGCCAGGAGCTTTGTCTAGAGCCTAGACTAACAGCCCCAACATAAGCCTAAGGAAAACAGAAGAGCACCAAGAACTGCACTGTTCCAGGTGGGGAGGGAGTGGAGTTATGTGGCAGAGGCAGAGTTCTTGCTGAATAGTCAGAAAATCCCCAATTAACCAGCATTTACTGCACATATAATAACTGAGAATAGGTGCATTTAAATTATTTTTATTCTTATATTTCACCTACAGTACAATCTATTAAAGGTCAGAAATAATTAAAAAATGTGTATTAATTCTATTTCTACTAGAAAATATAAAATAAAAAGTACATTTCCCCCCACCAAAAAAAATCTACAACTGTGATTCTTTTATTTTGTTTAAAGAAAATGTACAGTGACTTTCCAAAGAAAGTTGCAACATTTATTCCAAAGAGGTCTGATGTGTGGAATATGCTAATCGTTGATGCCAAGCACATCCTCTATTAGTGGTAAATACTTGATTTTTTTCACTGGAAGTGTTGGTGGCTGTCCGCTCCATTCATCTTCATACTGAAAAAATGAATAAGAGGTGAAAATAAATTTAGAACCATATCCCAAAATGGGAAATGATCAGAAACGGCATCAAACATTATGAAATGTCAAGCTGTCTTCATTTCTATTTATATTCCTGCAAAAGGAATCATGAAATGATAGATCAAGGATAACACATTTGTTTTTATCTTTAGCAGACTTTTATTATCAGGACACATAGAATTAAGCATTGGACAGACTTGAGGGGAAAATGGTTCAGCTTTTAATGGCATTCTGTTTTCTGAACTCCTCTGGGTTTGAATTAAAGATATTCCCTCCCTAAACTACAGTTATTAGGGACAAACATATCCAATACACATTTGCTTTCATAATAAATGTTTTAAGTGCATTGTCTCTCAAAATAAACATGTTTTTGAAAATAATGTTGAACCAAACATTTATGAAAACAGTTAAAAACTGGCATATTACTAAGTTTCAATATACACATTATCAGAGGTGATTTTATATTAGTATCCACCAAAATTAAATTCCTTAAGCTTCCCTAATCATCAGCTGCCCAGGGACATGACAATAGGGTTGGTAATCCAATCGGTGAGTCCAAAAGCAGCATTTGACAATCAATGTTATAAAGACAGAGTCTACTGTTCTGCTGTGTAGTATACTGTGATCCTACTGAGAGTTATCAGGAAATGGGGAATTTTTTTATTTTTAAAAAAAAAAACCTATTTAAGCCAGGGCTTTGAAATCTAGGGACATACATGCTTTTTAGTTGGGGAAAAGTATTTGGCAAAGCTGTTAGGGCATCACAATGATGGCAAGATTTATTAAATAAACCTCTGTGGGCTTAGTTAGTAAATGGGAATGCAGACTGATGTTTCTGTGTGTCAAATATAATCATCAAACCCTCCAGAAATACTGCATTTCAAATTACCGCTGAGATGAAGATATAATTGATATTGTTCAAAGATCTCAACAGGGGGATTCAAATCCCATCCCTTCCTTGATATCATCATCTAATTTATTTTCCCAAAGCACCTGGCTTCATTAAAATGTACTCATTGAGATTATATTCAGCAAATGAGACAATTAAAGCAAAAACAAATGAATCACAAAGGAAAACTGAATATATTTTTCACTTTGAATCCAAATGTCATACGGTAGGAAGTATGTTTAAATTTAATTCTTCGTGTAATGTGAGATTACTTCTTTGCTTGATACTTTTCCTAAGGGCTAGCAAATGGTAGCTTTCCACATATATGCTTAGACTGCCTCATTTCTAAATTAAATATATAGGAACATGATTTTTCCCCAGATGTCATTGGTCCTCAATGTTTAATATGAATATGTTAAGATTAGAGGAAGTAAAGCTTTATCCTTGTTTACTGCCAAGCACAGGTTTATGCTTTGCTACAATGAGCGTTTTCACACACATATTCTCTTCTTTGGAGCTTCCTAAAAGGCACAGCAGTTCTAAGATCTCAACTAGCCATAAAATTAAAGCTTATACTGAATACGATACTCCAGAAACATCATGTAGTAAAATCCTGCCTATGGCATGACCCCTGCGTACATGGACCAAGATCCACATTTTTACTCATCCACTTCAGAAAAAATGTTAGGCCCTCCAGCATGACCCTATAGTATTTTGGGGTCAGATGTGCTTCATTTCAATAAAGTTTGTGTATTTCCATGAAGTCCAGGAACATATTCCTCATGGATATGGGGGTCATATTGTATATGAGGAACTATATGGGAGCTGTATGTGGAATAAAAGGGGTTGAATAAGGAATTGACAAGGTTGAAAGCAGCTTGTTTGACATAGCAGAAATAGTAGGCGAGATCTTTGCAGATGTGGTATATTTGGCAGACATTCAGCATAATAAAATACCATGGAGGCTATGGCCATTATACAAGAGATTAAAGAAACAAGGTGCCACTAGCTAGATGAGAGGGTTCTTGTCCACGTGAGTGTGTTCTGAACCATCCAAGAAGGAACTGGTACAAGAGGCATTACTGATGTAGACTAGATAGCTGAGTCCCCCCAGAGTGTTTCTTTCTCCTCTGTCACAGTTGGGGGCACAGGGCACTACTGTAATAGCTAATTCTGCATAACCCTGACTCAGCTATTACAGCTCTGGCCCACACAAGTTATTTGAGACGTAAGCAAGCTGGCAGACTAACACCAATTAAGATATCTGTTTTGGCAGCTAAACCAATTTCTCAAAGAAGAAAGGAAAGAAATGTGGATTGAGTTGCAGAAATCAGGTACAAAGAAGAAGAGGACTCAAAACAAGTAGTGATGTCCTTTAATGATATTTAAAGTCAGCTAATCTACATTACGTATGCCTTCCTGTTATAAGCCGCCCTGAGTCACCTTCGGGCTGATATGGGCGGGATACAAATGTCGTAAATAAATACATAAATAAATAAGACTGGTGATTCATATTATGCTTGTGGTTGAAATAGATGTATAGGTTGAAATATTTCATGTATTTCAGCTTTTATTTATTTATTTATTTATTTCATTTGTATACCGCTATTCTCAGCCCTAAGGCGACGCATAGCGGTTTACAACAATCAAGCAAGAACAAGGCAAACAATCAAGGCAAAAATTCAATGCGGCATCAACAAGATTCTTAAAAACAATTAACACAGAAACAAATTAAACTATTTAAGAGTAATAAACATTCAAGTGGCGTCTCATAACTAGAATCATGATCCAAACTCGTCTGTCGTAGTTCCATTTCCTGAAGTCATTGCACTGCTTATTCAAATGCCTGTTCAAATAGCCAGGTTTTCACTTTTCTCCGGAAAACCATCAAAGAGGGAGCCAATCTAATGTCCGTGGGAAGGGCGTTCCACAGCCGAGGGGCCACCACCGAGAAGGTCCTGTCTCTCGTCCCCGCCAGCCGTGCCTGTGTTGCAGGCGGGATCGAGATCAGGGCCTCCCCGGAAGATCTCAAAGTCCTAGTGGGTTCGTAGGTGGAGATGCGATCGGATAGGTAACTTGGGCCAGAACCGTTTTAAATGAAGCCAGCAATTTTAAGGTTGCACGGGTTATTTTATACTATTTTTAACTCATTGTTTTAATATGAAATATCTGTTTTTAGTTGATGGTTTTATGTTCTATGTATGTTTTCAAAATGATGTGAGCCGCCTTGAGTCCACTCTGGAGAAAGGCAGCATAAAAATCTCCGAAATACATACATAATAAATAGACATATCAGACTATTTTGGGGCTTTCCTCCTGATAAAATCCCGACCCCCACTTTATTTTTATAAGGATCGTAGTCTTCCTTGTTGCACTGGCAATATCTTGGTATATCAAATAAACATAATTTTTTTACTAATATTGTTGCAGTCTGCCTTTAAGTTGTTTCCAATTTATGGTAACCCTGTCACTGGATTTTCTTGCCTTTGCCCTCTTCTGAAGCTGAGAGAGTACAATTGCCTAAGCTGGGTTTACCTGGCTGATTGGGGATTGAAACCTTGGTCTCAAACCACTATAGCATGCTGGCTCTCCTCTTTACTAGTGTATTCACTCTTTATTCTGTGGGCCACTGAATATATTCTACCAGGTTTAGCATCAATGTGAAAGGGCCATATATCACAAAGATAACACTATGGAGAGATTTGCACTTGAGCAAAGGCACCCAATCAGCAAGGATTCTCACTTGTATATATAGGAGCTCCAACACACATGCTAGGGCCTTCTCCCCATTAAACATGGGTGTGTGGCTACCATGGGCATTTCTGGCAGACATATTAATGTGAAAGAGATGGGAAGTCTATTTCTATGTAAAGACCTGATACAACTTTCCAAAGTTCAGATACAACTTTCCAGGACAGCTTTGCAAATGATTTGTATTCACTTCCTATACTCTTAGTTGAATATCTAACTATGGATAGAATTCTTGAGAATGTTCTGCAGGCCCTTTAATTAGAAATATATTTGTTTACCTGTAGAGGAATCAAGATGGTTTGGAAGGTTGGAATTGGATGCAATCTCCAGTTCAGCCCATCAACCAACTTCTTATAATTTACTTGATCTTTGCAACTTTCACACCTAAAAATTCAACAGATATGTAAATATGCTCACTATACAGTTTACATTCAATTATTTTCCTCAAAATATCAATGACTATTTTATATACATGAACTGTTTTTTCAAAACTAAGACAAAAACTGAACATCAATTCAAGTGGCAGATGGGATTTTCTTTCTAAATATAACTAATATCAAACTTTAAATGATAGATATCATAGATGCCACATAATCTCATACAGAAGCAGCATATATATTAAACCTTTCTTCTTATGATGTCTTAATATATGTTAAACAAATTTCTCTTCTTAATACCTTATGTTAACCTTTACCACATGAAACATTGTATCATCAATTATTTACAACTAAATATGTAAAGTAAGTATATCTGCCATTAAGAAACTAAAATGATGCAAAATAAAAGAAAATAAAGCTGATCTAATGTCATTCATTTATTTTGATTTTGTACCAACTTGCTTTAGCTCAGCACTAAGATTACTTGTATTATGCGAATCTAATGCACACCCTAATTTTGGCAAGGTAATTTAGCCAAAAAAGATGAGCATTAGATTCAAGTAAACTGGGTATATACAATGGCATACAATGTGTCATCTCTTATATAAAATATCAAAATCAAGGTTTGCTTTTTCAGGTTTTTTTGTTTTTTGTTGTTTTTTGTTTTTTATTTTTGTTTTTTGCAGAGGGAAAAAATGTTCAGACCATGGATGATGGAATATGTGAATGAAGATTTAGAGGACTGACAATACAGATATGGCAGGAAGGCTACTACTTTTGAAAAGGAATATTTTTACATTAAATTTTGTTGCGGGAGTAAGTCTTACTGCAACCTATTCAAAGGGTGTATGGTGAATTGTGGCTGTCTGAGTGTTAGGCTGCACATCTCATGATTCCTTACCATTAACTATGTTAGCAAGGGCTGGAAGTAGTTGCCATCCAAAAAAAAATATCTGTAGGACCACACATTACTAGCCCTAGGGTCCCTAACTACATTTACATTTAAAATACTCATCTGTGAACATAATGCAGCCGGTTTTACTTTGACACTTTACAAGTACAGTTTAACTAAGTTCCTAAGAACTTTTTGTTAGGCAAGGAATAAATAATTATTGCTGCTAATTCTTCTTTAAAACAGAAAGAAGTATCTGGAAAAATACACACAGATACATATTCACATACAGAGAGAAAAGTCAACACATTCAAATAAAAGCAAAATATGCTAGTGATGCCTGTGCCAAATCAGAACAACGCTAGTTATGTTCCCGCTTTTGCTTGCTGATGGGGTATCTGGAGAATTGCCACAAATGTGCTTTGCATTATTGCATTTATTCTTCTCGTTTGGGATATGCAATCACTTATCGCACAAAAATATTGAAGCAATAAATAGCCAAATTTTTAGAGATTAAATCAAAATCCTGGATAATAATTATTCCCAGTCCTTTACATTTAAATAGCAAACACAGCCAATAAAAGTCAACTGGCATTAAACCTGACTGTGCATGGGTCTTAGGACAAAATGTATTATTTCATGAACTGCTATGGTTCTTCTGAAAGAGATTTTTTTCTACTTTTATTAGCTTTCATCATATAGGAATCTTGTGGGAAAACACTAAATTGCTACACTGTGTTAAAGCCCTGTAGTTTTATTAATAGGTTTTTAGCATGGTCATAGTATTTGGCTAGCTTAAAAAACACTGACTGAAAAAGTCAGCGCTTGCAGAGTTTTCTTCTGTCAGTCTATTTCTGGTCTCCATTGGCTAGAGATTATACACTTTCTATTTTTCAGTTATGGTCCCAATATTAGGGAATAAATCAGTCCAAGCACTTTGGCTACCTGGACCTTGGAAACAGACTTTATTATACAAAATAAATAAAAATAGATCTACACTATTTATGTTACTGGGTTTTGTATAAGAGGCAAAGTTGGTTTACTCAATAGAAATTATTCTCATTAATAAATCAGAGGAGGTACATATGCATTAAGGAATACAGAAGATTATGCTTTTTATCCTATGATTGTCTCCTGCGTGTGTTTTTAAACAATCACTCTTATTAGGCAGCATCAAGGATCAATGAAGCAGACTTCAGATGCTCCTATATGCCTAGTGCAGAAAAGCATGGATAAGAATAGAATAATCCCCTCTTTATTCTTCCTCCACCTACAGTTTTCAATTCCACTATCTACATCCTTCCCCTTAGGCTTAAATCTAAAAAGAATACAACTGGGAAAGGGGAGAATGATAAAATGTGAAACAAGGGAACAAATCTGTAATGCTCTTCTTCAACCTGATAGCATGGCTGTTACGTAAAAGCTAAGGACGAACAAAGTTCAATGATGGTGCCTTCTTAAGAATAGTGATGTTGGGTCTGATTTCCTTCCTTCCATTCCCATTCCCAATGTATATTTGCATGTGTGAACGTGTCTTCAAGACACCTGCCCACTTTTGGTGACTCCATGAATTTCAGAGGGTTTCCTTATGCAAGGAAGAGTAACTTTGTCATTTCCTTTCCTCTGAAATGTAGCCTACGGCATTTAGTAGTCATTAATCCCCCATCCAAGTACTAAGTGCCTTTAGGGCAGTAGTTCCCAGCCTTTGGTTCTCCAGTTGTTTTGTACTTCAGCTCCCACAGTTCCTAACAACTGGTAAGTCAGTTGGGATTTCTGGAAGTTGAAGTCCAAAACAACTGGAGGACCAAAGATTGGGAGCCACTGCTTTTGAATATTTAGGCCTTCTGCATGTTTACTCAAATGTGAATTCTACTTCATTCAATATTCTGCTGCTGTGCTTCCCAAAAAAGGTGGCCACTAGGAGAATCAAAAGTGTTTGATAGACAATGGCTAGGATCCTATACAGGTGCATAGTTCCATACATGAACTTCTCCTTTCTTCCAGTGCTGCCAACTGTCATGCCCTGGGAAGGGCTCCCACCACTGCCATTTTTCAGCAGGGAGCTGGTTCATATGATTGGTCTTTGGTCTTTGAAATTGCCTGTGTTTTGAAAAGCTCACTAATGTCTCTTGTTCAGGTAGCACTGTCTTCTGAGAAGCAGCTGGTCCCAGTTCAATGAAGGGAAGAGGAAGGTGAGCTCTCAAATAGAGTTTTCCTTCCCCTGTAAGCACAGACCAACCAATCCAAAAAAGGACTCATGTATAAGTCACTAACAGAATGCCAGCCAAAGAGATTTTTAACACTGGCATACTGTATTCCTTAAAGTCAGCTCTAGAAAGCAATCTAGCAACTGTATTCCTAACTGCAGTTTTTGACCATTCTTCCAAGGAATCCTCATGTATGACAAATCACTGTTGTCTAGTCTGGAAACGACTGGAGCACAGATATATATTGTTAGACTTCCTCTATGCAAAAAGGTTGCCAGTGCCACTCTTAGCTTATGAAAGGTGCTTGTGAGCTATAGTGGGACATCTCTGATCCTAATCCTTTTTGGAGAGAGCTACACCATCAAGACGACACTGGACCTCTTTTATTGATTTCTTTTCAAAATTCAAGTTCTGTTTTGCTGTGCTGAAGAAAGAGTACACATTCACTCCACTCTATAAAAACAGCACTGTGTAATTCAGGAAATAAATGGGATCATGTTTCAAATCTGGTTTTAAAGAATATTCGAATAACTGTAACAAAACCCTGAAGGAGACTATGCATACCCCTTATCTTAATTACTAACAAATAACAATGGCTAATTCAATTAATATACCCTTTTCAGAGAAGCAAATAATTATTTTGTACTTTGTAATATAAAGTCCTGTAGCATCTTTTCAGATTAACCCCCTGATTCATAAAGCACTGGACACAATTCAAAGAAAAGCAGGACTCTGGCTTAACTTCAACATTACTGAGACAATTCAGGGACATCTAAACTCCCACTTTATGTAATAAAATGTATGATCAGTTTGTACATCCAATCTGGTCTCATCATGTTCCTCTACAGTTCAAAGAAAGCAAGGCCCCATTTTAAATACTCAAAACATTTATCACTGAGTAATAATACATAACTCTCTTATCTCATTGCATCTGTTTTATTACTATTTATAACAGAAGTAGTACAGAGAATTCTTCACTTCACTCCCACATTCTAGCTTTCCCAAAACACCTTTTGGCAGTTCAGGTTAGTGGTAGTTCTAAAAATGAATTATTTTACTCCCTTTGACTAATACTTATGACCAGGTGTCGAAAATGATGAATGTGCAAATTACAACCGCCATCCATTTGCCTACCGCAGGGAACTCCCTGAAATGTAGGGGTTTGGGGGTTTTTGTTTTTCTTTTTTAATCTATTTTTATGGGGAAAGAAGATACTTGACTAATCAGATCTTATTTTCATTAGGAATTTCAAATAAAGAAAAGATTTATCATGCTGCCATACAAAAATATTCTAAAGACTAAAAAACGGGATCTTTAATTTCAAGACTATTAACTTTCTACAATTCAGGACTTCCACTATGTTGTACCAAAGTCTTAGTCCTCAGCAAAAAAAAAAAAAAGCAAACAAAAACTAGGTAGTGGTTATTAGGGCAGGAGGAAATCAGGTATGGAAGAAGGCCCTCTACTCTTGGGTTTGAGGCTATGATTCTCAGATACCCTCAACGAGACTCATGGTCTGGCAACATGGGTGGGCTGGAAGCCAAGAATTGTTTTGGCCCCTTTCATTGGGCCCTTTACTCAGAAGGCTCCACTCCCATTTGTTAAAATACAGTTACAGTAAAAAAAAAAAAAAAAAGCCAGTGTCAAAAACACAGTACTTCTATTTTACATTTTTTTTCCTTCCCCAAACCACTTTTCATATTCATTTTAATGCTACTCCAGAGCTATTCGAAGTAGTGGTCTATGGGGCTATTGGCAGCTAGTTCACAGCAGGCTTCCAATAAACTATGTCAATACAGAAATAATATGGCCACAAGTATGATACTGCTCCCTGACACTTTGGAAGAAATATCTGACAGTTTTAATCACACCAGAGAGTTTGGGAATCAAGGATTTAACCCTAGTTATGTGCCTCCAGTAACATAAGTTTAAAGGACAACTTTTATATTCTGGTTTTGTAAGCAGGTTGCTCAATAAAACAATATATAGTCACCAGAACACTTGACACCTGCACTGTATCATTTCAACAGACAACATGTCAGATCCACCAGTGCCTCTTTTGAACTAAATGCTTTCAGAGTCAGAATGTTTCACATTCTGGTATTGAATATTTTTTCTTTCTTTTGATATTCCATATGTCATTTATATAGCACCAGTACTGAAACTGTTGCCTGAACAGCACATTTTAGAAATAATATTCCTGTCTCTTTCAAGATGTCTAATACATTAAATCAGAGTGCAATGAAACATTAAGAAGCAACATAGCAAACCTGTTTGTGATCAAAACAAAGTTAAACTAGCAGGAATACGGAAGAAAATCAATGGCAAGAAAAAATACAATAATACACATGACTATGAAAGCTGCTGAATTCTTTGCATTTTGTACACTTCAGAATGAAAGTGGATAATAGTTTTCTGCCTCAGACAATTAAAGGTGACTTGAAAGAAGGATTGCTGTTTACAGAACATATACCAAGCACCAATAAAGGTTAAAAGCTGTGGAAGGGAGTGGGGAATAGATTGTTTTGTATCTGTCAAAAGCTTCTCAGTTAGAAGGAAGGAGGGTTTCTCTCATATATCCTTGACTCTGCACAAATATCCTGAATGAGCACTGGATAAAACATATTTATTGGTTGTCCCAGTCCACCAATTCAAAAGAACTCAATATGAAGGTAGACAGAAGATACTGAGCTATTTTCAGGACATCTAAGCCAGAGCAATGAACATAGGCTCTATTACTATGGAAATGTTATCACATTCTAAGGGCCATTTCAACTTGACCTGCTTTGAATGCAATATTCCTGCTTCTTGGCAGGGGGTTGGACTGGATGGCCCATGAGGTCTCTTCCAACTCAATGATTCTATGACTCTGCTCCCATCACTGTTGAACTGGTTTCTGCCAATGAATGGAAGGCAAAAGGGAGAACCGTGTCAAGAGGAAGGCATGTCAAGCCAACCCTGACCGGGACTACTTCCTACCTGGAAATCGATGTCCTCACTGTGGAAGAACATGAGGATCAAGAATAGGTCTCTACAGTTACCCACCACCGAGACACTACATTTGGAAGACAAAGCCGATTATCACTGCTCTAATGGGAATGGAGCGCTGGGCCGACAAAAGGCTCCCCACCCCTGATTTACATAAACTTTAATGACGGAATAAGACTCACGCAGCCAGTAGCGCTCGTAGAAGATCATCTGGTATTGGGAGCCTGAAAGACTTGAAAACAGTCCTGCACTTGTCACTGGCCAGCAGTCCACATCTACACAAAGGGAAATGGTATTTTTAAATATTCCTGTTTCAAATACAGAAAAAAACTCACACCATGTAAATTAAGAGATTAGATATGCATTAAAAATGTAGACTGAAAAATATTTTTAAAACTGCAACAAAAAACGTATTAACACTTATTAAAAACATGGTTCAACAAATGCTAATTCTCTTCACAAGAACCCTATGGAGAACTTCCCAAAAAAGATTCAGACTTGGAGAAGGTATTTAAAAAATACAAGTTTCCATAATTATCCCCCATCCAAAATGCATGGGTCCAGAAATGTTTGGGATTTTGCATTTTCCTTTTCATTTTGGAATACTTGTATTTGCATACATGTACAAAATGTGATGTCTTGGAGATGGGACCCTAGTCAAATACAAAATTCATTTATGTTTCATACACACCTTATATACTGTACATAGTCAAGGTGATTTTATATATTATTTTTACTACGTAATTGTGTGTATGAAACCAAGCTTGTTTACACTTAATTATCAGAAAGCAAAGCTGTCACTCTCTTATCCATCCATGTAGACAATTCTGGAGTACTTCAGAATTCTGGATAAGGGATACTCAATCAGTACAGCTCCAAGAATATCCAAACCAGCATGGCAGCTGTTAAAAAGGTTGGGCAAGAGGGGAGCAAAATCAGCTTTCCGCTTCCTCTGATAAAATGGTCAGCAGACAAGAGGAAGAAAGAAATCTCTAGGCACAAGACTGTTCTGACCACCCTGTCTTACCCAAATGGCAGCTCCAGAAACATCCCTGCCCCTCCTGCTTGCTCGCAAACTCTCCCTCCAAGAGCCTAACACATATGTAATACTGGTGACAGACTGATTAATATTTTTCTTTCCTTTCAACCTGCAGCGTTATACTGACTAAATCATTTCAGCCTACAACATGTTAGCAGTATTTTTAAAAATGTTTCCCTGTGGTAATTGGATCCAGACCACAACAGAGTCGCTGGATATTTAGCACAGTAAAAAATTAATAAAAATCTTAAAGCATGCCAGAAAAAGAAGGGAGGCAAAACACTGTCATCCACTTCTTTCCAGATCACTTGGAGACAAATGGCATCTTTCCTTTGTGTTCACTTCAACATAAAGAAAGCACACAACTCTTGAGTTATTGAAAGCAGAACATCACCAATCCATCATACCAGAAGTTCAAATCACAGTTGTATCATATAAGAGTAGTCATGTATAGACAGCCAGCAGTTCACACTGACCAACATGAAGTCATTTGCATTCAACTTCTACAGACAATTTAAATCAGACCAATGTAAATTCTGTAAAGTGCTTCTGAAAAACTTTGAACTCTGGGAGACAGAACTAAATAAAGCCTTGAGTAAGAGCATTTAAAGGCACAAACTGGAGGCCTCAAAATAAGAATTTTCCTTTCCTGAAACTAAATTACTTATCTTCAAATAAGTTTTTCTGAAATTCAAAAACTCATGTGGAGCAAATCAGTATGGGAAAGTACACATACTGTTGACATTCTCACTATGGTCTTCTGATTTAATTGCCTTCTTAACTGTTTCCAATTGAAATCAAAATGTCAGTTCACTTAAACTGATGGGATCAAAGCTTGATTTTATAGCTTGTAGCTGCTCACACACAAGGCCAAAAAACAACACCAGGCAGTTTTCCTGCCATTTCCCAAGGAACAAGGAAGTATTCCTTCTAACAACAGATTCAAGTGCTGAGTACTTGGGAATTAAAGCATAAACAAGGCTATTATGAAACATGAAGAAAGTATCAGTGTTTCAGGGAGAACACTTGAGTTCTGCATAAGTACTTCATTAAACAAATGAAAGAAAGAAAACATAAGACAAAAGAAATTGAGAAATCAATCTGAAAAGAATTGGGCATGCACAGTAGTTAAAAATAGTTACATGTTGGAAAAGAAAAATAAGGCACAACAAAGGGAAAGTATGAAATGTGCTCTTGCAAGGAATGGTTAACCGGAATGCTCAGCATTCCTTTTAAGAGAAAGGATATAACACCCATTTGTAGAAATACTATAGCCTATTATAAAGTTAGGCAAAGAGTTTCATATTTTCTGGTTTCCTAGAGAAAGGTTACTATCGCATCATCCATGCAGACTTCTGACAGAAGAAGAAATCCTTACTTCTCTCGGTCGTTGTATGCCAAATGGGCAAAAAGCTGAGCAAAGTTCTCATAGTTATTTTTCTTCAGTAGTTCCTGGGACACAGCTAGGAGATATGTGACATCCATCTCATTCTCATCACGTACACTGTAGTATCGCCCAAGAGTCATAATCTCATGTTCTGATAATTTTCCATCTGAGATACTCAGAATCAAATTTCTGAGAAAAGAAGGAAATGAAATTAAAATAAAATTAACTTGTATGTCCAGGGGCACCTCTGGGATATCAGAATGCAAGAACTCCTTGAACATGTTTAGTTTTGTTATACATCAAAATGTCAGCTTTGCATGCTAATTTGGCATAGAAATGAGTTCTATTTTAAGGTATATTTAATTCTAGCCAAGAGTAATGTTTTCAAAGGAGACAGCAGAAAATGTCTATGCTGTTTGCATCACTATGGAACTTAAAATGAGACACTAAAGCTACAAATTCTTTCTGATGAAGGTTCTAAACTGCCATGCATTTCTCAAAGGGCCAGACACAATAAAATGCCATTCAGGTAATTAGGAATTACCTCAAACTCTTTGCTCCCAAATGTGGTACGAATACAAGCAATTTTTTCCTCTCCCTATCCTCTTGCAGCTCATCATTTTGGGAGGGGGGGGGGGGAACTTATTTGGCATTAACCGGTATTTTTGGACAGTGAAATGACGCTGATAGTCCCCTTCCCTTGCTGAATCCTGTGGTAGCTAATGCTGTTATATTCTGTTTTTACAATACTGCATAAGTCACTCTCTAACAGCTGAAATCATGGATCTAGAGTCTATTTCTAGACTACCGAAGCCTACAGTGTCGAGATACTGGTCTTTGTGTAATCAAGAAAGCAAAATCTTTGACACACAAGATTCATGAACTTTAAATTAAGATATTTTAACTTCTGCATGAAGCACATATCCAAGAGACAAGTAAAATTAACAAAACTTGATTTGTTTGTATGATCTAACTATACTATTCATTTATAACCAGCAAGTCTTATTCTGAATTCCACAGTATAGTGAACTGGAAAAATACCATTGCACTAATATGTCAGTTTTTGTGCTTGTTTTATATACTCAACAAGAATAAATGGATAGATACGTTTGATAAGCTCTATGAAGAAAACAGCCTAATTATTTCTTATAGCATGGAAACAAGGCTTTTAGCTCATCAAGCAAAGAAAGAATGCTTGAGGCTTTGTGCTACACAATAAGTTAAATTTAGACTCCTCTGACAGTTCATTTACTAATTTTGAGGTTCTGCACATTTTGACATAATAAATTTGATTACTTTTCTACAATGTACCAAATGGTTTTGCAGTAAGAGCAACGAGTAAATAGTAAAAGTTATTTTCAGCTTCAAGAGAGAAAGTCTGAAACAAACAGTATTAACTTTTTAAAAAAGCATCCTTAACCCTATAAAAGTGTACTTAATAGTTAGTTCCACTTGCTTATCAACATGTATTCCTTTGCCAGATAGATTTTTCATTGATTTCCCACCAATTTTTTTTGGAATAGGATGAGATATAACTTAGAATATGTGTTTCATCACTAGAACAAAATGTCAAACATTCCATGATGTTATAATGCGTATGGATTCTGCCGGTAAGCAGTAGACTGCATATACACTACACACACACACACACACACACTCACTTGTGTATATATATCAACCTCATGTATAAGTTAAGGGAAAGTTATGGGGTGAAAATTAAATATTTTGATATGACCCATGAATAAGTCAAGGGTCATTCAATAGAGAAGGGATCATACTAGCACTGCCCTGGGACAAGCTGACCTAGCCTCCACTGCCATTTTCCACAGAGACATTCAAAAAGACCAGAAATCGTGCAGCATCAATAAGAGTGGAGGTGGTCAGTGCTTCTTTCAGGGTCTCCTGGGACAGGCTAAGCTCTTGCTTTCCACCAATTTACTGAGAAAAGGGAATTGATCCTGTTTTAATAAGAGTTAAGGTACAGTACTTGCATTTTTTCGTGTCAGGAGCAACTTGAGAAACTGCAAGTCACTTCTAGTGTGAGATAATTAGCCATCTGCAAGGCCGCTGCTCAGGGGACGCCCGGATGTTTTGATATTTTGCCATTCTTCTGGGAGGCTTCTCTCATGTCCCCATATGGGGAGCTGGAGCTGATAGGGAGCTCATTCATGCTTTCCCCAGATTCAAATCTACAACCTGTCAGTCTTCAGTCCTGCCAGCACAAGGGTTTAAACCCATTGCGCCACCGGGAGCTCCTAGTATTTACACTGAACTTTACTCAACCCAGTTTTTTGGGTCAATTTTTGATTGACATGTCTAGACTTATTGACGTTTCTAGAGTATATATAGTAAGAACCTAGGCTGAATTCACCATTTCCTGGCTTTTAAAGGATCTCATGCTAAAAATGATCTCTGCCTAATCTAAATCTGTAAAGAGTTGCTGCAAGTCAGACCTGATTACATGGGACCAAATAAACCAATATGACCTGATGTTTTGATTAAATCATGTTTTAATTAATCCATTTTGCTACCTATACATTGCCAAGATAATGGCAAAATTCTACCCAAGGCGGCAAAAAGATACTAATAATCCAGAACAAAACCCTGTGAATATTCTGTAGGTACCTCTACCAAACTATATTAATAAACCTTGTTTGTATTCCAAGTGGTCAGAGACAGCACTTACCTACATTTTAGGGGATTTTTCTCACCTTCTTTGCTTTAATAGGATCTCAAAGAAGAAATCCTTAAACTTAGGCTTTAATTTAGTAATAGTAAAACTATTTTCCTACTAGGCTTTCATAATCTCACCTGAATTCATCATAATCAATAACAGTAGTGTGTTGAGGATCAGCAGCTGCAAAAATTTGCTTAATCTCTCTTGATCGAGGTTCTCCTATCACTTTAAGTTTGTTCAAGATTATGTTGATATTGGCCATAGCAAACTGGAAAAAGAGCAACGTATTGTATATTTAATACACACAAAATACTGTTAAGCTAATGTAAAGTAATATGAAGACATAAAACACTGATTTTTTTCACTTCTAATGAATAGTGTGTGTGTATGTGTGTGCATACACACACACACACACAAATATACAGATATATACAGAATATATATATATATATATATATATATATATATATATAAAAATCTCTTCTTAATGAATGGACTTTAGAAAAGGCCAACACTGTATCCAAAAATAACTCTAATAGAGTCTTTCCAGATATATGCCAAATTCAAGAGAGTATCAATGTTGCAGTGTCTGAATATTACACCTACACGTTCATTAAAATATGCCCTCTTACCCCATGAAAGAAGAAGCTTACATCCTTGTAATCTCTGCTTCCCTCCCACCCCCACCAATTCCTGGGAAAATATTGTATTGGTACAAGATATTATTTGCTGATTTTCATTCCTCATTAAGAAGATAATGTGGGAACATGGTAATATGCTACCACTATGCATTTTGTCCTTTTCTTGTGAGGAATGAAACAGACTGAAAGCCAAAGCTAATGTAAATGTGTTCAGAAATGATGAAAAAAATTGTCAAAATTCTAGAAACTAACTCCTACAAAAATAGTTGAAAAAGTCTGACATGTTTAGCCTACAGAAGGGAAGACTGAGAAGTGACATAATAGCTATCTTTAAATATTTGAAGATGCAAAGCATAGAAGACGAAGCAACCTTGTTTTCTGCTGCTCCAATAAACAGGACCCAAACAAATGGATTCAAAATAGTTAATTTGTGAAAAGAAGATTCCGAATAAAAATTAGGAGGACCTTCCTAATGGTAAAAACAATTGGGCAGTGGAGAAGATTGTGGAAAAGGTGATGTGCTGTTGGATTTTTAAATATAGATGGTATTGCCATCTCTCATGGGTGCTTTGAAGACACTTTCCTGCACTGAAAAGGAATTGGACTAGATGGCCCTTTCGATCCCTTCAAACTCTAAGATTCTATTAATACAAATATAACTTGAGTGCAAAAGTATTTTCACAACTCAGTGAAGACATTAAAGGGAGGACACATTGCACTTGGTGAATGAATAACTAAATGGTTCAGTCCCATTTCTCTCTTTCTTGTCCAATGGAGCCAAGTTTGGACAGCAAGTATAACCTAATCACATGACACCAAAATCATGAAATGACTTTATCAGTTCCTTTGTTCACACAGAGAACTTCAATGGTTTTCCTACAGTGAGTGAGGTAAGTATAAAACCATAATCTCTATGCTAATAGTGAACTTTTCTGAGTGGTGAAGGCATCACCCAGTCACTATGTGTCTACCCTGCACTTTCTGTACCAAGAGGATTGTATGAACCAGCTCCAAAGCTGCACCAACCCTCGACACAACCCTCAGTGAGGTTGAACAGGATCTCACTGGCAAAATTTCATTTACACTTGTACAAATTGGCAAATTCTAATCTCAGATCTTGATCTGAAAGCTCTGGAGAAAATGAATCACCAAGTTAAAAACATATTTCAATCCAGTTACGTATTTCTGCAGAATATGCTTTATAGTTACAGTTAACATGAAATTTACAAAACGTGCAATGCCCCCAACACCATTTCAGCAGCCTATTTATATCTTCTCTTTGTTTCATTGTTATTTATCCCATGGGCACAAGAACTGCTATGGAAAGAAGGAATCATAACAATTATCAAATGTTCTTATAGATTTTTGTTTGGTTAGCTTCCGAGCTCTTATCTTTTGCATGGGAAAACTAACTGGTACAGCATAGACTGTATGAGCAATTTCTTTATCCCCGTTGCTGCTTTATTCCTTTCCAAAAACAAAGGCTGGATTAGATCATGACAAAAGTCAATCTGTATGCCTGAATTATCAGGCAACAAGTACACTCCATGACATTTACCAAGCAAGCTATTGTGTGTACATTGTGTGTGCAAGATGCTGAGGGCACTGACATTTTTTTCATTATACTGTTTTCAAATCAAACACTGATGAATCTGTGTTGATCCTGGTTAGAACAAAAGCTTTTCAGACTCACTATTATTTAAGCAAGATAATGGCATATGCCTTAAATGCCAAATAAGGACTGGAAAACACAGCTTGCCTCATTTGCATGCTTTTCCATGTAGTTGAAAGCATACTCGTCAGCATCCACCAGAAGAAAGACGTGGTCATGGAAACACACTTTGGCTCCGACATACAGATCCACAGCTGTGTAGTATTCAGGCAATTCACTCTTATAGATCTCCTGCCCAGGCTTCTTAATCTTACCTCTTTCCAGGAATTTCCCACCAATTACCCCTATAATAAGAAAAACATTAATAACTTTGTGCATTTCAGAAAGAAACTAACAAGGCTTAGTTCCAAATTAGTCATTACACTCAAAATTACTATCTCTACAATGAATTGCCCATGACTGACTGCATAACAATTATTTCCATCAGGAATTTTCTTCTTTCTTCAGATTTGGAGATGTAATCATTTAATGTCAATCAAATATGTTTATTTGTGTATTTTTTCAATCCAAACAGTATTACTGGAAACAGTGACTTTGTCCAGGACAGTGCCTAAATTGTATTCCAGCTTCCATAATTACATTCTATATACCCAAGACTGTAATTCGTATCCACACATTAAAAACTTGTTATTCCTAAAGGTGCTACCACATTTCTCTTTTTCCCCTTCCCTTTTTTCTCTCCCTCTAGGGAGAAACTGAATAGATCAGGGTGAACTGGATTCACAGAAATTAATGATCCTTTAGCAGTAGTAGTAGAACTAGTAGCAGTAGTAGTATTTGCATCTCTCTTTTTCTCTCTAAAAAAGATACTCAAAGTGGCTTACAGTAAAACCTAAAAATATACAAACATTAAAACAGAATTAAATATTTAGAGGGAAAACTCTTAAAACCAATTAAAGCTTATTCATATAAAAACTGCAGCACCTCCTGACCTATCTTAAAAACTTCCTTTTTTAAAAGCCTGCCTAAATAAAGAAGATTTAGCCTGCCATGGGATGGACAAGAGGGAGGGGGCCATTCTGGCTTCCCTGACAACAAATTCTGGAGTTGAGGGGCAGCCACCAAGAAGGCCCACTCTCTTGTTCCCAGTAACTCTGGTGAAATTGAGAGAAGGACTTCTGAGGGTCTCGGAGTCTGGTTTGTACAAGGAAATGCGAGCAGCCAAACAGCCTGGACCCAACCCATATATGCATTAAAGGTAATAACCAGAACTTTGAATTGTGCCCAGAAACAAACTGGTAGCCAGTGCAGCTGATGCAACAGGTGGGTTGTCTGATCCCTGTAGCCAACCCAATTTAGCAACCTGGCTGCAGCTCTTTGGGCCAGCAGAAGTTGTCTAACAGTCTTTGGTGGTAGCCCCACATAGAGTTTGTTACAATAATCCAAACAGGATGTAACTAGGCCTGAACCACTGTGGTAATATCTGGCATCTCAAGGTACAGGCATATTTGGCACACAATGTGCAAAGGCAAATCTGGCCACAACAGACTCAATGCTGAGTCCAGGAGGACCTCTAAAGTGCATATCTGCATCTTCAGGGGGAGTGTAACCACATCCAGTACAGGGTGAATCACTGTTCCCTGAGCTGCTTTCCGACTGACCAGAAGCACTACTGTCTTGTCTGGATTAACTTTCAATTTGTCGGCAGTTACCCAGTCCATTACTGATGAAAGACACTGGTTTAGGGTCAGAACAGCTTCCTTGGTTTAGTTGGAAAGGAGGAATAGAATTGGGTGCTATCTGAATCTACCAGTAGACGGCACTGCACTCCAAAACTCCGAATGACCTCTCCCAGCTTTCATGTATATGTTGAACCCCATGGGGGACAAAATGAACCCTAAAGGATTCCACAGGCCAGTGGCTAAGTCCTCTAGAACCATCTTCTGGGTGTGACCCTCCAAGAAACAATGGAGGCACTGGTACAAGAGAACCAACAGGAACATACTCCCTCTGTCCAGTTCTCTGTGTAGGTCATCCACCAAGGCAACCAAGATTGTCTCTGTTCCATAACCATGCCTGAAACCTGATTGAAATGGATCTAGATAGATTATTAGCTTGGTCTGAAAGAAGGAACACTTCTCACCCCTTCTCCAGCAATCTCTACCTCTCAAAAAGCCTCTCTGAAGAGGTTCTTTCAAAATGACATGGGGAAAAATGAGGAAGGCAGCTGAGTAGAGGCTAACTTCTCCCACCAATATCAATGGCTTCAGTCCTAAATTAACTTAGAGGAAGTCATAGGAAGAAGGAGAGCAAGGGATACTTTTCTTCCATTAACTTTCTTAACTGATCTTAGAATTTAAGTTCAGTGTTATTCAGGATTCCCTTCAATATGGCTTGAGCAATGTACATGGCTGAGAAGCAAATTGTGGGACTACCATAATGATCATAATACAATGCAACCAGACTAAAGCATTATATCAGACTCACAACTCTTGACGTGACAAATCTTTATAAAACTTTCCATAACAGATAAAAATGCAAGGAATTGAAATCATACTGTGTATACACATGCAAAAGTTACAATTTAGTCAAAAATTGACCCAAAAAAAGCTAAGTCAAATTGTCCACAGGTCAACAGACAGTACCGTGCCTTAACTGTTATGAAAACAGGAACAATCCCCTTTCCTGAACAGAGTGGCAAAAGATGAGGACTTAGTTCATCCTGGGAGAACTCAAAAGAAGCACTGACAGACACACACTGCTGTCTTCCTTTGCAATGCTGCTTCTGACCTTTCTGAAAGGTGGGGAAATTGTGTTAACAGCCAGGGGCATATGATCCCTTGAGGTGGCACTAGTGCTTTCCCCTTTCTGCAGAATGGTTCTCAACTTATCCACGGATCACATCAAAGTTCATAATTTTGGCCCCAAGACCTGCCCTCGGCGTATACATGAGGTGGACTTGTATGCAAGTATATACAATAATTATTAATCTAAGGCCAGACCAGAGGAATAATATGTTCTTTGGCAGCGGCCTATATGTTTCTTGAACTAGGATTTATTTTTCTATTTTATAACACATACCCAGGCCTGTTCACATGAAGAACATTAGTCAACTTTAAAGGATAGCATAAAAAGACAGTAAATTGTATTTTTATGCTATCCTTTAAAGTTGACTAATGTTCTAATTCAGGAAACCTACTTTAAAAATGAAAAGAAACCAGAAGAAAATGTTTTCTCTTCAAAGTAATACACACTGCCATACTGCAGAAAGCAGAGCACTGATATCATGTCCATTGGGTTCTAGAATAAAAGATGGCCAACTATCTCTGTCCCATCTGTGCTCCTATCTAATCATGGAATGAAGATTACTTGGAATCTGCACTGGGCAACTGCTTAATGTTAGGTAGGTGGTTACATGGAGTGCCCTTAGTCCATACACTTTGTTTGTTTTTCATAAGTAATGCAGTAACTGTGGTTTATTGCCTAGCTGCCTTCCAAACAAAAACCAAAAAACCATGCATTATACTCCCATAAAAGTCTTAACATGTATTGTTTGGTGATGTAAGTGCAATAAAAAAGGATGGGTAGCACAATAAAACATTTATAATAAAAACATAAGTGAAAGCAAAACTTATACTACTTATTTAACAGCAGTTTGGTTCAGAAATCATCCTTGTCTAATAAAACTGAACAGTGAAAAATGCATTAAGGTAATATTCAGAGTATGACTTAAGCCGGTAAAAGCAGGAACATTCAGAATAAAAAACAAAAGCCAGGTTGAAGCACCTTTTCCCAATTTTGTCAATGATGCACAAAAGATCATCAGTTTAAGAAAGTAGTTATACTGTTTCTTTAAAAGAGATTTTAATGTTATAATTGGAAGCCATGAAAAATAACTCAGCATGGCTCATTCAAGCAGTCAAATCCAAAGACACAGAACCATCCAAGAGAGCCAAGGAACATCATCAGCAAGGAGCTTGGAGGAAGAGATAACATTTATTTACTGCAGGCTGCCTTTGACCTCAGCTCTTGGTGACTGGCTCCTTGCAGACTCAGGGCCTGACTGCCT
Organism: Anolis sagrei; assembly: GCF_037176765.1. Taxonomy (NCBI): domain Eukaryota; kingdom Metazoa; phylum Chordata; class Lepidosauria; order Squamata; family Anolidae; genus Anolis; species Anolis sagrei. Next base: position 77,111,128 of record NC_090023.1, on the reverse strand, counting down.
GGCTGAACCATAGCCCAACAGAAACACCTGCTTGCGTCCAGGGGCTTGGGTATAAAAGGAGGACATTGGCAGGGGTGGGGTTGCCACCAGCAGGGTCGCTACCAATGGGACAACACTGTCTAACAGTGGCTCTAATCCTTCCTAGAGGGCCATACACAGCAGTTAGTGCTGGGGGGCTCCTGTTCAAACCCCTGGCCATTGACTTGTGGGGGTTCCTCAGGGTTTAATTTTGTCCCCCACGCTGTTTAACATATACATGAAACCTCAAGGAGAGGCCATCTGGAATTTTGGAGTATGGTGCCACCTATATGCGGATGACACCCAACTCCCTGTTGTCCTTCCAGAGGCAGGCTAAAACTTTGTTATTCAGACAGACTAGATCCCAAAAACGAAGGTGTTTGGGATCTAGCCAGGGGGGTGCTATGGTTTTTAATTTTGAATATATTTTGATTAATTTTAACTGAATTTTTTTAGTGCTGTTTGTGTTTAATTCTGTTTTAAAGTTTGTATATTTGTATTTTTTAAATTGGGTACTAATGCTTTTATGTCAGGATACTTTCAATTCGCTTTGGGAAGATAAAATGGGGTATAAATAATAATAAATAAATAAATAAATATTCAGCCACCTTCTTACATCAAGCACCCAAAGTTATGACTGACTTGTGGTGGACTCTCACATCCCTCCCAGGGACCTGGGAGGCATACTTCTAGGATTTATATATGGACTATGCTGCTGGATGTGACCTTTCTAATTCAGATACAGAAAATCTTCCATTGTGGCCACTGGTAATAGTGACAGAGATCAAGAGCCTTGTTGCCCAATTAAGACTAGGATAGGCCCCAGGAGAAGATTTAATTCTCCCAGAGGTCATCAAGGACAATTTGGATTTCTGGATGCCTATCTTAGCCTCATTGTTTTCATGTATCAACAAATATGGCCAAATTCCCAAGGATTGGGGGTTTGCAATCATTGCCCCCATTTATAAAAAGACAGGGAAAATGGATGGCCCTGTAAATTACAGACCATTTTTCTCCTCAATAGAATTAGCTAATTATATGTCAGGGGTGCTTTGAATGCGTTTTTCCTGCTTCTTGGTAGGGGGTTGGACTGGATGGCCCATGAGGTCTCTTCCAACTCTATGATTCTAAGACATTATCCATGGAAACTCCAGGACTGGCTGGAAAAGGAAAAATATACTTGCCAAGGAGCAAGCTGGATTTAGGGAAGGACGATCCACCATTGACCTGTATCTAGTATTACAACATCTAATAGAAAAATATTCTTCCCATAGCACATCTTAAGTCTATATTGCCTTTATAGATTTTAAAGCAGCTTTTGACTTCATCCCCCGAGTTAAGCTATGGGAGAGCTATGAGATCTCCTCTACTGACCAACGCCTGCTATTCCTAATTCACCTACTCCGTTAAGGGATCTTGCTCAGAATAAGATGTAACTCCCAGGGCCACCTCACCAATGCAGTAGGAATTGAGAAAGGTGTTAAGCAAGGTTGCATCCTGGCCTCACTACTTTTCAACTTTTATATCAACTCCCTGATGAATCATCTTATCAACATGGATTTTCACACACATCTCACCACCAACCCAAAATTTGCGGGAAGACATATTTCCACCTTGCTTTATGCAGATGTTGCTGCACTACTTTCAAGAACACCTACTGGTCTTAAAAGATCACTGAGAGCATTGATACAATACTGCAGTGCAGATCACCTACAACTAAATTACCAGAAAACCAAAATCATGGCATTTTCCAAAAGACTCAAGAGTCACTCTTGAAGCATAGATGGACATAAAATTGAGCAGCTCCCATAAATCCAAATATCTGGGAGTAGTCCTCCACTCTTCCAACAGTAGAAAATTGTTTGGGGACCATGTGACTGAGATTGAGCAAAGGAGCTCTATAGCTATCCTAAAATACCTCAAGACAAAAAGGGGGTGCACTTCATACCTGCAGTACTCAAACTATTCAAAGCCAAATCAGTAGCACAACTCCTGTGTGATGCCCAGCTAAGGCTCCTTATCTAACTTCACCCCACTCAAGCTTGTGCAATCAAAAAATTTAAGATCAGCCCTGCAAGTTCCAAAATGTGTCTCCAATGCCTTCCTGCAACTAGAGACAGGCTTCATGAGGATGGAGGCCAGGATGTGGGTGGCCATACACAACTTAGATTATCCCTTTCTCCCCATGGACTTGCCCCAACAACTTTGTGGGATGACTTCCAGTGTACATGGAAACAGGTAATAGTAACCAAAATCTCATCACTGGGCTTCTTTCTGGGACTGTTGCTCAGCATGGGGCATGATCAAGCCAAAGTGCTCATAAAGCAACCTATAATAGACACAAAACACTAATCAGATCTAGCCAGTGCCCCAAACTTTATCAGCAACAAAACCAGTAGATATCTCTCCTCCCCTATGGCATATTTAGCCAATCTAGAAGTACCCAACAATCGAAGGGCCTTCTGTCTGGCATGATGTCATGCCCTCCCATCTTCTGTACTCAGAGGTCGATATTGGAAGACACCCCCCCCTCAATTCAGAGAAACTGCCCCTGTGATTCTGAACACATAGAAAAAGCAGAACATGTGTCTGTTTTACAGATACATTCACAACAGTTTTATATCACCACTACTTTACAAACACCCAGAGCACTCAGGACAAGTTTACACCAACATGCTGCTCTTGGACACCAACACCATTACAACACATAAAGTTGGCAAGTTCTGTGCAGCAGCGCTTCGCCGGGTGATGACTGGTACCATGAGCCAGCATTTTAACTTATTGGAAACCTGTAATTAGTTATAGTTAGTGCTCCCACCCCCTAGTCTTTGGACTTGTGTTTGGTTGTGCCCCTCCTTCCTTGCCCCCCCCCCCCCGCGTGTTTCCTATGTGCTCATACCCCTCCAGGTGCAAGCATTTGTTTATTAGCAATAGTTTGTTGGAGCAGTCTCAAAAGGTTTTATTATTTTATCTTAGCTTTCATCTTAGTTTTTACCATTGCTAACATTGTTGTTTCAATATATAAGCTTTTAATGCTATTTTAAGTCGTACTTCGTGCTGCTTTTTAAATTCACCTTTTAAAAACTTGTATTTCAATGCCTAGATGTATGTTTTATTCACATTTTACTGGTTCTTTTAATGCTGGTCATTGGCCGAAAAAAAATATTCTGTTTTAAAATGTTATAATTGGTTTCATCTCCCCCCCCCCCCCCAAGACAGTTTTTATTTACATTATAAAAAGGATTTTGTAAATAGAAACAAATTGGGAGAAATAAAATCAATGACATAAAAGGTACCAAACCAAATCAACCCAGGTTCTTTTGGAGAAGGTTCTTGGGAGATCAGAATAGTTATAAATATATATAAATATATATGCTTCCTCTTCATCTTGGAAAGAAGTGACAAGTGGAGTGCCGCAGGGTTCCGTCCTGGGCCTGGTCCTGTTCAACATCTTTATTAATGACTTAGATGAAGGGCTAGAAGGCATGATCATCAAGTTTGCAGACGACACCAAATTGGGAGGGATAGCCAATACTCCAGAGGACAGGAGCAGAATTCAAAACGACAGATTAGAGAGATGGGCCAAAACTAACAAAATGAAGTTCAACAGTGACAAATGCAAGATACTCCACTTTGGCAGAAAAAATGAAATGCAAAGATACAGAATGGGGGACGCCTGGCTCGAGAGCAGTACGTGTGAAAAAGATCTTGGAGTCCTCGTGGACAACAAGTTAAACATGAGCCAACAATGTGATGTGGCGGCAAAAAAAGCCAATGGGATTTTGGCCTGCATCAATAGGAGCATAGTGTCTAGATCTAAGGAAGTAATGCTACCCCTCTATTCTGCTTTGGTTAGATAGACCACATCTGGAATATTGTGTCCAATTCTGGGCACCACAATTCAAGAGAGATATTGACAAGCTGGAATGTGTCCAGAGGAGGGCGACTAAAATGATCAAGGGTCTGGAGAACAAGCCCTATGAGGAGCGGCTTAGGGAACTGGGCATGTTTAGCCTGAAGAAGAGAAGGCTGAGAGGAGATATGATAGCCATGTATAAATATGTGAGAGGAAGCCACAGGGAGGAGGGAGCAAGCTTGTTTTCTGCTTCCTTGGAGACTAGGACGCGGAACAATGGCTTCAAACTACAAGAGAGGAGATTCCATCTGAACATTAGGAAGAACTTCCTGACGGTGAGAGCCGTTCAGCAGTGGAACTCTCTGCCCCGGAGTGTGGTGGAGGCTCCTTCTTTGGAAGCTTTTAAGCAGAGGCTGGATGGCCATTTGTCAGGGGTGATTTGAATGCAATATTCCTGCTTCTTGGCAGGGGGTTGGACTGGGTGGCCCATGAGGTCTCTTCCAACTCTTTGATTCTATGATTCTATGATATATTCAAATTTTATTTGCAATAATTACAGTATGAATGGCTCCACAGATTTTTCTGTTACTTCCTCTAGGAAAATCACCCAAATGCTAAAAACACTATAACAAACTGTCTTGAATGACTGAGTGTGATGAATAAAGCTACAACCACTGATCCCACCATCCCCCTTCCTCCAAAAAGATCTAAGCAGAAGAGAGAGCCTTAATCAGATTGTAAAGGAGACTTAATATTGCCAGAACTACATCTAATACTACTGAAACTCTCTTGCTGATATCAGCTCAATTCCTGTTTCATATCCTGAATGTTTTTAAAAGGATAAGAATGACTCATGCACAATTCTATTAAAAACCAATCTTCACATGCTTGCTGCCACCCGCCCACCCCAAACCTCAGTGCAGAATCTAATCCTAGTAAATTGTGTCTTTCTCGCCAAGTTTTCTGTTGCACATACAGTACTTCCACAAAACTGACAACTTTTGTGTTCACTCAGAAAACATACATCAGATTTTGTTGCAGTGAAATTAGTTTCTCACCTGTATTTCTCTGAGGAGGTTCAAACACTTGGATCGTGTCATCACTCAGAAAATAAGAAATAATGAATTTCCGATCCTTGTCAATGGGGTCAGTAGTAATAAATTGTGCAAGAAAACGTAGTATATGACTCTCGAGGCCTTGTCTGTAAAAACAGATGTACAGAATTGTCACTTTTTCTTCATCTAAAGAAATTCTGCTTTTTCTTTTACAAAATGGGCAAAATGTAACATAAACTTACATCACCTTTCACCTCTTTTTATTGGGGAGACAATACCATTGTTAATCCACTTTTAGCTTTATCTAGTTTATTTGTGCTTCTAAACCAAATATGGATTGAAAGAGTCCAGCTTGCACTGGAAAAATATTAAAAGCTATGCCACACAATGAATTTAAAGTTTTAAAAAAGATTTCATTGTTGTTTATTTTTCAAAGCATTAACAATCAAATGTTATACAAACAAATACAATAAACAATAAATGGTGCTTTAATATAAATTCTAGTCTGCTTCAAAAAACACATGATTTCTAGCATCTGGAGTGACTTTACACGATATCATTGTACAAACTGCCTACTGGACAAAACTGTGCTACTTTCTTTTCGGGCTAAGCCTTTGAAACCACTGAAAACCTAGACATTATAAGGAGATGAGAACCTAAATTTTAAGAATAAATTAGCTTCCTGGTTCATAATATTTGTGGATGTAGACAATGCCAATTTGAAATATTTCACAACTCATAAATATTAGTAACAGCAATATTCCTTTTTCAGAAATGGGGAGGTGATGAGTGAATACTGCTTTTGCTTGGATACCTGTCTTTTTCCATGAACTTCTTGAAGTCTTTTTGGGGAGGTTTAGGAAGCAAGCTCATGCAGGAGCACAGAGAGTCCTCTTCAGAGCCAAATCCATGGTAAGGTGGAACTACTCTTTCTACTTTCACAGGCGGTGGTGCCTTGTATGGAATTGGAGTAAAGTCCTCTGCAAAATAAAATCAGCAACTGGAATGTTACTGTTTCATTCCTGAATACATGAACAGCAGTCCTGCATTTCAATATATGAGGTTTCGCTCTAAACAAACAAAACTGCTCTCCACTTTTGGCAGAAGTCACAAAAGGATAAGTATATATTTTAGGAAAGCAAATATTTCCTTTAAACAGGGAAGTCCAGTTTTGAAAGCATATTTCAAGCCCTTCTCATCTGGGAGTATACTACCATTGATATTTTCCTCTGCTTTCTGTCAACCCCTCTCTACACACTGGGAAAAAACTCAAAAGTTTCCATGAGCCTTGACAGACTGCCAAGAAGTAGAAATCCTTCTTATCTTTACAACAGGCCCAACTTTTTCAAGTCTGTATATTTTTTTGTATATATCTCTTTTCTAAAATACTGCCTTGAGATTGGTGAACTGACTGTACTGCTCTCATAAACATGATTTACTTATCAGCTTTATTACTCCAATCAACAATATGGAACTTACATCTGACCACCCTGCCTTCTACATAATGACAGCTGGGTTAAGCAAAACTATTTAGGGTTACGCCAATTTATTTCCTTTGAGTTCAACTGTTTTTTTTTATCTGCATACATTTCAGTCAACAAAAAACTATTGACCGAAATCTGCACACAGTGACTTTGTGAAGAATCAGACTTAAGATTTGTAATCTAAACCACAAAATAGTGATGCATAAGTGTTCTCAGAGAAATGCATAGCTAAAATTTTCATATGCAGGGACAGTTTCTCTCCTAATGTAGCTGGGTTTCAGAACTTGCATAACAAGCAGAACTCTGATTAAGATCTTTCTTGCATTCCAACAGTGCCACCTAGTGCAACTCTAGTGAATGGGCTAAGGAGATGTAGTAATTTTTATGTGGCATCCCTATGGAGGTTTAATCTGGACCAGTAGGAATATTCATGTATTAAGAGTCAAATGTGGCATTTCTCTCCAAGAAACATTTCTGTCACTTTGTTTGGAAACTAGATGTGGAAAAGGTCTTCCCACAAACTTAAAAACATTATTGTTAGTTATTAGAGTAAAATTTTTGATTTGCATTTGACCTATTCATAATAAACTACTAATTTGTAATGTTGAATTTTTTCCCCAATTCCCCAAATAAGCTATGAAAATGGCCCAAATAACTCCAAAATGTTCCCCTCTAAGTTAAGTTTTGTAAATGCTGATGACACAAGAAAACATTCATGTTACTTCTTACATTAAAATATTCCCCCCAAAATTAACTACATCAGTGCTCATAACCCTCCAAAGTATAATGTTATGGAAAACACTGTTTCTCATAATGAATTGATTCTAACCCAGTTCTTGTGGGGGGTTTTTTCGGGCTATATGGCCATGTTCTAGAGGCATTTCTCCTGATGTTTCGCCTGCATCTATGGCAAGCATCCTCAGAGGTGAGATCTGCTGGAACTGGGAAAAAAGGGGTTTATATATCTGTGGAATGACCGGGGTGAGACAAAGGGCTTTTGTAAGTTGGGCTAGGTGTGAATCTTTCAACTGACCACCTTGATTAGCATACAATGGGCTGACTGTGCCTGGAGCAAACTCTTCTTGAAAGGTGATTAGATGTCCCTGCCTGTTTGTTTCCCCTCTGTTGTTTTTGCTGCTGTAATTTTTGAGTTTTTTAAACTGGTAGCCAGATTTTGTTCATTTTCATGGTTTCTTCCTTTCTGTTGAAATTGTCCACATGCTTGTGGATTTCAATGGCTTCTCTGTGTAGTCTGACATGGTGGTTGTGAGAGTGGTCCAGCATTTTTGTGTTCTCAAATAAAATGCTGTGTCCAGGTTGGTTCATCAGGTGCTCTGCTATGGCTGATTTCTCTGGTTGAAGTAGTCTGCAGTGCCTTTCATGTTCCTGGATTCTTGTTTGGGCGCTGCGTTTGGTGGTCCCTATGTAGACTTGTCCACAGCTGCATGGTATACGGTAGACTCCTGCAGAGGTGAGAGGATCCCTCTTGTCCTTTGCTGAACGTAGAATTTGTTGGATTTTCTTGGTGGGTTTGTAGATTGTTTGTATGTTGTGTTTCCTCATCAGCTTCCCTATGCGGTCAGTGGTTCCCTTGATGTATGGCATGTATGGCAATTGATTCTAACCTTGATCTTTCCCTTTGGCAATAATGGGTCCTCTTGTACAGCAGGATGTCAGGTTGAAAGTAGCTATTTGAGTCAGTAGAATATATATATATATACTGTTGCTCAAGGGCTAGGAATCAAGCAAGTTTCCAGGTGCTGCTGTACTACAACTCCCAGGAGTCTTCACCATTGCTGATGCTAGCTACCTCACATATAAAATACATCTCCATCCTTGCATCAGCTTCACTACCTGCCAATCTGTTTCTGGGCATAATTCAAAGTGTTGTGGGTGGCTTATAAAGTCCTATATAGATTATTTGAAGAACCATATTCTCTATGAGCTGGCCCATGCTTTAAGGTCTGATAGGGAGGCCCTTCTCTCTGTGTGTGCATGTTTAGTGGTGCATGCTTTGATCTAGTTTTAATGTTTTTGTTTGTTTAATCTCATTTTAATTTTTGAATCTTATGGATTTTTAATATTTTTATGGTTGTGAGCAGCTTTATAGTCCAGAACCAGGGAAAAGTTAGGAGATAAAGGACTGGTAATCACAGACGATGAAATTGGGCTGCGTTTTTAGTTAAGAGATGCATTGGTTCGATATTGGTGGCCCAATATTGTATATTATGTATGTGTTTTTATGCTTTTTATATTGAATATTGTTGATTATTGTAGTGTTGTAAACCGCGTTGAGTCGCCAATGTAGGCTGAGAAACAGCGGTATACAAGTGCAGTAATAAATAAATAAATAAATAATAAAGAAATTCATGGTGGTGAATGCTTTTAAGCAAAGGCTGGATGGCCATCTGTTGAGGGTGCTTTGAATGTGATTTTCCTGCTTCTTGGTAGGGGGGGGGGGTTGGACTCGATGGCCCACGAGGTGTCTCCCAACAAAATGATCATATGATTCTTTGATAACAACAGCAGAAATAATGGTAAAATCATTGGCACCTTCCATCTTTTAATTTCACAATCAAATTGCAGATAAAGGCCCTCTTTTGTTTTGCTCCTCTTCCCACAATCTGAGTAGCTGCCTTCTCTGAATGTGGAAAGCAAAACGACAGTGGGATAAATGAATTGTCTCTCTTGTGTTCACATATCTCCTTATCTCCTCACACGTTTTAATTTAGGGTATTTCCAACATCGAGCAACTTAATATAAAGTTGGTTTGAATGAATTTGCATCTCTAATCTTGATACTGCTAGAAAATTACGTCTCATGAAAACCTAGGAAGCCTGAATAGTAGAATAATAGATAGAAGAGCTAAAATCCAGCTCTTGCCGCAGGCACAATGCCCAGTAACGAAAAAACCACAGACTGAAGCTTGCCCATCCTTTTCTTTAAAAATGCAAATAAGTTGAAAGGAAAAATAAAGTCAAGCAGTCTTTCCAAAAACTGGCTTAAATCAGCAACTTTCTGACTGTGCCTTGCCTCCCTCTTAATATGGGGTGGCGAGGAGGGCCTGGACAAACAGGAGGGATGGAGGGATGCCTGGCTGGATGGCCAGGCAAAAAGAAGCCCCTCCAGCACATGGCCGCCCCAAGAGACAGGCAGAGGTCATCACATTGTGGCTTTAAGGAGGGCAGATTCAGTATTTTGAAGTGAGCAGAATTCTAGGAAATGTAGTTTAGGGCAGGGCCTTTTGAATTCTCTGCCACAGGGGTTCTCACCTTCCCAAATTACACTTTCTAGCCTTGTGCCTCCTCCTCCTTCCTAAAAGTTTTGGTGGGGGAAAACTCTAAAGGTATTCTGAGATAAAAGGGAATTGTTGGGAGTTGAATAAAACCTTTGAGGTAGGCAAAGTTGAGAGGCAGTAACTCCAAAGTTTACCTACTATGTTTCCTATTATTATTATTATTATTATTATTATTATTATTATTATTAGTCTGGTTTGGCATCTGCTGGTGCTTTGACTGTGCTTGTTTTTTCTGCCTGGAAGAAGGGGGTTGGATTGGATGTCCCCTGGGGTCTTCCAGTGAAATACCATATTTACACGATTCTGATTCCCATCTCTCTCTCTCTCTCTCGCTCTCTCTTTGGCTAAATTGCTTATCATATTTGATGGAGAGAGTGAGGGGGCAAGCAAGGGAGCCGGTGACCAAGGGAGGGAGCGAGTGAGTGGGGGAGGGGCGAGTGAGGGGGCAATCAGGCAAATGAGCTAGTGAGTCAGCAAGCAAGTGGGCAAGTCAGCAAAGCAGCGAGCAGCCAAAGAGGAAAGGTCGAATGACTGGTAAAGGCACCGCAGCCACTTTCATATCTTCTTCCTTGGCTTTCCAGAGCCTCCCCCTCAGTGGAGCCAGCCTTGGCTCTACTGATGCAGAGCTCCTTTCCTTCTTTCTCTCTCCCTTCTCTCTGCCTTTAATTTCTTGCACCTTCTTTCTACCCTCTTTTCCTCCCTCTGCCTTTTTTTTTCAAAGCTCCTTCCTTCCCTTTCTTCTTGCACCTTCTTTCTATTCTCTTTCCTTCTCTCTGCCTTTTTTTCAAGGCTCAGTTCTCCTATTCCTTCTTACACCTTCTTTCCATTCTCTTGCTGCTGCGCATTACATATGGCAGCAAATCTTTTGGTTTTTTGGGAGGGGGTGGTTTCAGGGTCTTGAAAATAGAGGTGCTTATTAGATTCAATGGCACACTAGATTTGAATAAATATGGTAGGACTGTTAAGTTTATGTTGGTTAAAATTCCCAAAAAATCGGTGGATGTGCAAATATTCCTGAAACTTGGGGGGTGAGAGAATGATGCCCTGGTTATGTTGTATCATTGAAAATACAAATTCAAGGAGATAGATCTTGTAGGTTTTTTAAAAGTTGTTCATAAAAACTTTTTAAAATTCTCAAAAATTAGTGAATAAGTGAAACGTTCTGAAACTTGGAGGGGGGGTTAACAGTGGTAAATGTGTTCTACCATAGTAGCAAGCTTCATCCCGATAACTCTAAAATGAGGGAGAAAGGAGCTCCAGAAGCTTCCCCACTTGCTCAATTAACAAAAAAGTAACAAAAATTCATATCATTGTAGTTACAATACAGACCCCTAATGATATTTTAGAAACACTTTAGAAACAGTCTTTCCCATTCAGTAATGTGTATTGTAACTTTTTTTCATAGATCACCCAGTCCTAGTAACCAGTACAAGTAGAAAAGAAATTAGCTTCTGTTCAAAAACTTGCAAATGTCTTCAAATCTGGGGCAAAACACTCTCTCACAGAATAAAGTGATGCTTGCAGTGATTAAGAATAATCTTATGAAACTTAGCATTTAGATTGGTTATATTAAATATATAAACTTGCTAATCTTATTGCTACATCAGAATGCTCATCCAATATGGTGAAACATATGTCAATCTATTTGTAGAATTTAAAGGTAATCAACAGCTTAATTTTATAAACAATTTAAGGAGTATTCTATAAAACTTAAATCAAAGGATGTTTCATGAAGGACAGCTGCATATTGTATGTAGAACCTAAAGAAACATACTTAGAAATAAGTCCGATGAGAGTTACATTCAAGGAATTATGCTTAGAGTGTCACTCCAATCAGCAATATATTCATGAGCAAATTAAAGATGAAAAGAGCACAGCAATAAATATTTCTTAGTAGAGCTGTAAAGTTATCTTGACATTTTCTAATGTAATGAAAATATCAGACCAAATGACAACAAAAATATCCGGAGTCTCACTGCAATTTGTGATAATTACGATTGGATAATAGTACAATCAACTTGTTATCTTCTCTGAGGTTTTTAAAAGATTTTGACATAAAAACAACTTCAAAATGAGTGTGTGTGTGTGCTGGGTACATTTCTCATCTTTAGCTAAAGTGAAGACATTTTGTCTAAACTCAAGCAATTTCTTCTTATTTTTATTTATTTCTGTCTCATTGTTATAGCAAGGCTTGGATGCACAGTAGCTTATAAGTTAATAAAATGATAAATAAAACATAATAAATTGTAACTGTGAAATTATTAATTAATTTAAAACACTGACTTCAACATTTTAAATACCTCCACCGTAACAAATATATTAATACAGTAAAGTCCAGCATGTTCGTTTAGGTGCGGATAAGATTAAAAACCTTCCTAAATAAAACTATCTTAGTAAAAGAACAATGGGAACCAGCCTATTCTAAAACACCTAATATGATGGGTTTTTTTCTCTTTTTACTTTTTTTTTAACTGTTTTAGAAGTTTTAATGCCATCAGTTGTTTACTCATATTTTAAAAATGATTTTTAATACTTTTGGCTTACATTTTATTAAATGTTTTAAATTATTTCTTCTATTTTTTGCAGTCTATCTCAAATCCTATTAATGGGGGAAATTGGATATAAATGAATAAATTATTATTATAATCTCTTTCCTGGGAAGATGAAGGTAACATTTATGTACCACATTTAAACACAAAAGAATGAAACAATCTACATGCCCACATCACACAAAAATATAGACATTGCCCATAAAAGTATCCAAATACAAAATGCCTTTGAATTGGTGTCGTGGGCAATTTGTGCCCCAAATGGGGTTCAAGTGGAATGAGATGGAGGGAAGAACATAATGAAGCCTGCCTAGAGTTTCATTGTCTTCTAGTGGAGCTCTTGCTTACAAATTTGAAAGGTTTCAAAGCCCCATCTTGTACAAGTTCACAGTGCCAAAGAATGAAGTATTGTTACTTACGGATGCCATATCTTGTCCTATAATATTCTTTTGTAAATTCATCACAATCGCAGAGAAGTATCCTTCTTCCCCAAACATTGATTGCTGATCCTATTCTCAGGTCACAGTCTTTATAAAATTCCTGATGCACAGCTCCTGTCTAATAATAGAGTGAAAAAGGATACAGTAGTCTCAAAGGTGTTCACCCCATACTTTGATGTAATGTTTAGATCTGACAACTTGAAACTACATAAGAAGTGATTCCAACGAAGTACTTACTTTCCCTCCCATTTACTTCACAACTCAAGTCACTTATTCAGTAAAAAAAAAGGAAATTCTGCGACATAAAGCTTTTTATATTTAGGATTATCTGGCTGTTTCAATGCAACATAGAGGTAGGAAAATGTGATTCTCTGGATGCTGTATGAACACAGTTCTTGTAGACCAATAGCCAGAAACCCCAGCCAACTTGGTAAACAGTCACGGATTCTGTATTTGGTTCTCCAAGAATTTAGGCAGCACAACCAATGGTGAAGAATTACAGGAAGTGCAAGCCCAAAAAACTGGTGTTCACCATATGTTCACCATCCCTGATATAAAAGAAACACTAATGCAAGATTCAAATGCAGCTGCTCACTACAGAGGAGGCACGGAAAAGCCTTCAAGATATTTTGGCCTTCAAGATATTTTGGCTTACAACTTCCAGCTGCAGCAACTAACACAGAACCAAAGGTGATTTACAACACATTAAAATAAAGTACAGCCAAAAATCCTAATTAGTAGGGCTGGGCGGTTTCTTTTCGTAATTTCGTAATTCATTAAAAATTCGGGTTTTTTTTTATAACGAAGTGATTTTGAACCATTCAGGAGCATCTGAAAAACGAAATGAATTTTTCAATTCGTTTCGTAATTGCTTCGTATTCGTTTCGTATTCGTTTCGAAATCGTTTCGTTATTATTTCCGCATGTCTGGGGCAAGTTTTACAGCTGTTGTTTGTTTAATTAGTGAAATTTTTTTATAAATATCACACCAACAGTCAACAACAGAGGGAGAGGGAAGCTTCAAAAGTTCCCCCTGTCCCATATGGAGGTTTTTTAGCGTATTGCGCGGTCGCGTCCGCCATTAACAAATCAATTTGTATCGAAATCGTTTCGTAATTGTTTCGTAATTTACGAAATTTCGTAAATATCGAACTTTTTTAAAGAAAAATTTCGGAATTCATTTAAATATCTAAACGCAAAAAACCCCAAAAAAGAATCGAGTTTAGAAACAAATTTTTCCGTGGTTGCCCAGCCCTACTAATTAGTACAGATGTTTTTTTATTTAAAAACAATTCTTTTTTAAAGTTAAAACAGTTTAAAACAAAATAAAGGTAAAATCATAGCACAGCCCACTAAAAGCTCTTTCTGAAACAACAACTTGAGGCCTCCTTAAATAAAAAGGAATCTGCATATTAATGGAAGAAGAGAGAGAAAGGTCATTACCCTGGGAGCAACCAATAAGAAGACTCTCTCCCATGTCTGTCATGGAATGGCAATTTGACGGACAAGACTGTTTTATTGCTTTAATTATTGTTTTATTGCTTGTAGATGCACTGTTTTTAACTTGATTCATGTCTAATTGTAGTGTATAATTGTAATTGTTTGTACTGGCATTGAATTTTGCCATTACTTATGTGTAAACAGCTTTGAGTCCCCCTCGGGGTGAGAAAAGCGGATACAAATACTGTAAGTAAATAAATAATAAATAAATAAATGGTACTGGGATAGAAAGTTTAGGTCCTAATTACATGAAAGACAGGTTCTCCCCATATGAACCGGCCAGAGTTCTAAGATCTGCAGGGGAAGGCAGGGGAATTGATTGTTTTTAACTATTTGTGATTACTGCTGCTATGTATTTTACTTGTTGAATTGTTGGCATCGAATTGTGCCGGTTGTAAGCCGCCCTGAGTCCCCGCTAGGGGGTTGAGAAGGGCGGGGTAGAAGTACTCGAAATAAATAATAATAAATAAATATGAGTCTCCTCCTCTTCTTCTTCTTCTTCCTCCCGTATTTTCTGGGTACAAGATGACTGGGGATTTTCCATCTAAAATTGAGTGTTTAAGATATACTCACCGGATTAAACACACCTCTTTTTTGTAGTAGCTTGAGAGAGCTTTCTTCTCTCTGGGCTTAAGGGTCGTCTTCTGCCGGAGGCTCATGGCGAGAGAGAGCCAGCATAGGCCGGCAGCGGGGACAGCCCAGCGGTCTCCATGGCAATGCTCCTCCCCCTCCCCTTTCCTCCCTTCTCTTCCTCCTGCCAAGCCTGAGGAGGAGGAGAGCTTTCTTTGCTCCAGACTTGAGCGTCATCTTCTGTTGGAGGCTCATGGCAAGGCTGAGCCAGAACTAGGCCAGCAGCGGCGGGGACAACCGAGTGGTCTCCATGGCAATGCAGCTTGCCGCTCCTCCTCCCAGCACTCTCTCTCCCTCTGCCCTCCTCTTCCTCCCCCCTCCCTCCTCTCCTCCTCAGATCGTGCCCCTTGGGACATCACGGGCGGGGGAGGCAGCCATCTGCCCTCCTGCTGGAGCAGGGCACCCGAAACAGCTGCTGTTGCGCCCCTCTGGCATCACTTGGCTCCCTCTGTCAGGCTTCAGTCTCCCCGAGGGGCTCCTTCACTCCATGCCTACCTCGGCAGAGGCAACATGAGGGAGCCACTGGGCAATGGAGTGGAGGAGGAAAAGCCACCTAGAAGACTTGAGGCTTTTGTTTGGCACCCTTGCCGAAGTAAGCACTCAACCTTTAAGCAACATTCACTCATCCCTTCCAAAATCTTTAATAGAATAAATTTTATACCCAGCATATTAGATGACCCCCGATTTCTGAGGAGATTTTCCAGGGTTAAAAAGTCATCTTATATGCTAGAAAACACAGTACCATTAACAGATATATAATGTATAAGCAGGGGGCAGAGCCCCCGGTGGCGCAGTGGGTTAAACCCCTGTGCTGGCAGGACTGAAGACTGACAGGTCGCTGGTTCAAATCCAGGGAGAGGCGGATGGGCTCCCTCTATCAACTCCAGCTCCTCATGCGGGGACATGAGAGAAGCCTCCCACAAGGATGATTAAAAAAAAAACATCAAATCATCCGGGCGTCCCCTGGGCAACATCCTTGGAGACAGCCAATTCTCTCACACCAGAAGTGACTTGCAGTTTCTCAAGTCGCTCTTGACATGACCCAAAAGAAAAAAGAAAAGAAAAGCAGGGGGCGTGTTTTACTTATCTTTCAAAATTTTTGTTTGTTGTTAAAATGATTTCAAAATGTGGTGAACTTTAATTGTTTTTAAGTTTTATTGAACATGTTTCTAATACTGCTTTGGATCCCATACTGGAAGAAAAGTGGCACACAAATGAAATACATAGATGCCCTCCCATGAAGATCCTAAAACTTGGTAGATAGTCTGAGTTCAAGATATACGGTGATTTACAGATCATAACCAGTACTTTGAAATTAGTCCAGAAATGGATCAGTAAGGAGCCAGTGAAGCTGTTTCAACAAGGAAGTTCTATGTCCCCTGTAAGCAACCCCAATCAGCAGTCCGACTCCAGCATTTTGGGCATAATGCCATTTCCAAAACTTTCCATAAGCAAATCCAAAAGTGTATGACATAATCTAAAAGTATTTATCAATGGAGCTCAATCTGCTTTCTCAATAACAGCTGGTGCACTATGTTTAGCTGGATAAATCATCATCATCTTAATTATCATCATCATCTTCATTTATATCCTGCCACCATCTCCCAAAAGGGATCTGGTGTGGCTTACAAGGCACGACAAGTGTAGTTTATAACAAACGGTTCATGAGTATAAAAACAATATTACATAAAATTTATAAAAACAACCACTATCAACACATAAAATAAAAACAGTTTAATGTGCAGATCATCTGTAAGTAAAACTTCGTTGTTGTTCATTCATTCAGTTGTTTCCGACTCTTTGTGACCTCATGGACCAGCCCATGCCAAAGCTCGATGTCGGCCGTCATCACCCCCAGCTCCTTCAAGGTCAATCCAGTCACTTCAAGGATCCCATCCATCCATCTTGCCCTTGGTCGACCCCTCCTCCTTTTTCCTTCCATTTTCCCCAGCATAATTGTCTTCTCTAAACTTTCCTTTCTTCTCATGATGTGGCCAAAATACTTCATCTTTGCCTCTACTATCCTTCCCTCCAGTGAGTAGTTGTTCTTAATTTCCTGAAGTATGGACTGGTTGGATCTTCTGGCGGTCCAAGGCACTCTCAGAACTTTCCTCCAACACGACAGTTCAAAAGCATCTATCTTCTTTCGCTCAGCCTTCCCTATGGTCCAGTTCTCACATCTGTAGGTGACTATGGGGAATACCATTGCTTTAACTATGCGGATTTTAGGTAAAACTAGCTGCCTTCAAATCACAACTAAAGTGCCAAAATGTCAATCTCATATGGACCCATTTCAGCCTACTCGAGGCCAAAAGCCTGCTTAAAAATCCATGTTTTTAGGCTGGATCGGAAGGACTCAAGGGTAGTGGCTAACCTAATGTCTTTTGGAAGGGTATTCCAGAGCCAGGGAGCCACTACATAGAAGGCCCTCTCTCTCGTCCCCACCAACTGTGATTGAGACAGTGCCAGAATTGAGAGAAGAGCCTCCTCTGCTGATCTCAAAGCCCGCGCATTCCTGACCAGCAAAATCCTGCATTCCATAAATGCATTCCTGGCTGCTAAACCTGGGCTGAAATCTGAATCCAGGAGTACACCCATGTTGGGAACATGAGGTTGCATTCAGACACAGACTGAATCCTGATCCCTTGATTGATCCCTTTTGACTGACCAAAAGCTACTTTGTCCTGTTGTGGTCCAACAACACCTAGAAAGTCACAGGTTCCTTAATCATGCATGCTATAGAGTACAGGCACATATATGTGCTTACCTTACAATTGTCCAGAATGTAACGGCCTTTATTCCCCACTAGTCCTCCAAAAACATTCAAGACCGTCCGATCCGTAATTGTACCAGGTTGGTACAGTCCAACTGGAGCATACTGGAGTGCAGGAGGCAAAAAAATAGGCTGTTAATATCTATAACTATGAAAACAGCATGAGAATATCAGGAGTTATCTGCTTCTGAAATTGTTATATGGTATGATTATTTGTCTATGCAGTCCAATACTGTCTCCTCTAACAGTGACTTCTCCAGAGAATCTGGCACATGGCTTTCATGTTACCTACTATCTTAACTTTTTATCTGGTGATATCTAAGATTGAAGCTGGACCTCTTTATGTCAAACATATGCTGTTCCATGAAGCGATGAGTATTCTCATATTTCACAGTGTAATTGATTCATGAAGTTGAAGACATTTTCCCTCAAAGCTTTAAATGGAACAAAACAATACATTTCACTGACTTCTTCTGAACTCAAGCATTATGATGAACAGTTGAGTTTCATGGATGTTTTTAAACAGAAGATGGAACTAGCTGATCATAAAGTATTTTATGGAATTGCATTTTCAATCACTAAGAATTAAAAAACTGAAAACTGAGAAAGGGCAATAACATTCCGTCCAAGCTTTTTTCCCCTTGTTTTCCTAGAAAGGCATATTATTTAACATGGAAGGCTAAATTGTACTAATATATGGGATGTCCCAAAACAGTATACACTTTAAAAACTATTGGAAGCTATGGTGATTATTTGAAGACTAAGTAAATATACTTACATTTAAGAATATATGTTATAATAATGATCTGAACTCAATCACAAATTCTATCTTAAATTACAAGTTTATGTTCAAATTGTCGTCCCTGTACAGCAATGTACCACTCTCATTGTCAATGCATACAGCTGCAAAACTCACTTAAAGTTTCAGGATGCTTATCTACTGTTGTAATCAATAATCTTGTTAAGAGCATATACATATTTGGGGATATATCTATATTAAAATTCTTCAAGAAATATTATATATATTGGTCAATTATAATGCTCTTAAGGTACACATTTCATGTAACTACCATTCTTTCTTTGTTTCATTTTCGAGCAGTACTGAACTGAAAGGATCCACTGTCTGACTTAAATCCTTAAAGCTCATCAATATTTTATTTGGATTAAGGAATCAAAAATTTGATGGATTGCATCCAAAATATTCCAAGCATCTTGATTACTAAACAAATTTTAGTCTGTAAATACCCTTTTACAGTCAGAGAAAGATATAGGAATGCTTACTTTTGGTAGCTTCTGCCTATTGAGAAACAGAGGTATAGTATCCCGACCTGAGTTCATTGGTATCACTTCTTTTACTTCAATGGTATCATCAGACAAAAAATAATGTAGCACCATTTCTCGTGCATCCCCAAACATAGTTTCTGTGTCATCCCAAATACCATAAAAGCGTAAAACATGTCCATCATGCTCCAAAAACTGTCGAAGTGTGTCAAAGCGTTCGTATGGACGCAAAGGTGTCATACTGTCTATCAACTGGAGGTAAAAACAAAAAAAGAATTATTTCTCAAATTTCTGCTGCCTAACTACAGCAAACTCTAAAAGAATCAATTCTTATTTGCATGACAATCTTAGCTTTTTAAAGTTTTTAAATTACACAGTATATCTTTATGTCAGGTTAAATAATGAGTAATATACAGGTTCTAGTGACTTCTAGATTAGAAAAACCCCTTTTGGCCTTAAATCATGCTAGAAAGAATATGGAAAAATTGCCCCTCATGTCCTCTACAGGGCATGAGGGGTCTTTTCCAGATTTTTAAAAAATTTACAGTGAGGGAGGGAGGAATCACCCTCCTGGGTCCATTAGAGGCAGGTTAGTCACCTTCCCAGCTCTAGGAACCTTCCCAGCTCTAGGAACGATGAGAATCTCTGCTTTAAATAAAACCAGGATTCAATTTAACTATAACCATGAATATCCATATTCTGTTGTCCTTTGTGGTGAGCCACTCAGGAATTTCAGTAAAATAGGGCACATTTCAAAAGAATTATAGCAAATGAAACAAAGGTTTAATGTAAGCACAGATTTGAATGATGGTTTCATTTTCACAACAAGAAAAAATTGAAAACCCTTTTTTTTTTACTTTTTCCCCCGACTTTTTATTTTTACAATACAGAAAATACATACCTTGCACACACAAAACATTTACAATTCCCACCACCAACATGAGGATTATTATCTTTCAGATATTCATTTCTTTTTGAGACAATCATTATTTCTTTATCTTTATACATTTCCATCCTATATGCTATATAGCATTTGTATCTTATTTCTTATGACCTGATCTCCAGAATCATTCATAATATAGTTCATTACCCTTGTCCATCTATCTTCCATTTCTCTCATTCGATTTTCATTGATTTTAAAATCATTTAATTTCACATTCATAATTTCAAATTCCATTTGCTCCACCATATAATGGTACCATTTATTTATTGTCCATTTTGATTTATCTTTCCACCCTAATACTATTACTGCTTGTGCACATTCAATTATTGCTTCTTTTATTTCCCTTTTATTTCCCATTTCCTCTCTTTTCCCTAATACCGCTAATTCCTTTGTTATGACCCACTCATTTCCTAATATTTGATTTGACACATTTTGTATAGTCTGCCAAAAATCTTGTACATATTCACATTCCCACATCATGTGCATAAAGTGCCCTTTCTGGTGGCATCCATGCCAGCACTGACTACTCCCCTCTTTATAGTAGTATGCTAATTGGCAGGGTGTGCGATACCATTTGTGCAATATTTTCCTCCTCGTTTCTCGTACTTTAGTATTCCTTTCCATCCCTATTATCTCTACCACATTTCTCATTTCTTGTTCCAAGATTTGTAACTCTGTTTTCAAGTCCTGTATTGTACATCCATCGGCCTCTATTAGCATTGTATATATTTTGCTGGCCTGTGCCTTCTTTCCTTCCCCTTTTTCTCTTATTATCTTTAAAAAGGCGGTATCTTCTCTCTTAACCATATTGATATTTTCTTTTGTTTTGCAATATGCACAGATTGCTCTTATCTGTAACCAGTTTTCTTGCCCAAGCCATTGTTTAATTTTATTCTCCCTTACCTTTCCCTCTCTGTCATATAATTCAATTTATAAAATTGAAAACCCCACCTTTATTAACAGTAACAATTATTAAAATTAAGGATTTGCAAAGCTATCCATACAAAGCAAAACAATTACTTTTTTATCGTATCAGAAGTGAACTGAGGGTATAGTTGTAATGTATTTAAAAACACAACGTTTAAAAGCTTGGCATTATACTAAATGTCCTTTGACCAGTAGCTGGCCAACTGGAGTGCCTCTGGTGCTGCTATAAGAAGGTCCTCCATTGTGCATGTGACAGGGCTCAGATTGCACTGTAATAGGTGGTCAGTTGGTTTGCTCTTCTCCACACTCGCACGTTGTGGACTCCACTTTGTGGCCCCATTTCTTAAGGTTGGCTCTGCATTTCATGGTGCCGGAGCGCAGTCTGTTCAGTGCCTCCCAAGTTGCCCAGTCTTCTGTGTGCCCAGGATCGAGTCTCTCCTCCAGTATCAGCCATGGATTGAAGTTCCAGGTTATAGCCTGCCACATTTGGACTCTCGCTTGCTGAGGTGTTCCTGTGAATATCTCTGTAGATCTTAGAAAACTATTTCTTGATTTGAGGCATTGGCATGCTGGCTGATATCCAAACAGGGGATGGGCCAAAGATGTCACTGCCTTGGTCCTTTCATTATTGGCTACTACTTCCCAACAGATGTCAGGTGGTGCAATACCAGCCAAATAGTGTAATTTCTCCAGTGGTGTAGGGTGTAGACATCCTGTGATAATGCAGCATGTCTCATTAAGAGCCACATCCACTGTTTTAACTGAGTGTGTGTGCTTAGCAGCAGTGTAGCAAAGCGCAAGGGCAAAGGTCTTCACTATCTGGTTGTGATACCCAGGTTGTGCCAGTCAGCTGTTGTATGATATTATTTCTAGCACTCACTTTTTTCTTGATATTCAAGCAGTGCTTCTTGTAGGTCAGAGCACGGTCCAGGGTAACTCCAAGGTATTTGGGTGTGCTGCTATGCTCCAGTGGGATTCCTTCCCAGGTAATCTTCAGAGCTCAAGATGTTTGTCTGTTCTTAAGATGAAAAGCACCCATCTGTGTTTTAGATTAGTTAGGAATCAGCTGGTTTTCCCTGTAATAGGTAGTAAGAGCATCTAAAGCTTCAGAGAGCGCGTGTTCAACCATTTCAAAGCTTCCCGCTTGGGCAGTGATGGCACAATCATCAGCAAAGATGAAACTCTCTGTCTCTTCTGGCAGTGGCTGATCATTTGTGTAAATTTTAAATACTGATGGAGCAAGCATGCTCCCCTGAGGCAGGCCATTCTTCTGTTTTTGCAATCTGCTTCTATGGTCCTGGAATTCAACAAAAAAGCTCCTGTTTTGTAAAAGATTTCCTATGAAGCGTGTGAGGTGGTAGTCCAAAAACTTGCAGCATGCAACCAAAACAAATAATACATCTCTATTATAAGAAAGGATCTTTCTATACCTAAAAATTGAAAAAAATGTGTGTCAATACCAACAATCCTCTAGTTATCTTATATGACTGTCACGCTTTAGTTTTTCTACATGTAATCATTAGTGGAACATAGGGAGGTGGGGACCTGACAAGGAGAAGATAGCTTTAATTCTCAGATCACTGATACCTGAACCAGACTTAAACCTAACCATGCAGTTCTTCTAGTTTCAAAATGCATATTCTAATGGTACTTTAAAATTATTCCTTTGTTATATCAGGCCTGTTGAATAAGATTTAGAATTGAACCAAGTGGTGGCTATAAATGAGAGCAAAAAAAAAAGTGAAAAGGATCAGAGATATAGAAGCAAATCAAATAAATAAATATGGAAAAGAGATGACTTTGCAATATGTCTTCTGTGAGAGAAAACAAGCATATGATGAAGAGACCTGAGAAATGCAAGAGATAAGAACAAGGAAAATTAATTCATGTGAGCAAGGGATGGGGAGAGATTGAGAAAAATGTAGATGTGATCACAACTGGAACAATGCAACAGTGAGATTAACAAGCTATGGAACAACATGTTCAGAGAACCTTGAATTGGTGCAAGAGATATCAAAGGCTTGGCTTACATTTTACCAAGTACAGCCAGTTCCCAACTTACGAACAACATGGGTTCTGTAGGTTTGTTCTTTAGCTGAACTTGTATTTAAGTCTGAACAGGTACATTTTTAAAGTGTAACTCAAGATAGATAGATAGATCGATAGATAGATAAAAAGCTTTGGGAAGCATAGGGAAGGGTTAACACCCCTGTGGTGTTTGTTTTGCTTTCTGTGCCCCTGTTCAGAAGATTTCACCTCACTTTCTGCACCCTGTGATCATTGGATTTTTTTTTAATGGCTTGTTGTGGAAACAAGGACAGTTGATAAAGGTTCAGTTGCACCACCTTGTCCTCATGATAACTCTTTCAGGAGTGAATTTTTCTCACTTCCTGTTTTTTCACCCCTGCCTGTAACTTTGATTCATTTGTAAGATGGATGTTTGTAACTTGGGGACCGCCTGTATAGAAAATAAATACCAATGGTTATATCCACAGATATATAGCTTCCTCGACCATGGTTATATGCAGTTCAAGTAAATATACCTCTCATTTCATCCTCTCCAAACCAGAAATCATGGATAACTTGGGGTAATTGACACATTCATTTAATGAAATAAGACTAAGAAACAGATTTAGCTAATGTTGGTTTAATTTTGAAGCAGAATTATTATTTGATTCAGATTCTATTTTCCCTCTTATTTCACATTGTCTTGAACTATAGTACTGAGACAAAACAGCATCACAGAAATTGATACTTGGGGCACATCTAACTGACCACTTACATCGGTTTCAAATTGGTATTGAAGAAAATGGTTTCACTGTGATTACATATGAAATCCTAGAACCAGTTTACACAAACCACAGAGCACTGATGCACATTAAGGGATTTCTTTCAGGAGCTTTCCTAGAAGTCTGTTGTTTGGCCAGTGCAGTTTGAAGCTAGCTTCGAATTGCATTAAATGGTCAGTGTAGATGGGGCCTAAATGAAAGTTACAATAGTACAGCTATACTTAACAGAAGACAACTATGGTAAAAGTTGCTACTTAAAAGGTTGTAGTGATATTTACTTGCCTCCAAGGAGTATTGCAAATAATTATAATAGTTCTACAATGATTCAGATTACTGCTACAGTTTTAATGAATGACACTGAGAAGTTTCAATGAAATACAAAATTAAGTTTAACCCAGGTCAAGAAGTGTCCATTTAACTGATTTTAGCTAATCTCTCCCCGATGTATCTCTCATTTTTTTCTCAGAAACAAACTTGCTGGGAAACATTACAAGACAATAAAAAGACTGACAAAACATTTAGGCTGGATCTACACTGCGCTATGTCTCAGGATCTAATCCCAGATTATCTGCTTTGAACTGGATTATATGAGTATCCACTGTCAGATAATCTGGGATAAGCAGATACTCTAGGATCAGATCCTGGGATATAGGGCAGTGTAGATCCAGCCATAGTTAGATAAGTGGGGAAAGCCTACTCATCTTTCTTTCATCATACTTCTTTTGGGACTTTGCTTCCTGCATCCTTCCTTCTTGTTTTTTCTTCAGCTTATGTCTTCGTACTCATGGTCTAATAATCCATTGTCTTCCCTTCCATTGTATTTCCCTCAATTTCACTTCTTTTCCCCAGATAACTGAAGTTCAGGCTCATCCCCATCATAAGACTCCCCCTTCCTTAACCTCTTCAATGGAAGTCTATTTTTAGCCATAGCATAGAATTCTTTCTCATTCTCTCTAATCTATTCTGTTATTTCATCCACCTAACTTGCAACTTGTTTTCTACTCCCCTTCCAATGTTTTCTTTTTCTATCCCACCCTTTAACTGTTTTTGTTTTGTTAAGAGAAATAAAACTTTTCCTCCCATTCGTTATGAGATCTCGCAGCATATCTTTTTCAGCATCCTCCTTTTCCTTCTAGTCTCTTCTATGCCAGTATCTTTAGCTCCATCCAGCTTTCCCTCAGATTCCTACTTGTAAGCTTTCTATTATGCCTCCTTTATTTCAGCCACTTTCCTTCTATTCCATTTTTCAGTTTCAATTATCAACTTCTTGTGCCTTTTTACACTAAACGTTCCAATCTTCAACCATCCTGCCTTTCTAGAACTTTAATAATAATAATAATAATAATAATAATAATAATAATTTTATTTCTCTCCTCATGGTGGGTTACGGAATATATTACTTATGCCGTGGCTCTGTTAACAACCGAGAATTTCTCCACTACCGATGACCTGAAAAATGTAGATTGTTTGCGCCCAGCTTTCATCCCTTTATCAGCTCAAACATATTATCATCTAAATATTTATTTACATTACAAGCATATACTTTGTCATGGATCACTGTCAACAGTGAGCAAACAAACATTAATCATCAATCCACCATTAGGTTGGGTTTTTAAAGAATTCTCCTCTTTCATAAAAGGCTTAAACATTTCCCTTCTTCACTTCTACTGGTATATATAGGAACATGCAAAAGGATACTTATTTACCAGTGAGTCACATTTAGTGATGAATTAATCAAAATTTGTATCCTTCAAATGCAACAATCAGTACACAAAACCCTTTCTGCAAAGGTCTGGGGAGTTTAACACAGAGGAGACATTGACGATAAATCAGTTGAAAATCTCAAAGAGATGCAAAAATAACATGCAGATGTAATATATGTCTTTTTCCAGAGCAGTAAAATAACTACTGTTACAACTGTAACGGATCATACTGCTTTTTCTGGGAGATTAACATTGTTTTTATGGTGCTTTATATCATTTTGCATGCCACGTTCCTGGCAGAGAATGTTTTATTTCCATTATAAATAAATTTGAAGGGAAAGACATTTCATACACACTCCTATACACCCTCTGCACTCTGAAGTCACACTATGCTCAAAAGAGCTTGGTCTCTGTTGGTGTACACAGGACTGCACTATTATGATGCATGTAAAGCATTTTCTTTTCTACTTGTCCGGTACTGGTTTTCAATGAATTTCTAGTCAATATCATGCATATATTACTATCTACAGCGGACACACACAAAAATTTGGTAGATAGGTGTGTTGAAAGCATCAATTTTAATGGTAAACAGAAGAAAATGCAACTGCAAATTGTGTAACAATTTGTGTACAATTCTAAAATATATTCATCTGCTCATCCATGTTTTCGCCTACCTTAGTGGTAAAATGTAATCTAATAAAGCATGCTTTTACCTTTTAAGAAGATTTTTTCCTTCACAAATAAAATATATTCACAACATTAGCAACTAATGAAGCTTTTAATCCATCTTTTATGCAATCTGTAAACATTTGGATTATTTTAGCTTTGCAAATACAGCTAACCTTTTGACGTTCTTTAGTGTAGGGGTCATCAGGACGAGTCTGTGCAGGGTTTAATCTGACTCCCATCTTCCTCAAAAAGTTTTTGGTGAACTGATCACAATCTGTAATCCTATACCTTCGACCATAAAAGATAATATCTGTGTCAAGATTGAAATTTTCTATAGTATAGAACTGGTCTTCATTAGGAGGCGGAAGTGGAACCCGATGACGCCGAAGAATAGTGCCTAAGTAAGGAGGAAACACAGTTAATATCATCTGTTCCACATTCCAACTTTATACTGATTATGTCACTGATATGAAAACGGTTCTGCATGGAAAATTAAATACTCCCAAAACTAACAAGAATCACAAAGCAATAATCATCCAAAATCACAGTGAAGGAGAAGGAAAAGTTGCTAAAGTCCAGGGCCCATATACACACCATTTCACAACAACCTCACCATTAATTCAAGAGCCCTTAAGAGGACAATTTCACAAGGTCTCTTTTTTTCTTTCTTCAAAAGATAATTGAATTTTTGCCATTAGCATTTGACCCATCATGGAAAGAGGGACAATTACAATCCATTACTTGTAAATTATACATTATAAAAACATGAGTCAAATAAGTAAAAATGGGCAGTAAACACAAAATCAGGGTTTGGCATGGCCAAATGCCATATTAAAATTTGTACTTGACATACGGACCTGCTTTTCTTGGTCTGGGTCTTTTGGATGAAGCTGCTTTTGACAATTTCAAATAGTACTGCAACTAAAAGCTGCTTTTTCATTTAGCATAAATTGTAGGATCACGGTAATTTTGAGAACAGATAAATAGCCCCTCAACTTGTTAACACCTCCTTCTTAATATAACCTCCTAAAATATTCCCATTATCCATATAATAGAAGAGGGAAACACTGGCTGTTGAAAAGGAATAGGTGAGTAATTATACAATACATACATTATACATTACATAAATATTTTCTGAAAGAAAAGGGGAAAAATGCAATAAAAACACCCAGTGGAAGAAAAGGAGGTCCTCTCCTCATTCTAAAGAGGGGGGGGGGGGGATTCAGCACAAATTTGATCTAACTTGGTGCACTCTTCTAAACCACTCTACTCCAGAACTAAATTATATTAAAAATTAATATATGAGGGCTATGATATGACATACTGACATACTTACCTGACTGAGGGAGAAAGACTCGGAGCGATATTTTTCCCAGCGGTAGGAGTGGGTCTGAACATCAGACAAATCAGGAGAATATCTGCCCAAATAGAATGCCTAGCCAATTCTTCAATCCATGGGTTAATAATGCTTCAAAAGGAAGTGGATTCCCTAGCAGGGATGCTAATGCAGCATAAACTGGCCTTAGATTACCTGTTGACCAAGCAGGGGGGGTCTTTGTGTATGGCTAAATACCACATGTCACTATATCAACAAGTCAGGTCAGATTGAGGAAGATGTTACTAAACTCCATGAGATTATTACCAAGGTACGAGCTACCTACTCCCAAGCAGATGGAAATTGGTGGAATGGGCTGACCTCATGGTTACCAAGTTTTGGATGGTTAAAAGGATTATTCTTGGGTATTGTTATGTTGATTTTTATATTTGTTTTAATGGTAATGTGTTTTCCCATCATCATGAAGATATGTCATAAATGTACCGCAAGTGCGATTCCTACTTCACGTCAATTAGTACTAGTTGCAAGAAAACCTGAATATTATAAAAATCTCATAACTAGATATTGATTTTGCTTCAGCTTCTGTATCTTCAGCTTTCGCAAAAAGAAAAAAAACGGGGGAGTGAAGGGGTGAATAGAGCTTATTAGGAAATTATTAGTGCCTATTGGAAAAATGCTGAAAACTGTAAAAGCCTAAGGGAGAGTCTTGTCCTTTGCCATAGAAAAGGTGCAAGGACAAGAGGAGAGACAGTTTTGGAAGAGAACAGGAAAGAACAGGATGCAGGGCTGAAGGACAGGACAAGATGACATCCAAGGATCTGCAGTCATAACATTGGTACAAGAGACTCCTAAGTGGGTAAAAGGGCTCTGTCCTTGTAGAGTTGAAAGGAAAGGAGGTGAAAGAACATGTTTTGAAAGAAAGTTTGGAAGAGGGGTGGATCTGTTCATGACACGGCAGAAAAAGGGTATAAGAATCAGATTGAAAAGATCAGATGGCACAGGCAGCTTTTTTGATAGACATCTGATTGTCTCGCTGTCCCTGTCTCAGTGCGGCCACACTTGAAATAAAGAGATTTTTTGCTTCAAACCTCATGGAGTCTGGCTGACTTTTTAAGATTCACCTTTAAGCCAAAAAGAGAGTTCCCTTCAAAACAATGACATAGCAAATGGAAAATGCTGTGCTATCGTAGTTCACATCACCAACATGCTACTCCTCTGACTAGTTGCTTCAATACTGCTGTGCCCGTATACATTTGACATTCTGCAAATTCAATTGTGTATGCAAGTCATAAAAATAATAAAAATTGTAACTTGGAAAACAACAGGATGCTATGGACTAACAGCATTGGCTGAATTCTTCATAAAAAAACAAATTAAGACTAAAATTCCAGAGAAAAGAGGTTGAGGAGGAGAACTATATTCCACTACCTTTATAGGAATTAATACTGGTACTATAATGTCCAAATAGACTATCAGGCCTACAAGATTTAATACATAAAATGCTCCAAAGTCAAATCAAGCAAGAAATCCTTCACTGCATATGATCAAGTTATTTTTTTAATGTAACAAAATTCAAATTTTGAATGTGCATAAATTGGAATATCCCTTCTGCAGGTCATCGGTGAGCATATCACAATAGAAAATGACAAGAAAAATTAAGGAAATGATATATGTTTATTACACCAAATGCATGCAACAGAAAGATTTTGATAACACCTTAAAATCCATTAAAACTGAAATATATTTACTAGTAGTTGTATACCTATTTAAATAATCCACTATCTACATTACAGAAAACTGAAATTGTACTGATGGTACAGCTGACTACTAGCCATTTGAAACATTCTCCCTCCCACAACAAAAGACAGAAACTGGAAACAACAAGTGAGTAAATACAAAACTAATGTTTTCTGTAAATACATTGTTTCACATTCTGCCTAGAAATGAGTGAAAGGATTGCTCTCACCTGCATTTTGAATTGGGCCCAGAAGCAGATCGGCAACCAATGGAGCAGGTGATCTGCTTCTGGGCCCAATTCAAAATGCAGGTAAGAGCAATCCTTTCATTGGCTGCCAATCTGCTTTGGGGGGGGGGGGATGTATAAAACTTTAACTTGTAGATCAAGGGAATGAAGTCCAAAGGAATTATCAAGTCTAAATCCATTTGGCAGCACTACTGATACCAAAACATTTTGTTGCTTGTTGCATGCTTTTGAGTCATTTAGATTCAATCATTTATTTTGATATGATACCATTTGGAACCCCATTTGAGAACAGATATAAGCAAAACAAGTATTGTTAATATTATATATTTCTTTCTTTCTACTTACTTAAAATTGATATCCTTAGATAACTGGGTGGTTCTCATATTTCTACTTGTTCTTATATTGGATTTTTTTTCTTCCCTAGAAATATTAATGCATGGTCCTAAATGTAACTGATAGTATAAACTTGAGTTGACTCACTAAATCCACCTATTATAGTACTGGATTTTATGCATGAATTGCATGTGCTATGATTATATACCCTTGTACTATCTATCTTTACATAGTTTCTCTGTAAGATTACAACTAAGTCAACTTTATTATATTAGAAATTTCTAAATTGTTTCTTTACCTGCAGGACATTCCATGGTAATATATACAGAATCATTAAAACAAATGGCTCCAGGAATTTGCCTTGAATTGTGTGATTTTTAGGATTTATATGTTTTAAATATGTGATTTTAAAGTAATTGTTGTTTTTCTATATTATGTATGTTTGGCATCAAATTGTGCCTGTTGTGAGCCGCCCTGAGTCCCCTTCGGGGTGAGAAGGGCGGGATAGAAATGAAGTAAAATAAATAAATAAATAAATAAATAAAATATACAAATATACAAATTTCTGTTTAGCCAATATATTTTGTATAATATAAATATATTGTTGTATTTGTATAGGCAAAATAAATATTTTAATAAGAATCATATAAACCAATCAACAAAACATTAATTTAGGGAGATTGTTAAACTATTACATTTTTAGCCAACACTGTAAAAGTTGACACATACAGTAAGTTAACAGATCACTAATTTTAAAAGATACTGTTAACTGTACTAATATACTGGTGCTGATAGGAAAAGAAACTGGTGGAGGATTGATGTTTTGCTGCAGAACAATGAAGATATGACTGATAGTTTCACAGACAACAGACTAAGTAGTGAAATGTTGATGCATAATATGCAGCAGATAGGACAAAACCCTGGGCTCTGTAAACAATTTCATTTATAAACAAAATCTGGAAAACAGTATTAAGGCATTCAATATTAATTTTGCACCATCCAGTTGGCATTTATGGATGATACTTCACCTAATTATGTAATTACATTTGTATCTCTTCCAGCAATTCTAAGCTCTCTGAGCTTCAAATTAGGCAAAAAGTGTAAAATGTATAATGCTTAATTCACAACCCAGAAGGCTGCAAAAATGGTTTTAGGTCTGTTGCTTTAAATACATTGCAATAATAAACTGCAGGAATTTTTTCAGAGAACTTCTAGCCTAAGGTCAGTGGCGCTATAGTTGCCATCCTACTGAGAGAAAGTACTTACTAAATAGTACAAGAAAAATCACTCTAAGCACATTTTTCCCATTTGCTTGATAGGCAATATGCTCTATTGCCCTTTTCCAACTAAGATAACCAGACTATGAGTATACGCAGAGCCAATTTTCTGAAGTATCTGGGAACATCAGAGGCCCTGAGACAATCAGTGATTCACTGAAGCTGGAGGACGTGCCTGTGGCCTTATGTGCCTGACTGCACTTCCCTTCTCATCCAGCTGGCCTTGGGGAAGCCTGCCAGCAGGCAATGTCTTCGCTCAGTTAGCACGGGATGACCTTGGGGAAGTTGGCCAAACCCCTTCTTAACTGTGCTCTGGATCGAGGGAGATGGAGTTCACTGAAAAGAGGAGTTAACACTTAAGGGACAAACATAACCTTTCCAGAACAAAGCACATTGGTTAGTCTGGGTTCAGTGAACAAACAGGAGATTACGCAATAGGCAACAATCTTCCCATGCAGTCTGTTCCAACATGGAAGTTTTCCATCGTTTAATATATTTTGACTCTGGAATAACAGAAACCTTCTGAATCTTTTCAAGATTGTTGTTCCCCCTTTCCATCCATCAATACAACATGTTGTGCATGATATTGTGTTCTGTGAATTTGCCCTGTTCTTGCTTATTCAAGAGTTCTGTTACACATAGAATTTACTGTTTGTAGCAGTTGTAGCAGTTTATGTTTAAATCTTATAAGGTGTTACTTTTAAAAATTTTAGAACCTTCCATGACAGCAGAGGAAGGGTCTGAAGGGAACACACTCCTCTCAACTAGAGTTGGCAAGAAATCTTTACCTATAAAATATCATAAGTATAGTTATAAGTGTGTTATTTTGTAACCCTTCTTTATGCTGTGCCTGGTCCCCACCCCAAGTCCCTTCAGGTGGCGGGATATAAAAATAAAGTTATCAGTAGTAGTAGTAGTAGTACGTGGGTTGCTCTGAGTTTTCCGGGCTGTATGGCCATGTTCCAGAAGCATGCTCTCCTGACATTTTGCCCATATCTATGGCAGACATCCTCAAAGGTTGTGTGGTCAAAATGTAAGGAGAGAATACTTCTGGAACATTGCCATACAGCCCGGAAAACTCACAGCAAACCAGTGATTCCGGCCATGAAAGCCTTCAACAACATATCATAAGTAACACTGTAAAATACACCCTAAAATGAACTCATCATGTTTTCCTTGTTTCATGTCTCAATTCTGACCAGATGAGAGTCACAAGAAAGAAAATGAAGCAGGATTTTATAAATCCTACATGTATCAACTTAACAGTACATGGAACCGGATGCTGTGTTTAGAGCCACTGAGGAAAAAACTCTCTTTGGTGAAGACAGATTTTATCAGAATGAATAACATATTTTAAAGAAAAAAAATCATGGATCTTCTACCACTGGTTCCATGACTAAGATTGGATCTAAACTGCATTATTAGGCCAGATAATGCAGTTTGAAACTGCATTATATGGTCGTTGTAGATTCATATAATGCAGTGTACCTCTAGTCTAAGAGAGAGGGGAAGGAGGTGTGTGGGAGGAAGTAACAGAGCAAATAATTCCAAGGGGGAAACACACCAAGGAACCATAAATACAT
The DNA here is from genome assembly GCF_037176765.1 of Anolis sagrei. Lineage (NCBI taxonomy): Eukaryota > Metazoa > Chordata > Lepidosauria > Squamata > Anolidae > Anolis > Anolis sagrei. The sequence goes on along the minus strand of NC_090023.1, from coordinate 77,078,701 downwards.
ATCTGTCTTATTGTCCCCAAGAGGCACAGTCTTCTATGCAAGATTAGTCACATTTTTTTTCCAGTTCAAACATTCAAATTCGTTTTAGAGATAATGAGCTATTTGCACTATTGTTGGCCACAATTTGAACACTGGGATATCTATTTTGGTTGATCCTGACTTTAAATCTAATATTTAACCAGCTCTTGCTTATAAGTAACAACAAAAGTATAAAAAGAACAAATTTGATCAGGTCAACAAAAATCAAACTCCCTTAGAACTTCAGAGAAATAGAACATTTGAAAATAAAAATACCTTGAGGAATTCCACTATTCTTCACCTGGGGTTCAACCACCTGAATTGTGTCATCTTCCAGATAGAAGTATATTTTACAGTGTCTTATTCTATACAGTTCTTGATTCTTGTCAGGAACTTCTTCATCAAAGTAGGCATCAAAAGATAATACCTATACAAAAAATAAATTGACAACTGTCAACATCCTATATGTTGTAAGCAAAGATGTAAGCTGAACAGATCAGTGTACACTACAAAATTTATGTCTGAGAGTGACAGGAGGATATCAACCTAACATTGTCTTGAGTTATTTTTGTCAGGCAGGTGACATACACTGGTTTCTTTCTTTTTAAAAATATTTTTATTCAAACATAAAAACAAAGAAAAAATATAATTGTAAAATTAAATACAAAATAAAATTAAAACTATCACAAAACATTTTTCATCTATATAAATAAAAATGTAATGTTGGTTTATGAGATTAACAGAACTCAGAAACCACTGGACGAATTGACACCAAATTTGAACACAAGACACCAACTAAAGCAATCTATGTCCTTCACTCAAAAAAAATTAACCGGAAAGAACTTAAACCCCCCACAAAGCTAAATGACTATTCAGAGCATGTGTTAAAAGAAACACTCTCCCCTGCCCTTCCCTCCAGCACAAGGGAAAAAAACCCAACAGCTGAGAGAAAGGTAGATTGAGAGAGGGGGGGAAAGGTGGCCGGTATATCCCTCTTGCTACCCCCTGCCTCTCTCTTCCCAAAGGATTCAGAGAAAGAGAGGGAGGGAGGGAGGGAGGGAGGAAGAGAGAGAGAGAGAGAGAGAACACCCTCCTCGAGATCCACCCCCTCCCTTTCCTTCCTTTCCTTTCCCGCTGTTGGCAGCATGGAGGTGCCTCCACTGCGAACTCACAGAGGGATTGTGTGTGTGTGTGTGTGTGTGTGCGCGCGAGCGCCCAGAAAGCTCACCCATACTGAGTTATGGGAAAGAATTCTGGGAAATGAAGTCCAATATTCAAAGAAAGGACAAAAAGGCACGCTCTGTGAGTTAGAAAAGGCTGTCCAGGAAGGCACAATCAAAACACTCCTGAAAGATGGCCATCCATTTTTACTTTATAGCAACCCTGGGTTATAAAGTAAAACTCTCCAGGTGTTTTGGACTTCAACTCTCACAGTTCCTAACAGCCTGTAAACTGGTTGGGACTTCTGGGAGTTGAAGTCCAAAACACCTGGAGGGCTGAAGTTTGTCCATGTCTGATCTAACATCATGTTATCTGAGTCCAATATTTCAGGCCTTTTTACAAGACCACCGCATATGGTAAAATGTTCCAACATTTTTCTTGGATTTCCAACAGTTACTGGATACTTTTATACATTTTTAAAAACCTATTTAGTGTCAGATACCACCTGTACATCATCTTATAAGGCATACACTGGCTTCCATTTAGGTCAGCAATTTGATTCTAATGTTTACATTTTATAAAATGTAATACTTCTTTCAAAAACATTAGTAACATGCATTTTGAACGGAACAAGTATCTGCTGGGATTTGGTTCCAGGACCTTCCCCACCACCATGGATATCAAAATCTATGGATGCTCAAGTCCCATTATATACAATGAATGGCATAATCACATGGAATTCCTTAAATCATCTGACAAATAAAAGCATATTGGAGAGAATGTACAGATCTATGAAATGGCAGAAGGTTACCCAGAAGGCTATGCCTACACATCAGCATAGTGTTCAGCAAAAGCAAGGTTTGCTTTTGGGGATTCTTTCCCCCAAATGTTTTCAAGCCAAAGTTTGTTGAATTCATAAGTAGAACCCAAGGATATGGAGGGCCAACTGTACATAATGCTCACATTCATATATAGCACATACACCATAAAAATGTACTTTACTAAAAAAAAAAAAAGAGAGAAGAAGTCTAAGAATATGTGGATGATGCACTCCTGTGCATTCTTACCCAAGAGGCAATCACGTTACTTTCAAGCATGTATAGGATTGTATAAACTACATAATAATGAATTCCTTCAGTGAACAAGTGGATAGCACAAAATATAAAGTATAAGACTTTGTGTATTGTGAAATACAGGCAGTTCCCAACTTAGAAACGACTCAAAGTAACAAACGGGAGAAAGGCAACAGGAAGTGAGAGGAATCTACCCCTAACAAGGGCAATTCACTCCTGAAAGAGATATCATGGGAATACGTATCCCCAATGAAGGTTTCTCACCAATCCTTGTTTCCACAACAAGCCACATTTTTCAAAATCCAATTATAACCGGGACAGAAAATGAGGTGACTGCAAAAAACACACACACACACAGCAGGGTGTTATCCCATCCCTATGCTATCCAAAGCTTGTTGATACATACATACATCCATACTGAATTACGCTTAAAAATATACCTGTTCTGACGTACATACAAATTCAACTTAAGACAAAACTTACGACAAACCTTACATATATAGAGGGGCCTGCCTCTATATATGTAACAGGGCATAGGCATTTATTCCAGGCATGTGGCCAACCTAACTGTATACATGAGATGTTCAAATGAGAAGCATAGTGAATTCATGCATAATGAACCCAAGAGTGTGGCCACATTAAAGTGGTACTAGTATTGTATTCAATGATTACTGGCTGATGTAATCAGAAAGAAGGCGGACAAAGCTAACTGGCCAATGAGTGTTATGTCACCAAATAAAGATCACTAAATTCCTTAGCCTGATTGGAGAATATTATTTATGTAAGTGAGGGCCTCTAAAGATCTGTATGCTGACTGGACAGAGAAAGGCTGACAAGGATACAAAATTGTTTGAGAAGAGACAGATAGCAAGCTGTCTGCGAATGTCAACCTCCCACATATCAAGATGGCTGTGAACAACTGTGCTCATAAAAGTTCCAGACTATGCTGGTAAAGTCTATGCTATGCTCAAAATGTATGTCCCATGATATCTGCAATAGATGATACTATGCTCTTATCCACAAAGTTAGGTTTAAATTAAACATAGAGATGTCTGCTAAAGCAAAGCAGAATTTTGAAAGTTCAATTCCTTATGACTATATGAAGCCTTACATACAATGTAATAAAACTGGTGCGCTGAAACATTGAAAGTGTACTGAAACCTTTAAAAGAATTTTAATATGTAAATCTACGACTAGAGAAAACGAATAGCCCGAAAGAATTACATGGGCCTGCTCACTCTCCCATAATAATATCCTGAGATTCCAATACCAAAGAGTGCTTATGTGGAGTATTAATGCTAATAATAATATAATAATAACAATAATAAATGATTTTTATTAAGTATTTTATAAAACAAGACAACGAAAGAGGGGGAACAATAAGAAGAAGATAGAAAAGTAGGAAAAAGGGAAAAAAAGAACAAAAAAAACTAAACTAAAAAAGACTAAACTAACCTAAACTATTCTAAAATGACTTCCACTCCAACATCAGGATCTTTTCCGTCAACTTCTTCTACTCTTGTCTATTCTTATCCTCTATATTTATCTAAATTTCTTTTCATAATCATAAAAAGAAGTCCAATCTGTTCTCTTTAGCGGTTTCCCGGTATTTCTTCTCATTAAAAATGTCAATTCGTCCATGTCTCTAATTTCTTTGACTTTCTCCAACCATTCTTCAACAGTTGGTATCTGTTCATTTTTCCAAAATTTGGCAAAAATAATTCTTGCCGCAGTAGTAAAATACGTAAGTAGTTTATCTTCATTGTCCTCTACTTTAAGATCAGAGTCCGTAAATCCTAGTAAATAATATTCAGGTTTCTTTTTAAAACTTCTCTTCAATATCTTTTGTATTTCTTCATGTATAGATGCCCAGAACTTAATTGTTTCTTTGCACGTCCACCACATGTGGAAGAATGTGCCCGTTTGTTCTCCACATTTCCAACACTTATCTGAGACATTTGGGTACATATGGCTTAGTTTGTTCGGAGTCAAATACCATCTATAAAACATTTTGTACCAGTTTTCCTTCAAATCCATGGCATAAGTATATTTCAACTTTTTATTCCACATTTGTTCCCATTCTCTAAATTGAATGGGCCGTCTTAAATTTTCGGCCCATTTAATCATACAGTTTTTAACCTGTTCCTTTTCCGTTTGCCATTGGATCAATGTATTGTAAAGAGTTGTGACTACTTTCTTCTCAGTTTTTAAAACTTTATCCCATGTGTTTTCTTCCCAGTCAAATCCAATTTTTTGATCTTGTTTGAAGTGCTCTTTAATTTGAAGATAATGTAACCAGGTTATATTTCCGAACATATTCTTAAGTTGTTCAAACGATTTGATCTTCATTTCCCTTTTCAACAGAATATCCTTGTATCTTGGCCAAATCCTCCATCCTAAAAGTCTTCTTTGATGGGCCTCCATCGCCGAGACCCAAAGAGGTGTAGCTTTATAAAAGAGGGCTTTGTATCTTAACCATGTCCTCAATAGGGAGGCTCGCACGAAATGATTTCCAAAATTTTTTTCCTTAGTTTCTCTATTATACCACACATAAGTGTGCCAGCCTACCCTCAGGTCATGGCCCTCTAAATTTAAGCACTTTTCCTTGTTCAAATTCATCCAATCTCTTATCCATGATAGAGCACATGCCTCATGATAAGTTTTCAAGTCTGGGAATCCCAGACCTCCTCTCGTTTTTTTATCAATTAAGTTTATGTAATTAATTCTTGGCCTTTTCCCTTTCCAAATGAATTTAAGTAGATCTTTCTTCCATTTTTTAAATAAGGTTTGATTTCTTATTACCGGTATATTTTGGAATAGGAATATGAGTCTTGGAAGAACATTCATCTTTATTAATGATATTCTGCCCAGGAGTGATAGATTTAAGTAGTTCCATTTTTGTAAGTCCTTTTGAATTTTGTTCCAAACTATTTCGTAGTTATTCTTCAGAAGTTGGCAATTTCTCGCGGTAATCCAGACTCCTAAGTATTTAATTTTCTTTACACTCTCTATCCCCAATTGTTGTTGAATCTTTATTTGTCTCTCCTTTTTCACATTTTTAAATAACAGTTTTGTCTTCTTCATATTCATTTTGAATCCAGCCACTTTTCCAAATTGCTCTAATTTCATTATCCAATGTTGTAGATTTTTATCTGGATCTTCAATTGTTCCTAATAAATCATCTGCAAACGCCCGTATTTTATATTCGAATTTGCCGATTTTCGTTCCTTTTATATTTTCATCTTCTCTAATTTTCTTCATTAGGATTTCCATGGCCATTATAAAAATCAGTGGGGATAATGGGCATCCTTGTCTAGTGCCCTTCCCGATTTCAAATTCTTGTGTCAATTGTCCATTTATTTTCACTTTAGCTTTTTGATAGTTATAAATAGCATTAATTGCATTGTTAAATTTTTCTCCCATATCCAATTCTTGTATTAATATCTTGAAAAAATCCCAATTTAAATTGTCAAAAGCTTTCTCGGCATCTATTGCTAAAATGGTGAATTCTTTTTGATGATTTGTCTCATAATATTCCAAAATATCAAGGACGTTGCGAATATTTTCTTTCATATGTCTATTTGGGAGAAAGCCCGTTTGTTCTTCTCCAATCCATTTATTAAGAAACACTTTTAGCCTTGTGGCCATAATATTTGCAAATATTTTGTAATCCGTATTTAAGAGAGAGATCGGCCTGTAATTTTTAATATCATTTTCCGGTAAGCCTTCCTTATGAATCACTGTAATTTCCGCTTCTTTCCATGAGTCTGGAACTTTCCGATATTTCATCGCTTCATTTACGATAGTTTTAAATGTTGGTAGTAACTGTTGTTTAAAGGACTTATAAAATCCAGCCGTAAATCCATCCGGCCCTGGGGCTTTATCTCCATTCATTTTATTGATTGCTTTTTCTATTTCCTCCTCCGATATCTCTTTATTCAATTCTTCTCTATCCTCATCCGTTATTTTGTCTAATTTCATTTGGCCAATGTACTCCATAACTTCCTCTTTCTTTATTTTATCTTTTGTATATAATTGGATGTAAAATCTCCTGAATTCCTCTATAATTTCTTTATCAGTCCTCAAATCCTTATCCAATGTAGTTATTTTAGATATATGATTTATTTGTCTTTTTTTCCGGATTTGGTTCGCCAACCATTTACCAGGTTTATTTGCATTTTCAAAAGTCTGTTGTTTTAGGAACTTCAGTTGTATTGACTGAGATTCTAACTCTGCATGGGTTTTCTCTTGTTTTAACACCAAAAGTTGCCTCTCTATTTTTTTTCCTTGGTCTCTTTTTTAATTCTGCTTCCTTAATTGCTATTTCAGCCGCCAACTCATTTAACCTTTTATTTCTTTCCCTGTTTTTCCTTGCTCCTTGTTGTATAAAGTGTCCTCTCAGAACTGCTTTGAAAGCATCCCACACCACACGTGGGTCCGTTTCCTCCACTTTATTTATTTGCAAATAGTCTTGAATTATTTTGTTATAATATTCTTTATCCTGTTCTGTTTTTATTAGATTCTCATTCAGTCTCCATCTCCTAGAATAGTTTTTATGGTTAATACAAATTTCTAAAGGGCAGTGATCTGACAGGTCTCGTGGTAAGATGTTAATTTCCTTTACTTTGGCGGAGAGTTTTCTAGTTATCCAGGCCATATCAATCCTGGACCAGGATTGGTGTCTATTCGAGAAGAATGTATAGTCTTTTTTATCTTTATTTCTAATTCTCCATATATCTTCTAAATCAAATTCTTTTTGCAGCTCTATAAATTTTTGAGGGAGTTTCCCTTCCTTTATTTTCTTTTTCTTCGCATTTTTGTCTATTTGAGGGTCCATCACTCCATTGAAATCTCCTAACAAAATCAAATCATCAAATTCTGCTTCTTTTAATTTAGAGTTCAAAAATTCAACAAATTTTGTTTTTGGACCATTTGGTGCATAAATATTACATATCAATATTTTTGAGTCTCCAATTGTTATCTTTACTGCAATGCATCTTCCTTCCAAGTCTCTGAAAGCTAATTCTGATTCTATTGCTTCTTTTACGTAGGTTACTACTCCTCTTTTCTTCTTCTCATATGAGGAATGATATTCTTTTCCTAATTTTTTGTTTGGGAGGTGTGCAATATATTTATCACTGATATGCGTTTCCTGTAACGCTATTACGTCATAATCCAATTTCTTCAAGCTATTCCATACTTTCTTACGTTTCTGGGGGGAGTTCAAACCATTAATGTTATTTGAGAAACATTTTATTTGTCGTTCCATCATCTATTCGTTCCCATCCAGTCCCAATCCTATATCGCCAAAAGCCATTTCCGCTGTTCCAGTTGCCTGTTGTTCCACACTCTGATCTTCTTTTTCTTTTTCTTCTTTCCGTGGTGTCATTCTTGGTGTCGTTCTCTGTGGTTTGGGATCTTTCAATAAGTAGCTATAATCCTTTGGTGACTTATATCTTGCCTTTTTCTCTTTGCTACCCTTTCTTGGGGTAGATAGTCTTCTTTCTTCATCTCCTTCCGCTTCGTCTCCTTCTTCTTCTTCCTCCTCTCCCATTTCTTCTTCTTCTCCCTGTTCTTTCATTAATTTATCATAGAACACTTTAGCCTTATGCTCAGATGTTAGCCAATGTCTTTCTTCATTATATGTCACCATTATTCCTTCTTTTCTCTCCCACCTGAATCTTATCTCTCTCTTTTTCAGCTCTTCTGTTAGAAAGAAATATTTTCTTCTTCTCACTAAGGTCATCTGAGGAAATTCTTTCAAAACTACAATTTTCTTTTCTTTGTAGAAGATTGGGTTTCTGTTACTTTTAAACAAAATGTCATCCCTCACCTTCTTCCTTGTAAATTTTACAATCACATCCCGTGCGGTTTTATTCCTCCTTGCATAGAATGAAGAAATCCTATAAACTTGATCCACCTCTTGTTCAAATTCATCCTCCTCGCATTCCATACAACTTGCCAGCATTTTAATAACCAATGATCTTATGTCTTCTTTATCCTCCTCCACTATATTTCTGTATCTTAATTGGAAGTCCATTTGCATTTGCAGTAATCTCTCTTGTTCCCATTCCATTTTTTCCCTATGTTTATCCAGTCCTTTTATCTTCTGTGCCATTTCTAATTGTGTTCCCTCAATTTTCTCTTTAGAAACTTTTAATTCTTTCACCTCCCCATGTAGTTGCGATATGTCTTCTTTTATCTGGCCAAATTCTTGCTTTATTTCAGACTTCAAAACCTTGAATTCTTCTGTCATCTTTGTAATAATTCCCTCTTGTTTCTTATAATATTCTTCATGTTTAGCCTTAACCTCCTCTTTCAATTCCACTTTCAAAGCATCTTGTTTTTCCGAGATCTTTTTTATTTCTTTTAATAGATTGTCCATTTTTGGGTTTATATCCAGAGACCCCCTCCGGGATTCTGGTTTGCCTGGGGTTGCCATTTCTTTCAACTCGTCTGCTTCTCGTCCTCGAATTATCTGTTTTCGTCTGCTTCTCGTCCTGGTCCTTGGGGCCCTTCGTCTACTTCTCTTCCTCACCTCGTCCGCGTCTCCTCACCTCAAGCGTCTGCTTCTCGTCCTCGGATCGTCTACTTCTCGTCCTCGATCTGTCTCCTCCTGCCCTCTACTTCTCTATCGGATTTTCGGGCTTTTCCCAATTTAATTCGAATTTATTTCCAATTTATTTCCAATTTTTCTCTAGCCGCTCTGTATCGGACTTTCTCTATGGTTTTCAAAATGGCGTCTTCCCTCCTTCCGCCCCGTCACTTCCGCCCCTCTGTCCCTTCTATGCTTCTTCCGACCTTCTCGTCCGTCACTCTAATCTGCCTTCCGTTTCCGTTTCCGTCACTTCCGTCACTTCCTTCCCGCCAACTCAGCCTGCTTGTTTATAAAGAAGGCTGAAGATAGACACAACAATTATGGCGTCAAGGTCGGAGATATCAGTTTTCCACTTTCTTTTTAGATTTAGATGCGAAAGGGGGCTATCACTCCATCTTCGTCTTCATTTTCATCTACTTTAGCAGAGCGGCTTTTCCTCTAATTTTGCCTCTAATTTTGTTGATTTAAATTCATCAATTTAGATTGCCAATTTAAATTAAATTTTATTATAATATATATATATATTTTAATCAATCAGTCAGATATTACTACCGAGAGACCGGAGACCGAAAATGCGATCTCTTCCTCTTTAAATCCTGCGGCTTCTTTTCTTCTTATCTCCTTCTCTCTCTTTACTCCCCCAAGCACTTACGGCTTGGCTATTTCTCCTTCTTTAAAAGTGTGGGACTAGTCCCGTTACCTGTTGCTGGGGTCTTTCTTGCTTCTCCACCCAATCTGGGCTTTCTTTGTTTCAACTTCTTCTAATTTGTGAATGGATCAGCGGCGGTTGAACGGACCTTGCGGTTCAATCCTCGTGGGGCGGCTCGCTTTCCCCTGTGTTGCTCGGACCCACTCGACCTCTCCTCCTTGAGGGGGGGGAGATCTTTGGGGTCTCAAGCCCACACTGGGATTCGCGGCACCTTTGCAAACTCAATCCGGCAAAGGGGGGAGCATTCAGCTCAACCCAGCCGCCACAACACAGGTCCTCGCTGGGAGCTCACTCTCAGCGAGGCAGTCCCGTCGCCATGTCCACCGGAAGTGATAATAACAACTTTATTCTAATACCCTACCTCAGTCTCCACAAAGAGACTTGGGGCAGCCTACATGGGGTCCAGCCCAATCAACAAAACATATTTAAAATACATAACATCAGTATAAAACAACATAAAAACAACATTAACAATATACAGAAAAAGCATCAGAATCAACAAGTCTCATGGTGGGTGGGCACGACTCTGACAAATGGCACAGAGCAAGAATGCCCACCCTTCTTAATAGTTTACAGTACCCACTTATATGATATCCAGTTAAGTCCACAGTGGCTTGTTAATTCCACCTAAATGTTTATGTATGAACTGAACTCAAATTACCTCTATTTATTGATTGTCAAGAAACAAGACTTTGCTAAGATCTGTGGTATATTTTTCATTCCAGAACAGAAAACACAGCATTTATGCGACACATGAATACAGGAATGTATCAGTTCTGGGGATATATCTGGGAAATTGATGGTATATAAAAATAAATTATGCTAATTGTGAGAATACTAATTTCACAGCAGTATCTGATCTTCTGATATTTGCAGAAATGTACAGCTCTGGCCATTTGGGTGGCTTTAAAAGTATGCATGGGATATCTACCATTGAAAATTGGCCCAACATACATCAAGACTACCCATGTTGCAGGAAATAGCAAAACTTTTAATATGCTTGATTGGAAGGATGCTAAAGCATGCACTGTTCCCAAGATAGAGTGACAGCAGCTGAGGGGGCGAGAGAAGTGATTAAGGCATGGTAAAGTCTTGTCTGAACTTGTCCTTAATGAGCAGATTTAATCTTCTAATTAGGCAGGCTGTACATAGATAATTAAAGACTGATTGTGCTACTAACATTACCAATATCAAAAGGGAACAGTTATAAGCCTCACCAAGAAGAATTTTCAAATTAGCAAGGAAATGAACTGCAGATTATACCTACCAATTCAGATCCCTGAACTTTTGGAATATTTCTATTTCTTGCAAGCTTTTATAACTTTGATCACAAAAATATCACCAGCTGCCTGGTGTTTGGCATGTGCGTGCTCTAATGTTTATCCTCTCCCTTTAAATAAAATTAACATAAGTTGTATATCGAGAAGAAAAGGGGGGGGGGGGATACAGAAAGAGAATGGAGATTAGCCAAGACCTGGGGGGCATTCTGGAAACCACATTATGTTTGGCTTGCTTGGACAGTATAATTTGATGAGCAAATTTTATGAGAAACATTTTCAAGCATGAATTGTCCCAAAAGTGACTTAACTGTTTAACATCCAAGTTCTCACTTCAGTTAAATAATTGCATTTGAATTTATGCTGAATCTGCCCCACTGGTTTTCATGGGCCAGGAAATTATTTAAATTGAAAACACTTTGGCTGAACTGACTTGGCAAGCATGCCACAAACATTACATTCTAGAAGCATTCATTACACAATGGAAAAATAAGTGCACTATTTACATATTATTAGAATTCAGCATCTGAAGCTCTTTTCCTATTTATCCTTATTCTATATTTTAATTTATCAGGAAATTGACAGAATAGGGGCAGAGGGATAACTTTTTTAAAGTGACACCATTTTGTATGCCTCATATTTGAAAATACTGTATTACAAAGCTGATAAGTTTTCCTACAATGTCAGAAGTTGCCATGAATTTAAGTTAAACCCAAGCAAGCGGGTATAAGACTGTAGCCTTATATGTCATGGGAACAACAGCATAATGCTTATCACTCTTTGTCCTATTCTATTAATAAGTGGAAGCTTAGCACTTGAGGTATGCAAAATGCACCCTAACTATCTTGACTACATTCACACCTACTTTGACAAATCTGTAAACTATGGCTTCAAGGACCAGGAATAAAGATCTGTGATGATGCACCCTTTCTTTCCCCCTTTCCCAGAACAAGCTTGGCTTAAGAGAATCTATCCTAGGTTGATCAAGCTATAATTTGGTGTTACAAACAGTGGTTTGAATATAAAATTAAAAACATAACTGAAAGTCACAACTTAATTTCATATTGGAGAACCTGAGTGAAACAGAGCGGGTCCATTCTCCATCATAGTGTGGAACAGGCACCTGTGTTTTGTTCATTGAGGTCAGATTGCTCCCAGGACCAATTAAATGAATTGGAAGGCATCAAGGGAGGAATACCCCCCCCCCCACTCTCCATATACACCCATGTAACTTTTTTTATACACAGAAAGTAATGCTCCTGTACAGTGGACGGTATAGGAGTCTTCAAACATTGCCAAGTTCCTTCATGCACCACCTTCCATTTGAAAGCTAATGGTAAACAACACAAAGAAGAAATTCCACCATTATCTCCATTCCTTCTTACTTCTAATCATGTTCCCATCCTCTGCATCAGGGGAGAACAATCTCCATCTCCTTATGTCTACTCTGACTGATGAGTGTTCTCTATCCCAGCCATTGACAAGCCCCATTCTACCTAGGAAGGAGCCCCTTCCTTTAAAGGCCCCACTTCCTGTGCAGTGAAGGCTCCTCTGCACACCATAATCTCACAACTGGAAGGGCAAACAGCACTGTGCTAAATCCTACTATTAACTACAGAGATTGTATTACATGCTTCCTTCCAACTGGTATGGTATGCTGTGGAATCCCAAGGAAGCGGAGTTTCGGTAAGAGATGAGAAAGCGCAATAGGCTTTTTAAGTAACCCCATAATAACTGTGAATAAGTATTATTGTTATAATTCTTGAGATTATGTGCTAAAGCTTGCCTAGAGCTATTAAATTCATTAATGGCTAAAGTAATATTTAAACTGGAGGCTTCCACATTTACAGATTTTATTCATTTATATCTGTGTTTTTTCTAAGATGGGGGCTTAAAGCAGTTTACAAAATATTAAAATGAATACAGATTAAAAACACACAAAGATATCATCAAATATATAAACCTATTTATTTTTTAAATTCAGTAAGCAAAAATGCAAAAACCAGGAAAACATTTTAGCTCACAGTTTTCACCAATAGTAGCTCAATTGAGTTACTTATTCATAATTAATTAGATGTGTCCCAAATATTAGCCCACAAGGCCAGATACTGCAAATGTTGCTAGTGCTCAGATTCACAAAGCATGTTACTAATACAACATACTCTAATATTCACTGACAAAATCACTTATGGCAGATAACAGATCCTTAATTTTCTTTAGCCTCTAATTTATATACAAATTCAAATCATAAAACTATAGCTGAAGTATATCAAACAAGGAAAAAAACTTATAGTAAAGCCAGGGAATGTGGATTCACCTCTCTTCTCTATCTCCAAACAAATAACTGTGTAACAAATTACAAGACTGGGTAGAACAAAGAGTTTCCAGTAATTGTACAAATGGCCCACAAAAGAGGGGATGGATGTGGTGTGTGTTTGTTTATGTGCCATAGCAAAAAAAAAAAAGGGGGGGGGGAATATGAGGTAATCTCTCTAAACGTAAATAAACCTCAGTATCACCGGCAAAGAGCCAGCATAGTGTAGTGATTTGAGACTCCAGAAAACTCAACTCAGTTCCCACTCAAGCAAGGAAATCCACAGGGACCTTTTGGCAGCCATTCTCTCAGTTTAAGAGGAAGGCAATGTCAAACTTCCTCTGAGAAATCACAGCAAGAAAACATATGATAGTGTCTCTCAGTCACTGACTAGAAGACGCACAAAACAAATCATAAACAAAATATCTGTTATGGCAAGGACTCAAGCAAGTCAAAGATACGAGTGATAAATTTCAATTGTTATGTGGGCAGACCCGTCCATTTGGATCCAATATTACAGACCTTTTCTGGTAGATATGTCTGATTTGAATAGCAGAGAATTCCACCCAACACAGGCTGTTTCTTCTTCCCTTAGCAGTTTCCTATGCCATATCCAACGTTGTTCATGAAGGCCTCCCTGTAACCTTCCTGAATCATTCTCATGGGGTACCTTCTCACCATGAATTTCTGCAAGTTAAGGCATTGTAGGATCTGAACTCATGGGGAAATGTTTCCCACCTTACCACTAAACAAATCAATGAAGACTCTGGTCTCAGTGTACCTGTTTATCAAATGCTACCCATGAAGGCGCATCACTCCCAAGTCCTCTAGGGAAAACACTATACTTCGGTTTCAGCTTCTGCCCAGGCAAAGGTTCACCTCCTATTCCAGGTTTGTCTTCTCCCACCAGCATAGAAACTTTATTGCAGTAACTCCAGTGATGAGATTTATGGAACTTGTCTTTCCCTAGCTGAAATAAAGAGAAAATAAATGATATTTTTAGAAAGCAAAAGAACTAAAGAGTATTGTAAACATTGTAAAAACAAAACCCACAGCATTATTTAAAATAGAAAAATTGTAACTTTAGAATCATAAAGCTGCAAGAGACCACATGGGCCATCCAGTCCAACCACCTGCCATGTAGGAAAATCACAAAGTACCCCTGACAGATGGCCATCCAACCTCCAAAAAAGGAGAGCCACACTCCGAGGCAAGTTCCAATGCTGAACAGCTCTGGTCCCATTCTAATTTTGATCTATGTCATTAAAAAACTCTTCAGATATGATATTTCTCTATATTGAGTGAGGCAGAGTATTTGATAGTATTTTATTTGAAGACATCTGCTGAACAACTCTACTAATTTCCTTGGTGCAAGATGGAGTCCTATAAAAATCACTGGCACTGCACATTTGGCAAAAAAAATAGTGAAAATGAAGATAAACACTGAATTCTCTGCATACTAAGATCTGAAATAGCAGAAGTATCTAGAGATTATGTGGCACTGATTCCAGAACAATTCTGCTAGATCAGACTTAATCAGTGCAACACATTTAATGGATGCATGTATTTCCACTATTTGTCAAATTTTGTGCAGTTTCATCTCCATTATGAATGTTAACTTGTCAACTCTGAAATATGGTTAAAGATGAAGTAGGAACATTAACTACCTATTCACAGTGGGAAAAGCAAAAGTGTGCTATTTAAGACTGTAAAAATTTTGCAGAACAGCTGAAATTAGCTGACCCCAACATAGCCACCAGCAACAGCACTTCCAGGAGGGGTGTGTACCAGAAATAGGAAATTTAGACTAAACAATCTAAATAATATAATTTTCATTTACAGTAAAAAAAAGGGATTTGAATGCTTTTGATACATTTGATAGAGCATGTTTGAAATTGAAACCAACAAAAAATGAATACAGTATAATCACAGTAACAAAGAAAAACTTATTATTATATTTATTATTTTATTTATTATTTTATTATATTTATTTCTACCCCACTTTATCTCCCCCGAAGGGGATTCAAAGCAGCTTGACATAAAAACGTTAGCACTGCATTTAAAACATATAAATATACAAATATTAAAACAAAATATAGTTATAGGTCACAGTGGCATACAGGCAGTCCCCGAGTAAAAACCAACAAATGACTCATAGTTACAAATGGGGGTGAGGCAACAGGAAGTGAGAGAAATCAACCCCTAGGAAGAGAAATTCACCCCTAAAAGAGTTATCCAAGTGGAAAGTGTCTCCACTGAAGCTTTATCATCAATCCTTGTTTCCACAACAACCTATTTTTTTCAAAATTGAATTATCACAGGGACAGAAAGAGAGGTGAAATCTTCTGAACAGGGGCACAGACAGCAAAACAAATACTATAGGAGTGTTAACCCTTCCTACGGTATCCAAAACTAAAATGAATGTGTGTGTGTCTCCTGAGTTGCACTTAAAAATATACCTGTTCTGACTTGCATACAAATTCAACTTAAGAATAAACCTACAGAACCCATCTTGTTCACAACTTGAGGATTGTCAGTATATTATAATAAATTCAATGTTATCTCACAAGTCAATATTTTGCACAAAATGTATTTCTAGAAATATCTTTAGCACTGAGATTTCCCATTAGCAGAACTTGAGGGGAAAAGATTTCTATACTCAACTGAACTGCAGTGGTTGGAGGATAGTTTTGAGCAAATTTATCTGAGGATGAAGGGGCTCAGATGGTGAAGAGAATGGAAGATAGTCCCACTAGGTGAATTCAAGCAATAATGGCTACCAGTCTTCTTACTGACTTTTGGTCACTTCCTTTTTTGTTCTTGGACCAGCCAGAAGGAAGGATGGAACAGTTAAGGAGTTCTTCCAGACAAATCTAGGAAAGTATTTATTTATTTATTTTAAACATTTATATTCCGCCCTTCTCACCCCGAAGGTGAGAAGTTTCACCAAGAGAGTTTCATCTATGCTGATGATCGTGCCATTACTGCTCAAGCAGGGAGCTTTGAGATGGTTGAACAGAAGCTATCCGAAGCTCTAGGTGCTCTTACTGACTATTACAGGGAAAACCAGCTGATCCCTAATCCAACTAAAACACAGACATGTGCTTTTCACCTTAAGAACAGACAAGCATCCCGAGCTCTGAAGATCACCTGGGAAGGAACCCCACTGGAGCATTGCAGCACACCCAAATACCTGGGAGTCACTCTGGACCGTTCTCTGACCTACAAGAAGCACTGCCTGAATATCAAGCAAAAAGTGGGTGCTAGAAACAATATCATACAAAAGTTGACTGGCACAACCTGGGGATCACAACTAGACACAGTGAAGACATCTGCCCTTGCGCTATGCTACTCTGCTGCTGAGTATGCATGCCCAGTGTGGAACACATCTCACCACACTAAAACAGTGGATGTGGCTCTTAATGAGACATGCTGCATTATCACGGGATGTCTGCGCCCTACACCACTGGAGAAATTACACTGTCTAGCTGGTATTGCACCACCTGACATCCGCCGGGAAGTAGCAGCCAATAGTGAAAGGACCAAGGCAGTGACATCTCCAGCTCATCCCCTGTTTGGGTATCAGCCAACGCGTCAGTGACTTAAATCAAGAAATAGTTTTCTAAGATCTACAGAGACATTTGCTGGAATACCCCAGCAAGCAAGAGTCCAAAAGTGGCCGGCTCAAACCCAGAACCTCAATCAATGGCTGATACTAAATGAGAGACTCCCTCCTGGGCACACAGAAGACTGGGCGACTTGGAAGATGCTGAACAGACTGCGCTCTGGCACCATGAGATACAGAGCCAACCTTAAGAAATGGGGCTACAAAGCGGAATCCATGACATGCGAGTGTGGAGAAGAGCAAACAACTGACCACCTGCTGCAATGCATCCTGAGCCCTGCTACATGCACAATGGAGGACCTCCTTGCGGCAACACCAGAGGCACTCCAAGTGGCCAGATACCGGTCAAAGGACATTTAATCAACTACCAAGCTTGCATTTTGTCTGTTTGTTTGCTTGTTTTGTTAAAAATGTAATACAAATGTCTGGTTGCTCCTGACACGATAAATAAATACCCCGAAGGGGACTCAGGGCGGAGCACAGCATATACACGGCAAACATTCAATGCTGGGACACAAATTCACATACACCTACATACACATTAAAAAACATTTATCAAAATATTAAAATACACCATTTAAAACCATCCTAGTCATCTGTGTCAAATCTAATTGGCCTGGTTGTCTTTCTGATTGCCGCTTTATTGCCCTGTCCCAAAAGCTTGGTCCCACAGCCAAGTTTTTACCATCCTTCTAAAAGACAGGAGGGAAGGGGCCGACCTGATTTCACCAGGAAGGGAGTTCCATAGTATGTTCTCAAAAAACACATTTAGTTTTTCCAAGTTGTTGATATGTTTCCATCACTCTGTTCTATACTTAGAATGGTTGGAGTCGTTTGTAGCAATTTCTTATATCTGTAGGAGGGCTATTCCAAAGTCTTTTTAAAACTGTGGTGTGGCTTAATGACATGGCCCTACGATTTGAATGGAAATTTCTTCACTCTGATTTTTTAATGCTTATATTGCAAGAAACAATGCTATTTTACTGATGCACTGTAGCATTGTAATTTTTTTTTGGGGGGGGGATAAAGGAGAATAATACTTTGTTGTCCTGAAATGTAATTTTTTATAAAGCCACTTCAAGGTCGAAATAGAATTTTACAGCTGGTCAGGAAATGACAGATAATAGTGTTTACCCAAAAAAAAAAAAAATCCTGAGAACAGGAACAAATCCAGGGGGGTTCAGTATCTGCTGGGGTTGGTTCCTTTGATTTAAAAAATCATTAAGATCAAGCTCCATTATATACAATGGCATACTAAAATTGTCTTCCTTATATCAAGGTTTGCTTTTTGTATTTTTTTAAACAAATCAAGCCATGGATGATTGAATCTATACATGCAAAAATGGTAGATACAAAGGGCCAACTGTACTGCAGAATCCTTACAAGGTTGCCCCACTTAAAGGAGCCAGAAAAGCTTGGAGAAGACAATGATGCTGGGAAAAATGGAAGGAAAAGGGAAAAGGGGCAAACCAAGGGTAAGATGGATGGATAGTATCCTCGAAGTGACTGGCTTGACTTTGAAGGAGCTGGGGGTAGCCACAGCCGACAGGGAGCTCTGGAATGGGCTGGTCCATGAGGTCACAAAGAGCAGGAAGCAACTGAATGAATAAACAACAACAAAAAGGAGCCAAGCATCATGAAACAAAAGTCCAGAATTCACTTCAGGTTTTGGTAGTGGTGGTAGTAGTGGACTGATTCAGGAGAATAAAATTATGGCTGAAAAGCAGGTGGTGATATATTGATTCAAAGAAAATATGGTTACACAGCATCCCACCTCCATGAAAAGAATGCTTGAATCTGCCAGAATTCAGAATTCATAAATCGTTTCTTTTACTTCACCTCATGATTATAACAAAGTGGACTATTGTTTGGAACAACATAAGTTAATGGTGCCATTCCTGCTTGTATTTATGGATTAGCAAGAAAGAGCATGCTCTGTTTTGTCATCACATGGTCAAATCGCATATCATCATATCAGCGCAACGCTCACTTGCAAATACAGAACTATTTGTAAAGGAAACAACTGTCTGAAAATTAAAACTTCTGCCACTTTGCTGTTCCAGAAGCTGTGTGGAGGTACGGTATATTTATGAAGATGAAACTAGTAGTTTTCTTGCAAGAAAACTGTAGTTACAATTCTGGAGAACAGGTACGACTCAATTTTATATTAATGGCTGCAGTCTCCTCAAAACTTGGCAGTAAGGATGTCTCAAAGGCATGGTATAACATCAACAGCTACATAGTATCAGATTCACCAAATTCAATTATGGACTCTACCCTATGACACACGCTTATTCTATTTACTATATCAGGAGAAAAGCAGGATAAAAAATAAAATAAATAAAACATAACCACACCTCATCTCCAGTGATAACTAGAGAGATCTGTAGATCAACCTTTTAGATTCCAAGACGTCCAAACTCCAAGGCTCAGGATCCCAATGATTCCCAGTCATGGCAGCCTACAGGACTACTAATTCTAGCCCAGAAGTTCCCATTCTGCGGACCTCCAGATGTCATTCTACTACATCTCCTATCATCCCAAGCCATTAGCCATGCAACCTTGGACTATTATAAAAACACTGGAGAACACATCGTTCTTATTAAGATAGTAACAAGCCTACAAATAACCCCCAGGCATATTTAGTGTCCTTATTAAGGATCATCAGGCAAGATGTGGTCTAATGGAAAACAGACCAGTTCAAAATTAGCTCTTGTCTTAAATCACCAGTAATCTGGATTCTTTATAAGAATACCAGAACTGGGTCATTGTGTGTTTTCCGGGCCATGTTCCAGAAGCATTCTCTCCTGACATTCTGCCTGCATCTATGGCAGGCATCCTCAGAGGTTGTGAGGTCTGTTGGAAACTAGGAAAATAGGGTTTATATATCTGTGAAATGTCCAGGGTGGGAGAAAGAACTCTTGTCTGTTTGAGGTAAGTGTGAATGTAGCAATTAGCCAGAACTGCATTCTTGCTTTGGACCAAAATCTATGTAGTCCACTACCTTGCACACTCCCTATTGTTTGTCCCGTAGACCTGAAATAAAGGTGCATTGTTTCTATACATAAAGATGAGGTGTCCTAATATGAGGGCATGTGAGCAGTTTCCATTCAACAGAGAATATTGGTATTAACTGCCTAGCTACCAATAAATCACCAGGGTGCTTGTGGAAACACATCCAAACATCTAACAATTCATTACAATGCATGCTCCTATGCAAACCAAATATTGTTATAGGTAAGCCAAACCCTTAGGTTTCAGAAAAGCAACTTCACCTCTAAACATTCTTCCAATAGATTTTCAGAAAATGTGGTAAAAAAAAAAATCCAGCAGTCACCTAAAGTTCAACATAAAAGCAGAACAAAAAGTGTGTTTGAAATCCAGTCTTTATTAAATGGAGTAGTTTCATAAGCCTGGATATAACTCTCTTCTGCGAATCCTTCATCTTACAAGATTTCTTTCTCAACTTGTAATTTTAAAAGTTTTGGACCTGTCCTTGCGCCTTTAAATGGTAGTTAGTTCACTCAGAAAACATTTTCTTCTTTTATGATGCGCTGCAGAGCTATAAAATGCATTTAATTACTATGACTTCTAAGTCCATTTCTCAATATATATTCTATTTCTACTAACATGAATTGCACTGCTTGCAAGGAAAACATGTTCCTTAAATTTGCCTCTTACAATTTTTCAATGCACTACACTCCTTTAAGAGTGAATGTGAAGGTAAACAATTTTATACATAGATGCTGTAGCATAAGTATCCTGTTTGTTCTGAAATGCTTTGTACTACAGCTTCTATTGCTCTTGTCTACTCCATCTAACCCTGGTGATAGATATAGCTCAAAGGATGGGGAGGGCTCAAGATTGCTTATTCTATTATATTCAAGTATAGAAAGGATTTCAAGCAACTGAGCTAGGAATGAGGAGATGTCAATACATGACAATTTCTGGGCAACCACTGCTAGCCAATCGACATGCACAGATGACAACATTAATCGACATCAGTACTTCTCTGACCCAGGAAATTTGCAATATGTAGTACTATTTTTATCAGCATTGGCTACAACTGCAGTCAGCAGTTGAAGGCTCATAAGCTGAGGCTTGGTGACCGTTTGTTGGTGGTGTTTTGAATGTGTTTTCCTACTTGGCAGGAGGTAATAATAATAATAATATTCTTATACCCCACCATCATCTCCCCAAAGGAATATGGGGTGGCTTACGTATGGGGAAGAATGTTCACAGACATAAAAGCAAAACAATTCATTAAAACAAAACACAAATAAAATAAGACCAAAGGTTGGACTGGATGGCCCTTGGGATCTCTTCCAACTAGTCTGTACAAAACTAGATTGAGGCCCTGTCCACAGAACTGTAAAAAATCCCACATTACCTGCTTTAACTGGATTATATGGCAGAGTGGGCTCGGATAACCCAGTTCAAAGCAGATATTGTGGATTATCTGCCTTGATATTCTGGGTTATATGGTTGTGTGGAAGGGTCCTAAGTAGAAATGGCCTAAATTAAATACAGAACACTAATGTGTTCTGGACTGAGGCTGAGAGCTTCAGGACCTTACTGAGCCGTAGAACGCATTGGATGAACTTGGACCAACCAATTTCTCTGGGCCTGAACTAATTTGCAAGGCACTTGTAAGGACAAAGTGTGTGGAAAGAATGATCCACAACTGCTTTGAGCTCTGTGAGGTTGGAATCGACACATAATTAATACTAGATTATAAACTATCAGGGTTTGTCTGTTTCCTTACATGAGTGAATTGTAGTTTTACAAATGGCCCTTCCCAGAATATTAAGGCAGAAAATCCCACAATATCTGCTTTAAACTGGGTTATCTGAGTCCATACTGCCATATAGTCCAGTTCAAATCAGATGTGGGATTTTATGCCTCAATATTCTGGGATATAGGGCTGAGTGGAAAGGCCCAAAGTCTTTAGCCAATAGCCATTTCTACCTGGTGATGGTGCCTCACCAAATTACAGGATTCCCTAGCATTGAACTATGGCAGTGAAAGTAGGGTCAGTATGCATTCAATCTACAGTATAGATGCACCCAGAGGCATCCTGGTGCCTAAAGAAGGAACTGTTGATGGAATGTAACATTTTCTGACCTTTGCCTTATTCCCCACATGATCAAAAAAGAGAAAGGACCTCTGCCTGTACTGAGACCCCTCCAGACCACTGGTTTCCAGCCTGTGGTTCGTGGACCACCTGTGGTCTGCAAGAACCGTCACTGTTGCAACAAAAGCGACTGGTCTCGCAAAACCCTCTTATAGTGCTGAGGCAACAGGGATGTTGGAAGGGGAGACTACCCAGGAAAGGCACAACTGCTGCTTCAACTCCTCCTCCCTCTTCCTAAGCGGAGCTGTTCCGTGTGGTGCCTGGAAGCAGGGATGCCTTGGTGTCTTCATTTTAGGCCTGTTCCTGAGGTTATTTGGGGTGCTGATTCAGAATATTGCATTGGATAGACCACATCAGCTCTAGATTATTAAATATGGTTTTCTGTGGGCAAGCAGATGACAACTACTGGATGGTGTATGTTCTGTATCAGAAACTAGAGCTGATGTGGTCAATCTCATACGATTTTCCGAATCAGCAACCCAAAGAACCAAATCAAATATAAAGCTGGCCAAAACCTGATTTGTAACCCTTTTGGTACTAATATTGGAGAGTAGTCCCTGGTCAAAGTGGTCCCTGGTCAAGAAAAAGGTTGGGAATCACTGTTCCAATTGAACAACAGAAACGTTATCAGATGCAAAAGGTTTGCCTGTGACTCCAACATCACCTCTTTTTCTTTTATTCTTCGGTATGATTGTTTTGAATCCCTTTTGCTTGGTATTTATTTATTTATCATGTCAGGAGCAAACCAAACAGTTGTATTGCATTTTAAACTAACTAACAAACAAACACAAAGTTTGCAAGCTTGGTAGTTGATTAAATGTCCTTTTTGCCTGGTGAAGATGCCTTGATTTGGCCAGGGTGGTCCATGCCTTAGTCACCTCCAGATTGGATTACTGTAATGCGCTCTACATGGGGCTGCCCTTGAAAACGGCCCGGAAATTTCAGTTGGTCCATCAGGCGGAGGCCAGATTGTTAACTGGTGCTTGTGGGTTTTTTCGGGCTATATGGCCATGTTCTAGAGGCATTTCTCCTGACGTTTCGCCTGCATCTATGGCAAGTATCCTCAGAGGTGAGGTCTGAGGATGCTGACCTCACCTCTGAGGATGCTTGCCATAGATGCAGGCGAAATGTCAGGAGAAATGCCTCTAGAACATGGCCATATAGCCAGAAAAAACCCACAAGAATTGAGTGATTCTAGCCATGAAAGCCTTCGACAATACATTGTTAACTGGTGTTCTTTTCAGGGAGCGGTCAACCCTCCTGTTTAAGGAGCTCCGCTGGCTGCCATTTATTTCCCGGTCCCAATTCAAGGTGCAAGTTCTTACCTACAAAGCCCTGAACGGTTTGGGACCCGCCTACCTGAGTGACCGCATTTTTGTTTACGAACCCACATGATCTCTTCGTTCATCTGGAGAGGCCCTGCTTGCGCTCTCACCTCCATCGTAGGCGAGATTGGTGGGGACGAGGGAGAGGGCCTTCTCAGTGGTGGCCCCTTGACTTTGGAACTCACTTCCCAAGGACATCAGGCATGCCCCAACTCTGGCAGTCTTTAGGAGGAGCCTGAAAACATGGTTGTTCCAGTGTGCCTTCCCAGAATAATGAACTCTCAGCATTGTGCCCTCTAAATGCACTTTTCATTGATTTAGGATTGTTTGTACGCTCTCACCAACGCCCAATCTCTCCTATCTTGTTCATGCCTAGCATTATTTTTAACTTTAATTACATTTGGCCCAGCCATAGATTTTAAATGTGTGTTGTATTACTGTCATTGTAGACTGCTTTTTGTTGATGAGTTTTATTTAATTGTTTTGTTGTTGTTGTTGTTGCTTGTATTGATGTATTGTGGGCTCGGCCTAATGTAAGCCGCACCGAGTCCCTTGGGGAGATGGTAGCGGGGTACAAATAAAGTTTATTATTATTGAAAGCTTGCATTAAGTATTTTGTGCATTTTGTCAATAAAGGCATCCCTTTCTGTAGATTCTGTTTTCCAGTCAGCTCTCCATATCCACAGATTCTGCATTCTTGGATTCCATCATCCATGGTTTGTATATTTTAAAAACAGAAACTAATAGCAAGCCATACATTCTTCCCTTTCATATAAGGCATATCAATTTAATGATGCTGAATACCAAGGGCAGATACCAGGGGCCCAGTGTATTTTTCTGCATGAGGAGCACAGCTACCTTTGAATGTGTGTCCTAAATGTGGAGAAAGGGGGTAGTCATGAACGATGTTGGCCTAATTGGTTCAAAGGCACCAAATGCAGCCTGATCTCCAAAGCTAAGCAGGGCCAGCCCTGGTTGATGCTTGGATGGGAGACCACCAACGAACACCACGTGCTGTGGGGCTAATTTTCAGAGGGAGGGCCTGGCCAAGCCCCTCCTGGCCCAAGAGAACTCTCTGAAGCCCAGGAACGGAGAGGCGACCTGAAAGGGAGAGAAGGAGAAGGGCAGGAACCTGGGCCCCCTCCCCGGGAGAGCAGGGCGGCAGCGCGAGCGAGCGCGCGAGGCCACTTACATTCCTGTTGAAGGAGTTCCCGGGCAGAAGCGGGAGCGCCATGGCGGCACGCCTGCTGCCGACCGGGGCTGGCTGGTGTTTCTCGCCCGAACCCGCTGGGCCCGCAAGGCGCGCCCGGGGCCTGTTTGGAGCCCCGTTGCCAGGCAACCGCCGCCCGACGTCACAGAGGACGGCCCGGGAAGGGGCGTTCCTGCCCTCTGCTGCTCCCTGCAGTCACGTGGCCCTCACTGCACGCCGCGCCGGCTTTCCAGAAAGCAAGGCAGCCCATTGGAACTTCACCTGAGTGGAGGAGCTGGATCAGAAGCTCTACATGACAGCTGCAGGGAGAGAGCACCATCCCACTGGCATTTAGACCAGACATGGGCACACTTCCTCCCTCCAGGTGTTTTGGACTACAACTCCCACAATTCCTAACAGCCAGTAGGCTGTTAGGAATTGTGGGAGTTGTAGTCCAAAACACCTGGAGGGAGGAAGTTTGCCCATGCCTGATTTAGACCCTCTGCCCTACTTACTACAATTCGATCTAGTTCAAAGTAGTTACCTTTAATTAGACCTAGCCCCCTTCTACACTGCCATATAAAATCCAGATTATTTGCTTTGAACTAGATCAGGGGTCCTCAAACGTTTTAAACAGAGGGCCAGGTCACAGTCCCTCAAACTGTTGGAGGGCTGGATTATAATTTGGGGGAAAAAAACACTAATGAATACATATTTTATTTGTAGTGCAAAAGACACTTAAAAACAATACAATAATTAAAATGATGAACAATTTTAACAAATATAAACTTATTAGTATTTCAGTGAGAAGTATGGGCCTACTTTTGGCTGATGAGATAGGATTGGTGTTGTTGTTGTTGTTGTTGTATGCTTTCAAGTCATTTCAAACTTTGGTTGACCCTGAGCAAGGGCTGTGTCAATGACCTTGGAGGGCCACATCCAGCCACCGGGCCTTAGTTTGAGGACCCCTGAACTAGATTATATGTTAGTATAAGCTAAGGGTCTTTCCACACAGCCCTTTATCCCAGGATATCAAGGCAGAAAATCCCACATTATCTGAGTATGGACCTCGGCCCCTTCCACACGGTTGAATAAAATTCCACATTATCTGCTTTGAATCAGAATATATGGCAGTGTGGGCTCGGATAACCCAGTTCAAAGCAGATATTGTGGATTATCTGCCTTGTGAGGTCACAACCGCTGAGGATGCCTGCCGTAGATGTGGGCGAAACGCCAGGAGAAAATGCTTCTGGGACATAGTCATACAGTCGGGAAAACTCACAGCAAGCCACCAATTCTTTTTGGTTTTCCTAAGCAAAAGACATAGTGAATGGAATGGTTTTAAATACAAATCTATGTTTAACAATCCCCTCTCCTTCCTCATCCTTGGATGAGGCAACACCAGAAGCACTCCAAGCGGCCAGATACTGGTCAAAGGACATTTAATCAACTACCAAGTTTGCAAAATTTTTGTTTTTTTATCTGTTTGTCTGTTTTGTTCTGTTGGAAATGTAATACAATGGTCTGGTTGCTGATGACACGATAAATAAAATAAATCCTTGGAAGTACATTAGACTTATGGATACACCTAACTTACTAACTCCATAACTAACCTATTATACTTTCCTTGGCCTCCCCCTCCCCCCCCTCCCCGCCCCTTCTTATGGTATAAAAGTGTGAAAATTGGTTAATGAACACTGGAATGGAACAATGGATGACGAATCTGGAACATGTTTTTGATGGCGAGACGACAGTGAATGGGTATTGTAGTAACTGTTTATTAATTGTGTAATGTGTTAGGTTGTTAACTGTTTCTATACTGTAGCACTGAATTTTTGCTGTTCGTATTTGTTGTGAACCGCTGTGAGTCGCCTTCGGGCTGAGAACAGCGGTATATAAGTAAGGTAAATAAATAAATAAATAAAATGAAAAACAACCAGTCCACACTGCCATATATTCCAGTTCAAAGCAGATATGATGGGATTTTCTGCCTTGATATTCTGGGATATAGGGCTGTGTGGAAGGGCCCCCAGATAATCCAGTTCAAAGCAGATACCGGGGATGATCTGTTTTGATAATCTGGATTATATGGCAGTGTAGAAGGGGCCCTAGTTACTATAATTAGTTCCAGTTCAAAGGAATTGATTTCAGTTAGACTTTGGCCCTTCTACACTGTCATATAATCCAGACAATCAAAGCAGAAAATCCACATTGTCTTCTTTGAACTGGATTATATGAATCTACACTGCCATATAATCCAGTTCAAAGCAGATAATCTCGATTTTACATGGCAGCATAGAAGGGGTCATTGGGCCCTTCCACACAGCTTTATAACCCAGAATATCTGCTTTGAACTGGGTTATCTGAGTCCACACTGCCATATATTCCAGTTCAAAGCAAATAATGTGGGATTTTATTTGGCTGTGTAGAAGAGACCATCGTTACTGCATTGAGATCCAGGGCCTTTCCACACAGCCATATAACTGAGAATGTCAAAACAGATAATCCCACAATATCTGCTTTGAACTGGGTTATCTGTATCCACACTGCCATATATCCCAGGTCAAAGCAGATAATGTGGGATTTTATACAGCTGTTAGGAAGGGGCCCCAGTTTTAAAGAATTGGTTTCATTATTGTTATTAATAATGAAACCAATTAATCTAGAATTATATATAGATTCAGTGTTAGACACTGAGCTAAATTATAGTGTATTGTAATTGAAGCAAATGCCAACTCTGTCTCTTTTTGTTGTGCCAAAAATATTTAAAGTAATTATATAGTTACAAGTGGCCTCACTCAATGGGATGGAGGCGTGTCACAGTGTTTCAGAGCCAGCTCATCCTTTGCAATGTGGGAACAGAGACCAATGGAGTGAGGTGCCCCTTCCCGCCAAAGAACCATGCTATTTACCTTGAGAGAAAATACAAAACTTGTAACTATGACAACAACTGACTACTTCAAGGACCTTGGACCTATTGTTGTTGTGTGCCTTGAAAAGTCATTTTCAACTGATGGTGACCCTAACACAAGATTTTCCTGGCAACCTTTGTAAGGGGGAGGGGGGGTGTTTTCCTCTGCAGCTCTCTCATACCATAGTCCCAGAACCAGGATTATCTGGAAGCACCATTTCATACCATGCACTACTTAAATTATAAAATTTCCTACCATGAGGCTTTGATGACTTTAAGAAGACATTCGAGTAACACTGATAATGGCTGTTTTATTATCTCCAGCATTAGAGACATGATACCCCAGTGGTGCAGTCGGTTAAACCACTGAGTTGCTGGGTTTGTGGATAAAGGCACTATGTCCAGTTCTACTTCAGATTGAATTGTTACAAGATCTTTGTTTCCTTTCCATCTGGGTACACTTGTGGGTTTTGCTTTGTTTTATGTTATTGCCTCTGTACGTACTGTTTGTATAATAAGGACAACATTTCAGGTACTTGATGAAATAGAATGTGACCTACCAAAGTTTCTACCATAGTAAATCCACAAAACCAGCCTTAAAAAGACCTCTTGGTGCCATAACCTAATTGCTGGACAGTTCTGCCAAACTTTGAACATGTAAAAAGGAAAGCTCGCTGTCATCAAGTTGTCTTCAGATATTTCCCAGATATTCTCAATTCTGAATCAAGTTAGACCTTAGGACAAACTTGCCCAACATAACAAACTTTAAGTACTGATGGAGTTTTTCAGGGTTAACCTGGCATGACTTGAGTAGTAGTTCACCCATAACTTTAAGCATTTTGTACAATTAAAAATGACTTTTTTCAAATAACCCAGGCAACACTGGGTACCCAAACTAGTTCAAAATAAAAATGTGTTCTCTTTTCTGTCAGAAGAAAGAAAGGATGTACAGTTTTGTTAATTTAGTAACAAAATTACAACTGAGATTGTAAACGTCATAATTGCAACAATTAACATATTGCAAAAACATGTTATTCGTTCAGGCCCATATGCTTCCTTTTCCCTTCGTGATTTGAATGTAAAGAAAAAGAATACAGAACTTCTAAAGATCTGAGGTTATGCAAACCATTTGCCCCCCCCCCCCCCTTCTTTTCCTCTATGAGATTGCTTTTACTGGAAAAGTAGGTTATGTCAGACTGTAAGACATTGGGACGTGAAGCCTGACTCAGTAGTCATGTTTGATCCATTGTACTGGATCAAATCCAATATTTAACTAGCGGACAAAATGCTAATCATGGCTTATGCCTCTCTTTACTGGCTGTCATTTTTCATTTAACTTAGTAACCTACAAGCAAACAGTGGCCAACTCTGTTTTACTAATGAACGGAAGGCATGCCTTCTGCTGTTTTTGATGTCCTCAGCTATAGTTGGTATGATTCATGTACTATATAAGAGCAAAGCTTGAAACTGTTACTTTACACAGGAATTTTACGAGCATGAAGATGAACCAGTGGAAAAACCCTGGGACCTGATTTTCCATGATAAATTAAATAATATAGTTTTTGATATTGGAAATTCCATAACCTATTGGAAATAAGTGCACCATAACCTCGACTCTGGAATTCACTCCCCAGAGATATTAGGCAAGCTCCCACCCTGAATTTTTTTAGGGAGAGCCTGAAAACATGGCTGTGCAATGACTGAATGTATGATAATCCCTGACCAAACTCTGCATAAAATGTCCTCAGAAGCACGTTATTCTCTGGTTTGTGCAATGAAATCCTACTGTATCCCCCAGATCCCTTTCCTGATATTTTACACTGCCCTATCTCCCAGTGTTTTAAAATTTTAATCTTTGAATTTGGCCCTGCCCACTTTGATTATTTTTAGTGTTTTAATGTTTTGATTCCATATTGTTGTGTTGCCTATTTACATTGGTTTTGTATTTTGTTATTTTATTTTCTGATTTTATGTTGTGTTTTTGCGTTATATTGTGTTTTCTGTATTGATGGGTGTGGCCTCATGTAAGCTGCCCCGAGTCTCCTTGGGGAGATAGTGGCGGGGTATAAATAACGTTATTATTATTATTATTATTATTATTATTATTATTATTATTGAAAAGGTAAAAAAATGATGTCACACCCGTTTGGCAAATGTGAATCTCCATGAGCATGTGGAGACCATCTTTTTGAAAACCACAAGTCAAGAAAAGCATGACCTTATTAGAAATCACTCTTTGAACAAGTGATATTCATAAACATTCATGTAATGGCACACAGGTAACTCAGCTGTTAAACTGAAGAACCATGTCTTTAAACTGCCACGGATAAAGACTTTTCACTTAAAAATATATTTTGTTAACAGAGAATGGTTGTTTCTCTGAAGTTGAAGTTTGCAGTTGCCCAAAAGATTTACACTCCCTTGAAACCTCTTAGTTAAAATATGCACTCAGGGATTAAAAAACAAAACAAAACAGTCTTCTTTGAAAAATAACATAACTTGTTTACTCTCAAACATCTTGCATTAATTCATCATACAGGCACATTTCTTATTAAAGTTCAGTTATAAATAGAATGTAATTTCTTCCCTGTATGTTGAGTACACAGGTTATCATTCTTAAGAGTCCATAGTCTTTAAGTATAGTTATACTCACTGAAGGTCATAAGTCATCCTTCTCTATTAAAGTCTCTAAACAACAACATGCATCCACTTCCACTGAAGTCTGATGCAAACTGTATACAAAATAGAGTCCTGTGTCTGAAGCCCCTCCCACACCAAAGAGGTACAGTCAAATTGGCAAACCAAAATGTACATACAATATAGGTTAACAATTATACACATTTACAAACTGTTAGTGGAGTTATTGTCAAAGGCTTTCATGGCTGGACTCACTGGGTTGTTGTAGGTTTTTCAGGCTATATGGCCATGTTCTAAAGCATTCTCTCCTGACGTTTCATCTGCATCTATGGCAAGCATCCTCAGAGCTCACAACCTCTGAGGATGCTTGCCATAGATGGAGGTGAAAAGTCAGGAGAGAATGCTTCTAGAACATGGCCATATAGCCTGAAAAACCTAAACAACCCAGTTAGTGGAGGCTTGGAAGGTTGCCATTTCCAACACTTGAATGGTTAGACTAAAACAGTTGAGACAGTAGATTAAGGCCCAGATTATACACTTCCTCTTCCATTGAAGGAATATATGAGTGGAGTTCCAATTGCTCATTTCAAATACTCCCAGTTTCAGGAGCCACACACACTGCTATTCAGCCTGCTTGAAAAGAAGCTCCACATGTCTATCAACATATTTGTGGTAGATGTTCCCCATGGAATATGTGGAGCCCTGAGCCCATCACTAGGGCACGGCAGGCTGGCATGGCAACATTTCAATCCAAAATCTATGTTCAATTACTAAGAAGAATGATGGGTGAAGCCAAAGTAAAAGAGTTGGCCAAAAATACCAGCACATCTCAACTTAGAGATGATTTTGGTCATAGGAGCTGAAGGCCATGTATAAATATGTGAGGGGAAGTCATAGGGAGGAGGGAGCAAGCTTGTTTTCTGCTGCCCTGGAGACTAGGACATGGAACAATGGCTTCAAACTACAGGAAAAGAGATTTCATCTGAACATTAGGAAGAACTTCCTGACTGTGAGAGCTGTTTAGCAGTGGAACTCTCTGCCCAGGAAAGTGGTGGAGGCTCCTTCTTTGGAGGCTTTTAAACAGAGGCTGGATGGCCATCTGTCGGGGTTGCTTTGAATGTGATTATCCTGGTTCTTGACAGGGGGTTGGACTGGATGGCCCCAACGTCTCTTCCAACTCTAAGATTCTCCTCTCCTGAGCAGTGCACTTCACCATTTATTGAATATCTATCTATTTATCACCTGGAGCTTCCTTTATCACTCTACACTGCTCATAAGAGATTGCATAAACTCACTCTATTGAAATGTATTTGATGTCAGGGAATAATGCGAGCAAATTGACCTCTGATCAAGGTGCCTGCTTCAAACCTGCAAGTCTTCATTACTTGATTCTGTGGCCACCAAGGTATAGAGAGGCCTTTCTGAAAGTGGTCCAATGCAATTCATAGCCCACTTATTGTCATTGGTAACTCACTGAACCAAATGAATTATGAATCAAACTCTAGGAATATAAAGATCAAATAGAAAGTGTGACAATAGGGAATAAGCCATTATGTAACTTGCTGAGCCCTAGGAGAAGTTACAATCTTCCCTGTTCTTTGGCTACGCTGTAAGGGCACCAATTCTTGGTCAGTGACAATGAAGTTGCCAGTAGGTTTTGTCCATACTGGGAAGTTATCTCAATTTGTTCACAACTCCTCCTCATTTATTACCTCCTCAGCCAGTTCAGTTTATTCTTTTTTAACTTTTTCAAACAGTAAAAGCAATGTTTCTTGCTCAGTGTCTTCACACAATTTTGATCTGCAAACACAATACTTGGATCATTTTCAACTGTGAGTTTAATTATCATTTCCTTTTCAAACTAAGTCTAAGTGAAATAAGTCCTTTTCCACATCATAGTCTGTATGGTCTTTGTTCCCGGGGGTTGCATTTGATTCTTGCTCTTTATACCATGTTGATAACAGAATGAAAGTAAATTCCAGTTTGCAGATGTGGCTGCTGAAAAAGATAAGATTCGTGCTGCCCCCACACTACTGTAATAAAGAAATGACTTTGTAAACAGTGCAGACTTGGAGGTGATAATAAAGAATGTATTTAACACAAGGTCTGATTTATTTTTGTGCTGGTAGCAGAAGTCAGTAAACATTATATGTCATCACATTCAACTACAGCTGACAATCTTTCTTCACATTCTTAATTCCTGACAAATACCTTTTCTTATTATCTATCAAGGCCAATTTTTTACACATTTTTCAGAGCACCTTTACTCTTGTCTAGAAAGACATGGTTGGGGATTTTGTCTTGGTCACTTTACTTTTTTGAAGAATGCATATATATGAGGCAAAAATGAAATAATAATAATAATAATAATAATAATAATAATAGGAGCAAGGGGAGTGGTTCTCAAGCTCTCAGTCCTCAGCCAGTTTACCAGCAGTTAGGATTTCTGGGAGTTGAAGGCCAAAACATCTGGAGATCCACAGGTTGAGAAGCACAAGGGGGTGGGGAACTTCGCCTTACCTGCCATGTTTACCTGCATACATAAAATGGCATATAAATCAGTACATATTTCCTGAATTGCAGAGGAAACATGCACTGTATTTCTTTGTAGTATTTAGAGAAAAGATGGAGAACTTAAAGCCCTCAGATGTTATTGGACTGTAACCACCAGCCTATAGACAATGGGATATGACAATATGTAAATCCTCATAGTTGAAGAGCTATGATCTAGAATCATATAACTATCCTCGGGGGGGGGGGGGCATGATACTTTATACTTGTGATATTCTTCTATGTCATGGGCTCCGTATCTGGTGTGTTCAAGGCATCAGAACACCTCCATACCATGAGTTCACAGCCAAGGTTGAGGAATGAAAACAGAGTGAAAACATCTTGGACCCTGCTTGGGGAAGAGCCTGATAAGACAAACCAGCTCACACTAGAAGACCTGGAGGCTGTATGGAGGAACTTTGGAGAGTTGAAGGGATGGAGCTATTGGGGGTATTGAACTGAGAACTTGCCCTCATTTTCTTCATTTGTAACTTTGCTGTATAGTAGTAACCTAGCATTAAAGACATCTCCAAGATTTCCTTGTGGCTGAACTTAATTGCTAACAAGGTTATGCAATCATATTGAGTTACGAATCCAGTCCTGCTTTTCCTCGCCTTGGTCAATGAGAATCAAGAAATGACAGAAATGTCAGAGAAAGGAGCCCACGGCGAAGGCATGGATGGGCCACAAATGTGGAGGAGAAGTCAGAATTAATAACAATGGATTATACACCGCTAAAAGAAATGTGAGATTCGGTTGTAGAAGGCAACAACAGAATCTCACTTATCATCCTGGAGAGCTGAAAGCACAACACCAGAATATGGAAGTCGAGATTTCTTTTGATTCCTGAAGTGACAGTGAAGAGGAAGAAGAGGAAGGAACCCTTGTGGAGGCCTGATGAAACCCCTCAACAACTCCATACCTTGGAATCTAATGAAGAGTCTATGGAGACAGTGCTCCAAAGTATTCCCGTAACATTGGGGGTAAAGTAGATGGGTTTGGTCCAAAGTCGTCTCCAAAGGAGTATTCCTCAAACCCGGACAACTCATTTACTCAGTGGGGGAGATAAGAAGAGGGTCCAGGCAGTCCTGGGGCCTGGTAAAAGGGACTATGGACAGTGCACTGAGCCAGATGGTACAACAAGGAGAATTGAAAGTGAAATTCAAGGGACAGCCACAGCAATTGTTATACTTTCTCACCAATATGCGTAATTACATGCAAGTCTATGAGGACATATTCAGAGGCATTGCCCAGTGTCAAAGTATGCCCTAGAGTTTACAGCTATCACAGTAAAGATTACAGATTTGTCATATACCACCAAGTTGGAGTATTTCAAGGGTGCTGGAATGGGCCTTACACAGAGACAATCCTGCAAGCTTGGAGGAATTGATTTATTTGGCTTGCAAGGTGGAGTATATAAAGCAACAGGTGAGATGACGAGCAAGAGATTTCGCTGCTGGGAGAAACACTACAGTGTCAGCAGGAAGCAGTGAGGGTTTCAGAAACCCAAGTAGAGGCTGGTCGAGCAGCAGAGAACAGAAAGAGAAAAGATGGTCTGTTTCAAATGTGGTAAAGAGGGGCACTGGGCAGCAGAATGTTGGAGAGAAGCAGCCAGCAACAACCCTGATAAGGAGAAGGGAAACACCCGAAAATCTGCACCAGGACAAGGAAAAGATAAAGCCAATCTAGCTAAGGGGAAAGATAAAGCCAATCTAGCTAAGAGAGCCAAGAAGTGATCACAAATTCAGAGGACTCCAAATTAAACCCTGATCAGCCAGCAGAAAAGTCCTCCTACCTGCTGTACATTCCTCCATGCCTAAGAAACAGGACAGAACAAAGGAGGAGGTATCAGGCATTCTGATTTGACAACCCTTAGATAAGAAAGAGAAGAACCATTGGATTTAATTGTTAACAAGTTTCTGCAATCATCACATCCTAGGTAATTGGTCAGCCATGGTGGGAACAGAATGCTGGAGAAGACAAGTCTTTGATCCAGTCCAGCAAGACTCTTTTTACATACTTATAATAAAATGACAACCTCAGCCAAAACTTATCCCAATTTGTCCCGTTTCATTTGTTGACAGGACCATGGGTGCTGAAATGGTAGCACAAAAGTAGTCTGCCTGGCAATTATAATTGTCTTAGTGGAAGACAGAGAGATGTACTTGGTCCTTCAAAGGATGTATTCACTTAATTATTACAGTGAGCATAGGTAAACATTCAAAGGGGAAAGGAAGAAGAAACAAGCCAAGAACAAAGGAGGAAGTTATTTTTATTTATGTCTAGCCCAAATGATTCAGTGATAAAGTAGCTTTTAGAGCCTCTTTCTTCTTTTCTCTTTCTGCTACTTCAAAACAGAAACTTTATTCAAGGTCTGAATATCTTACATTGTATTAGTGTATTCTAAGGACAGTAGGTTATCATATTCCAGGCAGAAAAGATGATTTCTCAGAACAGCTTTGATCAGTAGATTCTCCAAAAGGCTTGCGGAGAAGAGCAGCAAATCTTTTTATTTAAAAGTGAGAATGTTTATCTTCTATTTTTAAAACATCAAAATAGATGCTGAATCTAGGACATAATAGAACAGTACCATGGTCCAAGAGAAGAGGGAAATCTTTCAAGAAACCTTGATCAATGTTAGATTTCAAGACTGAGTGGCAAAAAAAGCTCTAGTGCAATTGCGTGAATTTTTAAACTGAAGAGGATTTTTCACCTTTCCGGAAAGATTAAGTTTTAAAATGCAGACAGAAGGTGAAAAGGGACATATTGTTCTTTCATTCAGCTTTAGGGGAAGTTTATAATAAGGCCCAGGGAATTTTCAAAGAAAGAAAGCAGCAAGTGAAGAATGCTTTCTGAACAAAATCAGCAGCAGAGTTTTCAAGTAATTCAACATTCCACAACCTGACGCTCTCTGCATGTGTTGGACTACTATGCTGTGGGTAATGGGTGTTGTAGTCTTATAGGACAAAAGCTTGGGAGAAGCTGCCTAACTATACAAATTATTATTGTGTTCTTGCTAAAGTAAATACATTAATGTAAATAAAAAGATAATTCAAGACCAGATTCTAAGCTGACTTCATCAAGGCTATCACCAAAAACCATTGTTTTATTTGGGTAATGTCTGCATTTATTATGACAATCTCTTCATGCTGTGATATATGCCCTGAGATGACATTGACAAGGTATCTGTAGTTGATTTATATCATATACATTCCAAGACTACAAATGCTCTTTGTAGCATATCAAATGAGGCCACTATTTTAAAGGCATTTCTATCTGTGAGAAGTACCACAAAAATAATGAAATTGGTGCCCATGCTGTGCACTACCTGACAATTCTATTGTATTTTGATAATTTTGATCACATTGTTCTATTGGATCATCAGGGCAATTATTAGTAAGAAGATGAGGCCAGTGTTTTCTGAAAAGGTACTTTTCTCATTCACTACCACCTGAAGGGATAATGTGAGTGTGAAGGCAAGAAGCATGATAACAGTTGCAATTTTTGTGGTTTTTATATCTTTCCCATTCATGTACAGACAGCTATTGTGGATATTTGTCAAATATCTCCCTTTCTTCTGTTTTCACACCTCTAACAAACATGGGGTGGAGTTCCTTTGGTGCTCCAAATGTTTTGGACTTTCCAGAAGCATGACCAGTGGTAATGAGAGCTATAGTCCAAAAACTCCAGGAGCCAAATGGTCCCCACCCCTGCTGCATATGTGTTTCAGGTAAGAAATACAAAAGAGGTGCTATATGCTCAAATAAGGGATGTGTATGAGTTTGGAAAAATCAATAAAGAAGCTAGTTGTCATTAGGAATTAGCAAGTAGATCTATTGAGGAAAGAGTTGGCTATTGAGTCTTTGGGTGAATCTACTCCATACGGCTCTCCATGCAGTCATGCTGGCCACATGACCTTGGAGGTGTCTATGGGCAACGCTGGCTCTTCAGCTTAGAAATGGAGATGAGCACCAACCCCCAGAGTCAGACACGACTGGACTTAATGTCAGGGGAAAACCTTTACCTTACCTTTACCTTACTCCATAGAATGAATGCAGTTTGACACCACTTTAACTACCAATGATTTTATGGAATCATTGGAGTTGTAGTTTCACAAGGTCCTTTGCTTTCTTTGTCAGCTAGTACTGGTGCATCACCAAACTACATTATTAATGATTCCATAGAATTGAGTAATAGCAGATAAAACTGCATTAAACTGCATTCATTCTACACTGTAGTTGCAGCCTTTTACTCATTTTTGTTATGTCTTCTATGTGAACTGCGGTACATTTGTTTTAGGTGGGGGGGGGGAGGGGAATAACTGCTCTGAATGGGCTAAGAAAAAAACTAGTCAAAGCAAATTATATTTAGACTGGATTGGCCCAATATATTTTTTTATCTGAGAAAAAAGGAGTGTGGCATTCCTTATGTTGTTGAATTGCAACTCCTAGCATTCGTTACTCTTAGCGGTGCTAGAAACTTCCACAGTTTCTATCCTTGCTCTCTTTCCTTTGTCTTTTCAAACTTATGCCTGTTTCCCTATCAGCCTCTCCCTTGGAGGCTGATAGGGTTCAATTTGAAGCTTTCCCTCTTGTAGTGGTTTACTGTACTCAGAGACTTTCAAAGCTTTGAAGATTCTGACCACACCTGACAGTAATTGCTATTTGACTGTGGAGTAGACTACCACAGAACAACAACAACAACAACAACAACAATAACAACAACTTTATCTGTATTCTGCCCTATCTCCCCGAGGGGACTCAGGGCGGATTCCTACAGACAAAAGGCAAACGCTCAATGCCATGACACAACTTTCGAATCCAGACTTTCGAATCCAGAATGACAAAGTTTTGGAACACAATACACCAGACATTACGATTGTGGAAAAGAAAAAAGTTTGGATATTGATGTCGCCATACCAAGTGACAGCCGAATTGAGGAAAAACAACAGGAAAAACTCAGCCGTTATCCAGACCTTAACATCAAACTACAAAGGCTCTGGCATAAACCAGTACACGTGGTCCCAGTGGTCATTGGCACACTGGGTGCCGTTCCAAAAGATCTCAGCCAACATTTGGAAACAATAAACATTGACAAAATCACAATCTGTAAGCTGCAAAAGGCCACCTTTCTTGGATCTGCACTCATCATTCAAAAATACATCACACAGTCCTAGATGTTTGGGAAGTTTTCGACTTGTGATTTTTTGATACGTAATCCAGCATATACTGTATATCTCGTTTACTGTGACATACTGTGTTTTTGTGTCAGTAAAATAACAACAACAACGACAACTTTATTTGTATTCTGCCCTATCTCCCTGAGGGGAATCAGGGCAGATTCCAACAGACAAAAGGAAACACTCAATCACATGACACAACCATATACAAATACAAAAGCAACCCGACCAAATCTCAGAATAAGCCAACATCTACAGACAAATTAAAATTTACAACCCCAAATTAAATGTTGAGATAGCCTATCAAATTGCTTAGCATAAAAACATCAACATAGGCCTCAATTTACAGAAACACCAAAATTCATTTAAAATAAAATTAGTAGATTAATTTTACTAATGGTGGAAGATTGAAAGATTTAAATAGGTTGGATGGTTATCGGATATAAATTCAGATGCTGATAGCCTACACTGGCAGGAGATAGAGCAATATTACTTTTGCTATACCTTCCAACTACACAGTTTTGTTATCTCTGTAATCATCCACATGGTTGTTTTGATTAACAAGGGAATTTGCCATATCCATGTCCATTCCCCAGTGGCATTCCATAAATAGTGTGCCTGCATAGAGAGAGTTTTTCCCCTACTCATTTATCTCTCTTCCTTACTTTGTGGGTCAAGAAGACCCTGGAAACTATTACTTGGGGTCCCTCCTAATGGGCTTCTTTTCCTTGTCTGCCCAGTAGCAGTTATGAGCTCCTGATAAAAAAAATCTTAATGTAGTATTTCAACACACACACACATATAAGTATTATTTTCTATGAAATAATCCAGTTGCACAATGGATGTCAAAATCAAAAGTCAATGATACTATTGTGAGGCAAAACATTTGTAACAAGCTTCAAGCAAGCTTCCCAACCACCACAACCCAGCAAATGTTACCAGCTCATCCACCCTCTCATGTTGGTCTTGATTGGGAGGATGAAACGAAGAGAATGTGGGGTTTGTGCCTAGAGATCACTGGAAAAAAGATGGAATAACTGTAAGCAATGTTACAGAGGATGAATGAAAACATAGACAAATGATTGCAATATTTTCACTTTGCATATTTTAGCATTTGTGAATATTCTCCCATGCTATTTAGGTTGTATCAGCTTTGTTTTGCTATTCATAATTAAATATATTTTTCAGGAGGAAAGGCTACAATATTAATTTTGCTCTTTCATAATGTCCTTGATGATTTACCATATTATAGTTCATTCATGAGATCGAGATTGAGAAGGAGTTATCTTCCCACACATATACACTAAACTGGTTGTCAGAAG
Source organism: Anolis sagrei (assembly GCF_037176765.1). NCBI lineage: Eukaryota > Metazoa > Chordata > Lepidosauria > Squamata > Anolidae > Anolis > Anolis sagrei. The sequence goes on along the minus strand of NC_090023.1, from coordinate 77,039,679 downwards.
CCTCAACCCCAAACACTAGCATTAATCAACAATCCAAGGTCAAGTCGATAATCCGTCAGAAGTGCAAACATTAGTGTCCAGAGTACAAGGTGAAATCAGAATCTGTAAGCCAAGATCCAAGGTAAGTCCAGAGTTCAGGAGTACAAGGTTATAGCTTTGAGACCTGATATTGCAGATAGCAACAAAGTGCCACCCCTGAGCTCCTTAAATCCTAAATTTACATGTGTTATCTGTTGCTGTCTCTTTCTCAGCTAATCTCAAGGATCTGTGTAACTGAGATCTTTCTCTTCACGGGTCCATGAAAACTGAAACAGTCAATTCTTCCTCAGCCTGTTAAGAGGAAATTGCTTGCATTTATTCTGCGGGCTGAGAAGTAGTAGTTCCTTCTGTGGGTGCTGTTTCAAAGCTTGGCTGAGGGAGCTGCTGGCCTCCAGCTCGACTGCTTAGCCTTCTTCTAGCATCTCCTCATCCTCACTTTCCAAGCTGTCCACAATACTGGTGACCAGTGCTAGATACCACTGAATCCACCTGTCCTGAGTGCATCTTCCATATTCCTCAATATTTTACAGTTGGAAATGGGGACACGTGTAGCCAAGCAACTTCTGGACAAGATGGAAAAGGCTATGAATAGGAAGAATGCACAAGCAAGGAGAGGTTGTGCTGAATTTACCATTGAGATTAGGTGTGCTTAAGTATAGGGCCCCATTGGCCAGGGATGCCCATCTTCCTGCCAAATAATTTTTTTACAGTAGATTTTGCTTATGTGGTGCAATTCTAAATTTGAAGGCATTCTGTTTTGGAGCAATTCCAGACATAATGATTGAGTTGATAGTCTATCGGAGTGTGCCACAAAGCAGACAATCTATCAGGCCTCCCTCCTTCAGGGCCCAAGGAAGGGGCCTCATAACCTAACTGACACAGGACCTCATTTATCCTAAATCCAGCCCTGGAGACGCTGCAGCTGTTTTCTTATGCTGAAGCATACGTGGAAGAGGAGGATCCCACACATGCCTCCTTTCCCTTCTGCTGAATTAACTGTTTGAAAACTACTCTTGCAGGGAGAATGTGGAAGGAACGGGGAGACACAGGGACATTCCAAAATCAACTGAAAATTGGGATGACAGGATTAATCAGAACGGTCCCTACCAAATCAGTACAGTTGGAGGGTTTGAACTTCATAATGTCATTTATACAAATTGAATGGGGACACTGGAAAATAATCTGGTCATGCATCTGCATTTAAATCCACACTGGACAACCCTTACATGCTGAGATAACATCTTTGATCTTCAAATCTCATGTTGTATCAGTAGTGCATATCTTTTGTGAGAAAAAAAGGAGGAAGTTAGCATTTCAGTCTCAATTTCTAGTTTGAAGAAGGTGACCAGTTAAAATGCCATCTCCCATTACCTCTTTGCAGCTGAAAATATCCAAAGTATCTATTCTCCTTGAGTTGTCATGTCTAAGACTCATAGATCATTGCAGGAGGCAGTAGTCATCTCCGGAGGTCAAGATAAAATGGTTTAACTAATAGGAAAACATTAGTTCATTAATCCAAATGAACAAGACTTAATGTTCCTTATGACTAACATATCCCGTTCAGTTTGAGTCTACTCTAAACAGAAATAACATTGAATTTTAGCCCTTGATATGTAAATGTTGCTAAATCTAAAGTTTGATTTTGTGCATTCTAACACTATTTTCTGTCGTCTGTTTGCTGGTTTGCTAAAGCATTGCATGATTGAAATCTCTATTCAGGGTGTAATTTTAAATCTTTCATGCTCAAAATTGTTTCTTGCTTTTAACATACAATTTCCCAATGACAGCCTGTTTTGCTGATGTGGTGCTGTTAACTGAGGTTAGTCAAGGGCTGTTTTTTTTTGTTTTTTTTTTTGAGGTGGAGTTTTGGGGAGCAACAAGCCAAGCTTAGCCGTTCAGGGAATAATTTTCTTTAAAAAAAAGTTCCCCATCATCACAATAAAAGATTATATTAACCCAAGCCCCCTGTCACCATTACTGCAATAATTCCAGACTATTTTCTGTACCAGCCAAAAGATTGGAAATTTATAATTTTTGTTAATTGCTCTAGGTCTGATTCATTGAAGTTGCCCTAAACCCTTAGGACCAATTCCACTCAAATTAAACAAGTTAATACATGTTCAAATTATAGGTTTGTCATTGTTCCTTCAAACGGTGTATCTTAGACAAGTGAGCTGATCTATTATGGGTTGTGCATGGATTACTAGCACATGATTGCACAGATATTTGGCTCATAACTGTGGGTTAAATGGCATGACTTTTACACATGGAAGAGAATTGATTTAGCATGTGTTGCATTAAATTATTGGGTTATATTTGAATGCTTTTCAACTGTTTTGATTTACCAAGGCTTTAGTGTTAAACGGATGAACACATTTGTAAATGGGCCTTGTTTAACACTTTAGGGTCCACTGAAGTAAATGGACAATAGATAAAGCTGCAAGTCATTATAGTCAAAGGGAATTTATAAGACATGCACAAGACATACAGCTAGACATTGTAAATGTCACACGCTCCGGGGCCTTTTATAGTTCAGTAATTTTCATGCAGCTAAGAAAACAGATCCTGATGGCTGAACACCATTCTGCAATTTAGCTGCTTTGCAGTAAAATTAGATGTGCTTTTGTTGTTATATAATAACAGCTACGTTTTTTTTTCAAATGGTAGCATCTGAAATTTTTAAGAAAAAAAAGGAAAATTAAAACAAGTGCAACCATTATTAGCACATATGCTATTAAACTGTGACACTACAAACTAGGATTCAAATCCCTGCTTGGCCATTGAAGCCATCTCTGTCTCGGAGGAAGGCAAAGACAAACCCTCTCTGAACCAAGGAAATGCCATGATAGATTTACCTTACGGTTGCCAAACGTTGTAAATAAAACCTGGGCCTCCAGGCTCACTCAAGGTTGAATCTAGAAGCACTCCCAAACTGTGAACCTGTTTCTTCAGGGGAATATTTTATTTACTTACTTATTTATTTATAGTATTTATATCCCACCTTTCTCACCCCGAAGGAGACTCCGAGCGGGTCACAGAACACGTATACAGCAAACATTCAATGCCAATTATACAATGTCAAGACAGACAACATAGATAGAGGTATTTATAGGCGTTCCCCATCTTTTGGCATCTTGAAGGCTGTGCTTGGTTCCGGCCACCGGGTGGGGTATGTGCTGTCACTCCATTTTCTCTGCCAAAAAGCTTTTTTGTTTGTAAACTTCCTGCTTTTTTGATAGAATCGCCGCACCTAAATACCTCCCCGCTTTCAACTCGGTACCTATTTATCTACTCACATTGCTGTTTTAATCCGCTAGGGGGGTGGGGAGCTGGCCTGAAGGTCAGGAGCTCACCCTGACCCAGGCTTTGAACTGTCAGTCTTTCAGTTGGCAAGATTCACTGCAGATTAATCTGCTGTGCTAAAGCCCCATTCAGCACAGGTTGAATCCTTTTTCTTCAGTCTGCTTTTTTCCTGAATCCCTAAGGTTACTATCTTACTTACCAGGGAGTAGTCCAATTGAATTCAATGGAATTTCCATTTTGAAGGGACACATATAGCATTGCACTGAACTTGGAAGGTAAGAGAGGAAGAAAAGGCAGAGAACTCAACATTCCTATTGCCATTTTTAAAAAAAATCAATTCAACTAAAATGGCTTTTCATATACTAGCTGACTCAGGGTTCTCCTCTTCATAAAATATATCCATTAAGTTGATTAAAGCAATTTAATTTTGTAACTAACCTCTACTCCTCCCTCTCGTGACTCAGCTTTTGGATTTCAAGCTGTCTTAATCTCTGATGTGAGCATGTTAATAATGGTTTCGTCACACACCTATATCCTTGGAAATTGTTCAGTAGTTTTTTAAAGATCGGAATAAATATTTTTTGTTCCCCCAGCAATGAGAGCAAGCTGCAGAATAGAAATCTTATATTAATCCTTCGGTGATATAGGACATGTCTGGTAAATAAAGATTGTTAGGGATATGTCTTTGCACCTTGATAAACTCAAAAGGAGAAAAAGAAATAGAGACTGAAATGTGCAAATACAAATCCCACAATTTTCTTGTCAATTAAAAATTGAATTAGTAAATAATTATATCAATGCAAGGCACAATCCTGTCTGATCTTGGAAGCTAAGCAGGGTTAACCCTGGGTAATACTTAGAAGAGAGATTATCAGTGTATACCAGGCACTGTAGGCAATATTTCAGTGGCAGAAATTGGCAAAACCACCTCTGAGTATTTCTTACCTTATAAGAAAATCCTATGAAAAAAACAAGGGTCACTATAATAGAGAGGTGAGTTGAATGCACATACACACAATTCCGTATCAGTGCAAACACAGTTCAAAGCAATTTATGTCATAAACTAGCAGTGGCTTGGGCTTAACCATGATATACATGAACTGATTTTATTTGTTTTCAGTATGGCACCATCATCTTGAAATCTGGACTGTTGGCTCTCTCAAGCTCACTCGCTTTTCAATTTCCTTTTTAATTAAACACATCTTGCTCTCCTGGGGCTTCACTGTAAGAGCCTGTAAAGGCTATGTTATCCCAATCAGACTGGTAGGTTATGCATGAAAACAACTTGGAGAATAATGTTAACTAGCACCATGGTTAATTATAGCTGGGTATGAAATAATCCAGTAACAGGCATGTAGCTGGGGGTTCAGCCCCTCCCCCACCCGAAATTCTCATGATGGTCCACGAGAAGGCCTTACTGGTACATTATTTAAACTGTTATGTTTATTCATATCATGATCTGATCACCATACTCAATATATCCCATATGCATGGGGGTATTGGGGTAATGATACAAAAGGTTTGCTAGGGTAGACTCTCTTTCACTCAGACTCAGCCCCCACCTCCCAAATCAAACTCAGCTCCCCCCCCCCCCGAATCAAAATCCTGGCTACTGGCCTGTCCAGTAATTAAAAGATAGCTATTGAATTGTTTGTTCATCCCTTTTGGGGAATGGGACAACACCCCAAAATGGGAGCCTAAATACATAAATGGCCTAAATACTCTTAAGGCATATGATCCTGTCTGAGCTTGGAAGCAAAGCAGGGTCAGCCCTGGTTAGTACCTGGGTGGGACACACACACACACACACATTCAACAAGTACCAGGTATTAAGATGAGAGAATTGGGAAAACCACCTCTGAGTGTTCCTTGTCTACGAAACCCTGGTGAAAAATCAACAGATTGCCATAAACTCACAGATGATTTAAAGGCACAAAAACACAGAAAGACAGGATTGATAAAAAAAGCAGGGTAAAACCTGAAAAAAATCCAAAAGAATGTTTCTAAAATGCCCTTTAAAAGTAACTAGAATCTGTTGCTAACTACAGTAAAACTGCCTTTCGAAATGTAACTTCATTACCTGTCGATTACCACCATTACGCCTAAGAGACAGTTGGCTTCCAAGCACAGCCCTATTTTGCAGAACAAAAGTGATGGAATCTATAGAGTGCTCAGATAATACATCACACATCCAAGCTCATGCTGTGCCAGACAGGGTTAAATATCTCTTTCACTATTTGGCAAAAATGTATAAGCTGATCTCCGAAGGACCCAATGCCGATTATAGTTATCCATATCATTTTCATATTTTTAAATGTATATTTGAGCATATTTTAAATTTTATTTGTGCAGAAGAGAGAGAAACAGAAATATAAATGAATGAAGTAAGATTTTATTAATTCTGTAGAAAATATAAATATTTGCAAGTGTGAAAGCTAAAGAGCAAATGGAGCAGCCTGCATCCTAATTGTACAACTCACATCTTTATTCAGATTTCACATCACAAATCTCTATGATTAAAAATCAGAAGAGCTGTAGTGGTGCCTGAGGAACACAGGAGGAAAGTATTTGTATAGTGTTTCCAGACCTATCATTTTTTAAGAACACCACCATCCTAACTGAAAAATATGGGTGGTAAGTCCATAATATTGCTGGAAGCGAAGATTTAATATTCAGTTAAATCTTTTTTTTTTCCTGTCAGATCCTCTCTCTCCCTCTCTTAGGTGATTCCTCGTAGCTTGAGGATGATTGTCTTCCAGATGTGGTGTCCTGGCAGTGGGTCCATAGGTGGCTGTGGAGCCCTATTCTTGATCCGCATCTCCTGTAGTGAGGACATCGGTTTCCAGACAGAAGGGTCTGATCTTACCCTATAGAATAGCAGAAAATAAGCTAGTTCCATTTTCCATGTGGCACTTCTTCAGATATTTAAAATGGCTTATTACATCATCTCCTATACTTCTCTTATCCAGGCTAAGCCTATTCAACTCCCTCAACTTCTTTGTAGGGCTTGGCTTCCAGAATTTTTGACTTCTTTGTCACCTTCTCAGAAAAAAAGTATCAAATTCTTACACTATGGTGTCTAGGACATGGTGCTGCCGAGGAGGTATGACCAAAGCTGTACAGATTGGAGGTTCAATTTCTTTAGTCTGGAAACATGGAGAGGATTAACCTTCCCCTTACAAGTTACCAGCAGTACTAGTACTTTACAATGCTTTGTCTTCTTTTGTTGTGCTTTGTAAATGAATCACTGGCCTGTGTGGTTCCCATGGTCATGGTTCCAGATACCTCCATTGTTTATTAAGGTTACTGCTTGACCTTGCAGAACTCACTAACTTATAGATTCAGCCACTTCACACAGCTATGCCAAGATTAAAAATAGGGTATCAATATTTATGCCTCTCTCAGCTTTTTGGAGGTGTGGTGGGGCACAAATGAGATTATTCATATCACAATACTCAAAATGAATCAATTATAATAACCAAAATCATTGCTACCAATGTTGAATTCATTATATTTATTTTATTTTTATATATAGATTAAGCACCTGTAATAGAAAATGCATTAAAGATGTAACCCTAACCAATGTTGCCCAGAAGAGCCTCTGCAGTTGTAATAGAGTAGATATTACAGCTGGCATCTGAACATAAAAGTTTGACTATAATATTATCAAAGACAATGCAGTGTAATGGTTTGAGTGTTGGGCTCGGTGAAATCTGGGTGCAAATTTCTGTTCGGATGTGGAAACTCACCGAATGACCATATGAGTATCACATGGCAAACCTCCTCATTGTAAATCTTGCCAAGAAAAATCTATGACACGTTTGTCATAAGTCAGATTGAATCTGAAGATACATAACAAGTAAGTCTACCCACATTTTGTAGATACCGGCATGTTTTTACTTACTTCCACATAATTCTCTGGAACAGGGTAAGATGGGTTGAAGGGTTTAGATAGTTTCACATTTATTTACCAATAGTTATTTGCTAAAATGGTTCAACAGAACCTCCATCTTCAGAGGCAACATGGCTTTGATGGCCTTTGTATTCTGTTTGTGAGTTTATTACACGATAGCTGAACATACACGATAGCATCCATGAGTTGCCCTTGGGCTGAGAATTGCGGTATATAAGCGTAGTAAATAATAAATAAATAAATAAATAAATAAATAAATAACCTGTCTTCTTATGAATACAGTAATCGTTTTCTAATTCACACCCTAAAGGACTTTAATTGACATAATTCTGAGTGACAGGGGAGTGGTGATGAATCTACTCTGGGGAAGGAGCTATCCAGTGTGCTGAAACTTCCTCCTAAAATATCTTCAACATCTTGGATAGCTCCTTTAAACTTTAGAATAAAGCCCAGAGCAAAATCAGTGCTCCACTGGCATGGAAGCTTCCAGCAGGTGAAAGATCAGTTAACCATATATTGTTTGCCAAGGAAAATTGTAATTCCATTAGTATCTCCTCAGTACTCACTGCCAGAAGATGACATAAATCGGAGGGGGTACAACCTTTTAAACATTGTTGCATTACAATGCCAACAGCATTCCTTTTACTGAATTGTTAGCAAGCTGAAAAATGTATGGAACCCCTCCTATATCTAAACTTGAGTAACAAAGCCATCATTGATTGATTTCATTACAATTCTTATCCCTTTGGAAGCACAACATTTTGTTCCCCGTTTTGTGCCAGACATTAATTTATACTTCATTTATCAGTGTCACTTATAATCTATGAATCATACCCAATGAACCAAAGGTCTGAATGCTTTGCTGTTAATAAAAATCCTGATTGACGTTGCCATGGTTTATCTGTTTTGTGGCTGAACAAAGTAAAGGATCTTTGAGTAAATCATAGCTATTAATACAATAGATTTTCTATCTGCAGCTAGAATGAGTGATTTCCACAGTCCGAGGTTCAATTATACTAAAGCACCTGGACTTGTGCCAGATTGATCCCATTGGCTTCAAATACACTAGATTAACTTAAATACACATATTCCCTTTTCATGTGTTATGGACTAGATTGCAAACATGACAAGATTAGGACACACTGCCAGAAAGTAACTGGGATGTAACTCTTGTAACCAGATCTGTTTCATTCATTACAAAAGGATGGTTTGTTTCATCTCTTTGTTTCTTCCTCAAAGTTTATACACATTCCAGGAAGTGATATGGTCAAAACATGATGGAGGCTCCTTCTTTGGAGGCTTTTAAGCGAAGACTGGATGGCCACCTGCCAGGGGTGCTTTGAATGTGATTTTCCTGCTTCTCAGTAGGGGGTTGGACTGGTTGGCCCATGAGGACTCTTCCAACTCTATGATTCTATGATTCCAGATGTTGCTTGACTGCAGCTGCCAATATTCCTTACAATTGGATGCTGGGAGTTGCAGTACAGTTGCAGTCTGACAACATCTAGGGGTCACACTTTGTCCTTTTTAATATCAGCCTTTTCCTCAGTTGAAAAATCTAGGCCACTGGATTTAAAACTCTTTAATAAAACAAAGTTTTCAAAGTGACACAATAAACAGTCAATTTTGAAATAAACATCACTGGATTTTTAGAACCCGAATATGAATGGCAACTTGCTACCATTAACTATATTGGCTATCAGACCCTTGGATGGTACATGGATTAGCATGTTGAGCTTGAGCCCACTCTCAAGCCCAGTTTGGCAGTAATACTCACCAAGTGGGCTGCTGCAATAGACTGACAGTTACTTCTTGGCCTAGTTCACAGGATTGCGCTGCTCAACAGGAAGAAACAAAAGTTAATTAAAATCACTCTGAACTCCCAGTTTGCAGTTCTAGAATATAATGATCAACTTTGTTGGTGCTTCATTATCTAATAGTAATTCTAGCAGTTTATTGACTTTAATTCAATTAAAAGGCCTTTCCAAATTTAACTTCTTTACCAGGAAACTTATCCTAGGTTTTAGGGTATTACTGTGTATGCAATTACAAAGTAAGACAAAGAGCAATGAAACAATAACTTGTTATGAAAACAGTCAGAAGATTCCTCTTCCTGCAGCTAGTGTACACATCATGAAGGATCATGAGAAAGCTCTCACTGTAGTGTATGCCAATATTTTGGGATGTGCTATCAACAATATGTAAATCATTGTGCCCTTATTTAGAAACTAGATCCAAGATAATTAGTTAATAGCTACTTTCAACATTATACATTTCAGTCTACAATCCAAAACAGAAAAGAGGCATAGGCACAGTGAGGCAAGAAAAAAACAATGCAGGAGAACTCAGGGAATGTAGTCTATAGTTTCTGGTAGCTCTGTAGCAGCCTTCCTCAACCTGTTATATTCCAATAAATAGTCAATAAAAGTATAAATAAAAAATTAAAAAACAAGAAAACACTTTAATGTTAAACACAGTAAAAATTAAAACATATTGAAATTAACTCTATACAAACCCCTAAAAATTAATACCAGCACTGAACAGCATTAAAACCCCTGAAAACTAGCATGCTAGGTGAACATGGGTGGTTGATATTGTTAAGCACCTTCTACAAAGTTCTCACTTCAGAGGAGCCTGTTGTTGAGTGTTCTTGGTAAGATGTCTTCAGAGATTTACTATTGCCTTCCTCTACCTGTGCATTTCCATGGCCAAGAGGGAAATCAAATTGTGTCCCAGAATACTACTAGTCCAATACATTAAGACTACAAGCTGTCTGTCTGTATAACTAATTAGGCTCTTGAAATATCGTTCCTCATCACTTGATCAATGGCAAGAAGGACCTAGCCACATGCCCTCAAGATGTTCCACAGCTGGCAAAAGATTCCCATCCCTTCTCACAAATGTAATATAATGTAGGATTCCGAAAGTCAAAATACTGAGACTACTGTTTTCCTGATCCATTGTGGATCTTTTTTTCTTTATAAGAGCATATCCTAAGGGAATGTGGATCTTGCTGTACCCTTTTATTTAAAACGCTATCAAAAACCCTGCTGTTCTGGCTCTTGTCTTTGTTTCCATTTGCCCTTTTGTTGGAGATCACTTTGTTGAAGCCCACCCTGCTTGCTGAAATTATTTTGATGCTAAAATTACTTGCAATTACTTGGCTGAAATCATTTCACCATCAAACTGAAGACTTCTGTAGAGACATCTTTGCTTTTTCCATATAGAATCCGGTTCCAGTCTTTTCAGCACTCACTTCTACCAGAGTGGGAGGTCTGCACACTCCTTTTTCAAGGCTGTTCTTCTTGCTATACCTTTCCTTCTGAAAAGGCATCTTTCATCTTATCTGAAAACCCTTTGCCAGCACCTACCTGGTTTTTCACATGCATGATTACTAAATTCTGCTTTTAAGACAGGAATCAGTTTTTTCATCAGAAACCGCTATGTGGTTACATAATGCAGCCCTTTCATTGATGACCTAGCGGAAAGGACTGAAATCAGACATTTTTTGGGGTTGTTGTAGGTTTTTTCGGGCTATATGGCCATGTTCTAGAGGCATTTTCTTCTGACGTTTCGCCTGCATCTATGGCAAGCATCCTCAGAGGTGCTGAGGTCTGTTGGAACTAGGAAAAAGGGTTTATATATCTGTGGAATGACCAGGGTGGGACAAAGGACTCTTGTCTGTTGGAGCTAAGTGTGAATGTTTCAACTGACCACCTTGATTAGCATTTGATGGCCTGGCAGTGCCTTGGGCAATCTTTTGTTGAGAGGTGATTAGATGTCCTTGTTTGTTTCCTCTCTGTTGCTGTGCTGTTGTAATTGTTTTGCTCCTCCTGATTTCCAGTTCAGCTCCCATTTCTTATTCTGCCTTCCCAAAATCTTTTAGTGGAATTAAGATGAAAAAATATAATTTAGAGGATCCCAATGATTCTGAGAAATTTGAGGTGTACTGTTCTACAAGGTACACCAGTTTCATAGTACACTTTGTCAAAGCTCCAATCTAAGGAATCCTTGGATATACAGTTTGAAAAGATATATAGAAAGTATTCTGGAAAGATAAGACCTGAGAACTTTATAATTTTAAATCTGTAGCATCACCAACCACTCTGGGTATACTGGGAATTGTAGTTAAGCTATTTGGTAGAAAATTGTAAATTATTCACCAAACTATAAATCCCAGGATTCTTTAGCATGGCAGCCATATCAATTACACGGATATGAAACTGGTAATTATGATGTAATATAGATGTATTTATCGTGTCAGAAGCAAATTGAGAATAGTTATAATGTAAAGTAAAACCACAAACAAAGTTAAAAACTTGGCATTATGCAAAATTTCCTTTAACCAGAAGCTGGCCACTTTGAGTGTCTCTGGTGTCATGGTCCTCCATTGTGCATGTGGCAGGGCTCAGACTGCATGGAAGTAAGTGGTCTTTGGTTTACTCTTTTCCACACTCGCATGTCGTGGACTCCACTTTGTAGCCCCATTTCTTAAGGTTCATATAGATAGAAAAATGCCTGCTAGAATTTGACTCACACAGGAAAAGGTGGCTTTTGTTTTTTACGGAGATTGTTGGACTGCAAAATCCAGCAACCTTTAGTATGGGATGGTAGGAATTGCAGTCTAACACCTGATATTGCTTACTCTGATTGCCGTGATTAAAAATTCATCATATTGCACTAGATCCCAAATACTGGCCGTGTGTGTGTGTCACTGAACACCTGGAATGTATTTACTAAATGTACATAAGCCCAAAGCTAGACTTCATAACCCTTTTGTTTCCTTTGTATTCCTCCTGCTTAATCCAGCCACATAGTGTTATAGCTGATTGAATGATTGTAGCTTTTTTGCATACAAAAGAACCAGGACTCATAGGCTAACAGTTTTAACACTTATGATTAGGTACCATAAACCATAATGTCAAACTCAGAGACATAATGCAAATGTTTATTTTACTTACCTACTCAGGCAAGAAGCAACAATACAGCAAATGAATGGTGTGTATCAGCACAGACCTTGAATGCAATACAATATAATAAACTATGATTCTGGATTTAAAGTGATGTGTGAATTTTCTCTATAGCTCACCAAATCTTAAAACAGGGGAAGCCAGGATTGTTAACCCACCCAGCTCCACAATGTTAGATAGAGGAGTTGAGCATGACAGAATAGTTTGCATAAAGCTATCCAGTGAGCTCATAAGTAAAAAAACATCAAAACAATTTAGATGGCCACAAAGCAATAACCTTGCTTTCAATATTATTTTGAACAATGCATTATTCCATCACTATTATTTTATAATCAATTTGAGGGGGAGGGTTCAAAAAAGGAGTCAATATTCAGAGGCCTAGAGGGTGAAGCTTATGTTGTTTTCTTTTGAACAGGATACATTTGAGGTAATCTACATTTTCTTTTTCTTTTTGTTTTCTTGGCATTCTTTGTGTCTGTACTCCGTATTTCTTTTCTTAATTCACTTTTTTTGACTTTTAATGTAATTTTAAAAACATTTTAATCAAGTTGCTTTAAAAAACAAACAAAAACAGTATTATATCATTAAGACAGTACCAACTGTACTTCTTAAGACATGTTTGAAAAAAACAATTTACAGCCCCAAGATAATTCCTGGACCACCTCTGCATGCTGATAACACAAATCAGCTTGAGTCACTTGTGCAATTTGATTAGAATGTAAACTGAGGATGGATAACATACTTCTTTCATCTACGTATTGCTGATGAAACCCCCAGGAGTAGACAGATTACTCAAGGACTGATCTTCATTCTTTAATAGGTTCACAACTGCTTATTTCGTATTTGCAAAAATGATATTACAGATTAATACATTATTGCAGTGATTTTTTTTTACAGAAAATGGCTAGCCCCGCATTTGAAGCACAATATCCTATACATTTAGTCATAGACATAATAACCACAGCATGAGATAGACTTAAATAATAAAAAATATATACTCCTACAATTGAAAAAAAAATACAGAACCAAAAGAAAATATATTAAATATGCTGAATTCTTGATGGAAACACAGTATTAAAAAAATGAAAAGGGTAGCTAGCTCGTTGATTTTTCCTCCCTTCAATAATGCTACTGAACACAGGATTTTCAGCAACTCTGTTTATGCAAGTTTAAAGAGGCAAAGCCTAAATGCAAAATACTCTGATTTGTCTTGCAAATCTGTCCATCTTGCTCAGGCATGATTAGCAAGTGACTCATGACTGCCTCTGCCTCGCTAAAAGACTGTCCTGTCATTCTTCTTCACCATTTCTTAAGGCAGCATGATGAGGTCTCTATGACGCAAGGCCCAACAAGAAGCCTCCGACAAATCCACCAGATACAACTATGTTCTGTTTGAGAAATTCTGTTGACTGGAAAAGAGAGAGAGAGATTGTGTCAACAAATATGATTATTTACAACAAAAAGCTTGTGGGAAAGTACAAAAGCTGTGGTTACTCCACTAATGATTATGTGGTCTTGCTTTTGGCATGAAAGCAACAGTGGAACAGTTAGCAAAGCATCTCCTACTGCAATGAAGTTATTATTCTTATTTATTATTATTAGATTTATACCCCACTTTTTTCTCCACAAGGAGACTCAAAGCAGTTTAAATTAAAAGCATTTTAATACAATTTAAAATCTACAAATATATAAACATAAAAAAAGAATTAAATATCACTGGTAGTTTAAAAAAACAGTTAAAATAAATAACTACATATTCAAACTAAAAAGCAAAGCAACCCTTGATTTAATCTTAAATGTTGTCATGAGGTATCAAAAAGACTATCCAATAGGTTGGTACAAGCAGAAGTAAAACACCGGGGCCCCTTCTATACTGCCATATAATCTAGATTATCAAACTAGATAATACACATTATCTGCTTTGAACTGTATTATATATGAGTCTATATTGCCATATCATCCAGTTCAAAGCAGATAATCTGGATTTTAAATGGGAGGCAGTGGAAACACTGCACTAGTGGAATGACATTTCTGGGAAAAAACAATTCTACTGAAAGAACAGGGAAAGTTTTTTTTTCAGCAAGTCAAAGATTTATTTCTGAAGACACACAGTTAGTAATTGTATCATGCCCTAAGGAACATAGTTTAGGGATGAACATTTTCTGCTGAATTTAAAAAGTCATAAATACTTTTAAGGGAAAAAAAATCAGAAGAGTACCTGGAACAACCTGTTTTATAATCTCATGGCACTGTAAAAAAAAACCTCTAGTATACCATCAGATTTTAGTGCCACCCTGTACATAGTATGTTTTTTAAACAAGTATACCATCTTTTACCCACAAAGGATGGTTTAAGGGCAGAGTACAAACACAAAAGAATAAAACACTGTAGAACATTAGTCCACACAAATACTAACAGACAAAACAATTTATCAACCAGTAAAACCATATCACAGTTAGTTTTCAATTTAAATGTCTAGGCAAACATACGTGTTTTAATTTAACAATGAAAAGTGGTACCAGGAACTGCATAAATGAAGTAGGCTTTTGCCCAGAAACATTTATGTCATAATACCCATTTTATTTTTAAAGGCTTTGTGTAGTCACTGTCATATAGTGTCACAGAAGTTATTCCTCAGAAAACATGTTTGTTTCCAGATTAGAGGTACTTATCTTATTAGTAGCAATAGAAAATCGTGCCATTTACTTTTATTTTCCATTTCAGGAGCAACTTGAGAAACTGCAAGTAGCTTCTGGTGTGAGAGAATTGGCTGTCTACAAGGACATTGCACAGGGATGCCCGGATGTTTTGATGTTTGACCATCCTTGTGGGAGGCTTCTCTCTTATCTCTGCATGGAAAGCTGGAGCTGACAGAGGGAGCTCATCCACGCTATCCCTGGATTCAAACCTCCGACCTATCAGTCTTCAGTCCTGCCGGCACAAGGGTTTAACCCACTGTGCTACCGGGGGCTCCTGGTGCCATTTACTGAATGCAACTGATTGAATAGATAAACCAAAGCTGTATGGTATTTCAAAAGGTTTTAAGGTACTGCATAAGCAAAACATTCAAGTCAGACAACAGGCCAAAATCAAAGCCTACTGGGATGTACTGACACATCTTTTCAGTTCTTACTGACATCACATCTAGAGTAAAAACAAGGTCATCCAAGCAGCAGCCCTTTTAGTTATTGGATAATGGGTACCTCACTTGCAAGAATACCAGTTTATCAACAATTTTTAAATGTTGGATACCTTAAAAAACTTCCATCAAGACCTCCACAAATTTATATTCAAAATGTTTATTTTTACCTCTTCAATCAATGTGTTGATTTCAGGAGCTGCCTTGTTTGCTCGCTTTTTGAGCTGCTTTTTTGCTTTATTTACATCTTTTTCAACTCTTTTCCAGTCAACCTGTACATAGCCACTATGACTAGCTATCTAAAAAAAAAAAATGAAAGGAGAGATATATTAAAAGAAGTAGAATGCCATTACATGAAAACAAATCATAACAAATATGCTTGTTTTTTGTATTAGTAAGAGAACAATCCCCATTACAGTAGTAAAGTTAGCTAAAAGGAATCTCTGTGGTCTTGTGGAAACATAACAGTGGGAAGACAGTCGTGCCATCAGAGGTCCTTTATTCCACTCATAGAAATCTCCACTGGCAAACATGTACTGCCAGAAGAGGAGGGGGAAGCAGTGAATTTTGGAGGTGAGCTCAAAGGCATCACACCCTAAGTTGTTTGCTTTCCCAATAAACTCCAGAACTGCCATGGATAGTGGGCACTATTTTCTTCCACTACAGTCACAGCAAAATAGCAGAAGATAGGATGTGACACTTGCGTTAATAGCTTTATCCTCCACCCGCTACAAACACTTCCTGTTGCCTATTCAAGCAGGATTGTTCTCTCAAAGGTTTACCAATATAATTACAAGAGAAATTATCACAATAGGAGAAGATTAAATTCCCCACTTAGTATCATTCAGTCCCTTTACAAGCCACTGTATTTAACCAATGCTCACATTTTATTTTAAACTAGAATAGCTGAGAAACTCTCATCATCATCATCATCATCTTGTTGTGTTTCAAATAACAACAACAACAACAACAACAACAACAACTTGATTTGTATTCCACCCTATCTCCCGGGGGGGGGACGGGACAACTCAGGATGGATTCCAGCATACAACGGCAAACACTCAATGCCTCCATAAAACGAGTACCAACATTATAACCCCAGAAAAGTCCCACATATTAAAACAACATTACAGCCTAACAACAATAAATTAAACAAATCATAATCAAAGAAGAATTATAATATATATATACAATATATAAAATCTGAATGTAAAACATTCACATTAATAGAACATATTAAAAAGGTGAAAGGTTTGATAAGGGCTTCTTTCACTGAGGATCCCACTCAACATCTTTTATTTACAGAACCTTTATCTTGGTTGCATTCCTAATTACTTTATAGCAGCACATTACATTAGAAGTTTCTCCCATAGTTAATGTTACTTCCAATAGAAATGAAACCAGTGAATGCCAAAAGTTATCTTTCCATGCTGAGTTCAAGATATATAATCCAATATAAAATATTAACATATTGTGATCTTCACTGAGTCTACTACAAGGTATACTACTATATCAATCCAGCAGAATACACACTACTGCTAGAATGTATTCCTCCTCCTTTCAAGGCTTCTCCTTAACTTCCTAAATCTTCTCTGAAATGTTCTCCAACCCTCCAGAGCCAAAGGGGATGACAATGAGCAGGTGCAGAAGAAAAGGGGGAAGCCCTGGCGTCTAAACAGAAGCCTACTCACTCTTGTGGATGGTTCCCTTAATTTTAGAGGATCTGCTTGTGTTGTAAGAAATATTCAAATACTGGATGCAGGCCAGTGCATTTAATGTTTAATTACACACAATCCACAGACCTCCTCCCACTAATTTCAGCAAAACTGTAACAGAATGAGAGGAACCTATCAATTATCTCTAAAATGCTATATTCGTGTTTCTAAATAAATGTTTGCAGGCAGCTTTTTGCTATTTCTGTGCGCCCACCTTCCCTTTCCACTTCGAGACCAATTAATTAGTTTATATTAAATGATACCATTATGTAAATTAATTTGACACACCTGTAGCAAAAGAAAGCCCCCACCTACTGCAGTTGCTGCAAGTTTTCCAACCTTCTGGAACAGAAATCCTGCACACCTTGAAGTAAGGAGGGAAAAAGAGAGAGAAAGAGAGAGATTATCAACTGTGCATATCTTCTTTCAGTCAAAGGGCCAGGAATATAGGAAAAGAGACCACGGTAACACTGCTTGTTATAGTCTAGAATTCTAATTCTAAACCTTGGGATCTGAAACCTTAAAACTCCACATTGTAGCCTGATGAAAGAAAGTTGTGGAATTCCATGGCTTCAAACACATGCAAGCAATTTGACTAGACAAAGCCACATAACTTGAATTGTTTTAAATATTAATGTTTAATACTGTTTCAATATTTGTATATTGTGTATTTTAAGTTGTATTGTAACACTTTTAATTCTGAGCCGCTTTGAGTCTCTGTATGGAGAAAGAAGGCAGGATATAAATAAACATAATAATAATAATAATAATAATAATAATAATAAGTAAATAAATGATTCACTTTGATGACCTTTTGAATTGTGCAACTACTACATAATTCCTAAATAAAAGGACAACATGAACAGTTACTGTGGTTTGTACATGAGTAAATGCTATGCTGTTTTGTAATGTGCTGATCTTTTTTTAAAAAAAACAAAAAACCTGAAAATATGTTTTAAATATGTTTAGATGTTTCTAACTATTTTTAGCCTATTTTTTTTAATGATACAGGCACTTGATTCCTTTTTAACTTTTGTAAAATAATTCCCTTTATGGGATATTTTGAAATGATTGTAAATTGACTTTAATCCCATTCTGGGAAAAAGTTGGGATATATATCCAATAAATATATACATTTATTTTTATGCAGTAAAATGAATTGGGTTAATTAGAACAGTAAAAGTTCTGTGACATATAGACATATATTATGCAAATTACACCATTACTTTCAATATATTATTTCTGTCCCTCCTGGATGTTTTTTTCCATTACAACTTTAAAACTAATCAATAGTAACATGCTTGTAACAATAACATTATATGCTGCCACAGAGAAATCATTTATTTCAAAGGTTGGTGACTGATATAACAAATAACTATTTATTTTAATAAACTAATCACAGCACTTGCTTCATTTCCTTTGCAATACTTATTTGATTCTATTCGTATGTATCGAAGTGAGAATGAAGCAATGCTGTCATTTTGCCTTCAGGATTGCATTTAGGAAGTGAGAAATTCAATAGCTGAGATACTACTGCTTATGCTTTTTCTAACCACTCAGAGCAGAAGTAAGTGAGTGAGTCCCTAAATCACATTATAACAGGGGTGAGAAAAGTACAGGCCATGGCTAGTTGCACTCGCAGCACTGTCTTTGTGATTTCCAGGGTCCACCAGGAGTGAAATATTTCAGGTCTTCCCCTATACAGCTAGGAAAAATGAAGGACATTTGGTCCAGACCATTTTAGGTCCAGCAAAGAAATAAGATGTGACTCCTGGATACCTCTTCTGGCTTGAAAACGCTTCTTTTGGCTCTCAAATGGTGCAAAGGTCCAAAACATGGTGAAAATGCCCTTGCACATTCTACATCAGGCCTCTTCAACCTGCAGCCCTCCACAAGTTTTGTACTTCAGTTCCCGGAATTCCCGACCATTGAACAAGCTGGCAAGGGCTTCTGATGGTTGGAGGCCCAAACACCTGGAGGGCCCCAGGTTGAAGAGGCCTGCCATAACTTCTTATACTGTGGATTGTGACCCCACTTGGGTTCCCTAACTGAATGTGATGCCTTGCCTCCTAGTGTTTGTTTTAAGCATTTACACGAATCTGTGAGCAATGATGTGCTGCAAATCCTTCAGCTGTACTTTATGAAAAAAGGAAAATCGGCCTGCCTTGTTGAGCAAGCTTTGCAAATGCTAATTTTGTTTGTTGTCTATGTTTTCCATTAAAAAAAATACTTTCCTTCAAATGTTGATTCTAAAAATTAAGCTGGGTTCATAAACTATACTCAATTGAAATACAAAAAGTCAGTAATCTACCATTAATAAATTCAAGAAGAATTTGTCTGCAACCTATGCAAAGAGGGAAGAGTTAATGCCACCTATTTGTTTTGGAAAGGATGAAAGGATATGGGTTGCATGCATGCATATGAACAGGGAGATTAGTACGGATCCATTTCAGTTCCACAGTCCACTCTGTAACCTTGGATCTTATAAACTGGAGGTATGGAACTCCACACTCCATTGTAGTCCCCAAATTCAGAAGAAAAAAGGAGAGCCAGCAGGACATATTCTACCATTTGAGTTTACAAACCAAGAATGCTTGCATAGCATGAAAAACATTAAGGATGCTCTATGTCCTGCACTATCAAATATTCAGGCAAGATTTATTTATGTAAAAACAAACATGCACATACATCTCATTAGAGAGAAAACTTGCTTTCATGTTAATAAATGATAAAATTATGCATATGCCAAAGAATTGTTTTAAAATAAACTTCTTTATTATTTATATCTGTAATTGTTTGACCTGTACTCCTATTTTTAAAATATGTATTTATTTATTTGGTGGTAGAGTGCATTGTGAAAATGCAATCTTTCAAAATTGCCTGGGAGGCAGGCCCCTCAATTCCCACAGTGGCAAACTCGTGCATTACAACAATGACCAGTATTAGCTTTAAGAGTTAGTGCTATTGGAAAGAAAAACACACAATTCAAATTGATTCTTTTTCCTTTGAACTTAAGGTTTTCAGAGCTGAAACATTTCTTCTCTAACACATTTCAAGAACTATTTGCAAGAATGATTGGAATTTCTTTTATTATTAATCCCATGCTCTAAAAATTAACACTACATTTTATATCACATTAAAACAGTTTTGACATGAATTAAAACAAAAGAAAAACAACGTTGCAATATGTAGAAGGAATGTGTTCTTACCAGCCTGATACACCGCCCATTACTATCTGGGTAGCTACAGAGTACTTTTCTACAATAGGTCCAGAATTTCTGCCGAACACCCTGTTCCACCAATGATGCCGTCTTGCATATTCTGTTAAATCGAGTACTTCATAGGAATCATCATCACTGTCATGGTCTTTAAAAGAAAAAGTGAAAATTAGTCTTCCTATATTATTACCATGTCTATGTATACCCAATGTGGGGAACACTCCCCATAGAGGGCAACTTGATTTTGAAGAGGGCAATTTAAAAATGAATTATTAACAGTTAACTTCTTGTGGTTGTAGGGCTATGTAATAAGCTAAAAATTACTTATATGACAGTAATATATCAATGGAAAACAGAACATCTTGTGTTACAGATGGTGCTCTGTTATGATGGGCAAAAAATGGATGCTTAAAATTGATGAAAGGTGAGAATCCAGAAATACTTCTTGAGCATTGTGTTCATAGAGAGAACTTACAAAAATATTTCTCTTATTAATGATGTACTAAAATCAGTTATGAAATGTATTAATGACATCAAAGCTCATGCCAAATGTGAGCATCTCCTCAAGCAATTATGTGAGGACAAAAATGCAGACCATGTGACTTTTACTTCACACTGAGCTAAGGTGGCTCTCAAATGGGAATAGCTTGAAATACTTTATGGAACTATTTGATGTTCTTAGTGACTTTTTAAGTGACAAGTCTGAAATGAAGCACCTGCTAACCGTTAACGGTAAAGCATTTGTCAGTTATTTTGCAGATAATCTTTGAAAAACTGAATATGTTCACTAAACAACTTAAAGAAATATATAAAATTCTTGTTGTTGCAAAGACTAAGATATTTGGCTTCATTATATTTATAGTTATGTCAAAAACATATTTCTGGAAAAAATTGTCCTGCTTCATTGGCTAAAAATGTGAGGTGACTGATGCTGCTGTATTTGTCATTGTAGATCATTTGAAAATACTGTTCTCTGTTTTGAAAGGAAGATTTTCTTATTTAAAACAAAATTGATTTTCCAACATGGGTGATGCAGCCAGTGCTATTGGATCTGTCTGATGTTTCAATGCAGTACCAAGAAGTGTCACTATCTCAGCCAATCATGTATATTTTTGAAGCATTTTGGATTTCCAGATAAGAGATACCCTCTCTATATACAATGGGCCCTCTGTACCCAAAGGTTCTGTATCCACGAATTCAAACAGCAAGGACTGAAAATATTCAAAAAACAAACACTGATTGCAGCTTTTTTATATAACAACACAGTGGATACCGAGGGTCCACCGTACAATGGGAAAGGTAACCCAAAGATAGAGACAATGATACACTGGAATCTGCTAAAACAGAGTAACATAATACCTGCTCTAGTCAATTTTTCACAGTACAACAGATCTTAGTATGCAATTAAAAATGGGATGGGGTGTAAATCACACAATTCTGCTATGGGAGAGAGTATTTATTTTCTTAATAGCATAAGCAAGCAATAGCAAGTATTCTTTATGGGATAGTCAAGTGTAGATTCAGAAACTCATTATATTCATTATTCTTCAAAACCTCTAAATAGGTGCTAAGGACATTTTGGATTCTGGAGCACAGTGACCTAAATCTGAGCACGTCCCAACTAGAGTCCTGAGTTAATGAAAATTATGGGTGTTGGTTTACTACATTCCCACTGATTAATCGGATCTATTCTCATTACAAATGATATAATCTAAAAACACTAGGACTTAGATTCTTGTTTCTACAGTCAGACATAGAGAATGTGGACCCCCTGCCTCCCCAATTTTAGCCAAGAATTGTATTGGCCTTATATTCCCTTTCCTATTATCAGAATGAAAGATCTCACAAGAGATGAAAACATTCAGGTATATTTTACTATATACAGCAAGGAGCACTGGCAACTACAGCTGGATTGTGGCCTAGTGAAAACAGGTGGAATATGAAAAACAAGAGGGAATTAAAATACACACAAAATGTGTAGTGTTACATAATTTGGAAGAACAACTACAGTCATTCAGTAGCACAGACTAAAGCCCATACTGCATACCTGTACTCTATTATAATGCAAAGGAGATGGGAACAGTGCATTCTTTCTTTTGCTATCCTGCAAATGGCATAGCATTAATCTAATGTATGTCAAATGACTATTCTTCCATATTCTTCAATCTACAGATAATGTAGGAGGTTGGTCTAGACATCTCTTGATACCTCCAACTCTCGTTCTGTAATACATTAAGTCAATGCATAATCTTACCCTAAGGGACTTTATGGACCCCAGACATTTGGGATCCATAAAGCTTGAACTAATCCAAACGCTCACATGAGGATCCCAGAATGACAAACATCCAAAGTTTTAACTGTCTGTTAATAGATAACGCTTTACATTTTAGGTATACTCATAAAATAATAGTAATAAACTTAAACACATAAACATGGGATTTAGACTGGAAGGGCAGAACAAGGCACAAGATAATAATGACCATTCCTTTCTCAAAGAGATTGGACCAATTAACTTTTCTCTTCTTATTTATTTCAAGGAACAGTACTCCTCGCTGCAGTGCTTTGGGACATTAAAACAGCCCTGTCCTCTACTGATCTCAGCAAATTACAGGAAAAAACTATTTGCTACCTCAGGATCAGAGGCAGTCGGTCTTCAACTTGGAAAGGTTATTTTTTCTGGACCTCCATAATTAAGCTGTAAGATTCTAATCCAAACAAATTTTTTGAAGCTGTGGGGTTTCCAAAGGCAGCATGGGAAGGATTAGATAAACATCTGGGTAAAATTTGATTGACTAAAAATCCTAAACACTCTTTGTAGGAAATGTGTCCTCACTGCACAGTATGAAAGGCTTCTCATGAGCAAAC
Organism: Anolis sagrei; assembly: GCF_037176765.1. Lineage (NCBI taxonomy): Eukaryota > Metazoa > Chordata > Lepidosauria > Squamata > Anolidae > Anolis > Anolis sagrei. The sequence continues at coordinate 77,016,517 of NC_090023.1, read as the reverse complement.
CTTCTTGCCCAGAGTGGTAGATTTCAAAGAAATAGGCTTTTTGGTCTCTTGTACCATAAAAAGGAAGGGAAAGAAGAAAATAAAGGAAAGGAAATGTGGCAGTATCAAAAAATGAAAAAAGTTGGTTCAGTGGTTCTTAAACACAGAGGTGTGACCATCGGTGGATTGTTGCTCAAAGCAGGAACAAGAATTTTCCAGACATTAAATTATTATTCAGAAAAATGGTTCCTTATCAAACTCATTTGTTGAGTAAAACTTCCAATTTGAATGCTGTATCTGCATAAAATGTTGAAATACAAATATACAAAATATGCATGCTGGACAAAAAAGTATTCATATACAACATAATTACATTGAGTTGGGGGGGGGGGATTTATGTCCCCATGTAGATGTGATGGGAGGAAAACTGAGAACTTGTGAGAATAAATCTACACCGCAGAATCAATACTGTTTCGTACCACTCTACTTTCCTTGACTAAGTGCTATGAAATCCTGGGATCTGCAGTTTGGTGAGACACCAGCACACTTTGGCAGAGGAAGCTTGTAAAATTGCCACTCCCACAATTCAATAGCACTGAGCCATAGGAGTTAAAGTAGTATCATTTCCATTAATTTTGCAGTGTACATCAGACATGGGCAAACTTTGGCCCTCCAGGGGTTTTGGACTTCAACTCCCACAATTCTAATAGTCTCGGGCCCATTCCTTTCCCCCCTCAGACGCTTAAGCTGAGGGGGAATTGCTGGTGCTTAAGCGGCTGAGGAGGAAAAGGGGCTTGAATGTGTTAGGAATTGTGGGAGTTGAAGCCCAAACCCCCCTGAAGGGCCAAAGTTTGCCCATGCCTGGTGTAGATGAACTCTTGAGTCAAATATGCTGCCACATTTCCTTTCTTCCTTACTTTTTCTTCTTGGCTAGAGACCAGCTGCACTGCAGAATTATACCAGTTTGACACCACTTTAAAGGCCATGTGGCTTCAGGGCTTCCAGATAGAGGAAAGCAATTATTTCACAGAACTGCAACTCCCACAATTCCATAGCACTGAGCCATGGGAGTTGAAGTGGTATCATTTCCCTTTTTTTTTTTTTTTTTGTCGTGTCAGGAGCAACCTGAGAAACTGCAAGTCGCTCCTGTTGTGAGGGAATTGGCCGTCTGCAAGGACGTTGCCCAGGGGACACCCGGATTTATCATACTTGTGGGAGGCTTCCCGCATGAGGAGCTGGAGCTGATAGAGGGAGCTCATCCGCCTCTCCCCGGATTCGAACCTGCAACCTGTCGGTCTTCAGTCCTGCCGGCACAGAGCTTTAACCCACTGTGCCACCGGAGGCTCCATAACATCATTTCCATTAATTCCACAGTGTAGACATGGGCCCACCAGGGTTTTTGGACTTCAACTCCCACAATTCCTAACAGTCTCAGGCCCATTCCTTTTCCCACTCAGCCGCTTAAGCTGAAGGGGAATTGCTGGTGCATAATAATAATAATAATAAACATTATTTCTACCCCGTCACCATCACCCCGATGGGGACTTGGAGCGGCTTACATGGGGCCAAGCCCAGACAACATATTACAGCAATAAAATCAAAGCATATACAACAGACAACAACATCATTATCAAAATTACATTAAAAAGAGAGAAAAAATCGTAAAATAAACATTCCAATAAACACAATCATGGTAGTGATGACTATGGGCGGGCCACATATTCAGGATAAAAACGGTTAACAAACCATGATCAGATAAAATAGGAGCAGGACGTTTATAAGGGACTCATAAAACACACAGAGTTGTGAAGCTGAACATCCTATTTGGAGGGCACAAACTCCATTAGCAGAAAACGTTGAGGGGTGCAAAATATCAGCTTAAGTGGCTGAGAGGGAAAAGAAGGGGCCTGGGGCTGTTAGGAATTGTGGGAGTTACAGTCCAGACACCCTGGAGGGCCAAAGTTTGCCCATGCCTGGTGTAGATGAACTCTTGAGTCAAATCCTAGATGTGCTGCCACATTGCCTTTCTTCCTTGTTTTTCTTCTTGGCTAGAGACCATCTGCACTGCAGAATTATACCAGTTTGACACCACCCTAAAGGCCATGGTTCCATTCTATGGAATAATGGGATTTGAGCTTTATTGTGGCTTCAGGGCTTCCTGACAGAGGAATGCAATTCTCTCACAAAACTGCAACTCCCAGGATTCTACAGAACTGAGCCATGGCAGTTAATGTGGTGCCAAGTAACTGTGATTCTGTAGTGTGCACGCAGTGTCTGTGCTGTCCCCTCCCCACTGCCACCCGAGCTTTCCTTCCTTCCTTCCTTCCTCTTTGGGGCCTGGAGGAAAAGGCTAGGCCAGGCCAGGCCCCGCCTCCTCCGTCGCAGCGCAGCCAATGAGCATGGCCCTTTCCTCTCTCTAGTTATTTCTCTCGTCAGCCCCACAGCACTGGCTCCAGGAGGGCAGGGCTATCACGAGATGGGGGGAAGGATGAGTGGGAAGGCTCCGAAGTCTGCGCGGAAAAGGCCAAGCCAACTCCGCTCCGGGGGACCAGGAGGGCACCATGGCAACAGCACCCGGCGCGGCCCAAAGAGGCCCCCACTGACCTGAGGCGGAGCGAGATCGCCGAGACGCCATGTTGGCAACTGGAGGGCGGGGGGAGGAGGAGGAGGAGGTCCCCGGATGCTCCGCCCACCAGCTCTGTACAGGTTCGGCGCTCTAAGGCCGCACAAGACTGCGCATGCTCACAACACAGCCAGGCCTCCCTCCGCCTCTTCGGGCTTTGTGGCCTTCAATGCGTGACGTCATCATGGAGGCTACACCCCTCCTCCCGGGGATTATGGGGAATCTGTTTTTTTCTTCCCTTCTGCTGAAACCAAGGTCTTGCTGCTTCAAGTCTGCAGAATTAATGCAGTCTTACCCCACTTTCACTGCCATGCTGAATGTTACTGGAAAGGGGGCTCCTGCTTTTGGGAAGTGTTTTGGTTTCTTTGCCCCTACACTATGAAATCATGGGAGTTGTAGTTTGGCAAGGACCTTAGCCTTCTCTGTCAAAAGAGGGGGATGCACCAAAACTTCCAACTCCCAGGATTCCATATAATGGAGTCATGGCAGCTAAAGAGGAGTCAGATTGCATGAAATCTAAGGTGTAGATCAGGCCTGGGCAAACTTGGGCCCTTCAGGTGTTTTGGACTTCAACTCCCACCATGCTTAACAGCCTCAGGGTGCTTGCCAAAGTGCAGGCGAAACGTCAGGAGAGAATGCCTCTAGACCATGGCCGTACAGCCCGAAAAAACCTACAACAACCCAGTGATTCCGGCCATGAAAGCCTTCGACAATACATTAAATAAATCCTTTTTGGGCCTAGAGCAGAATAAAGGAAAAGGAAGGAGGCTGATTGAGTTGGTGTCATGTGACTGGGAAAGAAAGGGATTGAAGCAGATTGATTGGCTGTTGCTAGGTGACATATATAAGAGGAAGGGAGGAAGGAAGGGGAAAGAAAGAAAAGATAAGAAGGAAGAGAAAGTGAAGGGGAAATGAGTGAGGAGAGAAAAGAGACAGATGGGAGGGAAGAGAGAAAAAGGGAAGAGGAAGGAAGAGAAAGAAATGGAGGGAAGATGTATGACGGAAAGCAAGGGAAGAAAAAGAGAGTTGCATGAGAGAAATGGGGGAAGGAAAGAAAGCACCACAAACAAAGCCTGCCCACCCTGGCCAGAGTGTTGCCATGGAGACATTGTGATGTGGGCCTTCTCAGAACTGAAGAAAGGAGAAAGCAGGTAGGCAGTGCTACTTCCCCGTGCCCCCCCCCCCCCAACACCCAGGCAATGTGGGCTATATAGACTAAAATGTCAATGTAGTGAGATATCTTGAAGATGGGCCCCAAATCTAAACAATATTCATTTATGTTTAACTAGCTGTACCCGCCATGCGTTGCTGTGGCCAACCTTCCCTCCCTCTTTCTCTCCTTTCTCTCTTTTGTTCCCTTTTTTCCTTTTCTTCTCATCTTTTTGCTTTTTTGGCTTTTTAAGTCCCTTCCACTGTGTTTTTCAGTGTTTTATGAGTGATGGTCACTCGTTGGCCTGATCGGTGTATTGTGTCCAAATTTGGTGTCAATTTTTGAGTTATGTTAATCCCACAAACTAACATTTCATTTTTATTTATATAGATACTAGCCATCCCCTGCCACACGTTGCTGTGGTCCAGTCTGTTTATATGTGTTTTATATGTGTATATGTGTGTGTATTTTTGTGTATATGTGTGTTTGTGTATATATGTGGTTTTGTGTGTGTTGTATTTTTTTGTTATTTGTCTTTTTAAGTCTCTTCTGCTGTGTTTTTCAGCATTTTTATGAGTGATGGTCACTCTTTGGCCTGATACATGTATTGTGTCCAAATTTGGTGTCAGTTCGTCCAGTGGTCTTTGAGTTATGTTAATCCCACAAACGAACATTACATTTTTATTTATATAGATACACCCTATATGCAGATACACCCTGAAGAATGATTTTCTACACAATATTTTTGAATAATTCTGTGCAAGTTTTAATGTATCTGTAGGGCAACATCTTTGAGAATCATATTGAGCTGTGGTGGTTAATGTGGTGTCAAACTGCCATAATTTTGCAGTGTTGATAAAACCTGGGAAAGGAAAGCGTAGATGTGGAGATGGGTTTAGGTTCCAGTTGGTGGATAAGGCTGGTAGAGGCCCAGTAAAAGGGAGGAATGGCCCAGCTCACTGCCTGAGGCAGCCACCTGGATTTATCTGATATAAGAGAGGGAACCCTGTGGCCCTCCAGATGTTGTTGGCCTCCATTTCCCAGCAATCCTTACCATTGCTTGTGCTGGCAGGAGCTGCTGGGAGTTGTGTTTTTGTTGGGGTTTTTTTTCCCTCCTTGCTTCAGGTGGCAGGCAGACTGCTAAACTAGTGGTTGTCAAACTATAGTCCTCTAAATTTGGGGACTTCCCTAAGCATTGGCCATACTGACAGACTTCTGAAGTCCAAAACATTTGAAAGACTAGTAGTTGGGAACCAGTGGCCTGCCATCCCCTTGAATTCAGGCAGTCTTGGGGTGCATCTATACTGAAGAATGAATGCAGTTTGACACCACTTTAACAGGTCTAGCTAAACGGTATGGTATCATGGGGGTTGTCGTTTTACTAGGTCTGCTAAATAACTGCTGCCTCTCCAAACTACAACCCCCATGATTCCATAGCTTTGAGGCATAGTAGTTAGAGTAGAGCCAAACCCTAATAGACACACTTCCAGTCATGTAGAAAATGGAAGAAGCTCCAGAAGCTAGAACCTAAAACCAATGAATTCAAACCACAGGAAAAGTAACTCCACCTAAACATTAGGAAGAACCTTACTGCTGTAATACCTGTACAAACAGTGGAATAAATGATTTTAGAAGGTGATGGACTCCCCACCTTTTAGAGGTCTTTAAACGATTGTTGGATGTGCATCTTTCAGAAGTGCTTTGGTTGTGTATTCCTATAAGGCAAGGAGTTGATATATGGCTCTTGTTTTTTTGTTTTGTTTTGGGGTTTTCTTTCCATATCAGGAGTGACTTGAGAAACTGCAAGTAACTTCTGGTGTGAGAGAATTGCCCGTCTGCAAGAACGTTCCCCAGGGAACGCCCGGATGTTTTGATGTTTTATCATCCTTGTGGGAGGCTTTTCTCGTGTCTCTGCATGGGGAGCTGGAGCTGACAGAGGGAGCTCAACCCGCTTTCCCCAGATTCAAATAGCTGGCCTTTCAGTCATCAGTCCTGCCGGCACAAGGGTATAACTTACTGCTCCACCGGGGCACCCTTGTGATCTCTTCCAACTATAGCTGGATCTACGCTGCCCTATATCTCAGAATCTGGTCCCAGATTATCTTCTTTGAACTAGATTATATGAGTCTACACTACCAGATAATCTGGAATAAGAAGAATACTGGGCTATAAACAATGTATTTTAATATTGAGATAAATGTTTTTATTGTTTATGTATACATATAATGAATTCTTGTCCCGGCATTGAATGTTTGCCATATATTTGCTGCCCTCTGCCCTGAGTCCCCTTTGGGGTGAGAAGGGCAGAATATAAATGTTTTAAATAAATAAATATAGGGCAGTGTACATCCAGTCTAAGATGAATTTACTTGGATTACTTTAGGTCACCCAAGCCAACCTTACCTAACGTTGTTGACATTTTAAAGAAAGAGTCATGTGTTTTAGCTTTTGATTCTAAGACAAAAAGGGAAATAAAAATATATTGGCAATAAACAATAATATTTTGTGGGTTGTGTGTCACCTACATTTTAAAATTGAATACTTATATAAAGGGCGGAAGAGTCAAAGTAATCATGCATTTCTAGTAGTGCTTCAATGTATGAATCTAAAACCATGTGATTATTTTTTACTTTTTTGCTGACAATGCATATGGACAAGCTTTTTCTTTTTCAATAGTTAGAGTCTGCATTCTTTTTTCATGTACAAGATTAGCAAAACAATTAGCAGAGCAACTAAAAATAAAAGCATAAGACTGATTTATTTAAAACTGGAGGCAATAAAAAGATAAACTCTGTAGCAGCAACAGCAGAAATTGGTGCAGTGTTGAGCATATCTATCTAATTTTCATAGATTTTATTTATTTAGTACATGTAACAATGCATTCCTGTTCTGTGTATTTCACTAGGTTGTTGCAAACAGAAAACATTAAGAGAGCAGATCCCACGGGAAAATGGATGAAGTTACTTCAGCTTGGAACCATGTTCTGTGCTGTATAAATGATCCCAGAACCTTACTTGTGCCAGTATAAACATGAGTAAATCATGAGTCAGTCACCATTCCTTACCAAGAGGTATAAATAAACACACTGGCCCTTTTAGGTATTGCTCTGAAATTTAAGCCATGAACGATCCCATTCTACCTTTTCCCTAACCAGGAAAACTTGCCATAATTTGTGTATGCATGTGTGCAAAACCAAAATGTATAATACTTTAAAAACAATAGTTTTCCAATAGTTTTGTTCCAGTGTAACTTTATTAGAAATAATATCAGTCAATATCAGTCAATAGGTTGCTGTGAGTTTTCTGGGCTTTATGGCCATGTTCCAGAAGCATTCTCAACCACGAAAGCCATCAACAACACAAGATCAGTCAAGATTGGGTTATTTGGTCATAATTTCTTCAAAGACTTCATATGCCTCTCTTTGGCAGCAAGGTCTCTCAGAAGTGTTGAAAACCACAATAGATTCTTAGAAAACATTTAGCAGTTCATGGTACTGAACTAATAATAATCTGAGACTGATGCAGGTTTATTTCTTCGTGCCTATAAGCATGAAGTGTTTCTCCGATTTGTTAAAATACTTGTGTGCTACCTTTCATTTTTACTAATCTTGCTCAAGGCTTTTACTAATCTTGAAACAAAACCCATATTGCTGTAGCATTCAGTAATGCTAATAAAATGGCACAGAAGAGCATTCAAATATTTCAGAGTCCAATGGAAAACAAGGTTTACTTGACCACTGCATTTATAAGACTGGTATGACAATAACTTTATTCTTTATTGTCCTCTTTCCAGGGGAGAACGTTGCTGTAAAGTCTGTTCTGCATTTCTGGACTGGAAAGAAATAGTGTATTGACTTTATCTCCTTGTCTAAGTCTTTCACAGAATGGTTCCTATTGTGCTGTTTCCTAGGAGACATTTGCTTCTGAATGAGGATTTTATACCTGCAGTGTGTGGACTTGTTTGAAGGAGTTAATTCCATGTTGCTGCCTGCCGTTCCTTTTCTTCTTTGCCTTTTCCCTTCACCTACATTTGAGTGCTGACTTTCATTTTGGCTTAATTATTCTGGACTCTGGAAACACACACACATGCTTAATTAAGGGAAGGGAGAGTAAACACTGTGTTATGAACAATTAATATTGCAAACACTGTTAGGTGAAGGAAGCACTCAGCTTGACCTGCAAGAAAAGCGGCGCATGAAAAATGGTACTAATTGGCTTGGCCATACATAGCAACTGTACATTCAGGCTAGATCTCCACTGCCCTATATCCCAGGATCTGATCCCAGATTATCTGCTTTGAACTGGATCCTATGAGAGCCCTTCCACACAGCCATATATACCAGAATATCAAGGCAGAAATCCCACAATATCTGCTTTGGACTGGGTTATCTGAGTCCATATTGCCATATATTCCAGTTCAAAGCAGAAAATGTGGGATTTTATCCAGCTGTGTGGAAGGGGCCTTAGTTTACGCTGCCAGATAATCTGGGATAAGCAGATAATCTGAGATATAAAGCAGTGTAGATCCAGCCTCAGATAATGTTTACTGTGCCATGTACTGTAACATGAGAATGTCTTTCTCTCTAATGACACTGACTATAATCTAGCACGGAAGTAGGCATACCCAAGCCCAGTCCAAAAGGACTCCATATATTGACATCTGGTGCAGCTCATCAGGCTATGACCTGAATCACATAAAGAGAAGTTCCAGCTCACACCATTCAGTGGTTCCAAGATAAATTAATACTGTCATACTCTGGCCATATGAGAAAACATCAGTTACTAGAAAAGACAATAATGCTTTATAAGGGAGAAGGATCAGGAAAAGAGGAAGACCGCCTTCCAGGTGGATGGTCTCAATGAAGGAAATCACATGTGCCCTGAATTCGCAAGATCTGGGTGACCTGGAGGTTTTTCATTCATGGGTTAAGCATAAGTCAACATTGATTTGACCTCAGTTAACAACAAACAACAATGAAGTGGCTGTGCAATGAAACGGTGCTATGAGTTAGTTTCTTGAACAAGTTAAGGAAGAGACTTAACAGGCAAAAGGCAAATATAAATTCAAGTCATCTCAAGAAATCCACGGACCATTTTGTAAAATAGTCACACTTGCGGGCTAATCGTTAACCCAAGATTGTATAGCTTGCATTCAACCAGTCTTTATTCTGCTTTACATTTCTTTACACCAATCTTTTCCAAGAACTTACGAGATTTCTGAGTTGTTGGACTGGTGTGCAGTGAGAAGACGGAGTAGCCAAAAATTGGACTAAGAATCATTTCCAGTGCTTGGTTCTGGGTGATTCTTGTCTCCCAACAAGCTTAGAGAGACATTAAAAGAGTGCAGAGAACTTCTGATGGGAGAGGAAAGATCTGTATGTTGCTTTTCACTACTATAATTTTGGTGTGTGTGTGTATGTATGTATGTATGTATGTATATATATGCTTTCCAGTTCCCTGTAGCTTTATGGTGATCCCATTAATTTCATAGCGTTCTCTTAGACAAGGAATACTCAGAGATGGCTTTGAGGCGTCCTCCATCTGAAATATAACCTACAGATCCTGGTATTCATTAGTGTTCTCTCATCCAAGTACTATACAGAACTGACTTAGCGTAGCTTCCAAGATCAAACAAGATCTGCTGCCTTTAGACAATTTTGGTACCATGACATTGTTCATATTTTTATTTATTTATTTATTTAGGGCATTTATATCCCATCCTGTCTTATCTCTGCAGAGAGACTCAGGGCGGCTAACAACCAGCACAGCACAGTGTCCACAATAAGAAAAGCATAAATATACATAATATAATAAAAACAGTATAAAAACAACATAAAAATATTAAAACACATTGCCAAATTCAGTCGTCATCCTAAAAGCAGTCCATCATAGCCCATTAAAACTGTAGCTTTGCCAGCAAGTCAATCTAGTCCTAAAAGGCCTGATCCCAGAGCCAGGAATTCACTTTTTTCCGAAAGGACTGGAGAGACGGAGCAGATCTGATTTTGTTTGGGAGAGAATTCCATAGCTGAGGGGCCACCACGGAGAAGGCCCTGTCTCTCATTCCTACCAAGTGTGATTGCAATGGTGGGGGGACAGAGCAGCCCCACCGACGATCTTAAGGTCCTAGGTGGCTCGTAGTGGGAGATACGTTCGGACAGGTAAACGGGGCCAGAAACGTTAAGGGCTTTATATGCCAAAGCCAGCACTTTGAATTGTGCTCGGAAGCTGAGAGGCAGCCGGTGGAGCTGGCGTAGCAAGGGCGTCATAGAGATTCTATGCATAGATTTTGAATGCTGGCATTTAACAAATCTGTTAACGGTTCATGGATATGTTGAAGCCAGATAATAGTTCTAACTAAGGTTGACCCTGTTTAGCTTCCAAGATCCAATGGGATCTTGTGCCTTCGGGGTATTTAAGCCCTGTGCAGTAGCAGAGGGCCCTAAAAAGAGCATTAGGGGACCCACATAGCTGTACTTTGGCTGTACTTTGTCCACCTTTCCTTCAAAGTCCTTGTCTCTCGAGGGATTTTCTAAAAGGAGCCTTTTCCTCAGCTCATCAACGATAAAGAAGAAGTAAAGCACTTAAAATGAGGCAATTCCCTAAGTGTATGCCACCTAGAGCACCAATGCTGCTGCATTAATGTACATTTTCAGCACTTTGTTTTACTGGAGGAAGTGCTATCATGTTTTCATCTGGAAAGTTGTTTGGCTGTTGTGACTCATTAGAGTTAATCGTGGACAATCCAAAACTCAATAAAGGTTGGATTGTTACGATAAAATTGAATCTAAATCACCTGCCTTCGGGGAACTTATACAAACAAAAACAAAGCATTCACTTCGGCAGAATGTCAAAGCAGATGAAGAGATTCAGGGTGGTCTGGTGTTCTGTAGGTCTACATCTAGAAAAGAAGTTTGATTGTTTTTTGGTTAATAAGTTATTTTCCCAGCATGTTCAAAGTGATTTTCCCTCTGTTTTAATAATGTATTTTGTAATGCTTTGTGAATCATGCTCGGTTCTGAGTCTGCTGCACTTTCTGTTAAATTTTAAAAGAAAACTTGTTTTATCTTTGCCCATCACCTTGTATCTGCTTTATTATTCTCATTTATTATTTAGATTGTGGGTTCACCCACACTGAACTAAGTGCTTTTTAAGAAAGGAGAAGGCAGAGTTCCTGAGATGAAGAAAGAAAAACCACGGATGGTTTAAGAAAAGCAGCCGCTAGCTGTAACCACAGTGGGGAGAGGTCACTGAAGAAAAAATCCAGGCCCAGAATGATTTTTTGTGGTAGTCGATATATTTCTTTTCAAAATACTGCTTCCCTTAAAAAGTCATCATGGATACTACTGAGCCCTGGTGTGCTGACAGAAGGAAAAGGTTCATGCATGAACTTGAGTGGAAATTTAGAGGCATATGACTGAAACATAATCTTGTGTATGTGGTGTATGGCTTAAGCATCATTGTGGTATAAAACTCTACCTATCTACCCTGAGAATTGAATATACAATCTTTTGTTATAGTTGGCATCCTCTATAGGTAAGTCTTAGTTTGAATAGTGTGTGAACTTTACAGGATCAGCAGAGAATCCCGTACAGGAGGTTAGCTTCCGAGTAACCAATAGTTATTGAGGGAAGATGAAATTTCTATAACGCAACCACAGACAGGGTTATATTTTCCCACTGTGTGGTTTTAAATTAGTCTCCTTTTTATAGTAGTATTTTCATTTGGCTAAAGAAAAGGTCTGACTTGGCTGGATATTCATACCATTTCATTAGTAGAAACATCGAAGAGCAGTCATTCTATATTTTCATCTCATTTTCTCCTCAGCTCCTCAGTTCTTCAGAGCTGGAGAGCAGAGAACCAGTTTATAAAAGCTGAATAAATTATAAAATACTATATTTGATAGCATACATTGCACATAATCTGTTACTTGCCCAAACCACAGACCTTTTGTCCAAGATTTGGAAAAGTTCAGGAGAACTTGACCTGTGCCCTGACCCCTGCTTGGAAGAATTGTATCATTCGCACAGCCTTAAGAAAGGTAAACGTATTCTAAAAGTTCCATCTCACCCTGGATATTTTTTTTTAATTGTTACCATCTGGCAGATGGTATAGGATGATAAAAACAAGGACAAATAGGCTGATAGATAGCTTTTATCCTAGAGCTGTGACTATATTGAACTCTGTGGTTTCACACTGATGAGACATTAGAGATTGTGCAATAGCAATTAGAATGTGGAAGGATTATTGCTTTATTTTATAATTTGTACATATATAATGTGATTGGGGATGGCATTTAATTTCATTGTACAATGTACAATGACAAAGTTATTCTATTTTAAAGAAATTTGCTGGCAAGTTAGAAAAGCTTTTTTAAACCCATCGTTGTTGTTGTTTTTGTGCGTCCATGTCAGCCTCAGCTTTGTCATAAGGTTTTCTTAGCAGGACTTCTTCAGAGGTGATTTGCCATTGCCTTCCTTTAATGCTTAGAGAGTGCTATAGCCCAAGGTTATTCATTGAGGTTCCAGGGCTGAGAAAGGACTCAACCTTGATCTACTTTTATCATGTCCTTCCAGAGTCCAGCACTCACACCACAACGCCATTCTGGATCCCATAATTGTTATTCAAACATAATGGAGAAATTACATTTGTAAAGTGATGCTTCCAAGTTTGGCTAGATCAGAGCTTCTTAAACCTTTTCCACTCACAAATCATTTCCACCTGGGAATTTTTTTACATTACCCCAAGTATATAGGTATATAAAATAGGTATAAAATCAGACATTTATTTGACAACAAATCAGTATTTGCAAGACTTGCTAAACAAGCTGATTTTCCTTTTTGTGTACAGCTGAAGCATTTTTCTGCAGAATCCCAACAGCAGGTAAACTGGCTGGGATCTTTGAGAGTTGTACGCCAAAACACCCGGGGACTCACAGGTTGAAAACCACTGCTATAGTCCATTTTAAGAACTTTCCCTCATAGCTCCTGAAGGAGCTTCTATTTCTCGAGGTTTTGATATAAAAGAAGGCTAGGCGGGCTAGTGGAAGTAATTTCCTTGTCCCTAAATGAAGTATTACAGGTAAATTATTATATGGAAAAAAGCCAATTTTATATCTAGGTTCTTGTGGGGTTTTTCGGGCTATAGAGCCATGTTCTAGAGGCATTTCTCCTGACGTTTCGCCTGCATCTATGGCAAGCATCCTCAGAGGTAGAGGATGGCTCTATAGCCCGAAAAAACCCACAAGAACATGGCTCTATAGCCCAAAAAAACCCACAAGAACCTAGTGATTCCAGCCATGAAAGCCTTCGACAATACATTGAACATCTCTATGGGGAGAAACTGTTCAGGAGAAATGCCTCTAGAACATGGCTCTATAGCCCGAAAAAACCCACAAGAACCTAGTGATTCCAGCCATGAAAGCCTTCGACAATACATTGAACATCTCTACGGGGAGAAACTGTTCAGATGCTTGCCATAGATGCAGGCGAAACGTCAGGAGAAATGCCTCTAGAACATGGCTCTATAGCCCGAAAAAACCCACAAGAACCTAGTGATTCCAGCCATGAAAGCCTTCGACAATACAATTTTATATCTGTTTTCTGAACAGCAAACCTACTTTTTTTCTTCTGCAGGAAGTCTATTTTCTACAAAGAAAAGTCTTTGTGCAAAGAAAATCACATGTTTTTTCTTTCTTTCCAGAATAATTAATCTGCAACACTTCAAGATATTTACATACTTGGGAGAAAATATAGCAAAAATTAAATTGGTCTATTCTCAACGTTGTTTTCCAACGTTTTTATAAACAATCAGTTACAAATATTCATTCTATTCTAGCCCCAAATAACAATGGAGAGGGAATAACTGCCAAATATCCTCATGGAATGATTTCTGTTCCTAAGATCTAATAAGTAAGCATATGAATTAGTATGTTCTAGTGATTCAGAGCCAGCAAAAGAAGAAAGTTCAGTGACCTGTCTTTAGTTTACTTCAGTGTTTTGAGGCAATCTGCTGAAATTCTTGTTTCAGGGGTCCTCAAGATACTTCCTCCAATAGAATCTAAAAGCAGATGTACTGTCAGTACCTAATATCGCCCTTGCAGTTGTCCGGTTATAAGGTTGTTGCCAAAAGCCTCATTTCTTCTCTGCAGTTTTTCCTTGCCACGCACGGCTCTCTGAATAACATTTTCTTTCCAGAAGACTAAGGCCCTGAAAATATTCCTTGGATTAGTAGAATTGGATCTGTTCTCAGAAGTCAGTTTTCTTGGGGAGATTAAGGTCTGCTCCAGCTGGAGAAGATATTCAGCAGATCAAAGGTATATTTTTAGCAAACTTCTATGGGGCAATGTTGCTTTGATGATCAGATACTTGCATAATATTTAATACCATTAAACATTAAATTATCTAAAGCACAAATTTAATTCCCAGTATCTTCCTCAGGGAATCAATTCATAAATACATTTTTTTAAAAAAAATTAATTAATACACTGTGATAATTGAGCATTTGTTGCTCTGTCACAGAAAGATTTAGTACAATATAACAGTACTGGCTATGCTGGCTATTTAATGTAAGACCTTTGGATCTCTGAATTTTAAGATGTTTTTGGAAATGGCAGAAAATATGCCACTGAGCTATCGCTGGAGTGTTTTTAAGCAGAGTTAATGCGAAAAGAAATAGGAAAGAAACGTGTTGAAAACCAAGGTAGCTGGGCTCACACCCAATGATTAATCCTATTATTTTCATTGATTCTACCTGCATTAATTTGCTTATAACCAAAACAATTGTTTTGAAGAAAAAGACATTATTTTCATTTATGTGTTGGGGCAGTGATTCCACCCTACAAGCAAGTTTTAAAAAAGAATACGTCTTCAAAGAAAGTGCAACCATCTGCAGTTTTTATAAGTTCTTGCATTAATAATTTATTCTGAAAAAAGCAATGCCTTTTTGTTCAACAAAAAGACTGCAGCCCTATTATATTGGTATTAAATACAACATCATAGAAAATCCAAACATTGATATGATTACAAAGTGTGAATCCCTTTGATTTAGCAAGCCGAAACAAGTTTAGAAACATGACTTAGAAAGTTACTTTTATTAAAAGTTAGTACATGTGTTGTAGTAGTTTGAATGTTAGACTATGACTCGGAACTCCAGGGTTCAGATCCTGGCTCAGCTATGGAAGCCCACTGGATGACTCTGGACAAGTTGTACTGTCTTAGCCTCAGAAGAAGACAAACGCAAATCCCTTTTGAATACATATCGCTAATAAAGCCACTGTAACAGAGTTGCTTTGATTTGGAAATGACCTAAAGGCACACAGCAGCAACAACAGTGCCAAAGTCTTGTAGATAATCTAGAGAGGATTGTGGGCTTTCCTGTGGCACAAAGTGATGGGGGCTCAAGTCTCGAAGTTCAGGTCTGGGAAATTGTGTTTCTCTCTATGAGAAAACTGGCTCGAAAAGTGCAGGGTTTCAAGGCCAGTCTAAGGAGTTAGAAGTAGCAACAGCAGATAAGGAGTTGAGTGAAGAGCTAAGTGATAAGAAAGGTTCCTAGGAGAAACCATCTGTAGCTATGGAGATCAATAAAATCTTTGTTTACAAAGCAGAGCCGCAAATAGATTACACATGTCTAAGAGATAACGTAGGAAAGTTGGGGAGAAAATTCATGGAAGATTCATGGTTTTCATGGGTGTCTATTAAACAAGATTTTTTTTTTTTTGCTTTAAAGGCAGTTCAGGCAATACTGTGTTAGAGTGAGAAGTTAAGCCTGAATTCTCTTGTTCTTGGTTCAAGTCAAGCCTTGGATATGGATTTTAATACTAGAAATTTTCTATGTTCCTGTTCATGTACTCCTGTTCCAGTTTTACTGGTTAAACCTTTTTGCTTGTGGGCTTATGCTGTACCTGTAATTTCTGGCTGTTCCTGGACCTTGTCACCTTTGAAACTTGATGAGACATTTGGATTACTGTTTGGTTATTGCCTGTTGCTAAACCTTTTTGGATTACTAGGGGCTGCTGATAAGTCTTTGGCTTTACCCAGAAAGAAATGTGAAAGGAAGATGAAACTTTACATTTATTCCACATATTCTCCACTGATATCAACACACTTCTTACATCAGTATTCCAAGTTCTGTAAGCCTTGCAAAAAGAAGGATTTTGGTTGTGCCTCAAACCAGTCATCCGTAGCAACTGGATGTGTGAAATGGTGTGAAATTTGGTACCTTGAGATGTTTCTTCAGGTTTGGAAAAAAGATGATAGTTGGGGGGAGCTAGATCCAGTGAATAAGGTGGGTGGTCAACCAGGTGAAAGCCTAGCTCCACCAGTTTTGCCATGGTTGCTTATGCAGTGTGAGCGGAGGCGTTGTCTTGCAGGGACAAGATTCCTTTGAACAGCTTGACGTGCCTTTTGGCCTTCAAACCTGCCCTCAGTTGGTCCAAAAGTTCAGTGTAATACCTTGCATTGATGGTGGAACCATTTTGAAGGTAGTCCATTAACAGCACACCCTCCTTATCCTAGAACACAGGTGCCACCATCACCTTAGTGGCTGATTTTTGCACCCTGAACTTCTTTGGACAAGGAGAACCACTGTGCCTCCACTCTTTTTACTGTTCTTTTGTTTCAGGGTCATACAAATAAAAACCAGGTCTCATCCATAGTGACCAGTCAATCCAGGAAGTTCTTATCAGTCCGGAAATGCTGACTCGCATGCTTTTCTGATCTGTTCTCAAACATTTGGGGACCCACTTTGCAGAGAGTTTCTCCATGTTCAAATGTTCATGGTATGATAACACAAACACATTCGTGAGAAATCCCCATGATGTCTGCTCTTTAGCTGAAATTCGCCGATTCTCCAGTATGAGGTTGTGCACAGCATTGACGATCTCTAGAACAACAACCACTCTTGGTCATCCAGGAAGTGCCTCATCATTGGTGCTGAAGTGGCCAGTTTTAAATTTGGCAATCCAGTTCTTAACTGTAGAATATGAAAGGTATTGATCCCCCAATGTCTGCAACATATCACCATGA
The DNA here is from genome assembly GCF_037176765.1 of Anolis sagrei. Lineage (NCBI taxonomy): Eukaryota > Metazoa > Chordata > Lepidosauria > Squamata > Anolidae > Anolis > Anolis sagrei. The sequence continues at coordinate 76,999,741 of NC_090023.1, read as the reverse complement.
ATATCCTTCGCAGACTTTCCTTGCAGAAACAAGGATTTTATCACTCCTCTGCTCTGATTTACTGTGAATATCGCCTTAGACTCTGCCATTTTCTTTTCTCGCGTTCCCAGATCACTGTTGCCATAACCTACAAACACAACATTTTGAAAAGATATATTAGACACATAAGGCTTTCATGTGATGTAACATTTTTTCCATAGAAACAAAAGAACACAAAGCCAAAGACTTATCAGCATCCCTCGTATATATCTTCCCTTTCCTATTTCTGCTTTTTAATCCGCTTTTTATGTGTTTACAGTAAACTGTTTGCTTATATTCCTGGACTCTTGTGTGGTGCGATGGTCATAGGTGTTTCCAGGCCCAGGGTGCAACACAAAATTCAGAAACTGGTTAGCTATCTTTATACTAGTATTTATTTCAAAGCAACTATTTTAAATTATAGCATTTTAATCAGAAAGCTTGCTTAATTTTTATAAAGCCTTTCATTAGATTTTTTTAGCTGGACTTTGTAAATAAGGACCTGTAAGTCATTATCTTAAGCAGGAAGACACTGTGTTGGAGCAGCTGGTAGTAATAGGGTCTTTCAGCTCTTACTCTGTTTGAAATCACACCAGGAAAAAAGAAATGAAAAAGTGAAGTTTGAGAACTATTTCCCTTGTGAAGCGAAGTCTGAAGCACTGAACTGTATTATTGACAGGAAATTGCTGGATCCTATATCCCAGAGCTTTTCAAACTATTGCAACATGCTTGTGTGTCACCTGGAGTGATTGGGTGTGTTGTGCAAACATAACAAGAAACTGAGTCTATGTGAAATAAGCAAGAAATCATATTTTAAAAATATAAATGAAAGATTATATGAGATATGTTGTGTCCCCATGCTTCTCGTTATTTATGTACGTGACCATATCTCTTTTAAGTTGTTTTAGCCTCTGGTTTGCACTAAAACTCAATTACTGTGTTGCAAAATGATGCATATCTAAAACGTGTGTCACCAAAAGGAAATATCTGGAAAGCTAATAGCCCAGATCCCCTTTGATCTTCAAAACTAAGCAGGGTCAGCCCTGGTTAGTATTTGAATTGTAGACCACCGAGCATTACCAGGTGCTGTAGGCACTGCTGAGTATTTTTTACCTAAGAAAACCATGTAAAATTAATGGGGTTGCCATAAGTTTATGGGCAGCTTGAAGGCACATTGCCAATCATACAGAATTATGAAAATCACTAATAGGAGGGTGTGTCTCCCGGGGTGAAGTCACTACTGAGGTATTATCCATACAGCCTAGGAGAGATGAAGCCAAGACAGAGTTCCACTTTGATGCTGGGCTTTTCCCTGGGCACATAAGAAGTGGATACTCCAGGAAGATGATGCAGCCAGTGAGCACAATAATCAGGCATATTGTGTGAAAAGGCATGGTAAAAAAAAAATTCTTTAACCAGAGCAGTGGTTGGGATGTTTTTAATGGTATTACTTAACACCATCCACTGCTTATTTTTATTTATGGATGATGTTTCTTGAGTCAATTTAATATGTTTTGTTTTTACTTCATATTGATTTTGCTTTGCTATTATTTGTTTGATCTGATTTAATCGTAAATTGGTTATATGTTTATTATTATCCATAATGTTTGCACTTTTATATTGTTGTTAAGCTGCTCTGAGACCTCTCAGGGAGATGGGGTGGGATATACATCATCATCATTATCATCATCATCATTATTCTGTTTGAGAGCATGGGAACATTATATTTTTTGGAAGGGAAGGCTTGAGGAGTTCAGATCCAAAAGAATAACATTCCCCAAATACCTGTGTGCCCAAATGAGTGGGAAAAATGCATAATAGTTATCTATAATGAACTAATTAAGGAGATAATAACAAAATTAGATTTTAAAAGGAACTTAATGGGTGGAAAAGGACATTATCTGTTTTAGGTGAAATAAGTAACAAGTTCTGATTACTTTTAGAATATGTTTTAAAGAGTCATTTTGAAGCATTTTAGATGCATTAGGCAGGAATATTTCAAGTTGAACATCCTTCCCTCATAAACAACTCATGGTGTTTGAGGTGCGATACTGGTATACATCTTGCTAGGGAAGAAGCGAAAGAAGAAATGCAGAAGATCAATGGCAAAATCCAATTAATTTTAAGATAGCCTTCTCCAACCTGGCACTTTTGGGCTGTTTTTGGACTAAAATTCCATCCACTCTATCTAGCAGTTGGATTGAGGGACTTGCATCATCATTTTCATAATTTTAACGCTGAAAGTCGCTTATAACACATTAAAAATATTGTTACAATCCACAATACACAAAAGTTAAAATGAGATTTTTAAAAATCCAAAAATTAAAACCAGATTAAAGCAATTACAACTTGTCGGGTTTCATCCCTGGACTGCATAAGTCTCTTGTGTCATCAAGTTTCCAGACCTCAATGAATAGCTAGACTAGAGATAGGATTAGGCTTAGGGATTCTTCCCCCCCCCCCCTCCTCATTCCTATGCATGTTTCCCAAAAGGGCTTTGTCTTTACTTTTCCTCCTTGTCACTCTCTCCCCCTCTTTGATCATGTAGGAATGCAAATCTGTGAGGGAACTTCCCTTTTGAAAATAATTTTATTGCCCTGGGCAGGCATGTGGCCACCATTTTTCTAGTCTCTTCTGCTTTTCTTTCTATCTATGAGGATGCACATTTTGCCCATATCTGTATAGCTGCATGAACTTTTTACTCTTTTACCTCTTTAGAATATGAGATTTAGTAAGCTAGTGAGCTCCAAGACCTTTTCTATCGAGAATGTATTTCTTTTACTTCAATAAATATTTTTGAACCTAAAGTTATGACTCTGCGATCCTGGGCCATCTTAAGGAATAGAAGCTTATCTTAGCTCATCACATGTAAGTTTCTGCTGGTTGTGAAGTTTACTTCTGGTACTCTTCTATATTTATGATGGAATCACCCCAACTGTGGGTTATTTTTGAGCCTACCACCTCAGATTTCCCAAAACAATTAAAATGCACACAGACACCAGCACATTAATTAGCAAGATCCAGCACATTATTTGGTGAGATGTACCTTACATAGTCAACTATCAAATGCTTATTGAGGTTTCCAAACACTTATCAAAGGCAGCCTGACACAGAACACATTATAGAAATCCAACTGGGATAAACTAAGACTTGTATCCCATCTGGAAAATGCCAGGCTCAGGGGAATGATGACATAAGCCTACCAAAGATTACTTTTGAAGGAGAAAAACAACATAATGTGCAGATTGCAGGCAAGGATGTTAACCAAAGAACCAAATTATAGCCTATTGTATTTGCTATTCTAATGGTTTCTAACATTAATCTTAACAATCAGCATTATGGCAATTTAATGAGCTAAATGTTTTACTACCAGGGTTAACATAACACATTAGCAATTTCAGCTCATCAACAGTCAGTGAAGCATGTTAAATCTTTTTTTCTAAAACAATGTTCCAACCTCTGATATGTGCCCTCTTGCCAATGTTTCATTCAACAAATTAGTGTCAAACACATAATTCCTATTTTATAGGTAACACAAACATCTAGATTCGGTCTATAAATTCTTTCATTAATATATAACAGGCAATATTTGGGGGGGGGGGGTGAATTAAAAATTTTCCACTTAGACCATTGATCTAAACTTTGCTTAGTCATAAATCACTGTATGTGATTTGAAGCCAGCCTTCTCAGCCTGGTCTATCACTTGAAGGGGACCCCTTTCCCTCTATGGTTGTCACATTATGATTCCACTGTACCTACTGTAGTTGGATCCTATGGAATCCTGGGATTTCTAGTTTGGGGATACTGGCTGAAAATTCTATATGCCCTCCTAACCTGCAAATCTCAGAAATCCATGGGATGTTATCAGGGCATCTATTATAGAATATAGTGCTGTAATTGTGTAGCATGAAAGAGCCCAGAGTTTTTAGAACAAAAAGCTAGGAAGATAATGGTCTACATTATTCTGTAACCCACTGTGAACCACGAGGAGAGGTGAATAAGAGATAAATTTATTTATTTTTTATTACACCAGACCATGTATGTAATAAGTATGGCTGCAATATGATGGTGAAGTACATAGGTGTCATGCCTGTATATTTCAGAATCGCCCTCTGCAGTGATGGCTGCATGTTTACAACCTGCAATTACAACCAAATAAAGAAGAATGCACTTTCTGTCCTAAATGGCAAGACAGGGACCTCCAGCAGCACAATACAGGTTGAACACTCTTGTCCAGAATTGTGACATCTCTAATTGTCCACAATGGTGGCTGAAAAGGTGATACCTTTCTTTCTGATGGATCAGTGTACAGAAACTCTTGCTTCATGAGCAAAATTATTTTAAAATATCATATGAAATTACCTTTATGCTATGTGAATAAAATCTATATAAATCAGAAATGAATTTCGTGTTTAGATTTGGTTCTCATCTCCAGGATGATGTATATGTATGCAAATACAAGTCGTCCAAAACAATACAAAATACAAAACACTGCTGTCAGACTGCCTTTCAGATAAGGGATACTCAACCTGTAGTAGATTGTGTGAAAACAGGGAGGAGAGGAAATGAAGGTATCTTTAGCCAGAATTTACGCTCAGCCAAGACAATGCAGGATCCTGACCATTCATTATTTCTTACACATGAATATTATAGACATCTGACATGTTTTCAATTGCATGTTTGGGTGAAGTAGTTGGTTTATACATATTAAGTTTGACAATTAAAGAAACAATAGTAACTTACATTGAAAAGCATCGCTTATTGTATCCAAACCTGTATACATACTGCATCAAAATAATATTTTGAACCATCAAAAATTGTGCTTTGAGAACATATGGTTAAAAACTCAAATGTTACTATGTAAAAGCAGTTTACATAACATTCCAACCAGTGTTCCAGACTCTTCATATTGTATGGATATATTGTGGTCTGTATAAAATATTTAGACTCCTCTGTTCAAGATTATTTGAAATCTGAAATTTGGCAGGACGAGTGCAAACATGCCTGGGAGAACAATACAATGCTCAAAAGGGGCTTCTACTGACAATGGGACTTAACATCAGAACTCAGCACCAAGGCCCATCTAGTCTAGCTTTTTGATCACATAGTGGCCAACCAATTGTGTATGAGAAGCCAACAAGCAACATATGAATGCAACAGCAGCTTCCCCCTCTCATTCTCCAGAAACTTTTCACTTGTTAGTTAAGTACATGGAAACCACATGCGAAGAAGAAAACTCCTTTATAACATTGTCATTCAGCTATACATTAAGAGCCTGAATAAAAGATGTATCACTTCCTTACACATGGACATTCTCCATGCAACCATTAATGTATCTAAAATACTCCTAAAACTGCCTAAGATGTGTATTATCCCTGCGAACCATACCCTTTAACTATGAACAGTGTGAAGGCAGACATGGTAAGTGTGTAAATAATTGCAACTTATGGATGTATGTACAGGGACATACAGCAGAGTCTATGATGGGCTCTGTGCACAAACTTATATGTGTCACAGGTTTTTATAAACCTGTCCTGTACACTGGCTATTTCTTCACATGAGCACATTACTTATATTCACTCTGCTTCGGTTTAAATTTCATCTATTTGTTATAGGGAAACATCAACAGTGGCATTTCCATTAGTCTTATAAAGCTAGCTGTCTTCCATTTAACAGTGCCTGATAGAGCAGTCCTTTGGAAAGGAATACAAAATGACAGGAGAAATAAATTGTGGCCCATTTATTATTATATTTTGCAGACTGATTTCTGGAGGACTTTCTAAACACCAACAAATCCTTTGGCTTTAGAGAATAATTGCCACGGTTGCCTCTTTGTTCAAAGTACATCAGAATTAGTATATTATTCATCTACATTTTGGACTACCACGTTGTCCAAATGCCCGAGCGCCGTCTCCCAAAGCAGTTACTCTACTCCAAACTCAATAATGGAAAACAGAATGTTGGGGGACAGAAAAAGAGATTTAACGATGGGCTCAAAGCCAGCCTTAAAAACTCTGGCATAGACACCAAGAACTGGGAAGCCCTGGCCCTTGAGTGTTCTAACTGGAGGTCAGCTGTGTAGAATTTGAAGAGGCACACATGGAGGGCAAAAGAGAGAAACATGCCAAGAGGAAGGCACGTCAAGCCAACCCCAACCAGGACCATCTTCCACCTGGAAACCAATGCCCCCACTGTGGGAGAACATGCAGGTCAAAAATAGGGCTCTACAGCCACCTATGGTCCCACTGCCAGGACACCAGACTTGGAGGATAATCTTACTCGGACAACAAGGGATCACCTAAGTAAGTAAGTTTGGACGACCACTGTCAGAATTCCTCAGGGATTGTTTCGCCTCAGATCTCTCAAAACTATATAGTTTCCCATACCCAACCTTTTACAAAACAGAAAATAAATTAACCAAATCAGCCAAAATGGCAGCTAGAAATGGCATCATGCCATTTAGGGAAAACTGAAATGTGCTGCTACAGCCTTTGGAAAGGCATAAAGTAAAGTAAAGGTAAAGGTTTCTCCTGACATTAAATCTAATCGAGGGAAGTGGTTTTCCAGATATTGGAAAACCAAAGAGATACCTCCCTTAGAAGAATGGGAAAATATCTATTACAGATTTGTTGACAATTGATAAAATAACTGTATTCATAAGAAGAAAACTGTTAGACAACTTTGTTAATAAATGGCAACCAATGATTCAACACCTCAATGTAAAATTAAACTAAAAATGTATATTAAAATGTTATTCATGCAGGCCTTTGAATTTTCATTATGGGGAAGTAGTGTACCTGTACAGTGGTGTGCTGTATTTTGTAATGCTTGATGAGAAAGTATGTTTCAAGTATGTTTTAATGGTTTTTAAATCAATTTTTAAAATAGTGTTTTTCAAAGCTTAATTATGGAAGCTATCTCAAATCCCATCTTGGGATAAAGGTGGGATAGAAATTCAATAATAAACCAAAAAAAATCATTTTCCCAGTGCTTAAGAATTATAGCTTTTATTCCATATGAAATAATAATAGTGGGCATCAGAGTTCAAGGGAAGTTGCGAGTAAAGAGGCTCAAATCTGTTCAGGGTGCTTGAAATCATGATAAGAAAAGCTCAAACAGAATGTATGCCTGAGATTAGGAAATTTACAAAATCAAGAAGATAGCCAGAGGGTTAAAAAGAAAGAGTCAAAAGAGAACACAAAAAAGGCTTCTTTATAAAACAGTGCAGTTTATTGACCCCAAAGTGGCCAAAAACTTGACAGAGGAAATGTAAGGCAGGCAGAACAACAACAAGAAAACAGAGGACCTGTTTGCTAAAACTATAAATAAGTAATCTGCTCACCACATGTTAGACTGAAGAAATTAGCTTAAACAAAAGATATTTCACAGAAATATTAAAAAATAAGGACTCAGTGGTGGAGGAAGTGATCTGTAAACCAGTTTGTGCATTTTAGATAGCAGTATTTCTTCTTCCTGTGCTTTTGGAAAATATTTAGCTTTATAATACTTTAGGGAGGGAAATGAAATATTTTATAAGGCCAAGTGTTGCTAGTAATACAATCCAAAAGAAAGATGGTGAAAGTTGGAGTACAGTTTTCAGCTGGAAATTAAAGAAAGAAAGAAAAACAAAACAGGATTTGATGATAAGACTGTGGTTAGAAGCATCTAGCAACTTTACGTTCTACTTCGTAGCCTAATATCATCCAGGGAGGCCCTGCTCTCGGTCCTGCCAGCTTCGCAAACGCATTTGGAGGGGACGAGGGACAGGGTTGTGACGCCCCGTCTGTGGAACTTGCTCCCTGGTAAGATTAGGTCGGCTTCATCTCTCCTTTCTTTTAGGAAAAAACTGAAATCATGGTTCTGGGATCAGGCCTTTGGATAGCAAGCATGACAGCACTTTGGAGGTTGAACTGAACTGGAATTGGTTATATGGCTGATAATAATGTTTTTAATTGTTTTTAACTTTCTGTTTTATTTATTGTTTTAAATTGTTGTTGTATCTGTTATAATTGTTTTGTACATTGTGGCATCAAATTGTTGCCTGTGTAAACTGCTCTGAGTCCCCCCCCCCCTCGGGGGTTGAGAAGGGCAGGGTAGAAATGTTGTTAATAAATAATAAATCAGAAGTGGTATGGATTAAAGTGGGGTGGGTAGCTTGTGGTCCTTTAGAGTGCAATCTCACCATCCTTTGTGGTTCTGTCCAACTAGCTTTGGAAGGTCACCAATTGCCCATTCCAGGATCACATCGAGACTTAGGGTAAGTCAAAGTGCAAGAGACAGATTCACAAAGGACAAGTCCATTAAGATAAATGAACCACTGTAGCTAAACGGAATGGCCTCCTTCCTCTAAGTTATTTCAGATCTCGGAAAGGCTACTTTTTGGGTCATATTTCCCAGGATCCCATTGATGAGCAGTAGTCCTAAAATTTAACTTTCTTTTTTATTAATAATTTTATTAGTTTACGTATTAATATAAAAAAGACAGGGGGTGGGGAAGGTAAGAGGGAGAGAGGAGAAAAAGGGGGGGAGAAAGAGAGTGGTGGAGTGGGGTTTACAATAAAAGCGTGGGAACATTTGATTCAGAGGAAAGTAGGAAAGTGTCTATGAGGGTTTGAAGAGAGGAGCTAGGGGGACGGGGAGGGGGATTGGGTAATAAAAGTGTCGACTTCCAATCTTCTATCCTTCAGTAATCTTTTCTTGAATAGTCCTTAGCCTACGTCGGCAATTATTGATGTTCTTCCTTAGTCTACTTGTACTTTTGTCAGTCCAGGATTTCTTTATAATTTTATTTTAAATATTCTTCAAAGTTTGACCAGTCTGTTTGGCTCATAGTGTTCCTTTTTAGCAATGCTCTTTATTTCCAGTATTTTATTCAGATGTTCCTCCTTTGTGGGGATGGTCTTCATCTTCCAGTATTTGGCATATATTATTCTAGCCGCTGTGGTGCAAAAAAAATAAAAAGTTTCTCCATGTTTGGTTCTGGGAACTGGGCACTCAGTTATTCCGAATGGGTACATTTCAGGCTTCATTGGGAATTTGATTTTTTAATAATTTTGGATGTCTTCGTCTATTTTTTGGATGTCTAAAATATAACTTTCTTCAGCTCTAAACTTATGACTGTGAATGCCAGTCACTGTAGGAGAAAAAAGAGAAGACCCTCTACCTGCCTGATGGCCTTCCTCGAATCAATGACTAATCATCTTTGAAAACAGACTTAAAACTATTGAGATTTTCATGAATTTGAGATTACTAATCAAGAAGCAGCTATCAATTAATCATTACATGGATCACCTATCATTGCTTTTGAAACTTTCTCTCACCCAAATAATGCATTATGGTGATACTTTAAGAGATTACAAAACACTGCAGTGTCCAATCATATCCAGATGGTACAGCTACAAACACATTGTTTTAGTCATCTTAGGTTATGAGCTAACATGCTGTTTAACACATTAAATACATCAATTAACACATTGTTTTCATTTAGTTAGCTTTCTGAATTGTATGTACGTGGTCTCAATAATTTCTTTTATTTGTCATTATCTAAGAATCTGCTGGTATTGATTTTTTTTGTTTCTTCTGAACATGTTTGAGATGAATCAGTGCCCTCTTGTGTTGTTATTGCAAAAAGAAAGGTGGACATGGGAAGAATGACATTTGCAAGGATTTTTAATTTTGATTTTAGGCACACAAACTTAAAAAAAATGTAATTGGTAGTCTAAATACAGGGGATAAGTAGTAATATCACAAATGTGTTGAATGTGTTCAGTTAATTCAGGTACAACCTCAGTGATTTCCCTATCTTCAAGGTATCCATTGTAGTGTTAAACTCTTTTGCTGTAGAGAATTATGTACAGAAGGATCAGTGCATTCTGTCTTTGGATGGAAGGGGAAAATAAAGCTGGATCTGATCCCGATCAAGTTACTTGAACTTAGTTCCCATAGAAGTTAATAGGCCCTAAGCCAAGAAAAAAAAAATCCCCATGAATTCAAATGCGAACCCAGTCCACATAACTTAGATATCTACTTAAATTGTCCTTGAAATTCAATAGAGTTTACATTGAGAAAGGCAGGTATACAGTGGCATACCATAATGGTGCCCCTTATATAAAATGGCAAAATCAAAAATTTCTGTTTGGATTATAAAAAATATATTTTCAAGCTATAGATGGCAGAATCCATGGATACAGAACCCATGGTTATTTGAGGGGTGGGGGTGTTGTAGTTACATATACTTTCCTTTCTCTTAAAAAATAAAAAATATGTAGACCTTTGCTCATTGCATCTGTATCTAACATCACTTACTGCAGGAGTAAACATGAGGTGTCACACAAAGAAGGTGACAGCTACAACAAGAGGTGACAGAATAAAAGGTGACATGGAACATTTGAAAGCTTTTGAACAGCTGAAGCTCTCCATTAAGGCAGATAAATACAGGGAAGAATTCAGCAAAATTCAGCCAATCATGCTGGTCAACAGAGGTACAGAAAAGTGGGGTAGCTATCATTAGGAAAACACTGGAGCCTGTCAAACTATGTACAAAAAAAAACAGATAAAAGGAAGTTCTTAGCAAAGTGTATATTTAACCTGGTGGAATTTGCTGGCCCAAGGCTTAGGGCAGTGTTTTTCAAAGTGTGCTCCTCCAGGTGTTTTGAACTTCAGTTCCCAGAAATCCCAGCCAGTTTACCAGCTGTTAGGAACTGTGGGAGCTGAAGCCCATAACTTCTGGAGGAACACGTTGTTATTTACTCATTGAGTTGCTTTCGACTCTTTGTGACTTCATGGGCCAGCCCACTCTAGAGTTCCCTGTCAGCTCTCACCACCCCCAGCTCTTTCAGAGTCAAGCCAGTCACTTCAAGGATACCATCCATCCATCTTGCCCTTGGTCGGCCCCTCTTCCTTTTTCCTTCCATTTTCCCCAGCATAATTGTCTTCTCCAAGCTTTCCTGTCTTCTCATTATGTGGCCAAAGTACTTCATCTTTGCCTCTAATATCCTTCCCTGCAGTGAGCAGTCAGGCTTTATTTGCTGAAGTATGGATTGGTTTGATCGTCTTGTGGTCCGTGGCACTCTCAGAATTTTCCTCCAACACCATAGGAACACAGTTTGAGAAATTCTGGCTTAGGGTGATGGCTGCTGATTTAGAAACTATCTGATCTTGTAAGCTAAGCAGAGTCAGCCCTCTCATCACACTAGAGAAAAAATCCACTTAAAATCTGGTTTCTGTTTGCTGCAGAAATCTGGGATTTGTAGTTTAGTGAGGCTGTTAAAGGCTCCTCCCAAAACTACAAACCCCAGAATTCTGCAGGAGGCAGAAACCAGATTTTAAGTGGATTTTCTCTCTAGTGTGATGAGGCCCTGTACGTGAATAGAAGAGCATCAACAAATGCCAGATACTGTACGCCCCTTCAGAGAAAAAGCAAAACTTACCCCTATGTAATTTATGGTGTTACCATAAGTCGACAAGGGACTTGAATGTGCTCACATGCACACGCTCACAGACACATTCATAGAGCATAAAGCTAGCAATCTAAGGTCAGGGAAAGGTTATAAAGAATTCATGTCTGACCTCTCTGACTCTAAGAGGTCAGCTGTCTATAGTTCCAGGCTTGCCTGTATAAACTGTGGAAAGCACTTAAAGCTCATGTAAGACTCCAGATTACATTTGATTGCAGAGTGTTGATATGGAAGAGAAACATTGCAAAATATCTCCTATACTCATCTTGGCTCATTTTTAAATAAGGTTCTTCAGATCTTCCAGCCTTCTGAAGTAACACATAGCAGACCACAAAAGCCTTCCAGTTTTTGCAGTCTGCTACATGTTACTTCAGTATCTTGACAGATCCAAAGTTGAGAAAACCAGATCCAGTCAAAAAGGACAGCACTGGAAAATCAAAGAACACAATGTAGAAGTTGGTGTGCTCATTGTAATGCATATCATATGCATGGATTACAATCCAAAACTGGAGAGGGGTACTTTTTGTTTCTCATTTTATCCATTTACTTTGCTCTAGCAACTGATTCATCTTTTTAATACATATGTGTCCTATTCTGTGTACATATATGATCCTTCTACCCCTACCCTTCTATCCATAAGCTCCCCTTCTTTGGGAAAGTTTATGTTCCAAAAGCACAAAAATAACAAGAACAAAATAAAACACTGGCAGGAATGGGGGTTTTTTCCAGGAAGAGTTCATAAGTAGCAAGTTTTCTTATGGTAGTTTTAACTTTAGTTACTTTAGCACTTCTAATGAAAAGATCCAATTTTGTGTCCCTGCCCTCCATACCTTAAGGGATGAAAAGATTTATAAGGGCTTTCTCCCAATGACAGACATGTATGGGAAGAAATACAGTAACTCCTTGATATCCTAATTCTAAAACAAGTAGTGCAAAAATGATTCATGTGGTCTTCTGTCTCTTTTTGGCCTAGAACCTCCTTCAGCCCTAAACTACTATTGACAATGGTGATGGATTATGGATGTTGCAGTCCAAAACATCCAGATGGCCCACCCCTGATTTAAAGTTTTAAGGGTAAGAAGTAGCCCTGAACTTATTAAAATGTTTACATTTAGAATGGTTCAAGGGAGAATAAAAACACGTCCAGCTGACCTCCAGTTTGAGCGCTCTTGGTTCAAGGGAGAATAAAAACACGTTGATTCCAGGCTAAGTGAGGTACTTAGGCGAACCCTCGTAGCCCAAGGGTGATTGTCCTCCAAGCGTAGTGTCTTGGTGGTGGGTCCATACGTGGCTTTGGAGCCTTTTTCATGATCCGCATGTTCTTCTGCAGTGAGGACATCGGTTTCCAGGTGGAAGGTGGTCCCAGTCAGGGTTGGCTTGATACACCTTCCTCTTGGCACATTTCTCCCCTTTGCCCTCCATTTGTGCTTCTTCAAATTCTGCAGCACTGATGGTCACAGCTGACCTCCAGTTTGAGCGCTCTTGGTGTCCATGCCACAGATCTTAAGGTTGATTTTAAGCCCATCTTTAAAACTCTTTTCCTGTCCACTAACATTACGTTTCCCATTCTTGAGTTCGGAGTAGAGTAACTGCTTTGGGAGATGGTGATCGGGCATTCGGACAATGTGGCCAGCCCAGCAGAGTTTATGGCGAAGTAGCATTGCTTCAATACTGGTGATCTTTGTTTCTTCCAGCACGCTGACATTTGTCCACCTGTCTTCCCAAGAGATTTGCCGGATTTTTTGGAAGCAGTGATGATGGAATTGTTCCAGGAGTTGAGTGTGACGTCTGCAGACAGTCCACATTTCGCAGGCATATAGCAGGGTTAGGAGGACAATAGCTTTAGAAACAGGCATCTTGGTCTCACTACGGATGTCCCGATCCTCAAACTAAATGAGGTATAGGGGATACCATCACTGACATTTTCTTTCTTAAGGAATTACCTCGTTTATGTTATTTAAGAAAACTTTATTGATGGTTGTTAGCATATATTGAGAGAGTAGGAAACTTTTTCCAAGAAAATATTGTTTCTATATATAATGCTTCAATGGGGGGGGGGGGGACTTACATGCCGCTAATCTTTAATAATGAATACAAACCAGCCCTTAATCGGCATTGCAGACTATCCCCAGCCATTTATTTCAGATATTAAAACAGTAATTTCCATTGCCTTTTTTATTCACCACTTTTTGGAATGGTTCAAAGAAAGGTACTCATCAAAATGGGTCACTGGAATGGGTCATACAGGCAGGATCACTCCACCTATTGGATCTGGTAGTTTATTTCAGCTTCTTATCCATGTAGTTGTCTTTTAGCAAGTAGCATGGATTACTTATTCCGTATATGTATGTATATGTGCATGCATGTATTTTATGTCTCTGGAAGACATCCCAGACTTGGTCTGTGGATATACATATTATATTGGAATTGGCTCATAAACAAATAGTTTCGTTCTTGAAGTGCTCTATCAGCATAAACTCCAGTTAAGGACAAAGTGTGTGAGCCAACACAGATCCTTAAGTATGTATTCCTCCTGGATCTGTTGTGAAATTTGTTTGACAAGAAATATAATTAGTTTCTCAAGCTATACTTTCTCCTCCTTCCACACTATATCCAAAGATTTCAGGGTGACATTCAGTATAACCAATGTATACACCATATAATGAAGTATTTTGCCCAAAAGGGGGATACTTATGTGACAGCAGCAATTCTCAAATATGTCTAGACTCAGAGATGTCCATTCCAGGAGATGTTTGTGGTTGCTTCTTTCAAGTCAAAAAGGCATTCTTCCCAACCCAACAAAGGGAGACATTACCACCCACTGGACTTGCCCAATAAGTCCATCTTGGCTAGATCTTATCAAGATGGCAAGGTGAAGCCTACGTATGATGGGACAGACTACTTCAAACATTTTGTCCATATCAGAAGGTTGCAACAGCTGTAAATGTTCCCAAGACATCTGACCAGATGGAACACTGGACACTTCTTCAGATTGTGATAACTGAGCTATCTAAACTTGACCAAATAAGAGTGATGCTCTCTAGTAGTATCTTACATCTTATTACAGCAGACAACTAAGGATTCCACCCTTGTCCTGTCTCAACCTGATCCAAGGCACAGTCCTACTAAACAGTGTCGTACTTTGTTAAAGCCAGATTTAAATATGTGGCTTTAATAAGTGTTTAAGAGATAAATAGGTTATACATATGGACAAGAGGATAGCTAGGACCCTAGAAACTTGTTGAAGGAGTAATGTAAATCCCTAAATTAATATCATTTGTTTCTGCATGTGATATTACATCTGATATCTTGCCTTATGTGTTCACCCACCCATCTAATCACCTCTTTATCTGGAGGGCACTGGAGATGAATGGCAATGGGTTGGTTAGCCAGCCAGGTACCTTACTATTATAGCACCCTGGATAACTCCAAGCAGATAATATTCTCCATTAGTTCTGGAGGTCAACTGAGAGGTTTTAACCCTTTTGAACCAAACTACCCATTTGAAATCCCAAGAGTCCTAGAGGCACTAGATCATCTTAGATCTTGGAAGCTAAGCAGGGTCAACAATGGTTGGGATAGGAGACTGCCAGCAAATAGCACATGCTTATGTTATATTTCAAAGGAAACAACTGGCAAAACCACCTCTGAGTTTTCCTTGCCTAAGAAGGAAATTTCATTGATTTTATGGTGTCAGCTGAAGAGAGATAAACACGTATTAACACAGATCGGAGGCTCTAACTACTTTCCCCAAAAGTGGAGAGCCTTAAAAGAATGGCTTTCTCATCCAAGGTCTTCTACTATTTTTGGCCAGCTTATATCAAAGCATTGTTTCGGCGAGTCCTTTTTTCATATCCATATTATAGGACTGAAAAAATGGCATTAAATAAAAATAATATGTGAGAATCTGAAATGGGCATATTATCCAATCAGGACCAGGAATTTTCATGAGAAGCTGGGTCATTTGTAATTTAACCACATTAAGTCTTCCTGATTATGATAGATACTCGTGTATAAGTTGACCTCATGTATAGGCCAAGTGCAGTTTATGGAGCCAAAATTATAGATTTTGATATGACCTTTGGATAAGTCATAAGTCATTTTGCAGAGAGTGGAAAGTGCCGGTGCAACATCAAGGGGCCAGCAACCCCAGCTGCCATTGCCTCCATCCACAGCATTCAAAAATGTCAGAAGAGCTTCCATGATGGAAAGAGTAGAAGGTGTTGCTTCTTTTACATCAATGGTTCCCAACCCTTTTTTGACCAGGGACCACTTTGACCAAGGACCACTCTCCAACATTAGTACCAAAAGGTTTACGAATCAGTTTTTGGTCAACTTTAGATTCAATTTGGTTATTTGAGGCGCTGATTCAGAAAATTGCATTGGATAGACCACATCAGCTCTAGTTTCTGATACAGAACATATGCCATCCAGTAGTCACCATCTGTTCACCCACAGAAAACCATATTTAATCATCTAGAGATGATGTGGTAGCAGTAATCTTTCATTAGTCAGCCTTTTCCCTCCCAACATCTCCATTGCCTTGGCACTATAAGAGAGTTTTACGAGACCAGTTGCTCTCGTTGCCATATGGTTTTGAGGCAACAGTGTAGTAATGGTGAGGCTGCGGACCATATTTTCGTTCTTGTGGACCACTGATAGTCCATGGACCACAGATTGGGAACCACTGTATTACATTCTCCACAGGCAGACTTTCTCATTTTTTGCTACCCTACTCAGAAAAGAAAAGGGGACATTTCTTTTTGACAAAAATTCAGGTGCATTACACACTTTGACCCATGGAAATTTTCTGACTAACATTTCTAGATTTATACATGAATATATACAGTAATTTGGTGCATGTGAGAGATAATTGCTATTTTAGTTCATTAAAAAATGTTTACCAAATTCTGAAATGTGTTCATACTGAGGCAAGAAAGAACTTGAAGGAAAAAGTGTCTAATTCTCCAAGGCATATGTTATTAGTCTTTCTGATTCACCTATCCTTCTTTCTCCTTCAAGTTGACATCCTAAATGACCATCAAGGTTGGGGTCATAACATCCATCATAGTTTGTGGACTTTCCTGAGAACAGCTTCCAGAGAATAAAGAAGTGCTGCTTCCAGAGGAAGATAAAAACCTCCGATTCTCTTTTCTTTTTCCCTCCCCCTCCCACCCAATTGGACTTTCTCTTAGAATTTTCCACCTACAATTTTGTTAGCTTGTAAATACTACATTACACTTTCTTTCCTGTTCTGTACACTAAAATATCTGCCTAACAATTATTATTTTAAAAAGAATGGTCACAGCTGTACTGTAAGATCTAATGGTTTAAACCTGTATTAATGAATTCTTCACTTTGTTTGTTCAGAAAGCTTTCTTTATGAAAGAATAAAGCATAACATACTTTTTAAAAACTGTGCTCTTTTACAACTGAGTTAGAGTCGGCACTAGGATCTTACTTTAAAACAGTCTAAAGGGGGAATGTCCTTAAGGCCAGAATCCAAATTGACATTCAGAGTTATCCAAGCAGAAACGGAAACATGACAAATCCTTTAAAAAGTGGTACAATTAAAAAGCAAAAAATCTTTCTGCTCCAGAGCTGAAAAATATTAAAGTAGGCAGTACAGTGCAGCTGGAAGAGAAGAATAGGTACAGAACTGCAGAATGATGCAATCCATTCAGGCAAGTGCATCCAGAGGTTTCAGCCAAACACTCAAAACCAGTGCTCATTGAACAGTTGACTGGTACATGCGGTGAACTCACCTTCAAGAATAATAAAGTTGCAATATTCCAGGCATGTCAGCCTAAAGACCCAGAGACAATGTATTTTCTGATGTATCTTAATGTGCTTTTTTTTTTTTGAGAGAGAATATATTTTGGAAATAAACTGTATTTCAGAATTAAATGCAATAACTAATGTCTTTGGGGAACAACCTTAGGGGCAAATATCATACTATACTGTGATCAGGCTTTGTTTTAACAATGTGTATCCTTTGCAAGAGCAAACTTCTCAGGGCATTTTGCAGACAAAACAAAATCAAATATTGAAGTAACAGTAGATTTAGAGCTACAGCTCAAAATCTGAGCAGTTACCCTGTCCGAAAGATGAGAAAAGAACCATTTTGGTGCTGGGTCTTGAGCTTCCCTATGGATAAAATTATATAGATGGGGCAACACTGCAGAGAAGGGTCTCTCTAAGACTGCAATCTGTCTTTAGATCAGTGGTTCTTAATCTGTGGGACATGGACCACCAGTGGGCTGCGAGGACAAAAATCTGGTCCGTAACCCTTCTTCTTCTTTATTTATTTATTTATTTTATTCCGGTTCCTTTCACACCGCCTGCCACTCCTTCCCTGTCGCTAACCATGGCATATGTGCTATATCAGAAACTAGTGTCAATGTGGTCTATCCAAAGCAATTTTCTGAATCAGCACTCCAAACTAAAATTGACCAAAACCTGATTTGGAACTCCTTTGGTACTAATGTTGGAGAGTGGTTCCTGGTCAAGTAGTCCCTGGTCAAACTGGTCATTGGCCAAGTGGTCCTTGGTCAAGTGGTCACTGGTCAAAAAAAGATTGGGAAGCACTGCTTTAGATAATGGGGCACCTAGAAAAAGCCTTAAGTCAGTATTTGGTTTGTGTATGTGTGTGTATTAGGGAGGGAGCAGCATAAGTAATTGCAATTGTAAATGGGGAGGTCATTATTGATATATATCCTGTTTCCCATCAGCTGTTTCTTTGCTTAAAATTTCCCTATATTTCTTTGCTGTAACCTGTGCAACCTTAGCACCTCAGGAAAGGGTATTTTAGGAGCAGGGCAGCAATGTTAGATGAGGTAATTAACCCAGCAGTTATTTTCATGCAGAAAAGAGGGCTAGGGTAAGGGTTAAATATCTCCTTCTGCACCAGAACGTTCTCTTCCCACATCAGCTATATGCTAAAGTTTAAGAAGAGGTGTGTCACATATATATGTAAACTATTTAAATATTATATAATTTTTAGAGAAGAACTCGTTTTAAAGAACAACGTATTTATTTTAGAGAACGTGTAGTTTTGTGCTTTTCAATTCAGCATGAAGTGATATCAAGCAGCCTCATTTCTTTTATGCTCACTGCTATAATTATTTGATTTTACTTTTAAGATACTTATGCTACAGCAGTGATTATTCAGTATCTCTTAAAATGCCACAGAGAGTTTGAGACAGATGGGTGGGTGAATGGATGAACAAATTGATCTATAGATGGAAAATAGTACAGTCTCCAAGGAGGTAGGATATTTCAACAATTTTGGTACAACTATATTAAAAGAAGAAACCTACATCGTTCCAAGAAACAGTTCTGCAATGTGTCTCAGGCAGACTACAACAGGATGGGTATTTGTAACCCTCTATATTGTTAACTGTAGCTCTCATAATTCTTCACATTTGACTATACTGCCTTGGATTTATGGGAGTTGCAGCACCTGAAGGGACACATGTTCCCCATTCTTGATAGGAATGTTCATTCATATCATCCAGTGTGTGAATGGAAGACATCTATCAGCACACAATTGGCTATGACTGTTAATCCACTGTTCCTTATTGGGATGCCCCCATTACATTTCAGAGCACTGATATATCTTTCCCATTTTCTGTAGCAACTATAGGTCAGATTCAGTGCACTGACAGAAGACCTCAAGTGATCGTGCAAAGCAATCTTTACAAAACTCATTGCATTCAAATGAACTATTGTGAGATACGTGCTGTGTGGATTGTATTTGCATTCACTCCAAGAGCAGATTCATTAGTTTGCCTCTGAAGAGTTAATTTGGAGGGCTGGGAAATAATGAACTCACCAAAGTACTTCGTAAGCCAATGATCTCCCATGGGTCTCTGCTAAATAAAATACATTCACCTGCTGCGGAATAGCAATTGAACACAGTGGGATCAACAATGAAGTTTATACCTGGAGATAATGTCATTTTCTTACCCCAGGCTGGAATTTCAGGGGACTCAAATCCTAAGTGTTAACAGCTGGATGAAGGAGAGGAAAACTTAATAAATGCTTATAAATGGCACCTAAAAATTGAGCATGGGAAAGTGCAGAACGATATTTAAGTGAGATGAAATTGTTCCAGAATCTGTGACTATGCACAGTTGATTTTGATGGCTTTTAATAAAAACTCCACGATGTATACATAAGTTTTAAAGTGCTATAGAATTTGGTGATGATAAAGATGGACAACAATTAGTTAAGCTGTCGTAAAGTCTCTTGAGAGATAGGACAGACAAAAACCTCATTTGTATTCTCCAATTCAGATGGCTGGATGTGGGGAAAGAGCTGGGCAACAAAAGGTGAGAAAAGCAAAAGCCCTGATACAGGATTGAAATATGAAGTGATCAAGAGAAATCAAGTGGGAGATGTGGTACAGGAGTGCTCCAGAAGCATGGTGGGAGCCTTCAAAATTCTGTGCTTATAGCAGTGGGAATGCTCCTAAAACATACAGGCATAGGGGAAGTTGTCATAGAAAAAATTGTGGCATAATGAAAATCATATGTAGTTCACGTTTTAACAGTCCACACACTGTCTTGTCAGAGAAAGAAAATATGCCAGTAAAGTAAACGAGAGACAGGGCCTTTTCTGTGGTGGCCCCTCGGCTTTGGAATGCCCTCCCCATAGAGGTGAGATCAGCCCCTTCGCTGATGGTATTTCGAAAAAGGTTGAAGACATGGATGTTTAAACAAGCATTCGATTAATCTGGTGCAACGAAACTGATGAACAAGGATTGGTTAATCACAGACGACGAAATTGGATTGCGACTACAATTAAGAGATGCATTAGATTATTATTGGTGGCCCAATAATATTGTGTATTGTGTATGTGTTTTTATGCTTTTTAATGGAATATTGCTGCTTGTCGTGTTGTAAACCGCGTTGAGTCGCCGATTTAGGCTGAGAAACGGCGGTATATAAGCACAGTAATAAATAAAAAATAAATAAATAAAGAACAAGTATGGGAATGCAGAGCAACATATATACAATCATGTGAACAGTTGCATTGACTCACACACACAATGTCCTTTTAGAGAGATTGAAATGGTCTTTCAGTGTCCATGTGGAAAATCTCCTTCCAGCAGCTCATGAAGCAAGGTCTGTCTCTCTGAGCTCCTGCACATTGCAAGCTTAAAAATGTAACTGTAGCCAAAACTCCCAGGCTCAGCTAGCTCCCTGGGTGTAGCTCAAATAATCAGCTTTGTGTCTTGATTTTACAGTTAACATACTCACTGATTTCTTACATGCTCTAACACAAATCAGATCATTAGCCCATCTAGTTTTGTATTGTCAAGTTTAACTAGCAGCAGTTGTGCAGAATACAGTTAGAGGCAGCTTTTATTGCTCAATGCTTCTGTCTCATTCGCTGATTTTGGTGGGGAGATGATTATACCTTTTCCCTCTCTTGTAACCATTCTGTTCTTTTCACAATTTCTTCTGTTTCTGTTTAGGAGGGAAAGAGGCATAGCTGTACAATGTCATTTGGTTGACAGTGCTGGGAGCATCCACCTGGAATCATATATCTGACTGTTTCATCAGCTAATTCTGTGAGTTTATTATCAAACCTATCAGATGAGTCTAAATTTATTTTTATGCTTTTTTTCTGAAACAAAATAGGGCATAGTACTTATTCAGGAGACAGATAACTGGAAAGGCAGTGGGTACAGGATAAATCTGTACCGCCTTTTGAACGGCAAGATGATGACAGCACTGAGATACCAAGATTAAGAAACACAAAGTACTGAAATGTTGCACTGAGAAGTTTCTTATCCTGATGATAAAAATTAAAATGGAAAACAAGTTGATATTTATTAAAATTTGATCTAGCTCAAGAAGCAGGCTTTAATTTGGAAAACACATGCACATTCTCTTAACATTATTTAACTGGAGAAAGAGTCACCAGCATACTAATTAAACCCCCCCCCCCCCCAATATATATGGATGTACTATGTCTCATTTAGCTGGAAAGGCTTTTGGAAACCCCCAAAAGCAAGCTTAGCAGATAAAACCATAACAGTCATGCACATTTATTAACTTTTATCTTGAAAAAATTCAGAAAAAAATGAAATGTTTTCTAATAATAATGTAGAAACTTCCCATAACCTTATCCTTTCTAAGCCATACTAATGAGTTGTTTTTCACAAGTCACTCCAACAGTTAGGACAGGATTAAATAAAGGGAGATAACAATAAGAGATAGTAAAAAGTGAAACTCTGCTCTCCAGTGGTTACAAAACCACTGGGCTTGAAGGGAACCAGATTTTTAGTTTGTGAAACATAGATTCTACCATAGGCTTTTGGGAGAACAAAAACCATGCCATTGTTTAAGGCACTGAAAGGTAGCTTTGAGCCACCTGGTTAATATTTGCTTCTCTTCATATGTGCAGTCATCTCTTTTCACATGAAGATTAGGGCAAACTGGGTTCTTCTTACTCCAGTAGTTATAGGATGCACCTATATTGTGTAATTAATGCAGTTTGGTACCACTTTTAACTGTGATGGCTCAATACTATAGAATCATGGGAACTGTAGTTTGGTGAAATACCAACATTCTTTGACAGTGAAGACTAAAGACCTTGTAAAACTACAACTCCCATTATTCCATAGCATTGAGCCATGGCAGTTCAAAAAAGTCAAACTGTGTCTCTACAGTGTAGAGATGAATTGAAAAAAAATCCTGATTTATACTTTTTAAGAGGTTTGGTGAAACCTTCAGTTTCAGACAGTTAGCGTCTAGGAATATTTTTAATGGATTCATTTGACCATCTGTTTGTATATTCAACATTTCACAAGCAATTTCACCAAATGACTGAACTTAACTATAAATGTCTTGCTATTTTTGCAACCATCTTGCCCAGATACGTGCTTTACTAGATAGTGGATCTATTCTTTATTTCTCCTTAAGAAGTTATTATCTTGAATTATAATTAGGCCATGGGATTTCTGAACTCTACACTTTTAATGAGGACTGTCATTTTTAGAGGTCCGCTCTTATAGAAGGCATGCCCCATCTAACACCAGAAGTGATACTGTTCCTGAACTGTTTGCTAAACTATGACGAGACTGGCATACTTTGGCCAAATAGTAGTAGTAGTAGTAGTAGTAGTAGTAATCATCATCATCCCAGTGGTGATCAGCACACTGGGTGCAGTGTCTATAGTCCTTGGCCTGCACTTAAACACAATCGGCACTGACAAAATTACCATCTGTCAGCTGCAAAAAGCTACCCTACTGGGATCTGCATGCATGATTCGCCGATACATCACATAGTCCTAGACAATTGGGAAATCACATGTCCGACATGTGATCCAATACAACAACCAGCATAGTGATCTTGTCTGCTGTGTACTAATCTTGTTGTGTTTCAAATAATAACCAATTTATTTTTGTATCCCGCCTCCATCTCCCCAAAGGGACTCAGGGCAGCTTACATGGGGACAAGCCTGATCAATATAGTTAAAATATGACACATTAAAATTCATAAAACAGTCTCATAAAACAAAACAAAAGAAACAACAACATAACACAATATAAAAACAACCATTGAGCAAACAACCAGTAGCCTGAAATAGCAAGACAGTTCTGGGTTTGGGCGGGCAGGACAATACAAATTAGTTGTGAGGACAAGGCTGATCGATAAAGTGCAAGTGCCAGATGACAAAAATTAGGAATAGAGGGCAATATGAGGCAGAGCACTATATCTCTGGGCAGGGGACAGTAGTAAAGTGCAGGGACTGGATTTTGGGAGCCAAAATTTGCTGATAATTTTCTGATAAAATTGTCTCTAATGAGAAGACTGTCTAGAAAAGATAGTAATGCTTGGTAATATAGGAAGCAGCAGAAAAAGAAGATGGATAGACTTAACCAAAGAAGCCAAAAGCTTGAGTCTTCTAGACCTGAGCAAGGCTGCTGAAGATAGGTTACTTGGAAATCTCTCATTCGTGGGACCTCTATAAATTGAACTCGGCGGAAATTAGCGACAAGTCAATCGTATCACATCAAAGCACAGCCAAAAGGTCGTGTGAATCAACAGCTATTTCTTTTATATTGCATCAGTTATATAGATAGCAGAAGCTGTAGTCTGCTGATCCTTGTGATAGCTCACTAGCTGTGAGCTTTTTAAAAAGAAATCCAAAATGCCTGGAGGGGAAAAAAAAACTTATATGATGGTTTTACACATGGCACAGTGAGAAAATAAAATTGATTCCAAGCTGCCAAATAGCAAATTATAGAATCATGTTCACACAAAAAACTAACATATGAAGAAACCTACCTGCATTATTGAAGTTGCAATTCAAAAGCCAATTATTCAGGAATAAGCTCTAACATAGTAACTGGAGGTGGCTTATGAACAGATATGTGCAGGACTACATGGATAGTTTTCTATGTGAAGGGGTTTTTTTAAGCCTTTATTTGTATGGGACAGTATTCCCATGTACACAATAAATCCGAGAGGTTGAAAGTAACATCTTAAAAGTAATGCAATTATCTACAGCAAGAGACTATTTGGCAACAAGGGCATGAAGACTGCATATTTCAGAAATAACATAATGATTTGGAATCGAGTAAATCCAGTGGTGTAATGCTCGGGTAATGTTTTCCAGTTATTATTCAAATTTAACTTTAAAGGGAAATTTTAGAAGCACTTTTGACAGGCCTTTTCAAGTGCTATGCCATTATGTTATCAATCTTAACCCCCCACCCCTTCACAGCACAAAAATAACAAGCAGCACAATGACAATGTTTTTATAGCATTGCAACCAACAATGGATTACTCTGAAAAAGTAACTTCCCACACTTTGGCAAGAACTCCCTGCCCAGCCAGAGTTCTCTCTTCTCCTGTGGCAGTAGACAGGAGAATAAAAATGAGGGAAAAGACTCCCTCTGTCTGTCTGTTTGTCTATATCTCTCCACACACAGCTATTATATGAAAAGGTTGTATAATTACAGTATAATCAACAGTAGAAATAAAATAAAAAAGCTGTTTGCTGCCCTTTAGATATTTGGAGATAGGTATTAGGTGCTGTAATCTTCATTTTGGGGAAAGGACCTGGCAAAACAACTGAGTATTTCTTGCCCAAGAAAACCCTATGCAATTCATCAGGTTGTTGTTGAACACAATATCCCCCTGCGATGATTTATAGTTTCCCAAGAGCATCAGAATAAAAACATTTTTATTTCTTTTAAAAATTCTTCTGTGGACTTCCGCAATTGCATAGAAGAAGAATACTGTGGTCCCCCACCCTCCTATGTATACTGTCTCTGATATCTTTGACTGGTGGAAGGGGCAGGGGAGGAGGTGGGCTGGAGCCTGTGAAGAACAATGAGGAGGGGAGGAGGGAATAGAGAAGACCAAAGCAACTGGCAAGGTAGAACGCCAATAGTCCAAACAGCTGGTGGAAAGGAGATTAAGACCTGGGTCATGAACTGCGGCACGGAGGAGGGGAGGTGTTCCACCAGCCGAGGGGCCACCATAGAGGTCGTGGTGGGAAGGAGGAGATGCGGGAAAAGGAGACCTCAAATTCGGCCAAATTCGGACCATTTAGCTACATTAACAATTCCAAATCGGTCTCCTAAGGTAAATTGGTGTAACCAGGTGAGCGGACCCTCTGGACTGAAGGTGGTGCTGTTGAACGCCAGATCTGTCAACGGAAAAACGACCTGGATCCAGGACTTAATCCTGGACGAGCGGGCAGATCTGGCGTGCATCACGGAGACCTGGCTGGATGAAGCTGGAGGAGTAAATCTGACCCAGCTTTGTCCTCCGGGCTTCTCCGTACAGCACCAACCGAGATCCGGAGGGCGGGGAGGCAGGGTCGCAGTGGTCTATAGAGATTCCATCCATCTGACCAGGTGCCCCATCCCGCAGACCACAAATTTTGAATGCGTCTACCTGAGGGTGGGTGACCGGGACAGAATAGGGATTCTGTTAGTGTACCGTCCACCTCGCTGCACTACAGTCTCCCTACCTGAGCTAGCGGGGGTGGTCTCGAGCCTGGCGTTGGAGTCTCAACAGCTCCTTGTGCTGGGAGACTTCAACATCCATGCCGAGGCGACCCTCACAGGTGCGGCTCAGAACTTCATGTCTGCCATGGCAACCATGGGGCTGTCCCAACAAATATCTGGCCCCACCCACTGTGCTGGACACACATTGGACTTGGTTTTCTGCCAGGGATGGGAACAGGGTGGCGGTGTGGAGGAGCTGTCCATCTCTCCGTTGCCATGGACCGACCACTTCCTGATCAGATTTAGGCTCACTGCGCCCCCTAACCTCTGCAAAGGTGGAGGACCCATTAAGATGGTCCGCCCCAGGAGGCTGATGGATCCGAATGGATTCCTGACGGCTCTTGGGGATTTTCCCGCCACCTCGGTAGGTGACCATGTCGAAGCCTTGGTTGCTCTCTGGAATGGGGAGATGGCCAGGGCTATTGACATGATTGCTCCGGAACGTCCCCTCTCAAGTAGCTGAGCTAAACCAGCCCCTTGGTTTACTGAAGAGCTGGCAGTGATGAAGCGAAGGAAGAGGGAACTAGAGAGCGTGTGGCGTTCGGATCCGAACGAGTCAAATCGAGCACGGTTTGTGTCCTTTCTTAGGGCATATGCCGCGGCAATAAAGGCCGCAAAGAAAACTTTCTTTGCGGCCACTATTGCGTCTGCAAAGAACCGTCCGGCGGAGTTGTTTCGGATTGTCAGAGGTCTTTTAACTCCCACCACCGCAGGTGGGAGCCCTGACAATTCGGTCGCGCGCTGTGAAGCATTTGCTCGGTTCTTTGCAGACAAAGTCGCTTTGATCCGTTCTGGGCTGGACGCCGCGTTAAATGCAGTCTCCGTGGATGTAACAAGAGCACCTGCTTGTCCTATTTTGATGGATTCTTTTCAGTTTGTGAAACCCGAGGATGTGGACAAGATACTTGGAGGAATGAGGTCCACCACGTCCATCCTAGACCCCTGCCCATCCTAGCTTCTGAGGGAGGCCAGAGGGGGATTGGCTGAGTGGGTAACAGTGGTGGTGAATGCCTCCCTTCGGGAAGGCAAGATTCCAGCGAGCCTAAAACAGGCTATTATAAAGCCGCTGTTGAAGAAACCATCACTGGACCCCACTAAATTGGACAACTTTCGGCCCGTTTCCAATCTCCCCTTCTTGGGCAAAGTCATGGAAAGCGTGGTGGCCTCACAACTCCAGGTATTCTTGAGAGACACGGATTATCTGGATCCGGCACAGTCTGGTTTCAGACCGGGACATGGTACCGAGACGGTCTTGGTCGCCTTAGTGGATGATCTGCGCCGGGAGCTAGACAGGGGGAGTGTGTCCCTGTTGGTGCTCCTGGACCTCTCAGCGGCCTTCGATACCGTCGACCATGGTATCCTTCTGGGGTGCCTTGCGGAAATGGGCCTTGGGGGCATTGCTTTGCAATGGCTCCAGTCATTCCTGGAGGGCCGCACCCAGAAGGTGTTATTGGGGGACTCCTGTTCCGCACCACAACCTTTGACTTGTGGGGTGCCACAGGGTTCCATACTGTCCCCCATGCTGTTTAATATCTACATGAAGCCGCTGGGCGAGATCATCCGGAGTTTCGGGGTGCGGTGTCATCTGTACGCAGATGATGTCCAACTCTGTCACTCCTTCCCACCTGCTACTAAGGAGGCTGTCGAGGTCCTGAACCGGTGCCTGGCCGCTGTAACGGTCTGGATGAGGGCGAACAAACTGAAATTAAATCCAGACAAGACAGAGGTACTCCTGGTCAGTCGTAAGGCCGAACGGGGTATAGGGTTACAGCCTGTGCTGGATGGGGTCGCACTCCCCTTGAAGGCGCAGGTTCGCAGTTTGGGTGTGACCCTGGACTCATCGTTGAGCCTGGATCCCCAGGTTTCAGCGGTGACCAGGGGAGCATTTGCACAGCTCAGGCTCGTGCGCCAGCTGCGCCCGTATCTCGGGAAGTCTGACTTGGCCACGGTGGTACACGCTCTGGTCACATCCCGCCTTGACTACTGCAACGCTCTCTACGTGGGGCTGCCCTTGAAGACGGCCCGGAAGCTTCAGCTGGTTCAGCGCGCGGCAGCCATGTTACTAACTGGAGCGGGTGGCAGGGAGCACACAACGCCCTTGTTGTCCCAGCTGCACTGGCTGCCGATTTGCTACTGGACCCAATTCAAGGTGCTGGTTCTGGCCTACAAAGCCCTAAACGGTTCCGGCCCAAAATACCTTTCGGACCGCATCTTGGCCTACAAGCCCACGAGGACCTTGAGATCATCTGGGGGGGCCTTTCTCTCGATCCCGCCTGCCTCACAGGCACGTCTGGCGGGAACGAGAGAGAGGGCCTTCTCGGTGGTGGCCCCCCGGCTGTGGAACACTCTCCCTGCAGACATCAGACAGGCGCCCTCCCTCATGTCCTTCCGAAAAAGCCTCAAAACATGGCTGTTCGAGAAGGCATTTAATTGAGTGCTATAACAATGTGGTAAAGATGACTGGAATGGAACAAGGTATATGAGACTGGTTATGATTCCACTAAGAGACGAAGCGGATTTTTAGCGTAGTTTGTAATTGTCGTATAGTTTATATGTTGTTGTTATTAGCCTTTTGTAAATTGTCTTTATAAGTATTGTACACCGCCATGAGTCGCCCTTAAGGGCTGAGAATGGCGGTTAATAAATGCATCAAATAAATAAATAAATAATACTGGCAATGGACCAGTGTTAACTCCCAAAATAAAGGTTTCCCCTTGACATTAAGTCTAGTCGTGTCCGAATCTGGGGGTTGGTGCTCATCTCCATTTCTAAGCCTAAGAACCAGCCTTGTCCATAGGCACCTCCAAGGTGATGTAGCCAGCATGACTGCATGGAGTGCCATTACCTTCCCGCAGAAGTGGTACCTATTGATCTACTCACATTTGCATGTTTTTGAACTGCAAGTTTGGCAGGAGCTGGGCTAACAGCAGGAGCTCACCCTACTCCTCGGATTTGACCCGCCGACCTTTTGGTCAGCAAGTTCAGCAGCTCAGCGGTTTAACCCACTGTGCCACCAGGGGGCCCAGCAACTCCCAAAGACTAAATTGTTTCAACCCCTTAATAAATGTATCTTTTCGCTCAACTTTATGCTTATCTTATATCCTTTCTATCCCTATATATGTGGATATATGTGGTTTATACCAATCCGTAAAGAGACAAGCTTCAGAGGTCTTCACCTTTCAGCCACCCCACAGAATCATTTCCTGCAGCAGGAGAGACTGGACTGCACCCCCCCTCCCCCACCGCTATTGCCTGCCCCTGGCAAAGGTGATAATCAAGATCTATTGTGTGTACAGTTTCTATGCCTGATCTGATAAAGTCAGGCAGGGTTTGTTCAGCCAACTATCTCACTTGGGTTGAGAGATTACTGACTGCAGAAACAGAAGCTTAGGTTATGTATATTTGCAGACTAGTTTTATTCCAAATCCGAGACTTGATTAAACATCACCTTTTGTTCCTGAGACCCCTCACCTTTGTTTTCCCAATACATTTCCTCATCACCTGGAATGGGACAATTAAGCCACTTGGACACTCATTAACATTTCCAAAATATGGGCACAGATTTTCCAGAGCTGCCTCCCCCCCCATGGGAGATGCCTCCCACAGCCGATTGGTCCTCCTGCACCAATCCCCCTGCCAGAAGGAATCACCGCCTGGAGGCAGTAATATCATCAGAGTATTGGCCAATCAGGGCACGGATCTAAACTGGTCCTTCTTTCAGTCAATTAGAGGAGGGAGCCGGGGGGGGGGGGGGGAGTCAAGTGTACAAAACCTTATGTCTCTGTATTCATGTTATGCTGTACCTTTAAAAAAGCATTTGCTTGTACACACATCCTTTCTGGCCAGATCGAATAAACCTCTGTGCCTGTATTCACCCTGTGCCTGTCTTCACCCTGCTTTATTTTGCTTTAGCCTGAACACTCGCCGGGCATGGATCCTTTTATCCATGGTCCTGACTCTAAATTTGACTCTAGGGTCACTAAATGATGACAGGCACCTTAGAAGGTGCACACATACATACTGATGTCCAAACTACCAATGACCATGCTACTCTTGATGGGAATTGTAGCTCAAAACATATAGAGTGTCTCATGTTGGAATAGCTCTCCAAAGCCATTTCCATTAAACTCTTAGATTTCAGTACATTAATCTTAAGACAAGTGTTTCATTGCATTTCTTAAAATAACAGAAGTCTGTTACAATCAGAAGAGAGGCATTATAATACCGCACTGTGGGCAGGCACTTCAATTTGGCAAATACATATTGAGCACTCAGCTTTTCTTTGGCAGCTTAGAAAGCATAGCCTGAAATAACAGTTATTTTTAAAGACACTGAATCAACCTTGGTTTCTTTCTTACTGTTTAAAAGAATGTGTTTTGATTCCTTTTATTGTATATTATTATTATTATCGTTATTATTTATTCTGGCCTTTTCAATATTATTCCGCTATTAAAAATAAAGTTTACTCCAGCCATTGGGAATTATTCCCTGATGTGTATAAATTATCGCTTTTGTTGCTGCTGTATTTTCTCCCCAATGTGGTCTTGGATGCGCAAATTGACCTAATACGCAGGTACTTCTAGAAAGAGACCACAACCAGATTCAGAAACTCAAAATATTAAGTTCAGGTATTTAAAAATGATAAAAGCACCAGGCAGCTGTTTGTACCCAGGGAAAGCATGAGAAGCATGAGCCACTATCCAATTATGACACAATTCCCCTTACTGCACCAAGTGATTCATTATCACTGTAATTTTCTTGCTGTACTGAAAATATTTTTTTCATGAATTCTGCAGTTCTGAAGCTGACAAACCAAAAACAGATGAGACAACTTCTTTTAATTGATACACATAAGCCAGGGTTGACCACCACGATTTTGAATTAAACATTTCATTGAGAGTACTTCAACGGCCTAGCTGCCCAGCCATAGCAACACCTATTGAATGACTTCTGTGTCTTAATTGTATTACATAGAGACCAGAATGAAGTCCAAAGAAAATAGCGCACGCATCTAAAACAATTATATCTTGTAAGCCACATTGAGTCCCCCTCAATGTGAGAAAGGCGGAATATAAATGTAGTAAGTAAGTAAATAAATAAATAGTTTTGCATTTGACTAAAGTGAAAGAGTGAGGAACCTTCCTCTTCCAGGTTTGTGACAACCCCCAATATTCCTCACCATTAGCCATGTGAACAGGATCAGAATGGCTGAAGGTCATTGGGAATGGGTTTCCATTCCCATTATTTAAATATTTGAAGCTATCTGTAAAAAAGCTGCTTAGAATGTATTTATTATCTTTTAATAACTCTTTCCCATAGGGTTGGAACAAGTAATGACGCATAACTACGGGTGGATTGAGACTTATTCATGTTTACAATAGACCTATAAAAAGCAATGCGACAAATAAGCACTAATTTGAAATCACATAATTTAAAATGTGAATACATTTTTGTGTCTGCTCCAAATTGCAAAGTATCGTGGGTAGTTTGATTAAATGTTATGGCACATATGCAACATGGAACAAAACTGCAGATTTGAAAACTGGTTAAGTAGCGAGGTCCTTGTCACAGCTCAAATTAAATTGATACAGGCTTGCTTTCATATATTTTATATTTATTGGACATCATATTGTGTACCTCTGTTTTTAGAAGAAACATCCATATAAGTAGTATATAAACATGCAGTGCTGAGTTCTTACATACAAGCTAAACAAGTAATGCCTTAAAACAGGGGTCCTCAAACTTTTTAAACAGAGGGCCAAGTCACAGTCCCTCAAACTGTTGGAGGGCCAGATTATAATTGGAAAAAAATGAATGAATTCCTATGCGCACTGCACATATCTTATTTGTAGTGCAAAAAACACTTTAAACAATACAATAATTAAAATGAAGAACAATTTTAACAAATATAAACTTATTAGTATTTTAATGGGAAGTGTGGGCCTGCTTTTGGCTCATGAGACAGGATTGTTGTTGTTGTTGTCGTGCTTTCAAGTCATTTCAGACTTAGGTTGACCCTGAGCAAGGGTCAGGTAAAAGACCCGGGCCTTAGTTTGAGGACCCCTGCCTTAAAAAGTGCTGTAATTATGACTTCAAGGCAAAGCTGATTTGCACCGATTTTAGCAGCGATTTTATGATCTGTAGACTCCCTAGAGGATATTCTGTTCATCTAAATGTCTAATTTGTATGTTAGCATTTAGCTACCAACACCTATTAAGAACAATTCACAGGCAGACATGGCCTATCTGAATATACTTGGATGGAATAGTGTGAAAACCTTTGAATTGTGGTGCAAATGAACCATCCCGCATTTCCAAATAGTTGAACTAAACACACAAATTAACAATGTTAGTTATTTAATGTAGAGGTAATAGAACTACAGGATGAGTATCCCTTATTCAAAATGCTTGGCACCAGAACTGTTCCGGATTTTGAAATACCTGTTGAGAGGTTTTGGGTTTTTGTTTTGTTTTGTTTTTTTGTAGCAGCAGCAGCACCAGCAGTAGTGTATATGTAGAACCTTCCAATGAACAATGCTAGGTATACTTTCACCTTTGGCCACTTTTGATTTAAATGCATACTAAATACACAATTCCCCTTACTGCACCAAGTGGAAATAGTAGCCCTAGAAGTACCTCTTTTGTTGACTTGCAATTCTGCATACTTACAGTTACATGAAACTGTAGAAATGATATAGACATGAACAAGGAAAATCTAAACTGAAAATCCAAACAAAATCATTGAAACAAGCCGGATTTTAAGGCTGTCAGACAAAGAGCTGTCATCTGTTTAACTCTGCATTATACATTTCAATATAGTGATTGAAACATTTAATAATACTGACAACAAAATGCAATTCAATTACCACACCACTAATAATCTATTTGAAGTGCAAAAGGCAGACCTCATTCCTCATTTTGCTTGTTATCTACAAACAGATGCAGATAATGCCTTAATTTATTTTCCCCAAAATCACATTAATGCTTAAAAGAATCAATTTATTTAGCAGGTATATGAGCAAAATGCCCTAACAGGAAAAAAGTATTAAATTTAATGAGCGAGTATAGATTAATTTGTGTTTTATGGATTGGCAGATTTGGGGGGGGGGGGGGGGGTCAGGATATACTTGCATTAAGAATATTATAAATGTCAGGTGTCTTGTAAAATCTAAATATATTAACAAATAAAGCAGCTGAATGTGGTGCTATTTACACTTTATCACCCTCTGCATGTTAACGTCAGATTGTTGGGTGCTTTCAGGTCATTTCCAGCTTATGGTGAACCTATCATATGGTTTTCTTGGCAATATTTGTACAGTGGGATTCCCTTCCTCTGAGGCTGAGAGAATGTGACTTTCACAAGGTCACCCAGTAGGTTTTCATGGCCAAGTGGGGATTCAGATCCTGGCCTCCAGAGTCGTAGTCCACCATATAAACCACTATATCATGCTGGCCTTTAACAGCATGTTGCTAGAAGTCTAAAACTCTTGCCAATGAGCTCATATTAATTTGGATCCAATAGTAAACTCATGAAATCAGTGGAACGTAAGACAGTCATGACTATGTTGAGAAAATGACTGGCAATTTAACAAGAGAAACATCTTCTTTCCCATCATGGTGGCCAAGATAACAAAATGTTCTCAGTGCTTGTTCTTCAACTGAAAAACTACATTTGAGGCAGAAGCCAAGAAGCATATTTTGCAGAGGGATTTTTGTCGGCTTCAGGGAAATTTTAAAAGGGAAATCTAAAATTGGAAAATTTGAATGGGCTTCTGAACCAAGGTAATCTTGGTTCTAAAGTCATGTTAAAAGCCCAAAATAGTGTCATTCAATAATGTCTGAAATTAAAATGACCTGCACTTTCTTGAGAACTGTGCCTCAGGCTGAAAAGACTTGAATTTGACACACTCAGGAGAAAACGTCCGAGTCCTAAATCAACCCTGCTTTTAAAGAGTCCTAATGATCATTTCTTTCCTAGGCAGCCAGCAACTGTCCTTATGAAGCATTTAATACTATCTGAACCAATCAGTCAGTCCCATTCATTAAGCTCTTATAAAATAGTAGGGACTTGTAGAGCATAAATCATATTCGTGCCTGCAACCCATGAATGTGGGAGTGTAAACTCTGTGTGTCCTACACAGTAGTTCCCAATGTGAGGTTTGGAGAAAGAAGAGTAACCCTTAGGAAGTACGAATAGTATGCATGAGTTCTGAATTTACCTGTGTTAAATATATATCCAAATCCTAATGACCATAATAATTAAAAATACTTAAGGAACTTGGAGCAAGACTTAGCATCACTCTGTTGATTGGCTAAAAAGCAACAGTATTGCAGAAGCTTCCCTGGAAGCCAAACATCCATTGATTAGGGACAGCCTGTACTTTTCAAATTAATGATAGTCTTCAGAAATGAACTTCAAGCAAGCCTAACCAGAAGCAGCACAATACAATGTCTGCCGTTTGGCTCTGGGAAAAGATGGTTTACAAAGTAATTACTACTCAAGTAAAATAAAAATACCAATAGTAAGTATCCAAATTAGAAGAAAATATGATCAGGAATTCCAGAAAGTTAAAAAACTACAGGCAGTCCCCAAGTTAAGATCAAAAATAGCTTTTGTAGGTTTGTTTGTAAGTTGAATCTGTATGGAAATCGGAACAGGTACATTTTTGAAGTGTAACTCCAACCTTCCATATCCATCTCTCTCTCTCTCTCTCTCTCTGTCTGTCTGTCTGTCTGTCTGTCTGTCTATCTATCTATCTATCTATCTCTATCTCTATCTCTATCTCTATCTCTTTATCAGGCATGGGGAAACTTGTTTTAGACTTCAACTCCCACAATTCCTAACAGCCTCAGGCCCTTTCCTTTCCCTTCCCTCCTCAGCTGCTTGAGATGTCGCTGTTAGGAACTGAAGTCCAAAACACCCGAAGGGCCCAAGTTTGCCCATGCTCCATCTCTCTCTCTCTCTCAATAGTTAGCTAACTTTGGATAGCAAATGGCAGGGTTCAGAAGATTTTATTTTTCTGCCCCTGCAATAATTGGATTTTGAAAAATTTGGCTTGCTGTGGAAACAATTATTGGTGATAAAGCTTCAGTGGAGACACCTTTTCCCCATGACAACTGCCTGTACTTTAAAACATTTGTGGATGTACCATCAGGAAATAATAGGGCCAGGCTAGCACAGTGGGTAAACCGGCAGCTATAGAAGATCTTGCCGACCGGAAGGTTGGCAGTTCAAGCCCGGGTCGGGGTGAGCTCCTGCCATCAGCCCAGCTTCTGCTCACTTAGCAGTTCGAAAACAACAGTATAAATAAATAAATAGGTACTGCTTTGGTGGGAAGGTGAAAGGCAACCTGAAAAACATGCCGGCAAAAATTTGACCAGCAAAGAAGTCCTTGGATGTCAGCATGGAAAAATGAAACAACAGCACTTTCTCATAGCCAAGTCGAGCACAGTCGGATGACAGAGATGAAAAGAGGGAAGCCTTGCCTCTTTCTTTGTCAATTGTATAACGGCACTGAATGCTTGCCATATATGTACCTGTAATTTGCTCTGAGTCCCCTCGGGGAGATAGAGTGGAATGTAAATAAAGTACTGTCTATGCTCTAATATACACCTAGTTTTTCAACCCCCTTTTTAGGCTGAAAAAGCTCTTCCTTGGATTATACTTGGGCGAGGATCCTGGTGGAAAGGCGTGTGGCTGAAAGAAGGGCTTCTTTCAGTCCCATGCCTTCCTGCCAGAACCCTCACCTCTTTGCGCAGCAACCCAACTCTCCTTCCTCTTCTCATATCTCAGTGCAGCACATGCCTTCCTCTCCTTTCCCAGAGCCAGTCTTTCCCACTTTTCCTTATTCATATACACAGCATTTCCTCCAAAATGTACGGTTAAAATAAACTATGGTGATTATTGGAAGGATACGTAAGCACATTTACATTGAAGCAGGTTAGAATGGTCTTATCTTACAGTTTTATATAAATATTCAACCTACTGATGCCTCAATTAATGTAATTTTATTGGTATCCATTTTAAACTTGAAATTTACCAGTAGCTGCTGCATTTCCCACCCTCGGTTTATACTTGAGTTGATAAGTTTTCCCAGTTCTTTGTGGTAAAATTAGGTGACTTGGCTTATATTTGGGTCAGCTTGTACTCAAGTATATACGGGTATATTATTATTATTAGTTTAATGATTAAGAGGTAAAAACCTTACTTATCCATGATTGCATTATAAATCAGGGTGATAGTATGATAGCTGGGTCCAGAAGCTCTAAGCATTACACATATTCCGCAACAGTGGTTGTGAATAAGGGAAGGGGGAGAGTGACACACTGAAGGAAGGAATATGCACTGGGACTGGGGCACAGCTGGCTGGGGGTCAGCTGCATTAAGATCACTACTGACCGAAAAGTCATGGGTTTGAAACTAGCCCGGGTCGGAGTGAGCTTCCGACCAATTTGTGTAGCTTGTTGGCGACCTTTGTGGCCCGAACAACAGTTGCATCTGTCAAATAGGAAATTAAGGTACCACTTGTGTGGGGAGGCTAATTTAACTAATTTACGAGGTCATAAAAATCTCCAGCAAGCATGCAAAGAATGAGGAAGTACTTCATCAGTGTCACAAATGGATGGTGAAGCAACAGCTTCCCTGGTGGCCAGAATACCCTCATGAAGGCCAGAATACCCTCATGAAAAAGCTGGACTGTTAAATAGTCTCTTAGTGTCTGTCTATATATGTTGTGTGTCTATTGAATGTTTGCCATGTATATGTACATTTGGGAGTGCTGAGTCTCTTGCGTGGTGAGAAGGGCAGAATATAAATACTGTAAATACATAAATGAATACACTTCGTAGTTGCATTTGATGGAAGGATAGAAAGGAGGGGAGGGTTAGGATTAGGGTTAGTCTTAGGGTTTGGGTTGGGATTAGGTTGAAGGGTTAGGCTTAGCCTTAGGGTAAGCGTTAGGATTTGGATAAGGGTTAGGGTTTTACCATTTACCATTAAAGAACTCTTTACATTCCTTCTATAATATCTGTGTTCCGTTCTGCGTTGCGCAAACAGCGCTCCCGAAGGAGCGAAGTGGAAACAGTGTAACGCTCAGAGCTTCCGGACCCAGCTTTCATACTATTACCTAAATCAGTCCCAAGATCTTTTGTTGTTGTTGTTCATTTGTTCAGTTGTTTCCGACTCTTCGTGACCTCATGGACCAGCCCACGCCAGAG
Organism: Anolis sagrei; assembly: GCF_037176765.1. Classification (NCBI taxonomy): domain Eukaryota; kingdom Metazoa; phylum Chordata; class Lepidosauria; order Squamata; family Anolidae; genus Anolis; species Anolis sagrei. The sequence goes on along the minus strand of NC_090023.1, from coordinate 76,963,016 downwards.
CTCCCTGTCGGCCGTCACCACCCCCAGCTCCTTCAAGATCAATCCAGTCACTTCAAGGATGCCATCCATCCATCTTGCCCTTGGTCGGCCACTCTTCCTTTTTCCTTCCATTTTCCCCAGCATAACTGTCTTCTCTAAGCTTTCCTTCTTCTCATGATGTGGCCAAAGTACTTTAACTTTGTCTCTAGTATCCTTCCCTCCAATGAGCAGTCGGGCTTTATTTCCTGGAGGATGGACTGGTTGGATCTTCTTGCAGCCCAAGGCACTCTCAGAAATTTCCTCCAACACCCACAGTTCAAAAGCATCGATCTTCCTTCGCTCAGCCTTCCCTAAGACCTACAACATCTATATAAATAAAAATGTAATGTTCGTTTGTGGGATTAACAGAACTCAAAAACAACGGGATGAATTGCTTCCAAATTTGGCCACAAGACACCTACTAACCCAAGGAGTGACCATCACTAAAAAAATGATTTTGTCATTTGGGAGTTGTAGTTGCTGGGATTTACAGTTAACCTAGAATCAAAGAGCATTCTTAACTCCACCAAAGATGGAATTGAACCAAATGTGACACACAGGACTCCCATGACCAACAGAAAACACTAGAAGGGTTTGGTGGGCATTGACCTTCAGTTAGGGAGTTGTAGTTCACCTACATCTAGAGAGCACTGTGGACTCAAACAATGTTGGATCTCGACCAAACTTGGCACGAATATTCCATATGCCCAAATATGAACATAGATGGAGTTTGGGGGACATTTAGGAGTTGTAGTTTCTGGGATTTATAGTTCACCTACAATCAAAGAGCATTCTGAACCCCACCGACAACAGAATTGGGGCACACTTCCCACACAGAACCCCCATGACCAACAGAAAATACTTAAAACCATCTGGTCCAACTCCCTTCACCAAGACAAGAAAATGTAATCAAAGCCCACCTGACAAAGAGCCATCCAGCCATATAGATAGATAATTATTTACACACAGAGATATAGTATCATAGATTTGAAAGTGACCCCTAAAGAAGGACAACTATATGTTGCATGTTCCAGAGTAGGCAAACCAGACAATCTCCACATCAACACTGACAAAGAAATAACAAGAAATACTGTTTACTCACAAGCATAAAGAAATGACATATATTAGAAACCAATACTTTCTCATTACTTTATCTTCCAGACTGGACAACAGCAACGTGTGGCAGGGGATGGCTAGTCAGTTAATAAAAATGGGACTGGTACAGAAACAGAATATGACACACTACTGTGCGAATACGTTTTTGGAGTTCAACTCCCATCATTCCTAACAGCCTCAGGCCCCATCCTTTCCCCTGAGACTGTTAGGAATTGTGGGAGTTGAAGTCCAAAAACACCTGGAGAGCCCAAGTTGGCCCAGGCCTTACAGTGTAGATCTTAATATGGGCGCGCAACAGGAACGCTTTCGCAGTGAAGGGCGGGCAAGGAGGGAACCCAACTCCCTGCGAAAGGGGCGCGCGCGCTCCCTGCCCCCAGCAACGGTTTTTAACGGTTCGCCTCCTTTCGCTCGTGCGCGCGCGCGCTCCCCGGCCCCTCCCTCCCTCGATCGCTCGCGCGCGCTTCGAGGGCCGTTGGGAAAGAGCGAGCAGGCAAGCAGGCGCCTTCCAGTCGCCTCGTTCTCCTCGCGGGGACGAGAGCCCCCGAGGGCAGCGCTAGAGGCGGGCGCTTCTTTTCTTCCTTCCAAGCCTCGGCTGACTCTCCACCGCCTTCTCCTTTTCTCTCCCCCTCTCTCTCACACACACACAACCTCCGAGCAAGGGAAGCCATTATTATTCGTTGGTGCCAGGAGGGAGAGCCACGCCCCAGACTCGGCTTAAATCGGGGAGACGGGGAGGGGGGGGGTAAAGAGGCGCCCTCGTTGGCCTAAGCCTCCTCTGGGAAAGCAGGCAGGAAAACACCGCCTCGGACGCTTCCCTCCCTGCCGCGGCCGCCATTTGCGCTCAAGCCCGCCGACTCTTTCCACAGCCAACAACTGGCTGGTCCTGGGGCCTTCCCCCCTGAAGACATTTAAAGGGCGCAGACGAACTTGCTGCTTGTGTATAACCGACAGAGCTGTTTGATCGACGTCGCCAGTGGCGAATAGCAAGCCAGGGTGTGGACACGGCTCTTCCCTCTCGGCCAATGCTTGGTGGCTGGAAATGGATCGGAGACCAAAGAGTTAGAAGAGGAGAGCTACACTTCCGGGCTTTAATCGGAGTCCCTGGGCTCCAGCACGTGCAGGTTGAAAAAGTGACACGAGTCGTGTGGAAGCCTGCCTCGAGCTAAACGGGGTTAGGACCAGCATCCTTTTGGATGGTTTCGAAATATGCGTGTCCCCTTACAATGTTTTTCTAAACATATTTTAGGAGTGCTCCTTTAATTTTCCCGGAAGGAACGAGAGATAATATTTTTCGGGTCCTTCCACACAGCCCTCCCATATGCCAGAATATCGAGGCAGAAAATCGCACATTACCAGAGGGTGGACTCGGACAACCCAGTTCAAAGCAGATATTATGGGATTTCCTGCCTTTATATTCCGGGATATAGATCTGTGTGGAAGAGCCCTCAGATTTTTTAAAATAGTTCTTCCACACAGCCCTATATCCCAGAATATCAAGGCTGAAAATCCCACAATATCTGCTTTGAATTGAGTTATCTGAGGCCCCTTCCATACAGCTGAACAAAATCCACGTTATCTCCTTTGAACTGGAATGTATGGCAGTGTGGCCTCAGATAGTCCAGTTCAAAGCACATATTGTGGGATTTTCTGCCTGGATATTCTGGATTATATGGTTGTGTGGAGGAACTCTGAGTCCACACTCAGGGCCCTCCCAGACAAGTCCTGTATCCCAGGATCTGATCCCAGGTTTTCTGTTTATCCCAAATAATCTGGTAGTGGGGACTCCGGGCCCTTCCACACAGCTGTATAACCCAGAATATCAAGGCAGAAAAATCCCACAATATCCTTATTGAACTGGGATATCTGAGTCCACATTGCCATATATCCCAGTTCAAAGCAGAAAATGTGTGATTTTATGCAACTTTATGGAAGGAGCCTCTTATAATTCAGTTTAATGCAGGAAACCTAGGACTTTTTTTCCGTGTCAGGAGTGACTTGAGGAACTGCAAGTCACTTCTGGTGTGAGAGAAGTGGCTGTCTGAAAGCATGTTGCCCGAAAGCGAGGAGGAGCTGAGGAGCCTTCTAATCAAGGTGAAAGAAGAAAGCGCAAAAGCCGGGTTGCAGCTAAACGTCAAAAAAACCAAGATTATGGCAACAAGAATGATTGACAACTGGAAAATAGAGAGAGAAACCGTGGAGGCTGTGACAGACTTTGTATTTCTAGGTGCAAAGATTACTGCAGATGCAGATTGTGGCCAGGAAATCAGAAGACGCTTACTTCTTGGGAGGAGAGCAATGTCCAGTCTCGATAAAATAGTGAAGAGTAGAGACATCAGACTTGCAACAAAGATCCGCCTAGTCAAGGCCATGGTATTCCCTGTAGTCACCTACGGATGTGAGAGCTGGACCTTAGGGAAGGCTGAGCGAAGGAAGATCGATGCTTTTGAGCTGTGGTGTTGGAGGAAAGTGCTGAGAGTGCCTTGGACTGCGAGAAGATCCAACCAGTCCATCCTCCAGGAAATAAAGCCCGACTGCTCACTGGAGGGAAAGATACTAGAGACAAAGTTGAAGTACTTTGGCCACATCATGACAGGAAAGCCTAGAGAAGACAATTATGCTGGGGAAAGTGGAAGGCAAAAGGAAGAGGGGCCAACCAAGGGCAAGATGGATGGATGGCATCCTTGAAGTGACTGGACTGACCTTGAGGGAGCTGGGGGTGGTAACGGCCGACAGAGAGCTCTGGCGTGGGCTGGTCCATGAGGTCACGAGGAGTCGGAGACGACTGAACGAATGAACAACAACAAGCATGTTGCCCAGGGGACGCTTGGATGTTTTGATGTTTTACCATCCTTGTGGGAAGCATCTCAATGTCCCCAAATTGGGAGCCGGAGCTGACAGAGGGAGCTCATCCAGGTTTTCCCTGGATCAGATCCTAGGATATAGGGCCTGTCTGGAAGGGCGCTAAGAAACTCAGTGAGCACCTTCCAGACAGGTCCTATAGCCCTGGATCCAATCCCAGGTTTTCTGTTAATCCCAGATTATTGGGCAGTGTGGACTCTTAAAACTCTTAAAATCCAGTTTAAAGCAGAAAATGTGGGATTTTATGCCACTGTGTGGAAGGAGCCCCAGTCTTAAAACAGAACCACTGAGCCATCCCAGGAAAGAAGGGCCTGCCGGTTGGAACACAGCATTAAATATTCTTCCCAAATATGGAAGCACAGATTTGAAGCACCTTTAATGTGAGTATCAGAACAAAAACTTTAGGCCCATCTACAAACTGCATTTATGGCAATATAATATATAATTTATGACACTATCGCTCCCCTCAACGCTTCTGTCACTGGAATACACCCCCCCCCCCCCCCGTGGGAAGTTTAGTTTCACAACCCTGCAAATAACTTGCTCCTATTTTCATCTCATTAGAATTTTTAACTTTTTATCCTGTACATGTGGCCCGCTCACTGTTACTGCAACTGTGTTTTTTGTTTATTGTAATGCTATTTTGTTATTGTATTCATATTTTTTTCCTTTTGATGATTTATTTATTTATTTACTTTGCTTGTATACTGCAGTTTCTCAGCCCGTAGGCGATTCAACGCGGTTCACAACAGAGCAAAAGACAGTCATACCAAAATAGCAATAACAATTTAAAACCATGAGAGCAAAATATACAAATAATGGCACATCAATGATGTTGCTTGTTGTTCATGGTTTGGTTTTATTTTCATGTAATATGTTGTTTGGGCTTGACCCTATGTAAGCCGCTCCGAGGGAGATGGTGGCGGGGTATAAATAAAGATTATTATTATTATTATTATAGATGGGGCCTTTATGGAGAAGGGCCTATTAAAACATCCTACGAATACAGCTGGGCCTCCATATCCACAGATTCTATATCCATCAATTCAGCCACCCAGGGCTTGAAAATATCCCATCCCGGCACAAATATCCCAAATGCTGAGCTTGGTTTTGTCATTTGATATGAGGGATACTATTGTATATAATGGGATTGGAGCACCCATGTATGTGGGGATCCACAGTGCGTTCTGGGGCGCACTGTATTTTTCAACAAGTGTGCTGCTTTTTGACTTCCTGCCTGTGGGAGCTCCTGAATGTCTGTTTCCCCCAGAAAGATACATTGTGAAAGAAAAGAGCTATATTGGAAGCGCTCTGTTGGCAGGAGTGCCGTATGCTGCCTCCTGCTCGGGAGTTTTAAGCAGAGGCTGGAGGGCCTTCTGTCAGGTGGGCTTTAACGGTGTGTTCCTGGCTGGCCTTTGGCTCTTCCAACTCCAAGGCATGGAATCTGCGGGGCTCGTTTTGTCCGCTCCTTCCTCTGAAATATAACCTACGCAGCCAGCGGTAATGTTAGTGATCTCCCACCCAAGCACTAACCAGGGGCGACCCTGCTTAGGAGAGGAAGCACGCCAGTTTTTTCCCTGGAAAGGAAGTATAAACCTGCTGGAAAGAGAGAGAACTTTAGCCTCACGTGTGTGTGTGTGTGGGGGGGGGGGGGGGGTTGTTCCGCGAACGTGCCGACGGAAACCCTGCAGTCGAGCTTGAAAACGAACGAGGCCGCCTCCCCTTGGTCTTCCCAAGCCCGAGCGTATGAGCGCGAGCGGAGCGCTGTGACTGACGTAAGTCAACAAAGGTCACGTGGGCCGGGCCAGGCGCGCCAATTGGCCTGCGTGGGCAGAGGCAAGCAGGGTGGGGAAGGGAGGGGGGAGCGCTCTCGGTGGCGGCGTGGGGGGTTCGCCGTGTGACACAATTACCACAACTTTGTGCGGCTGCTCGGGGAAGTTTGTACAGGAGGCCCACGCCACCCCGCGCGGGGCCCGTGTCACCCCGAACCGACTCCCTCCCGCGCCGCTGGAGGCGGCGGCGATGTAAACACCGCTCCGCCGTCACCGCCAGCAGCACAGCAGCAGCAGCAGCCTCCTCCTCCTCCTCCCCCCCCCCCTCGAGTGCGGGGCTCCCTCCTTCCCTCGCTCCCTCCCTCCGAGCAGCGGGGCTTCCCCCGCCTCCCTCCCTCTCCCTTCCCTCCCTGCCGGCTGTTGTTGTTGTAATAAAAGTTGTGGCGGTGGGCGCGCGGAGCGAGTGTGTGTGCGTGAGTGTGTGGGGCGCCCCGCCCCGCCCGGCGCTGGGGGGGGAGGTGGGGGGGCCGCGAGGTAATTACGCTGCGTTTCCATGAAATCGTGTGGAGTGTCGCTCGCCGCCGCCTCGACTGCTGCTGCTGCTGCTTCTTTCGGGGATGAGGAAAAGAAAATGGCGGCGGGGAAAGCGAGCGGCCAGAGCGAGGAGGACTTCGCCAGCCTGACAGCCGAGGAGAGAGGAGTCCTCGCGGGCCTCGACAGGTACCCCCGCGGCCCGGCCCGGGCCTCGCCTCGCTCGCCTCTCTCGGGGCGCCAGGGGAAGGAGGAGGAGGAGGAGGAGGAGGGGGTGGACGGAGGAGGGCGCGGGGCCGGAGAGCGGCGGGCTGCGGCCCAGGGGAAAGAGGGAGGGAAGGAAGGGACGGAACGGGCTCGGCGGCGAACGTGGCACTTGCTCGCCCCTCACCCGCCTGCTTTTTCTGCTCCCTTCTGCAGCCGACTCTTCGGGCTTCTGAGGCTTCATGAAGATGGCGCCAGAACGAAGGCCTTGCTGTTAAAGGTAAGGGGGCCTCGGCGGAGGGGGCGGAGGAGGAGAAGGCAGCCGACGGCGGAGAGAGAGAGAAGGGCAAGGAAGGAAGGCAGGAAGGGTTCTCTCCCGGGTCTGTTGGAGGCAGGGAGGGCGAAGCAGGCGTCAGGCACCTCGCGCCTCTGAGGCTCTCTGGGACGAGAAGAGTGAGCTGCCCCGGCAGCCGCCTCCTCTCTCTCTCTCGCTCTCTCTCTCTCTCCCTCCTGGCTCGGAGAGGGCGCGGGGCCTAGAGGCACCCCACTCTCTGGGCTTTGTCCCAAAGTAGGGCAGAAAGTGTGCCTGCTCTTCCGCCTAACCAGGCCCCATCTCTCTTGTTGATTCAGCCTCTGCGAATCATCCTAAAAATCACCCGGAGATCGGGCGGCTCTCATTCGCCATTGGCAACACTGGGCCCTTTTTTTGGCCTCACTGGGGTAATCCTCTCCCCTTTTCACTCCTGAATCGGAGGGACTGGATTCGTGATATAAATAGGAAGGAAGGGGTGTGGGAGAAACGTGGCCCCAGCGTGTCACTTTCGTTCGCGAGGGATTTGTTTACTCTCCCTGTGTGTGTCCATCTTTTTAGAGGCCCCTATTGCTTTATCTCAGCCCTTTGCTTTCTAACGTTTGTTTTTTTTTACTGAGGAAATAAATGGACAGGCTGCTGCCCACATGAGTATATAAAGAGGGATCTTGGCCTCTGCTAAAAAAAAGTTCTTGGTCCTGTCATTTAGTTAAGTAATGGCTGCTCCTGTCGGCCCAAGATGGCCGGACAGGGAGGAGAAAGAAGTGGGTGGGAGGAGGTAAACAAGGAAATAAATAGTAGGAATGAATATGTACAAGGACTGAAGCGTATGGCTATCTGCAGAGGCAAAGGCAAGCTCCCCATATGTGTCAAAAGAGCTTTCTCTTGATCTGAGTGCAAGAATATTGTATTTACAGAGCTGGATGTAAACCTAATCAACCTGTGGCACATCGAGCTGCCTATTGGTAGGTTTCTGACAAAGGCCTAGTTGTGACAATTTAATTTTCAGACAGTTTTAACCATTTCTGCATAGCAAGAGGATTGAATCATGTGAAATCAGTCTTCTTTTCAGAGCTAGCATTTTGCTGTTGTGACATCTTAATGTTTAGGTTGGATGTACATGCAGTTGTTTATTTTAAAGATGCTGTTGTGCATTGGATGTGTTAGACTAATCTGGATCCTAGGGTATGTTTATGTGATTTCTTGGTATAACTGTGAATTATTTTTTTGTAGTGTGTCATTTTGTGTGGGAGGAGTGGAGTTGATTTTACATAATGAAGTTTTTCTCTGTTCTGTTCACTCGGTTGCAATTTAAAATAGGCGATTGAAAATCTTTGGACTTTTGTGTGTTAGCTATTTTTTAATCAAAGCTGTTACATAATTTCTGGTATGTTGGAGGTTATCAGAATGCAAAATCCTAAACATCAGTTTTATGGAGTGAGATTAAATGTTGCAGAAAATAATAAATGGGATAGTAGACACAGCCCAATATACCAGAATATCAAGGCAGAAAATCCCACATTATCTGAGTGTGAACTCAGATAACCCAGTTCAAAGCAGATATTGTGGGATTTCCTGACTTGATATTCTGGGATATAGGGCTGTGTGGAAGGGCCCTAAGACTGCTGTTTAAAATGTTAGGCCGCACACTGCGAATGAGAAGATCCTAAATACTTGTAATATAGTTTTTTTAGTGATACCACTGGTGTATCTGTTAGAATATATAGATTATTTAAATTCGTACATCTTCATATAATTGGAGGGATGGATTCTTTAGATATTAGCAAGATGGACAATATTGCAATGTTTTGGGTTGTTGTAGGTTTTTTCGGGCTCTATGGCCATGTTCTAGAGGCAGTCTCTCCTAAGAGAATGCCTCTAGAACATGGCCATATAGCCTGAAAAAACCTACAACAACCCAGTGTTTCTGGCCATGAAAGCCTTCGACAACACATTGCAACGTTTTGATTCTTCGTATGAGCTGTGTTTGTGTATGACTATTTTTTGAAAGAGGTTAGTAGCCTGTGTTGTTTTAAAAAAATCAGGAAAAAAGCAGAGATTATCTTGTAATGCTGCTGGGGTGTTTATTATGTTACTGATGGCTATATATATATATACATATAGCATTGATTAATACTGAAATCCTACACATTGTTAATTAGAAATCTTGTCTATTTGAAGTCAGGGCGCTTACTCTCATTCAAGTGGGCAAATCTTAGATGGCAGATATTCAGGAACTACAAATTGTAATAATTTGGATATATAACGATTTGATGCTTCTGTTGAAATATGTCCAGGCATTATGTAATCAAGGCTCACTCTCCAGAATGAATTTTCAGGAAGGGATGTAGTTGAAACAACACAACTTACAGATATGTCAAGGTTCTAGTGGAAGTAGCCTGGAATAAATGGAATAACGATGACTAGAGGCAGCTGAATGTTGGTTGTAGTGAAAAAATAAGCAATAATGTTGGTGTCTGATTATGGCTGCTGCAACAACTGATGCTTTGGGTAGCAATGAACAGCAAGGGCACTTTCACATTACACAATAATAGTGGTGTAACTATAAATGTAACTAACTTTTAACTGCCAAGGCTGCATTCTATGTAACCTTGAGTTTTGTGATTTAGGCACTAAAGCTCTGTCTGAGTATGATAAAGGCCTCTCCCTAAACTGAAAATCCCAGAATTCCATAGGATGGAATCATGATAGTTAAAGTGGAATCATAACACTATAATTGAGTAATGTGAAAAAGCCCAGGCAACTGTTTAGGGCAGAGGTTTCCAAACTGTGTGTCAGGACGCATTAGTGTGTTGACAGCACTGTGTTGATGTGTAGTGTGAATGTAACAAGGATGATTTATCATCAAAAATAAATGTTTTCATGAGCTATATTGTGTCCCCATACATTTTGTTATTGCAATGTATGTAGGTGTCCTTATTTCTTATAAGTGTTTGTTTGCCAATAAAACTGAGTTACTGTGTTGCAAAAGGATGCCTGGCTAAAGTGTATCAACAACATGAAATGTTTGGAAAACTCTGATTTAGGATAAAAATATTTAGACACTAATACTCAAGTCATAAGCAGTAATGGAAACAATTTGGGTTCAACGTAGTGGGGAACATATGGCCCTCAATATGATGTTGAACTGCAAACACCATCATCCCTTGCCATTGATTGCACTGCTTAGAAGTGATGGGTTAGAGTCCTTCAAATGTCTGAAAAGTTACATATCCTAATTCTGCTCCAATTTATTATAGGTTTTTTAAAGGAAGGATCCAAGCATCCAGTTGATTACTGCAGAATACTTGGAAGGTCTAGTCTAGTTTTGTTTACCATTAGTTCTGATTTCACTTGTGAGGTCTTTGAAAATGTATAGGGCTTAGAAAGTAGTAGACAGGGTTGGGAAAAAGCTTTGTATCTGTCAGATCTAACTTCCATCCATGTTGCTTTTAAAAGATGCAACTGGTGAGTGAATAGAATGAGTTTTAAGGAATTTCTCTTCAGTAATTCTGCTTTTAGTGCTTTCTGGTCCACGGTAATATTGAGATTTGTATTGTTTATCTTATTCTTTATGGTCTGTTCTCAATATACTGGTTCAGGTGAGATTGTGCTATAAATATTCCTGGATATGTTATGAGATGGGAGCAACTTTATAATAGGGTTCTCATTTTTAAAGAACATTTTTCTTTGGCATTACTGTTTAATTCCAGAAAATACTAACTTGATATTTTTGGTAATATACTATCCAAGTGACAACAGTAGTATTCATTCAAGGCAGGCATGGGCAAACTTTACCCCCACCCCTCCAAGATGTTTTGACTTAAATTCTCAGAAATCCCAGCCTGCTTACCAGCTGTTAGGAATTGTGGCTTTAGTTTGCCCATGCCTGATTTAAGGGCACATGCACATTCTTGTTGGAAATAGGAAGAATCTGCATGAACTGAATATTAATTGATATTCAAACTATGATGTATATGCTTGGTTTTGCTCACACATCTATGTATAAGATGCTTTACAATTACTATCTTTTCACTTTTTCTACTGGGAAAACTACTAGCATGAAGGCATGTTTGGCATCCAATTTAATATTACAAGCTTTTTTCATTTGAAGCATGAAAATGATAAGAAAGGAATACTCAGCAGTAGTTTTGCAAATTCCTTCTTCTGAAATATCGCCTACAGGACCTTGTTTTTGTTGGCTGGCAGTCCCCATCCAAATACTGACCAGGGGTTATTATATGACAGTATATTTTTGCCATAATTTAGTAATGCAGTAGTTCAATTAGTAATGTTGGTCTTAATATTGCTTCAAAAGTAATATTAAAAGTTCATATTCAGTGTAAATGAAGGGTGGAACTTGGATATACTTGAGAAAGCCCAGTTCATCAACCTGTACTTGTCTTTTTGAGGCAAAGAGGGTATCTTCTCCTCCAATCGCAGCTAGGGGTTTATGTACAATCAGACATTAATCAGTGTTAAAATGTCAATAAAGTAGCTTTTAAGTGAGGTTTTTCTTGCTGTGTAGCTTTGGATATGTTTGGATTAATATTTTTCATCATTTGAGTTAACTTTTTGGGGGGCATCATTTCTGGATATTAGATTATGACCCTGAAAATATATGGATAGTTTGGATTACTGAAGCTTTTTTAGTTCGTCCTGAAAAATGGATTTCCATGAAATTTATAAAGGATTGCACTATATAGTCTGATCAAATCTGTATTTTAAAATTTGTCGTAAAATTTCCACACAACTTATTACTAAGTATGGATGTGCAAGGTTTGTAGGTATAGTCACAATGTCTGGAGTGGTAGATATTTTATGAATAACTGACAGAATTAAAACCCCAGCATTTCTAGATGTTCTACCACTTCCTGTTTTTCTTATAAATTTCAAGCAGTGGTATTCATTATTGTCCATAATTCGGTTGCAGTAAAAGATTATATTTCCATTGTTAAGGTCTATGGTAGTTCTAGAACAGTGATTTAAATTTAATTTATTTTAAAGCATTTTTGACCTGATTTTAATTGAAGTAATGTCTACAATCCAGCTTTCCTGTCACATCCTAATAACCAGAGTTTCATGATAATGATTCATTTGGGGGTGATATTCTGTGTTTGTGATAACACCAAGTTAAATATTTGCTGAGATCAGAAACCACAAGATTTTAATGAATAAAATTTAGTTGCTGCTTTATGGATACAGCTGTGGTCTGAGTGGTGTAGATAGTATTATTGAATATATATTTGCAGAGTTTTTAAAATAGCATCAGACTTTACTGGTAAAATGTAGATGTAAACTTTGTCAGCCTATTGTAGGTGAGAATGGGCTTTATGTCGTGATATTATCTAGTGTGTGCATTACAGATATGTGAAAGGCTTCCACATATCTTGATTTCTCACTTTTCCTTCTTGTAGAACAAATGCAGTATTTGAAGTGCTTGATGTATGCCTGTGTAAGAGATATTGTACTGTATTTTACAGTGACATTTTTTGTCCTTGTCAAGTATTTTGTAATCCTTTATTCGTGTTTACTCAAAAGTAAGCTACACTGTTTGCAGTGAAGATTACTCCCATATAAGTTACATAAGATAAAAGCATAAATTCGAACTTCATAAGTATTTCATGGTCTTTTAAACTGAGACTAGGTTTAGTTACAATTATGGAAACTAGTATGACAGCATGTAAACTAGAAAAGGCACTGAAATCTTTGTGAAGGAAAAATTGTATGCTTTTATCCAGAACAGTTTTTTAAGACTCGCATTGAAGTATACATCCTTCAGTAGATTACAAGTTAACAGTGGCCTTACGTTTAAACATTTGATTTATGGCCCTAAAATAGCTTTATCTATTGTGGACAGGCTGGTATTCCATTTTCCTGTATTTGTTCAAGTGATCACATCTGTCTAGTTGTATTAAAACATAATAACCACTAACATAAAAAGCTTACATTTTTGTAAATGTATGAACTTGTAATAATCAGTCTTTTAACTAATATATTTTATAAATAGTTTTATAATTGTATACTATAACTCGATTGTACTGATATTGTTTGCTTTTACACATTTTTAAATGTTGATTGATACTGGTATATCAGAGTTATTTCTGCACACCTGTAGTTTCAATTTACTTGGGAATTGAAAACCTGAAGATACTATTCCAAATCACATTGTATGATATAGTTACATTCAATACAATAAACATTTTCATGTGTAAATGCTGCAAACGGAATTATAATACAGATTAAAAAGTTGAGTAAAGTGATTGGGTTCAGGAGCTATTGACTTGAAAGTTGATTCAGCATGACTTCTCAAAGCATTTTAATCAGGAAAAAGAAGTGTTTTGCCACCACCATCTTTCTCTGCTTGCAGTATCAGAATAAGAGTAGAACAACCTTAACACACACCTCTATATGTTTCCATATATATGTAGGCCTTTGTATACATGTCTGTCTGCTTTCACTCACTTCTCCTTGGAAAAGCTGGAAAATGATGCCAAAGAGGATTCAAGGGAGTGATCATAAAAAGAATTAATTTTACCTTTTAGCTTGTAAACATTAACTGATAGTGCTTGTCATTTTTCTGCCCATTCATTTTTCCCTGTTGAAAAGAGGACTGAAACCAGTAACAGACCCTGCCATTTCTGATCCGTAATTAGAAAGAACAGGAATTTCTTTCATGCTAGCCTCCAGAGGTGAAACTTGGAGTAGGGGCTGATTTAAGAAGCTAAGTGGGGTCAGCCCTGGTTAGTACTTGGATGGGAGATTAATGAGAAGCACTAGGTACTGTCAGCCATGAATCAGACTGAGGAACTGGAAAAACCATTTCCTCATTCTGAGTATTCTGTACCTAAGAAAACCCTATGAAATTCATGGGACTGCCATAAGTGTCTTGAAGGTGCATACACCTTTGATGCAAGACATTTTACACCCACTAAGCCCCCCCCCCCTTTCCTCCTCATCCTCTGTGTAGCTGACAGGTTCTTTTGGTAGCATCATCATGAAGAGGATAGTGGAGGACTGGATAACACATACTTTCTATGTCAAATTTACTGCAGCAGCACATCTGTAGTAAGGAGTGCAATAACTTGAGTTGGGAAATACAATAGATTCACAGTTGACTAAAACTCAAGTAACTAGAACTGCCAAGCAACCAGCAAAAATTTGAAAAAATAATACTCTAAATAAAAATTAAAATATATGCATAATACAGTAAAGCTATGTTACATTAAGTTAAGCTTGTCTTTATTTCAATATTAATGTAAAGTCAAGAAATAATGTATAGTACGTTACAGTGTTCAGCTTATTTTTAGTGGTAACTGAAGCAATCAGAAATTTCATTTCTTCAGCACCTAACGTTGGTGCTGGTTCATTGAGAGTCTGCTGTAGTGGGATTCTACTTTGACTGTCCTGTAGCTTTGTGTGGTTGCTTACAATAGCCAAGGTAAATAGTAGCTGCCTCCAGGATCCATTAATGAGAATTTATAAACAGTAATACAGCCAGAAAAGGAGAAAATGGATAAGTTTGCCTCATGAGTTACACAAAGCAAGTCAAAAAAGCAAAGACAATGTATGTAGCCACCAATATGAAAATGGTGGAAAAAAAACACCCGGATGCATTTTGGGAGGAGCTTTCAAATGGTCTGTAGAAGGTTAAAATGTTTTTGTTTACTTATGGAGGACTTATCTTACTTGGTTGTTTTATTTTACATATTCATATAATTAGTTTTTTTTCTTAATATAAATGTTACTGAATAATGTTGAACTGGAACATGTTGAACATTCTTGCCACGTTATTTTTGCCTCTGGTACCAAATTTTCTGTCCAAGAGTAATGCATAGGAATACATCTGTTTTGTTAGAAGAGATTTGTGTGTATACATATGTATCTTTAACTAGCCTGTCAATTTATGATGACCCGTGCATTTTATAAGAGCTTCTTATAAAAAACTAGCTGTGCCCTGCCACGCGTTGCTGTGGCCTATAGTAAAACTTATCAAAGTTGAGGTAGATATCTGGACTATTATGAAAGAGAGGTCTCTACCTATTCCTTCCCCCTTTTCCTCCCCCTTTCTCTCCTTTCTTCCTTCTCTACCTCTTTCTTTCTTTCCTTCTTTCACTACTTGGTTTCATCCTTCTCTCTTTCCTTCATTCCCTCCCCCTTTCTTCCTTTGCCTTTCTTCCCTCCCTGTTTGCTTCCTTCTTTCTCTTTTTATTTCCTTTTATTTCACCACCATCATAACAATAACAATAATGCAATGCATTGCCTCTGGGACCTGACACCTCTCCCATTCCCCCTAAAAGGGTCTCATAGGAATAATAGCATAATAATAATAATAATAGAAATAACAACCTTTACCCGCCACGTGTTGCTGTGGCCAACCTTCCCTCTTTCTCTCCTTCTTTCCCTCCCTCCCTCCCTCCTTCCTTCCTTCCTTCCTTCCTTCCTTCCCTCCCTCCCATCTTTCCTTCTCCTCTTCCTTCTCTATCTCTTTCCTTCCTTCCCCCTTTTCCTTTCTCTTCTGGTCTCTTTTCTTCCTTCTCTCTTTCCTTCTTTCCTTCCCTCCCTCTTTCTCTACATCTTCCCCCTTCCTTCACTCCCTCTTTCCTTCCTTTATTCCCTTTTTTCTTTCCTTCTCTCCTTCCTTCTTTCCCCTTTTTTCTTTCCCTCTCTCTGTCTCTCATTTCTTCCTTCTCTACCTCTTTCCTTCCTTCCCCCTTTTTCTTTCTCTTCTGCTGTCTCTCTTTCCTTTCCTTCCATCTTTCCTTTGATTTCCTTTTCTTCTTCCTTCTTTCTCTAACTTTCCTTCCTTCCCCCTTTTCTTTATCTCCCTTTCTCTTTCTTCCTTCTTTCCTTCCTTCCTGTCTTTCCTGGATTTTGACAGGGCGGGAAGGGGCGGGGTGGGGTTTGGAGGTGGCGTGAAGTAAAAGGAGGTAAGATTGGGGCAGGCGAGTGATGGAGCATGAGGTTGTGTGTGTGTGTGCGGCAGCGGGGGGAGTGATGGAGCATGGGGTTGCGTGTGTGCGTGCGGCAGCGGGGGGAGTGGGGTTGCGCGTGTGTGTGTGGCGGTGGGGGAGTGATGGAGCATGGGGTTGCGTGTGTGTGTGCGGCAGCGGGGGGGGAGTGGGGTTGTGCGTGTGTGTGTGGCGGTGGGGGGAGTGATGGAGCGTGGGGTTGTGTGTGTGTGTGCGGCGGGGGGAGTGATGGAGCGTGGGGTTGTGTGTGTGCGTGCAGCAGGGGGTGTGTGTGCGGGAAGCAGCGTGGCGGGGCTTGGAGTGGGCATGGCTCCCGCAGAGGGAACTGTGTGCGCGCGCCAGGGAACTTGCGGCTCGGCACCAATGCGCATGCTCAGTTGTTTTGCCGTTTTGTGAGTGTGTTGTGTTGTTTTTCATTTTGAGTAGATATGTTTGTACCTTATGGGTTGTGTTATGGGCATGGGAATTCTGGTTAAGTTTCGTTGGGGGGTTTGTGAGTTTTGTTGTTTTGCCGTTTTGTGAGTGTGTTGTTGTGTTGTTTTTCATTTTGAGTAGATATGTTTGTACCTTGTGGGTTGTGTTATGGGCATGGCAATTTTGGTTAAGTTTCGTTGGGTTTTTTTGAGTTTTGTTGTTTTGCCGTTTTGTGAGTGTGTTGTTGTGTTGTTTTTCATTTTGAGTAGATATGTTTGTACCTTGTGGGTTGTGTTATGGGCATGGCAATTTTGATACAGTTTCGTTGGGGGGTTGTGGAGTTTTGCTGTCCGGTTGAACCAACCTAACAGATTTATATATATAGATTATCAGAGGTGGTTTTACCAGTTCCTTCCTTAGAAATAGAGCATACAACAGGGGTGTCAATTTTATTTTCAGTGTTGGCCACATCGGCATTATGGTTTCCTTCAAAGAGCCGTTTGTATGTGTAAAACTATATTGTTAAATAACCTGAGACACCATTCTCATCTACTGATATAAGTAAAGGAACAATAACATTAACAACATCACCAATAATAATTAAAAATGAATCTATGTTGCTCTGGCATTAAAAACCTAATACATGGTGCTAAATAAATAAATAATAACAGTAATAATAATAGATGAAACTATGTTTCCCTGGCATTGGAAGCCTAAAACACCTCCCACATGAAAGTCACTCACTGATTACCAAGGTTGCTTCAAACCTCATGTATCCCACTATCCCAGGCTCTCTGTGAGGAAGAGTAATGTGGGGGGAGTTACCTTCATTCAAAATTTCTTTCCTAATTTGTGCCGCAGAGTGAGGGCCAATGTATTTTGATTCAGCTAGGAGGGGAATGCATTAAATGTGAGCATAACTCTTCAGAGCATTCACCTCCATCGAGAAAGGAGAGGCCACCACCTGCTTCACATGCCTCGCCCACCAGAGCCTCACTCAGATATTTGTGCCCCACCTGTGAGAGGTGATCTGCATTCAGTGTCCTCTTAGCACATGCAAAGCACTAGCAGCACCTTCTCTTCTCCAGTGGTCTCCAGGATACCAGGCACTGTTAGGCGGGAGATGGTCTTTGAGTGGACACATGCTCCTCCGCAACTAGGTTAGTGGCAAGTGATGGCTTGGCCATTAGTATTGGTCTACAAACCACCATTTTGAGTAGCACAACTGTAAATAATTTTATCTGTATTACAATTGTTGCATAATTCTAAAAAAAGGTTCCATAATTCATTTTCCTATTTTTCTGGGGAAAAAATTAAGTCTTCAAAAAAAGAGAAGGGAGAAGACATGTGTCCGCCTCTGTTTTTTAACTTCTTCCCCAATCTTCCTATTCCCAGGTCCTGTTTTAGTCCATGTTTGGGTCTTCTATTTTGATATTTTATTTTAGAAATCAATTTTGCATTATCTTGTGTGTGGCATTTAAAGTTTAATTTAAGAATGAATTCTTGTAAGTATAAGCATTTAGAAAGTTGGAACTATAGATAACAAATTGTCAGTAGTTAAATTTAGTCATGTAAAAGTTTGCATATCCTGTCTGGTAACTTCTAATTTTTTTGTAGCATAGAGAAGTTTGAAGTGCAAAAAATGAGAGTATGGAAGATGTGAAAAGTATTAGAAATGGACAAATGTATGTATGAAGTATCTGCCATGTAGAAAATGTTTTGTGGTTACAAACTGAGGAAATACGGTAGTAGTTTTTTTCTAGACAGCAGGTACAATTATCTGCATTACAAATGCTTTGCCAGATAAGATTTCTTGTACAGTGAACTTGTAATATATGCTGTCTTAACAATAACTCTTGTAAGCCCTGAATGTTCATATTGAGAGGAATGAGCAAGCTGGTCTAAAGTCATGAAGTTGGCAACAGCACTTCACTTAACTATTTGCTATATTTCTCTGGTAAATGGATCTGGGTTAGACACTTTGCCAACTTCTTCCTGATAATATACGTATTTTCTGCTACCAATTGCGGACAAGTTCAAAAACCTAGTGAACTCTTATGTTCAGAATATCACTTTCTGCCATCTCTTTGGATAATAGATATGAGATATCTAAAAGATATTATTTATTGTATTTTATTTCTGTTTTTACCACACTGTTACTATTTAATTGTTTTTTAACTTTTGCATTGCACTTTTTAAACTTATCTAGTGTGGGATTGTTAGCCGCCTTGAGCCCTCGCAGGGAAAAAGGCAGAGTATAAATAAAGTTAATAATAATAAGTATTATAACTAGACACCTTATGAAAAGTAAGAATATATTCATAAAGCAAATACAATGTTTAACATGGAGACACAAAACACTAGGGGGAAGACTCTAAAAGTTGTAACCTGAATGTTTTATTGTCTGTCCCAGACTATTTAGCTGTATAGGCTATTTGTGGTGGGAGGGCTGATCTAATTTCACTAGGGAGGGAGTTCCATAGCTGAGGGGCCACCACTGAGAAGCCCCTGTCTTTTGTCCCCACCAACTGCACCTGTGAGGGAGGCAGGACCAAGAGCTGAGCCTCCCCAGAAGATCTTAACCTCCTAGCTGACTCATAGAGGGCGATATGTTTGGACAGATAAATTGGGCTGGAACCATTTAGGACTTTTTAGGTTAAAGCCAGCACTTCGAATTGTGCTCAGTAGCAGACTGGCAGCCAATGGAGCTGATGTAACGGGAGCTATATGCTCCCTTGATTTAAGGTATCATGAATACATAGCACATGAATACTTAATTTATTTTTATAGTGTCATTACTTTCAGAAAAGGGAAAAAATTCTTGTGGGAGCTTCTTCCTCAGGTAAAGTCTAACCAGTCTGGTCTTGGGCACTTTGCATTTTGAGTCAGCTGTTCTCAGGCGCCAAGATAACCAAGGCCCTGAATAGATGTGTTATTTATTTTTTATTTGATGTTGTTTACCTTTGTTAAAGATGGAAAGATATGGGCGGGAGTACATGCTTTTAAACCCAGAAAGCACACATCTGCATATACTAAACAAGTGGTTAGCAGGTATGCATCCATACAGTAGGAAATCAATTTATCCCATTTTTTCTTTACTGCGAAAGAAGGAGAAACAACTAGTCCCATTGTCATCTGTTTCTGTTGATCTTAAGGGACACCCAGGTTAAAAGAAATGCTGTTGCATAACTGTCACTCAGACAGAGGCTACACTAAGGCAGTTTGTTTATAACATCTTGTGTTACACTTGATCTTTGCCGAAAGGCTTTATGAATATATTGCCAAAAGGCCGAGAAGTGATGTTAACATCTTGTGTTAAGTTTAGGCAAAAGAAGAGGTTGCTTAGCTTCAAAAATTGATTGCCTTATATAGAATGTGAAGTTCCTCCTCAGTTGAGATATTAGGGCAGTGCAATCAATGAAAAAAATACTTCAAAATTCTACAAAATGAGGGGGCACCTGCGTTTTGCCAGTTCCTTCCTTAGAAATAGAGCATACAACAGGGGTGTCAAATTCATTTTCAGTGTTGCCCACATCGGCATTATGGTTGCCTTCGTTTCTAAAGTTTTTCTGAAGTGTAGTTATTGAAAATTTAGTTACTATAATGAGAGTGATGAAATTTCGTTACTTTTTCATTATAATAACTGTGCAAGTGGGAAAACTTCATGGTCTCCTTTCTCCCTCATTTTTACAGCTATTGGAATGACACTTGCTACAATGATAGAATACATTTACTACTCTTAGACCATCAAGTTTCAGAACTTATCTATGGATTTTTGGGAAAGTTTTTATAAACAACATTTTAAAAAACAAAACTACAAGAGCTATCTCTTTGAATTTTCTATACAATGACACAAGATAACAGGGGATAATTTCCCTACTTTCAGAAATATTCATACATTGGGATTTTAAAAAACCTTTTGACAGAAATGTTTTGATTTTTTAAAGCCACAACAGCTATCTCATTGATTGTCTCTCATATTAATCAATAGAACTTCCATTTAGGGATTTCTCCCCAGCCTATCACAGAGATTTACTTACTGGAAGTATTAGTCCTCCTCTTTGAAGATTCAACAATTTATTGGAACTCTGGCTAGCAGTGTCTACGGAGAGACAAATCTCTACATTTCCAATTCTGGGAAATATAGTTTAAGGCTGGCCTTTTGAATTCTCTGGCAATAGGGCTCATCGTCTTCCCAAACTATGTTTCCCAGAATTCTGTGCTTTCTCGGTCTCTTTCCCAGCAAACTCTGCTTTTTCCCACTGCTTCCCTCTCTTAATTTTAAGAGGAATGGCAGCTTTTTTGACTTTGCTTTGCTTGCTTGCGTTGAAAATAAACCTGACTTTAGGAGGCTTCTGAGATTTACAAAATTAAACCAAAAAAGTATTTGGTAAGTTTTGATTCTTAAGTTTTTGGCGTGGGCCCCACTCATGTGTTTGATATTGCATCATAAGTATGAATTTAACTAATTTGATCTGTCTTACGACAACTAACAAAAAATTAGCACAGCCGTATCGATATCAAAAAACATTAAAGTAAACAAAAATAAACTTCAGTGGGACAAATAACATTTATCAGTGGCATGCCACATAATGCTTGTGTGAAATCTTAATAGAAGTATTGTAACATCTTGATAAAAGAATATATTCTAATGATACTGTACTTGCTTCCCACTATTTATTGTGTATACTGGTTAAAATTAGCTAGTTCTTGAATTTCAAGTCATTATAGCGGCAAGATTACTTTATGTTCAAAAGATAATTGGATTATAAAAGTTCTATAGTTGGCAGAAATGTATGTTACCTTTTTGGTAACTTTTTAAATGAATGGGGACCATTTGTATCATTTATAAAGAAAAAGAAAATATAAAACTGCTTGCGGGTTTTGAAGATTAAGTAAAATATTAAGATAGTAAGGTAGAAGAAAGAAATTATTTTAGATAAGAATTCAGCAGGGCAAGTAATATTTTTATTCTGTGTTTTTATGGTAGGAAGTCCATTTTAACTTTTTAATTTTAGGGGGAGGGTGGAGGGTAGTTTGTTTGTTTTTAAAAAATAAATTAAAAACACAACTAACATTAACATAAAACATACAATAGTTCAGTTAAACTTTTAATCATATATTTTTATACATGTAATCTCTACGTGCACCCACCACCATGGCAGATTTATTCATCCTTAATATTAATAATTATATTGACCTCTTCTCCAAAATGCAAATGTATGCTGATTTGGTTTTATTCCTTTTTTCTTGACAAATATATATTCTAGGAAAGCACCCCATATTGCTTCAAAATAATTTATTTGTATTAATCCCTTCTTATATTTTATTTCACAAGGCAGTTTGCTGTTTATTGTGATGTTCCACACCTCTTTGTACCAATCATCAATTTTGTTTTCATAGTTTTCTTTCCATTTTTTGGCTGTAACTAATCTTAAAGGAGTAACGAAAAGTATTTTTAATTCTTTCTTTTGCAACTTTAATCTTATATCTCCAAAATTTAATAGAAGTGTTTTATTTGGATTTTTTGTAGAATAATCTATAGTAAGTCATTAATTTCAACAAATACTTTTCCCCATTTTAATACTTTCACATTTCCACCATAAATGTATATAAGTCCCAGTTTCCTTATTGTACCTCAAACAATTTTGTTGATTGTTTATATTGTAATAACTGTACCATCTCCAAATTGTTTTATAACAATTCTATTTAATTCTCACAGACATATTTTTCATAATTCTTTGTTTCCAAATTTTAAACCATTCCTTTTCTGTAATATCGATTCCTAAGTCCCTTTCCCATTTTTTTTTGTACCGAATTGTATTGGAACACTTTTTATCATTATTTTATACATTTTCTTATTAATCCTTTTGTTACTTCATCTGTCCCATTGGGCTTCAATTGTATTATTAATTCTTTTTATTTTGATAATTCTCTGCATTTTCTGTATTGCTTTATCCAATTCTTATTCCATAAATCCAGTTGTAGTACATTACACCAAGATATTCCACTCTGTTTACATATTTCTGTTACATCTTCTTTTCTAGAGACTTTATTTATCCAATCTTTTAGTCTTACTACTCCAGCTCTTTCCATATCCTTTATGAGTAATGTCTTAAGGTTCTCTGGAAATTTTTCTGGATCTATAACTATAATCAGTGGTGATATTCCAGGTCTAAGGTTTTTTTTTTTTTTGGTTTTTTTTTTTTTTTTGCTAATTCTGTATTGTGGTTCTACTGATTGGGATTTTTTTATTTCCTTAAGACATTATCTTGGGTTTTTTAAAAAGCATTCTTTGTTTATTATCTCTTCTGACTTTGTTTCTCCCAAAATAAAGTTTTCTATTCTGTGTATCATATTTGGAACATGTCTCATTTGGTTAGCAATATAGTACAAATTAATATTTGGAATATCTAATCCTCCTCTTTTCCGGGATATACCATAACATTTTTATTTATTCTTGGTCTTTTATCTCCATTACAAAAATTGTTTATAATGTTTTGCCATTTTTAATTCTCCCCTTGATAATCCTATTGGTATTATCCAGAATAAGACGTTTATCTTAGATAACATCTTTATTTTAAAAAGTGCTATTCTTCCAAACCATGACAATTTTAATTTTTATATCTAAGTAGATTTTCTTTTATCTCGTCTTTCAACTTACCAAAATTCATTTTTTAAAAATCCTGTATATTTTTTGCTATATTTATCCGTAAATATTTAAAAATTTCAGAGTTTTTGATGGATCTATGATAGATAAAGATAAAGGTTTTCCCCTGACATAACATCTAGTTGTGTCCGACTTTGGGAGGGGTGCTCATCTTCATTTCTAAGCCGAAGAGCCAGCATTGTCTGTAGACACCTCCAAAGTTATGTGGCCGTTATCTTCCCGCCGGAAGATAACGGCCGGTACCTGTTGATCTACTCACATTTGCATGTGAGTGCTAAGTTGGTAGGAGCGGGGGCTAACAGTGGGAGCTCACCCTACTCCTCATATTCAAACCGCTGACCTTTTGGTCAGCAAGTTCAGCAGCTCAGTGGTTTAAATCGCTGTGCCACTGGGATTAACAAGGTTTCATCCGCAAATAAACTATTCTTTACTTTTTCTCCTATTCTATATCTTTGGTTTTTTATCACATTAGCTAATAATTCTATCACTACTATAAATAAAATTGGAGATAAAGGGCAACCTTTTCTAGTTCCTTTTGGACTGTGTTTTTAAGTAATTATGTTAAATGATATGTTTTAATTATGTGATTTTAAAGTTCATGTTTTATTTTTATACGTATCAAGGCATTGAATTGTGCCTCTGTTGTGAGCCGCCCTGAGAAAAGGGCAGGATATAAATGTTATAAAAGTAGAAATCTGTCAGAGCGTTGTGACCTCCACTGACAATGGACCTGGACTACATTTGGCACATGGAACCCCCATGACCAACAGAACATACTGGAGGGATTTGGGGAAATTCATCTAGATTTATAGCTGTTGTAGGTACTGGGATGTATAGTTCATTTGCAATCAAAGAGCACTTGGCCCCACCAACGATGGACCTGGAACTTACTTGGCTCACAGAATCCTCATGGCCAATAAAATGTACTGGAGGTCTTTGGAGGGATTTATAGGAGTTGTAGTTCACCTACATCCAGAGTACACTATGAACCCAAACAATTATGGATCTCGATCAAACTTGACATGCATACCCGATATACCTAAATTGAAATACTGGTGGGTTTTGAGGGGAATTGGCTTGGACATTTTGGAGTTGTAGGTACTCCTATGTATAGTTCACCTGCAAACAAAGAGCATTCCGAACCCTACTGATTATGGACTGGCACCAAACTTGGCACACAGAATCCCCATGACCAACTGAACATACTGCAGGGGTTTGGGTGGAATTGAACTTGATATTGGGAGTTGTAGTTCACCTGCACCCAGAGAAACAATGACACCCCCCCCCCCCCCACACACACACACACACCCCGACAATGGACCAGGACCAAACTTGGCACAGAGAAGCCCCATGACTAACAGAACATACTGGAGAAGTTTGGGGAAAAGAGGGTTATAGTTCACCTTCATCCAGAGAAACTATGACACCCCAACAGAAACCAGTCAACGATGGATCTGGACCAAACTTGGGACACAGACTCAACACAGCCAAATGTGAATACTCGCAGGGTTTCGGGGTGATTGCCCTGGGAATCTGAGAGTTGTAGTTCTCCTTTATCCAGAGCACTGAACCCTGCCAAAGACAGAACTGGACAAAACTTGGCACATAGATGCCAAATACTGATAGATGTTTTGTGAAGATTGTCCTGGAAATCAGGAAGCTGTAGTTCACCCTAATCCAGAGAGCACTCAACTCAACCGACAATGGATTTGCACCAAACTTGGCACATAGAACCAACATGGCCAAATGTGAATACAGTTGGGGTTTGGAGGTGATTGTCCTTGGAATCGGAGAGCTGTACTTCACTCTTATCCAGAGAGCACTGCAGCCAGACAATGACATATTTGGACCAAACTTGGCGCATAGACTCAAAATGGCCAATTTTGAATACTTGCAGGGTTTGAGGAGGATTGAACCACAAAACTGAGAATACCTAACATCTCAAACCAGGCAATGCCTTTTTCAAATAACCTGGGCATCGCCGGGCTCCCAAGCTAGTAAATAAGTAAATAAATAAATAGTTCCTCGGCTTAGGTTAAATTGTTCTATTTCTCCACTATTAACTAATATTGAAGCTTTATTTTTTACATATAATTTATATAAATAAAAATGTAATGTTCGTTTGTGGGATTAACAGAATTCAAAAACCACTGGATGAAGTGACACCAAATTTGGACACAAGACACCTAACAACCCAATGTATGTCCTTCACTAAAAAAAATTTGCTTTTGTAATTTGGGAGTTGTAATTGCTGGGATTTATAGTTCACCTACAATTAAAGAGGATTCTGAACCCCACCAACGATGGAATTGAACCAAACTTGGCACACAGTTCTCCCATGACCAACAGAAAATACTTGGTTTGGTGGGCAGTGTCCTTTGGTTTTGAATTGTAGTTCACCTATATCCAGAGAGCACTGTGGACTCAAACAGTGATGGATCCAGACCAAACTACACGAATATTCAATATGCCCAAATGTTAACACTGGTGGAGTTTGGGGAAAATAGAATCTTGACATTTGGGAATTGTAGTTGCTGGGATTTGTAGTTCACCTACAATCACAGAGCATTCTGAACCCGACCAACAATAGAATTGGGCCAAACCTCCCACACAGAACCCCCATGACCACCAGAGTGGGCCACAGGAACACATGGCAGGGGATGGCTAGTCTATATAACTACAAATGTAATGTTCGTTTGTGGGATTATCATAACTCAAAAACCACTGGACGAATTTACACCAAATTTGGACAGCATAGACCTAACAACCCAATGGATGTCCTTCACTCGAAAATTTTGATTTTATCATTTGGGAGTTGTAGTTGCTGGGATTTATAGTTCCCCTACAATCAAAGAGCATTCTGAACTCCACCAATTATGGAATCGAATCAAACTTGGCATACAAGACTCCCATGACCAACAGAAAACACTAGAATGGTTTGGTGGGCATTGACCTTGAGTTTGGGAGTTGTAGTTCACCTACATCCAGAGAGCACTACATCCATATGCCCAAATATGAACACAGATGGAGTTTGCGGAAAATAGACCTTGACATTTGGGATTTGTAGTTACTGGGATTTATAGTTCACCTACAATCAAAGAGCATTCTGAACCCCACCAATGACAGAATTGGGGCAAACTTCCCACACAGAACTCATCCAAGGCCATTTTCCAGATCAACAGACTGGGCCACAGCAATGTGTGGCAGGGGACAGCTAGTCTTGTAAATAATACGTTAGATTTTTTTTTCTAAAATCATTTGATGAACGATGTTTTTAATATTGACCATTCTACTGCATCAAAAGTTTTAAAAAGGTATGATGTAAGGAAATAACATATGGAAATGAAATGATGTAGTGACAGAGTTTGCAAACTTTAGAATTAAAACTGTAAACCCTGGTTCACAGCTGGTGTTACTGCAATGCTCCTGATTCATTTTACTCTTTCCCTAAATCAGGTATACAGGCAGCCTCCAAGTTATGAACAAGATAGGTTCTATAGATTTGTTCTAAAGTTGATTTTTTATGTAAGTTGGAACTGCTACATTTTTAAGTGTAACTCCTGCTACACACACATACACATACATACATACATACATACATACACACATATGGATAGCATAGGGAAGGATTAAAACCTTAGTGGTGTTTATTTTGCTGTCTGTGCCTCCGTTCAGAAGATATCACTTCACTTTCTGCCCTGTAATAATTTGATTTTTAAAAATTTGGTTTGATGTGGAAACAAGGATTGGCGAGAAAGCTTCAGTTGAGTCATCTTTCCCCCGTGATAACTTTTTCAGGAGTGGATTTCCCTTCCTAGGCATAGATTTCTCTCACTTCCTGTTGTCTAATTCCCGTTCTTTACTATGAGTTGTTTGCAAGTCAGAAGTTTGCATCTTGGGGATTACCTGTACTTGGTATGCATGTACCTGAGATCTTGGAGCAGCATGTATGAACCTGCTATATCTTGGAAAGCAATACCTCTAGCGTGCTCCATCTGTATAGTTTTCCAGTTTATATTAATGTACTAATTTTGCTGAATGCCACCTGTGCACATTAGGGGTCATGGGGGTACTTTTGAGGGCACCTCAAGCTTATATTTTTGGGTGAAGACCCTCTTGGCATGAGACTGTACATGGGAGTGCCTCCCATGTGGTGATTTGTCCTGTCACAGCCCGTGGATGCACTTTTGTAATGCTTACCCTACCCCCCCCCCCCCCCCCCAAGTTTTAAACTATTTTAAAAATTTTATGGGCATTGGTTTAGAGACCAACCTGGGCTCCCGTGAGTTTTCCAAAGGTCAGATGTTTCTTATCTGCTTCCGCATACACAGAAGTAAAAGTAGCTATATTGGTAGAGTCATTGGGTAAAGATCACTAGGCAGGGGAAACAATGCACGACAGCCTAAATTAGGGCACATGGTAATGACAGCAGATCTCCATCACTTATATCTCCAGACAACCCCACCCACCCACCCATTTTACTTTTGAAGCCAGGCAGCAGTCCCAACAAAGAGATTTCTGAGACTCTAGAGAGGATTGTTTGGCAAAGACATATCCAGGCCTCTCTGTGATGGGAAAAGCAGCAGCAGGGTTCCTAAAGACAGGATGGTGCTGTGCCTGCCTATTATTCTCTCTCTCAGAGGCCTGAGCAGTGACAGTTTGGAAAGAGGGCCTTTATCCTTTTATGTTTCATCCCCACAACTAGTATGCAGATGATAATAATAATATACAGTACAGTTAAAAACACACAAATACTATAAAAATTCTACAAACACACTTTAAAATTCAGTCCCATAAAAGACACAGATTAAAGCACTGATGTAAAATACACATTAATTACACAGGACAGAAACCAAAACACATGGCACGAGTTTAAAATCATGTTTTCAACTGGCTAAGTAAAGGAAAGTAGCCTACGTGTATACCAAGTAGATGTGTTCCTGGATGTTATGTTTTCTACCAAATGATAGAAATAGCATGGAAAGAATAGAAACCTATACTACACGCACACAAACAGGTCAACATGTTTTACCCAAGTTTTTATTCAAAATTAATAGTATACACACGGAAAATGAAGCCACCAGGCTAGGTGAACTTTATATAAGCAGACAAAAATAACTTGGAACACTTCTTTGAAAATGTACCCAGACGGGTTTTTTTTCTTTCACCAGTTTTTTTGCTGTTGTGATTATTTCCATTTTAGTGGCCAGTGTTCACATTTGGGGTAGCTAGTGAAGCAGGCAAATGTGCTTTCTGCTTTTTTTTGTTTTGTTCTGCAGTTCACACATGCTCAGTAAGGGATTCTAAGGGCGACTGCAGTTCCTTTGCCTGTTGTAGATAAGCAGACATGAGTAGAGCAGACATTAGTTGCGGAGTATTCAATTTTCCTCAAGCTTTATTGTACGTTTACTTTGAACATGCTGTTGTAACCCAGCAGCTGAAAGTCTGTGGCTATCCAGTTTTTCACCACATTCTCAATTCTAATTCAACTTGAAGCAGAGCAAGAAAGAAAATACTAGCTAGTGGGTAGACAAAAAAGACTTTGTAAACAATAACTTTATCAGAGGCTTTATTATCAAGCCTCATGAGTAGTAACTATTAATAACCTTATTACACATGATTTGCTCAGTCTTTTCTTAATGTTTCCCAAGTTTATAACCATGACAGTATTTTCTGGAGACAGTTTATGGTTTATCTGTGTGAAAAGTGTTTCCATTTTTCCACCCAGACTCTCACCATTAAGCACTATTTGAATGCTCTTGTTTCCCATAGTATTTTCTGTACAGTACATGGATTTTAAGTGCATATGTTGTCATCTCATATATTGGTAAGTTAAGATTGCAACTGCTAAATTGATAATGTTTGTGTATTGATTTTTCTTTTTGTAATACTGAATTAATTAATTTAATGTTAATTGTTTCTGGATACATTTCATTTATTAGTTGAAAATTCCCCGTGTTTGTTATGGTGATTTAATAGCTCAATTTCAACGGAACCTTTAGAGGGAGAATTACAGTACATTGGATTATTGGTGTTAGAAGATGAATGGAAAATGTAAGCAAGATATTTTCGATGGTCCTATTTAAACTATTTGTGCATAGTTACACAGAAACCTCAAGCATGTAAAATAGGCAAAATGGCGATCAATCAGATATATGGCATCATTTTCTAGGTGGTGTGTATTTTATAGCTGCAAATCCTTTAAAACGCATGTAAATAGATTTCTGGCTGATTCATAGAGTATCTGGCAGTGTAGTTAGAGCAAAATTCATTGAGGCAAGTGAGCTCATGCTTATCTTGTGAAACTACTTGTCTGTTGAAATTTACAGTTGTAGTGCAGTGTTACAGCCGAGAAGACCGCACTGACAAGCCATGCCTTTTGTTATGTTGTTCTATGTAGTTAAAGACCTCTCCAGGTCCAATCTTGCTGAACAACATTTGCCAATCTTTGTAATTGTTTATTAGGGCAGCAACTCACTGAATTCAGTTACTGTTTAATTAATTGCTTGATGACATTTATTCTAGGAAAAGTATTTATAATGCAGCAGCTTGTTGTAATGATCGAAAAACCCAGACATTTATGATTTCTAATTATGGCAATCAGATCTTCCAAAAGGTTTTTCAGAACAAACGTTAGAAATCAGAAATATGATCTAAGCATTTCAAGCAATATCATATGGAGTGCCGCTATTTGCTTGTCTGTCACAGCATAAAAATAAAAAATAAAAACGCGGGGAAAAGGAAGGACCTAGCCGTGCCTTTAAGGCTGACTTATATGAGCACGAGTTTTCATGGATTTCAGTCTTGTATTCCAGACATGGATAGAGTTAATTCCATATTCCCATCTATCAGAAAATATGTATTGAAATTCATAAAAAAAACTTTACAAAAATAAATCAGACCTAAAGATGCTGCTAGATTCTTCCTTCCTTCTCATTTCCATTTTTGTGATCACTTGAATAGTACCATTACAGTGTTTTTGCGTGTGGAAACACTAGATGCAGAAAAAAGAGATATATGTAGAAGTGGGACACTATGCAACCAAGGCCAGTATCGGCTTAGCTTTGCAAGACTTCTGGAGGACAGAAATTTTCAGGAGTACTCGGTCTCTGTGTGTGTGCTTCTATACAGGAAATCTTAGAAGAAAAATGGAAGTCATTGCTAAGAGGAGGTTGTACCTAAGCCTGGCTGATGTTTCAACGAGCAAATGAAGTTAAGTTGTTGTAACTGCAATAGATGAGCCTGATTTGTTTTGTAATGAGTGGATTACCTGTTTCCAGTTCTATAGAGATGTACAGTTTCTAGGCATTTTGAAGCTATGGAAAAACTATTTTCTGTTTTTGAGGTCAATATTAACACTTCTGATTTCTAGCACTAATGTGCTACATGCTTGAGACTGCTCTATTTTCTTTTGACATAGCAAGGTAACATCCCATCCCAAGATCTGTACTTTTCTTTGAAAACCTTTGCAGATACTTTCTGGTATGAGGCAGTTATTGTTAGGGGTTGGGTTAAAAAAGAATGTGTGGTGAATTTGCCTTCTGAGTCATCCCACAATTTATTTACTATTTTTATTAAATATTCTAACTGAATTTCCAAACAATCAAGCAGCAACCTTGACTTGATGACCCATCTTGTTCAGCATTCTTTTTTGTTATAGGCAAACCAGATGTTGCATTGTGTTTTTCAATATACCTTATATACTCTAGTATAAGCCGGGTTTTTCTCTCCTTTTCTTACATTTACATTATTTACATTTACATTATTTTATTCTGTTATTATATTTCATTATATTTATTATTTCGCTCTATTATTATTACATTTATAATTTTTCTCTATTGTTGTTATTGTTACATTTATTATTTTGCTCTATTAGTTTTATTACATTTTTTATTTTTCTCTATTATTGTTGTTATTACATTTATTATTTTACTCTTGTTACATTTACATGATTTTACTCTATTATTTTATTACATTTAATAGTTTACTCTTTATTTATTACTAGCTTGGGGACCCGGCGCTGCCCGGGTTATTAGATAAAGTGGGTAATGGCAGTTCTGTATGCCAAGTTTGGTCATTATTGGTCACTGGATGATGGTTGCATTGTTTTCAGGAAGTGAGTGTAGGTACGTGAAGTACCATCATCCATGGTCCACCCTCCTACAAACAGCAGCAGGATATAGAGTGGGTCATTGGGGTTCTATGTGCCAAGTGTGGTCCTTATCAGTCATTGGATGAGGGTGGCAGTGGTTTCAGTAAGTGAGTAAAGGTACTGCAAGTCCCATCATCCATGGTCAACCCTCCTCCAAAACTGCACCAGGATGTAGAGTGGGTCATGGGGACTCTGCGTGCCAAGTTTGGTCTTGATCAGTCATTGGCGAGGGTCTCAGTGGTCTCAGGAAGTGAGTGAAGTGACTGCAAGTCCCATCATCCATTGTCAAATTCTTCCAAACTGCACCAGGATGTAGATTCGGTCATGTGGGCTCTCTGTATGAATTGTGGTCCTGATCCATCGTTGTTGGCAGTTGTAATGGTCTTAGGAAGGGAGTGCAGGCATTGCAAGTCCCATCGTCCATGGTGCATCCTCCCCCAAACTGCCCCAGGATGTAGAATGCACCATGGAGACTCAGTGTGCCAAGTTTGATCTTTATCGCTAATTGGATGAGGGTTGCAGTGGATTGAATTGAGCAAAGGTACTGCAAGTCCCATAATCCATTGTCCATCCCCGGCCAAACCACACCAAGATGTAAAGTGGGTCATAAGAGGTCTATGTGCCAAGTTTGGTCGTGATCAGTCATTGGATGAGATTAACAGCGGTCTCAGAATGTGAGTGATGGTACTGCAAGTCCCATCATCCATGGTTCATCCTCCTCCAAACTGCAGTAGGATGTAGAGTGGGTCATGGGGGCTCTGTGTGCTTAGTCTGGTCTGTATTGGTAATTGTCTGACTCAGCCCCCTCTGGCCTTTTCCTTTCCTCTCTTTTGTCATCTCGGAATCTTGGAATTGAGGCTGGCCAATCAGAGACCATATGCAAATTTCCTTCTCATGTCCCCGTTTCTGCCATGAACCCTTTTCTCCACCAGGGGCTCCTATTGAAGCTGGCCAATCAGAGACCATATGCAAATAGCACCACTGCACCAGCCAATCAAAACGCTGGCACATACTCCTCCCGCCACACTTTTGTCCTCCGCATACAAGTTTTGACTTTTATTATATACATAGATTATTACATTTATTATTTTATTCTTTATTATTATTGGAAGGATACGTAAGCACATTTGCATTGAAGAAGTTTAGAATAATGGTTTAATCAGAATTTGATAGTTAAGATAAAAATTACAGTTTTATGTAAATATTCAAAAACATTTAATGTACAGATGCCTCAATTAATGTAATTTTATTGGTATCTACTTTTATTTTGAAATTTACCAGTAGCTACTGTATTTCCCACCCTCGGTTTATACACAAGTCAATACATTTTCCCAGTTTTTAATGGTAAAATTAGGTGCCTCAGCTTATATTTGAGTTTGTTTATAATCACGTATATATGGTAACCTGATAAACCTACTTCTGTTGTTAAATCTGTGCAGTTGACCAAAGTATGCTGTCACATAGAATGCCCTATTTGTGCTTTTGATTAGTTGTAATATGTATATCAATTTTCTATTAAAGCCATCTATGCTAATAGTTGCCATGGTGTTCTTTTAACCTATCTAAAATGGATTTAAACAAATGTCCACCCCAGTCTGCCTCTATAAATGTTTTTTTGCATTATTCTTTGGTCTCTCTTTATGATTCTGTGAAATACACACAATTCTAAATACCACCAACTTTCAGCAAACAAGATTTCATATCAAATATTACAAAACTTCATGTGTATTGGGAATATAATGCACTATTTAAATTTTGGACAAAGTTATGAATCACAAATTGAATTAAGTGGAATAAATACCTAGAATTTGCAAGATTTTATAACAGAATTTCTGGAACATTGATCATATTATATCATTTTCATATAGATATATATTGTATGTTATTTCTTAGTTTTCATGAAGATGTTGACTTTCCTGTAAATCTTGAAACCAACTAAAACTGCAAAATATGAAGTACCCAGATTATGTTTTGTTATAACTAACGATTAATACACACTGGTCTCTCTGAAATATACACGTTAAATTGGGGATGGGCTAGAAAGAGCAGAAAAATGGGAATTAAAAATGGTTTGAATATTTAGCAAACTGTGCTCTAAGATTATATTTTTGAAAGGAGGTTGAAATACACAAGTGGCTGTAAAAAGAATTGGGATTCCAAATGGGAAAAACTGATAGCTAGAATAAAAGGAAAAAGAAAATATAAAGAACTTAATTATACTCTCTTCACAATTTATCATTTCAAATAATACTTCAGTTGAAGTTACAATTGTTCCCAGTGGCTGGGGGATGAAGGGGAAAGAGGAGAAAAGAAAAACTGTTAGACACAAGAGGTTGACAAGTGTGGAATTGGGATTGGTAAGGTTATTGTAAATAAGATACATTATATTGAGATAAAATGTAAGTGAAATTTCATTATCGAGATTTGTATTACCCTACTTGTGTCCACAATTAATAAAAAAAATACAAAAAAGGACACATTAAGGAGGGGTGGGTAGAGTGAGAGAGAGCTAGCAACTTGATATGGATGTGATTAGTTAAGATTGCTTCTTCTCATTTCATCTAGCAGAATGAACAGTCTTAGTTCTAGTCTCTTAAGATGATTTTCTGATAGACTGCCCAAGTATTTGCCATAAAATTGCCATAATTGAATCTTCCTCTGATGAGCACAGTTTGTGCTCTTCTTGTTTGGAAGAGGGTGATCTTGTCAGCTTGTCTCAAAACTGTCAGTACTTTACTCAGCAGTCAGACAGCGATAGGCTGTCTCAGCTGAGAATATTCTTTGGGAACAGATATTCCTCATACCAAAACTTAACACTGTTCCACATCCATTGTAGCTTTGTCTTTCTGGTTCACCAAAGGCAAAAACCAAAATTCAATATTAAAAAAAGGTCAGTTCACAGATATCTTTTCAAGCTATTGTTAAGAAATTTGGCATATATGCAAACCATGATTTGTGCTAACCAATTTACTATCAAAATTTGTCTATTATTATATTCTACAGTTCATTGTACTAAAGGGAATGGCGAGCCTTTGGTAAGATCACATGGTGATTCTGTACACACAAACTGTGACACAAATTCATTCACAGTTCAGGTCTTGCTCATGAGTCATGGTAGGAGAGTTCTTGTTGTTTTACAAAATATGATTTAAATGAATCAATTGACTAAAATAATTTAAATATGCTCTAGGGAAGTTTTCTGATGCTATCCTTTTTTTCTCTAAGCTCGCAACTCCATTCACCTCGTGGTGTGGTGTGCATTCTTTTCAAATCATTAATTACAAATGCAATCTATAACAATGGTACTGAAGAGCTGGTGACATTGCTGATATTTCTGGATGAATAAATAATATTAGAATTGTTGTTTTCTTCTGCAACAAAATTAGTTCCAATAAAGCAAGTTGCTTTTCACCCCTAAATTTAGGTAACCTTTTTGTCAGTTTTCATTATCCTTTTGATGTAACTTGGACAATACTGACATCATAGTCTCTTAATTATTTTACTTATAGATGTATTCAGAACACACTGAGAGGGGTATTTGTTGAAGGCCAGTGTTGAGACACAAATAGGATGCATGGAGTAATATGGATTCATAAGCTTTAGCTTTTCGTTTCCTAGCTCATTTTGTTTTTGAGGAATGTTTTGATCAACAGGATGCAGGAGAATATAAGTGCCTCCTCGATAGAATGTGTTGGCTCAGATGCTTCAAAACTGGTATTTTTGTGGCAAGCACAATTCCCTTTAAAAACCTAGATACATGTATTATTTTACAATAGTTAGGTTAATGCTAAATTCTCTTGATGAAAATTCATTCTGCAGTTGAACTGAACTGAATTTTCTGTAAGATATATCTGAGGTAAAACAAAGCTTTTTATACACAGATGAAGAACAAATGTGATAATTTTTCTCACACATTTATACTTTTCCTACCAAACATGGCCATTCCATTTCCTTGAATGCAAACTTATTTTGAAGAAATATATTTTGTAGCAGTCTAGCTAGTATACTTAATTGTACCCTATTATTATTAGTTAACAGAAGTTCCGTAATTGCTATTTAACAGTATCTGATTTTAAAAATCTCTGCTTCTAGAAATTGAAATACTCTCCCTTCCATACCAATCAGAGCAACACAGATTTCTGTACCTCTTTTGTCAGTGCTCAGTAGGCTAGTAATTTTTTTTGGCAGATTATTAACATTGATATGCCTTTCTTGCCAGGTTAGGATAGATTATTCTTGTAAAGAAATCACTGGAAATGTGAGCATTGTTATCATTGTCTTCAGTTGTAGGGGAAAAGACGGATGATTCTGCAGTTTTATGGGTGGCTGCACTTATGTATTAATAAACAAATATTGTATATACTTGAGTATAAGCTGAGTTTTTCAGCTCCCCTCGACTTAGACTGGAGTGAGGCCCCTGGCAGGAAGGTGTGAGGCTGAAAGAAGGTCAGGCCAGGTTCCGGCCTCTCATGCCTTCCTGCCAGGACTTTCACCTTCCCGCACAGCAACCCAGCTGGGTCGCTGTGCCAAGAAGGGGGGAGAGAGTGCAGGCCTTCCTTTCTTCATGCGCGCCTTCTAGTTCTCCCCTCTCGACACAACAACCCAACTGGGTTGTTGCACCGGGAGGGGAGGCCACCCGCCTTCCTCTCCTCAGTCCTTTCCACTTCCTTCCCACCTCAAGTCCCCACTTTTCCAGCACTTCTTTCTTCCATTTTTCTATTTTCCCCCTTCCTACCTCAGTCTTTACCATCCTCAGCCTCTCTCTTCCACTTTTCCAGTTCCCTTTCCATCCTGCCCTTTCCAGGTTCCGCCCTCTCTTTCATATTTCAGTCTTGCCCACTGTTCCACCCCACTTTCCCACTTTCCCACTTTCCCAGCCCCCTTTCCCACCTCAATCTTTCCCAGTTCTCCACTTGCTTCCTTCGCATTCCAATCTTTCCACCTTTCAGCCCCCTTTTTGCACTCCAGTCTTGCTCATTTTGCAGTTTTCCTTTCCCCATCCCAATCTTTTATGACTGCCCCTTCCCCCCATTAGCCCAGCTTTTCCTAATCCCCCCCCCCATACTCCAGACTGGGGTCTTTCCCACTTTCCAGCCCCCCCTTTCCATCCTATCCTTTCCCATTCCCAGCCCTCCTTTCACACCTCAATTATTCCCCCTTCCCCAGTTATGCCTTTCCCACCCAGTCCTATTTTTTCAGCTACCCCTTTTCCACCTCATTTTCCCACTTTTTCAACCACCCCTTCCCATTCCATCCTTTTCCCATTTCCAGTCCTTCTTTCCCTCCCTCTTCCCATTCCAGTCTTTCCCACTTTTCCTTATTCATATACACCTAAAATGTACAGTGAAAATAAACTATAGTAGTTATTGGAAGGATATGCAAGCACATTTACATTGAAGAAGGTTAGAATAATGATTTAATCAGAGTTGGATGGCCTTATCTTAAATTACAGTTTTATGTAAATATTCAAAAACATTTAACCTACTGATGCCTCAATTAATGTAATTGTATTGGTATCTATTTTTACCACTAGCTAATTTACCAGTAGCTGCTGCATTTCCCACCCTCGGGAAGTAAGTTTTCCCAGTTCTTGGTGGCAAAATTAGGTGCCTTGGCTTATATTTGGGTTGGCTTATACTCGAGTATATGTGGTAAATTATTATTTGTTCATTTATTTTGTTGGTTATATCAGACTTAGAAATATTCAATTTACCATAGGTGTTTTGTGTGTGTGTGGGTGATACGGAACATCTAACTTTGTATGTTTTAAACAGGATAATGATAATTACTATCAGGGAATTAGTATTTAATTCACTGCACATGAATTGTTTGTATTCTTTTAAAGGCAAAATATAAAAAATATTTTATATGTATTAGAACAAAATGCTGTCTCTTATATTTACTTCCTTCCTCTAGATCTATGGTCTCTTCAGGGCAGCTGCTGTTGGTCATTTTGCCAACTTACATTCTTCAAGCATTGCTTTCTTCTCTTTAAACAAAGGGAAGGAAGTGAACTGTCTTCTCTCTTTTATTGGCAGAATCTTTTCATTTCATTTGTGAAAGCGGCAGTCATACAGGACAGTTTAGCTGAATGCACTGTAAAATGCAGAGTGCAGCAAGGAATCTTGTCTCTGGGATCAAAACTTTAAATTCCCCTTTTATTTGTAAATATGAATTAAGGTGGTTTCCAAGTATTTATAGAATTACCTGCTTTCTATGCTATAATAGGCTACATACGTAACTCAGGATAAGTTCAGCGAAATGTACTTTCCATCATACATGTCTTCGGAAATTGTTTCTGAGGAGCGAGTATCTTATTGGAAGGATGAAGAAGGGAAAAAGCTAAAAGAAGCTTGCGATGTTGGAATAACTTTGGTAGAAGGTGGAGATGAAATAATAGCTATGGATATTTATGGAGGAGCCCAAAATAGGAATGTAAAATTTCCAGAAATGTTGGCACCAAGAGAGGAAAAAATATTTCATTTTCCTCAAAAAAAGATAGGAATTTTTTGAGAAAGATTGAATACAAAAATGTGTTATTGGAATTCTCAGAAGATGGAAAACCACTTTGTTATTTTAGAACAGTGGTTCCCAAACTTTTTTTGACCAGGGGCCACTTTGACCAGGGACCATTCTCCAACATTAGTGTCCAAAGCGTTACAAATCAGTTTTTGGTCAACTTTATATTCGGTTTGGTTATTTGAGGTGCGGATTCAGAAAATTGCATGAGGTAGACCACATCAGCTCTAGTTTGTGATACAGAACATATGCCATCTAGTAGTTGCCATCTGCTTGCAGATTTGGTTTGGTTATTTGAGGTACTGATTCAGAAAATTGCATAGTATGGACCGCATCAGCTCTAATTTCTGATACAGAACTTATGCCATCCAGTAGTTGCCATCTGCTCGCACACAGAAAACCATATTTAATAAGCCTCGGCACTATAAGAGGGTTTTGTGAGAACAGTCGCTGTTGTTGATGAGGCCATGAACCATATTTTCGTTTTTGTGGACCACTGGTGGTCAACGGACTTTAGAAACACTTTAGAGCCACTGCTTTAGAAACATAAAACATGTTAGACATATTTGTTGTTATTGTATGACAATACTTTTGCAACCTATGGCTGCTCAAAGGCAAATCTATCAGGGGAGTTTCTTCTCTGAGGAGGGGATTGTCATAGCCTTACCCTAATGCTGAGAGATTGTGATTTGCCATGGTCACCAAGTGGATTTCTGTATCTGAGTGGGATTTGAAGCTGGTTTTCAGGTCCATAATCCAAACTGAAATCACTGCACTGTATTGGCACTCATGACACATACTGTGGTTAGAGTTACACAGAATTGTCATACATTTATGTTTGATATCTTAAAAGCACAATTCAGTTTGACAATAGTTGCAAATATTTTTCAAATATTTAGTTACCTTTGTTACAAATAGTAGTAAGATACTGTTTTTGAAAGAAACTTGTTTTGCTGCTTTACTGAGTATGAGGCAAAAGCAATAAAAATAGAACAAACCATCAATATTAGCAAAACAGAAAAAATGTTTTTTTTTTCTTTTGACCTCCTTGGTGTTTAGCTGAAAGAATCGAAAAATGTGCAGTAGGTGTTAATTTTAAAGTGTAATGTTTATTTTATGTGTTTTTGTTTTACATTAAGGTTTTAAATTAATTGGATTAATTTTAATGTTAGTTTAATTCTTTAATTTCATTTTATGTTTTAAACTTTTATACCATATATTGTTTTAGTTATTTTGCATTAACTTACGTTGTAAGCTGCTTTTGGTCTAATATTGGTAGAAGGACAGGATACAAATCAAGTCAGTAATAATAATAAATCATGTCCATTAAAAGTGCTGAGAAAAGACCAGGAATTGCAATTATCAGATACTGGATATAGTATTTTTAAAAAAACAATTTTAAGAAAATAAATATATGAAAGCATTCTAAAAACATTTTATTTGAAAAAGAGTCCTAAAACCCTTTTGAATTCCTCTTAATTTTTAAATTTTCAAAGACACTGTTTTAAAGATGGTGCTGCATATTTTTAGTTTTGAAAAAGCTATGTTCCAAACCAGACCACTCTCTAGGACTCTCCAGTATTTAGTATTTTTTCATCACTTCAGTGCAAGCCATACGACCAAAGATGTTCTTCTTAAAATTGGAAGTGTTTTAAAGTTTTTTTCCCTAAAATTGGAGGTAGGTGGATTCTGGATGCAAGCTTAGGAAAGTTATGAGTATCACCCTCTTCCTCTCATTCTTAGAGGCAACCTGGGACTTCATACCTTGTATTTGACTTGGAGTCAGATCACTTTCATATAAATACTAGTTAGGGTACCTGGCGGTGCCCGGGTTATTTGAAAAAGACATTGTTTGTTTTGGGATGTTAGGTATTATCAGTTTGATAATTTGTAGCTCTGTTCCTTAGAAAAAAGCCAATCTTTGATTTCATTGTATATGAATGTTTCCATTAGAAAATACATAAGGCTGGTGGGTGAACTGCAATTCCCAGAATTGTGGGTCAATCCTCCCCAAACCCTGCCTATATTCATCAGGGGCTTCAGAATGCTCTCTTGAGTGCAGGGTGAACTACACCTCCCTCAAACTGTTTCAGTATGTTCAGTTGGTCACCAGGATTCTGTGTTCGAAGTTTGGGTCAGATTCATTATTGATGGGGATGGCAGTGGTATGTGGGAGTGAGTGAAGGTACTGCAAATCACATTGTCTGTGGTCCACTCTCCCTCAACCCTCACCAGGATAAAGTGCATCATAGGGAGTCTGTGTGGGAAATTTGGTCCAGGTCCATCATTC
Organism: Anolis sagrei; assembly: GCF_037176765.1. Lineage (NCBI taxonomy): Eukaryota > Metazoa > Chordata > Lepidosauria > Squamata > Anolidae > Anolis > Anolis sagrei. The sequence continues at coordinate 76,923,189 of NC_090023.1, read as the reverse complement.
GTGGGTGTTGCAGTGGTTGCTGGGAGTAAGTGAAGATACTGTAATTTCCATCATCCCTGTTCCATCCTCTCCCAAAACACACCAAGATGTAAAGTGGGTCATGAGGAGTCTGTGTGGCACGTTTGGTCCAGGTCTGTCATTCGTGGGTTTCTTACTCGTCTCAGGATGTGGATAAAGTTCCTGCATATCTCATCATTTGTGGTCCATCCTTTTCCAAACTGCACTAGTTGCTGATCAGTTCCTTTGTTTGCTGTTTGCCATAGGAAAGGGTAGGAAAGGGTTAAAGTAGAGGCAATGGGTGGGATCATGCAAATTCCACAGCAATGGAGAGAGAAAGGAATCCTGGGATGTCCATTCTGGAGGAAAAACAGGAAATCCAGATGAAATTGTCCGGCTATGAAAGGTGTTCACTTGGATGGGGCAGGATGGTGTTTGTGGAGGACATTGGCAGGGCTCTTGGACATGTTCATGGAGCCCACTGTAACCTGCAATGTCCTTAGGGGGAGTGCCCTAGTGGCTCTTCAGCATTGTGGGTTAAAGCTGTTTATGGAGGCGGAAGGCTTTCTATGTAAGTGGACACCTCTGCCATATACACACACATGCATTTTCACTTTTATTATGTCTATAACAATAATAATAATAATTTATTTATTTGAGCAGTCATATGACCATTTCAAAATACAACACAAGTAAAAGACGAGGCAAAAAGGAGAGGACAGCAGCTGACCTTCTATTTACAGTCAGAATCTTATGTTCCTAGTTCTTCTTTCAGGAAATGTGCTCTTTTCTTGATAGCTTTCAGAATAAAAAGGTTTACTCTGATTATGGTGGATCTTTCCTGTCCTTACAAGAGAAATGTCAGATTGTGTATGTGTATAGATTACATGATCCCTCTTTCAGCTTTGTCTGCAAGTATCCTGAAACCACTGTTGCCACGTTTGGGGTGGGGGTGGGGGGATTTATTTAACAGGAGTGAACGTGAATCCAATTCAGTTATTTTATTTTAAAGGTTGATAATGAATGTTACACTAGCAGAATACTATGTTTCAATATCAATTTAAAACTTTCGTTATAATGATGCTATTATTTATTTATATCCTACAATTCTCACAATGGTGCTCAAAGTAATTAGCAACATATTTAAGAACAATACAAATTAGAAACTACAAAACCTGATTTATAAACTCTAAACATTAAAATGTAAAAAATTAATTAAAGGATTATGCAAAACATAAAACACCTTTTAAAATAGCCACCTTGATTCATTGTACTGAAAAAAAGAAATGATATAAATGATGTTAAGATAACTAACATTAGTACTTTATTTAAGTCTTGACATTAATTATTAAACCAAAAGTTCACCTTGATTTTAGTAATAGAGGCAGAGTGTTTCTTAATAGTGTGAAAGTAAAATCAATTTTAAATGTCAACCTAGTATAGTGGTTTGAGTGTTGGATTAGAGCTCTAGAGACTAGCGTCTGGCTCTCTCCTGTGCCATGGAAACCTTGGGTGACCTTGGACAAGTCACATTTTCTCAATTTCTTTTCCTCTGAAGACATGTTGCCAAGAAACTCCTGTGATAGCTTCACCTTAGGATCACCATAAGTCAGACATTTCTCCAAGGCACAAAATAACAAAAATTAGTTTTAAGTTACGCCACATAAATAAAGTGTACCTGTACAAGTTATTTAGTGTATTAATAAAATGTGTCCTTTTTATTCCCAGGCTGTTGGCTGTTATGAATCACTGATATTGAAAGCAGAAGGAAAAGTTGAGTCCGATTTCTTTTGCCAGTTAGGTCACTTCAACCTCTTATTGGAGGATTATCCAAAAGGTAAGTCCTTTATAATTTCTTTCAGTAGTCTGTACGTAAGATTCCAAGTCTTTGTGTACTTCTAGCGGGACTTAAACTTACAACTAGAGTTTCTTCTATATTTCAGCTATTAACACTCTTATTTGTAAGATTGTTTTTTTCTCTTTCGGGAATTTTACATATAGTTTTCTGGATTTTGCCTCTAGTGTATTTAGAAAAGTACCATAATAGAATGGAAACTTTCTGGGAATGTTCCCAAATGGGCTGTTGTAGGTTTTTCGGGCTATATGGCCATGTTCCAGAAGCATTCCCTCCTGACGTTTCGCCTGCATCAATGGCAGGCATCCTCAGAGCTTGTGAGGTCCAGACCTGGCTCCTAATGCTTTAATGGCCGGCTGTTTCCCCGTGAGGAGGAGGGGCGTGGCCATGGGTCTATTTGTGGGCATGCAGTTTCTCCTTTATGGACATGCAGTTTAGAAGTCCTTTCTGCTTTTTGTTTTCGTTGTTTTTTTGAATGAAGGACATACATTGGGTTGTTAGGTGTATCGTGTTCCAAATTTGGTGTCAATTCCCCCAGTGGTTTTTGAGTTCTGTTAATCCCACAAACGAACATTACATTTTTATTTATATAGATAATTTAAAAACAGAAAGGTAAAAAACACTTTAAAGAAATAGGTAAATCCAATTAGGTAGGAAGATAAGCAGGAACAAAGTAGTCCAGGGTAACAGTCCAGCAAAGTCCATAAAAATAAAGTCAAAACTTCCCAAATAAAATGCAAGTAATCAGGAAACATGAACCCAAGGCATGAATATAAAAGCATGAAATACAAGAATCAAAACCATGAAATAAAGGCACTTAAAACATGAATTTCCCAAGTGAAACTTCCATGCACAAGAACGAGGACTTGACTTGATTCCAAACGATGCTTCATCTGACTACATATCCTGTACTTGGGACTTTTATCTTCTTGTTAGCTAAGTCTCTAGCATTCAGAAATTGGTTTCCTTTTAACTTCTTTCTTATCTTTTTTCTCTCTGAGCCTGGCAGACCGTCGAAGCCACTGTTTGGCTCTCCTGTTCTGTCTAATCTCCTATCTATGTATTTGCTCATTATCTATTTGCTTATTAAATTCTGCAGCTGGGCCAGGCCCTGAACTGTTTTCATGTTCCCTATCATGGGAACTCTCTGGTAACAATTTAGAAAGCACACCATCATCCCAACACCCCTCAGGGACATTCTCATGGGAAACTACACTTTGAACAGCCATCTTCTGGTCACTCTCTGTATCAATATCACTGACAAAACCATTGCCATCTTGAAACTCATTGACATCACTCCCCACACCCAAAGCACCCTGATCCTGAAACACAATCACAATTCCTGCTGGATCGCTCTAGGCCCAAGGCATTGCCTTGCCTTAACCCTTTGAGTCCCTGATGTTAATATTCTAGGTGTCTAGCACTGCGCTGGAAGGGAAACAGTTGGAGACCCCCGTATTATACTACATTTTTATTTATCCGACGTTCTGCTGTCCTGTTTATGTCAGATAAGCGAGACTCTACTGTATTCCTGGCTGATTTTTAAAGGATTTTAACAATGTTTTTTCGGTTGCCACTGATACAATTTCTGTCAGGTGGCTACTGAGAAAAGAAAATTACTTGTACTACCCTTCACTCACCTATGGAATACCTTGTTCTGCCTGTTCTCCTTATAGATATGCCAACCTTCCTTTTCAAACAGGCATTTAACATATAATGTGTTGACTTTATAATCATTTTTGCTGGCTTTATAATATCTGACTATTGCAATGCTGCAGTCATCTGTTTATTACAGTGGTTATTTTTGTCCATTTAAAAATTATTGTTCTGATGGCCTTTGCAAGTTGAGTATAATTTTGTAAAGTTTTCTAAATCCGTACAAATTACCACTACTATGGGCCAAAATAGCTTTGCCATCATCTTCTCCCCCCCCCCCCCTCAATTTCAGCTTTGTGCTTTTTGCTAGCTAGAAATTATATTAGCCAAATGCACAATCTTTGTTAGAGAGAAGGTATATATTGCTGTGGGGGGAGAGATACAGTATTGAGAGGCTTCCTGCTTTCTTTAAAGATTGTTGTTCAAAGGGCACCAAGTAGGGGTGTGCAAATCCGTTTTGCTTTTCTTCTGTTTTTGTTTCCAATTTTGGGTGCCCCCTATTTTAGGAAAGCTTCCAGGAGATTGGGGTGGTGGTGTCTGGATTCCTAATTCAGAACCCTGAGTTCCGTTTCTGTTTTTTTCGGGGGGGGGGGGGGGGCAGAAAACAGAATGGAAACACAAAGAATTCTCTGCCATTTTGCACACCCCTAGCACCAAGTACTATGGGAAAGGTAGAAGGTTTTGTCATCAAGAGAGGTTTCTAGGTGCAAAGCTTTGCATTCTTCTATAAATAAAACAATTGCCATTAACTCCTGTTTAGAATAGTAAAGAAAGACATTAATGGATACCATTGAAGTAGGGCTGAAATTTGGCCAACATTTTCTAGTAGCTGAATTTTGGTTTCATAGTGGTTGGAACCACATATGAAGAGTTGAATTTTAGCTTTGAAATATAATATGAAGAGGGCAAGTATTTTATTTTTAAGTCAAAATGCTCTAGTAGTGAAACATCAGGGGCTGGAAAAATGGACAGGCTATATACATTGTCAACCTCTTTGCATGGTAACTAGATTTTCCTTTATATATTTTGTGATAGAAATATTCAGAGAATAATTCACAACCTATTTGTATTTCTAGGTTTCACATGTCCAGGTTGTTATATGTTTAGTTTATGCATTAATCTAAAATTATATTTTTATATTCTTGCTAAGGTAGTTAAAGAAGTCTAAATCACAAACCATTTCTATGGCCAAGTAATACCTTTAACTTCCCCACTTAGGTTTTTTAATCACGACTAAAGACAAAATATTTGTTCTTTCTTAACCAAAATTGCAATTAGAGGTGACAGTAGTCCATTTACTATTGAGTAAGTTAGAAATCATGATATTTCTTTCTAGATGAACATGGACAGGAGTGGTCCATGGAAAAAAGATCTGGAAGTGAGCAGTGTTTTCTCCAATGCCTTCTCTTTTGGAAATTTCCTTTCCCAGTTAACTATGCTTAAATGTTTAAAACATGAATCTGGATTATGGATAATGATAATCGTAGCTCCCATTTAACTATCTTGAGAATTCAGTGTTTACCATGATTTGGGCAACTTAGCAGAGTTTGGGGGAAAAAAAGTAATTATTAATTCACTTGCATAATTAATTGATTCAGATAGCAGAATTCCAGCATACCTGAAAGAGGCACTACTGAAAAGGTGTTCCCTGTTGGATAACTATTGGCCATTCTCATTTTTGGAAAAGATGTTAGAATTTCTGGTGGCTCATCCAACCTGCAGAAGTTCTTGGAGGAACTACTTCTGTAAGGAAAACAATTGCCATTAATGCCTGTTTAGAATAGTAGATCCATTTCAGTTTGGCTTCAGACTTGAGTATAATGAAGGCACATTTTGCTGCTATGCTAAATGACCTTCTCAAGAAACTAGACTGAAAGTATTTGTCCCTGTTGATTATCCTGGATCTCTTAGTGGCTTTTAATACTTTTAATAATACTATTATTCTGGCTGTGCTGCTGAGATGGTCATGATTCCCATTCTGGAGGGAAGAACTCAGAATGTGGAGCTAGGAAACTTCATTTTTACTCCTTGACTATTAGTCTTCGCTGTCTTTGAGTGTTCTGTTCTGTCTCCATGCTATTTATATATATAGGCAGTCCCCAAGTTACAAACAAGATAGGTTCTGTAGGTTTGTTCTTAAGTTGAATTTGTATGTAAGTTTGAACAGCTACTTTTCAAAGTGTAACTCCAGCTATACACACAGACACACACACACACACACACACACACACACGTATATGTATAGGCTTTGGATATCATAGGGAAGGGTTAACACCCATGTGGTGCTTATTTTGCTATCTACTCCAGTTCAGAAGATTTCACCTTGTTTTCTGTCCCTGTGGTAATTGTATTTTGAAAAAAATGGCTTGTTGTGAAAACAAGAATTGGTGATAAAGTTTCAGTTGAGTCGTCTTTTCCTCATGATAACTCTTTCATGAATGGATTTCCCTTCCTATGGGTAGATTTCTCTCACTTCCTGTTTTCTCAGCCCTGCTTTTAACTATGAACCATTTGTAAGTCTGACGTCTGTAACTCAGGGACGGCCTGTATGTGGAATAGTAGGGAGAGATTGTCCTTAATGTACACAGTTAAATTAATGCCCAGGTTTACCCATTTCTTGAATTTTCAGGTATGACACTCCTGTTAGCATTACTTTGTCACAGTATATGGGACAACCTTTGAAAAGTGCTCAGAAACTTCATTTATCTCAGGGAGGTAAATTTACAGCTGACAACTGACTAAAGCTGGTTAAAATAATTTTATGATTTCCTTCTTGCAAAATACCCAGCGGCTGTGTTGTGTACAATTCAAAAGATTGATTATAAATTATAAATTCCCATATAATGTAGATCCAGGCTATCTGAAGGAGCATATCTTTCCAGATGAGACTGCCCAAACGCTATAATCTTCAAAGGAGGCCCTTTTTTCAGTCCTACTAACTTCCTTGTCTTTTTTAGTGAGAATATGAAAGAAGGACAGCTTTATGTTTGCTCTTAGACATCCAAAGACCCACCCCCTCATTCCCAAATCTCGGATGGTCCTCTCTGTTCCGTTCTTCCGTCAGCAAATGAGAGTGTTTCTGTTCTGACCAGTTTTTAAGAGCTAACTACAAAAATTTCAAATAGTTTAAATGTTGTGTACCATCAAGTCTTGTTCTACTGACTCATATTTTTAATAGTTTTGGTTTAAAAGATTTCAATTATGTAAATGGAATTAACTGTATTTTAACAGTAATTTGTATTTACATTTTTGTTTATATTATTATCTTTATTTGAATTTTTGTAAGTTGTGTTGCTTTGCCAGTTTTGGGGAAAAGGGGGAATGTGAATTAATCTAGTTATTCACATTAAGCACCAATCTATTCCACTCATATGGATGTTTGGGAGTAGTAAATTGCTCTGTTTGCTTCTGCTTATTCACTGTTGGGCTATGAGAGAAGGTAGAAGAAATGACTTGGTTTGTATAGCTTTCTGCTGCTGGGCTTCTACCTTGTTGTTTAGAGCAAGCTGACAGTTTTTCTTCTTTCTTTCCTAGTAGCAGAATGTTCTGTGTGTGAGTCTAGGAAATATACACACATCTCTACAAAGCAGTGTAGAGAAAAAAAATTAAAAATATTTATTTTCTTAGGAATTACAAAATAATTATTTTAAAATAGTATTATTTTAAAACAAATTGTTGGAAGTTGTGCTGTTTTCATTTTCTGGATATTATATGGCACATTTAAATACTTCATTACAAAAAGACAAAGTCACTGCATACAGAAATCTTCCAAAGAGGCAGTTCAAGGAGAAAACAACAGATTATACCACAAGTGAGCAATTGTGTCAATCACAACAATTTAGCTGTTCTTTCCTGGGGCTCCTTAAAAACTAGCCAGTAACAACATTTAATAAGTGATTAAATCAGTTCATTAAAAAGGCTCTCATTAAAAGGTTCTCTTCAATCAGGTTTTGCCTACTAACATTCTCATTTCTTGATCTTGGTTAAATGGATGTATTTGAAACATAGTTAGGAAGGATAGGATAATTTTATACCTCGGGAATTACGTTGGGGTTGGAAAACTACTTTTTATGGTTGAATGTTGATTTATTAACCACATTTAAGGGAGAACTGACATTGTGCCTGCATGACACAAACAACTTGCTATGACAACTAAAATGCATTTTCTAAATAAAATATTCTTTCCATTACAGCATTATCTGCATACCAGAGGTACTACAGTTTACAATCTGACTACTGGAAGGTCTGTATAGATTTCTGTATTTTAAAATATTATTTTAATTTTACAGTTTTATACAAGAAATCTTATACTATATAACGTTTCCATTTAAAGTCTTTTTCTAGAGCTCAACATTGCACATAACAAACATAAGAGTGGTGCTTGATTCGATCAAAGGTCTATCTAGTTTATCATTCTGTTTGCCATTGTCGGCTAGATGCCTACAGGAGGCTTGAGAATACAGAGCATTTCTCATTCCACAGCAGTTGGTCCTCATAGGTCTCTGATCCTGAAGTCATTGGCGGTGTCGGCAATGATAGCTTCATTTTCCATGTATTTAGTTCCTCCCCTTTCATAGAGGATAATATATTGATATGTAAATGAACTGAACTGTTGAAGTTGGTGGCCATTACCACATGCTGCACAAGTAGATTCCATAGTACAGTGGTGTGTTGTGTTCTTTTTGTCTGAACGGAATTTTTCACAAATGAATTTAATCAGCTGACCTGTGGTTATGCTGTTGTGAAAGCGGGAGCAGAAATTCTGCACCTGCAGAGTACATTGCATAAGCATTTTGGTAGTAGCCCTGCCCACTCCCAGTATGCCATATTTGCACCCTTCTCAACTAAACCCTCATTTCTTTTTGTCTGCTGTTGCTAGAGCATCAATTAGGTGTCTTCTGAGAATTTACTAATACTTCAGACTAATTCTTAGTTTGACTTACACTTTGGGTTTGAGTTTCAATATCTGCAATTTTCCCTTCTTGTTTCTTTTTCTGTCTGCTCAGATTGATAATGTCTTATATTTATGGTTTCTTGGTTTCTCCTAATGCTTGGTAACTCTCTATTGCTTTATTGTCTCTTCTGTGTGCTTTAAATACTGTGCCTCCTGTTGGGGTGGGGCTCCTGGGTGGGATAGACACTCAAAAGGGCCTTTTTTTGTCTGGGAAACATTGTACCTATTCTTGTTGCCAGACTTCCACTCCACACACCTTTTGAAACCATTCCCCACTCTTAAAGGCTCTGCCTTAAGAAGAGGCTTTTAAAGCTTCTGATACCACTGCAGAGAATAGGACTTATTATGTAGCCTTGGTCAATGCCATGAAGCTCAGCCAATGCAGACAATTTTGGATTTCTTGATACAGGTAGCTTTGAAGTGCTTTCTCATGGAAAACTCTTTTATATCTGCACAAGCTTCCTTTGGATTTCCTAAACATTGTTTGCTTGGGAGACTGACTTCTGAATCCATAGTAAGGCCTGGTGTTCCACCAACAAAGGGGGTTTACATAAGGGAGTGACTGAATATGTTTCTGATCATCATCGACAGTAGAATATGCTGCCTTGAAGAGTAGAGGAGTTTTATTTCTCTGGAGGTTTTTAATGGGATTCTGAATGGTAGTCTGTTGGAAGTACTTTGATTGGGTATTCCTGCATGGCATGGCGTTGGTCTAGATCAGGGGTCCACAAACTTTTTAAACAGAGGGCCAGGTCACAGTTCCTCAAACTGTTGGAGGGCCGGATTATAATTTGAAAAAAACATGAATGAATTCCTATACATACCACATATCTTATTTGTAGTGGAAAAATCACTTAAAAACAACACAATAATTAAAATGAAGAACAATTTAACAAATATAAACTTATTAGTATCTCAATGGGAAGTGTGGGCCTACTTTTGGCTCATGAGATAGGATTGTTGTAATTGTTGTTGTGTGCTTTCAAGCCGTTTCAGACTTAGGTTGACCCTGAGTGAGGGCCGGGTAAATGACTTTGGAGGGCCGCATCTGGCCCCCGGGCCTTAGTTTGAGGACCCCTGGTCTAGATGGTCCATGTGATCTCTTTCAATTCCGTGATTTTATCATAATTTGATCCATTTTCCCTTGACACCAGGAGGCTGTTGGGAGATTATTGTGTTTTTTCTTCTTCTGCTGCTTCATAGTGTCCAAATACTATGGCAGACTGCATCTTATACTGAATCTCAGAGGTGTCCATTTCTGTGTTTTTGAATGGTTATGCTAAACACTATCCTTCCCCTGGTGAAGGAGGGTGATTGATTTGCCACTCTAGATTTAAAGGATACTTACTTCCATGTAGTGATCTGTCCATCTCACAGAAGGCCATAAGAAGAAAGTGTTTCCACTTTTGCATTTTTCTCTTCTGTCAGTGTACTACTACATTTATGTGCACTAAGTGCATGACAGGTATTACAGCTTATATTTGACAGCAGGGTGTCATCCTAATTTCTTACATTGCCAGTTGGCTGTTGAAAGTACTCTTGAAGGCTTCATGCCCGGAATCACTAGGTTGCTTTAAATTTTTCAGGTATATGGCAATGTTCCAGAAGCATTTTCTCCTGACATTTTGCCTGCATCTATTGCAGACATCCTCAGAGGTTCTGGCTGCTGGTTGTTCACACTCGTGGCTTCTGCTTATGAACATTAAAATAATTATTCACACATTTAGATACTCTAGGTCAGTGGTGGCAAACCCTCTCTCCTGGAACCTGCACATCACCCACCCCCCTGCTTGCTCAGTCATCCATTAAAATCTTGCCCAACCCCACTCACTCACCCACCCACCCGACCCCAGCTCGCTTGCTTGCCCACCCCCCTCACTCACTTGTTTGCTTGCCCTCGTCTTCTTGCTTGCTTGATTCCCATTTGCTGGCTCCCTCCCTCCCTCCCCCCCAAATTGGGCACTCCTCTAAATGTTTGCCATCAACATGAAAAATCACAGCTGGAACCATCACAGCAGGTGAAATTTATAGGACTCTTAGATCAAGGGTCAAGGCAGGCTTTCTCTCTGAAGACAGAAACTAAATTCTTCAAAAAGATATTATTTATTCCTTGAGATGTTCAGGTTTTTCAGGGTCCCATGGTTTTGTTTTGAAAAAGGAAAGCAGATGAAGAAAAACCCTTGCAAATCAGGAATATCGATTCATCTTATAAAAGCATTTTTCTCTGAAGTATTTGTTAATCTCTCCTACAGATATAGAGACATTTCCCCCTGCAAACCTTTGCTATCCTTATGTACCTATTTATCTGTATCCATCTATATACATTAAGTTTTTCCCCTCATATGTTTGCAAATCTTATATAGACATATATATATAGAGAGAGAGGGGGGGCTATATATCTGTATTTCTCTGTGAATTTTCCACTCACATGTTAACAAATCTTTGCAAATCCTATATAGATATAATTCTCTATAGAGAGATGTCTAGATAGATGTATATTAATATAGATATATAGAGCTTGCAAATATTACAGGGGAGAAATGCACACACAAATATATATAGACATGTCTAGATCGATATGAATATAGATGTATAGGGCTTTCAAATATTGCAAGGGAAATGCACACACACATACACAGATGTCTAGATAGATATAAATAATGATATATAGGGCTTGCAAATATTTCAGGAGGGAAATGCACATATATAGAGGATTCACATATGTTTCGGGGGAAATGTATATGTGAAATTAGTATATATAATTTTAGATCTGTATCTAGCTCTGCATTGTTTATATAGGTATTTAATGTTTTTTCTGTTACTATGTTGGAAGCCGGCCTGAGTCCCCATGGGGATATAGAGCGGGATACAAATGATTTTTATAATTGTTGTTGTTGTTGTTGTTGTTGTTGTTATAAAGTAATTGTCAATAATATATTGTTTTTGTTTACCCTACATTTCCACTTACAGAGCTAGTTTACTGTTTTTCTTTGAAATGTGGAAAATATTTAAAAACATTTAACCGATTCATACCTCAATTAATGTAATTTTATTGGTATCTATTTTTATTTTGAAATTTACCATTAGCTTCATTTCCCACCTTTGGCGTATACTCGCCAATAGTTTTCCCAGTTTTTGTGGTAAAATTAGATGTCTTGACTTATATTTGGGTCAGCTTATTCTCAAGTATATACGGTAGTAAGGTTACAGTTGAGGCACTTGCTTGTGATCTGTCTTATTCCTTTTTGTAATTCAGAATTTTGTTTTAGATTATTTGTGCAGATCCTGAAGCATTGCTCGCTGTCTCTGAGTCTATGAGGGTCTTTTTGACTTCATTTCTGGAGTCAGTCTCACTTAAATATTTGTGTTTGAGTTTAAGGCCTCATCTACACTGACCACTTAGTGTAGTGTAGCTTGAAACTAGGATGGCCAGACAACAAATCCCCACAGAAGCACATAAAAAGAACACCACTTCCCTGTGGTTTGTGTAATCTCCACCTGGCTTTCTCAAACTGCTTCCAGGATTTCCTCTTTAATCATCTTCTGCACAACAAAACCATTTTCTTCAATATCACTTTGAAATTGCATTAAATGATCGGTGTAGCTGGGTCCTCAGAAATCATCCATGAGGGAGATTGAATTAAAAGTTGGCTTTTTAAATCTATAAATCCTCCTTCCATTGAGTGTCTTGAGATCTGTCTCTAATTTCTTCTCTGAAAATAGATTCACATAATTTTGCCCCATTCAGAAAAGTTTGCAAATGCAATGCCACTCATTTGAGAAACTTGTTCAAGAAAGGAATGTTGCACTCTGAAAAATACCCAGTTCAGAGAAATTTGTTAAAACAAGCAAAAACTCAGTATTTTTGAGGATGTGCATTTTCTTCTGTTACTGATACTCTTCTTTCTCCTTCATCTTCTAAACCCTGCATCTTTGTATTCTAAAGTCGATTAGACTCCACCTCTATGTGCACGTTTGCTGGCTCAGGCAAATATTTTTGGCAAATGTATTCTTACTGCTTGTTTTTGGGGGGTTTTTTTTAGAATTATTTCTTCTGGACTTTGAGTTTTATAAGTAAAACATACAGTTTATGTATTAAACTTAGGTTTGTAACAATGGAAAAAGTTATATTTTGATCACATATTTTTCATGTCTAAAGTCCCAGATTTTTTAACTGGAAGTGGCAGTGCTTCTCAGTGAATAGGATTAACAGATACTTTTCAAACTTGAGACATTAGAGAGCTGCTATCAGTCAGATCAGACAACAGTGAACTAAGATAGATCAATAGTCTTACAAATAGTATTACCATTGCTGCCAAATCATTACTATGTTCCATCTTAATTTTTAAATTACTGTATTACAACTAATACTTTTCTTAATTTTTTTATCAGTCTAAAAGTTATTTTCAGATTTTAAGACTTTTTTTATTTTGTGCTATATGTCCAAACAAGATTATTTTTGGCATTAAATAAAACTACAATTCAGCATTAAACGTACCAATGTGGTAGAATTCCATACATCTTTAAATGTAATGATGTCTGAAATAAACCTTTTATACCATGGGAAGTCACATATAAACAATTTTATGTGTAATTTTCCATCTCATTCAGTAGTAACCATTGCGATAAAGTAATTTGAATTAAGAATTATAAAGATATTAATAAAACATTCAATTCATAACTTGCTACTTTATGCATCTATTGTTCGAATATGGAAAACTAAATAAATGTGTTAGCATTGAATTAGTTCCTTTTCTTTTTTAAAAATATAAAGGTTGTAATTTATAGAGGTTTTATAAAGCTTTAATAATTTGGTTTCTTGTTACTGATAACAATAAGGTTTTCTTTAGGAATATTTTTATATACATTTTTAAACCGCAGAGACAGTTGAAAGCAGTTCACAGAATAAAAAATTAAAATAATAAAATCAAATGCAGTTACATTGGAAACAACTTGAAGGCCCTCAAAGAAGATCATTTTTCATGCCTGCAAATCAAATTGATTTTACAAGTGTGTGAACTGGGTTCCTTGGCTTATTTTAGGACCAAGGATGCAGGGGCCCTTCAGATAACCTGGTTGCAAACTGTCTTTACCAGCACTTTCAGTTGGGCCTGGAACGCACTGGTTATCAGTACATATGGAACTGAATACATGTAGTGTGTTACTGCATAGACAGCAAGATAGTTAAAGGCTGCACTTGGTGGATCTTCTGAACTATTTGTAAAAGTAGGTGAAGTATATTTTAGTAGCAATATGTATTTTCTGGTTTCCCAATTAAAAAACACAAAAAGTGGACCAGACCTTCAGAATAGTACTTAAAATAGCCTCAAATACTAGACAAACGACTCAGCAGCTACAAGTTGCATTCCTTATAATCTAATAATAACTATCAGAACACTGTTGGGATTTTGGAAGACCCCAGAAGCACTGTGTTTTATACTATAAGCTTTCATAAGAAACCTAGAAAGATTATGTTCTTATGTGTCTTTTTCCCAAGCTTTGTTTGGAAAGAGATTACAACTTCTATCATGAAGAAATGTTGGCTTTCAGATATGCCTCGAGAGACATCTCTGGATCCTGCTGCAACTGCTTATCTCTCAGTACACTACAATATTTAGCACCTTGGAAACACTTTTGTTGGGCTGTTGCCAGTCCGCAAAATTACATTATTGGGGTCACATTCAGTCATTAACATTTATTAACACGAACACCAGGAGTTATGAGCTCACAAATTCAGATTGCAATTCATAACTTATGGAAGATAATGTCCGTGTGTTGGAGTATGCCTAGATAACACTGAACCAATGGCAAATGCAGCAATAAATCAATAAGTTGCTGGCTACAGCATCATTCAGAAAATCAGAGTGTAGAATTCCTAAGTGGAAATGCTTTGCAATGCCTATACACATTTACAGATCCCCCCTTTCTTCCTAATCACTATCAAAAAATCTGTAAAGATCAGTTTGCAAAATATTTGTTCGGCTCGTTTAACTCAATGAGACCTCTGAGTAGATTAAAAAAACTTAGGCATGATTTGGAGGGTGTAAATTTAGATAGCTACATCATTTCACTTCAAGTTCCAGTCACATCAAAACCTTCAGAGTATGTTATCCACAGATGAATTGAGAGGTTAAAAGATATAGGGCGAGGTGAGAGGAGAGAAAGTGAAAGAAATAGTGCTGCAAGGAAAACATTCCACTTAAGAACCCAGCACTTTGTGAACAACAGTAAATACGTTAACAGATCACAAAGGGCTGATTCAGTGTGGTTTATTTCTTTGTATATGTGGAGAGAGCTTGGCTTTAGACAGAATTTCCAAACTCATCAATAGGTCTGACCTACAGAATTGGAGGGTACATGGAAAGCAGAAAAAGGGGGTGGTGGGGAGAGAGAAGAGTAAACCAAATGAGGACAGAACATGTGGGAAGGAATGCTGGGGAATTTTTTCACATAGGCAAAATGAAAACAAGAATAACTATTTTGAAGGATTGCAAAGAGGTTCATTGTCCCTCACATCAAATTACAGCATTATATATGATACAATAATATATTTTAGAAGCCAAAATAAAATCAATAGAGGAGAAAAATTGAAACGAGTACAAGCCATGAGAAACACAGGTGAATAGATTATGATGGACAAGGAAGAAACATCAGGCCTATCTATAGAGACTGAATTCTGTGACTGCTTGATAACAAAGCAAGCAGGTTAATCCTCCACCTCATTCCATACTAGGTGTCGCCTTTATTTTTGTTACCTTCTTGAATTGCTTTCCAAATATATTTGTACTAGATTCTGCTGCATTAGAAGAGCCACGTGATGCATTTCCTCCAATCTCAACCCTTTGTCTTCCTACAACTCCCTGTCCTACAGAATATGCCAGAGAAACAGCTATCCATGTTCAATAAATTGGAGTATTCTAAAATAACATAGAATCAATTTGGTGAATTGGGTGACTGTAGTAGAAAAATTAAATAAGTGAACAGTTCACAGCATCAGTTTATCTAGTTATTTCCAAAGCTATGCTCCAGAATGCATTCAGCTTCTCAGTACTGTAGAAGAATGGAGGTGTGAGAGTGAAAGTAGACTTCAAACAGCTCAATACATTTCTAAAAAAATGACATTTCAAAATGTAAATATTGGAAATACCCCATATACTGTAAATTTTTGTCCTTAAAGAGGTAACAGGTGGACATTCGCTTTACTGTTTTAACTTCAGGTGGTTTCTTTGACTTCTGTTGAGGCTATAGTTAAGGGCCTCCCTGTTGCAACCCAGATCAGGAAACAAGACCATAAGATATTAATCCACCACACTTGATTGTAGGAAAAACAATCCTTTTTATTGATGAAAAATGGTTACAAAAGAGAGGAAAATACAAAGTCCAAAAAGCCACAGTAAAATTCCGCAGTCAGGAATATCTGTGAAGTAGATCAAAATTCCAAAAACAACACTATAAAAACCTGGAACTTGTTAGCATCTCACTAACCGTACTTGGAAACTAGAAGCCTCTGGGAATGCAGGCCATGGGAACCGGGAGATCTGCCAAGGTAATGCCTCAGTCTAAACGATGCTTGATCTAACGAGACAGGCCGGGGGGGGGGGGGAGACACTTAAAACTAAAGAAACTGTTTCGGGACACGCCTCCAGGGTTTGAAGCCTCCTTTTCCTTTAATCTACTTGACCTTCGCAGTCTCTGTGATTCACTCCTGTTTTTCCAAATCTGTCCTCTCCTATCCTCATTAAAAAAGGCAGGTGCTAGCTCCTCTGGAGAGTTATCACCGCTTGATTCTGAAACATTCTCATCAGGATGTGTAGTTTCACTTTCCAAGCCACTGCCTTCAGAATCAACAGTTTCCAAACCATCAGGGAAAAATACATGTTCAGTTGCATCAGGAAATACAATCAGAGAATCAGGTTCAGGTTCACACGGAGGCTGAGGGTCAGGTTCACACGGAGGCTGAACCCCAACACTCCCTGAAAAATACTAAATGGTTCTTTTGGGTTTACTGCATCTTTCAGTTTTCTGTTCATTACAATATACCTCTTGTGGGTTTTTTTCTGGGGCAGTCCAGTGTAAGTAAAAAGGAAGCACCTCTTCAGTGAGTCATGTGCAAGCTCAAAGAGCGTAGGCTGTCTAGCATCTTCTGAGAACAGCATATTACGGTAAAATTAATTGCACAGTGGTTAGCATAACTGGGTTGTTGTAAGTTTCTCGGGCTATATGGCCATGTTCCAGAAGCATTATCTCCTGATGTTTCGCCTGCATTTATGGCAGGCATCCTCAGAGGTTGTGAGGTCTGTTGGAAACTAGGAAAGTGGGGCTTATATATCTGTGGAATGTCCAGGGTGGGAGAAATAACTTGTCTGTTGTAGGTAGGTGTGAATGTTTCAGTTGGCCACCTTGATTAGCATTTAATGGTCTAGCAGTTTCAAGGTGTGGCTTCTTACTGCCTGGGGGAATCCTTTGTTGAGAGGTGATTAGCTGCCCCTGATTGTTTCTTGCCTGGAGTTCCCCTGTTTTTGAGCGTTCTTTGTTTACTGTTATGATTTTAAGAGTTTTTCAATACTTGTAGCCAGATTTTGCTCATTTTCATGGTTTCTTCCTTTCTGTTGAAATTGTCCACATACTTGTAGCTTTCAATGGCTTTTCTATGTAGCATGACATTGTAATTGTTAGAATGGTCCAGCATTTCTGTTCTCAAACAATATGCTGTGTCCAGGTTGGTTATCAGGTGCTCTGCTATGGCTGACTTCTCTAGTTGAAGTAGTCTGCAGTGCCCTGAGTCCCTATGGGAGATGGTGGCATAGCATAAATAAAGTTTTATATTATTATTAGTATGAAACACAAATGGATTTTATGTTTAGACTTGGATCTCATATCCAAGATCTTTCATTATGTACATCAAATATTACAAAAAAAAAAAATCCAAACCACTTCCGTTCTGAAGCGTATCGGATAAGAGATACTCAATCTATATCTATAATCCTATGGGTAAACAGTTGCCAAAACACTTTACAAAACATTGCTGGGTCTTTTTCCTCCAGTTTTCTAGTTTTGCGACTTTAATGTACAAACATTCTCCCCATGTAGTTACACCTTAGTAAATCTTTAAGCAACTACTGCTTGTTACACCAGGGTTTCCAACTTGTAACCCTGCAGTTGTCAGACCACAAATCCCCACCAGCCCCATTAGCATAGACCAGGGGTCCTCAAACTTTTTAAACAGAGGGCTAGTTCACAGTCCCTCAAACTGCTGGAGTACCATATGAAATTGAATGTGGTTTCAACAAAAATAAAAACATAAGAAAATAAAGGTATGTTTCAGAGTTATTGTAAATTTTTCAGTTTTTATTCATTGTCTTTTCTTTATTATAAACTTTGAATAGCCATCTCAAGCCAGGCTTGTGGATTCAGGCAGAGCTTATAAAATTAACTGCTCATAGAAACAACATGTACTTCATAGAGATCTCTCTAAGCCTGCAAGCTGTGAATCTAGCTGTGATTTAAGGGCTCTTTTTAGAACATACACCTTTGCAACTCTATAAACATAGCAGATGTTTCAAACTGTTTCTGCTTACTGAAATTTCTGCAGAACACTGTGTTCTTGAAAGCAAAATAATTCTTTGCACTTATTTAATTAAGATAAATTACTGAAGTATCCTGATACTGAAACTTAAGTTGGGTTTTATTTATTAAACCATTACTTTTAGTGTTCTATTCCAGATTAAATGTGTATTTCAGTATAGGTTCTATTTTTGTGTGGCACCGTGCATCTCTGATAAATACAGTGAAACCGAGAACAGGCAGCAGACATCAACATTGAGGCACATTATTCTACTTCATGAGTGTCTCTAATATGACTTCAGAAACAAAACCAAAGCAATAAATAAGGACCTTTCTAAGCTTTTCTTCTTGTACTTAAGAGTTCAGAATTGACACAACAATGAAAATAGTAATTGTCTGATACTTGTACAGTGAAATCTATGCAGGACATTGCATATTTTTTTGTTTTTCTAGGTTAATCTTGTGTATTGTCTTGCAGCAGGGTTGAGGACTATTGTTTTGTTGTTATCATTTACTTGTATATCATTATGTGGTGCTTTACCCCCCCCCCCAAAGAAGGCACAACCTTCCGAACCTTCCTCCGCAATGCTCGATGAGGTCAGCACCTTGCTCTCAAAAGGATAGCCCCTTGTGACGGCCCTAAGAACTTTCACAAAATGCATGTTTGGGGTTGCCAAATACCTCCGAAAGCAGAACATCTGAGTGCTTCCTTACCTGGATGACTGGTGATTGTATCCCAGTCGCCGACTCTTCTCCGGTCCCACATCGACATGACCGTGGCCTTGCTTGACAATCTAGGTCTTCAACTCAATGCTGAAAAGTCCCACTTGACACCGATGACTTCCATAAAGTTCATCAGCGCTCTCTTTGATTCCGTGTCCCAGACGGTCTCCCTCCACGACGCCAGATTCCTTGCTCTTCATCAAGAGGTTCTGCAATGCAGGTCTGCCCCAACGGTTCGGGCTCGACACCTTCAGATCCTCTTGGGACATATGACGTTGACGGCGATGGTGACTCCGTTCACCAGACTCCACTTTCAGCCTCTACAAAGATGTTTCTCGACCATTTCAACCCATCCCGAGAACACAACTCCAAAGTCCTCTCGGTACCGACATCGATCCAAAGAACCTTGGGGTGATGGATGTCTCATCGCAACGTTTGCATTGGGATCCCCCTTCCATATCCAACAACCCTCGGTCACTCTGATGACCGATGCTTCAACTTTTGCCTGGGGATGCCACACAGGAAAACTCTCCATCCCAAGACCTTTGGTGTCCACAGGAGAGGTTGCATCACATAAACTACCTAGAACTGCTGACCATATTCAAGGCCCTGAAAGCCTTCGCTCCCCTGGTCACCAACAAAGACTGTTCAAATCCTTACGGACAATGCCATGGCCATGTACTATCAACAAACAGGGTGGTACAGGCTCGAGAAAGCTTCACAAGCTTTCTCTGACTCTCTGGCACTAGTGCCTCAACCACTCCGTGTCGATAACAGCACTACACCTTCCGGGCTCTCTCAACACCGAGGCCAGTCTCCTAAGCCAAACCGGATTGTCCTCACACGAATGGATGCTTGACCCGGTAGAAGTCTTGACCCTGTTTGCGTCTCCTCTGAACACGCAACTTTCTCAGTACGGAACTCGTCTTCCTCCGACATTACACGCTGCCTCCTTAACCAGTTCTCATGAGAGAGAATGACCTCCTTCTCCAGCCAGATATCCTCTCTCTCCACCTGACGGCCTGGAGAATAGCCTTCTAGCATCTCTTCAACTGGCCATTCAGTCCATCCTAAGAGCTGCTTACAAGCCAGCTACCACTAAGGCCTACTCCTACTGCCTCTCCTGCCTCCACGATTTCCTTTGGGCTTGAGGTGAACCGACTCATCCAATGTCATAGAATCATAGAGTTGGAAGAGACCTCATGAGCCATCCTGTCCAACCCCCTGCCAAGAAGCAGGAATATTGCATTCAAAGCACCCCTAACAGATGGCCATCCAGCCTCTGTTTAAAAGCTTCCATAGAAGGAGCCTCCTCCACACTCTGGGGCAGAGAGTTCCACTGCTGAATGGCTCTCATAGTCAGGAAGTTCTTCCTCATGTTCTGATGGAATCTCCTTTCTTGTAGTTTGAAGCCATTGTTCCGTGTCCTAGTCTCCAGGGCAGCAGAAAACAAGTTTGCTCCCTCCTCCCTGTGACTTCCTCTCACATATTTATACATGGCTATCATATCTTCTCTCAGCCTTCTCTTCTTCAGGCTAAACATGCCCAGCTCCTTAAGCTCCTCCTCATAGGGCTTGTTCTCCAGACCCTTGATAATTTTAGTCACCCTCCTCTGGACACATCTACTACGTTTTCCATCTTTGTGACATCAATGATCTCATCATAGTCATTGTCAATCTTGGTCCAATACTAGTTCTTCCACTAGTCTGATTGCAAGGTCCAGGCCCAGATCTCCACTGTCTTGTTGGTACTGAGGTGGTTGTTGCTACCATGCTTGTGATGGTTATTGACATTCAGTGTCAAGCTCTCCTGATTGCTAGTGTCGTTTATACAGACACTCTCCATCCTCAAAATGCCATTATTATTATTATTATTATTATTATTAGGGTTTTTAATCCCCTCCTATCCATTGATGAATGTATGATGCCTGTCGTTGGTGTCAGCATTCTGACTGATATAAAATATCTCATCAGGAGAATTTCTTCCTTTCATAAAGGCTTTGCATGGTGAATAGGCTATAACTCCTTTTTCTTTTGAACAGCTTCAAGAGCAAGAAGTAATATTCCTGGCTCAGTTGACTTCAGTTTCAGCTTGTCCAATTGTCTTCCAGCAGGCCCCACAAACTTAATAAATCATGGGTTTCTATCCCCACTCCATCCCATGGGAAGCATTCTTCTCCATCTCATGTTTACTGTCCAATTCTTCCTCCACTGAATTGAACTCTCGTTTGAATTAATCTGTCATACCTATTGGACAATCCCCACATACCTCACTGGGAGGTATGTGAGGGTTGTTTCCACATACCAATCTGGCTTCATTTACATATGACATGCAAATATTTATTGAGCAGATTGTGGGGATGGCCAAATCCTTGGATTTGGCTGTAAAACAGCCAGCCAGGTTGAAGATCCTGACCAACATTGAATCCAGACCGAAGCTCCTGTACCAGCTTCCTTAAGTTTGCTTCCATACTAACCTCATGTTGTCCTTGGTCTTGTATGAATCTGTTATCTGCTCCCTTTATCTTTAAAAAGATAAGACATCTGGTAAGAGATGGTGGATACTCAAACTGAGACATATGCCCTTGGGTTAAAAAGAGAGAGACTCACTACCCGTACTGAAGCAAATCTGTTAAATAAATCTGGATGCAGTGCTTCAAATAAAAACATTCTAGGTAATATGCCTAAGGAAATAATTAAGCATCTAATCCCTAGAGTTGGAATTTATTCACTATATTATCTAGTCACTAATTATGACCATCCATGAATACATAAAAGTGCCTATAGCAGCTAATCAAGTTGAGTTGGTTAAAAATACGAGAACAAAAATTTGCAGTAGTGAGTAGAGACTGAAGAACTTGAACCTTCTGCCTTCAAAATAATTACAATAATTTCTGATGTTGGATCTTTTTGGTAGTGCTTCTGGCAAATAAAAGAGTAGTATTTGATTGATATTACTGTTTTAAATGATTATGATTTTGTACTGCATTGCTGATACTGGTTGTTAACTGCTCTGAGTCGCCAAATGGCTGAGAAGAGCGGTATACAAGTAAAGTAAATAAATAAATAAATAATACATTTTTATTTGGGCAGAATTGTGGAATCATACTTCAGTGGTGGAGGGTACCCCAATGTTAGTCCTAGGTGTCCCAGATTATTAACATTAGCTGCGGATAAAAATTAGGTTGGTTTTTTTTTCTTTTTGTTTTTTGGGTTTTTCTTTCTTTCTTTTGCATTGGTGGCCTCATTTTCTATATACCATGCCTTGTTTGGCATTCCCTCAGTTTGTCTTACATTTTCTTATTGATCTCTCTTCCCTTCTTTTCTATAAGAGCATAGAGGATAGTTTATTAAATGAAAATTTAAGAGCATCTGCCAAATCAACTATGTTCCTATTGTCTTAAATAAGTTTCCTTTATAGAAGCAATGGCAATTCTTTTTAAGCATAGCTTGTTTTTTGTGTGTATTACATAATTTTTTTGTTACTGATTCTTTTCTGGATAAATCAGTGTAATGTAACTGAATTATGATTTTCAGAGATATTTCCTTTTTAAGGAATATCTCTGAGCACCATATTGGTTAATTTCTAGGCCTCCAGATTAGGTGTTGTTTATGTTTGGTTCTCTCTGATTTTCACTTTTATTTTTTTATATTGCTTCTTTGTTTCTTCCAGTCTCACATTTCCTTGCTTCTCTTGGGTCTTCCTACAGAGACAAAATGAATAAAAAATCATACACACACACACACACACTGTAGAAATATTGTTGTACAATCTTTTGATTTTAAGCACTTTTCGTAAGGGGAAAAATGTAGAGTTGAGTAGCCTCTTCAAGAAAACCCTGGAGTAAGCTATATAGTTCAATTTTGTTGACTTACATCAAATTTGCAGCTTATGATACAGGACTGTAGAAGGCTTGTGATCAAACCATTGTGCAGGCTATCCTGGATGAGGGAGGCACACGCTGCTAGTCAGGAGTGGAGGGCAGAAACTGTCACAGGGGAGTAGAGAATGCTGCAAGGGGATTTTGCGTTAGAGCACACATTTAAACATTTATTAAAATTACATTGATGACATGATGCTGATGTAGTGGATAATCACAAAGATGTGGTGAAATGTTCATTTGCCTAATACATTACTGCTGTTTCAAAATAATGCTTCTTAAATATGTTAGGTGCACAGTTCTAAAGCAATCTCTGTCTGTGAAGATTGTATGACCAATTAGGTTTTCCAACAAATTTTGTGTTCTGTGAAAAGGAATTATAACAGATAAAAATAGAACAAAAATGATGGTTGCTTCATATAAAATGTTCAACTTAAAAATGATTCTTAGAACATTTAAACCGTGTGGAAGTATCAAAGTAATACGCTTGTATGTGGATAAATTTCATCGGTTTGTTTGCTTGCAATGCTGTTTTATCTCTTGTTGCATGCTCTTCCAGTGATTTTTGATTTGTGTCAACTTTATGGAAGAGGAGTATCCTCTTTCACATGTTGCTAAAGCACGATTCATATTTTGCATACTCAGGACTGTGGCTTCTTGGTTGAACTAATCCTCTTGTTATTCAGAGGACAATTTCTTATTGTCATAGTTTTATCAGACATTATCTCTTAATGATGTATCTCACTAGTTTATTGTTTGAAAATATTATATTAACTATCCCATATTCTTTGTCCCTTTATTTTAATGGTATAAATGCAGTGAAATACTTTCTAGTATTTATGGTGATTTACTAGTGTTATATTCTAGAACTTTAAAAATTTATTCATTTTATAATTTTATTGTTTCTGCTGAATGGAGACTAACAGGCCTTATCAAAAATATTCTCTTAATATTCTTTCAGATGAGAAGAGGAAAAATATGCATTTAATGTATTGCTTTTAATAAAGTGCTTCTTTTCTTTTTACAGAATGCTGCCTTTTTGTATGGCCTTGGCTTGGTCTACTTCCATTATAATGCATTTCAGTGGTAAGTTGTTGTGTTGTTATATTGTTGCGAGCCACTCTGAGTTCCTGTGGGGAGAGGGAGCGGAATACAAATAAAGTTTAATAAGGAGTTCTGTTGAATGCTGTGGATTTTACATTTTAGTGAAATGCGTTCTGTTCAGTAATTTTAGTATTCTTTTTAAATTAACAAACTTGGTTAATATATTAATGTACTTTTTCTCTGCCATGTCTAATGAAAATGTAAATAAGAAAATAATTTTAAAATAATTTTAAGCTATCTGTAATGTAGAGTTGGATGATATCTAACAATACATGGAAGACTGCACATTCCCTCCCCTAGTCTAAACTACACCCTGTTGAAACAAGCCAGGATCATAAAAATATAGTTTAACCAAGAGGTAGGCAAAATACCATATTATGCCTGTGTTTCTGGGACCCACTGTGGATTGCACCATCCCTAAAAACGAAATTGCCCTTTTTTATGGTGTTCGTCAAAATAAAGAGTATGACACCAGGAATGGTTGGAGTTTGTATCTTCTTTCAAAATGGAATATAAACTCCAGACAATTCTCCGTTTTTGTGAACTTTGGAGAGTGGAGGATGAGAGGGGAATGGGTGTGCCCGATGGGTTGTAAGGTCTGCAAAAAATAGGTGTGGAAGAGGGACATGTTTTCTACTCTACTTTATACTCTCTGATAAAAGGCTACAAATTATGTTAAAGTAATAAATAAACATTCTTAACATGGGTGTTTTTATTTTGTTGAAAAGAATTTGACCAAACCTGGATGAGACCAAATATGCTTGACACACATGGATCCAAGCCTCATGCCTATTTTTTCTCAAAAATTAAAGCAGCCAAATTAAATTTACTTGCTTAAATATGTGACTAATAGCACATATTTTGTTCCTCTGTAAGTTGTCCAAGATATGATCATTTATGACTCTGGCTCAAATGCAAACTCAAAGCTTACATGATGTATTTTGTAAATTTTGGTTGGTTAAGGAAAGTATTGCCATTTTCTATATTTTGTATTTTGTTTTATTTTCCTGGATGAAAACATGTCTATTCAACACATGTTACCTTAGATTTTGACATTCTTTTGTAATCATAGCTTGTACAATAGCTGAGGTGCTTGTCTTCCATTTATCAGCGATCAGGAAGATGACATCCTTATAGTTTTTCATGGCATTGCTTTTGGTGCTGAGTATAGTGGCAGTTGGTGTCCACTAAATTCATTACGTTCCGGAACAAATCAAACACCGTGCTATCCACTGTCCCATATTCACAAAGCCTTTCCAGTCACGGATTAATACCAATGTACACACTTGTCTATTAAGTAGAGATAGCTAGCCCCAACTAGCCTAACAGTTGCCAAGCCAAGTCTCCAGACTAGCTTTTTGCACTAAGTGAGCCAGCCCACTTACAATTCGTAGTCCCTAATACAATTAATCAGAAATAAGTTACATTGTTTACAAAGAGCTTTGGTCCAAAATAAACACAAAAGGGATTGCAGTTTTAACCTGTTGCAACAAAAAATGGCTCTTCCAAAAGTTGGATAAAAATTTGCTGTGGCATGAACACTCCCTCAGCACTTCAGGCAAGAGCCCGCTCCTCCTTACCTAACCCTTTCTATCAAGTTTCTTGTTTATTGGAATGGCCTGTGAGTTGTCACACATGTAGCCTCAGGCACTCAGCACCATGCAGCACTTCAATCAGGTTCTCAAGACTCCAGCACTTAAGTACCATATGTAGCTAATGTGGAACACTGGGAGAAATGTAAAAACCCTCCTTTGTGGGGGTATAGTTTTAAAAGATAGAATACAATGGAACACTAGCTTTAAAAAAACAATTCTAAACGTTACTTGTTAGAACATGCAAAGCTGCAGCCCAGTCCTATATAGATTTACTCAGAAGTAAGATTGCCTGTCTTGCAGCCCAGTCTTTTTTGTTGTTGTTGAAAACCCCTGCATTGGGTATAGCACCAGCTCTCTTGTGGAGATTGTTGTTGTTCTTCTGCCATTGTTACTGTGTGCCTTCAGGTAATTTGTGACTTATGGCAACCGTTGTCATTTGCTTGTTTGCTTTACATGGGCTGTTGTAATCTAGTATGGTAGTGTGAACATTTACATTCTGTGCTTGTAATACTTTTTAAAACACTGAAGGAGGGGGGAACAAGCTTGTTTTCTGCTGCCCAGGAGACTAGGACTCTGAGCAATAGAGTAAAATGTGTTCAAATTACAATAAAGGAGATTCCACCTGAACATTAGGAAGAAGGTCCTGACTGTAAGAGCTGTTCAGCAGTGGAATTCCTTCCTAGGAGTGTAGTGGAGGCTCCTTCTTTGGGAGACTTTTAGAGGTTGGATGGCCACCTGTCTACCCCTGACAGTTTGAATGTGCTTTTCCTGCATGGCAGGGAGTTGGATAACATGTCCTATGCAGTCTCTTCCAACTCAGTGAACCATTTTGCAAAGGGCACTTAAAAATGATACAAAAATCTAAATTCTTTATCTTTGTTTTATCATAATGCTAATGTTGAAGAATTTTATTATTTATTGTTGTTATTGTTAAAGTTGTTTTCAACTTACAACAACTCTAGGACAACCCTGTCACAGGGTTTTCTTAGCAAGATTTTCTCTGAGGCTGAGAGTATGACTTGCAAGATCATCCGGTGTGAAACCCTAGTTTCAAGAGTCCTTGTCCTGCACTCAGGACACCATGCTGTGTGGTATGATTTACTTTCAGAGTAAATCATACCACATAGGAAATGATTGTATTGTATTCCTTTCCAGGGAAATTAAAATAAGTTCAGTTTCACTGAGCAAATGTTAGGTCTACAGCTTGGTAGATGTCTAACAAAACTATAACAATTACTACACATTGAACGTATCTTCCCTTTTCTGCTATTCCTAGAAACCCAACTTGTTTTAAATGAGTAATAACTTACTAACAGGTTTGATGTTGTATATGTCTTCAAGCCGTGGAACCTATCATGCGGTTTTTTGGGGTTGAGAGTATGTGACTACCCCCAAGGTCACTGAGCAGAGTTGGAGACAGTGTTCAAACCACTATACCAATCACCCTCAAACTGTGGTCCTGCAGTTGTTTGGGCCTCCAACTCCCAGAATTCCTGACCATTGAACAAGTTGACTGGGGCTTTTGGGAGTTGGAAGCCTAAACAGCTGGACGGCCACAATGTCATTCTAGCTCATACTAAGATCTAGAAACAAAACATTTCAATGGAAAAGTAAAGCAAACTTACTTTTTCACAGCTACATTGGCTTTTGGTTCTCTTAGTGTTAGAGCTCTTCAACACAGACCATATAATGTTGTTCGAAGCTGACTTGCGGCCACAGTGGTTACACAACGAAGACCACCAATGTGCATTGAGCATGATAGAGCCTTTAAAAACTCACCAGAAAACACTGCAGCTAATACCTTTGTATCCGGGTTGTGGCACAGCTGGTTGGGAATCAGCTGCATTAAAATCACCAATGATCAAAAGGTCATGAATTCAAAGCCAGTCTGGATCGGAGTAAGCTCCTGACTATTTGTCTAGTTTGCTGTCGACCTTTGCAGCCTGAAAGACAGTTGCATCTGTCAGGTAGGAAATTTAGGTACTGCTTATTCAGGGAGACTAATGTAACTCATTTATGATGCCATAAAACTTTCCAGCAGCATGCAAAAGAATGAGGAAGTACTCCATAGGTGTCACAAGTGGACGGTGAAGCGACAGCTCCCCCGGTGGCCAGACTTCAAAGCATAACCTCATGAAGCTGGAAAGTTAAATAGCCTCTCTGTGTCTGTCTATATATGTTGTGTGTCTATGGCATTGAATGTTTGCCATGTATATGTGCATTGTGATCCGCCCTGAGTCCCCTGCGGGGTGAGGAAGGTGGAATATAAATACTGTAAATAAATAAATAAAATAAGTATCCCAGATCCAGGGCGAAATTGGCTGTATGAAATGCAAAGTGCATTATAGACACCCTCCCCTTCTGAAACACAGTAAAGAATCTCCAATGGGGGCACTTCTGAAAAATACCTCAAGAGCATACCTGTATAGTAGGGGGAAAATTGACCCCCTAGGATGGGGTAATTGATTACTTCTGTTGCTGTCATTTCCCCTTTTTTGTGTTCACCCCTTATGCTTCTGGTGCATTGATGTGCATCTCTCCTGGAAATTGGGACAAAAAAACCCCCTGCAAAGTAGGTTCCATGTACAATGTCAACTTATGGTGACCCACACATTTCATAGGCACACATTTCATTTCTCTGTAGTATAGCTGACATCAGTTGTTTTTCACTGACAGTCTTCCTAAAAAGGTCTGACCCTCCATAGTTTTCAAGATCACTGGTTTAACTCAGATAGTATTCCAAACCAGGTTGATGCCATCCTTCTCAGTTTAGGGAATTTATCAACTTCCTTTATCAAGAAACAGCAAAGCCAGCGCATGGGATAATGGGAGTTATGATCCAACAATATCTGGGATCCAACTTTTGGGTGGACTTATTTAGAGGAGTGTGCGTGAGCCATTTCCACCCCTCACTCTCTCGAATTTTTTTTAAAAAGTTGTAGCCATAGTTTGTAGTAAAATCCAAATAAGCAAACTGTATAGTTTCTTGTAAACAAAACTATTATTAACTGCTCTGAGTCCTTATATTGAGGAAAGGATGGGATAAATAAATCAATAAATAAAATTACTTGCAGATTAATATGTTTTATTTACTTCCTGTACCATTTTTATGTTTTACTTCCTGTACTATTATGCACATTACATTTGTTCAGGAAATACTTGAATCATACAATTTAAAAAAGATTGAATTTTATTTCCGTTCCCTTGTAGATGCTTAAGCCTGTGTTAGTACTAATTTGCTGCTAGTATTTAATAATGTATTTAATAGATTATTATTTTCATCTCAGTTATGAATAATGCTGTCTGACAATCACTAAAATGTTGTCAGAACTCAGTGAACAAGTGTAAATATTCTGTTATTAAGTATATGGGTTACTTTCCTTAAAGCACCAACAAATAATTGAATTTTTTTCTTTGATAAGCATTACATTTTGAATTTCTCATTGTATTCATTTTGATAGTCCACTGAATTTTCTTCAAGATTTGTGTGCTGATCCTTATAGATGAAGCTTAAAACTAATGTAACTTGCATATTTTGGTTTACATGTGTATGTGTATTTTCTCCCCAGGGCAATTAAAGCATTTCGGGAGGTGCTTTATGTTGATCCCAGCTTTTGCCGCGCCAAGGAAATTCATTTACGACTTGGGCTTATGTTCAAAGTGAACACAGATTTTGAGTCCAGTTTTAAGGTAAGAGTTCTTTTTAAATGAACATTGGTGTTCGTGTTATATTGTACTTTTTACTCATGGCACCACAATGAAATGTATGTGCTTTGCTACATTTTTATTTTACTGTTCTATTACTGCTTCTCCTTTAGCACTGTATTTCAGAACGAATAAGAAACACTTTATGAGTTAGTGGGTTCTGTCTTGTAAATTTGCAGAGATTCTTTATTGAAATAAACGAGGGGTTCTTTAAAGCAGGCAATGGCAAACCGAGGCCCGGGGGCCGGATGCGGCCTCCTGGGGGTTTACCTCAGGCTCTCCTGATTTTCCCTATCCTCTTGGCACATGGTGCCTGCCTCATCCTCATGCAGAAAGAAAGGAAGGAAAGAAAGAAAGGAAGGCACGCTCTCTAGAATGCTCGCAGACACCCTGCTCCCGGCATAAGGACGGTGTGAGTGGCCCTATCCTTATGCCAAGAGGACAGCCTGAGAAAGGCATGCAGCAGCTGAAAGCCCTTTGGAACGCTCTCGGCCATTGCCTGTCCCGTCATAATGCAGAGAGGACAGCCCAAAGATTAGAGGAGGAGGATTTGGTTATATTCAGTTTGGCTTATACTCTAGTATGTACAGTACCTCTAATATTGTGTGTGATGTCATTAGGTCTTGTGATGACATTACCCGAGCAGATGTATAAGTAGAATTGTTATCTAGGTTTATGAAAAGGTCTTGTATCCTTCTTCCTATTTGTGTTTGTGTACGCTTGAAGATGTGTAACTGTTCGAGTTTGGGAAGTAGCATCTGTAGACTAGGTTGTACTTCATTGTTGATGCATCTAAATCAGGGGTCCCCAAACTAAGGCCCGGGGGCCGGATCCAGCCCCCCGAGGGCATTTATCCGGCCCGCGGGGTGTGGAGAAGGGGGGGGAGGCAGTGGGCGAAGCAACTTCGGGGCCGCTCCCTCCTCCTCCTCCCTGGGCCCAGCCGGCTCTTCTCCTGCCTTCAGGAAGGGGCCTGGCCTCATCCCGACGGCAGGAGAAGGGGGGGAGGCGGCGGGCGAAGCACCTTCGGGGCTGCTTCGTCCTCTGCCTCCCTAGGCCCAGCTGGCTCTTCTGCTGGGAAGGGGCCATGAGCTGCGTGCTTCCGCTGATCAGAGCCAGGCGGAGCAGCAGCCGCGTCCCGGGTGCCTCCCGAACCTCTGCCTGTCAGGGCGGGGACTCCATGGGCTTCCCTGCAAGGCAAGGAGCAGAGGGAGGGGGTCAGTGCAGAGGGAGCGAGGGAGGGGTCTCCTTCCACCAGGGAAGCACCCGCCTAGACCCTCCTCCTCTGCTGCTGGGCAAGAACCCCCTCCCTACACACACACACACACACACACAGACATTGGGCTGTATGGCTGTGTTCCAGAAGCATTCTCTCCTGATGTTCTCTCTTTGGTTCCATCCTTTCTTGTCTCTTTCCTTCCTTCCCTCCCTCTTTCTCTTTTTCGTTCCTTCTCTCTTTCTTTCCCTCTTTCACTTTTTTATTTCCTTCTCTCCCTTCCTTTCTTTCCTTTTCTCCTCCCCTCCTTCTCTCCTTCCTTCCGTCTCTACCCTTCTTTCTTTCTTTCCTTCTTTATCTCCTTCCTCCTTTTCCCCCTTCTTCTTTCCCTTTCTTTCTCTCTTTCTCTCCCTCCTTCTCTCCTTCCTTCCTTCCTTCCTTCCTTCCTTCTCTACCCTTCTTTCTTTCCTTCTTTATCTCCTTCCCTCCTTCTTTCCCTTCTTCTTTCCCTCTTTCTTTCTCTCTTTCTCTCCCTCCTTCTCTCTTTGCTTCCTTCTCTACCCTTCTTTCTTTCCTTCTTTCTCTCCTTCCCTCCTTCTTTCCCTTCTTCTTTCTCTCTTTCTCTCCCTCCTTCTCTCCTTCCTTCATTCTCTACCCTTCTTTTTTCCTTCCCTCCTTCCCTTCTTCTTTCCCTCTTTATTTCTCTCCTTCTCTACCCTTCTTTCTCTCCTTCTTTCTCTCCTTCCCTCTTCTTTCCCTCTTTCTTTCTTTTTCTCTCCCTCCTTCTCTCCTTCCTTCTCTACCCTTCTTTCTTTCCTTCTTTCCTTCTTTCTCTCCTTCTCTCCTTCTTTGCCTCCTTCTCTCCCTCCTTCTCTCTTTTCTTCCTTCTTTCCCCCTTTCTGTGTATGTGTTTTGTGTGTGTATATACATAGATGTGTGTGTTTGTGTGTGTGTATATATGTGTGTGTGTGTGTGTGTGGTTTTGCGCATGCATTGTAATGTATTTTGGGGGGGGGGGGGAGTTGCTTTTTAAGTCTCTTCCACTGTGTTTTTCAGTGTTTTTATGAGTGATAGTCACTCGTTGGCCTGATAGATGTCTTGTGTCCAAATTTGGTGTCAATTCGTCCAGTGGTTTTTGACTTCTGTTAATCCCACAAACGAACATTACATTTTTATTTATATAGATTTTTCAAATTATAATCCGGCCCTCCAACAGTTTGAGGGACTGTGACCCGGCCCTCTGTTTAAAAAGTTTGAGGACCCCTGATCTAAATGGTCTCTGATTGGAGCCCCTGGTGGCACAATGGATTAAACCCTTGTGCCAGAAGGACTGCTGACCAAAATGTTGGTGGTTCGAATCCAGGGAGAAGGGTGAGCTCCAACCTGTCAGCTCAAGTTTCTCATGCGGATTGTAAAACATTTGAAGGGACAGATCCAGGAGCACTCCCAAGCTGTGAACATAGTCTTTTCGGAGGGGGTTGTAACCCCATCCAGAATGGGCTTACATATCTCTACCGCCAGATTAAGACCCTTGACGGCAAGCAGCTTGGGAGAGCTGTGAGAGGAACAGCAGAGATGGCAGCAGGAAGCCATATTACAATGAACTTTGAGAAACTTTCAGACTCGGACTATCAGATTTGGCCAATAATGATGGAAAGTTACCTTACCAAGGAAGGACTAGAGCACGCCATTACAGGCACAGATCAAGACCAGGACCGTGATAAAAAGGCTAAGGCATCTATACTGTTGTATCTTCAGCTGAACCAGCTGGTGCATGTGAGGAATAAGACCACCGCGAAAGACATCTGGGATGCTTTAAAATGGTTCATCAAAGAGAGTCCTGTGTCTCACAACTGATTTGGACTAAAAGACTGTATAATACAAAACTGAGAAGGGGCCAGAATGTCAGAAAGCATCTAGATTTGATGAAAGAGTTCTTCATTGAGACAGATGTTTGTGGTGTAGAGCTTTCTGAGGCCCAGAAATGTTTTGTGCTGGTTTCAAGTTTGTCTTCGGACTGGGATTATTTAATCCAGAGTTTCCAGAGCCTGAGAGTCCAAGATTTGAGTCTGGACCTAATTTGCGGCAGAGTTCTGGAAGAGTAGGACAGAAGAACGTTCAAGCAATCCCAAAGGCAAGAATGAGATGGCATGGTTGACCAAGAGGGGACCCCACTTGAGGATCTACAAGAATATGAAGACTGCCAGGAAACATCTGCTTTCGAGTCTTGCTATTCCTATCAGAGACGAGAACATCTTGCAAGGAATTGTCCCCAAGCCAAGAAGAGGCCTTCCAGAGGAATATTTTACTATGGAAGTTTCTCATCAGTTGAGACCTGTTACTTCATGACTGCCAACAATCCAGACCTGAGGGAAAAGAAATGGATCCTGGATTCTGGAGCAACTCACCATAGAGTAACAGATCCCAAGATGCTGAAGGATATGAAGGATACGAGAGCTATAACACTGACTTTAGCGGATGGGACTGTTAGAACAGTAAAGAAATGTGGAACTGCCTTTATTTCCTGTTTAGGTGTTGATTGGGATGAAGTCATTTGCATTCCGGAGTTAAAAACAAACCTGAGTGTAACCACACTCATGGAGTTTGGCTATCAGGTTCTGTTTAAAGATATTTACTGTTTTGTTACCCTGAATGGGAAGGTTTGTGCAAAAGAAGTAAAGAGAAATAAGTTGTACCAAATGTTTGACAAAAATAATTGCACAGAATCTAATGATGTGAAGGTGTGTGTTGTGAAAAAGCAAATAGTTCATGTCAGGTGCATAAACTTTTTACACAGTGATGGGGCGAACTGATTTCAAAGTGTTGAATCAACTGCTAAATGTTTGTCCCAATTCTGAATGTGAACAGTGTGAAAAATTGGTTGTGCAATATGAAAAGATGTCAATCTCAAACATTCGAGTACCAAAGAAGTCCAAAATCAAAGCAAATGAATTGTTTGAGATAGTATATACACAGTTATCTATCCCATTTCAAAAGAGTGAAGGGGGCAGGGGTCAAGATTTGCTTTGGTCCTGGTGGAATGTTTCAACATATTTTTGTACATTTATTTCTTAAAGGAAAAATGCAAAGTTCTACCACAGATCAAGAGATGGCTTAGCATGCTAGAACGGGTATACAACAAACATGTGGGAACATCGTTTTTTGACAAAGAGGAAGATATGTGTGACAGTAATAGACAGGAGTTTTTAAGTGAAGATGAGTTTGATTACAAACACATAGAATCTTTTGAACCTTCTGAGAAAGGACTTAGCAGAAAGAACAGAGTTACTCCAAAAATGAAAATGTGCATGGAGAAAGATTCTTAATAGGTTGTGGCCTGAAGCTTTGCATACATCCAGTTTCATAGTGAATCATCTATGGCATGGTTCCATAAAAGAATCCCCATTCAAAATGATGTACAATAAACCTTCAAATTGGAAACACGTATTTTTTTTGTCAGCATTCAAATGTATTTATACCAGCTAACCAAAGAGCGAAAGGTGAACCCAAGTGGCGCAGGATGTGTTTCCTAGGGTACTGCTGTGACGAAATGAAATTCCATAGTTAGTTTGGAAGCATGAGGTTTTCAAAGGTTGTGTATTTTGATAAAGATGCAAGTTGGGATAGACTGCACTTGAATAAAGAGGTTCTTAAGAATGTCAAAGAAAGGACAGAAACAGTTCATTAAAGAGGCGAAACCTTTAACTCCTGAGAAAGGAAAGACACAAAAACACACAAAACATGTGACACCACAAAAGAAAGCCTCACACAGCAAGCTGCAGCACCCAAGTCTTGAATTAAGAAAGAGACAGAAATGGAGAGTGCGAGCTGGAGTGTCCACAATGGTGAACGAGCAGATTTGCCACTACTTAAAATCCCAAGACAGTCTAAGGCTAAGAAAGGGGAGCCTGAATATCATTTGGCAATGCAAGCAAATTGTATTGTAGTGTAAAATGGAGGGGGACAAATGCTCAGAGAGAAATTGCCTGAGTGTCGCAGTGTGAAACAAAGTGTAAAAGATAGTTTCAACAAGAAAAACAAGAGTGGAGGTGACGAGAAACAATATGGGAAAAATGTACATATGGATCAAAGTGTGGTCAAGTGTTCCAATAAAGAAAAGAATGTTAAAGTTGCTAGTAACACAAGCTTGTCTGAACACCGAATGTAAAAGATTACATGTTTATAAGAAACTAGCTGTGCCCTGCCACGTGTTGCTGTGGCCTATAGTAAAACTTATCAAAGTTGAGGTAGATATCTGGACTATTATGAAAGAGAGGTCCCTACCTATTCCTTCCCCCTTTTCCTCCCCCTTTCTCTCCTTTCTTCCTTCTCTACCTCTTTCTTTCTTTCACTACTTGGTTTCATCCTTCTCTCTTTCCTTCATTCCCTCCCCCTTTCTTCCTTTGCCTTTCTTCCCTCCCTGTTTGCTTCCTTCTTTCGCTTTTTATTTCCTTTTATTTCACCACCATCATAACAATAACAATAATGCAATGCATTGCCTCTGGGACCTGACACCTCTCCCATTCCCCCTAAAAGGGTCTCAGAGGAACAATAGCATAATAATAATAATAATAATAATAATAATAATAATAATAATAATAATAGAAATAACAACCTTTACCCGCCACGTGTTGCTGTGGCCAATCTTCCCTCTTTCTCTCCTTCTTTCCCTCCTTCCTTCCTTCCTTCCCTCCCATCTTTCCTTCTCCTCTTCTTTCTCTATCTCTTTCCTTCCTTCCCCCTTTTTCTTTCTTTTCTGCTGTCTCTCTTTTCTTTCCTTCCATCTTTCCTTTTCTTTCCTTTTCTTCTTCCTTCTTTCTCTAACTTTCCTTCCTTCCCCCTTTTTCTTTACCTCCCTTTCTCTTTCTTCCTTCTTTCCTTCCTTCCTGTCTTTCCTAGATTTTGACAGGGCGGGAAGGGGCGGGGTGGGATTTGGAGGGGGCGTGAAGTAAAAGGAGGTAAGATTGGGGTGGGGGAGTGATGGAGCGTGGGGTTGTGTGTGTGTGTGCAGCGGCGGGGGGAGTGATGGAGCGTGGGGTTGCGTGTGTGTGTGCGGTGGCAGGAGGGAGTGATGGAGCGTGGGGTTGTGTGTGTGTGTGCGGCGGCGGGGGGGTGGGGTTGCGTGTGTGCGTGCGGCGGCGGGGGGAATGATGGAGCGTGGGGTTGCGTGTGTGTGTGCGGCGGCGGGGGGAGTGGGGTTGCGTGTGTGTGTGCGGCGGCAGGGGGAGTGATGGAGTGTGGGGTTGTGTGTGTGTGCGGGAAGCAGCGCGGCGGGGCTTGGAGTGGGCATGGTTTCCGCAGAGGGAACGTTGGCCGGAAGGGCATGTGCGCGCGCCAGGGAACTTGCGGCTGGGCGCCAATGCGCATGCTCAGTTGTTTTGCCGTTTTGTGAGTGTGTTGTTGTGTTGTTTTTCATTTTGAGTAGATACGTTTGTACCTTGTGGGTTGTGTTATGGGCATGGGAATTTTGGTTAAGTTTCGTTGGGGTTTTTTTGAGTTTTGTTTTTTTGCCGTTTTGAGTGTGTTGTTGTGTTGTTTTTCATTTTGAGTAATATGTTTGTACCTTGTGGGTTGTGTTATGAGCATGGGAATTTTGGTTAAGTTTCGTTGGTTTTTTTTAGAGTTTTATCCTTTTGCCGGTTTGTGAGTGTGTTGTTGTGTTGTTTTTCATTTTGAGTAGATATGTTTGTACCTTGTGGGTTGTGTTATGGGCATGGGAATTTTGGTTAAGTTTCGTTGGGGGATTTTTGAGTTTTGTTGTTTTGCCGTTTTGTGAGTGTGTTGTTGTGTTGTTTTTCATTTTGCGTAGATATGTTTGTACCTTGTGGGTTGTGTTATGGGCATGGGAATTTTGGTTAAGTTTCGTTGGGTTTTTTTTTAGTTTTGTTGTTTTGCCGTTTTGTGAGTGTGTTGTTGTGTTGTTTTTCATTTTGAGTAGATATGTTTGTACCTTGTGGGTTGTGTTATGGGCATGGGAATTTTGGTTAAGTTTCGTTGGGGGATTTTTGAGTTTTGTTGTTTTGCCGTTTTGTGAGTGTGTTGTTGTGTTGTTTTTCATTTAGAGTAGATATGTTTGTACCTTGTGGGTTGTGTTATGGGCATGGGAATTTTGGTTAAGTTTCGTTGGGGGGTTTTTGAGTTTTGTTTCCTCGTTGGATGCCCCTAACAAATTTATATATATAGATGGCAGTAGTGAATTTTAAAGGTTACTTGCAGAATGTGTAGATACAAATACAAAAGTGCAACAGAGTTGTTAAAAGTATGATTGAAGAGTGGGAGAGTGCAAAACTGAAGTCAGAATACAGCCTATATGTGCAGGATTGAATGTGTAGTAGGTTTCCAAAAGAGAAATGCATTTTTATTATTGATATGTGATTTTGTAGCATATGCATGGTCAATGAAACAGATGGGACATGCAGTGAATCAAAAGAAAAATGACGTGTGAGAGTGAAATGAATTTCCCTTGACCAGTTGAGAAAGCAGCCAACAGGCACACATTTTGGGAATCAAACCAGACATATAAGGAGTTATGAAGGAGTAAAAAAAGGTTGAATTAAGAAAAATAAAGTTTCAAAATTGTTCATGTTGTGAGTTTAAAATATATTAAAAAATGAAGATAAAAATCATATTAGAGGGCTTGGCTGTAACCTATGGTATTCAGATTGGCAACTAAAAGACCACATATGTAGTGGTCAGTGAGTTTGTGGTATAGTATGATACTTAGATATCTGTTGTGTAGCTGTTTGGTAGTGTCCAGAAGAAGAGCTTGCTCTGTTGATTGTTCCAGGCTTAGATTGGTGATAGGGTTAAAGTTATTGAAATTTTGGTGTAGTGTCTCAAGTTAGTTCTCTATCATGAAGATATTGTAAATATACCTCAGGTAGAGGAGAGATTTTTTTGGTTCAGGTGTTAAGGAGGTGTTGTTCCAAGTCAGCTATGAAAACATTGACATTTTGTGGTGCTTTCTGTGTGTTCATGCCAATATTGTTCAGCTTTTTACTTCCATGTAAGCAGAAGCTGGGAGAGCGTGTCCCTGGAAGCTTATTATGTATTTCACCATGGCCAGAATTTTGGGAGACCAGTAAAAACTGAACATGTACAAAAATTTGTATTTAATATTTCAATTCAGAGAACGTTGCATAAGAATTATAATATTATTGTTAACTGCCTTCAATATACAGTATCTGGGAAAACAAAACTTAGAGAAGATTACAGAGGAACAGAGAGAACTATTGAACAAAGAGATAAAGGAACAAGAAATAAGCAATGCGATTAAGAAATTACATGCTAGTAAAGCACCAGGCTATACAGAAAGCTTCTACAAAGTAATAAAAAAGAGATAACTCCCTTTAAAAAATATTCATGAATCAAGCCTTGCATCACGAAAAATACCAGAAACATGGAGAACAGCAAATATTATTATGATACATAAAGACAATACGGACCCTACATATGAGAAATTACCAACCAATATCCCTGCTCAATACGGACTATAAAATATTCACGAATATATCAGTGGATCGTCTGAAGATTTTCCTCAATGTATGGATTGGCAAGGAACAAATCAGATTCCTCCGCAATAGACACCTAAAAGATAATGTTAGAAACATATTCCACAACATTGAATATTATGAAACCAATCATAAAAAAGAATTGACCTTAATAGCATTATAAGTGGAAAAAGCATTTCACAATTTAAATTGGGATTTTCTTTTCAACTGCTAATGAACAAACTAGATTTGGGATTTCAATTTAACTATGCAATAAGTGCAATTTGCGAACAACAAAAGGCAAGAATTTCAATTAATGGACAAGTAAAAGAGGAATTTAGAATTTATAAAGGAATAAGACCAAGATGTCCTCCCTCACCGTTGATTTTCATACTGGCAATGGAAGTATTACTGAGAAATTTAAGAGAAGAATAAGATGATAAAAGGTACCGAAATAGGACATCGGACATATAAAATCAGAGCATTTGCCGACAATCTCATCTACATCATAGAGGATCCAATAGAAAATGTTGCAAAGTGGCTTAAGACAATTGAAGATTATGGATGATTGGCAGGCTTTAGAATAAATAGGGAAACATGTTTTTAACTAAAAATATGAACAAGAAGAAACAAGAATTTAAGGAGATTTCGGGCCTACAAATTTCATCAAAAATAAGATATCTAAGACTCTTAATTACAGCTAAAAATGCTGAGCTATTGGAAAACAATTATGGAGCCAAATGGAAAAAATAACGAAGGAATTAAGGAACTGGAAGAATTTAAATTTATCACTATTGGGAAGAATAGCAACAATAAAAATGAATATCTTGCCAAAATGTTGTATCTATTTCAAAACCTCCTGATAATCAGAAATACCAATTTTTTCAAAGAATGGAGCAAAGGCATGTTAAAATTTGTCTGGTAAGGCAAGAAACCAAGAATAAAATACTTAAATATGATTGATGACATAAAGGGGAAACATTGGCTTCCCTGATTTAAAACTTTACCATGATGCATGTGATTTAACATAGATCAAAGACTGGGTCACATTGAGAAGAGAAAAATTGTTAACTTTGGAAGGTTTTGACCTAAGAACAGGATGGCACTCTTATTTAATAAAATGAAAATTGAGAAAAAAAATTGTAAACCACTTCGTATGAGCTGCCCTAATTAGGATTTGGGATAGATAGAAAGATAAGTTTTATTCAAAAATCCCATTATGGGTTTCGGTCTTGGATGCAAGACAAAGAAGACTACTTGGATGGGTAAAATGACCAACCTACAAGGAAATCTAAAAATAAAACCAAAATGGATATTTCCAGTTGAAGACGTAGGAAGAGATTAATCAAAAGTATTAAAATGTCAGCTGGTTCCAATATATGCAAATAAAGGAATACTACTTGAAATATAAGAAATTAGGTTTCAATGATAGTCTCTTTCTGGAACAAACTGATCCAAATAGACAAAAAATATAACATGGATATACAACAAACTACTAGAATGGGCCACTGAAACCGAATCAGTAAAAAATTGTATGCTAAAAGGGGCAACAAATATTGGGCAGTCCATAAGGTTAGAACAATGGGAATAGATTTGGAATAAAAAACTCAAATATACATATGCAATAATAATAATAATAATAATAATAATAATAATAATCTTTATTTATACCCCGCCAACATCTCCCCAGTGGGGACTCGGAGCGGCTTACATGAGGCCAAGCCCGAACAACAAATTACAATAAAAATAAAACCGAAACACAACCGAAAATGCAAACAGTAAACAGCAACATCATAATAAAATAAAACATGTAAATACATAACAATATAAAGTTACAATAGACGCAATCACAATGACAATGGGTGGGCTGCATGTAATGATTAAAAGAGAGACTAATTAAAACTAATTTAAAACTCAGGCGAAATAAAAAGAGATAAGATTATTTGCGGAGGAGAGCTCATTATAGCAGGGGTTGAGGAATCAAGCTTTCCCACAGAGGGGGTACGACATTTACTCCAATGACAGAACATTGAGGCTAAGCAGTAGTGTGGGATTGTATACCTAGTCTCCAAAGGCGCAGCGGAAGAGCCAGGTTTTAAGATCCTTTTTAAAGGTTTCTAGGGTAGGGCTTTCCTAATTTCTCCAGGTAGTGAGTTCTAAAGTCTGGGGGCCACAGAGGAGAAAGCTCTCTCTCCTGTGCTTACCAGGCGAGCTTGTGAAGATGGCAGGGGCGAAAGAAAGGCCTCCCCAGATGAACGGACGTAAAAGAAAATTGATACAGAATGATGCACCGTTGATATATGACACCACAAAAATAAGGCATTATGTACAGAAATACCCAGAACAAATGTTGAAAATGTGGA
This sequence comes from Anolis sagrei, assembly GCF_037176765.1. Lineage (NCBI taxonomy): Eukaryota > Metazoa > Chordata > Lepidosauria > Squamata > Anolidae > Anolis > Anolis sagrei. The sequence continues at coordinate 76,883,090 of NC_090023.1, read as the reverse complement.
AAACAGAAAGGGACTCTATACCACATGTGGTAGTCCTGCAAAAAAAGCCAAAAAATTACTGGAAAGAGGTGCAAGAGATAAGTCAGAAAATATTAAACACAAGAATTCAAATGAAGCCAAAATATTTCCTGTTAGGTTTAATAGACATGGACATTGATTTAGACAGAAACAAAGACATTCTTTTCACATATTCGACATCAGCAGCAAGGATAGTATATGCAAGGTACTGGAAAAAAGAAGAGCCTCCCCCAAAAGACCACTAGCTTGACAAAGTGTTGGAAATCATGGATATGGATAGATTAACATTTCTTATGAAAAAACATACAGGGAGTAAGATAGTGGAGCAAATACCATGCACTAAGACTATAAAACACGTAAAGAAGATTGAAAGACAAGACAATTTACTCCCTACCCCGTTTTACCCTTATCTTACCCATCCCCAGCCTTCCTCCACAGAAGACTCCTCTTCCCTTTGCAACATATTCCTTTCCTACCCATCCTATCTTCCACCCCCTTTTCCCTTCCTTTTTCCCAACCATTCCTTTAATTTTGTTCCCCCCATGTAAAACTTGCTAATAAAGATTATATTAAAAATTGTTAAAATGTGAAACTTTGTCATTTTTGCAGTCTCATATATGCAACTCTGCATACAGAATGCCACTTCTTGAAGAGTCATTTTCAGTGGGGGGTTTTTTCCATTTCCAGTAGAGTAGAGGATTTCCCCATACAATTTCTAGTGTATTTCCCACTGTAAAGTGACAATCTTAGCATCTAATTTCTCTCACCCCATCAAAAGTATTGGCAGAAAATATATTCCTCCTTTTTGACAATTATTCTTTCTTGTGTCACAAGTGAATCAAGTTAAAATTTGGAAAAATGTGTCAATTTCTCAAGGGTTGAGAGCACTTTAGACTTATGCCTGTAACATAAATAATATTTTAAGAGCTGATCTCAGGGTTGGGAGAAAGCTCTCCCATTGGCTAACCACAGTTTAGTATAAACCTTGTGGATGAGTGTTTTTGATGACAAGTGTTTACCTTTTCATAGCTTATCTAAAAAGAGGTGATTTGTGCTTCAACAACAACAACAATAATATAAATCTTTATTTATAGACTGTCCTCTCTCCCTGTGGGGACTCAGGGTGGTTTATAACACGAAAAGGCAAGCATTCAATGCCCAGACAAACGCCAAAAGAAACAAAACAAAACAAAACAAAAAAACCAAGTACAATAATGCAACATAATAAATATAATAATGACAGTGAACATATTGTATAAAAACTGACGTCAAAATGAAAAACAGGACACAAATAATAACATAGAAACAGGTTGCGCTAATCACATATTCAACATTAAAACATCTCAAATGATAAAAACAATTAAAATAAATTGAAATTTGACTGATAATAGTTGTTCTTGAAGTGTACTATGGAAAAGTCAAGGCCCGGAGGAATAAAGAAGAATAAAAGATGTGGAGTGGAAGAAGTGTGGCCTGTATGCCTCTTGTACCTGAACTAATTTTTGTGGTTCTCCTGTTCCATACACCCCCAATTTTAAAAAAAAAATGTTTAAGGTCAAAATTGGTCAGCAAAATTGGTCAGATTATTGGTGCTAAAATACCACCTAGTGTGCCTAAAAACACCTGTGACCCTTCAGACATCTTGGGAAAACCCAGTGAGCCAAAACTTGGTCAAAAGAGCTGATAGTGCAAACCTCTGAAAATCCCTCTCATTTCCAGGTAGTGTTATTGGCTCAGAATCCCATAATGCAAGGGGGTTGGGGAGGTAGAATTGGTCCCACTGCATTTGCCCACCTCAGTCAAGAGCACGGGGCTGGAAAACTTTCTTTACCTCAAAACTTCATGGCTTTTTGCTAGCATGTTAAAAGTAGGTTTTCAACTATACTATTGTCAAATGGATTTACAGTGATTTCATACATGGGTTTAACAATGGGCAAAACATTTGGTCTGAACATATTATTATTTAGATCAGACCTGTTCTATTCATATTATGCAAATGAAGTGCTTTGTTCACCTTCTTTTGTTGTATTTATGTAGTAAATTCTTCTGTTTTGATTGTGCAGTGTAGGGTGAAAAGGAGTGCTTATGCCTTACAAGCCTGCTTTCTTTTAAAAAGATGAATTAATTCCAATTTTGAAGGACTCTGGAGAGCAAACTAATGAGTTGATTTAGCTGCGCGTGCTGCACGTCCTCCCACCCTTACCCTCAACATGCCTGTCAGATGGAGGCTTGGCTGTTTGCCAGGGCTTTGATTATGCAAGGCTTTCTGTGTCCTAGTTATCTGAACAAAAGGCAGCTCTTAGGATCAAGCATCACACCCAGGTCATATAGTTAGCAAAGCCATCTCTAGGAGTTGTTCTCAGCTGGGATAAGGCTTTCCCACTGTGGTAAGTTCATGTCAGAATTATCAAGCTTGTAATGGTGGCTTCACTTAATGTAACATATGCTATTTAAACCACCTATTAGGAAATCTTGCAGTACCAGCTAATGGATGGAAATAGAAAATCCCAATGCTAGGACATTATGCTTGTTGATGTATAGCTAAAAGAGTTTTGCATTCACTTTTTGAGTATTTTCTTATTGTTTTGTATTGATACGTTTGAAGCATACTGAAATAAAATAGAACCAGAAAAAAACTTAAACAAATTTAGGTCTGCTCCTCAGTGCATGTAGAGTACTATTGAGAATAATGTCTGTGTAGGATATGATTAAGGGCTTTGTTAATACCCAGACACTATACTTGTGATTCCTTGTAATGTTTGCAACTTTTACTGCAATCAAATCATCAGCAGGGACTATGAAGAGGAAAAAAGATTCCTGATTAATTCTGTAGACATAATCCTTTATAAATCAAACAATGTCATAGACTTTAGCTGCGCTCCTTTAAAAGATGTCACCACATGTAAACATTGAAATGGGTGACTTGTAGGTAATTCCTTTTGCTTGTGATTTGAATTTCTGTAGATGGATGTCTGCCTTGAGGTATTGAATGTCGTTTCTGAACTGCAGTGGCCTCTCCTGCATAATAACTATTTCACACAGCAGCAGCAGCCAGCTTCAGTACTGCAATATTTGTGAGAGATGCAGATGTTTGCTAGCTTTGGTTTGCTGCAGAGCTGGATATTTGATACATTTTTAGTTTGTGGTACCGAAGACACTAAATAGTATTTTGACAAAGGAGCTCTGTTGTTCTACATGACTGTTTTTCTAAAGGAATACTGCAGAAGGAATCTCAGCGCTTTGATGTAACTATATATGCTGGATTGTTCTGGATGACTGGGTTTGTTCTTGTATGTGGTTTATAGAGATACCTTTATGATAAGATGGTTTATTTTGTGAATATGCAACTGCATGCTTTTGATTGTCAACATAGCATTATCATGCCTTGTTCTAAATGGTTCTGGTAAAAACAGTACATTTTGTAATTCTGAATATTCTGAGATTTTGAGATTGTGCTAGAATGTTATAATAAGAATGAATGATACAAATGCATTCTTGTTTTGAGCCTCATTAGTGGCTCCCATTTCAAAATTAGAGCAATTTCTTCGTTGATATTAAACACTGCTTGTTTATATTGACTTGTTTCAAATATTCATACTTAATATTGATAGTTTGAATTTTCCTTCTTGTTTTGTATAGCTTAGTATCATTTGAGGGACTATTGAGCAATTATAATTTTGTGTCTTACAAATGCATAGACTCATTTATTAAGGCCTCTAAGCAAAGCATGTTTCTATTATAAAACTGTATGGTGATCTTTTCACATATTTTGTTTATTAGAGTCTTGAAAAATGTGTAGGTGGCCTTGAGGCTGAGGCTATTGTAGCATCTGTAGTATGCTGCAGCCTTTATAATCACTTCGTTTTTTTGACAATGACAGTTAACACACTTTTCTGAGAAATACTTGAAAACAGCTTAATTATATAATTTATTGTTTATTAAAGAAACGGATGCCAAGAAATGAACATCCTTCTGCCAGATCAAATTTGACAGTGCTATTTTTGTAAGACCATTCAAATTACATGGCTGCAATCAGAGTAGTTTTATTATCCCTTTTGTTCTTAGGTTCCAATTTTACTAGATTACACTGATTAATGAGTAATTTAATTAAATTGTTATTAAAATGTTATTAAAAGTCACTGAATATAATGCTTCTTTATATGATGTGAAGACATACCTGCAGTATGGAGTAATATTCTATTGTTTCAGTTATACTAATAAGATGAATAAGATCAACTTGTAGCTGTTTTAAATTTTGTGTCGAAAGTGACAATATATACTTTGCTAAAATCAAATGCTGCGTTAACAAATATGGTTTTATTATTCATAGAAATTATTTAAGTGAATGTATGAAATGTAGCATTTATGTTGGATTGCTCTGTCAGTATATAAGAGCTTCAGGGTGTGGAATACTACATTTTTAATTTTAAAAGTTGAATGATTGATAAACCTTTTCATGAAAAAAATGTGATATCCCATAGTCTTCAACTTTAAAGATAAATCTTCAGTTTCTTAATTATGGGAAAGTATAGTTCAAAGATATAATTTTTGAACATGAGAAAAGAGTAATATTTTAATCTTTTTATGAGAGTTATTTATTTGCATATATTTTAATTCAGGTTTTGGGAAGCTGATATAACAGCTATATGGATATAATAGGTAGCAGAAGAGTTTATACTTTTTCCACATTCATACTGAATTGCTGATATTTATGTACACTGTCATAATTAAAAGCAATCAGTTTTTGATTATGTTAAACAGATGCTTTAGTCGTAATCAAAAAGGCAACCTGTGTAAAATTGCTAAATTGAAATGTATATCATTGATTCAGAAGGTCTTCTCTAGTTGGGACTAAGTATGGGATTTACATCCTTAGCATCAAGTATTTTACTTCGGTTGAACCAAAAGAAAATAAATATGCTTAACATTATAAAATAAGCAGTGCAGTAGCTTGATAAGTTCAAACATTTATTTCTCTTTTCTTTTGCAGCATTTTCAGTTGGCTTTGGTTGACTGCAATCCTTGCACTTTGTCCAATGCTGAAAGTAAGTATTGAAATCAATTATTACTGATCTGCTAATTTTGCAATCCTCAACCAAAATTGTCTTGACACATCTGCCCCTCTATGTTTATCCAAATGACCAAAACAGCCTGGTATTAGAACCAGTTCTAGAGGCTTCAAGCTAGATCTGGCATTAGTCAGTTAGATCAATAACTCTTTAGTGTTGACAGCAAATCTGAATCATTTCCAAAAAAGACCAACGTTTCCCTTCAGCACCACTGCAATTTCTCACTTAAAATTTCATACATCTGTATAGAACTTCAAACCAGGCTTTTAAAAAGTGCAAAGTGTGTTCTCTTTCAGCTTTTTTTATTAGTTTAAGAATACAAGACAGATCAGTTCTTTCGTTTAGTTATATTTTTTAAAAGATGAAGGCCAAATTAGGTTACAGCTCCAATCAAATCAAACTCTATAAAAGTCAGAAGTAATCACTGAAGTAAATGGGAAAGGGGAAGGATCTTGTTGCCTTACGTGCACGATTCTTAATCTTCTATGTATTTAAGATGTATACTTTGAACAGAATATTTGTGACCAAAAGTATATATTTTATCAATTTCATTTCAGTTTCTTTTACTTTTTAGTAATTAAAAGCTAAAATAATATCACATTTCATTGAGGCGATTTAAAAATCCAAATGAATTAATGAACACATTCTACATGTTGGTTCCATTAACTCAAATAGCTTCTCCTCTATCAGAGCAACAAAATTCAAGCCACTGGACATCAGCTTGTCTCCATCCCTTCAGGACCCCTTTCTCCTTTGCAGAATTGCCTGTCTATAGAATAACACACTTGAAGAGACTCCAAGGGCCATCCAGTCCAACACTCTGCCATATAAGAATATACAATCAAAACACTCTCAACAGATGGCCTCTGTTTATAAACTCCTAGAGAAGGATATTCCACCACATTTCGAGACAGTATATGGCCCGATCAAACAGGTCTTATTGTAAGGAAGACTGGAAGACATTAAAAAAAAAACAATAATATATTATTATAGGGTCTCCAGATAAAGAGGATAATAAACTGAAATGGTTGCCTGTATTATATGGATAAAAGGCACTTATAATTTCAATACAGATTTCAGGGGGGGAAAGTCCACTCAAAATGATTTGTACATCTTTGGTGACTTTCGTTTACTGTGTTTGCTCATTTTATGGTGCATAAAAAGGGACCAAGTGTTCTGCAATGTATTACTTTTGTCAGTGGTTTTTGCTGCTCTAGCCACACATGGTAATTTTTTCCATCAATAAAATATCCCAGATTTTATTCTTTTCCAAGTATTTTATATAATTCCACAAGAGTATAATGGCATAAGTGTGTTTTCCCTGGTTGAATGCTGAGATGGATTTCAGGACAGGAGATGTGAAGATTTCCTCCTTTTATAATATAGCAGTCTCTCATAATCATCAATTATTCATCAGTCTGGCATTTTGTTCTGTTTTCAAACTTCCATGTAATTTTGCTACAAAGTCTCTTCAGTATTTTTCCTCATTATAACATATAGGTTCAAAAATGTTATCAATCTCACATTGTTTGAAACTTGTCCAGTACACTTTCTTTAGCTAAAACCGAGGCATGTTCTACCTGTAGCTAAGTATTGCTTATGTTTTGTACTTTGTCAACTACATGTTCTTTTATAATTGGTTTGTTGAAAGTAATAAGATTTCCCATGGAAACCCATCGCCTAAAATTATTGAGGTTTTCAGAACTAATGGTTTCGGTAGCATTAGAAAGGGTCATAATGGAGAGGAAGGTAGTTCCTGGGTTACAAACATCTGACTTACATATGACTCTTAGTTACAAATGGGGGTGGGGCAACAGGAAGTGAGAGTAAATATATCCCTAGGAAGGGAAATTCACTCCTGAAAGAGTTATCATGAGAAAATGATGTCTCTCCTGAAATTTTATCTTCTGAATAGGGGCACAGATTGCAAAACAAATGTTACCAGAGTGTTAATCCTTCCCTATGCTATCCAAAACTAAAAAAAAAATTGACTGGAGTTGCACTTAAATATGTATCTGTTTTGACTTACATACAAATTCAACTTCAGAACAAATCTACAAAATCTAACTTGTTTGTAACCCGGGGACTGCCTGTATTCACATATTAAGAAGGGATTAATATGTTGTTAGTTGCTGTTTGTTTGTCTTTTTGAAGTGAAAATTCATATCTGTAGAATCTATTTTTCTTTCTTTCTTTTATAATTTGGGTTGACAATGCTGATCTGGAGTATTTTTTCCTTCTATGCCAGTTAAAGCCAAGGCTTTGTTTAATATCAATTGAATTCCCTCCACCTTAAATGGTAGAGCCAGTCCTTTTCCCAGTTCTGTCCTGTCTCAGTTGTGCTAGGGCAAGGCTTTCTGCACTCCAGCTGTATGCCTTTTGACAAGTTTGCGTCTATGAATGCATTTTTGGTAAATGTGTTCTGCAGCAAGTAATAACTCTTTATTGCCTGACTGATGATGTGGTGACCTCTTGTGTAAGTCCCAATATAAGGAATAGCTCACCACACTGCAGGAAAACAGGAACATTGGTACTTACTGTGAAGGTTCTGTTTCTGAAGTTTATTTATTTATTTATTTACATCACTTATATCCCGCCCATATCAGCCCACAGGCGACTCTGGGCGGTCTACATCGGCACAATTCGATGCCATCAATACAATACAACAGCAAAAAACAATTAAGTGCATTTAGACAAAAAAGACAGTGCAATAACAATTTAAAAAGAGCTATATCCTCTCATTCCAATCCTCATCCGTTTCATCGTCTTGGCCGTTCCTGGGTCATTCTCCATCTCAAGCTTGACTATCTATTCCGGGGTTCTGAATGCTTGCTTGAAGAGCCAGGTTTTTACTTTCTTCCGAAAAGTCAGGAGGGAGGGGGCTGATCTTGAGAAGCAGACGGGATCGAGAGCAGGGCCTCCTCAGATGATCTTAAGTTCCTGGAGGGTTTGTAGGAAGAGATGCGTTCGAATAGGTAGGCTGTAGGGCTGGGCGGTTTCGTTTCGTAATTTCGTAATTCGTTAAAAATTCGTGGTTTTTTTTGATAACGAAGTGATATTGAACCATTCAGGAGCAACTAAAAAACGAAACGAATTTTTCCAATTCGTTTCGTAATTGTTTCGTTATTGATTCGTTATTATTTCTGCATGTCTGGTGCAAGTTTTAGGGTTGCTGTTTGTTTTCTCAGTGAAAAAAAATATAATTATCACACCAACAGTCAACAACAGAGGGAGAGGGAAGCTTCTGAAGTTTTTTTTAGCGTATTGCGCGATCGTGGCCGCCATTAACGAATCGATTCGTAATTGTTTTGTAATTGTTTTATGATTTCCGAAATTTCGTAAATATCGAACTTTTTTAAAGGAAAATTTCTGAATTCTTTTAAATAACGAAACGCAAAAAACCCCTAAAAACGAATCGAGTTTAGAAACAAATTTTTCCGTGTTTGGACAGCCCTAGTAGGCTGGGCCGGAACCATTTAGGGCTTTATAGGCTAAAGCCAGCACTTTGAATTGAGCCCGGTAGCAAACTGGCAGCCAGTGGAGCTGGCGCAACAGAGGAGTTGTGTGCTCCCTGAGCGCCGCTCCTGTTAGCAACCTGGCTGCCGCACGCTGGACCATTTGAAGCTTCCGGGCCGTCTTCAAAGGCAACCCCACGTAGAGCGCGTTGCAGTAATCTATGCGGGACGTTCTGGGAAGGAATCCTTTCCAGGATGGCTTTTCATTTTGAAACTTCTGGCAGCCTTGTAATTTACTTGATTTAAAGAATCTGAATTTTCTTGATTTTATTGATGTTTGAACTGATTTAGAAAGTGTGTTTTATATAATTTTGCATTATAAAGTGTTTAACTCGTTGTTCATTTCCATTAGAACCAATGTTATGAAATGGGTTTATAACTCTGGAGACCAGGCTTGAAATCTCTGCTCGGACATTAAAATAAGGTGGTGACTTTGATTAAGTCACACTTTCTCAACCTCCGAGGAAGGCAAAGAAAAATTCTGCCAAGGAAACACCATGATAGGTTTATTATTATTATTTATTATGTTTATATGTATCCCGCTTTATCTCTCCTTATGGAGACTCAAAGCGGCTCACAAGTAAAAACATTTCAATACAATTTAAAATATACAAATTTTAAAACAGTATTAAACAACATTAATATCAAAACAATCCAGGTTAAAATGATGAAAGCATATAAAATCACAGCAAACCTTGATGGTCTTAAACACTTTGATCTTTTAAAGCCTGCCTGAATAGGAAGGGTTTAGACTGCCGCCAAAAGGACAGCAGGGAGGGGACCATTCTGGCTTCCCTGGGCAGGGAGTTCCAGAGTTGTGGGGCAGTCTCCAAGAAGGCCGACCCTCTCGTTCCCACCAACCGAGCTTGAGATGGAGATGGGACTGAGAGAAGGGCCTCTCCTGAAGATCTCAGGGCCTGGCCAGGTTACAAGGGGATGCAGTTGGCCCAATAGCCTGGACCTGGACTGCCCAAGGCTTTAAAGATAATAACCAGCACTTTGAATTGTGCCTGGTAATAGACTGGCAGCCAGTGGAGCTGCTCCAACAGGGGGTTGCCTCAAAGGTTCACTTTGTGGTTACTATAAGTTGGAAATAGCTTGAAGAAACGCAGTGACATTTATCTTACAGAATCCATCTGTTTCTAATTTTATAACTTATTTCTTAATTAGCTTTCCTTTAAATTATATTTTATTGATTTTATTTTATAATGTGCTTGTTAATTAGTGCAGGACAATTAAAATAAATGATATTGGTGTTATTTTGATGTGGTCACTTACTTTGTTCTTGAAGTTACCATGACAGAGAAAGATAGCGGCTTATAATGTAATGTTAATTTGAGGGAAAACAAATTGAAGACTACTACTTCTCCTTCGCTAGCACAGCTCCTTGTCTTAATAATGCGAAGCTTATGTGGCATCTCCTACACATTTGCTGCAATGATGAAATGACCTCTGTGGCTGTGTATTGTCAGCCTCACTGTGACTTTGGCAGGTCAAGCTGAGGGTTATTTTGATTCACCTGCTATTTTCTGCAGAGAGAGAAGGATTTCAACCATTTGAAAAGATTCTTTCCTTCACTTTGTTATCCCCTACTTTATAACACATCAACTAGTAACAAAAATGCAAACTTGTAGATGTGTACATTATTACCTTATCTTGAATTTACTATTTCTAACACTTCTATTTCCCTGCCTTTCCAGTTCGGTTTCACGTTGCCCATTTATATGAAACCCAGGTAAGTGCACAATCCTTTTTGGTTAATGAAACTGCTTACATTATGATAGTGTTGTAAGTTGTATTGGGCTAAAAATATATGTTACCACTATTGAGAATATACTCTGAAGTGATATTTGATAGGAGATAGAATACACCAGGCAGCACTATTTTTGTTCCAAATAGTCTTTTAGTAGCATTGTTATACTATTCCATTCACTCAGTGATTCTCAATTGTTGGAATGATACTAGGAAACTCTTAACTGAAAAATCAGGGAGGGGAGCTAGTAGTGTCAAAACACCAGCTGATAGCGATCAAATGTTGCAGAAAACAATTACTGGTGAGTATTCTCCCCCAGTCCACGTGCAGTCCATCTGATTATCAAGTGTGTGCTTCTCTCACAACTGGAGGGCCAAAAAATCACATCACCTAGTCTCATTCATACTTCAGAATATGCAGTGATATTGCCCTTTTTTGTGTGAAACAAACATGTGAGAGAATAATTTTTGACTTGGTTTTGCTTTTTCATTCACAAATGTGAAACTATTTATTCTAAACTTTGTGTTTAAAATTGTTGCTCCTTATGAACTGAAATCTAGATTTATTAAATACCATATTACTTAGAGCATTAACATACTAGTTTTAAACAGATATGTAAGGCATTGTAACAGCAATACACATATTTGTCATCCTGAAAATTACTATATTAACACAATTCTTTTGTACTATGACAACACAATTGATACCATATATAATGGAAGCAAGCAAAGTTTATTGATTAGTCCATTGACCGCATCAACATTAAAAACAAAAACAGAAACGTGCACAAACAGACAACAATCACCATCCCAAGACCCCTACAACAGCGAACCAACACACAATCAAACCTGATTAGGTTAAAAGATAACTAAAAATATCATCATTAAAATGGCAAGATAAAATTTCATACCACAAAAATTAAAAACGAAGGTTAAAATGAAAGTTAAAATAGACCAGCTATTACACAATCCCAAGCCACTTCAGATATCTGTGTCACCCCTACAGTTTACCCCAATCGCCTCCAGATACACAGTTCTCAGCTGCGTTGCTTTATGAAGGAAAAGGGCTGTTTGGTGTGTTATCTTAGCATTCTGGCCAGCCATTAAGAATGTAGTTTTGATATGGGGATCCCAGTGAGTCTTCTGTATGATGAATGGTCTGAGGTATTGATATGTGCCTGAATTCTCCCAAGTGTTTCGGGGAATCCTAAGGAACAGCATGAGAGGTACAGAAGTTTCCCTAGATAGCAGGGGGGTTGGACTAGATGGCTCTTCTAACTCTAATATTCTATGAAGAGAAAATAAGTGAAAACCTTTTCCACTCCTTCCAACCATGGGAATATGAATATAAAAGTCCTCTCTGCATTAAATGAAGATCTGGAGCCAGACTGTTATATCTCAAAAAGCAGATATTTTAAATTTCTTGAGCATATTTTCAGTATTGAGACTCTAACTCATGCTTGCCATATTTGTTCCATTAATTGCTACAAGTTTTGTAGGAAAATTAACCCTAATCTACTGTGTAGAAAGGGAGATGCAGATCAAGCCAATGATTATAACATTACTTGATTGGAAAGCAGTGGAGCTAAATTCTGTTAGGTGGACTTGTTTTGATTCTTGAGCAATCTGATCAATAGTTCCACCTTAATTTTAGGTGGAATTATTGTAAGTTAGAGACCATCATCACTAGAGAATCCTTATTATAGCAGAGTGAGGATAAATGGTAACATTTAACAAAATCAAAGAGACAGATCAAGCATCTTTGTAAGGTCTACATTGGCTGTTTTCAATTAATGTGAAAACAGTTTTTATGCAGTTAGCTATAATTAGCATTCATTTATGTATTTTTAAAAAATATCACTGAAGTTTATCAATAATAAGCTTTTACATTTATAAATATGTCTTGTTATTTTAAAGAGAAAATATCACTTGGCAAAGAAGGAATATGAACAACTTTTGCAGACTGAAAATCTTCCAGCACAAGTGAAAGCAACTGTGTTACAACAGTTAGGTATGTATATAAATAGAGAAGGGAAAAGAATGAAAAAGGAAGGATGTTGCTTACTATTCTACAACTGCTTGAATTGGCAGGACATTATGATACATCCATGTTGCCCCTATAAATTACAAAATAAAGGTTAATTATACTTTATCCCATTAAAAAATGATCCTGCTTCTGTTTAGCCTATAAATGGAAAATTGAAAAATAATTGTACAAAAGGAGTTTCACTTGTGTTTATTCCATCCGTGTTATTTCATTTTTCTGTGTAACTTTGAAAATGAAGTTATTGTTTTTAACAGTTAAGTATGAAACAATAACAACTTCAAGAGGTGGTTTTGTAATATTGAGTCTGGATTATAGCAGAGATAGGAGTTCTAAGACAAATATAATTTTATACAAGTAGCATGCTGTTTTTCTGGGATAATGGAACTTTCTTATCTGTCTCCCAACAGTTTCTTAATGCTAGTTTTTTGGGATTGACTCTAACCTCATTTCTGATAATATTTGAGAGCTTGTGACATTTTTATCAGCTCCCAATTGTTCTCAGACTACAGTAAGTAAACATATCATCTTCTGCCATCTCTAGTCTTTAGAGGTGCTATGAAGATGTGATGGAAGATGATGTTTTTAGATACAAATAACCTAAGGTTGTACAGGAATCTCTTTTATTTGTCGTTTCAAAGTTTTGTCTTATGCCACTTTAGTCCTATGCACAATAAATTGATTTTCTTCTAAGAGATAGTCTGTTCTATAGGTAATTGCATTAAGGCTATCCTATTAATAATGAAAACCACCTTCTCTGCCCAAAAATGACCACTATAATGAGGCCAGGTCTTATACACGCATAATTTTTGTTACCTTCTTATCATGTTTGGTAAGTATTGCAATAGGGCATTTGCTGTTTGTGCACATGTTACATTGGCTATGCTTTTATATGTCCCTTCTTAAATATTGGTAGTCTCCAGTTACCTATAACTGTTGCTTAGAGCAGAGCTTACTAGGATTAAACTCAACAGTTTGTTTTGGATTCGTGTACAGATAAAACTAGAGGTACTTGTGAGAAAATGATCCATTATGCGTCCGTTAGGATATGTTCAGATTTGGGATATGTTCAAATTTGGGATCTGTGATCATCACTTGAAAATTTAATACAGATAAACATTGTTTAATTCTATCTGGAGGCTGGAAGCAGTAAGCAGAGGTCATACTTCATCTTTAGGAAATTCATTGAATTGGAGTCAGAATTGGACTATGATAATTTTTGTCTGGATTCATAACAATGCTTTCTTGAGAATTCTCTCAATGTTGCTTTGAGGATTAATCATGTCTACTCTGGTTTTCTTGGTGCAAACTTTGAACAAATTGAGAATATGTAATATGCAGGTAATTGTTTACTCCATTTATAAAATAAGCTAAATAAATAAAATGCTTACAGTGAAGCTTCTTGCAGACTGTCAACCATTAACCTGGGGAGTAGCATTCATCCACAGACCCCCCAGTTTGAGTAGCATTTAGCTAGATGAATTTTGGTTGCCTTCTAGTTTTGTGATTCTTAGAAGTCTAAGAATTAGGTTTTGACCCCATTCACTTTTATAGTCCATGTGCTCCATACAGATGGTTTGGTTGGGCAGGATGTTATGGAAAATATAAATGCTGCCCATTTTGATGAAACAATTTCACTAAAATAAAGATGCTAAGAGATCTGGGGAAATAAATTCCATTTGTTGATATCAACAGCTCCTCACTTTCTGAAGCCCTCCACATAAAGCTACTATAAATTGCAATGTATAATGTTCTTTGTATTCTAATTTGGGGGATGTGGAATGCTGAACGCAATGGGCTGTTGCCCTGATTAATTCATTATAGATCCTGCCAAAAGCATTCTGATGAGGAAATGTGCAGTGTATGTTTTTCCTTTTGAATATACTGATTTCTTGATGTGGCAGATTGGTTGGAGATTTTCAGTTTTTGTTTTGTTAATATCTGTTTGTTTTCACTGTGAAATTACCTTTGTACACAATAATGTTAAAAGTCATACCATAATGGAAAACAACTTATTCTCTTGTAACCCTCATTCTACACCCCCACCTCATTCATTCATGCACACATACATTTAAATATTTTGCATTTTCTTCTCTTTAGGTTGGATGCATCACACAGTGGATCAGTTAGGAGACAAAGCCACCAAGGAAAACTATGCTATTCAGTGTCTCCAGAAGTCTCTAGAGGCAGATCCAAACTCTGGCCAGTCCTGGTATTTCCTTGGAAGGTATAATATATGGTGTAACTTCTAACTGCAACAAACACTTTGGAAATTGAGACAAAAGCATACTCTGAAGTTAATTCCTGGAAATTGAAACAATACATTCAGCCCTTGATCTGAAATTTAAAAAATATTTCAGTGTTAAGACACTTTCTTTACAGTTTGTATGTGGTTTCCCATGGCAAGTACAGTGCATGGTTTTTATAAACCCATTAACAATTTAATATTTGAGTATCTAGAGAAAACCTTATGAGATTTAAAAAATCTGTCCTATGTGCTTTGCTGTTACTCTCCTTTTGTTCGGGTTCAAGCCAAACATCATTCTGTATTTGTACCTGATAATAAATTTAGGGCTTGGCATGACTCTACTTTTATTCCTCTCATTTGGGATCTGTAAAAAGCAAAGGGGTTATCAAACACCTGCCAAGCCACAGAATGCGGCTAGTGAGCTGTGTTTCAGCTCGTTTCTTTTAGCTTTTCCACCTCTTTCTATGCTATATACTGTCCTGAAAAGTGATAGGTGAAGTTGACAGAGCAAAAGAACTACCAGCGGTTAAAAATACATTTCAGAGTGGCTTGTTACATATGCGTATAGTTGCATGTAAAATTAGAAGCTTCGGGTTTTCCTGGGAAGGTACACTTTTATTAGGAATATAGTAATTCAACAACTTGATCCAGTAAACATTGAACATCATACCATTTTCCTTCGTTTAATGTTAAAGTTTACATTGATTGAGAAAGCTATTTTTTGAAGTCCAAATCTGTGCGTGTTTGTTGTCTAGATTAGACCTCTGTTACAAAGGCTGTGAGCAGGTTCCTTTCATTTAGTTTAGGGCGGCAATTTAAAAAGAAAAATTCCGAGTTGAGATAGGTGCTCTCATTTTCATTGTTTCCGTTTGTATTGTATCTTAATGTAATGTTTAATACTAACAATTAAATAAGCTAAGCAAACATTTCAAACGACATTCCATTTATGTATTGTCGAAGGTTTTCATGGCCGGAATCACTGAGTTGTTGTGAATTTTCCAGGCTGTATGGCCATGAAAACTCACAACAACCCAATATGCCATTTATGTTTTCACAAAATATTATTGGTAGCTGATTTTCTGAGTGTATATAAAGAATACACTCATTTCATACTGCAGATATGATGATAGCATGTTTTGTCAGCTATCTAGTCAGACTTCTGTCAGATTGTTTTCAAATAATTGTAAATCAATTTTTCCTCTTGTCTCAGGTGCTATTCAAGTATTGGGAAAGTTCAAGATGCCTTTATATCTTATAGGCAGTCTATCGATAAATCAGAAGCAAGTGCAGATACATGGTGTTCTATAGGGTAAGAGTTTATAAGAAAATCAGTACCATCACATATATTACAGTGGAGAAGATGACTTCTTTGATAATACAAATATTCTTAATAAAAATTCAGAATGCATGTTTTATTAATTTCTCACTTGAATTGTTGCTACATGTGCTTTGGATTCAAAATAAGTGATTGTATGTCCTCTTAAAGACAATTTTAATACTGGCTGTTAGACACAGTTGGCTAAGTGGAAATGTACAACCTCACATTTAGAAAGATGATTGATGGGCTCCTGTGTATTGCATTGTAACAAACCGAGGTTTTACACTCAGGAACATTACTTCTACTGGCGTTTAAGGTAAAATGGAGACACACTAAGGAATTGGGTATGGTTTTGTCATCCAGAATTGATGAGATAATTTTGCTTTCATTTAGTGTTCTGTACCAGCAACAGAATCAGCCTATGGATGCATTACAGGCCTATATCTGTGCTGTACAATTGGATCATGGCCATGCTGCAGCCTGGATGGATCTTGGCACCCTCTATGAGTCCTGCAACCAGTCTCAGGATGCCATTAAATGCTACTTAAATGCAACAAGAAGCAAAAATTGTAGTAATACCTCTGCACTTGCAGCACGGATAAAGTATTTACAGGTAAAAATTTGTGTCTTAAGAGTAGGGTACTTTTTAAAGAGTTACATGGGGTAGGGAAAAGGAAGAAAATAAGGACACAAAAGTTGTAATATGTGGTTGTTTCACAAATTGTGCAATCTGTTTCCATATACATTATAAACATATCACAGCTTGCAGTTCCATTTTATTTCTCATTTTAAACAAGCCTCTATTTTTAAGTATTTTTGTATCTTGTTATAATTTATTACATATTTTGTGTTGTCTACATTTTAAGTTATCATAGCATTTAGTATATATACACTATCCTTTGCTCTTGTTTGCAATTTCAGAACCAAGCATTAACGAGACCTCTGAAATCAGAGGTCAACTCAACTTTGTTCTGATTCTCACAAAGGTTTATATTCTGGTTACCCTCTTTATCCTTATCACTTCTCTGAAACCCCAATTTTCAAATTTATTCTTTCTGAAACACAGTAGAGTACAGAATTTAGGAAGATTTCGTGGACTTGATCTTACTAAATTAGGCTTGTGTTAAATTTACTTTTTACATAATTTTTCCTAGGCTCAGTTGTGTAACCTTCCACAAGGTAGTCTACAGAATAAAACTAAATTACTTCCTAGTATTGAGGAGGCATGGAGCCTACCAATCCCCGCAGAGCTTACCTCCAGGCAGGGTGCCATGAACACAACACAGCAGGTGAGAAGTTGGGTTATGTTCTGCAGCTGCCCAGCTTTTTAAGGGTTCTTTTCAATCAATTTGTAGTAGTCAAGCTTATTTTGCTGTAGCATAGGGCTAGTTTTCATTGGTAATAAGACTATTTAGGAAGGGAGATTAAGAATAGACTCCCTGTGATTTGGAGGAAATATGGGGGTACCAATTTAGAACCTTTGTGGATTTCCATGATTGTCCAAAATATTTCATCCCACATAGAATTTGCAACAGTTTTTTTTGGTGTTGTTTTAAAAAAGAAACCCATGAAAGGTACACACTGTTCCTTTGATGCAATGGAAATTGGTTTTCAATAAATGAGATTAGGATAGCCACACACCCCTTTTTAAAATGTACCACTGATAACAGATATATAGGTTAAGGACCTTCTTTAAATGTATAGAACCATATTGTTTCTTCCTCCTTTGATTCCTAGGCTTGTAAATCTCATCAAAATACTGAACCTGTACTAGGCCTCAGTCAAACACCTATTTCACAGCAATTGCCACTACACATGATTCCTTCTAGCCATGTAGATGACCTGTCCAGTCCAGCCAAGAGGAAGAGACCATCTAGTCCAACAAAGGTATATATCCTGAAATAAAAGCCCCCTTTAGTTAAAAGAATCAGTCCTCCAAGAGTATTAGTCCATTGTTCATACAGTTCCTTAAACTGATAGAGTTGCATTGTCTTCAGTGGTGACATTGCACTAGGAGCAGTTGAATATTTCAGTAGATATAACAGTAGCTTACAAGAGGTTAGAAAAAGGATCATACCATTTTGTCTACCACCTTTGCTTATATTTAGAATGCTTAATCATCACATTAATATTAACAAGAGTTAAAAAGAATTTGGATGAACTTTGAAGTCCACCATTTGGTTTCATTTGATTCCTCATCACAGCTGATTATTCTTTAATTTTTCTCCCATGATTATTACATTAACTAAATATGTTTAGCAATTTAAAAATTATTTTTAAGGGAACTGTTCTTTGTGCTATACTGGGCAACTTTTTAAAATTCTTGCTTTTTGATATTTATATTTTTCAATGTAATGTTTTCTTTAGAACACTTTAGATGCTTGGAGTAGTGGCCACACAGTGTCACATCCTCCAGTACAGCAACAAGTACATTCTTGGTGCTTGACACCACAGAAATTACAGGTAAATCTTTAGAGGGTCTTTTGTAAACTTTTTAAAGTAATGCAGGATTTTTATAATTTACCTTGACATATATATATTTCTTTAATATGATGTGTCTAACTGTTTACAGATGTGTATGAATGTTCTTTATTTTAGTATCTTTCACTTTACACTGCAGAATGTTAAGATAATCAAAATGAGTTAGTGCTACAAATAGAATATTTCTCATTAACACTAACTGTACATTTTGAAATCTTTAAAATATTACATAAAAAAGCTACATTTTAGTTTAAAATAAATAGTAAAATGCCTTATTTGAACAACAATTCAGTTTCTACAGGTAAATATTAGTTATAATTGTTGCCATTCAGCAGTGTAATTCTGGTTATGCAGATTGCATTATGTTCATTGATAACTTGTTCTAAACTGTGAATAAGGAAGAAATCTAACACACTTCTCAGTTGCATTTATGGCATTGAGTGGTTGCTGCTATTTGTTGTGAACTGCCCTGAGTTCCCTCAGGGAGATAGGGCCGGATCTAAATAAAGTATTATTATTATTATTATTATTATTATTATTACTACTATTATTATTATTGCATTACTAATTGCAGAGTTACACCTGCTAAGGGATATCCCTAGACATACTAAGGGATAGCATGTCTAGGGAGCACAAGGAACAATGTACAGCTCCTTCACAACTTGGAGAGGCCAACTATCCTCTATGAGTGCACTGTTTTCCTCTACTAATGTTGCATTGGATTTAAGCTGTGGCAAGAGTACACAGTTGCTGAGTGCAATAAACATTCAGAGGTTTACATGTATCACTCTTGCATATTTTGAATTAGATTTAAAAAAACAACCTCTGCATTCCCAAAAGATGGTTGGCTGTTCCTTCCCTTCCTCTAGTCTTTCTGCTGAAGAAAGAGAAATGATTTTGAGAACTTCTGAAGTAACATTATTTATAAGAGCCACTAGAATTTCTCACTTTGCTGACAGTAATGTTAAGCTATCAAGATAGCATGATTTTTCCAGAACTGAACATCTATGTGGCTTATTCAATTTAACTGTATATATTACAACATTCTAGCTGTGGGAGATTATTTTAAGTCTTCGTTTGTGTCATATTAGTTTTTTAATAACATTTTTAGAAGAATGGACTTTAGATGTATATGTACTGAGGACTATATGATTTCAGAAGATATATTTGGTGCTGTGAAATGCTATAAACAAGTCATAACTGGAGCTTGAGGAACATGTTCTTATTTCTTTTCCAGCACTTGGAACAGCTGCGTGCAAATAGAAATAATTTAAATCCAGCACAGAAACTTATGCTCGAACAGCTGGAGAGTCAGTTTGTCTTGATGCAGCAACACCAGCAGGTGCCAACAAACACATTTATTTTTTTCTGTATATCTATGTCATCTTCTACTTCTTTTATATGACCAAAAAACCAAAGAAGTGGTAGGCATGTAAGCACTTTTGCCACAGTGTCATATTCCTTTCCAGTGAAGGTAAATGTGATAGTGTTTCCTGGAAATCTGTCACAGGAAGATTACTATAAAGTAGTATAGATTTATATAGTCTCATTATAACTTTTAAGTACTTCCATAATGTGTAAAATCAGTCTTAGAGATGTTAACCAATTTTGTTTATTTATAAAGACACCCAGCAAATAAACACACGATGGGTTGAAATTGGCCTAATAGCGTATACTGCTTTGATTTGTTTCAGTCTGCAGTGCTTGTATATACAAGCAATCCCCAAGTTACGAACAAGATAGGTTTTGTAGGTTTGTTCTTAAGCTGAATTTGTATGTAAGTCAGAACAGGTTCATTTTTAAGTTTACCTCCAGCCACATGCATATACATACATACATATGCCTGGAGGTACACTTAAAATGTACCTGTTCTGACTTACATACAAATTCAACTTAAGAACAAACCTACAAAACCTATCTTGTTTGTAACTTGGGGACTGCCTGTATAATATATGTAGCTTATATGTACAGCTGCCAATATATAGAGAGAGCTTTGGAGAGCATAGGGAAAGGTTAGCAGGCCGCCCTGAGTCCCCCCTCGGGGGTGAGAAGGGTGAGGTACAAGTGTATGAAATAAATAAATAAACACCCCTTTGATGGTTGCTTTGCTGTCTGTGCTCCTGTTCAAAAATTCACCTCACTTTCTGTCCCTGTGATAATGGAATTTCGAAAAAGAAAATGGCTTGTTGTGGAAACAAGGATTGGAGAGAAAGCTCAAATGGAGATACCTTTTCCCCATGATAACTCTTTCAGGACTGAATTTCCCTTCCTGGGGGTAGATTTTTATCTCTTCCTGTTGTCTATGAGCCATTTGTAAGTTGGAGACTGCCTTTTATTTTATCTCAATTTTAAGATTTATGCTTTGAAGTTCAGAGTCCTGAGTTGTTTGGGGACTGTAACTTTAATGTACATTTCCTTTGAAAGTTGTTCTTTTGTACACTCCACTCAGAACTGAAGGCTTTCTCCTTCACTCCTGATGATGGCACCAATGCAAAATGTCCTTTCTATGTCTATCAAAATCAAATAGCATTATTTGGAGAACATGGCTTTTACTTGTATTCTTATGCAGTTATTCCCCTACTACTGCCTAAATCAATTTGCTAGTCAAAGCTACAGTAAACCTATTGAATTGATTGCTTAATGGCAGATGAATGCTTACTAGTACGTAAAATTCCTTGACCGGGTATACTTTAGTTGAAAATAGCATTTGGAGCTAAAACCAAAATGTTTGGGTGTGCACATGTGATCACATCAAGAGTGATCCAATATGAATTTAAAATTACTTTTCCTCTGAGCATAAACTATTTATACTATATATCATTTCTAATTCTTCTATTAATGTTTTACTTGTGCACAGCAACTTAAAAGTTTTGGCTATGGGGCTAAAATTCAACTTTTGCCTTCAGAAAACACAATAGTGCATTTCATGCTTGGTATGACATCACACTGGCAACGAAGATCCGCATAGTTAAAGCAATGGTATTCCCCATAATCACCTATGGATATGAGAGCTGGACCATAGGGAAGGCTGAGCGAAGGAAGATAGATGCTTTTGAACTGTGGTGCTGGAGGAAAGTTCTGAGAGTGCCTTGGACCAACCAGTCCATACTTCAGGAATTAAAGCCTGACTGTTCATTGGAGGAAAGGATAGTAGAGGCAAAGATGAAGTACTTTGGCTATATCATGAGAAGAAAGGAAAGCTTAGAGAAGACAATTATGCTGGGGGGGAAATGGAAGGAAAAAGGAAGAGGGGCCAGCCAAGAGCAAGATGGATGGATGGATGGCATCCTTGTAGTGACTGGATTGACCTTGAAGGAGCTGGGGGTGGTGACGGCTGACAGGGAGCTCTCTTGTGGGCTGGTCCATGCGGTCACAAAGAGTTGGAAACGACCAAATGAAAGAACAACAACAAACATGTTTTTTTAAAGAAAAAAGCGATAATTTCTGCAGTAATTCTCACACATCACTCATATGATATAATTGTAATACCAATTACGAATATATGATTTTAACCATGTTTTAACTTTGTATTGTATGGCTTTATTCTGTTGTATGCTGCCTTGAGTCCACTTGCTGAGAAAGGTGGGGTAAAAATATCTTAATAAAAAAATAATTAAGAGTAGCTATAGCTATATCAGTATTCTGAGGGTATTATATCTGTTTAACCAAAAAAACCAAAACTACTTGAAGAATACATTTGTTTGTAAGTCATTTGCCTAATAGCTTTTACTTTTTGTTTCCATTCCCCACTTCAGATGAGGCAGACGGGAGTTGCACAGGTACGATCTACTGGAATTGCTAATGGGCCAACGGCTGACTCATCACTGCCTACAAACTCAATCTCTGGTCAGCAACCTCAGGTTGCTCTAACCAGAGTGCCTAACATAACACAGCATGGGATCCGTCCAACCTGCCCTGGGCAGCCTATGGCAAATGGACCCTTTCCAGCAGGCTCAGTTCCCTGCAGCACAGCAAGAACGCTGGGTAGTACAGACACTATTTTGATAGGCAATAATCACATAACAGGAAGTGGAAGTAATGGAAATGTGCCTTACCTGCAGCGAAACGCACTCTCTCTACCTCATAACCGCACAAACCTGACCAGCAGCGCAGAGGAGCCGTGGAAAAAACAACTATCTAACTCCACTCAGGTATATAATATATTTTATTACTATATAGTGTAAAGTTGAGTACAATATCAGATGGCTGATAAAACATTTGCAAATACATGCTACAGTTGAAAATACTTGTTCACATTCAGTAAGAATATATTACCAGCTTTTTGAAAATGCTATTAATTTCACCCTAAAATGATAATCGTTTTGAATAACATTCCCTTCCAACTTTGTGAACATTCCAAAGTCACCACTCTGTACTTTTTCCTGAAAAGCAGAAATGGCTTTCTTTGCGCATCATAGTCATAAAACTACAAGCAGCCTCATGGTCTGCTTCCACTGCTCCATTCAGTGGCTGCAATAAAAGGCTCGTGAAACGGCAGCCCAACCCTCATGGTCCAGTCCACTTCTTCCTTGATGATACAAAATATAGCAATAATGCTTGTAGAGCTAGAGTTTAACCTCCTGCCTTGCAGTAATGTACAGTTATAGTGTTCCTCAGAGATTGCTATCTACCCTTTGGCTACAGATATCTTTTGAGGCATTCTGTTGTTGAAAGGCTCTTAATCTCAGGAAGTTCTTCCTAATGTTTACGTGGAACCTGATTTCCTCTTATTTTAATCCATCAGTTCGTGTCCTAGTCAGCAAAAAAAGGAATTAAAACCCAAGCTTTCAATACATCTTCTATACTGCATCTCTTCAGATATTTAAAGATATTTAAAGCCACTGTATCACCTCTCAGTCTTCTCTTCCCGAACCTACATATAATAAAAGCTTGTCCTCATAGAGCTCAGTTTCCAGAGGTTTAACCATCTTGATTTTGTTAGTTTTGGCCTAGCTCTCCAATTTGTTAAAATTGTTTTAAATCATGACTCTATCTTCTGGAATATTTGCTGTTGTTGTTGTTGTGTGCTTTGAAGTCATTTATGGTGACCCTAAGGCTTCATTCGTGCCTGCTAAGTCATATTTGCCTTACTTTATTGATATAACAGGTTGATCTTCATTTTCCCACATATTATACATTAGTGTAGAAACATCTAAGCCAGCAGGTCAAACTTTCCAACCGCTTCCTTCCGCCATCCCACCAGTGTCATCTTACACCCTCACCATCCTGATTATATTTTTGAAACTCGTGCCAAATATGTGCTTACCAACTCCTATAAGATGCAGGTAGACCTGAACTACCAGCAAAATCTGTTTAGCGATGAGATGCTCTGGACAAGTTTATATGAGTGCTATGTGTTGTTGCTTATATTCTGAAGACTATTCAATGCAAAGGATCATTTTCAGGTTTTCCAACTGCCAATGGTTGCTATTTTTGGATATTCAGTATTGTTTTTGTTGAGTAATATATACTTGTGATGTACCTCTGACCAGTGAATCGTTATTTTGTAAACCCATTCACTTCACTGTGGAACACACCTGCGTTGAATCGTTATTTTGTAAACCCATTCACTTCACTGTGGAACACACCTGCGTTTTGGTGCTTGGAAGATATTTATCAAAATTTAAATGTAAATTTAAAATGTTTAAGTCCCAGTTTTGGGCAAAAATATTTTTATCAGCTATATTTGTGATCAAGAACTTAGGTAACCTCAGAATCATCTGGGTATAACTTTGGGACGGTGTAGTCAACTTCATTATTCAACAGGAATTAGGGGGAGGATTTATTTGACAGATTACCTTGAACAGCTCTTGTTTGCAGAGTAAATAAGGAATGTTTTATGCCCTTTTAATACCTGATTTCTGGAGTCCTGGGATGTGATTTGACAACTGAGAAAGTGACTATTGGTTGAAAGACTCAATAAAGAAAGATATTTCTTGTTCAGATTGTTTTATTTATTGGTTCTTTAATGAAGGCATTTGTGATAGTATTTTGCTTGTGTTTTTGGAACTGCTTTAAGAATGAGAAAGGCATGGAAGCACATTAGTGTGGGAAGAGTGTGGCTAGGAGGAGAATGTTACAAGCAGCTGAAGTTTACAACCATGTTTCCACAATTGGAACATTTAAGGTTTACAGACAATGGTTTGCTGTTTTGTCTTAACTGGGACCACTATTGACACATTGTTAGCCACTTTTCAAACTTTTTTTTTACTAAAGGGAACTTATTTTTTGTTTCAACATAATTCTTCATGTTGAAATATTTTTTTAAATATACTGAAGATTTAGAGAAATATTATATTAATGTTTCTTTTCAGTGATCTGCACCCCATAATAGTTGCTATGTTTCTTTATATCTCCAAAGACATATTTATTCTCTTAAAATTTCCCAGTGTAGTTTTTGTAGCTGCATTTTTCAGTTTCTATTCTCCTTTTCTCTCTCTTTCTCCATCTGTTGCCCAAATATTTCTGATTCCCACTATTAAAAGCTCTCAACCTTCATCTCTCAAATATTCTCCTGCATCCGACTTCACTGATTTCTGCACAGATGACCTGAACCAACCCATATTAAGCCATCTTTTCTCTCTGCCACATTGTAAACACACACTTCTTTTTTCGTATTACACATCTTTTAGAGCCCTTCACTTTCTCAGCTACTTTCTTTTTCTCATCATCCTTTTCAGAGACTTCACTCAAGTTTTCATATATTCAGAACTATTATTTATTTTTTTTGTTTCTTGATTTTGCTTTCTAGACCCCATCTGTCTCCCCCTCCACTTCCAGACTGTTTGTATTGTGTCCTGTACTTCCTCTCCCAGCCTTATCTTTGATTCTCTTTGCTGAGTTTAGTTACAAAACAAAATGCAGCATGGATGATTGGCTGCAGCATGCTAAAAGAACTGGTGCCACTTCTTCTCCTCCTGGGAGAGGAAGAGAAATCCAGCCATGTCCTCACCTTTATTACTTACACACACACACAGGATTTGGAGTAACTGACAAGATTCACATTCACAAGCCTGTTGAAGTGTTAATTTCTATCAAGTGAAGACTAGTTCTTCCAGTTATATTTCCTCATATAAATATATTCAGTAATTTTATTCCCACTTTACTTGGCATTAGTTCTTGTTTATTCCAAATTTCCTTTAAGTTATTTACTAAAAATGTTAAGTAGCACAATTTATTATTTTGGCACTGGTTGAGTGTACCTGATTAGGTATATTGAATACTCTTAAAAAAAAAAGCTTCCATAATCTTCTCAGAAAGCAAGTTTTTATCCTTCTTTCCCTCACCAGTTTCCAAAGTGAATTGGAAGCAGCTATCGAAACATTCCTCAATTTAAAATCAGTTTATAATGCATTGTATCATTTACTAAACTTTGTTGCTAGCATTTTAATTTGTTGATTCATTGGATTGCTTCTTAAAATATGTGTTCCATTAGAATTCTTAATCTTCTTGTCCTCTCATTCTTCATTTTCTCAATCATCAAATTTATTTATTATTTATTTAATTACTTCATTTATACCCTACCTTTCTCACCCCACAGGAGACTTAAGGCCGCTTACAACTCTGGCAAAACACAACTCCACTTGAAACATGACATTAAACATACCTCATCAACTAAAACAATTAAAACACTTGAGCAAATAAAACACATATAATAATAAACAGATTAAAACATATAAAATGCACAGTTCCATTAATCCATAATCCTTGTTCATAATTCTTATTCAGACTCTGTCGAATTCTGTAATATCTTATTCTTCAAAAGCCTGTGTATAGAGCTTGTATATATGATTCTTCTAATGATAGGACAAGATGTGTTTTAAATGCAATTTGAGAACTGATTGTTTCATGTGTTAGCCTGATACATGGGCCCATGTGATGCTGATATGTTTCTTTGAAATGTAGACTATCTTCACTACTATAGTTGGAGGACATTATGGTCATATATATATTTCAGAGCAGACAGAATATTTTCTTGACTAAAGAGCTCTCCTCCCCCCCCCCCCCCTTCACTCTGACCTCTTTCTTCTTTTGGCAAAATAAAACTGTGAAATCATTCCAACTGAATTTATGATGCAGAAATTGGTGGCTATAATTTGTTTAATAGCTTAGGCTCTTCTTAACTAAGAGATGATATAAGGTATGTAAAGTCAAATTATTAATTGTAAGTTACTTAATGCTTTTTACTTAATGATTACTAATAATATGGGTTGTGTTTAACTTATTTACTCTTATATTTTAATTGAGATTTTCATAAACTCAGATAATTTTGTTTTAATC